>NC_137791.1:43620912-46020912 GCF_963383645.1 Muscardinus avellanarius | reverse complement strand
CCTAGGATGCAGCACATGTGGCTGCTTCATCCTGGATTTTGCAGCTTAGTACTATAAACCAAAATAAATTGTTCTTTATAAATTAAGCAGTGTTGAATATTCAACTATAGCAATAAAAATGGATTGGTATATAACTTGTTTAGTAAATACCTGTTAAATTTGAATTTGTTTTTACAATTCTTTTCCAGCCTGAAGCACATTCTAACCTATTTATTTTGCTGTCTTGACACATGAAACAGTGATGTAGATTGTAATAAGAAGAAATGAAGATAGTAAAGAATAGACAGATTTCATGTTGTGAGTTTACAGATCGTTTACTTTTTCCACATTTCATTCTTTCTCAAATGAAATGTAGTCATAAGAATTACCTAAAGTATATTTAAATTTAAATTTCCACTGGGTGTGGTGGCACACGCTTGTAATCCCTGCGCTTGGGAGGCGGAGACAGGAGGATCGTGCAGGTTCAAAGCCAGCATAGCTGGCTTAGGAGACCCTGTTTCCAAATAAAAATATAAAAAAGTAGGTCTGGGAGTGTAGCCCGGAAGTAGAAGGGTTTCCAGGAACCCCAGTACCACCAAAAAAAAAAAAAAATTTAAAAATTTTAAATTCCCATTTTACTGCTGACTACCTAAATGAGTTGGACAAATTTTATATCTGCCTCTAAGACTTGATTTCCTCTTCTGTGAAATAGATTTAGTAAAACTTTACAGGGTTAGTAGAATAATGCATATAAATTAAACAAATTATTGTATGTACTCTGTGTGTGTGTGTGTGTGTGTGTGTGTGTGTGTGTATGCATGCATATTTATGTGTGTAGGACTTGGAATTGATACTGGGGGCATTCTACGTCTGAGCTAACCCCTAGCTCTTACTTTATTTTATTTTTGAAATAGGGTCTTACTAAGTTATAGAGAGCTTCAATAAATTTCTTAGGCTGACTTTGAACATGAAATCTTTCCATCTCAGTCTCCCTAAGCACTGTGATTACAAGCATGCACCACCATGACCAGCTCTGAATTACTATATGTAAAAGAGATATCATGGTTCTTGACATAGAAAATATTCAGAATGACTGCAGTATTCTAAATGGAAATCATCATATTTTGACTAAACCCACTCTTCTTCTTGTGTTTTTTAGTATGTCGAATAGCACTCCAAAGAAGAAACCTGGATGTCATCCCTAATTATTTCTTTCACCCTAACTTCCTAACTGGTGAAAACATTTTGAATATTTTTTTTTCCTTTTAAACACCTGTCAAATGCAGCTGTCCCCTTTCTCCGGCCCCTTTGCTACTGTCTTACTTCAGACTCTTCTGACTGCTCTCTTGGACATAATGAGAATATCCCAGATGTGTCTTCTGTGCTTTCCTTGTGATTCTCCAGTTCATTCATCACACCACTGCTAGAAAGACCTTTCCAGAGTCAAATATGGTCATGCACAAAAGTCTTCCTATGCTACACATTTTTGTGGGTGAGAACAAATCTCCCTAGTCTGGTATCTACTTCCTTCTCTACCCCCTGTAGTCCCACAGCTGTTGGTGAGCTAGCCAAAGCCCACCCTACATTCAGCAGTGATTTCTCATTTCTACTGCCTTCACCCCTACTGGAAGTTTCTTACCTACTTTCTCTCTGCAGATTTTCTTATTTTGTATATTTCATATAAACAAAATCATAGAATATGTAATCCTTTGTAACTGTATTCACTTAGCCTAATGTTTACAAGCCTGATCCAGGTTGTAGCATGTATCAACACTTCACATGCTTTTATTGCCAAATAGTATTTCATTGTATGAATACCTCACATCTTACTTATCCATTAATTAATTAATTAATGACCACTTAGGTTGTTCCCACTTTGGGGCGACTATAATGTTGCTATAAACATTCATGTATGAGCTTTTGAGTCAGTATGTTTTTCTAGAAATTTTTCTATAAATAAATATCACCAGATAGCTAATCAGTCATTAGCAACATCAAGCCCCATAAAATCCGCATAGGCAGTCTATTCTACAATATGATGGAGTATAGCTAGGCCATCTTTACCTGTCTTCTCCGTCTCTCATCCTATAATCTAGGGAGGGTGGGTTCATTTAGCCTTCTTTCTGTGAAAAATATCAGTCTTCTTTTTTTTTTTTTATTGTTCCTTTATTGTCAAGTGGCACCCAAGATGGTAGAAAGATACCAGGAGCAAAAGCTACACTTTATTGTTTTCTCTTTTCCCTCTCTCCTTACCCCCTTTCTCTCCTTTGATGCCTTTCTTTCTTTCTGAATGGAAAGTTTATTTTGTTTCATGGTTTAGAGGCTTCATTCCATGGTCTGTGGGCTGCATTGCTCTGGGCTTTAGGGGAGGAAGAAGGGCATGGCAGAGAAAAGCATCTCAGCTCATGACACCTGGAAAAGAGGGAGGAACTGGAAGAGGAGAGGGACAGAGAGAGAGTCCATCAATTCATTATTGAGTGACTCATAAAACATGCTCAAAATCTTGCTGTAGGGCGTCTGAGACAATTCTAAAAATATGTACTCTTTTCTGTTACTTGAAGCAGCCACAATTCAGTTTGTAACTTTGACGATCCTAGATCTTACAGAAAGGAGAGGGAAAAAAATGGCTTCTTTGCAGGCCTTTTAGAGAAAGATTCTGAGAATATACCAGAGCTCCACGAGGATAAGGACCATAGTTATCGATGTTTGCATTGACAATGGTGAAGAGGAACCAGGGATGCATGAGCTATTTTTATGTATTTTTCATTTTAGAGATTGCAAATAGATCTATGTAAAATTGATAGCTTTGGAATCAACTGCTTTTTTAAGCTTAAATATGGTTCTAATTTGCTGGGCGTGGTGGTGCACGCTTGTAATCCCAGCGCTTGGGAGGCAGAGACAGGAGGATCGCGCAGGTTCGAAGCCAGCTGCGCGCGCTGGCTTAGGAGACCCCGTTTCCAAATAAAAATGTAAAAATAGGTCTGGGAGTGTAGCCCGGAGGTAGAAGGGCTTCCAGGAACCCCAGGACCACCAAAAAATTATATGGTTCTAATTTTATTCAGATAATGAGGAAATAACATGAGCTCTCTCTCTCTCTCTCTCTCTCTCTCTCTCTCTCTCTCTCTCTCTCTCCCTCCCTCCCTCCCTCCCTCCCTCCCTCTCCCTCTCAGTACTAGAATTGAACTCAGGGGCACTCTACCTCTGAACTACATCTCCATACATCCTCAGATATTTTTAACTTTAAACACTTTTATTGGTGTATTGTAAGTATACATCACAGTGAGGTTCAAAGTGATATCAGCCAGTCTCAGAAAGTCGAGGGTTGTGCTGGGCGTAGTGGTGCATGCTTGGAATCCCCACACTTGGGAGGCAGAGACAGGAGGATGGCACAGGTTCAAAGCCAGCCTTGCTGGCTTAAGAGACCTTGTTTCCAAATAAAATATTAAATAGGTCTGGGAGTGTAGCCTGGAGGTAGAAGGGTTCAATCCCCAGTACCACAAAAAAAAAAAAAAAAAAGAAAGTAAAGGGTTCGTTTTCTCTCATATTTGAAAGCTAGAGAGAAATAGGAAACAAAAGGGACTCTGGATAAAGGAGTAGAGACCAGTAGAAGAGTGGAAGGGGCTGGGGGGAGGGGAGGCAGAGAGGAATTAAAAATAGAGGACTGAGGAATCAACTAATTCATATTTAGTAGTTCAGAGGAAGAGTGGGAGTGGAGGAGAATTCCACTGTGTACAGAGTGGAGGGACTAGAAAAGAGATTCGTGGTTATTAAGAATCTATTATGTAGCTGGGCATGGTGGGCAATGCTTGTAATCCCAGCATGTGGGAGGCTGAGACCAGAGGATTGTGGTTCTCACACAGCCTCAGCTACTTAGTGAGGCTCTTTGCAACTAAGTGAGACTCTGTTTAAAAAATAAAGAATAAAAAATAGGGCTGGAAGTGTGTATCAGAAGTAGAATGCCCCTGGGTTCCATCTCTACTACCGCAAAAAAGAAAAAAAAAAAAAAAGAATTGATTATGTGGGTACACTGTTAACCTACATCCATAATAACCTGCCAGAGCTGGTATTATTGTTCCACTTATAAAATGTAGGACTCTGATGTAACCTGTCTCAGTTTATTTAGTTAGTAAGTTTGTATTCATACCCTTGTTTTATATGCAAATCTCCTGCTCTTTCTACTTGATTATATCAGAATTATAGCAGGCAACAGATGACATATGAAAATGGTATATTTAAGAAGAGTTAATAATGGGAGTACTTAAAAAGTTTGTCAAAGATGAGAAGAAAAAATTTTAGAGATATGATTTGGAAGCTATATTCATGAAAGTTAAGCCAATAATAATAATATTTACTAAGTACATATTTTATGTCTGGTATAATATAGACATTTCGAATATAATGTTGAACAACATAGACATAATTTCTTCCCTCATGGAAAGACATAAAAAAGAAAAAGCTAGTGCCGGGCGTGGTGGCGCACGCTTGTAATCCCCGCGCTTGGGAGGCAGAGACAGGAGGATCGCGCAGGTTCGAAGCTAGCCGCGCGCGCTGGCTTAGGAGACCCTGTTTCCAAATAAAAATGTAAAAATAGGTCTGGGAGTGTAGCCCGGAGATAGAAGGGCTTCCAGGAACCCCAGTACCACCAAAAAAAAAAAGAAAAAAAAAAGAAAAAGCTAATGTCAAAAATTAGTAAAATGACACTGAAATTAATGCCACAGAAGAAATGAGAAATGAATAAAGGCTAAGTTAGAAAGAAAATGGAGGCTACAGGACATATTCCAGATTTGATGATCAGAAAAAGACTTTTAATAAACTGGTGATATTTAATCTGAGAAGTTATGAACAAGGAAGATAATCTGTCCTGCAATAAAAATATACATTTTATTCCAAGGGACTAGACTATCCAGTAGCTCCAGAATACAGAAAAACTTGATGTGTTTGAAAGAACCATATCAAGTCATAGTCTGTGAAGAAGTAGACGGGAGATGTTAAAGTTGGGGAAATAGGCTGCAAGCAAATCATAGGCTGTAGCAGAAGTCTGAGGTTAGACCCTGAATCCAGTAGAAAGACTACTTTAGGTTTCTAGGTGGGAGTGTGACACGATGCAATTTATGTTTTATATTTGAGGATTATATTAGTTGGTATTACTGTTCACATGGTATCAGAGTTTGAGATCTTTGAAATTGTTTTCAACTGTGTTGTGTTGAATATTTTATTTTATCCTTGTGTTTATTACTGATGTTTGGATGGGCTCTGAAATTTTCTGACGGAGTAGCTGTGGAATCTGGATGTTCGTTTTTCTGTAGAAGTCAGTCCTGTGAAGAGCTGTCTGGCCTCAATATCGGGGGCTCCTTGGTACTCTTAAAGTAAGTCAATCGTATCTTTTATTATCTTCTTCTGGGCCTTTGTAACTCAAGGACAATAGAAAAAAGCATCATTCTATTACATGTTTGATAAAACTGAGGCTCAGAAAGGTGGGGCAAGAGATCCAGAGTTGAGGGAGTAGTTAATTAAAATAGTTAGGGTTTTAGTGACTCAGAAACCTATGATCTGGTTCATCAAGAAGAGTATGGGTTCTCAGCCGGGTGAGGTGGTGCATGCTTATAATCCCAGCATTTGGGAGTTTGAAACAGGAAGATTGCGGTTCGCGGCCAGCCTTGGCTTAGTGAGGCCCTTTGCAACTCAGTAAGACTCTGTTTCAAGAATAAAAAATAAAAAATAGTGCTGGAGGTATAGCTTGGAAGTAGAATGCTCCTGGGGTTCCATGTCCTGTGTTGCAAAAAATAAAAAGGATTCTCTCAATGAAAATGTTAAAAAAAAAAAGAGGACTGAGAGTTATGTTATATATATATATATATATATATATATATATATATATATATATATATATTTTTTTTTTTTTTTTTTTTTTGGTGGTGGTACTGGGGGTGGAACCCAGAGGCTTTCTACCTTCAGGCTATACTCCAAGACCTTTTTTTTTTTATAATTTATTTGGAAACAGGGTCTCACTAAGTTGCTGAAAGCCTCACTAAGTAGCTGAGGCTGGCTTCGAACTCATGCGATCCTCCTGTCTCAGCCTCCCAAACGCAGGGATTACAAGCATGTGCCACCATGCCCGGCGAGTTATGTTATATTCTGCATAATATTTCTTCTCTCTACTCTATCTGTCCCATAGCTAAGCTATTCATTTAGATATTTATTTAGATTACCTTGACCTCAAGACACTGACAACTATGGAAACTGTTAGAAAGTGAGGGGGAAACAAAACACTTTTCAAAGAAATCTAAAAAGATTTAGATTAAGATTTAGAAAAAGATTAAGGCATATCAACCATACACTCTCCATAAAATCTGAGTGGTACATGAAAGTTCTCATTTTCCAACCAGAGAAGCTGAGACCCTGAGTAATGCTGCGTAACAGCAGGAGGGTTAGTGCCTCCAGGAGCACTGAGCCTCAAGCCATCTCTAACGCTGGGTTGCCTGGAGCCCAGGTTAAACCGTCTAGCCCACTGCCTCCAGGCATTTTATACACATACATCAATTTTATATATTTTTCTAAGTCTACTCTAAACAGTGAAGATTTCAATATTGAAAATTATTTAGTTGTTCTATTTTGAAAAGCACAGTCTTTTTTCTCTCTCCCTTTAAAAACTATTCTGTGCTTCTAGACCCACCCACATCTGTCTTTCTGGAAACCATGTTTTGTATGCCCTAATTTGAAGAACTCATTAAAAAGAAAAGAAGAAAAGAAGTTGTAAGAGAAACTGATTATAGTCAACATTCCTATAATTTGTAAGGTCTTAATTTTTAATCCCACTGTAGAAGAAAACAGTACTTTCTGTTTCAAATTTGGATAATTGAATAGTGACTTATGTGCAAATTGACAGTGATTGTCAAAAAAATTTCCATCATATTGATGATTAAAGCAACAAAGGCCGCTTTTCTTTTAATTTAATCTCTCCTTAGCATGTTTTGCCAATCACACCAGCTTTTTTTGATTTCCCCAGAATTAGGTGGGAAAGCTTTTGTCCCCCTTCCCCACTATTTGTTTTGAGAAAAGTTAGTTCTCATTGTGGCAATAGTTTTCGGAGGATTTTTTTTAAAAAAAATTACAGCTTTGTGAAATCATCTGAATTTTGATCAAAGTTTGGACATGCTTATCATTCCACATATGAGCATGCTTATTCAAATAGCTTTCCTGCTATTTAAATTATATCATCACCTAATAGATTTTATTAAAACAGGATAATAAGTAATGTTAGACTATCCATTAGCTAACATTCTAAACCTTGCTCTTCAATTAGTTACTCAAAGTTTAAATGTTCATTTTCCTCAGTTTTATTCTGTAGATTCTAGTCCTGGGGTTGCTACTAACATGCTCTGTAAACTAAAGCAAATCACCTGACTCTTTTTGGATTCGACTTTCCCCAAAAGAAAAATTAAGAGCCAAGGACCAGATATTTCTAGGGGTTATTTTGAGGTTTAGAATTAAAATTCCAGTCTTATAGAAAGAGTGATCATCCAAGGTCAGGCTCAGAAATTGCCAGAGTTTGGCTGGGTTTAGCTGTAATAAATTGCAGTGTCTGAGATTAATGAGCATGTATATACAGAATAGGTGCTTGAAGGAAATCCTGATTCCCATGAGGATGTAACCAGTACTTCGCCGACTTTAAGTTGCTATTGATGCCTATTAAGTAGAAGGGGAAAGGCAGATATCTTTCTCCATCTTGGAAAGTGATGGAAGGAAAGGAACTTGTGAACTATTTCTTGGGTTTGCTCCCCACCTCTTGGCGCCCCCTCCATCAGGCCTCCTCTTTGCAGCTCACATCCCCATAGTACCATGCTGGAGAATAGTCAGCTGCTGGGAGTTAGTGGCAAGGCTGGGGCTTTGCAAATTACCTCACCTTGTTTTGAATTTCTGTTTTCCATCTGCTTTTGGCAAACATTGCTGCATTTTTAATAAGTCAATCTACTTTTAATATAATTGATGAGCATTCCATTCTGTTTCCAGTGCAGTACTGAGATTGTTTTATATTGAGGAACAAGAAAAGCTGGCTTCCTTCCCCATAAGGTCCCACTGGACCCTGCTGCCATTCATAACAAGAACTCCATAATTTACTTTCTCCTTTATCCCCACTTAGGAGCTTTTCCTGTGGCTTCTATTTCTGGTTTCCAGAGTCTGTCTCTCTTTCTCTCCAGTTGATTTCTGGTCTGTACTGTGGGATCAAACATGTGTGTGGGAAGTGGGGCCCTCACCAATTCAGCTTTGGAGGACAGATAATATGGAGGCTGGCATGGCCCAAGGAAGTCAGCCCTCATATTTGAAGGTCTTCCTCATCCCTCTGCTTCTTCCTCTAGTGAGGAGAACCACTTTTAGCCAATGCCAGGGATTCTCCTCATTTGTTTTATGACTTTTAGTTCTGCATTACTTTCTCCCCGTTGTCTTCAAAGACCAAGCTTTTGAAGCTAGGGGTACACAGAGTTATATACGAACCCTTGACTGTTTGAGAAGCAAATGTGGGCTGAGCAGGGGAGAAGGCTGGAATCTCTAAAAGTTGTGAGAAGGGAGAGGGCTGGCCTCTGGAGCCAACAGCTTTATGAGTCCTTACATTATACCCAGAAAGAATTGGTCCTGTCTGTCTTGCATCCCAACTGTTTACTAGGAACCCTGCCATGCAACATTTCCTTGTGCTTGCTTTTAGAAAGCGGTTTTGCACTTCCTCCTTGACGTTTCCACTCCAACTAAGCTTGACGTTTTTAACAAGAGTGACCATATATTTTTCATATTTTTATTCTTAGGACCTACCTAATATTTGACCTGGCAGGCCATACATACTAATAAAGCTATACACATATGGATGAAGGGATTGCTTTGTTTCTCTTTATCCAGCCTTCCTCTCCCTCCTTCTACCCAGCTGGTCTACAAGAGTTATTTTGTCTCCTAATAGCTCTCAAATCCATCTGTACTTCTTTCCAGAACTTGAAAGCTTTCCTCTCTCTTTTCTGTCTGCTATGGTACCATGTATGATATCCTCTAGGTCACCTTGGCTGGAAATAGTTGTCTTGCACTTTTTTGATCTAACTGCAAGTCAGGTTAACTGTCCCCCCTCTGCGTTCCCAATTGAACCCCAGGTATTCAAAGCATTTGCTCTTTTTTTCTACCACTATAAGTTTTTCCATCCAGCTTTCACTCAATCCTAATCTCTTTGAATGCAGTTGTATTGTACCTGGGAATTTAGTAAGTACTTGGTACAAGGATTTTGAATAAATGATTAAAATTGTCAGATCTATGTTAAGAGGTAGATCTCGGTGTAAAATCAGATATTTTATTTCCTGAAGTACATCTAAGATTAAATTCTATTTTGTACTAAATTTATGGCCCTGACAGATCACTAGATAACATTTTAACTTAAATTTTAAAAAAATGTTTCCTTGGAAATGTGCTGCCATGAGTTTGATTGCCTCACATTTGATTTTCATTATCACTCTTGTCTTCATTGGGAAAGGTCATTCCTTCTGTTCTCCCGAGATCATGCTCTGAGGAACTTTATGCTGCTCTGATAAACTTACACAGTTTATGGGGAGGAGGGGGGACTCCTAGTTAGAAATCCAAGAAGCCAAAACCAAGAATTTCATAACCCTAAGGATTAAATTTCTCAGAGAACATATGGTAGGTTACTGTGTACTCATTAATTTCTCCACTCTAAAAAAATTACTGAGTGATGATCATTTTCTGTAAAATCATTTGCATGGAAGTGGAAAGGAAATTGGAAAACAAAAGGGACTTCAGATAAATGAAGGGAGACACTAGAAGAGTGGTGGAAGGGGACTTGGGGAGGGAGGTGAGAAGGTGAAAGGGGGAGACAATGAAGGAAACAGCACAAGTAATGCTCTGTTCATATATGAAGTCACCAATACCAATTTCAATATTGTATACGGAGAAGGGGAGGGAGGGATGGGATCCTGAGGGAAACATCCCAAGAGCTGTGTGTATGTATGTTCCTCTTGCTCCGAACCTCATTGTTATGTATAATAATAATGCATAAAAAGAAATATACGTGAGAAAAGCAAAGAAGACCAGAGAACATTCCTTCCTCTGTGTATTTTAATCACTGTCCACATATAAACTTTGCTTTACAAATGATCTTATTTTGATTCTGTTAGAAATTACTTAGTTGAATGATGATGTGAATATTTAAAAGCAAAACATGTTAAAAGATTGTAAAACAATTTTCTGTATGTGTTCTCACTTTTAATTTATCTTTAAACCAGTAGGGAAAATTGAGAGAAAAAATAGATGTATAATTTGGGTCTTTGCTATGCTTCATGGGGTATTCTTATTGTTTTTTTTCCCCTCTTGACTGGGATCATATTTAAAACAAACTGTACTTTCCCCTAACACACACACAGACACACACGCACACACACGCGCACACACACACACATGCGCGCGCGCACACACACACACAGACACAATCACTTACATGTGCTTGCATTTTATTCTTCTCCTTATGCTTTGTTTAAAAGGGAATAAAAACAATGACATTATTTTGAATAGCACAAAAGTGACTTTTAACCTCAAATATAATCTGTGAAGTTATCTTAAGTTGCTTTTTATATTCCATTTTACCACACCCTCAAATGAAAACTACAATGATACATACTTTCTTGTGGTTTCCATTTTATTTCTGTTTAAATCCAGAGACTAATTAATCATAGAAAATCTCATAGAATTGTTGAGGTTCAAAATTCTTGAAGGAAAAAAACATAAAAAATGGACTGGGGGTGTAACTCAGAGGTAGAATACTCTGAATTCAGTTTCAGTACCACAAAAAAAATTCTTGAAGGAGTCTTTTTCTTTCAATTTTTTATTTTTAAATTTTTTATATTTTTATTTTCATGTGGAACATATTGAAAATGGCATACATTTAGACTGTACTTAGTGCCTGTTTCCCCCCCACCCCCACTTCACCTTCCCCCTCCCAACAATGAGTGTCCAGGTTAACTATGCTATATTCATACTTTTACACATATTCGGATGTAACTCCTCCATTAATCAACCTCGGCCTTCTTCCTCTTCTATCCTTCCATTCTACCTTTGCTGAGGTTTCCCCTCTGTTATCTGGAGTCCCTCTGGTATCCCCAATGCTCCCTAGTTTGGACATATTAGAGAAAACATATGTCCTTTCTCTTTCTGTGCTTGGCTGATCTCACTTAACACAATGTTCTCCAGGCCTTTCCATCTTCTTGGACATGATTTTGTTCTTCTTTATAGCTGAGTAGAATTCCATTGTGTGTATTTCCCATAATTTTGCAATCTATTCATCTGTTGAGGGAGACGTAGGTTGGTTCCATATTTTTTTTATTTTGGTAAAATACACTTAAAATTCAACTTCTTAGGCATTTTAAATGTATAATTGAGCAATGTTATATATATTCATATTGTTGTACAACCATTATCACAATCTATTTCAGAAACTCCTTTCATCTTACAAAACTGAAATTATATATATCAAATATGTAATATCTCCTCTTCCTCCTTCTCTTCCAGGCTCTGGCAAACATCATTCTACTTTCCATCTCTTATAGTTTTCATTTGGAAACAGGGCCTCACTAAATTGCTGAGAGTCTTGTAAGTTGCTAAGACTGGCCATTACCTGTGATCCTCCTTGTCTCAACTTTATAAGAACTAGAATTATAAGCATGCACATCACACCAGCTTGAATAATATCCATTGTACATAAACACCAGGTTTTGCCTTTTCTTTGTCTCTTGATGGACTATTTGGTTACTTCCTTGTTTTCGCTATTGTGAATAATGCTGAAATTTATATGCATATATAAATATCACTTCAAGATCCTAATTTACTGTTTCTTTGTATTTAATTGATTATTTTACAGTAAAATATTTTAATTTCTTTTTATTTTTTAGTATATTCTATAACTAAATTATTTATTTATTTTTTGGCAGTACTGGGCATGGAACCCAGGGACATTCTACCTTTGAACTACACCCCAAGCCCTATTTTTCTTTTATTCTTTATTTGGAAACACGGTCTCACTGAGTTGCGAAGGGCCTCATGAAGCAGCTGAGATTATCCTGGAACCTTGACTCTCCTATCTCAGCCTCCCAAATGCTGGAATTACAAGCAAGGGCCACCAAGCCCAGCTTATAACTAATTTCTTTGTGGTTACCATGAATATTTCATTCAATATTCTAATGTCATAATACTCTAACTTTAATAACATTCAAATATTTGGATCATTTATAATTTTCAAATATTGATAACTCAGAATTACATCTTAGCATATTATGTGTCCAAAAACAGAAACCAATACATTTTATGCAGTATTTCTCCTAAATTACATAGAAAACAAAGTGTAAAATTACAGTCTGAAGTTACAATAGTACCAACTTTTAATCATTTAAAAATTATATTAGTTTCTTAAATCATATAGAAAACAAAAAGAATAGTGATATACCATTGTTATATAGGCTATTTTTTCTTCATACTATTTCTAGTTATTGTCTAGTGTTCTTTAAAATAAACTTTCAGGGATCCCTTCAGGATTTCTCTCTTTCTTCTTCCCTTCCTCTCTTTTTCCTCCCTCCCTTCCTTTCTTCCTGATTGAATCCAAGGGCATTTGACCTCAGAGGCACACTCCAGGCCCTTTTTATTATATGTTTTTAAACAGAATATACTTAAGTTGCTGAGAGTTCCACTAAGTTTCTGAGGTGGCCTTGAATTTGTGATCCTCCTGTCTCAGCCTCCCAAGTACTAAGATTACAGATGTTTACTCACATATCTGGCTCCCTTTAGAATCTCTTGAAGAACAAGCACAGTAGTAAAAAAACAAAAACAAAAACTCTCCCATTTTTTTTTAAATCTGGGAATGCCTTAGTTCCTAATATATATATATATATATATATATATATATATATATATATATATATATATATATATTTGGTGGTACTGGGGTTTCTGGAAGCCCTTCTACCTCCGGGCTACACTCCCAGACCTATTTTATATTTTTGAAACAGGGTCTCTTACACCAGCGCGGCTGGTTTCGAACCTGCGCGATCCTCCTGTCTCCGCCTCCCAAGCGCGGGGATTACAAGCGTGCGCCACCACGCCCGGCTCCTATTATATTTTTGAGAGACAGTTGCTTGGTAAAATATTCTGGGTTAGCAGTTTTTTTTAAGTGCTTTAAATACATCAACCGATTTCCCTTTGACCATCCAAATTTTTGCTGGGAAAAGCAATTGATAATATCAAGAACTCCTTATATGTCATTTATCTTGACTGCTTTCAATATGCTTTTGTCTCTGTCTTTTTATCTTTTGACAGTTTAATAATAATGTGTCTCAGTGGGGGAAATTTGTCCTGCTTGGAGTTCATTGAGCTTCATTAATGTCTATATTCATATCCTTCATCAAATTTTGGGAATTTGGGGCTACTATTTCAAGTGAACTTTCTTGTTCTGTTGTGTTTGTTGTAGGCTGTCTCTGTACCAAGGATCAGCATGAGCTATAATAAATCCCCTGGGAGACACTTAAGGAGTGAGGAGGATCACTCCACAAATGGAGAGGAGGCAGGTTCCACAATGGCTGCCGTCTCTGTACCTGCATTTCAATAATCAGAAGCAGCAACCTGTGATCAGAACATAGAGCCTAACATGTGGAAAGTCTGGCCAGCAGTATTGCTCACTCTGGTTCCTACAAAGTGCCTTCAACAGATTGAAGAAGGGAGTGGGATGGCCGCTATTGATCTAAAAGCTGCAACTGGCTGCTATTAATGCCAATTTACTGTTTAAACCTTCTATTAAAAAATAGTTACATTGAATAGATTCTATATAAGTGGGAAACAGATTCCTCCTTCTTTCTGTTTCACCATCTTCCCCAAATCTTTCTGGAAACCTTTTATGTTAAGAAATGCATGTAATGTAATATTGACCAATGTTTTGAATTATATTACTCATAGATATTAATATATTATACTCAGTTTATAGGGGTTTTTTTTTACACTTGGCAAAAAACGAGATTTTTTTTTATAGTTCTTGAAACTATATTTCAGGGATATAACTTTATAAATTATTTTTCTGAATATAAAAGTGAAAGAAAAATACCTGAAAATTTTTATTAATTTGTTAACTGAAAAATAAAAGTAAACTTTAAAAAGAATGTAAAGGTGCATATTAAGAATTCATGAGTATAAAGAGGGAAGATTATGAAGAAAGCCTATGCCTCCAAATCATGTAAATGATTAAATTAAAAACAGTATGGTCTTATAGCTAAGCCAAGCATGTTTTTAGTTTTGTGACATACTTCATTTCATAGGATTTAATATGTAACAACTGCTTTTATTTTTATTTTATTTTTTTAACAACTGCTTTTCTTTTTAACCCTCTCCCATACAAGCTAGATAACTTCAATAACATTCAAATACTTGGATCATTTGTAATTTTCAGTTATTGATGTCTCAAAATTAAATCTTACTTTTTTTTCTAAAGTAGAATAAGACATAGTTTGTCTATTTTATGTAACAGAACTAAATAAAGTGTAATGAGAAGACTATGATAGCCAATTACAGAGAGTGAAAGGTCATGTCTTCTCTCATATGCAGAAGCTAGAGAGTAATCAGGATATAAGTGGGAGAAACCTCCGTGTTCCAGAAGAGGGTGGTGGTGGAAGGGAGGAAAAATTAACAAAGGAGGCACTTCCACTGATATTATGTACTTATGGTATGTGAAAATACCAGTGCTAATTTCAATACCATGTATGAGGAAAGGGGGAAGTGGGGAGGAAGCCAGGGGAAAGGTCACCAAGTGCTATGTACATGTATGTCATTATCGCTCCGAAATACATTATGATATGTGACTACAAAGCACCAAAAAAGTATATAAAATAAATAATGTTTTAAAAAATCTTGACAAGCCAGGTGTTGTGGCACATGCTTGTAATCCCAGCATTTGGAGGCTGAGACAGGAAGATCAAGGTTCGCAGACAGCCTCTACTTAGTGAGGCCTTTTGCAACTCAGTGAGACCCTGTTTCAAAATAAAGAATAAGCCGGGCTTGGTGGCGCACGCTTGTAATCCCCGCGCTTGGGAGGCAGAGACAGGAGGATTGCGCAGATTCAAAGCCAGTCGCGCGTGCTGGCTTAGGAGACCCTGTTTCCAAATAAAAATGTAAAAATAGGTCTGGGAGTGTAGCCTGGTGGTAGAAGGGCTTCCAGGAACCCCAGTACCACAAATAAATAAATAAATAAATAAATAAATAAATAAATAAATAAATAATAAAAATTAGGGTTGGGGAGGTAGAATGCCCCAGGGTTCCATCCCCAGTACAGCAATAAATAAATAAATAAATATAATAAAAATAAAAGAAAACATCTTAATTTTGTTTAAATAATTTTGTTTAGCCTGGCAGCATTTTTAGTAAGGGAATCCAGTTTTGGTTATCCACAGATTTATCAATAATAAAGTAATATATATTATTTATTTGCCCTTATATCTGACAAAGTGCTTTTGATCCTTATTATCTAACAGGCATTGTGCAAGGTACTCTGGTCTGGTGGGCAAAATTGTCTGGTGGATAAAATTGTGTTTGGGTGAGCCTTTCTTTCCTATATTCATCTTTTGAAAAACGTACACTTTCCTACATTATTCACTGAAATTCCCAAAATACTATTCCACAATGGATAAGAATCTTGATTTACCAGTTAATAAACTAATTCCACAATCATATAAATAGTATTCAACATTCTAATTTTTTTTTTTTTTTTTGCAGTACCGGGGATGGAACCCAGAGGCATTCTATCTCCGCGCTCCACCTCCAGTCCTATTTTTTAGTCTTTTTAAAATTTTTGAAACAGGGTCTCACTGAATTGAGAAGAACCTCGCTAAGTAGCTGAGGCTGTCCGAGAACCATTATCCTCCCATCTCCCGAAGGCTGGGATTACAAGCCTGAGCCACCCACCAGCCCGGCCAATATTCTCATTTTTAACTTCACATGTAAAGGTATGGATTGTTCTTGTATACATACAAGTCTGGCTTTATATTCTGAGAACTGCAATGCATAGAAATGTATAACAAGATCCACATAGGTTAAATAATGATAATTATAATAACCAACACATATGCAGTGCAGGTAATCAATTACATATTCATATTGAATAATTTAGTCCTTAAAACAATCCTTTGAGCTACATGTTGTCCTTAATCCCACTTTACATATAAGAAAACTGAAGTACAGTTTATCCATCTAGGACATGAACATTGATACAATACTATCAACCACTGCATATATGTATGTGTGGGAAAAGTCCAAATTTGAATTATGTAAATTATAACAGTTATGTCATTTATCTGTTCCAGTATCCAATGTAGACTTCCACATTGCATTTAACTGTCATGTTTCCTTAGTCTTCTCCAAACTCGTTAGCTCTTTATCTTTCCTTTGGTGGCTATGACAAGTTTTAAGAGTAATTTAGGTCAGTTGTTTTGTTATTTATTGAGTTTCTCAATGTACATCTGCCTGATGTCTTATCATAATTATGATGAAGTTTGCTATGGTTTAGATATGATTCATTCCCTAGAAGTTCAAGTTCTGGAGTTTTGGTCTGGGTGCTGAGGTTGGGTGGGGCCTGGTGGAAGGTGGGAGGATTATGGGGGGGTGTTACCCTCAGAAGTGATTAATGCAGTTCTTTGGGAACTCAGGTTAGTTTTCAGGAGAGCAGGTTGCTATAAAGAGTGAGCCCGGCTCCTGAATTCTACTTGCTTCCTCTCACCATATAATATCTTCTTTTCCCACATGCTCCTACCATGATGCCATCTGCCATGTTGTGATTTAGCCAGAGGCCCTCATCAGAGATGAGTAGATGCTGGCTCCATATTAAAACTAGGTTGGCTAGTACTTCCTACATGGAAGAAGAGACGACATGGAGCAATCTCTGAGCTATAGATGCATTCTGTGCGGCTTTCTTTACTTAGCTATTCCACAGAAGTTCTATGCACATAACCAAATTCCCTTATGCAAATTATACATCATGAAGAATGAATGGTGTACACTACATATTTTGCAGTGGCAGAGCCATTAGTAGGAATTAAAAACTTAGCAAGCATTTGCTGAGTACTTCCAAGTGGTAGGTATTGTACCAGGCACTAGGCATTACTAAAAGGTATATTTGAAAGAATTTAGAAAAGTATATTTACTTAAAAAAGGAATAATAAACAGTGAGCCTAATGGACATTAAAAAACAAAATGAATAACTACTGTCTGTTTCTTTTGTTAAGGGGCTCATAAGTACAGAAAAAGGTCCATGATATAATAAACAAAAAGACACATTTTTTAACCAAAAAAGAATACATTCTATTTATTTATTTATTTATTTTTGTAGATCATATTGAAAATGGCATATATTCAGACTGTGCATGATGTCCTCTCCCATTCCCCACTTTCCCTTCCCCTTTCCCAACAATGAGTGTCAGGTTGCCCATGCTACATTCAGACTTTTACATATTCGGATGGAGCTTCTCCATTAATCAACCTCAGCCTTCTTCATCTCCTACCCTCTCCTTTCACAGCAGAATACACATTCTTCTCATGAGCCCATGGAACCTTCTCCAGAATAGATCACATCCTGGGCCACAAAGCAAGCACCAGCAAATTCAAAAGATATAATTCCCTGCATCTTCTCAGACCACAATGGAATGAAAGTAGAAATCAACAACAGGAAGATCAAAATAAGCTATTTAAATACATGGAGATTGAATGATGAATGGGTAAGATCAGAAATTAGACACATTAATTTTTAAAAGTACATGATATAATAATATAAATTATATAAGCTTATAGAGATATTTACAAAGAACTGTGGGATTGTCAGAAGAGGGAGAAAATAATCCTGCCTCTGAAAAGCATAGGTGGTGTGAAAGGGAGTCTCAGAGTGAAGGAGGCCTTTGAAACACAAGCTAGAATTCTCCTGGGTGTGGTGGCACACCTATAATCCCAGTACTTGGGAGACTGAGACAGAGCATCACAGGTTTGAGACCAGCCTTAGCAATGAACGGAGGCACTCACCCAGCCTAGGAAGACCCTGTTTCAAAACAAAAAATAAAATGGGCTAGGCATGTAGTTTGGACATAGAATGCTCTTGGGCTCAACCCCCCCCCCTCCACTAGAATTCACATATTTTGGTGAGAAGAAAATTGTTAGAATTTCAAGGTTGAAGCAAAGCTCAGATTAAGGACAAATGTGTGAAAGAAAGCAACTGAACTAGGGAACCACTGGGAGACTGAAACTCAGGTTGATTTGTGGGGGTGGGAGGGAGGGGACGGTGGGTAGGAGCCAAACATGATGTGTTTTATACACCATGGAAGGAGGGTTGGCTTTGTCTTAGACACTGGAAATTGTTCAGCAGTTAGACTTGGATATTTTTGTCTTGGAAAGAAAACCAGAGCAAAATAAAAGAATGAATGATCCTAGTTTTTATCCCAAACAGGCCATTAAATTGCTTGGCACCAGCTTTGATCACAAATATTTTTAAAATATATAAACCCAAGCATATAGAGCTCATTTCTGACTCAGTTTGTCTTAACTTTTTAATATTATTTTGTAGCATTATTTTTCTAGGAGGGAGGCTTTGGGGAAAGTGGGAAATTGAATGAGTTTCAATATAATTAAAGATAGCATTCTTAGCATTTAATATTAGGGTCACATTGCAGTACTGGGGATGGAACCCAGGGGCATTGTACCTCCAAGCTACACCCCCAGCCCCATTTTAACTCTTTTTTTGTGGTACTGGGGTTCCTGGAAGCCCTTCTACCTCCGGGCTATGCTCCCAGACCTACTTTTTATATTTTTATTTGGAAACAGGGTTTCTTAAGCCTGCACGGCTGGCTTTGAACCTGCGCGAAGGGCCGGCTAAGTAGCTGAAGTTGTCTGCAAACTGCAATCCTCTGGTTTCTGCCTCCTAAATGCTGGGATTACAAGCATGTGTCACCAACCTGCCCAATTATATTCATTTTAAGAAACCACTACAGAACAAGTCAACATTTGTAAAGCTAAATTTGTTAACATATTTTAAACATTCTTTTAAGAAAAATGCCTTCTTTTTATTTTATTTATTTATTTATTTTTGGTGGTACTGGGGTTCCTGGATGCCCTTCTACCTCCGGGATACACTCCCAGACCTATTTTATATTTTTGAAACAGGGTCTCTTAAACCAGCTCGGCTGGCTTCGAACCTGCACGATCCTCCTGTCTCCACCTCCCAAGAGCGGGGATTACAAACATGTGCCACCACACCCGGCAAAATACCTTCTTTTTAAAGTTACAACAAACATATCCAAATGCGATTACAAGATTTTTTTTTTTTGCGGGTTTGGGGATGAAACCCAGAGGCATTTGACCTCCGAGCTACAACCCCTGCCCAATTTTTTTTTCTTTATTTTGAAACAGGGTCTGAGTTGCGGAGAGACTCACTAAGTAGCTGAGGCTGTCCCCGAACCTCAATCCTCCTGTCTCAGCCTCCTGAATGCTGGGATTACAAGCGTGAGCCACCATGCCCGCCATTCTTTTTTTAAAAAAGAATCCTGCCGGGCGTGGTGGCGCACGCTTGTAATCCCCACGCTTGGTAGGTGGAGACAGGAGAATTACGTAGGTTTGAAGCCAGCCTCTCTGGTTTAAGAGACCCTGTTTCCAAATAAAAAATATAAAAAATAGGTCTGGGAGTGTAGCCCTGAGGTAGAAGGGTTTCCAGGAACCCCAGTACCACCACCAACCAACCAACCAACCAAACAAACAAACAAAAAAACAAAAACAAAAACAAAAACAAAAAAGAAAGAATCCTTATCTTACTTCATACAGAAATGAATAAATCAAGGAGCTGAATATATTAACAGAATTTCAGTACATATTACTAATTTTATCTTATGAAATTTCAGTTAGCCCAAACTTTAACGGGTGGAAAATACAGGAGGTAGGTGTGGGGGGATACTTGATGAAGGAAACAGTTCAAATAATGTTATATACATACACAAAATTATCAATGCCAACCTAAGTGATAAGTAAGGGGGAGGGGAGGGAGTGTGGTGGTATCTGGAGGAAAACACAGCAAGTGCTGTGTGCATGTGCGTTCCTATCCCTGAACCTCTTTATGATGTACAAATGCAATGCACCAATCAAAGTATGTTTGAAAAAACATATCTGAAAGAACTTCTAGTTAAACTTTGGATCCAATGTTGTTCTATAGAAGAATGCATGAAATTCTGATAAAAATGGTCCTTTGGATTAAGCCTATAAATGTCGTTAAATTGAGGATTCCTGCTATTTAGGATGATATCCGATATAAATAATGAACACACATGCACACACACACACACACACATGCATGCACACACACACACATACATGTTTGTAGGATCATTAGGATTGAAATATAATACTTTAAAAATGTTCACAGGCTACTTCATTGATACTTTTTGCAATTCTGAGATAAAAATTGGTGTTAAATCAGTACTTTTTGTCCTAGGTTCTGAATTCATTTGTTTGATCAATGTCTCTAAAAAAATTTAATTGGGAACTGTGAATAAATATATGGATATGCTAATGTTCAGAACTCTGAAACATCTATGTAAAGTATTGCCTTCTTGATTTTGAAATTAAAGAGATTAATAGAAAGAATGCGTAGATTTTCTGGGACTTAAAGCCATATTGCTCAATGAATGTAGGAGAGACAATAAATATGTCAAATATTTTTATTTTTAAGTTTCTAAATCTCCATAAGATAAACTTATTTATATCACTCCTTCATCTAGTAATCATAATACTCTTTTTTTGGGGGGGAGAAGTGAGTACTAGGGATTGAACCCAGGGCCTTGTAGATGCTAGGCAAGTTACCTACCTCTCTCTGAGTTACAACTCTAGCCCTTTATTTTTAATTTTGAAACAGCGTCTCACTAAATTTTCCAGGGTGACCTCAAATTTATAATCCTCCTGCCTCAGCCTCCTGAGTAGCTGGTATTATGGGCCTGTGCAAGGCTCAGTGATTATAATATTCTTAAAAGGATTCTCCATTACAGGCCCCTTTTTCTCACATCTATCCATACTGTCCCTATGTAATTTTAATTCATATTCGATGACTTTGAATAGGATTAAAGTAGACATTGATTATTTTTCTCTTGGTATAAACTGTTACGGTTTGGGGAAACTGTGCCCAGGGAACCTTGTTAGGGTCCCGGACACAATTTCCCTCAAAACACAAAAAGATAAAAAGTGCGGGTTCTTGTCCTGAGCTAAGGATAATACACATTAGCCTGGACTCTTGCTGAAGATTTAAAGAAGTTTATTAAAAAGAAAGAAATACAGAAGACAGTTACAGCCCCATGCCATTCAGGAGTGGCATGGGGGGGTGGTTTGAACAAATTCACCAAAGATACGACATGTGGAGCATTCTTATAGTCAGCCCGACCAGATCTGCAGCAGGTCTTTTGATATGTAGATATACTGCCCTATCTCTAGCACAGGTATCAGGCTCTATCTCCAACCCAGCCAGATCCGCTCCCTCTGAGGCAGGGCAGGGGCAGCTCTGTCTCTGGCACAGACCCCCACACCTTTTGTTACATTCCAAAATGTGTTAAGTTGCTTCTCAGGAATCTAGGATTTCCTCACATCCTTGAGGAACTTTGCCTCTCTTTAGAAATGTAAAAAGGCCCTTTTTCCTGAAGCTCCTGGCTTTCTTTACTACCAAAGATATATTTTAAAATTGGAAATCTTTCCTGATACTGGTACATAAACCATGTAAAAATGGCCTTTGAAATTCATCTTTATTTATCTTCTTTCAAGTGAGGAATAATGACTCATATGATGCTGTTGTATCATGGAATTCTAGTGCCTGCCTGAAATAAACCTATTGCATACAGAAAGCTGCAGCTTGGATTTAAGATTTTTTTCTGGGAGGATAATTCAAATATAAATGCCTGAATGTCCTGAGATGGAAAGAGGTGATAGAAGATTATAGGGTGTTTTGTGCATTCGTGATTCCAAACCTTACCTGTCAACATATGATACATTGCTAACATGCATACTATAGATCAAGCAAGTCCCATTTTAACTCTCACCATTAGTAAAGTGTTTCATATTGCTTTCTTATTTCCTACTGTAATTGAAAAAAATTTAAATCAATTTTCTCTTGTTTGGTTCTTGACAGAGAAAAATAGCTAATGAATAGTTTCTATGCAATAATTCAGGAAATTTCTTTTCCATGATACAAAATAGAGTGTGACTTTGTTTTCATTTATGTATTGACAAACACAAATTTCCTGCCTATTTTTTAAGGATGTAGAAAGAATTCACTAATTAGTGTACATAAGATTTTTAAACAAACATGGAAAGAGTCATTACACAAAACACAAAATTTTGCTGGAAATAAAACTAGGAATGAATAAATTTTTAATACTATGCTCATATTTCCACTTTAGATATCAAAGTTTTTTTAATTTAATTTTTCAGAATAGGGATCTCTAGGAAATAGTAATGGTGGATTATACAAGCATGAGATAAATTCTCTGTGCCCTCAAAGGATAACATTCATATTTATTTCTATGATATTTTAAATTATACATGGATTATTTTCCCCTCAGAAACAATTTAGTCTTATTTTTGAATATTATAAGAAATGTTATCTCACATACACAAAATCAGAAACACATGCTTTAGGGTTAATAGTATTGTGGCTTTGAAAGGTCAGCTACAAACTCTCCATAAAGCTTGGCTAATTTAAAATGAAATAGAAACAGCTGTTATAAAGAATGCAGTATATAAGTTCTTATTTAAGGTTATATTATATTTCTCTTATTAATTTTAATTGTGTGTTTTGAGAGAAAGAACTTATTAAAGAAATAAAATAAAACTTCATTTTGCAAGTGTTCTGTAACCAGACTAAAATAGTGCATAAAATAATAAAATTCAATATTGATCTTTTCTCTCTTACAAAAAGGAGCACAAATATATATATGTATTATATTAATATATGTATGTAATATATTATTTTGTATTATATTATTATATATTACATATATACATGTTATATATTATTATGTACTATATTACATATATGTATATATACTTATAATTTTCTCTGTAGTAGGGGTTAGGATATAAAAAAAACATTGCTATTAGTTTCTATTCTTTATATTTACACAGTCACTCAATGCTTCTCACACCAGATGCATACTTTTATTCCTTCCCCTGGCAGGTTTTCTAGTAGACCCCATCTGAATGTTCTCTAACTCAACTCAGTTTTGAGTATCTACCTGGAGGTAGTTCAATATCTTACATGCTGAGGACTCTTCATTTCAGATGCCAATCATGTGCAAAGATTGTGACTGTGTTTTTGATCCATCAGCTATAGATTGAGGCTCCCAGGACACCTTCCTGTTTGGGTTCTATTAATTTGCTAGAGTGGCTCACGCCACTCAGAGAAACACTGTTCTTATGCTTATAGTTCATAAATAAAGGATATAATAAAGGATAGGGATGAACAGCCAGATGAAGCAATACATAGGGAAGGTCAGAAAGGGTCCTGAGTGCAGGAGCTTCTGTCCCTGTAGAGCTGGAGTGTGCCATTCTTCCATCACATAGATGTGTTTTCAGCCCAGAAGTCCCCAGTCCCCATAGTTTATAGATTATTAACTCAATTTTTAGTTTCTTTCCTCTCCCTGGAGAATGTGGGGTGGGGCTGGAAGCTCCAAACTTACAATAATAGTTTGGTCTTTGGGTGACCAGTCCCATCCCACGTGTTCATCTAGAGATGTCTAGAGCAAAGGATATTTCTGTCATCCCAGAAATTTCAAAGGATTTAGGAGCTCTGTGCCAGGAACCAGAGATTAACCCAGTACCCTGTGTCATCCTTTAAAAAAATTTGGCAAAAAATCATGTTCCTGAAATATCTCTTTTCATTCCCAAGAAACGTAATCAAGGGAATGACAAGAAGGGCCCTTGACTAGAATGTCCAGTTAAATACTGTCTTGGAGGACATTGACTCTCATGTATATGGCAAATATGGAAACTACTGTTATCTAAGCACTGCTGTCTTGCACACGTATCAGGACAGATGCTCCTTGAAATGTTGGTCATACAAGAAATAAAGAAAACTAAGCAAAATGGTGATGTCATTGCTTCGGTAGCCTAACTATTAATACCTTCTCTCCACAGTTACTGATGCAGAATTCAGGGCACTGTAGCTAGTACAAGTGCTGATTGTCAATCTGGTTACCACTGGACAAAGAATTGTGAAAGACAAATACACTATTTGTGAAATACTGTGAGAAATAACGGTGCTATGTGTCCAGCTGGTGGCCACTGGACCTTCCCTGTAAGCATTTTTTAATAAACTGTATGTCTTGCATGCCATCTCTGGGTATTTACTTTGTTCACTCAGAAACTTATCCTACTGCCATTGCACAACTGAGCTATGGTCCCGACACATTCCTGTGGACAAGGATATTAGGAGCTCTGTCTCAGGAACTGGGGTGGAAACTAATAGTTAGAATGAAAGAGTCTCATACTATCTCCATCTTCAGAAATTAAAAGAGTTTTTGGAGTTTTCTGCCAGGGAATAGGGACAGAGACCAAAATGTGTACTTGATTATTCCAATATAAGGTCGTTATAAACTCATTTTTTCTTCAGAATAGATTGCAAAAAAAAAAAAAAAGCGCTGACAATTATCTCCTAAACCTTAAGATTGCCTTGGTGAACTGAAGGAAGCTATATTATTTTTGTTTTATGTTTAATATACTCTTTCTCACTACATACAGCTGTAAGCTTCATTACAAATACAATGAATGACATGGACTAGGAGCACATTATCTAGGCAACTTATTGGCCAGATCCTGAAAGTGGATTGGTGTTTGCTTCATCTGGATTTCAAGAAAAGATCGATCTCAGGCTCTTCTTTTTGCTATATTTCTCTTCCTCTCTCTCTCCCTCTTTCCCTTCTTCCTTCTTTCCTCTCTACCTTCCTCCTTCCATCCTTTCTTCTCTTTTCATTTAATTGAGTTCTTACAATCTTTAAAATAAAAGGTAAATTAGAAGGCGATCGGTTATTAACACAAGCTAAGAATACTATACTCAAAAATGTAATAGATGCAAAATATGATGTTGTGAGTTATACTACCACCCAAGTCCCCAGATAGTATTGTTCAAAATAGAACACACAGTTCGGACTTCCAGGAAGATGGCGATGGAGAAAAGCGGGGCTTACGAGCCCCGCTAACAACCAATCTCTATTACCACAAAATCAGCGCCTTTCATACCCAGAAAACACCATCAGCAGAGAAACAAAAATTTTAATTACAAGGGACAGAGAAAAAGAGTGCTGGAAAAACGAGGCACCATAAAGAAACCAGACCGCAGTGCTGCAGTTGGAACCGTGGCGTAGAACGGCGCGGACACCATTTTTCTTGCAGCACCAGGCCCCAGAGAGGAGGGGGATTCAGAACAGAGCCCAGAGCCACAGAGGAGATACGCGGGCCTCACGGCCGAGGATGCGGCACCAGTGCCTTACTGCTGGTGGCAGCGGCAAGTTCACCGGACGGCTCCAGACCAATGCACTCAACAGCCCACCAGGCTCCAGAGAGGAGCGGCGGACAGTGAGCCGAAATGAGCCTCTGCGGAACAGCCGGGAGGAATTCGGCAGATTTTTTGGCGCAGGGAACATCTAAAGCTCCCAGTAGGCTCAGCACACCCTGCAAGGACTCAGAGCGGAGTTAAAAAACAGAGAAGAAATACGCCAGCCTCACCGCTGAGGGTGTGGCAGCGGCGCCATATTGCCACCAGCGGCGGCAGCAGCAGCGAATTCACCGAGTCCACTACAGCTCCATCAGCGCACTCAACAAACAGTGAGTCAAATTGCAGCCCCTAGAGGAGAAATCCCAGTACTGCATTCCCAGGGACTTGACCCAGTGGGGGAGTGGTGGTGGCAGAAAAATCACACCATAGGAGAACGCCCAACCTGGCAACCCCCATGGTCTAAAGCAGCCTCGATTGACTCCCTGGGTCTGAGACTCTGTGATACAACCCAGTACAGGAGTAGTGGGGACTGAGATACCACAGACTCGAGATCCAGAACACCTTAAGTGAAGTCATAGTGACCCAAGGGAAGAACCCAGAGAAGGCACAAACTTCCGAAATCATGGGAAAGAGGAATAACAATGGAGCAATGAATGCCCACAAACCCACAACATCAGAACCTGATAAAACAGAAATTCAGAGATTTCTAGAAGATCAAATCAGGAAAATAACTGTAGAAATAATAGAGGTGTTTCGAAAGAATTCAGAGAGAGTCAAAAAGAGATAAAGGATGCAATTAATGAAGTAAAGGCCTCAATTCAAAGTACAAACAATCGACTAGACCACATGGAGAATAGAATCTTTATCTTAGAAGAAGATCATTCAAAAAATGAACGCATAGTTTCTAATTTAGAAAAAAAAATCCGACAGCAGGAATCTGACATTGAAGAAATATGGGCCCATTTTGAGAGCTAACCTAAGAATAATTGGAATAGAGGAGGGAAAAGAAGGTGAAACCAAAGGGATAAGTAATATCTTCAAAGAAATAATAGCAGAAATTTTTCCAAACATAGAGCAAGAGGTTGATACACACGTCCAGGAAACTTATAGAACCCTCATTAGAGAGGATCAGAGAAGAGGATCCCCACGCCACATAACTGTCAAAATGACCAATGTGGAAGCCAAGCAGAGAATCTTAAAGGCAACAAAAACAAAGGGCCAAGTGACCTTCAGAGGCAAACCAATTAGAATCACTCCAGACTTCCCAAACCAAGTCATGAGAGCCAGAAGGGCTTGGAGTAACATATTCCAAACTCTGAAAGAAAAAAACTTCCAGCCAAAAATTTCCTACCCAGCAAAACGTTCTATCAAATTAGATGGGGAAATAAGAAGCTTCCACGACAAACAGAAACTGGAGGAATTTATGTCTTCAAAACCAGCACTAGAGAAAATACTTAAAGAGATGAATTACAAAGAAGAAATAGGTAACACACACCAGAACCAGAGAAACAAGATTTTCCATCCAACAGACAACTAAGATTGGTTATCTGTGGAGATTCATTATTTATATTAGTCTTTTACCTATCTCTAAATTGTATTGTTTGCTTTTATTGTTGCTAATTTTTAGGATTTCTAGTTGGAATACTAATATACCTTCAGATATAGCATTTGGAAATATTTTATCCCATTCTATCCGTAACTTTTAACTCTGTTTACATTGTCTTTGGATATACAATATTTTTTATTTTTTAGGGAGTTTGTTTACCCTTTTGTTGCCTGTGCCATTGAAATCATATCCAAGAAATCACTGCCAATTTCAACGTTGTGAGGTTTTATGACCCATATTTTCTTCTAAAAGTTTATAGTCTTAAGATTTATATTTAGGTCTTTTATATATTTTGAGTTAATATTTATATATGGTGTTAGGTAAGCATCCAATTTTATTCTTTTTCATGTAATTATTATTTCTCAACAATATTTAAGTTAAAAGATAATTATTTCCTCCACCAAATGTTCATGGAAACCTTGTCAAAAATAACTTGACAATATATGGAAGAATTTATCTCTAGGCTTTTATTTAACTCCAATGGTTTATATATCTGCCTTTAGAACAGTACTACACAGTTTCAATTATTGTAGCTTTATATGGTTTGAAATCAGTAAATATACATCTTCTAGCTTTGTTCTCTTTCGAAATCGTTTTGGGTATCTAGAGCCTATATTCCATAATAGGATAGATTTTTTGTGAAAAATAAATAAATAAATATATGATAGTTTCACCTTCAAAAAGAAAAAGAAAGAAGTATTCTCGTAAGAAAGAAAGCAAAAAGAAATATTGAAATGTTATCTTTAAGTCATCAAAGGCTTGGTATCAGACAAATGAAACTGTTATGTGAGATTATCAATGTTAATATTGGATAAATTGCTATAATACTAGATGTCAACCACTAAGCCAAGCATGGGAAGGAGGGATGGGGAGGGAACGGGGTGGGGATCGGGTAGGGGCTAACTGGGTTATGTGTGCATGTATGTCTACAAAAGTATTATTTTTATCCCATTATGATGTATGAATACAGTGCACCAATAAAAAAATTAAAAAATAAATAAATAAAATAGTAAAAAAAACCCCAAAAAACAAAATAGAACACACACACACACACACACACACACACACACACACACACACACACAGAGATAATTTATGTGTGTGTCTTGTTCAATTTGGGGGGCCCTCAAAATAGGTAGTAATTAACACAAAACTTCTATGTTAATGAAATAGGTTTTCTATACCTATATAGCAGTTATATATTAGTGTTTACTTTTTCTACTAATAAAAGAAAAAATATTCATTGTGGATAAACTAAAAAGTTTTAAAAATATTCAGTTTTCAGATACTATACCAGTCTTATTCCAGTAGTACATTAAGAGAAGTTGTTTAAAAAAGAAAGAAAAGAAGGAGGAAAAGGGGAAGGAGGAGGAAAAAATGGAAGGTGCTGAGACAGATCTTAGCTTGATATTAAGAAAATGGTTGCACCAATTTACTGTAAGAATTTAATAGACGAGTTGCCTAAATGATGTGTAATGAAAACAGTATATACCAGGTGAGAAATATTAATAAAAACTCACCTGATATTCTTTCTTCTATCTAGCATTTTTTTTTGTCTTGACTCACAAGAAGTTCAGAGCCAACTTAAGTGCTAAGAATCATTAGTGTACTCAGTCATTCACTTGTTCATATATTCAATAATAACTAGCTAATTTGTGGCTAACATGCTAGACACCATGCAGCAAAAATAACTTTCGTTCTTTAAGATCTTAACCAAGACAATTGTGAAAAATGAATTTTTTTGGTGGAAGATAGATATCATATATAAGATTTATTTTTCTTAATTTCTGAAGCTGTACCATCAATGGATTTTTTTTTTTTTGTGGTACTGGGGATGGAACCCAGGGGCAGTTAAGCTACACCTCCAGCCCTATTTTTTTATTCTTTATTTTGAAACCGGGTCTTACTGAGTTGCAAAGGGGCCTTACTAAGTAGCTGAGGCTGTCCTTGAACTGGGATCCTCCCGTCTCAGCCTCCCAAATTCTGGGATTATAAGAGTGTGCCACCACGCCCGCCCTATTAATGGACATTAATAACAAACTAAAATTTGAGAGCAAAGAATGGTTAAACTAATATCAACCAATAATTTTTTTGTCAAAATTATTCTTTCTTGGAAATAACTTATTGGCAAATTGTGTTTTTCTTTTGAATTGATGCATTTTAGATCGGATTTTCTATTTAATCATGTTTGTATTGTGGGTATAAATAATCTAGGCATTCTCAAAGTATTTAATACATTATTTGAATAGAAAGAATGATTAAAATTTATGGCAACCTTGTCTTTATAAAAGCCTTCTTGCTTACATGGTCTAACAAAATATGTCATGACACTAACCCATGGAGAGAGCTGGAATGCTTGAAGAGTTCTACTTTTATTTCACCACATCTTTGCAGTTTAACTAATTTGAAATTTTAATGATAGTCAATAAATACTCTTAATCTACAATATGGTAAAATAATGTTGTATCAGTAAATCAGGTTTTATTACATTCAGAAAGAAAATAAACAGAGTCTGGTTCATTTTGAGACCTTTCAAAAATCTGGAAATTGCTGTGGAAAGTCCAGCTCTTGGAATTCAAAAGGCCAAATGGGATCAGGAATCTAATCATTCAATGAGAATGGTAGATTCAGGAATTCAAATATTACCCAACAGTGATTACAAAGAGGAAGGGGAAAATGGAGCGAAAATTCTCCATTTGGTAAATTCATAACTCTAGTCAAAACTTAATTAGAAACAAATCAATTTTGCTTGGATGTCACTAGTGAAAATATCTAATTATCTCTGTATCTTACTTAGAGACATTTCTCTAGGCTCATTTGGGACTGCACTGTAGTTACCGTATTTGTATTCACTCTTTACAGACCTACTTTTTGGTAATACAGGAATGCAAAAGGCATATATAAAATTTAGCCCTTTAAAATTTTCTAGAATTGAGTATTTTATTTTATGATTTCCAGTTATATTTGACCATAAAATTATCTTTTTAATTTTTGATTGACCAATTTTAAAATAATTTTTATTACTCAACTTTTATATTTTTATAGACCAAAATAAAAAGATGTTTCTCAAAATATTTAAATATATTTTCTTTGGGGATATGTTATTAATTTGGTTTTGCTGATGGTATTTAATGAAAGAAAAGTTAGTAAAAACATTTATTAACAAATATTTATTGAATTAAATACTATTCTAGAACATTGGGGTATAATACTAAAAAATACTCTGCAGAAACTACTTTTAATGTCACCAATAACTTCTACGATGGTTAATTTTATATGTCAACTTGGCTAGGCTTATAACCCACTGAGTCGATAAATACCAGTTGTGTAAATATTTTCTGTGAAGAATTTTTTTTTAGATTTGATTAACATTAAATCAGTAGATTCTGAGTAAGGTAGATTATCTTTCATAATGTGTGTCTTATCCAAATAATTGAAGGTTATAAGAGAAAAGTTTAAGGTAAAGTCTCTCAAGGAAGCATGAATTCTGAGTATACACTGCTTTTGGACTCAAGATTATAACATCAACTTTGCAGGATACCCAGCCTGTTGGACTACTCTGTAGATTTCAGATTTATCAGCTCTTAAAATTGCATGAGCCAACTTCTTGAAATCTCTCTCTCTCTCTCCTTTTCTCTCATATATAAAGAATATCCAAAGAGAGTTGCAGTACTCTGCAATCTCATAGGACATCACTTTGATTTGCTATAGATGCTATGATGATTTTGATAGGACAAGTGAAAGATAGATAGTATATTAGAAGCCTTGGGAAATGTCTCAGTCTGTTTTGTGTTGTTATAACAAAATATTTGGGGCTAGACACTTTATAAAATAAGGGGGGTTATTTGGCTCATGATCTAGTAACTGAAAAATTAAAAAAGCATGGCAGTGGTGTCCTAGTGAGGGCTCCCAGGCTGTGACACAGCGTGGTGAAGACGCAAAGTGGAAACCCATTGCGTGCAGAAGGGTCCTTGCTTTATAATAACCTGTTTTCATGAGAACCAATCCAGTCACCTGAGATCTAATCCACTCCTGAGAAATAGATCTCAATTCTTTCTAGAGTGATAGAACAGGTCCCTCCCTTCCCCCATAGGACCCCGTAGTGGGGATAGGAGGTGGAACCCTGGAAGCCAGAGGGGAGATGCCCAGAGACCCTTCCCCCATGGTCCGCAGACCTTGCCCAAAGGTGCCAGTTTAATTAAAGAGGCCTTTAATAACTTGGCTGGTTCTTGCCTCCTTTGTAACATGCAACTCAATTTCAATGTTACACAGAGGTTATGATTCTCTCCCCAAATTTTCACCAATTCAGTGGCATTACCTTGAGGACCAGTCTTCTAGCACATAAGCTTTTTGGGGGAAAGCAAAACAAGCAAAGAATGGGTTTCAGTTACAAGAACTTGCTACTTTAGTGAAGATTTTAGGCATCAGGAGTATACCAACATCCTCTTCAATGCCCCCCCCCCAAAAAAAAACCAATTGCTATATCTTCCATTTCTTACTAGAAGACCTGAAGAAGGGACACTTCAATGGACATGATGTACATACATCAATTTATTAATGCCAATCACTGTGTCAAGCATGGAAGGTGGAGAGGGAGAGGGTATACAGCTGAAAATTAAAAGCGGTGGCATTACAGCATTCAGTGAGAGGTCTTCAAAGTCAGTGGATAGACAGAAATCTTCCTGATATATGGAATTGAGTGGCAAACTACGTCATTTACTTTGTGTGGAAGGGGAAGTGCCCTGAGGGTTCTAGAAAGAAAGACAATGTGTTAAAAAGGTAGAAACAGAATAAAATTAAAAGTTAAAAACTACAATGCACCAATTAAAAATTAAAAAATAAAAGTAAAAAAAAAAAAGAAGACAGAAAAGTCTTCAATGCATATCTGGAGAAGAGGAGAGTAAAACTGATTGTATAATGAACCTAAGGGAAACTCGGGTTTCCCTGGCATCTGAATGGAATCTCTGTAATCTAAATACTATTTAATTAGAAAAAAAATTTAATAGATGTGATCTGGTTAAGGATCTTGGATTAGATAATCCTGGCTTATCTGAATTTAACATAGAAAAAAATCATAGGGCAGAAAATAAGGGAGGAGAACTAGAGAAATACTGACATCATGCTTTCTTTGAAGACAGAGAAAGAGCTCAGGAAGCCAGGCATGCAAAGGGTGCAGCTCTAGACCTAGGGAAAAAAGGAATGAGATGGCTTCCTGTAGCCGCTAGTGGGACTTTGGTCTTATCTACAAGTGGATATTACCCTTGTTTTAATTCATTTTGGACTCTGGCCTCCAGGACTATATGAGAATAATTTTATGTTGTTTTAAGTTGACTGAGTTTGTGGTATTTTGTTGCAGCAGCAATATAAAATGAATATGTGGAGGTTTCTAATTGCACTAAATGTTTTCTATATCAGTATTGGGAATGGCCTAGGAAGATTTGAGAAAACTCTGATTATTAATAAATATATTTCAGAAAAACATTGTGTTAAAAGGGCAGACCTGGGGAAGGACTTGGTTTCTGCCAAGAAGCAGGCAACTATTCTAATGTAAATTAACCTAGCTAAAGGTAATTAGCAAGTTGATAGGAGAGGGGAACTAGGACTTCCTCATTCTAAAAACAGGTTAACATACTTGGATAATCTAGCTAGGATGGGAGGAGGGGGTCGACCTTCATGAAAGGAGACACCTGGGCATAAACTAAGAGTTCAGTGGGAAAAGTAAGGGGAGGAACTTTACAGGGATTTTTACTACGTCAGAATTACGTGAAACAAGATGAAGAATGTCATGTGTATAAAAAGTTTGTTCCGTGTTTTGTATTTTGGTAATTTTGTTCGAAGCACCCCCTCATGTTACCCCTGGGTAATATGAGGCTGTAACTGTCTTCTGTATTTCTATCTTTTTAATAAACTCCTTTAAATCTTCAGCAGGAGTTCGGGCTATTGCATATCTATCCTTAGCTCAGGACAAGAACCCGTGGTTTTCTTGAGGGGATTGTTTCAGGGGGTCTAACAAAGGTCCTTGGGGACAGTTTCCCAAAAGGTAACAGTCACAGTTCAAACTTTAACATCTTTTTCACTGTAACATCTTCTTTAACTATAACATTTTCTAGGAAAAATATACCAGTAAAATACTATATAATACTTAGTAAAATATTTCTTGAAACAACAAAAATTTGTAAGACCATCTATCACAAACAAGACTTAACAAGCACTTAAATAAATACTTTTTAGTTTTGTTTCTCCTCCTACTTTTTTATTTTTTGGTATTGAGGATTGAACCCAGTGGTACTCTACCACTGAGCTACATCTCCAACCCTTTTTATTTTTTATTTTGAGACTTGATCTCACCAAGTTGCCTAGGCTGGCCTGAAGCTATTATCCTCCTGCCCCAGCCTCCCAAGTAGCTAAGATTATAGGCATGTCTCACAGATCCTGGTGCTATTGTCTCTCCTCTCCTTTTCTCTCCTATCCTCAATTTTTCTGTCCTTCTTCCTCCTCCTCCTTTGATTTCTCTTTCTTCTTGTGGTGAGGATCAAAACCAAATTTCCAAACTATAGAACCAGACTAGATGCCCATCAACAAATGAATGGATTATAAAATTATGAGATACACACAACATGGAATTCTGTTTAGCCACGAAGAACAAAATTATGTCATTTGCAGAGAAATAGATGGAACTAAAAAATATGCTAAATGAGATTAGTCAGTGACAAAAAGTGAAAGATCAGATATTCTTCTTAAAAAGCAGAATTTAGGGAGAAACTGGGTCATAGGAAGGGCTCCAGACAAAGGAGGAGAAACCTTAGTGGAGTGAAGAAGGGGACTTAAGGGAGAGAGATGGAAGGAGGGAGGAAGATCTGAAGAGGAAATACTTCAATGAAAATGATATACACACATCAATTAATCAATGCCAATCACCGTATCAATCAGGGGAAGATGGAGAGGGAGAGGGAATGGGGTGGGAACTGGAGGAGGGCTCACCAAGTTCTGTGTACACATATGCCTCTGTTACCCTGAACTTCAGCAAGATATATGATTACAATGCACCAATAGGGAAAAAAGTATATATACCTAGTTGTTTTACACTATTATGTCCTCCTGACTAGTTTACAAGTTGAATATTAACAATTAAAATGTAGAATATTCACCATAGAACAATTAAGCAATACACCCAACTAATTAGCACTCTAGCAAGTACAGTCTCTCAAAGTAGACTCCTAATCTACCAGGAGGAAAACCTCCTTGATACCAGCTTGAATTTAAAAGAAAATTTGAAGCTTGTGTGGTGGTGCACATCTGTAATCTCAGTACTTAGAAAATACAGGAGATAGGAGAATTACAGGTTCAAAGTCAGTCCCAGCAACTTAGTGAGCCTGGTAGAAACTTAGAGAGATCCTGTTTCCAAATAAAAAATAAAAAAATAGAGATGAGGGTATAGCTTGGAGGTAGAATGCGCCTAGATTCAATATTCAGCACTACAAACAAACAAATAAAAAAAAACCAAAAACAAACAAAAACCAATTTGAGTGAGTATGGTACCTACCAGGATCCTGTCTCTTCTGTCTTGAAGAGACTCATTTAATTTTATCTTTTGTGTTTTAAGGTTCAGAATATTCCAATTCTCAGAAGAAAGAATGCGAGAAGAGAAAAAATATTTCTCAACACATTTTTATACACTGAAACTCAAAAGAAAAAGATAGACCTCCTGTATTTCCTTCATTTTAAGAGGCCTGTTTTTCACATTTTAACACAAAATCAAGATGGCTTATATTCAATGGAGCTAGTGTCTTGTTCTAATTCATTTGGCACCACTTTTCTTGTAATTCCAGCATTCGGGAGGCTGAGACCAGAGGATTGTGGTTTGCGGACAGCCTCAGCTACTTAGGGAGGCCCTCTGCAACTCAGGGAGACCCTGTTTCAAAATAAAGAATAAAAAATAAGGGAGGGGGTATAGCTCGGATGTCAAATGCCCCTGGGTTCCATCCCCAGACCTGCAAAAATAAAAATAAATAAATAAATAAATAAATAAATAAATAAATAAATAAATTAAAAAAAGTAGTACTTGGAATAGTGATCTTAGTTGAGAATGATTTTCCTTTTTGTGTACTTAAAGGCTTATCTTACAACTGACAATGTTGTTGATTTGATGAAACATAGTCATCGATGTGTATTTTCCAGACCAAGAGGCTGCTAAATTCATATAGTGAACAAAATGTGCTCTGCTACTTTTTGTTGCTCTAATCTGTCAGCCACATCCTCAGATATTATATTTTGTTTCTACCCTGAGTTGGCTTTGACATTTTGGAAGCTCTAGTGTCTTTCCTGCAACAGTGCAACTGCCATGCTGATTATATAATAGTATCAAGGGTGGCATTTCGGCTTCCAAATCTGTCCTATTTATTCAAAAAATGTCTCACTCAAGTTCTCACCCAGACCATTTAATTCTTGTCTTCAAAAAGAAACAGATTTCCCATTGTTGTTTCCTGGAAAACTAGTTTTGGCATTTGACAATGTGATGATTTGACAAACAGGGAAAAGTCTTCTCAAAGACTTGAGACATTTGAAGTTCATCAGACGGTATTAACACTAATATTCCAAGGTTTATGGTAAAGGTAGGAAATTGCCTTTTTCTATATTTTAATTTTCTACATTTTATTTTCTATGTTCCATTATGATTTCTGAGTTTATATGTGCCTTTTTTATTTTTGTGGTACTGGAGATTGAATCCAGAGCACTCTACCCCACTCTCTTTTATTCTTTATTTTGAAATATAGTCTCATTAAGTTACAGAAGCTGGTCTTGAACCTGCGATACTCCTGTCTCAGTCTCCCAAGTATGGGGATTGCAGGGATATCCCACCATGCTTGGCTTTCTGTAGCTGTGGTGAGACATTTTATCCCAAACCAATATTTGTGCTCCAGCCTTAATATCTGAGAGGGACCATGCTAACCTGCACAGAAAGCACATTTGTGGTCCAGTTATAATAAATGGCAGAGCCGGGCATGGTGGCACATGCTTGTAATCCCAGCATTCAGGAGGCTGATACTGGAGGACTTCAGTTCGAGGATAGCCTCAGCTACTTAGTGAGGCTCTCCTCTACTTAGTGAGACCCTGTTTCAAAATAAAGAATAAAAAATAGGGCAGGGGTTGTAGCTCAGTGGTGAAAACCCCTAGGTTCCATCCCGTACCTGCAAAAATAAAAATAAAAATAAACATAAAAATAAATGGCAGGCAGTCTAAATGCCTTTTTTGGCCCAGTCATCTGTGTTTTGAACAAGAGAAGAGAAATCATTTCAGACTCATACAACAAGCCAACAGCAAAGCGACATGAAACTTATCATTTTTATTTTCTTCTAGTTCATCAACTACACTTGCAAACAAGAGTCTTTTTCCATCTAAGAGTTCTTATGATCACCTACAGTGCACAGTTTTAGCTTTACTCATTTAGGAAAATCAAACTAAAATGGCTACGAAGAGACAAAATAAATTTAAATTTAACAAGGAATCTCTGGTGAAATGACATGTTGTACAGCAAGTGTTTCTGACTTGCAAGCTGAGAACGATGGCCGAGCGAGGTACAACACTGATTGCACAGGGGTGATACTAACCTAGATCTGAGTTCCATTAAAATAGATTTGTTGAGACTCAGTATGGAGCAGTTGGAAGAAAAGAAAAAAGTCACTGTCATGGTTTCTGTTAGTTATGGTTTTCTTAAAATGTTTTTGAATTTTGGCAGATTGGTATTTTGAAAAGTCCACAAATTTGCAAACTTTAGTAGAACTAGCAATGGGAAGGGGCAAAAAAAAAAAAGGTAGGGATAGGAAAAAGAGACAGGTTAAGAGAACCCAAACACATGTCTGAACTTAATAGAATCAAGCAGATATCACAAGGAGAATGGGATACACTGCTTTGAGCCAAGCATTTGAAAACTTAGTTCCAGATAAAAGAGTTTAAATGTATATTGATAGGAAAGTGGAATTTTGCACAAGAGGGACAATGTATCACTGTCTAATAGGGAAACATTACTTTACTTTTTATGAAATACTTAGTGATTCTTAAAGAACTTTGTCACTTTGAAACATAACAAAATGGGACATATATGTTCAGGCTGATTGGTGAATTATTTCTCATCACTGTTCAGCCAATAGACAAGATGAAAGTGAATATATTTAGGGCATGTGATACAGTAGGGCTTCCCAACCTCGGCACTGTGGTATTTTGGGCTGGACAATCGTTCTTGTGGCAGGATACGCTGTTTTGTGTGTCTATCCACTAGATGCCAGTAGCATCTCTTATTCAAATGTTCCCTGGGGGACAAAGTTACCCCTGGTTGAGATCCCCTAAGCTACAAGCAAGTCCCATGAAATGGCCATTCATGGCAGGGGCTGAAAAAGTGTGCTGGAAGTTAGGGAGTGGCGCATAGGAAGAAAAAGGTTAAAAGAATGGGTGAGGCTTGAAAAGAGGGGAAAGAAGCAAAAAGTTCAAATCGGAATTCTAGGACTGATGTAACAAATTATGTCAAATTTAAAACACTAGAAGTGTGTTCTGTCACAGTTCTAGAAAGAGAAAACTCAGGCACCGGTGGGATCCAGAGGAGAATCTGTTCCAGGCCCCTCTTCAGGCTTCTGGTGTTGCCAGCATCCTTGGCAGTCCTCAGTTTGTAGACACATCACCTTATTCTCATTGTGTCTGTCTTTGTTTCTTGTCCTCCTGGAGAACACAACCAAAATTGTCTCCAGAAATTGCCAAATGTTTCTTTGGAAGAAAGCTGTCCCCAGTGAGAATCACTGCACCTCAGGATTAATAATAATAATAATAATAATAATAATAATAATAATAGCCAAACCAAACTAAGTAAAAACAAAATTCCCTCTGGATCACCTTCCTATTCTCCTTCCTCACACTTCTTGCACATGTTAGTGAGACTGGTAGTGATACTTTCATACATGGACATAGTTTATTTAGATTGTTTCCTTCATCCACTCTCCACAGCCCCCTATATTTCTACTATTTTATTGGTCTCTCTCTTCGTTTATCTAAAGTTTCTTGTGTTTCCTATTTTCTCTCTAGCTTCCACATACGAAGGAAAACATATGACTCTTGACTTTCTGAGACAGGCTGATATTATTTAGGATAATATTCTCTAGTTTCATCTACTTTTCTGCACATAAAATACTTTTGTTCTTTATGACTGAATAAAGTTCCATTGTGTATATACTACATTATTCATTCATCTGTGTGTATATCTGTTTGTATCACTTTGAACTTTATTATGATATATAATTACAAAATATCACTAAAAGCATAAAATACAAAGAATAAAAGTGCCTATGCTACACATTATTTAATTTTTCTGTCCAAGAACATTAGAAGGTTCACAAGGCAGGTTAGTACTATTTCCATCTCACATATAAAAGAAAAGCAAATGGAAAATAAGCCACTTCAATGCTGCCCAGCAAGAAGCAGAGTGGGGCTGTGATTTTTGTCTTCTGATTTCAGAATTGGTGCCATTTCCATAAACCTCTTTTGCTTTCTCAGTAAAACCTTGGAGGGGTTCCAGAGAAGAAATGAGCTCTAGTCTCTGGAGCCAGCAAAGGTCCTGGGACGTGAGCATGCAGCAGCTATGCCAGATGCCATCATTCCCAGGGTGAAGTGTCACCTCTAAAAATTCCAGGGACTGAAGGCCTAATTCAGGATTCCTGGTGGCTGTCACTGGAGCTCTCCCAACTGCACATGCTCATGACTGAAAAGAGAAATTCAATATACATTATGTACTGATGATGCAACTTTTGGGAGTAGAATTGGTAATAATATCAGTGGTTGATATGTTTTTAGAAACATTAAATTTGTTTTATTTTCTATTTGATAAAGCATAGACTGAAGAAGCAGCAGGGAGAGAGTAAGGTATATACATAGAGAGAAATATCTAGTCACCAGATAAGAGAAATTGAGAAAGAAGTAAAAAAAAAAAAAAAAAAAAAAACCAGAGAGACAAAAAGTAAAAATGGAAGATGACACATGCAGATATGCACATGAAGAGAGAGAGAGGTATGTACATATACAGAGGCAGACACACAGACACACAGATACACTGGGAGTCAGTAGGGAAAAAGCTGGGGATTGCAGAGGGGCAGGCTGAAGATGGGAGGAGGCCCTGGGATGCAAGGCCTAGAAGGTAGTTGTGAAGGGGAGGGGCGGCTGGCTGATTAACTCTACTCTTCAGGGACTTGGCCAGGAACAGAGCTTATTTCAATAACGTCGCAGGCATAATTGTTCATCATACTGAGGATCATTTCTCTCCTTCTGAAAAATACAGTAAGTTTATACAATACACTGAAAGAATAAGCCCTTGAGGACTAGGACATGAAAACCCCTGTTTCCCTCTCTCTCACCTTCTGTCCCCTTCTCAATGTCCCTGTGGCCCTACAAATCCAAGAGCAGCTGAGTTAAGTTTATGTCAGGAAAGGTTCAGAGTAGGGTAGGCAGGCTGCAAGCAGCTGTGTGGAGCCTGGATGTGGGGGGCAGATGTGAGCTCTGAGTTTGGGAGGCTCTCCGAAGTTTGCTCCCTTAGGACTATTCTGACCATTCTCAACTTCTGCATTGAGGTGCACAGTACCGGGGCAGCTACTATTCAGTTTATAGCATCACAATTACAGTGGAAACCTGACGAGGCTGGGAAGGGTTTTAGTGCTTGAGCCACATAATATTTGATACCTCCCTCTGGGCCAGAAAGCCCCCCAAGTCAATGTCCAGGATCCTAACATTTTGTAACCGACTTCTCGGCCGACAGCCGGAGCTGGCCTTCAGAGATTCAACCAAATGTATGCAGCTGACAGTTAGACCACAGAGCAGTTAACCTTCAGGTAAAAAATTGAGTTGACACTGAACATAGAGGAAGTAGCTGTCATAGTTTATGATAAAAATAATTTCTGAATTTGGACTATGGTGTCTACTCTGAGTAAGCCTTGCTTCTTTTCCATCCTAATGTGAGAGAAAAATATTGCATACAAATTGTGAGGAGCAGTTACCCTTGGAGAAAGATTTCAAAATACATCATGACAGTGCCCTGTTCTATGAAGAGCTCATGTATAACCCAAAGATCCTTTGTGGTTTTCCAATCCAACTGCTTTCTCTGCTCAGGAGGAAGCTAAGGATCACATAGGTTGAAGGACTTGTATAGGGCCCTTCAATACTTTGATGGCAGAACCCTGAATAGAACACTCTTAATCCAGTGTTATTTCCACTTAAGTCACATATATAAGTAGTATTATTTTATTTTTTGTGATATTGGGGATTAAACCCAGGGGCATTCTACCTCTGAGCTACACCTCCAGACCTATTTTCTTATCTTTATTTTGAGAGTCTCACTATTTGTTGAGGCTGCCCTCAAACCTGCGATCTTCATGTCTTAGCCTCCCAAGTTCTGGGATTACAAGCATGTACCACTATACTTGGCTCATAAATAGTACTATTTTAAACCTAAACTAATCATCTTTGAAAACTTACAATTAATACTTAAAGGAGCATCAATACATAAGGTGGATATTTAATGAACAGTGAAAACTAGCAGAAAGACTAAGAAGAGGTATGCAGTGTCTAGCTTAATATACACACAATACATATTTGTTGAATGAAGTGGATGAGATGAAATCATTAGTATTCTTCTTAGGAAGTTATGGTTGCTTGAAGCAACCACAAAATTATTTACCTTAGTGAGAGAGGCAGGGCTCACAACCTAAAAGGTGCCATTGTGGAACAGTGTTTCTCTTACATAATTAAAACCAATGGAAAACTTTACTAAGCAGTGAAATGCCAAAGACATAGGGTGCTCAAGAGATTAACAGATGCAAACCATATGTAACTACTTAATAAAGTGCACTCTTAGCAAATGCGAAGCTCCTCTGTTGTCCCTAGAGTGAAGAAAGTCCGATTCCCCAGGCCTCTTTGTTTTGGATTTTCTCCCAAAGCAAAAATTTCTCCTTCCTGTAAAATCCAGCGGCATTGAATACAAATCTAAGATTTCACAGAGCTGTCAGATTATTTAGGGGAGCTACCCACCTCCAGCATATCACCCTTAAATAGGTCATTTAATCAAATACTGCCACCAGCTCATAGAAGTAGGGGGCAGTGTTTCTCCTAGAAATTGGATTAGCACTCAGGTAGATAGAACCAAATTGCACATTACATTTTTCAGATAACTAGTTTCTCTGGGGACTAAAGAGTGGTAATGGTTGCCTAGGATCTCAATGAATCTCTGGCACTTCCTTGTATTTCATTGAATTCCGACCAGAAAATGTGCGGGAGTTCATCAGATCAAATAATTTCTCAGCTGTGAATGTATCTTCAGGCCTTTACTTCTGTTTGGCAAGTCTGTGCCTATGCTTCCAGGTCACCTGAGCATTTAGGCTGCTGCTCTGTTTATGGCTCCCCAAATGTCTTCTTTTCCCAGGGGACCCATCATCCTGGCTTTCTGATATGTTGGGAGGACCGAGATATCAAAAATCAGCTCTTAGAGTATCTCTATTTTGGGCTATAAATTGCAAAGTGAACACAGAAGACCAAGGATTTCCCTTTACAGCTGCTCCATATGTAAACACAAATGAAAATAATGCTTCTAGGGTCATTTTTAGCTACTCTTAATGAATGATAATTTCAGTTCAATGAACTTTTTGAATAAAAAACCAGTTTATTAAGACAGTTCTAAGAAACTAAATGAGCCACTATGTTAAACACAGGGTGAACTTTTTTAGCTAACTAAAAAATTTAAAGATTCTCAGAGAATGTCATATTTTGGCAATATATCTAATTCAAAAATCCTTATGTTAAATGGTTCTAAAATAATTCTTCTCATATCATATGAACATTCTAGGTTTATACAATCCATTGTTTTGGTTTGTATAGCACACAACTAAACTTTTTAAATAAAAATTACATTTTACTAGCATTATATATTTAATATGTATATGTAATTAATTAATATAGTTAGCATTAACTTTTTTCTCTGCTGTACCGGGGATGGAACCCAGGGGCATTCTACTTCTGAGCTACACCAATACAGAGAATTGGGGAATATTCTTTTGTTTAGTCAATCCACTGTCTGAAATTATACTCTTTCATTGTTTCAAATTACTATTTTCTCAAATCTTTTTAAACTGACAGACATTTTTCTTCTTCAATTCTCTGTATCGTCTTTAATTTGCAACAGTGATTATCAAATTTTAAGGCAAGTTTCAGAGTCACCTGGATGGCTTCATAAGACACAAGTCACTTGGCTTCACCCCTAGAATTTCTAATTCAGTAGGTATGGGAGCGGCCTAAGAATTTAGTTTTTGAGCTGGTTCCCTGGTAAGGATAGTGGTGAGAATGGTGATGGTGATGGTGATGGTGATGGCAATGTTGTAGATATAGGGTTGATTTTGAGAACACAAATTCTCTATGATTTTTTGGTTATTTCAAATTCTTCAGTTTGCCATTTGATACACTATAAAGGCAGAAAGAAATTTAAAACAACTTTTTCCTCTCAGTTTCACTTATCAAAGTAACCAAATTTTCATTTATCTGTTTGCTACAAGCAACATCATAATTAAGAACAGCTGTAACAACTATTAGCAAAAGAAAAAATTCTCCCATAGCCCTTGAATAGTATAAGTTGCTTCCTACGAAGCCCTGTGCTCTGCCTTCTCAGAATAAATAAATAAATAAATAAATAAATAAATAAGATAAAAGAAAGAAAAGGAAAAGAAAGACATAAAAGAATGACAGAATAGATCATCCTTCTTTGAGGACAGTTCATAAAACGAATAAGGTGAAATGTAGGATTTTTGGTGCTTCATATGGCTTTTACCTCTGTATTCTCAGAGATATGTGATGAATTATGTCTTGTTTCCACTATGGCCAGACAAAATGTTATATGGAGCTAGACAACTGTTAAAATCATTAAACGGAGTCTCTTAGTGTCCACACTCATACTAACTTAGGCTTTTTGAAAATGAAGTGATAACTTTAAGCCAATAGATACCCTGTGAAACAACACAAGGAATACTTGAAGACAAGTCAGGCTTGGACGGCCATCAGCAGAGCTGGAGTTAGACTTAATGTAGTATCTAAAAGAACCTATCATATTTTCTTTGGTTGTAGCAAGTCTTATTAAGTTTTATATTGAAAAGCCTCTTGGATTCTAAATTTGCAAGTTATCATGAATTGTATAAAAGCAGAGTTTATATAAAAGATCTAGGAGATACTATAAGCAAATAAGGTGACCTAAGGGGATGAGAGAGGGAAGAGGGAAATTCTTTAATGTTCATGATGTACTTTAACGAACATATCAAGATCAATTACTAAGCTGAACATGAGGAGGGTGGGGGAGAGAATGGGGTGGGAATTGGGGAAGGGCTAACTGGGTGATGTGTGCACCTTGTACTACATTGAGAAGGATGACTACAATGCACCAATAAAAAGTAAAAAAAAAAAAAAAAAAAAAAAAAAGATCTTTTATTTACCTCCATTGACTGAGCATCTACCATATGTGCCAGATAGTAGAGTCAGTGCTCAAAAGAGAGGACTCCTGCCTTCTGGAAATTTACATAAAATGTAGACATGGCAGGGCAACATTAAATATTTTCCTACATAATTGGAGGTATGTAGGGAAAGTGTATTTCATCACAGCCCATAGAAGATTCTTTGTCTGGAGACCTTTCATAAGGGATTGACCCTCAGATGTATTCTCCTTCCCCTTCCCTACCAGCTGTTTCTCCTGCAAACACTCTCAAATTATTCTTTTTTTTTTTTTAATATAGTGAAACAATGACATTGGAATAGAGAATCCTTTCTGTATCCCAAGGATTGATTTTTCTATGAAACACCTTGTCACAAGCAGTTAATATCCATGTGTTTCTGAGGACGATCAGAATTCTGTGAAAGAGGGAAATGGGGACTGTAAAGCAGGACAGGCAGCAGTCCCAGTTAATGTGAATAAATAAAAACACAGATGAAATAGTTCATTCTCCCAGCCCTTACGTTGCTGAATTGTCAGCTGTATTCTCCATATACTGGTCTTGAGCTCATTAATCTTTAAACACATTAATTATCACTGCGTTGACTGACTCCTTGGGATATTTACACGCTGTAAACAGTTCTGGTATTCTTTGCAAACACATATTGTGAAGGACCCCTTGGGTTCTAGTGCATCGCTTTTCCTTGCAGAGCATTTGTTCTTTTGCAAACCGTGAAAATGATCATTTTCCTTATACCATTCTCTTGTGTGTGACAAAAGTAAAAATACATAGCTCATGGGGAAAATAAATGAAAGTGGCTTCCCTCCAGTCTGTGTCGTTACACTGTACTGGGCAAACTAAGGTTTTCTTTAGCCCATCATTGAGAGAATCTTATCTCTCAGGAAGAGAAATTCTTTGGAGAAGTTTCTTCCTCTGATTAACGTTGTATCTGAAGGGCTTGTGCCCACTTTTGTACCATGGCAACCACTTTAGTCTTTGACATATTAAAAACCAACTCTACTAGCTCTGGCCGCATTGAAGAGGCATCTTCCCAGCCATGGCATTCAAAGCTCCCAATGTACACTTTGGGCAAGCAGCCTGGAAGTAGAAGTGCGGGGATGCTAACATGGTCCATATTTGTTAACAGGAACCTCCTTCTGGTGAATGAGGGAAGCCTAATCCCATGGAAGTATGGTTTCAATTTTTCATTGAAATTACAATCAAACAAATTGCCAGCACACATTCTTCTCTGTCAGATGTTTCCCTTATGGTGGATTTGGAGCACCCTAGGGCCGGCTTATAAACCTTGTCCTCTGCCAGTGTTGCTACAGATTCTTCCTCTTTGTTTTCAAATGAATATCATCTTTTTCTCCAAGAGATGGATACATTTGATATACAGTAGTACCCGACAGAAAAGTGTCTCTTCCAGGCTGACTCTGTGCAGGACTCTGATGCGAAGGATGACACATGACTGGCTCTTCTTTAGCTCTCTTTAGGGAACTCGGTAGGATAAAACTCACAAAAGCCAAGAGGCTGCAATTTCCTGATTTTCTAGCACTTATTAAAATCGTATTTATCAGGGTTGACTCTTGGCTGCTGGGTGAACTGGCTCTCTTGGCTGAAATGGCTTTTGAGCGTTGCCGTGGGAGTGGGGGAGTCTGTGAACACTGCTGGACAAAGTAGCATTGGGAACGATTGCGCTGTTTTCCAACTCATGAAACCGCAAGCATCTCAAGAGATCTGAACCCAAGTTGGAAATCATTCACCTCCTTTTCTTTCAGCAAGCGGTGTCAGAGGGAACAGGCGAACAATAATAAAGACCAGTCGTTTTGATCTCTGGTTCCACTACTAGGTCCCTAACGGGTGAGAATCTACATCAAAGAATCTATGGAGGCCCTGGGAATTAACTGTGTTTTTGTTTTTAGCCCATCTCCAAGCAAAGGTGTTATGGAATTGATTTGGCCTTAAGCTCTGGCCGCAGCCACGTGAATCTGCTGGCAGCAGCCACATGTGACCATCTGGACCAAATCATTTCTTTCTGTATCTTCACAGGTGTTGTTTTCCAAGGTGATTGCCTTAAGTTAGTTGGAGAGGAGGTGGGTCCTAAAAATAGAAATACTCTACTATTAATTCTCTCTTACTGGAGGAGGATTGTTCTCTTAAATATACTGCACAAAAATGGAAGTGAGATAGTATAAGTTGAGGTGATTGTGAAGGGGGCAGTAAAAAAGGAATAACGAGGTCTAATTTCAGAGTTCTGCTCCTAAAGTAAGTGTGACTGAAGTAAGACGTCCTTGGATTCCAGGGTACCTTCTCCTCCATAAGTTTTATCTCAGCAGGAGCAGAACACCATGAAACCTTGGGAATGGAAGCAATCTTGGAATCTTAGTATCTCTGCTATTTCAGTGTTGTTTTGTAAATCAAATGAATATGAAGCTATTTTAAAATTCCTTTTCCTTTCTATTACTAAGCACCCACTATGTAGTTAACACTGGGAGAGAAACAGAAAGAAAATTACAAAGATGAAAATGATATGATCTTTTCCCTCAAAGAGGGCATCGTCTTATAGAGAGATCAATTATTTCTTTCTTGCAGGCATTATCAAACATTTCACACACTTTGGAGATGTTGAGAATACAAAGCATAGTTTTGTTGTTGTTTTGCCTGTAAGCAAGGGTCTCTGTGTACTGGAGAGATTGATGAGTTAACAGTTGTGATAAATGCTGGGCCAGTGGAAAGCCCTGGGAACAGGAGTGTTCCCAGGGCACACTTTTCAGGGGAAATAGCAGTTGGTATATTTTGATGCAAAGGATTAATTAAAAGTGATACATATGGTCTGAGGATTGGGAGAGAGGGACAGATGCTAGATGGAAGAAAAGTGACTCGAGGCACATTTAGGGTCACCATATCATACCTAAGTATAAATGAAGAAATGTTTTCTTAGTATTCATTGATTATTTAATCTTTCTTGGATATTCATGGATAAGATTGTCAGGGGCTTGCTCAAAAGCCACCCTTTCCTGGGTGTGGAGGCACATGCTTGTAATCGTAGTTCTGGGGAAATGGGGACAGGAGGATCCCAAATTTGAGGATAGTCTCAAAAACATATTGAGTTTTTCAGCAACCTAGTGAAACCTTGTTTCAAATAAAAAAATAATTTAAATAAAGGGCTGTGGAATGTAGTTTGGAGGTAGAATGAACATGGATTTAACCCTTAGTCACACACACACACACACACACACACACACACACACACACACACTCCCCCTTTGTAGTTTTGTGCTGTTTTTCTAAAATAGTAAACAAAGTACAGTTGCCACTGCCATCACCATTTAAAAAAATCACAAATGCCATTACTACTGCTGCTGTCACTCCTCCATCACCATAAGTACAACAAAAATCACCTGGATGACCACCCACATTACTACAGTGGTTACCATCACCACCCCAAACATCCCCTAACCTGTTATCATCACTGCCACTATTGTCACCAACATCATCACCATTGCCATCACCATTACCACTTTACGCACAAGCACCAGGATCATCAGCCGTACACAAATGCTGTCACCGCTACTAACTGTCACTACTGTGACCTCAACATTATCACAGCCACCACTGCTCCACTTTCACTCCTGAAATATTCTTCTGGACCTTCTCAGGCATCTTAGTGGCTTTACTCGCCCCAAGTTAGAGTTCTCACATGTGTGAAGTGAGCGATGTTCGTAGCCACCTTGAAATGACAACTAAAAGGGCACTGTAATAACAAGCCCTTTTGAAACAGCTAAAGAGAATTCTGCAGGTTTATGAGGCAAAAATAAATTTTAAATAAATTCTTCCTCAAATGAACAAACAGAAAAAACATACTGCTACCTTTATTTATGGTATCACATAGACCCTCAATATGTGGAAAATTATTTAAAATTTCTTCCTTGGAGGAATAGAGAAGACAATATGGGATAATACAATATGATGATAAACTCATGTGACTCCAGTGCTCAGTTATACCCTAGAAAAGGTATATAAAGTATATATCTTCTTGCCAAAGACTTTGCAGCTGAGGCTGAGAATGAGAATAGAGCTTCTAATAGGAAGGTAAGACTTCAGTGGTTAAAAGCGTTTTCTTTTTCTAACTTTTCTTACATACTACATGTGAAAGTTATAGAAGCATCACAAGTCAGATGAGGTGTGCCCAGGACAGAGTTGACAGTGAATGTCAAAAACAAAACGAAACAAAAAAATGGACAAAGGGTAATTTTTAAAAAGTTCGTTCATGTGGTTGAGTTCCAGGAAACTGTGTTTTAGATTATATTTGGAGCATTTTTTTCTAGGAAAGAAAGAATTATATATGTATAATAACAAAATCACAATCATAGACATCAGTTTAACTAACATGATCAGTTCTTTTTGAATTTCTTGAAGTTTCATCTGCAGTTACTTCAGTTGTTTTGTGATCGGTTAGTACTCCTTCATGCACTTAACACACATCTCTTAAGTGTCCACTATAATCACATTGGTGAGTGAATATATTTTATATGAATCGCTCTGAGGAGGCTATATCTGAATAGCTTCCTTGTCAGATAGCAACATTGCGGAAAGTTGGTGCTATGACAGATACATGCACCTAGTCTGGTGAAAGCACTGGGGCTAATCCCTACACCAGATGTTTGGGGTGATGAAGGGCATGGCCAGAAAAGAAGGCTAGGATTAAGTATTATCTATTCTGTCACTTGGAGGATGGGAAGGATTTTGGTAGAAAATAGAAACAAGAAAATAGAAACAAGGAGATAAAGAAGGAGAAGAGAAATTTTAAGCAAAGAGAATAGTGTGTGCAAAGACAAAGGAGTAATTGTTCTCGAAATTAGAGGTCAGTAGGGTGGCAATATCACAGCAGATAGACTGTAGGCTCCAAAGGCATATAGCAAGCACCCTAGGAAAACTAAACATTGAGAAAATTGCATTTGTTAGCAGCTCCCCCCAACCCTGTGAACAATAACAACAAAATATGACTTTTGGATGCATGTGGATCCACTTAGCTGACGAAACACCAGCATTTCATGGGAGAACAACTAGAAACAAGATAGATGGTGATATCTGGTCTTGGAACAAAGTCTAACATGGGCGTAAGTCTACGACTACACTAGGGTTTGGACTGAAGACAGAGTCAGAAGAGAGTTATGGTCAGTTTGGCAGAGTGTTAGTTGTACACATATTTTGGAGGATTTTTGAGTGTGCATTCCATGTTAGCTGTCTTCTACTTTTGGAGGGGGGGTATTCAGATTCATTAAGCACATGTGAAATGAAAGATAGATATTTCTAATGGGTTTCTAGGGTCTACCAGAGAGTAAGGACAGAATCCTGACCAGGTCATACATTGTTCTTGCTGAACTACAAAATTAAAGCACTGGAGGAAAGGCAGAATTACTAGTGGAAAATAATTACAAAGTTTCATATTGGGGAGTTGGGACCCTAATTAGAGCACTGACAGTCCAATTATTTTTGTGTGTGTGGTGCTGGGGATTGAACCCAGGAACATTCTATCTCTGAGCTACATCCCCAGACCAATTTTTTATTCTTTTCTCCTTCCTTCCTTCCTTCCTTCCTTCCTTCCTTCCTTCCTTCCTTCCTTCCTTCCTTCCTCTTTCTCTCTTTCTTTCTCTTCCTTCCTTCCTTCCTTCCTTCCTTCCTTCCTTCCTTCCTTCCTTCCTTCCTTCCTTTCTTTCTTTCTTTCTTTCTTTCTTTCTTTCTTTCTTTCTTTCTTTCTTTCTTTCTTTCTTTCTTTCTTCTTCTTTCTTGCAGTACTGAGAATAGAACCCAGGGGGGCATTCTACCTCCAAGCTACACCTCCAGCCCTATTTTTTATTCTTTATTTTGAAACAGGGTCTCACTGAGTTACAAAGGGCCTCACTAAGTACCTGAGGTTGTCTGAAAACTGTGATTCTCCTGTCTCAGCCTCCCAGGTGCTGGGATTACAAGCGTGCACTGCCTCCTCTGGCTTTTATTCTTTATTTTGAAACAGGGTCTTACTAAATTGTGGAGGTCCTCACTAAATAGCTGAGGCTGTCCTCAAACTCAGACTACAAACTGGGATTACAAACATGAGCCACCATGCCCGGCTGACAAATTTTAAAAGCAGTTTTTTAGATTTTTGACACTAAGTATCCATGACTTAATTTATCCTAAGGAGAACTATAACTTCCCTAGCAGGATAAGAATGTAGAATTGCTTGCAAAAAATAATCAGATATAAAGTTCTTTTCTAAGACAGTTTCTAAGTTCTTTTCTAAGACAAAACATTTCCATAACTTTCTTAGAAACAAACAGTAAATGTTTTCTTATTTAGTTAAAATGCTTTGTCTTTTTGTTTATTTAATTTTAAAAGCTGTCTTGCCTTGAAAGAGCCAAGGTTCTCTGAAAATATTTAACTGCTGGAGGGAATGGCTCAGAAGGCCAAATATCAGCTCTGCATACGTTAAGTTCTCTGAAATGACAGCTCCAAATCCCTCCAGTTTTCTTTTCAAATTGCCAAAATAAGGTCAAGAATTCCAAAACATTTCTTTAGGGCTGTTTTCTCTCGTCCTTCTTCCCCCTCTCTCCCCTCCTCTCTTTTGCCTTCTTCCTTCCCTTTACTTGTCATTGTGACTTCATATGAAAGAATACACTTCTGAAAATTAATTTTGAGATCAGTATCAGTATTTTTAAGGGTCTTTAAAGTTAATCTTTTCCTGTAATATTGAAAAGAAAAAGGTCAGTCATTTTTGGCTCAAAAGACAGTTGTTACTGGTTTTATGACAGCTTTTTCCCTCTGCTATAAAACAAAATGAATAAAATGCAAATTCAAATTGAAAAGGCTTTTAAAATGTGGATTGGAAACATGACAGTCACTTTGAAAAGCAGTTAGTTCTTCTTGACATGTAAGTTAAAATATTCTGTCAGTTACTTTTAAGAGTGGTAATTAAAAAATTGGTATTGGCTGCATGGCAGTATTTCAGTCAATTCATGTCAAAACAAGACAAGAAAAATGGTGCATAATATATTTGTCCTTGTTTCAGCTGTTGACTGAGTTTCTTTCTGTTAATCATTTTCTTATTGGGAAATTTAATCCTCAATACATGAGTTTCCATAAAATTTAATATTCATTTGTTATGCTAGGCATTGTGCTACACGCTTCATGCATACTATAATTATAGAATTTAGTTTTATAACACTATGAAGTCTATGTTATCAAGTACATTTTATTGATGAATGAATAGAGGCTCAAATACTTAAATACGTTTCCTTGAAATCAAAAGCTAATTACTGGTAGATTTGGGAAGTGGATTGGGGTTTGTAATCACATTTTTTTACTTCATTTTTAACTCTGATATATTCATTATGTAACATTTAAAGCATAAATGGTGTTACATTTTCTGAAGTTTAACAGGAAAATAAAATGTCCTTTAATATATTTTAGTGGAAATTAAAAAATAAAATTCTAAATTGAATCTTCTTTATAATTTTATTTCATTATCAAGAATGTGAGCCGGGCGTGGTGGCGCACGCTTGTAATCCCGCGCTTGGGAGGCGGAGACAGGAGGATCGCGCAGGTTCGAAGCCAGCCTTGCTGGCGTAAGAGACCCTGTTTCAAAAATATAAAATAGGTCTGGGAGTGTAGCCCGGAGGAAGGAGGGCTTCCAGGAACCCCAGTACCACCAAAAAAAAAAAAAAAAAAAAAAAAGAATGTGAAATTTTAAAAGTCCCTACCTGAGATCTTGATGGTAAGGTTCTAATAGTATTTAATTTTTTTTTTATTTTTATTTATTTTTTGTGGGTCTGCAGATGGAACCCAGGGGCATTCTACCTCCGAGGTACACTCCCAGACTTATTTTTTATTCTTTATTTTGAAACAGGGTCTCACTGAGTTGCAAAGGGCCTCAGTAAGTAGCTAAGGCTGTCTGTGAACCTTGACCCTCCAGTCTCAGCCTCCCAAATGCTGGGATTACAAGCGTGAGCCACCACGCCCAGCTTTAGTACTTGAATTTTAAAATAATTATTCTGTAGGGTTAAGAAAAAATACTAGCCATTACTTCTTACCTGATACAGAACACAAGCCCTGAAGGGACAATTTTTTTCTCCTTATGGAATTTGATAATAAGGAACTCACATCATACCCAGCTTTGAAAGCATAGTTTTTTTTTTTTCCCTCTTTTGTACTTTCTAATTAAAAGCATGCTTTTTATTTTTCAAGGACAAGAAATTTGGAGAGTGATTAATTAATACTATGGTCCAATTATTTTAAGGTATGTGGAAAGAAAATGTAGACAAAGAGAAGGGGTATGTGGGTGTGTGTAGGGGAAGAGTTCAGATGGTTCCTACACTGTAGTGAGCATGGGCTTGTTCTCTGGAATGCATTTTGTAAAATTAGCCTTGAGATCCATTGAAACTAATCTTATTTGTGATGAAAGTTATAAGAGAAGGTGTCAGTGCAGTTATTATATTTAAAAGTAGATGTGGAAAAACTATGAAGAAAATTTCCCTAATTTTTGATTCTTTGGTTTTAAATTGCCTCTGGAATTTACATATTCATTCAATAAACATTTTTTTTGAACTGGAAATAATAACATGGGTAAGAAAGAAACTTTTGGTAAGAGCTCATAGTCCAGTATAAGATATCTTTTTCTTTATAAACAACAAAGCTGCCATACTCCAGAGTAGGGTAGAGAGGAAGAAATGACCACTTAGTTCTGCTGGAGATGGGTGGAGGCCAGAGAAGACTGCAAAGAGGAGAAGCCTCAGCTAAATCTTAAATCAAATGTTTGTCAAAGAGTAAGACAGAGAACTTCATTTTGGAGGCTCTGGGAATGTCTGTGGAGTGGCAGGCTCCCAAGTGCTGTCCCCGGGATTCACCTTAACTTGGACACTCTTTCACCTACCAAAACGAGCCTGCAGATAACTCTTATTTTTTTTCCTCTTTAAACCTTCAGACCCAAGTGTGGACACACTAACCCAGTCCTAATTTTCCATATCCCTGCAGATACCAGATAGCAATAACTTAAAAAGCTTTCCTAAGGCTTTTGATGATAATGGATTTTAAAATGAGAGCATAAACTGAAACTAAAAATAAAATAGTCTAACCACACAACTTGCTTGTTTGAGACTTCTGAGCCTGTCCTTTTCTTATGTACATGCAGAGAATTTCAGTATTTTGGGTCTATGCTTCAGGAAAGTCTTCCTTAATCTTTTGGCTTGTGTCCAGCTGTCCTGGGAGAATAGGAAAGTGTGCTGTGTGTACTCTCTGAGACTAAGGAACAGGAGGGATCATAATTCCCAGCGTGGAATTCCAATATAATGTTTTGCTGAATGTGATGGTTCTAGGATAAACTTGTTTCAGGCTGTATGAGATTGTCCCAGTTTTTTTCTTGCTATTTTAAGGCTGTGGTAAAAATATATAACATGAAATTCAGCATCTTAACCATTTTTAACAATTTTTAAGCAGGTAGTAAAAATCTAGCTGCTTCTGCATGTGGGTAATCTTTAGGGTTTTCTACACAGGAATGTCCCAGTGGGTTTTTTTTTTCTTTTCTTTTTTCTTTTTTGGTGGTACTGAGGATGGAACCCTTCTGCCTCCGGGCTACACTCCCAGACCTATTTTATATTCTTATTTGGAAACAGGTTCTCTTAAAGCCAGAGAGGCTGGCCTCGAACCTGCGTGATCCTCCTGTCTCCGCCTCCCAAGCACCGGGATTACAAGTATGCGCCACCATGCCCAGCAGGACCATCCCAGTTTTAAAACAGAAAGTGCAGCTGGGCACAGTGCTGTGTGTACTCTCTGAGACTAAGGAACAGGAGGGATCATAATTCCCAGCGTGGAATTCCAATATAATCCTAATACTTGTGAGGATGAAATAGGAGGATTGCAGGTTTGAGGTCAGCCTCAACAACCTAATGAGACTCTGCTTCTAAGTAAAAAATAAAACAGGGCTGGAAGGTAAAATGCCCCTGGGTTCAATATCTAGTAGCAGAAAACTAACTAACTAACTAACTAACTAACAACTAACTAACTTACTAATAAGCAAGCAAGCAGACAAACCAGAAAATGATGATTCCAGAAAATCAGGAAATCCCTCAACCTTGGGCAATTTGGTGGTAAAGAAATAGTGATTCCTGGTAGCAAAATTACTACTTATTATAAATTTATTTTATTGAGAAATTTATAGATATTTATGCAGTTATAAGAAATAGTATTTAGCAATATCACAAACCCGTACAATAGTAATAACATGTTGTGAAATTATGTTACTGCAACCTGTGTATTTATCATATTTCTTACACAGATTTCACCAGTTTTAGTAGAGGTGTGTGTGTGTGTGTGTGTGTGTGTGTGTTTCTATGTAGCTTTCTCTCCCATGTAGTTGCATGCATCCTTCACCATGGTCAAAACACAGAACTCTTCCGTTACCACTGGGATCTCTCCAGTTGGTTGCTCTGTAATAAACACTTTCCTCTCATCCTTTCTGACCTCTTTCCCCCTCCCATCACCTCTCATCTTATCTCTAAACTCTGGGAACTCTTAATCAGTTCTCCTTTCCTAAAACTTTATAACTTATAAACACATATGCTTTAAAATGTTGTCATATCTATGCACATACATACATATGCATATGTTGGTCCTTATTCTGCCATCTTGCCAGATGAATTTTTTTTCTAGAGTTCTTGGAATTTTCTATGTAAACTATCTTGTCATGTGCAAATTGGGACTTCTTTTTTCTATCTATATGTCTTTTATGCATCTTCAAATTTTTAGCTTTACTGTGGTGGCTAGAATTTGCAGTATATATTGAATGAAAGTGGTAAAACACATTTTTTTTTTTTGTCCTGATCTTAGAGAGAAAACATTCAGTCTTTGACCACTAAATGTGACTGACATAGGTTTTTTGTTTAGCTTTTCTTAATTAAGTTGAAAAAGATCTCCTTTATTTGTGACTTTTTTATGTTTAATAGATTTTGGATTTTGTCAATGTTTTTTCAGTATTAATTAATATGAAAATGTAACTTTTCTCACCTTGTAATGATACATTGCATTGATTACTTTTTCAATGTGACAGCCTTGCATATCTGGAATATATTCAATTTGGTTATTGTGTATAATATTTTTATATACTACTGGATTTAGTTTGTTCAAAGTTTTTATTTGTAAGTGTACAAGATATATTGGTTATCATTTTTGTCTCTTTTTGGTATATTGGTAATAGGACCCTCAAAAAATGAGTTGGAAAGTTATCCTATTTTTTAAAGAGATCATATAAAATAGGTATTGATTTTTCTTTAAATGTTTGGTAGCATTCTCTCATGAAATCATATGAGCTGTAAGTTACTTTCTTTTATTCCTAACAAAAGAAAATCATACAATTTATTGGATTATAGTAGAATGACTCAAACATTGTATTTTATTTTGGTTGAACTATAGGAGTTTGTGATTTTTAAGAAATTTGTTCATTTCTTCTAAGTTGTCAAACTAATGAGCATACAGTCATTCACAGTATTATCTTATCATTCTCTTAGTAGCTGCAAGATGTGCACTGATATTTCCCTTCCCTCCTTCCTTTTTTTCTTTCCCCTCACCCCACCCTCTTTCTGTGGTACTAGGGGTTGAACCCAGGGCTCTACCAATGAGCTATACCCTCAGCCCTTTTTACTTTATCTTATTTTTAATTTTTTTTTTTTTGTGGTACTGGGGGTGGAACCCAGGGGCTTTTCTACCTCCAGGCTATACTCCCAGACCCATTTTATACTTTACTTGGAAACAGGGTCTCACTAAGTTGCTGAGAGCCTCAGTAAGTAGCTGAGGCTGGCTTCGAACCTTTGCGATCCTCCTGTCTCAGCCTCACAAGCGCTAGGATTATAAGCGTGCGCCACCTTGCCTGGCTATTTTTTTTTTTTTTTTTTAATTTCGAAACAAGGTCTTTTTAAGTTTCTGGGGCTGGTCTCAAATATGAGCTCTTCCTATTTTAGCCTCCCAAGTACCGGGATTATAGGTGTGTACTACCATGACTAGCTCCCATTTCATTTTTGATATTGGCGATTTGTATCTTTTGATTTTTCAGTCCTGCTAGGGTGTTAGTAACTATATATTTTTAACAACCAGCTTGTCATTTTATTGATTATCTCTTAAGTATTTTGCCTATTTTAAATTGTATTTATTTCTATTTTTATCTCTAATATTTTTCCTCTGCTTGTTTCAACTTTCTTACTTTTTTTCAGCTTTTTTAGGTTAAAAAGTTGGATTATTGACTTGTGACCTTTGCTTGTTTTTGAATGTATTGAAAACTATAAGAAACCCCCTCTTCTCTACTGTTATAGGTACATCCCACATACTTTGATATCTTGTATTTTCACTTCACTTAGCAATATATATTTAAAGTTTTAACACTATTTTTGACTCATAGATTATTTATCTGTGTGTTGTTTAACTTCTACAAATTTGGAGATTTTCCTGTTGGCCTTCAGTTCTTGGTTTTTAGTTTGATTCCAAAGTCAAAGGATACATTTTGTAAGACTTCAGGACATAGTCTCTCTTGGTAATAGAAGACATTGGCTTGAGTCCTGATATTATTTTTTTAAAGTAACATTCAAATTTAATACTAGGAACATGGTCAAACCTTAGTTGAAGTAATCCAAGCCTGGTATGGAGCCAAAGTTGACAGTGGAGGGCCACAGAGACTTTTTTTTTTTTTTAAATCGATAAATGATTTGAGAGAGGAAGTTAAAAGGAGTAAAAGTAATTTTACAATGGAGTTTTGTCTCAAATTCAGCCATAGAAAGTGGCACTAGAAAAAGGCAAAGAGACAAGCAGCAAAGGGACAATGGTATGATGGTTGCATGAAAGAAATGTGTGTGGGAGGTGGCAGGCTGGCTCAGAATGCTGTACAAATGGGGATCAAAGATCCAGAGATGATTTAAAGTCATTTAAATAAAAGTGACATACTCAAAATCAAATGGCAGTAGGTAGCTGAGATGAAAAGACAAAATTTTTGTTCTATACGCGTTAATTTTTTTCTTATTGCCTTTCCCCAAACGAGAAAAATGTATAAACAGAGATATGAAATATCAGGAAAAGAAAAAATAAACCAAAGTATTGTTGTAAAACATAAAATAAATTTCATAAAATTTAGCAAGGCCACTGTTTAGACTTGGTCAAACAACTCCATGTCCTTTGTTAATGGGAGAGCTAAATGCTATACACAGGATGAACCTGAAATTGACTTAGCACAATTATTTCTCCTGTTTTCCTATAAAGTCCAATTCAGAGGTGGTGGTAGAGGACAAGAGCCTCTGTACCCTGCATGGATTAGTGGAGGAAACACCCAGGGGGTCAGGCAAAGTGAGAATCATTTAATCCATGACTATCAAGGTCTTTTTGAGCGCATCTGCTGTTGAACTGCTGAAAAGAGTATATAGTAAACTGGGAGGTTTCTGTGCACCAAGCCTAGAAGTTATGCACAAGATTCCAACCATATTTAATTGAACAGCAAGTAGCCAGATGATACAATTATCCCTTGGTATATTCGGAGGATTGGTTATAGGATATTTCATGGATACCAAAATCTATGATGCCCAAGTTCCCCATATAAAGTGGCATAGTATTTGCATATACTTGCCTATGTATGTCATCCCATACACTTTGAATCATGTCTACATAACTTATAATACTTAATATAAGTGCTATGTAACTACTCGCTATGCTTTATTTTGTGGGGCATAATAACATGAAAACATGTCTGCACACAGACCCAGCCATCTTAGTCCTGACTGCTAAGTACCAATCTGAGGCTGATTGAATTTGCAGATGTGGAACCAGTAGCTATGGATTACTGACCATACTTCCAAATGCAAAGGAGACTAGAAAATAAATCCTGATTTTGTGATTAGAAGAAAAATTAAAATGATCTGACAAACATCTATCCCTTATCTGTCATATATTATGTATCAATCAAGACCCCTTTATGTCATGACCTATATTACCAATCGTTATTTTGTCAACAGTTGCTGCATATTCCTTGATTTTATAAATGGGTTTGGGCAAAAGACTTTGTTAGCATTTCTAATGGTTATCAATGGGACTATTATTCTGCTGTTACAACCAGAAGTTTTAAAATAAGTAATAGTCTATGTTGACAACATTAAGTGATATCTAACTCATAATTCATACTTGGTAGGGTAAGTTTTCATTCAGGGATACGACAGATTTCGTAGCTATATGACTACTCTCTTTCTAGGAGAATGTATCCAGATAGAGGATGAGAGAGGATGCTGACAAGACTCCTCCATGAAAATGATTTGGAATAAGAGCAATGTTTCCCAAAGTGTTTCTTGCAGAACACTAGTCTTTGGATATACTCCAAAGGGAAAATAAAAGTTTCTTACTCATAAAAGTTTAGAGAAGAATGAAACTCCAATCTGTCTCTTGAGTGTTCACAATGCATATGAACATATTAAAGATTCTAAATAATCCTGCCACAAAGAAACCCTTAGTTTTAACCTCTTTTCTAATGCTTGTTAAGGATTTCTGTGTTTTAGCACCATATATTTGGATACATCTGCGGGCAAAACCCAGTTGGTGCTCACTGCAGTCAAGCACCACAGGTTTGAGTGCCACTTTCTAGATAGAGAGACTTGATGTATTTACTAGAAGAAAAACACTTCATATTAATAATATTCTCTTGTAGCATTTTATTTATTTATTTATTTATTTATTTATTTATTTATTTTGGTGGTACTGGGGTTCCTGGAAGCCCTTCTACCTCTGGGCTACACTCCCAGACCTCTTTTATATTTTTTATTTGGAAACAGGGTCTCTTAAGCCAGCGAGGCTGGCTCCGAACCACCGCGATCCTCCTGTCTCTGCCTCCCAAGCACGGGGATTACAAGCGTGTGCCACCATGCCTGGCTTGTAGCATTTTAAAAATAGAAAAGAGGAAATAGATTTAACTCTGTTTTTCATTTTTATTTTTTAATGGTAGTGACCTTGCCAGAAAAAGGTGAGCACTAATTTGTGCAGATGTTCTTTCTTTTCTTAAACATGATCTTGCTTTACAGAGACATTATTTTATTTCATTTTTAGTGAATTTAAATCCAAATTCACTCTATGGATTTTGGATTCATACTACCAATATTTTCCCCCAATACCAATATCTCTTTATTTTTGACAGGAACCTTTCCTTAATCTGCTGTTCGCTTCTCCTCAGAAGAATAACCCCAGGCTCCTCCTGCTACCTCCACTCCTTCCACTTTGTTTTTATTGTTCTCATCTGTATTTTGAAACTGGATTAGTGGGCAGCTCTGACAGAGTACCTGAGGGTGACATCAGAAGCATGCCGTAGTGAGGATGAGGCAATCTTTTTTGGAAGGTGGGGGCAATTTATGAGAGCTAGATCAAGAAACTTAGTTTTAGTTTTTAACCTAATGAAAATCTATGATTTTTGTACTGGCATGGAAAATAAACACAGTTTTAACATATTTTAAAAAATGACCTTGTGGCTGGACATGATGCCTCATGCCTGTAATCCCCAGTATTTGGGAGGCTGAGAAAGGAGATCACAGGTTCAAGACCAGCCTCAGCAACTCAGTGAGCCCCTCAGCAACTTGGCAAGAACCTGTGTTGAAAATAAATAAATAAAAAGGGCAGGGAGTGTAGCTCAGATGTAGAATGCCCATAGGTTCAGTCCCCAGTTTCTCTCTCACACACACACACACACACACATACACCCACACCCCCACACCCCCTTCTTAATTTGATACATTATCATCTTTTATTATTTTTTACACATAAAATTATTCTGTACTAAATTTGGGTGATATAATATGAAAGTATGTTTTCCAAAAATAATATTTGGAGTAAGTTAAAATTTATAATTCATTTCATTAGATACTTTTGGGGAATATTATTGCCTTTTCTTCCTTCTTTTCAGCATAGTTACCAGTAACTCTAAAAATACATGAACTAATATTTATTTATTTATTTATTTATTTATTTATTTATTTAGGGTGGTACTGGTATTCCTGGAAGCCCTTCTACCTCTGGGCTACACTCCCAGACCTATTTTTTATATTTTTATTTGGAAACAGGGTTTCTTAAGCCAGTGCGGCTGGCTTCAAACCAGCGTGATCCTCCTGTCTCCGCATCCCAAGCGCGGGGATTACAAGCGTGCGCCACCACGCCCGGCATGAACTAATATTTAAACATTGAGACTGACACACTTATTTTGTACAAAATGACAGGCTGTTGCTTTTTCTGACAGTTATCAATTAATACCCCTTGTACAGACAAACCAGTGCCAATCTCCAGGGTAGTTTTTAAATGACTCTTCAACCAAACAAAATAAGAGCAGTCAGGTTATTAATGACGGAGCTTTCATTATTCTGGGTAAATTTATACATTTGGATTAAGACTACAAGAAATCAAGATATTTATGGAATCATATTATGATATTGGTTTGGCCCTCAGGATATCAAAAGGTAACTCTGGTTTAGTGTTCCAGGGGCCACTAAACCTAAGAAGCTTAGTGTAGTTTGCTTCAATGATAAAGTCTTAAGTAATCTATGGCTTATATGTGTTTTTAGTATGTAGCTATTAACCACCTTTGACTACTGAAAACAATATCAAGTAGTTAGTTCCTCGGTCATACTAGTCACATTTCAAGTACTCAGCAGTCACATATTGCTAGTGGTTACTGTAATGGTTAGCACCGATTTTAGAACATTTTCTTTTTTTTTTTTTAAATAAGAGATTGCAGGAAATTTTTTTTGCACTGTAAATACATTTTTAAAAAATTTAAGAAATTTTTTATTGGTGCATTATATTCATACATCATATTGGGGTAAAGAACTTCTGTGTACCTACATGTACACATCACTGATTTAACCCCTACCAAATTCCCACCTAATTCCCTCCCAGTCCCTTATTCCCTTGCTTGGCTTAGTGGTTGACTTTGATATGTTTAAGTACATTGTGTGTTCTAGAGATTTTTCTCTCCCCCCCTCCTTTCTCCTCCTTTAGGTTGTCTTGTTTGCTCCTCTATAGGATTTCCTTTTTCATCTAGAGTTCCTCCTATGACCCATTTCTCTCTAACTCTCACATACTAGAGAAAGCATCTGATTTCTTATTTTTTGTGACTGACTAATCTCACTTAACATAATGTCCTCCAGTTCCATCCATTTCCCTGAAAATGATGTAATTGAGTTTTTTTAAATGGCTGAGTAAAATTCCATTGTGTACATATCCCACAGTTTTGTAATCCATTCATCTGTTGATGGACATCTTGGCTGGTTCCATAGTTTGGCTATGGTGAATTGTGCAGCTATGAACATAGATACACATGCATAAGTTTGGTAGTTTTGTTTCTTTTTTTGGGTAGATACCCAGAAGTGGTATTGCTGGATCAAATGGTAGATTTGTTCCCATTTTCTGAGAATTCTCCATACTATTTTCCAAAGAGGTTTCACTAATTTGCAGTCCCATCAAAAATGTTTTAGAGTTTTCCCACTTCTCCACATCCTTGTCAGCATCTGTTATTGTGTTTTTAATGATTGCCATTCTAGTTGGAGTTAGGTGAAATCTCAGGGTAGTTTTGATTTGCATCTCTTTGATTGCCAGTGATGTTGAGCATTCTTTCATGCATTTATTGGCCATTTGAATTTCTTCTTTTGTGAAGTGTCTATTTAGTTCATTTGCCCATTTTGTTATTGGATGCTTTGTATTCTTAGTGTTGAGTTTCTTGAGTTCTCTGTATATTCTAGATATTAGTCCTCTATCAGTGGTGTAGGTGGCAAAAATCTTCTCCCATTCTGTTGGCTCTTGATTGAGGTTCTTGACAGTTTCCTTTCCTGAACAGAAGCTCTTCATTTTCATGCAATCCCACGTATTGATTCACCTTTTAATTTGTTGTGCCTTTGGAGTCTTGTTGAGAAAGTGTTTATCTGTGTCTATGTGTTGCAGTGTTGGACCTATGCCCTCTTCAAGGAGCCTCAAGGTCTCTGGTCTAATTTCCAAGTCTTTGATCCATCTTGAATTGACTCTTGTGCAGGGTGAGAAAGTGGGATTAATTTCCAATTTTCTGCATATGGTTAACCAGTTTTGCCAACACCATTTGTTGAAGAGGTTATCTTTCTTCCAGTGTAAGTTTTTAGCCCCTTTTTCAGAAATCAATTGGATATAAGTGTGTGAACTTGTTTCTGTGTCTTCTATTCTGTGCCATTGATCTATTTATCTGTTTTGTGCCAGTACCATGCTGTTTTTATTACAATAGCTTTGTAGTATAGTTTAAAGTCAGGTATTGTGATTCCTCCTGCATGGTTTTTGTTGCTAAGAACTACCTTGGCTATTCTGGGCTTTTTGTTATTCCAGATAAATTTAATGACTGATTTTTCTATGTCTGTGAGGAATAATCTTGGTAGTTTAATGGACATTGCATTAAATCTGTAGATCACTTTTGGGAGGATGGCCATTTTAATGATATTTATTCTGCCAGTCCATGAACATGGAGTATCCTTCCATCTTCTAAGATCTTTAATTTCTTTTTACAGTGTTTTATAATTTTCTTTGTAGAGATCTTTTACCTCCTTGGTCAAGTTTATTCCTGAGTATTTTTTGTGTGTGTGTGTGTGTGGGAAATCCTGAGTGGAAATGTTTTCTGAATTTCTTTTTCAGTAGATTTATGGTTGGTGTATAGGAAAGCTTCTGATTTTTTAAGATTGATTTTGTATCCAGACACTTTGCTGAATTTGTTGATCAGTTCTATAAACCTTTTGGTTGAGTTTGTTGGGTTTTCTAAATATAGTATCATGTCATCTGCAAATAGTGAAAGTTTGAGTTCTTCTTTTCCTGTTTGTACTCCTTTGATTTCCTTTTCTTGCCCTACTGCTCTGGCTAGAGTCTCTAGTACTATATTGAAGAGAAGTGGTGATAATGGACATCCTTGTCTCGTTCCTGTTTTTAGGGGGAATTCTTGAAGTTTTTCCCCATTTCATATGACGTTGGCTGGGGGCTATTTTAGATTGCCTTAATAATGTTGAGATATGTTCCTTCTATTCCAATTCTCTGCAGTGTTTTAATCATACATGGATGTTGAATTTTATCAAATGCTTTTTCAGCATCTATTGAAATGATCATGTGATTTTTGTCCTTGATTCTGTTTATATGACGAAATACATGGATTGATTATTGTATGTTGAACCAGCCTTGCATCCCTGGGATAAACCTTACCTTGTCATGGTGTATGATTTTCTTTATGTGGTTTTGAATGCGTGTTGCTAGTATTTTGTTTAATAGTTTTGCATCCAAGTTCATCAGAGATATAGGCCTGTAGTTTCCCTTCCTTGAACTGTCTTTATTCAGTTTGGGTATTATTATGATGTTGGCTTCATAGAATGTATTTGGGAGAGTCCCGGTTTTTTCAATTTTATGATATAGTTTGAGGAGTATTGGGGTTAGCTCTTCTATAAAGGTTTTATAGAATTCACTTGGGAAACCATCTGGTCCTGGGCTTTTCTTTGATGGTAGGCTCTTCATTGCTGTTTCAAATCTCTTTGATTGTTATGGGTTAGTTTAAGTGTTCTATATCTTCTTGACTCAGTTTAGGAAGGTTGTATTTATCTAGGAAGTTGTCGATTTCCTCCAGATTTTCCAATTTGTTGGAGTATAGTTTTTCAAAGTAGTTTCTGATAATCCTCTGGATTTCTACACTGTCAGTAGTAATGTCTCCTTTTTCATCTCTTATCTTCATAATTTGTGTTGATTCTCTCTCTCTCTCTTTTTTTTTTTTTTTTGGTTAGATTGGCTAGTGGCTTATCAGTCTTGTTAATTTTTTCAAGAAACCAGCTTTTGGTTTTGTTGATTTTCTGTATTTTTTTTATTCTCTATTTCATTAATTTCTGCTCTAATTTTAATAATTTCCTGTCTTCTGCTGGCTTTTGGGTTCAATGGCTTTGAGGTGTGTTGTTAGGTTATTTATTTGAAGATTTTTTGTTTTTCTTATGTGAGCACTCAGTGTTATAAATTTTCCTCTTTAATACTGCTTTCAAAGTGTCTCAGAGGTTTTTGATATGTTGTATCTTTATTTTCATTTGTTTCTATAAATTTCTTGATTTCACCTCTTACATCTTCTATAATCCGTTCTTCATTCAGAAGTGTGGTGTTCAGTCTCCACATGTTTATGTTGTTTCTTTGGGTCTTCTTATATTTGATTTCTAGTTTCATTCCTTTATGGTCTGAAATGACACAGGGAAGTATGTAACATTTTTTAAATTTGCTAGGGCTCATTTTGTGTCCCAGGATGTGATCTATTTTGGAGAAGGTTCCGTGAGCAGCTGAGAAAAATATAAACTCCGTTGTAGTTGGGTGAAATATTATATATGTGTCCAACAGGTCCATTTGGTTAATGGTGTTCTTTAGTTCTGAGGCATCTTTACTGACCCTTTGTCTGGAAGATCAGTCTAGTGTTGTGAGAGGTGTGTTGAAGTCTCCCAGTATTATTGCATTGGGATTTATGTGTGACTTCATGTCACAACAAGTTTGATTTATGAAAGTAGCTGCACCTATGTTTGGGGCATATATGTTGATTATTGTTATTTCCTCTTGCTGGATTATTCCTTTTACTAGTAAAATATGACCTTCTTTGTCTCTTCTAATAAGTTTGGGTTTGAAGTCTAACTTGTCTGATATCATAGTTGCTACTCCTTCTTGTTTTCGAGTTCCATTAGCATGGATTACCTTGCTCCAGCACTTTACCTTGAGTTTGTTCCTATCTTTACTTGTAAGGTGCGTTTTGTAAGCAGCAGATGGATGCATTATGGTTTTTAATCCATTTTGCCACTTTATGTCTTTTTATTGGGGAGATGAGGCCATTTACATTCAGTGTGATTATAGAGAGATAATTTTTAATTCCTAATATGTTAAGATTTTATTTCTGTTTGAGAAACTGTTTATTCTTCTTGTTTAGTTGTCTGCTGGATGGAAACTCTTGTTTTTTTGGTTCTGGTGTGTATTACCTATTTCTTCTTTGCAGTTAATCTCCTTGAGTATTTTTTCTAGCGCTGGTTTTGAAGACATAAATTTCTTCAGTTTCTGTTTCTCATGGAAACTTCTTATTTCCCTATCTAATTTGATAGATAGTTTTGCTGGGTAGGGAATTTTTGGCTGGAAGTTGTTTTCTTTCAGAGTTTTGAATATATTACTCCACAACCTTCCTGCTTTCATAACTTGGTTTGGGAAGTCTGGAGTGATTCTAACTGGTTTGCCTCTGAATGTCACTTGGCCTTTTGCTTTTGTTGCCTTTAAGATTCTCTCCTTGGCTTCCACATTAGTCATTTTGACAATTATGTGGCATGGGGATCCTCTTCTCTGTTCCTGTCTAAAGGGAGTTCTATAAGTTTTCTGGACCTGTGTATCGACCTCTTGCTCTATATTTGGAAAATTTGTTACTTCCTTGAAGAGATTATTGATCCCTTTGATTTCACCTTCTTTTCCCTCCTCTATTCCAATTTTTCTTAGGTTAGCTCTCTTAAAATGGATGATCGCGCTGGTTCGGAGCCAGCCTTGCTGGCTTAAGAGACCCTGTTTCCACATAAAAAGTAAAAAAATAGGTCTTGGAATGTAGCCCTTGGGAGTGTATCCCAGAGGTAGAAGGGCTTCCAGGAACCCCAGTACCACAAAAAAAAAAAAAAAAAAAAAAGGGCCCATATTTCTTCAATGTCAATTCCTGCTGTTGGATTTTTTTTCTACATTAAAAACTATGTGTTCATTTTTGGAGTGATCGTCTTCAAGGAGTGAGATTCTATTCTCCATGTGGTCTGATTGGTTGTTTATACTTTGAATTGAGGCCTTTACTTCATGATTCCATCCTTTAGCTCTTTTTGACTTTCTGAATTCTTTTCCAAGTTCCTCTATTATTTCTACAGTTATTTTCCTGATTTGATATTCTAGAGATCTCTGAATATCTGTGTTATCAGGTTCTCATGTTGTGGGGTTGTGGGCATTCATTGCTCCATTGTTATTCCTCTTTCTCATGATTTCAGGGGATTGTGCCTTCTTTGGGTTCTTCCCTGGGTCACTACGTCTTCATTTAAGGTGCTCTGGATCTTGAGTCTGTGGTATCTCAGTCATCACTATTCTTTTACTGGGTTGTATTGAAAAGTCTCAGACCCAGGGAGTCAATCGAGGCTGCTTGAGACCATGGGAGGTCCTGGCTGGGCGTTCTCCCATGGGGAACTGCCACTATGGTGTGATATCTCTGCCACCTCCACTCCCCCACTGGGTTGGACTGCAAAAATCTCCGACTCAGGGAGACTATAAGCTGCACAAGTCCCTGGGAGTGTAGTACTTGGATTTCTCCTCTAGGGGTCGCAATTTGACTTATGGTTGTTGAGTGCGTTGATGTGTAGGTGTTGCGGACTTGGTGAACTCGTTGCTGCTGCTGCTGGCAATATGGTGTCACTGCCATGCCTTCAACCATGAGGCTGGCATATTTCTTCTTTGGTTTTGAGCTCCACTCTCAATCCCTGCAGGGTGTGCTGAGCCCAGACCCTGGGAGCTTTAGACGCTCCTTGTGCTGATAAAACTCCTGAATTACACCCAGCTGTTCCGCAGCTGCTCACCTCAGCTTGCTGTTCACCCCTCCTCTCTGGAGCCTGGTGGGTTGTTGAGTGTGCTGATCTAGGGCCATCTGGTAAACTCGCCACTGCCACTAGCAGTATGGCACTGCTGCTGCATCCTTGGCCGTGAGGCTAGTGTATCTCCTCTCTGGTTTTGAGCTCAGTTCTGAGTCCCCCTCCTCTCTGGAGCCTGGTGCTGCAAGGGAAGATGGCACCGGCGCAGCTCCAGGCTGCAGCTCCCTGCAGGAAAAAAACTAGAACATTTTCATCACTGCTGAAAGTTATTGTGCAAAGGGGATATTAATCTAGGGGATATTACTAGTTCCAGTTCATATATGAAATACAAAAAGCTTGAACTGCACCTTTGATTATTCATTGCTTTTGTTTATTTAAATCTGATTTATTCAGATATGAGATACTTGTCTTAGCTGTAATTAGATAGGAAGTTAGAATGATTAGAGTTTTCCCCCATGATAAACTCATGCTTAGGAGAAGCTAATTATACTTCTTTAAGTTAATTTTACCTTTGGAAAATCAAGCTATGATACATGTGTAGAAAAGAGTTAACATGGAAAGCTTGACTACTATTCTTAGAAACGTCTGTTTATTAGATTGGCCCTTGGCTGGCATCTGGGAACTTGGATTTTAGGAGCGTTCCCATCGTTTCCTTATAAGAGTGGCTCACTGTGCCAAGAATGCTTGTACAAACAGTATAGTTTATGGTGAACACCTGCCTTCCTCCTGGTAGTCTGGAATTTGTACATGTACCAGGCAAAGGATGCCTACGTAACTCGTCCCCAATAAAAAACCTTAGCATTGAGTTTCTAATAAGCCTCCCTGATAGACATTTTACACTTGTCACAACTTATTAGTGGGGTGGTTAAGCATGCCTGTGTGATTCCATTGGAGAGGACTCTGGAAACTCATGCCTGATTTGTCTTGGATTTTGCCCCATTTGCCTTTTCCCTTCACTGATTTTGTTTGTTTCCTTTTGCAGTAATGAACTCATAACCATGAGAATGACTATATGCTGAGTTCTACCATGAGAATGACTATATGCTGAGTTCTATGAGCTCTTCTAGAAAATCACCAAACCTTTGGCTAATCACAACTCACAATTACATTGAGAAAAAGTGTAAAGTCTGGAAACAAGCTGGAATCCCAACACAGTGAGAGAATTTTTTTGCAAATTATTAATTGAAATTGTAGTGAATCTTTAAAGGAAGAAACAAATCAGTCAGCAACTTATTTAAAAATGCACAAAATAAAATTATTTAAAATTAAAATGAAAAGCCACACACACCTGCATAAATTATGCCTAAAATATATAAGACATAATGATGTGATTTTGCTTATTTTTAACTAGGAAGACTTTAGTTGCAATAATATATTGAGATTAGAGGAAGATAAAGACTGGTAAAAACAGAGGAGTTCATGCCTTTGTATTTTCACAGAAAAACTTCCAACACAGTCTGGAAATATGACCTGGAATGGATAAGATAAGCATTTCAGTGAAACAAAATAGCAGTCATCCTTCCTTGGACCAGGTTTAAAGAAACTGAAGAGTCCACTTAATACAAGTCCCTGGATGTGAATTCATCTTTCCACAGCAGATTTAAGTGACTGAAGATCTTAGACTTGACACATTTGGGTGGATCTTGGCAGCAGCTGAGAAATATGGCTTTGGCTTCCAGTGCTGAGAGTGGGAGCTGAGTACTCTTTCCCTTTGTTTCAGAAGTCTCTTTTATAAACTGTCTTCTTGCAGTGAATGCTCTCCTAGCTCAAACATCATAATCTTTAAAGAAACATTAAAATCTATCTTTCTCTTTGTTGTACAATTTTAACATCTCCGAATTTCAAATGCCAACTCACCCAAATCTCCCTTCATATTTACCACCCATTTTCTATATCATGGCTCCAAGGAGGGCATATGCATTATCGCCTACAATGGTGTCAAATGACACTACTGAGCCTTCTTTCTTCCTTCTCTCTTTTTTCTTTCTTTTTAAAAAAAATTTTGCGGGTACTGGGGTTCCTGGAAGCCCTTCTATGTCCAGGCTACATGCCCAGACCTATTATATATATATATATATATATATTTTTTTTTTTTTTTAATTTGGAAACAGGGTCTCTTAAGCTAGCAAGGCTGGCTCCAAACCAGTGCGATCCTCCTGTCTCCGTCTCCCAAGCCCGGCCATTACAAGCGTGCGCCACCATGCCCGGCTCCTTCTCCCTTTTTTTCTATTCACCAGTTTTTACACACAAGACCAAATCTGGAAAATGTGAGTCAAAATACCTCAGGATACTAAAGAAGATGAGTGCCCAAGTTCAGATACAAACTCTTTGTAGGGAATGCCCAGAGGTTGTTCTCATGACCGTAAGATCACTTAAAAAATACCAAGGGAGGTGCTCTCTTCGGCAGCACATATACTAAAATTGGAATGATACAGAGAAGATTAGCATGGCCCCTGTACAAGGATGACACACACATTTGTGAAGCATTCCATATTTTTAAATGGGTAATAGGAGGAAATCTACTGGAAGAAAGGGCCCTATGGAGGAGCAATTAAGGTGACCAATCAGAGGGGATGGGATGGGGGAAGATGGAATCTCTTTAAAACACATGATGTACGTAAACAAATATATCAAAATTAATCACTAAATCAAGCATGGGATTGAGGGAGGGGTAGGGTGTGGGATGGGGATTGGATAAAGGCTAATTGGATGATGTGTACTTGAATAGCCTCACAAGTCTTGTATTCCATTGTGATGTTTGACTACAATGCACCAATAAAAATATAAAATCTGGGCATGGTGGCGCATGCTTGTAATTCCTGCGCTTGGGAGGCAGAGACAGGAGGATCACACTGGTTCGAAGCCAGCCTCGCTGGCTTAAGAGACCCTGTTTCCAAATAAAAATATAAAATAGGTCTGGGAGTGTAGCCTGGAGGTAGAAGGGCTTCCAGGAGCCCCAGTACCACACATACACACAGATATATATATATATATATATATATATATATATATATATATATATATATATATATATATATCATACACTAAAAATACCAAGGGAGGAAGGCAAATGTCAAACTTCTTGGACTAAAATAGCATAGGAGTTGAGACTGTAAATGTATGGAAGCAGAATTCTTGAGTTCAAATCCTATCCCTTCTATATATTTGTTTGGTCTTCTGTATTTTACTTAACCAGTTGGAATCTTAATTTTCTCATCTGCCTAATGGGATAACAACAGCACCTGACTTATTGAGATGTTGTGGAAATCATGTGAATTCATACATGTAAATGGCCTAGAACATCTTGTGAAGGCTTTAAATATGGTGACTAGATTTTCATCTCAACTGAGATGCATTTGAAGATGAAAAGGGCACTTTTAGGACAACAGCTATATTATAAGTGTCACAATTATTTTCAAATTTTGCTTTCAAAAAATTAGGAATTTTTAAGAAGCCAGGACTTCCATAGATAACACATTTATCAATATAAACATCCTTGCTTCTGAAAGTCTAGGATAGCTGGGTGTGGTGGCGCACACTTGTAATCCCAGTATTTGGAAGGCTGAGACCTGGAGGATCATGGTTCGCAGACAGCCTCAGCTACTTAGTGAGGCCCTCTGCAACTCAGTGAGACCCTGTTTCAAAATAAAGAATAAAAAATAAGACAGGGGCTGTAGCTTGGGGCAAAATGCCCCTGGGTTCCATCCCCAGACCCGCAAAAAAAAAAAAAAAAAAAAAAAAAAAAAGAAGTCTAGAATATGGAAGAGAAAAATAAATCTGCACACTTGTGTGGTAGGACTTCAGAAAGATGAATTCAGTTAGGTTACAGAAGAACACACACTCTGAACTGTTATTCTTTGTCTTGGATCAGGAAGACGATGCACACTGAAGACAGAAGTCCTCCTTCACACATCAATATAGCTATAGGGACCAAGGTGTGGAGGGAGGGCCCAGAAAACTTTATTTAAACACTTACTGTTATATTATACCTGTTGTCCTATTATAATTCTAAAGTTAAATTAGACCTGTGATCTCAGCTAGTTACCACGGCCGCCAGTGACAGCAGAAGAGGCACAAAGCAGCTCCTTTTGTCAGGCCTGGCTGGCCCGTTGTTATGGCCTTTTCCAACTTGATTTTAAAACTGTGCTAGTCAACTGTCTAGTCACTGTAAGAAAAAAATCTCAGCCTGTGATTTTGGTCCTGTTGCTTTTGCTTGTGGTTAGACGCATCATGGGGGAGGCCTTGGCAGACCAAACAACAACAACAACAACAACACCACCAATACCAGACAAACAAAAAAACCCCACTATCCAGAAAGAGGAAGAGGAAGGGGTTGGGCTTCTATCACCTTCAAGAATACCTCCAATGATAGGAAGACCTAACACAAGCCCCCTCCCCTTTTGGTACTGGGGATTAAACTTAGTGAGATTCTACCCCTGAGTGACACTCCCAGCCCTTTTATTGTTTTTGAAACAGGGCCTCACTAAGTTGCTGTGGATCTTGCTAAGTTGCTGAGGCTGGTCTTGAACCTTGGATTTTTCTATTTTGGTCTCTTACGTACTGGGAGTACAGGCATGTGCTGCCACAACAAGTTTATGTTCCGCCTCTTCAAGAATTTGCTATCTCCCAGTAGATCTATGAGCTGGGGACTAAGCCTTTAACACATGGGCCTTGGGGAAACATTTCAGATCCAAATATAGCAAAACCCATCAAGTGGTCTATGATAACTCAAATGATCCCATATGTCACTTAGTAAATAGTTTCCTTTTGAGTAGTCTAACTCCAGATGTTATTTGTATGTCTTCATTCTGGTCATTATTTAACAACCACAGCAAATCTCCCTCTCTTCTTTCTATCTGTTCTCCCATGTAGCTTAGAAACTTTTATTAGGTGGCATAATTCCTCAAAATCCATTCACTTTTAGGGACAGGATGGTGGATGGTATTGAGACAGGCAGGAAATCAACAGTCCCAGGACTGAGGGAGAATCAACAAGTGTCTCAAACATGCTTAATCAGAGCCTTCACAATGTACTGATAAGTAATGTCTGGGGCAGCAGAGCCAATAAAGTCTTCTAGGCTTCTTTCTTAGTTTTTGCTTCAAATGTGAAAGATAGAAGACAAAACTTTTGAAAAAGGAGGGGTGCAAATATTTCTAATGTTTGAAAGAGTAAATGTCAAATGGGGAGGTGAAAATCCTGAAAAGAGTAGAGGAAAAAAAATAACTCTATGATACTCCAAAACCAACAATTTAGGAAGTTATTTATTAAAAATTAAAATTCGAATACTCATTAACATTTATTAAATTAAAAATTATAATGCTAACTAGATAGGACAGCCCATTTGTAGCTATAAACTACCATTCATAATGACACTGATTCATTTGTATTTCTGCTAAAATTGTTCACCATTCATAGAAACTGTAGAAATTAGAAGCCTAATAAAGTTCAGCACTACTCATGTTCTATACCTTGATGTTACTTGAGTTATTGCTATATGATATATGGCTCTTCACATGTTTTATACCTATTTTGGTTTTGATCATCACAACAACCCTATCAAGTGGGTATCATTACTTCCTGAGGCACAGAGAATTTAAGCTTCTTACTCTGGGTCTCACAGCTCGTAAGAGAAGGAGCAAACGTTCAAATCCAGAGCGCATGCATATATCTCTTGTTAATTCTGACCTTGGCACTATTACCAGAAAGAAGTTTGAATTTGAACACATATCTTAGATTATTGCTAAATGCTTAGTGATTTAATATATGACACAATAAAATCAGTTGAAGGCAGAATGCCACAAAATGTTGCTTTTGTTGAACTAATTCACAGATCTAATGTGGACTTAAAATAACTTGTGTGTGTTTATGAACGTTTATATATTATTTGTGTCATCCAGAAATAGAACCAAGTATTAAGTATCAGGACCAAAGCCAAATAAACTGAAGATGTCAGAAATAACTAAAAGTTCAGAATGAATTATACCAACTCTTTAGGGCACTCTGGGGTATTATAGAGGATATTTCTAGTCCAGTTCTCAAGGCAATAAAGTCATGTAAGTCATCAAATAAATACACATAGCACTGCATAATCTTAATGCTGTATTGTTGGAGAAATGGTTTTATTTTAGAAAAACCGGCCCTTTGTATCTGACATCAGATTGTAGTCTATTGCTGTTTAAAAATGATCTGTATTATATAGGCTTAGAATAAAAAGCATGTTCTTGGAGAGGCAGATATTTTAACTGATTAGTCTAAAACAGTAGATTTAGAAGTATTTCTTAAGGCAATCTTATTTTTCTGCCATCACAGATGAAAACAGAGCTGCTTGGAACGAAGAGAGGCAGGGCCTGGTCGTGGGGCTCGGCAGCTGGGGTTTTTATCCCCGAAAGCATCTGCATTAAATATCTAGGGCTCCTCATCCCAAAGTCCAAAGCCACTGTTCTAAAAGTCAAACCTAGAAAAATGTGTGGAAACAAATCAAACTTAAAATAAGAAGACTATAAAATTTAAGGAGATAAAACTTTCACTTGACTTTATTTAGCACTGTGACTGGATTTCTACACACTCCCACACTGAGGCTCTTTCTGTGTTACTAAATGGGGAATTAATCATGTCTATATAAAAAGCCTCCTGATATCTTTAACCTCTTTTTGAAAAAGTAATGTTCATCTATTATCCAATAAGCAAATTTAAACTAATCTTTAGTATCACATGTGTGTCAGTCTCCATCTGTATCTTATAGCTTAAGCAAGAAAATTAGCTAAAAGTCCTATGGAGGTACAGCTCTACCTGACTCCATGGGACACTTGAGCAATGGATCTTATGCAACTTTCTCGGACTTTGTTTTCCTGATGTAATCATAGAAGATCATATGTATTTTTCATTTAAAAGTTGTGAGTCCTTTAGACTTTTTAGGAACGGAATTATTTAAGATGAATTTGGGCCGGGCATAATGGTACACATCTGTAATCCTAGTAATTGGGAAGCTGAAAAAGGCAGGGGGATTTCAGGTTCAAGGCCAGCCTCAGCAACTTAGCAAGACTCAGAAACCTAGTGAGATCCTTTTCAAAACAAAAAATAAGAAGGGGTAGGGGTGTAACCTGGAGGTAGAAGACCCCTGAATTCAACCCCCAGCACCACACACACACACAAAAAAAAGAATTTGAATTAACTAGTATATCAACTATATATTTACAGTGAATCCAATATAAGGAGCATGTGAAGATGTGAAGATGATGTAAGTTTAGGGAAAATAAATTCTTTATTCTTTAGTTGTAATGAAGTAAGACCATAGCTATGATACACTTAATTGTAAATCAAAATATTGTTCCAGGGTGGCATTATGAAAACAGTGGGATGTCATTGTTTCAGAATTATATTTAAGAATTTCTAGTGGAGAACAAAAGACTAATATTCCATATTTTGAGTGCAGAGAGCTGCCATTTTCCAAAGATGTGCTTAAGCAAACTAACCTCTCTTTCCAGATTCTCATCTGTAAAAAATATTCACTTTATCCATTTACTGTAATGATTAAATGAGTTAAAACAGTAAAGTGCTGAGAATAGTATTTGGCACATAATAAGAGTTTAATAAAGTTTAGTCATCATTATTATTGTTAATATTGGTTTTTCCAATGTTATTATGGGATACTAACTGAGAAAACAACTGTAATATGTTTGGTGACATCAAGGACTTGTGTGATATTTCCTAATAACTCTCATTAGTATTTAATACCATGCTTTAACAAAATGTTGGCTCAATGCATATTTGTTGCAAACTAAGTACTTTTGGTATTAATAATCTGAGTTTTTAAGATGTAACTATTAATTTATAAAAGTTATTGTTTCTAAAATGAAACAGTTATATATATTATATAGTAGCCCAAATGACAAGCTTGATGGTATATATGTATATTTATATGTACTCAAGTGTACAAACACACAAGGTTTATATACACATTTGATCACACATAAAAAAGTGAAACTACTCTTTCAGAAACATATTTTCAAATATTTATTTAAATTAGGTTAAAGGGCCAGTCACACACTTGTAATCCCAGCATTTGAGAGGCTGAGACAGGAGGATCACAGTTTGAGGACAGCCTCAGCTATTTAGTAAGGCCCTTTGCAACTTAGTGAGACCCTGTTCTAAAATTAAAAATAAGGCTAGGGGTATAGCTTGGAGGTAGAATGTTCCTGGGTTCCATCCCCAGTACCGCCCTAAATAAATAAATAAAGTTAAAGAAAAGTCTCAATAAACTCAAAATAATTGATAAAATAAAATTATAGTTTCCTGAATATATGATAAAATTGAAATTAATAAGAAATTGTAATAGAAACTTTCATATATTTACAAAATAAAAACAAAGTTCTAAATAATTAACTGGTTAAAGAAAAAATTAAGAAAATTACAAAAAAGTAATGTTCTATAAATCAAAACTTGTGAGGTATACTTACAATATCAGAGAACTTTGTATAATAGTATAGTTTAGTATTTAAAAGTAAATGTATGCATATAAAATAAAATGAGACTAAAAACCAATAAGCCATGCTTTTGTGTATATAGCCTAGTTTTAAAAAGTCAACCTGATAAAAGTATAAAGAACAAAGTCATAAAAGAAAGTATAGAGATTAAAGAAACAGAAAGCAATTATAATGATTGACAAGGCCAACAACTGGTCCAAAGTAAAGTGATAGTAACAAATTAGATAACCACCTGAAAAATTTACCAAGTAAAAGACAGATGAATAATAAAAGACAGATGGAAACAAACATTATGAAAAAAATAGAGAAAAACTATAGATGGCTTCTTTTTTTTTTTTTTTTCCTGGTGCTGGGGATTGAGTTCAGGGCCGTGTACTTATAATTAGGCATTCTACTCTTGAGCCATATCCCTACTCAGATGCCATCATTTTTGGACTCCCAAGACCAAAGAAAATGTTAGGGTAAATTTTATTACTAAATTTAGATAAATTAGATTACTTAAGATGAAATTAACCAAAATTGATGCAAGAGAAATTTAGTAAATTTGAATAGACCACTAACTTTTTACTTTTTTTTTTTTGTGGTACTGGGCTTCCTGGAAACCCTTCTACCTCTGGGCTACACTCCCAGATCTATTTTATATATATATATTAAATTTGGAAACAGGGTCTCTTAAGCCAGCGAGGCTGGCTCTGAACCAGCACGATCCTCCTGTCTCGCCTCCCAAGCACGGGGATTACAAGCATGCGCCACCACGCTCGGCTCTTGATGGTTTAATAATTACAGTAAAAGAGTAATTACAATTAAAGAAGGAAAGGACATAAAAATACATAGATAAAATAAAAAATTGTGGATTTCAGGCAATGGAATTTTTCATGAATAAATATGGAAAAATTTCTTGACAGATTATTAGAAATAGTAAGGGAGGTAAGCCAGGTACAGTGGCATACGTATGCCTATAATTCCAGTATTTGGGAGGCTGAGATTAGGAGGAAGGCAGATTTGTGACCAGTGTGTGGTCACTTAGTGAGACTTCGTTTCAAAATAAAAAATAAAATAGGACTGGGGTATAGTTCAGTGGTAGATTGTCCATGGGCTCAATCTTCAGTAACACACACACACACACACACACACACACACACACACACAAGAAAAAGAAAAAGAAAAAGGAAAATAAATAATTGGAGAGTTAAGCAGGGCTAACATAGATTTACATGTAAAATATGTAATGTTTTTCTATGAAGCAATAAACACTTGGAGTATGTTCTAGAAATTAAAATATTTGCGACATAACGGAACATTAAGGCATATTGAAATAAATTGAAATTAGATACTGAAATTCCACATGAGTAAAAGTATAAGATTTCAAAAATATTTTTATTAGTGCATTGTAATTATATATCATAGTAAGGTTCAAAGTGATACAAACATACATACACAAAGCTCTTGATGTTTCCCTCTAGATCCCACCCTTCTCCCCCATTCCCCATACATGTTAGTGAGATTGGTAGTGATACTTTCATATATGTACATAATAGCATTTGAATTGTTTTCTTCATCAATCCCTCCCCAACTTCCCTACTCTATCCCCTTCCACTATCATCTCTCCTCATTTATCTGAGGTCCTTTTTGTTTCCTATTTTCTCTCTAGCTTCCATATATGAGAGAAAATATATGACCCTTGACTTTCTCAGACTGGTTGATCTCAGTATAATATTCTCTAGTTTCATCTATTTTCCTGCCAAGAATATAATTTTGTTCTTCTTTATGGCTGAATAAAATTTCCCTGGGTATGTATACCACATTTTCTTTACCTATTCATCTATTGATGGCTGTCTAGATTGGTTCTGTTATTTGACTTTTGTGAATTGTACTGCTACAAACACAAATATGCATGTATTGCCATTGTATTCTGACTTTAATTTTTTGGAAAGGTCCTGAGGAGTGGTATAGCTGGGCCATATGGTGGTTCCATTCCTAGTCTTTGAAGAAATGAAATAACTTCATTTCGTTTTCTCCACCATTTCGAAACTATAGAGTTGATTGTGTAAGGTTTAAAACATGTGGTTCTTGTTATCTAGCTAACCACGACATTCTGGTTGGCCTTAGTAATCACCATATATGGCTTGCAGCTGTGTGTTTCTGCCTTGGCCCTCCGCTAATGGCTTATTGGTTTCTGTATTTGGCTTATTGGGTTAATCTGATTGGTCCCTTGTTAGTATAAAAGATTCCTGCTGCCTGGCCTTGGCACACTCCTCCAGTCACATTTCTAGACTGAGGGTACCAACGCTGGCCAGCTAATAAAAGCTTCAATTGGCACATTCCCTTGGAATTGCCTTGAAAATTCCCTTGGAATGTCTCTCATTTCTTGCTAAACCTGCATACAACAGAACCTTCAAACTTATCTCCATAGTGATTGTGCTAATTTACAATTTCTTTAACAGTGTCTAAGAGTTTCTACTTTCCCACATCCTTACCAGCATTTATTATTGTTTGTATTCTTAATGATTGTTACTCTAGCTGGAGTGAGATAAAATCTTGTATCTTGTTTTACATTTCCCTGATTACTAATGATATTAAACATTTTTTATATATTTATTGGCTATTTGTATTTCTTCCTTTGAGAAGTGTATACTAAGTTCAATTGTCTATTTTTGATGGAGTTATTTGTTTTTTATTGTTGAGCTTTTAAAGTTCTTGGTGTATTCTAGATATTAATCCTGTATCATAAGGGTAGCTGGCAAAGTTTTTCTCCCATTTTGTAGGCTCTCTCCTCTGACTCTTGATTATTTCTTTTGCTCTGAAGAAGCTTTTGGATTTGATACCCTCCCATCTTGATTTTATATCCTGAGGTTTGGAGGTCTCATTAAGTAAGTCTCTACCAGTGCTTATATGTTGGAGAGTCAGTCCTGTGTTTACTTCTAATCATTTTAAACTTTCTGGTCTAATTTATAGGTCACTGATCCACCTTGAGTTGACTTTTGTATCATCAGCATTCTTGCAGCTACAATTTAAAATATTGACCATGTAGCCTAGAATAAAGCAGATTTATTTTCTTATAGCTTTAGACTTAGTCTATATAAGGCCTGGGACCTTGGATCTCAGGGCATGGTGGTGGGAAGCAGAAAGAGAGAGAGAGGGTGAGGACAATGGTTGTGCTTCTCACATCATGGATGCTGAAAGCAAGAAAGCAGTGGGAAAAGGAACTACGTGTAATTTCTAAGGCCCCAATCCCAAATACACTTTCTCTAGCCATACCCTATGAGCCTAAGCCACACCCCAGATAAATACATTTTAATGGATTTATCCACTGCTGGGCTTACAGCCCTCATGACTCAACTATATTACCTCTGATTATTAATAAATGAGCTCTTTAGGGGACATTCAATATCAAACTATACAAATTTTGTGCAGGATGAGAGATAGTGGTTTAATTTCATTCTTCTATATATGGATATCCAGTTTTTCTAGCACTGTTTGTTGCAAAAGCTGTCTTTTCTCCAGCATATGTTTTGGCTCCTTTGTTAAAAGTTATAAGTTTGTGAATATACTTCTGCACCTTTTATTTTATATAGCTGGACACTTGATAAAATGGAGGTGTATACTATGTTCACTGATGGGAAATAGCATTATGAAGATATCAGGTTACCCAAGAGTATGCATAAATTCAATATTATTTCAATAAAAATTTCTGTGGTCTTTTTTGAGGAGTTAAAGAAAATTACTTAAAAATTAATATGATAAGACAGGCATGGTGGTGCATGCTTGTAATCCTAGTACTTGGAAGGCTGAGACAGGGGGATCATGGATTCACAGATGGCCTCAGCTACTGAGTAAGGGCCTCTGCAATTTAGTGAGATCTTGTTTCAAAATAAAGAATAATAGATATGGTTGAGGATGTAGCTCAGAGGTAGAATGTCTCTGGGTTCCACCCCCAGTATCACAAAACATTTAATATGATAGAAATGAAGTTCTAAAACAGCTGAATTAATTTTAAAGAGGAATTAAAGAAGGGAGTCACCCTTTCCATTCTAGTTATCAAGAATTATTCATGTATTTACATTATAAATTACTATATTATATACAGCAAAAATAAAATGAATAAAAATAAAGTTTATGACATGGATGACAAAAGATTCATATCTAGAATATATATAGAAGTCCTACAAACAAATAAGGAAAAGACTACCCAATGGAAAAAGTGGGTATTGTGAATGGCTATCTGTTGGATTAGATGAAAAGTGAAAATTTCACATATTATGCTGAACAGATAAAAGATTTATCTTGCTTTAAGAATGTGAGTACAGAAACGATCACTGGAAAACATGTAAAGGATATTGCATATCTGAAATGGCTTTTTTTTCTTTTACCCTTATCTCAGGAGCCCACAATCTGTTTTTGAGAGTCAGAGAAGTCAACTGTTAATTTTGAAAGACCAGGAGAATTTGAATGTCATTTTTCTGGGTGGTGCAGCAATCTTTATATCTCCTTTGGGCTAAATGAAGTTGAAAGAGTCAATTGATCTTATTTAGTTAAAGAATATGCATATTAAAATTTAATAAAGAGGGAAACTCTCTAAAGCAGATGATGTACTTAAACATATCAAAGTCAATCATTAAGCCAAGCATGGGGAGGAGGGATGGGGAGGGAATGGGGTGGGAATTGGGTATGGGCTAATTGGATAATGTGTGCATGTATGTCTCCACAAGTCTTTTATCCCATTAAGATGTATAACTAGAATGTACCAATAAAAAATTAAAGAAAATTCATTAGTTTTTTAAAATAGAAATTCTAGACTTTGATACATCAAAAAAAGTTAATAGAGCTGTGCATGATGGTACATGCCTGTAATCCCAGTATTTGGGAAGCTGAGACAGGAGGATCACAAGTTCAATGCCTGCCTGAACAATTTAGCAAGGCCCTTAACAATTTAGTGAGACCCTAAAAAATAAAATAAAAAAATAAAAAAGGGCTAGGGGTGTAGTTCAAAGGTAGGAAGGATGCCTAGAATGCCCCATGTTTAATCTCCAGTAAACACACACACACACACACACACACACACACACACACACACAATATATATATATATCTGATTCACTTAATTTATTTGTAATAACTGGTCACTGTAATATTGGTTCATAGTCTCAACCTGTTCTCCACATAAACGACTACTGAGCCCCATAACAATAGGCAAAGGACATGAAGATGCAATTGGGGAAAGAGAGAAGTCAAATGGCTAGTCAACTTTGAAGGTTTAGTAATGAATAATATGTAAGTGAAAATAAAAATGGGAATATAATTCCAAACCCAATGAAATAGCAACAATTTTAAAACATGAAATTTTAAATGTTTAAAGAATGAAAATATGAATAAAAAAGTTGAAAATATAGGAACTTTCATGTAGTACTGGGAGGAGTAGAAATCTGGAAATCAATTTGACTCCAACATTGCGTGTGTGTGTGGGGGGGTACTAGAGATTGAACCCAAAGGCATTCTTCCTCCAAGATATACCCTCATCTCTTTATTTTTTTGCTTTGAAACAGATTCTCCCGAGGTTACTGAGACTGGCCTGAAGTCTGCCATCCTACTGTCTCAACCTCTCAAGTACTGAGATGACGGGCATGTGCCACCACACGTGGCTGACTATAGCATTATTAACAATGTACTCACCTTACAATCTAGCAATTCCTTTTCTTAGTTTACAGCCTAGGGAAACTGTTGGCACGTGTGTATAAGGAGGTATTTGTAAGGGACATTGATTTTAATATTGAGGACTGGAAAGAATCTAAATACATATCAAGAAGAATAGAAAAACAAATTGTGCAAATACATAATAAAATAAATCATAATTTAAAGTAAGGAGCTATATCTATATGAAGTGATACTGATAGATCAAAATCTAATGAATAAGGAGGAAGAAGCACATATACCCTATGATAAAATATTCTAATACATGCACGGGCAGTCTCGGCTTCTTAGTGAGGACCCTCAACTTAGTGAGACCTTGTTTCAAAATAAAAAATAAAAAATAGGGCTGTGATGTAGCTTGAAGGTAGAATGCCCCTGGATTCAACCCCCAGTACTGTAAAAAAAATTCATCGGGTCTGATTATTGGGTCTATATCTTTAAATTTTCTCTGTATATGGAGATAAGGGAAAATATAAAAGGATGATTATATGAAATATAAGGTAGGGATTTTCTATAGAGATGGAAGTATTGAATTATGGCAATGTAAAAATATTTAAAAATTCAGAATTTATCAGTAATATATTGTCTTTCAATAAACAATAATCAAGACTTACATCAACAGAGCTACAGTAAATGTATTCAGCTGTTAACATTTGCCACTTGCATATGGTGAATACGTAGTTATTTCATATTATTTTTTGTAACTTTTTATTTCAAAATCAGTTATGATAGAATATGTGTACAGTATAAGCAACCAGCCTGTATCTGTGTGTGTGAATTGTAGAAGGCACTACTTGACCTGAACACATCAGCACGATTTTATAGGATATAGAAAGGTAGTCAATGTTTTCCTTCCCTGATGTATTTCTCAGGGAGAAAATTACTTGCAGTGGTTAGTCCAGCAGAAAGAATGAATGAAGAATTCTGGTCCCAGAGTAATTGTTTACTTAACATATCATCACCATATGAGTTTTCACATTAAAATGCTAAACAAAAAGAGCATTTTTATGTCAGGTTTAAACTGTGATGATAATTGTATGACCTCATTGTAATGAGTAAAACTGTTTCTAATAAAGTTTGAAGGATGTAAGCATGGACCAAAACATTTAGCATTCATGGACATGGAATTCTTGCAGATTGTGAATAAATTTTGGGGCCAAGTATCATTGTTGAGCAATTTTAGAGTGCTTTAAGATGTTCAATTTTCCATACTATGACATTCTCTCAACATTGTGCATATATTCCTTACTTGATAGGCCTATATCAAAAAGCATTAAAATGAAATGTATAAATATAATAAATTGCCACAGAAGTTTTTCCATCTCTTATGCTCTATTTTAGTTTTTCAGGTCTAAGTAAAATCCGGAATAAAATACTTAAACCTTATGGTGTCTTAGAATGAGTCTTGACAGCAGGGAAATAGTGGGTTTATTTTAAAAGAAATCAAAAGGAACTGAAACAAAATCAATTTGCAATGCATTAATGATCTTATGATTAAATTGTTCCATGTTTCACAAAAACCATTTGATGTACTGAGCAATCTGTTGTGTAATAGAAAGTGCTTTCCAAATATCACAGTGTTTTAATTAAAACTTTTTGTGCTTTTTCCTTTATACATATTAGAGAGAATTTTATGTCCCCTTATTCTTTTTTGGACAGGACTCTGTTGTGTCTCGAATATGGTTATTTTCAGTAAGACTCAGAGGAATAGGCTCCAATGAGCCAAAATCTCAAAATCTCAGAAGTCCATGAAAGTTGCCTTTAAAATGAAGGTTTTGTGTGGGACCATGGCCAACAATCTCAACTTTGGAGAGCTGCTCATTGGACTTACCAAACACTTGCTGTGTCATTGACAATTCATTGCTCCTCTAGGGATAGCCCAGCTGTGACTTCCACATGGATGGGACATTCATGAGTAGATTTCATTGCCATAGGGAATGGCACTTGCAACTTGAATTTCTCAATCTTAAAAGATGGCCTCCCTCTGCGAAAAACTGAATGTGTCTCTTGCTACTTCCTAATCATTTAATTCTCATCTTATCTCTGGTGAATGTTCTTGGGTCTTTGTCAGTGATTTATCACTCTCGGAGGGACTTGGTCCAAACATCCATGCCCAGAGTATTTAGAGGTGAAAAGAGGTAAAGGATAAGAATGTCTGCCAAGAGAATAACATGGGGCTGTAAATAAATGGCAGCCTCGGAGTTGTTATTCTAAAGAGTTAGATAATGTTGAGGGACACAGGAAGTCCTGCTCTGGGTGAGTAGATGATGGGACCTGCTGTATTCTCTGAGATGTTCTTTGTTTTGCAATTACTTCTGCCAAGATCAGATTCTTTCTCCTTTACAAGATGAACTAGTTCATTGACTCATCTAAACCCTCAAGGAATCAAGTATATTTTTTAAAATATTTCTTAGATTCTGATGGTGAACAAAATGAGAAATACCAATAAAATGCATATTTTATCATTATGAATATTTGCTAATTATAAGAAGGAGACAGAGACAGAAAGGGAGATAAAAACACAAAGAAAGAGACAGTGAGGTAGAGAAACAAGAGGGATGGAGGGGAAAATGGGGGGAAGAGAAAAGAGGGTGATAGATCAAGGGAGACAGAAAGAGAGAGAAAGAGAAAGAAAAAAGGAGACACTGGTTTGATTTCAGAATTCCCTCAAACTTCTTATGATGAATAGTGGTTTCTAAGCATGGAAGATCCTTGCAATTAGTACTGTATTCAGCCAAGAGCTTTTTGTGATGGTTAAAAAGATGTTACAGTTTGGAGATGTTGCAGTGAAAGATGAATGTTAGCGTTTGGGGGTGAGGGTTACCGTTTAGATCAGTCCCCGGGAACCTTTGTTAGACCCTTGAAACAATTCCCCTCAAGAAAAGCATGGGTTCTGTCCTGAGTTAAGGATAAATATGCAGCAGCCCGGACTCTTGCTAAAGATTTAAAGAAGTTTATTACAAAGATGGATAAATACAGAAGACAGTCACAGCCCCACACCATTCAGGAGTGGCATGGGGGGTGGTTTGAAGGAATCTACTAGGGACATTCCTGAACCCGAAGTCTCTTTATACTGCCCCAACCAGATCTGAGGCAGGTCGTTTGATATGTAAATATCTTGCCCTGTCTCCAGCCAGATTGCCCCCCTCTGCGGCAGGGGGCGCAGCTCTGTCTCACAGACCCTCACACCTTTTGTTACACTCCCAAAATTTAAGTTGCTTATCCAGAATCTGGGATTTCCTCACATCCTTGAGGAAGTTTGCCTGTCTTTAGAAATGTAAAAAGGCCCTTTTAAAATTGGAAATCTTTCCCAATACTGGTACATTAATACATTTTGAAACCTCTTCCCAATACTGGTACACTTTTGGTGTCAGAAGATGTTAGAGATAGGAAGTGACTGCAATTTCTCTTCACAAACAATTGGGCCCTGTAGGTTGGAATTTTTCTTTTCCCATTGCTTTGCCAACTTTTGAAGAGATAAAAAAAAATTCCATTAAAGTTGCAATTATATCAAACATTCTTCTTTGAAAGTAATTAAACATCACTCAGATGATTAGAGGTTCTCAGTGTCATGCTTGAGGTTTCCTTATTAATAATACAGCAGACCCACTTTACCTTTTACCACAGTGATATAAGTAGCTGAAACAAAAGTATTCCAAATTATTTCTTTTCTATTTTGTTTTGAGAAATGCTGAGACACCCTTTTCTATCTGTTGCTCAACTCGTTCAGTTTACCATTGCACAATTTGGGTTTTTCCTACCTATCGAATTTTAACTGAAAGCACTCTTTATACAGGTCTGCTATTTTTCCAGCTGCTATAAGTTAGCACTGATTTTTATTGCTAGATAAATCTAATCTTCTCCACCAAAATGGCTACTGAGTAGATACTTCAAAACCTCTCAAAAGTTCTCACACAGCTTAATCATCCTTCATCTTTCTTTTGTGTTTTTTGTTGGCTTGTTTGTTTGCTACTGGGGATTAAATCCAGGGGTTTCTACCTTCAAGATACACTCTCAGCCCTTTAAAAATTTTATTTTGATTTGAAACAAGGTCTCACTAGGTTGTTGAGAGTCTCCCTGAGTTTCTGAGGCTGGTCTCAAATCTGTAATCCTCCTGCCTTAGCCTCTCAAGTACTGGGATCACAGGCATAGACTAACATATCGCCTCTTCACAATTTAGTGTGAAGTCTCTTTCATGTTCCCTACTTTCAGAATTTAGAATACTGTATTTCCCTTGATTTTACTAGACTTAGTGGGAAATTCAATCTTTGAGGTAATTTGAGCATACATTTGGAGTTTTAAAAACTTGATTATTTATAATTCTAGGTATATTTCTCCCATACCATATTTAAAGAACTTTTTAAAAAATGAGCTTTGTAATATGTATTATATTTAAAGTTTTTTTTTTTTGTTTTTTGTGGTACTGGGGGTGGAACCCAGAGACTTTCTACCTCCGGTCTATACTCCCTGTTATGGTTTGGGAAACTGTCCCTGGGGACCTTTGTTAGGTTCCCCAAGACTATTCCCATAAAATCGCAGGTTCTTGTCCTGAGCTAAGGGTAGATATGCAATAGCCCAGACTCTTGCTAAAAATTTAAAGGAGTTTATTAAAAAGATAGAAATACAGAAGACAGTTACAGCCCCATGCCATTCAGGAGTGGCATGGGGGGTGGTTCGAACAAATTCACCAAAGACTTCTGGGCCCAGAGTGTTCTTATAGCCAGTCTCCTAATCCACAAAGCTCCGCCCCCCTCTAGGGCCAGTCTTTTGATGTGGGGGATTCCTTCCTGCAGGTCTTTCCTGTTTCCCTAAGCCCCAAAATGTGTTAATTAATCATCGCTTATGGCATCCTCTCATGATTATCGAAGTCTGAGATCTCCTGAAGGTTTATGGCATCCTTCCACTTCCTTGGGAAATCTTATTTTATACTGGAAAAGGCCCTGAAAGTATCTCTGTTGTCTTGCTAATTTCCCTTGATGACTGGAATCCTGCAGCCCCTTTCTCTGAAGCTCCTGGCTTCTTTACTACCAATGATATATTTGAAAAATTGTAAATCTTTCCCAATACTGGTACATTAATACATTTTGAAGCCTCTTCCCAATACTGGTACACTCCCTTTTACCACATACAAAATATTGTATATTTTATTTGGAAACACAGTCTCACTAAACTGCTGACCACAGGAAGGGGAGTAAAAGGTTAATTGGAAGCAGCAGGGGATAGGGAAAAGTGGCCGAACACCTCTAAGGGCTGTCGGAACTTTTGATGTCCAGCAGCTGCCTTCAGGTCACTATCCGAGTGTAGGCCGGGCCAAGTGCCTTCAGTTGCAAGCTGCTTTCTCCCAAAGTCCACGCGATCTGCCAGAAAGGAAGTGTAGGTCACCCCTATGGGCCCTGGTCAGCCTTGATGTCCAGCAGAGGCCTTCAGATCACTACCTGAGTGTAGCCCGGGCCAAGTGCCTTCAATTGCACTCCACCTTCTCTCAAAGCTAATGTGACCTGCAAGAGAGAGAGAAAAGCTCCCCAACAGGAAGGGGTTCCCAGAGTGGGTAACCATCCTGGTGACTGGTCTAGGGGTTTATATATATCTGTATGTCCTCTATTGCTTGGAGTTTGGGAAGCAGCTCTCAAAATTTGCATAAGGTATTTGCATGTCCTTTGAGGGGTCTCCTTTCAGTAGGAGTGTCATTTGCATGTCCTTTGAAGGGTCTCCTTTCAGTAGGAGTGTCAGACTTGCTCCAGTGATGTCTCCTGGGTTTGTTGATTAGTAAACAGATGGTTTTGTGAAACTTTGGTCATTCTTATCTCTGAACCTTGGAAGAGCTGATCTCTTTTAGGAGCCTTGGAAGTTAATTAGTATTTGTCTCCCCTCGGGAAATTAAGTTTTTCTACTGAGGCCTCTTCCCTATTTGCCTACTTTCTTTCTACCTCCTCAGTTTAATCCCCAATATATATACAATATATACAATATATACAATATATTCTTTTATTTCAGCATTCATATTTTAATGCATATTGTATATATAATACATAATAATGCATACTGTATATATAATATATATAATATATAATATATATTGTAATTTGTGCTCATTTGCCAACAAAATGCACATCAAATACATTTTAGTGTAAAGTATATGGTTTTAAAAATAAAATCATAAATGATAGTGGAATCTTTCTATACTTTCTAAGAAAAAAAATGCCTGTAGAAAAAATGAGAAATTGTAGTTCAAAAGATGTGTGTGTGTGTATGTGTGTGCATATGTATGTATGTGTGTCTTTTTTCAAGTACTTATTTTCAGATGAAGTTCTTTCTCAGCCACAATTATACCATGACAATATAGTACTGTTAGCAGTAAAAGCAAACTTAATTTTTATAACCCCACATTAGTAGTGTATTAGGAAAAACTCAAAATCTTTCTGTTCATGTCAGTCTTAACTTCTTTTTCAGAGAACCCAAACAATACATCTAAATAGCAATTTGTCATATGTTGTTACCCACCACAGAGAAAAGGGAGGTAAACATATTCAAACTTTTATATTTAATTTTTGGCCATATGAATCTTAATAATTAAAAAAATTTCCATCTTTTTTTTGTTCTTTCCCAATTCCATCTTGGCCAAATAACATTTTCAAGTTTTTCTATTACTTGATTCTTTCATTTCAGCATTCATATTTTAATGCATGTTTAATGCTTAGTTTCATCAGGTTTTCCATAGAGAACAATTTGTCTTTTATTTATTCCTACTATAAGGTTTCAGAGTTCAAGGCAGGGCCTATACAAAACATTTTCTCTTGCTTCACTTTTCTGCCTGGATTAACTCAAGAAAAAGAAAATTTGGCTCCTCAATGCATGATGACCAGTGATGCCTCCACCTTTTTTTCTACTTGCTTATTTCCCCACAAGACTGACGTATTTGATTGGTGAAACTGAGAAAAGGGTCTTTACATTTGCTTGATCTAGGTACATCTTGCTCCCCTTTGTGAGATCTGTTTACATTGAGGAGGTATGCATTTTCCTGTTGGTTCCTCTGCAGAGCAAGTGACCCTGGCTTGTGGCTGGGCACCTAATACTTGCCTTCCAGAGCTGTATCTGAAGGCCAATACCTCGTGGGTCCTTTCTCCAGCAGCCAATGTGTGTGGAGCGATTCTAGAAAACCATTTTTTCTCTTTGTAGAAACAGTCTTTATTTGCAGATTTGGTAAAGAGAATTAAAAAAAAAAATCTGGTCATCTCAAGCTGTATTCTCTAGCCTCAAATATCCTGCCAATAATAAAATCAGTTTTTCGGTAATGTCTAAATGTGGTTGTGGTTTGAATGAGCCTATATCTGATTCATCACTGAGACTATTCCCAGTCAGTTCAGTTTATGAGTGATAGCTCAGTCGGTAGATGTGAAGGAGGAGGTGTCCCACAAGCAAGCAAGAGGCCCACATGGGTTTGTGGATAAATCTTTCAGGGCAGCAGCTTAGGGTGTCTTTGGGAGTATCAGTGGAATAAAGAATTGAATAAGATAGGGTGGGAACAAATGTGTTGATATCTATGCAAAAAAGAACCATGAAAAATCTTTAATTCTTGTGGTTAGACTGAAAAGATTAGGAGATAGGAGTGGTGTGAAGGAAAGCCCAAAGGCAGAGATGAGAACAGTAAGGGAAGGCTAGAGGGAGGAAAAATAGGGAAAAACTGAGAGCTTGCACTGGAGCTCCAGCGTTGAAAGGACAAGCACAGGGGATGTGCGGATGCATGTAAGGGCAAATTGACAGCTTTTAGTTGTTGAGTGCCTGTGAAATTGAAGGAGAAGCAGAATTTGGAATATTTTTAATCCACAGGAATTGGTTTTTCTTAAATAAGTAAAGGTATATATATGTATATATACATATATGTATATTATGTGTGTGTGTCTGTATACACACACATAATAGTCTTACTTTCCTCTTTTTCTTTCCCTTCTCCTTTCTTTCTTTTTTCTTTTTCTTTTTTCTCCTTTCTTTCCCTAACTTTTTTCCTCCCTGCCTTCTTTTCTTAGTTTCAAAGAAATCTAATCTACTGAGCACCCACCAATTATTTACTTTTTATATTATCACACTCATTCTACATAGGGATCCTTTAAGGGAGGGAGATTTCAGTTACTGAACTAGGTATAGAAAACACTAGCCTGAACTCTTTTGCTGTAAGCTTAAGCAATTTTTATTATTACAAAGATGGAAAGATAGAATATAGCTTAGAGTAAAACACTAGATCACAGAGAGAGAGTGACATAGTGGGATGACTTGAAAAAAAGTCACCAAAGAAGTCTGGACAGGGAGTATTTTATATCAATAATCTTCTAAGCAGACTAGATCTGCCCTTCTTCCCCTGGGGCAGGTCTTTTGATGTAGAGATTCCTTCCTGTAGACCTGCCCTGTCTCCACCCCACCCCTTTTGTTACACTCTAAAATGTGTGAGTTACTTATTGAGAGTCTAAGATCTCTTGGAGGCTCTTACCATTTTCCCACATCCATGAGGCAGTGGCTTCTCTTAGAGTTGTTTTGGGCTTCTTCTATTCTCTTGCTAATCACCCTGGGCACCTGGGTCCTCTGCAGCCCTTTCCTTTGAAACTCCTGGCTTTCTAATACCAATTTTTTCCACATATCTTTTGAAAATATTTCCTAATACTGGCACATTCAGTATTTCCCAATACTGGAACATTCATACATTTTGAAACTCTTTCCCAAAACTGGTATATTGCTCACCTAAGTCCCCCCCCCCCGCCTTTCTTTCTTTTCTTAGTTTCAAAGGAATCTAATCTACTGAGCACCCACCAATTATTTACTTTTTATAATATTATCACATTCATTCTACATAGTGATCCTATAAGGGAGGGAGATTTTAGTTAATGGATTGATTCACTCAAAGAGCAGGTGTATTGCCTCCAAGTCCACTATCAAGGGTGAGTGCTCAGGTTAAAACACAGATAAGTCTATCCTGAAGATTCTGTTCTTCATGTTTATACAGTGATCAGAATTTTAGAAGGAGATGGTTTCCATCTGAAGTGCCTGCAATGCTGCAGAGAAACCTAGCTGGCAGCTGGAAACTTATATTTGGGTGTTGAGGAAGGGATAAGGATTTGGGAGTCATCAGGTGAGAGCAAAGTTGGGAATGGGTGAGGTCATTGAGGGAATGAAGCAAAGTGACCCAAGAGACAGAACCGATGACAGGCCCGGGGACTGCCTCTGTGCAAGGGCCAGCTGGCACGCTCAGAATTCCTTGGGGGATTTTGTGATGTCATTGAATTCATGAATTATTGAATCATTGAACCCATCATATCTAATATTGTAAAAGACTAAACTGTTTTTATCTCACAAAAATTTAGCTGTGATTAAAAATTATTAGAGATTGTATTTATGGTAAATGAACCTTTAAATTGATAGAACCAGAGGCATGGTGGTGAGGAGATAGAAAGGAAATAGGCAGATAGGGAAAAGGCCTTGGTAGAAAAAAGCTAATTTCCTGAGTTTCCTGAGGGGCAACAAATGCCTGAAATTCCAAAGGCTCAGGAGATAAGAAGGCCAGAGCTTCACAAGGCCATCCTGAATTTCCTAATCAACAAACCCACGGAGCAAGTCTGGCATTCCTGAAAGGAGACCCTTCAAAGAACTTGCAAATGCCCTATGCAAATTTTCCTTGGAGTCACCCTAACCACAAAAGGACTTGCAAGCAGTGGCCAGTCAGATGGCAAAAGCGGGGACTTTCCCGCTCGGGACCCCCTCCCCTTCTGGGGAGCTGTTCTCTCTCTCGCAGGTCGTGTTAGCGCTGAGAGAAGGCAGAGTGCATCTGAGGGCACGTGGCTCGGTTGACTCTCGAGTAGTGACCTGAAGGCCTCTGCTGGACATCATGGCTGACCAGGCCCCTAGGGGTGACCTCTACCTCTTTTCTGGCAGATCGCGTGGACTCTGGGAGAAAGTAGTTTGCAACTGATGGGCACTTGGCTCGGGCGACACTTGGGTAGTGACCCTGAAGGCAGCGTGGACTCTGGAAGAAAGCAGCCTGCACCTGAAGGCAATTCGGCTTGGGCTACTCTCAATTATTGTCCTGAAGGCAGCTGCTGGACCCAGAGTTCCAGCCCCTTTGGGGGTGTTCAGCCACCCTTACCCCATTCCCTGCTGCTTCTAATAAACCTTTTACTCCCCTTCCTGAGTAGACAAGAACTCGCCGGGGTTTTCTCTCAAGAAACCCCCGTTTCAGTGGGGTGTCATAATGTGAAAATGCCATGCCAGTGATAAAGTCATGAACTCAACTAATAATTTCACCCATGAATCTATAATTACTTGTTATCATTTAATTAATCTGATGCCCTGTTCAAGACTAGAAGTCTATACATTAGTGAAAAGTAATATTTTAAAAATATCATTAATAACATACAATTATTCTTATATACTTTTAATTTTTAATTTTTTGGTCCGAGCAATCAAACACAGGAGCATACTGCCTCTGAGCTATATCACAAGCCCTTTTTACTTTGAAACAGGGTCTTGCTAAATTGCAGAGGCCTTGAACTTGTGATCCTCCTGTCTCATCCTCCCAAGTACTGGGATTACAGTACTGAGATAACTGGCTCCTGCATACTTTTTTGTGTGTGTGTGTGTGTGTGTGTGTGTGTGTGTGTGTGTGTCTGGGGATGGAACCCAGAGGCATTCGACCTCTGAGCTACAGCCCCTGCCCTATTTTTTATTCTTTATTTTGAAACCAGGCCTCACTGAGCTGCAGAGGACCTCACTAAGTAGCTGAGGTTGTCTGCGAACCATGATCCTCCGGTCTCACCCTCCTGAATGCTGGGCTCCCGTGTAGTTTTTAAATGTGACACTCTCTGAGGTCTATTTTACCAATGGTTGCCTAGCCAGGACTCCTAGGATGGAGTATGTGTGAAGTGAATGTCAGGAAGTTAAACTATGTGTTCTTTCTAAATTGTGTCCCCTCCCCACATATTCATATGCCAGAGTCCCAACCGCTGGCATCTCAGAATGTACCTGTATGTCAAGATAAGTTTTCCAGGGAGGTGATTAAGTTCTAATGGGTCCATTCTGGCCAGCCATAATCCTGTAGGATTGTTGTCCCTGTGGGAGGAGAGAGAACAGAGTAGTTTGTGCTCAGAGGGGCTCCAGTGTGAAAGGCTGCTGAAGGGGAGCCTAGCCTCCCACGGCTAAGGAGAGCACCTTCAGGGGAAGTTCATATTGCTGGAGCCTCAATATTAGACTTTCAACATTTATAACGTGAGAAAATAAATTTATGTTGTGTAAAGCCTCCCAGTCTGGCATTTTGCTATGGCAACCCTAGCAAATCAATATGTTAAGAAACAAGGAACTTAACTTCTAAGAGGGAAAAGGGAATTGGCAGTAAGTAGGGGGGATTTCTAGATCAAGAAATGTGCAACAAATATTTAGAGTCTGATAAAATAGATCAGCTTTTTTTTTTTTTAAAAAAAAACTTAAGCTGAAATGCAGGGTTTGTGATTTTCTAGGGTATAAGATGGTGGTGGGGAGGGGGGTTAGCAACAGGGTCAATGAACAATTACAATAATTTTGACTATTTAAATCAGGAGACAGAGACCATATTAATATTTAATTGTAAAATACCTTGCCTTTGATACATGGAACAGAAAAATAAAAGCTATTTAGAAAGACCTTGTCTTTTCTCCTCTAGTTTTATGGCCATACCATATCTATGGTGATAGGCAAGGCTGTTTAGAAATAATGAACATATAAAATGCAAACCAGTCACTTTTATTCTTTCACAAGAACTTGTAAAGATGTCTGAAAAGCACACAAAAATGTTCCTTTTAATGTTTTTAGGAGGATAGCTTAAAGTTATTTTAAAGGTTTCAAGACCCAAATGCAAAGGACTGCACTTTACAAGTGGTTGGATCCATGGGCAGTATGGTTATGATCCAGATGAGCCTCTCGAGGGGCAGGGGAAACAATGCCAATTTTTTTTTTTTTTGCATTGAAATGTCCATAAAGGAGAAACAGATCATACTTTGTGGGTTGATAAATAGTTCAGCACACACAGCCAGAAAAATGAACTTTATGCATGTTGTTTCACAGCTAACTTTTTTTGGAATGCAGAAACCTAGGAGAGAGGTCATTGTGGTTTCTATTATTTTTCTGTTATGACCCCTCCCTTGGTGACAGGACAAGGACAAAAAGATATGTCAGAATTTAAAATGTGACACTTAAAAAGTTTAAAATATGATAAAGGTCTATAACCAGAGCTTAGTTTACTTTCTCTACCTTCCCATTTCCTTTTTAAAACGAGTAATTGAAAGTGGGCTCAGAAATGACTAGGAGCAGAACTTTGGTGGTCCTGTTTAGGTGGCACATGAAAGAAAAACTGAACTAGAAACAAAAACTGAAGAGAAAGCTCACTTTGGGCTGACGTGTTGTTTGGTAGAAGACTTAGGAAAGGATCGATTTGCAGAAGAGCTCACTGTAACAGCTATATGGATTTGTAGCTAGGAAAAGTGTGCTAGATGTATGTGAAGGTCTCAGCTAGGAACACTCTGGGGAGGGTAAACTTAGTCCCCCTCATCCTGGTTCCTTTTCCTTTGTCGTGTTAGGCATTCATCAATGGAAGGGATACAAAACTACTTTGTATAGGCATAGTATTTGGGATTCTGGGGAAAGATTAGGGTAGATTTTCTCCTCCTTGTTATCCTTAAGGGTTGTCTGTTCTAGATTGGACTAACTGAAATTTTTTTAAACTTTCTCACACAAGTGAGAACACTATTTCCTTACACATCAAAGCCCATTTGAATTGGGTCACTTCATAATTTATTTTATCAAAGAGGTTTTAATTTTTTCCAGATTGTAAGAATTTCCAGATTATTCCAAATTTTATGGGCCAAATTCTGCCCTTAATTATGCACATGCAACTAATTGCACACACATAACTGAGGGCTGAATTTGGTTTTGGGAGCTAAAAGTCTCTGCAGTTTTGAATTTTTTTTAAAGCATATATTTTTATCTATAAATGTAAAAAAAACACACCCCAAAACTTCAACATTATTGAAATCACTCTGCAAAAGTTGTTGGTAAGTACTAATTTACTTCTCTACTATACCCTGGTGTCATAATTCATTATTATCTCTTTGCAATGAAAAAATAGTCATCCAGATGATTCTATTTTTTGTTTGAAGCAACATAATCAAGATAGTAAAAAAATTATGATTAGTGTTTAGCATTCTAAGTCTGTGCCTTGTAATAATAGCGAAAACTATTCATTAACATTACATAATTCTGTGATATATTTGGTATATTCTTGATTGTTGCCTTTTTATTTTTCGAAGGAACAATGGCTTTGTAGTATTTTTCCTAACTATGAAGATAATATTGAATATACTTAAGCAATATGAAAACTATAGAGAATAAACTAATCACTCGAATTCCTATCACTGTGTGAAGACACCATTTCTATTTTGTTGAATATTCTAGGATTGACATCTGATCTTTTCCCTAATTTTATGCTGATATAATATTGGACATGTTACAGTAACAAAGTAAATATTTCACCAAGAAAATTCTGGAAATATTTCAGGGTGGGGGAATTCAGATACCCTTTGTGTAAGGCCCACACAGTAGCCAAATTTCTATTTAATGGGAGATTAAGTATTTCAATTTCTGTTTGCAGGCATTTTCTTATTGTAAGAATAAAGTTATTTCACTGATGTGAACTCTATTATTATGGACACTTAAGTTTCTTAAAATTAATAACTACAATATGCATCATTTTTAGCTAAGCCAACAATTTCAGATTTCTACCTTAAACACTTTGTGTTTTAAAAACCCTAAGTTTTGAATTATATGCCCATAAAATCATATGAAAAATTGAAAATGCCAGGGCAATGGAAAACATAAATAACACATGGAAGTGAAATCTTCAAAAAATTCTTTCTTATATACTTCTATTAGTGCACCATAATTATACATCATACCGAGATCCAAAGTGACACAAACATACATGTGCATATGTACCCCACCTCACTCTCCCCTTTTCCATATGTGTTGGTGAGATTGGTGGTGATAGCTACACAGATGGATATGACATTATTTGAACTGTTTCCTTCCTCAAGCCTTGTTTTCTCCTCTCCTCATCTTCCTTCCCACTCCCTTCCACTATTCTACTTGTCTCCCTCATATATCTGAAGTTTCCTTTGTTTCCTAATTTTTCTCTGGCTTCTACATATTGAGTTTCTGAGACTGGCTGATTCACTTAGCATAATATGTCTACTGTCATCCATTTTCCTACAAATGACTTAATTTTCTTTTTCCTTATGGCCAAGTAAAATTTTACTATGTGTATATACCACAGTTTATTTATCCATTTATCTACTGATAGATGCCTTGGTTGGGTCCATAATTCGGCTGTTGTCAGTTGTGCTGCTATAGGCTGGATATGCATGTATCACTATAGTTTCTGAATTTAATCCTTTAGGAAGATATTGAGAATGAGTATATCCAGGTCATATGACTCAAAAGACTAGAACTAGGATCTCAAAACTGGTCTCCATAGTGGTTATATTAATTTACAATCTCACAAACAGTGTATAAGGGTGTCTATTTTCCCACATCCTCACAAAATTTATTGTTTGAATTCTTGATGATTGCCATTCTAACTGGAGTTAAGTGGAATCTCCATGTAGTTTTGATTCGCATTTCTCTCATTGCTAATGATGCTGAACATTTTTTCATATGTTTTTTTGGCCATTTGTATTTCTTTTTTTGAGAAGTGTGTATTCAGTTCAATTGCTTAATTTTTGATGGGATTATTTGTTTTTAAAATGTTTTTGAGCTCTTTATATATTCTAGATATTAGACCTCCACCAGAGAAGTAGCTGCAAAGATTTTCTCCCATTCTATAGGATCTTGACTTTTGATTGTTTACTGCACAGAAGCTTTTAAATTTGATGCCATCCCATTTATTAATTTTCAGTTTTATTTTCTGAGCTCTTGAGGGTCTTATTAAAAAAAAGTCTTTACCAGTGCTTGTATATTGTAGAGTTGGTCCTATGTTTTATTCCAGTAATTGCAAAGTATCTGGTTTGATTTCTAGGTCATTAACCTATCTTGAATTGCCTTTTCTGCAGGGTATGCAATAGTGGTCTACTTTCATTCTTCTAGTACCATTTGTTGAAAAGGCTATTTTTCTCCAGGATATACTTTTGGCTTCACAATAGAATATGTACTTGCACAATAGAAAATGTATAAGGATTTGCCTTTTTAAGCCTATTTTATCTATTTCATCTATTTTCGATTCTATCTGCATCTTTTATTCTATTTCATAGGTGTATGTGGGTATTTTTGTGCCAATACTATGCTGTTTTTGTTACTAGAGCATCCCTCTTCTTAGACTCCTGAAATAGTTTCCCTTTTGCTCAAGGTAAGAGATGAAGACCATGCTTTGGCTTTAAGTCTAGCACTTCCATTTCCTCTCCACTTCTTGCTCGGCTAGTCTTTCCTTTGTTCAGCTACCAGCAGTCACAGTGGGATTCTTGCTCTTCCTCATACATGTCAGAGACTCACCTTAGGATATTTGCTTTGGATATTCCTGAATCTGGAAATTCTTCCAGATATCTGCTTGGATAGTGTTTTCATTACTTTTAAGTTATTCTCTAAATTACTCTTTCTAAATAAAGCCTACTGTGGCTATATCTTATTTAATACTGCAGCCCATCTCTCCTGCCTCTGGCATTGTCTATCATCTTTATCCTGCTCTGTTTTCTGTGTTTGTACATATGTGTTTCATGATTATATACTGTATTTGATTAATATATTTATTTGATTCCTTTAACCTCACTAGAATATATCTTGGAGGATGGGGATATTTGCTTGTTTTATGTGGTAAAATTGTGGGTAATTATCTCTACATTAAAAGTATAAATTACTAAATATAAGCAGTGAGTACACCAAGATGAAAATATGTAAATATATTGTTGTTAGTTCAATTATATTAATATGAAATTTAAAAAAGAGATAATTAAAATAAAAATAGAGCCGGGCATGGTGGCGTACCCTTGTAATCCCAGCATCTGGGAGGCTGAGACAGAAGGATTGCGGTTCAAGGAAAGCCTCAGCTACTACTGACTGAGGCCCTTTGCAACTCTATGAGACCCTGCTTCAAAATAAAGAATAAAAAATAGGGCTGGGGGGGTGTGGCTCGGAGGTAGAGTGCCCCTGGGTTCCATCCCCAGTACCGCAAAATAAATAGATAAATAAATAAATAAAAATCCAAGGTAAAAAAAAAAAGAACATCGAGAAGAGAGAAAATGATGTAAACTAATGATCTTATTTTATGAGTTTTTCTGTCTTTAAAGGATATTGGCAAAGGAGTGAAGAAAATGGTAAAAATGATACTATGTTTGAATTTTGACTTAAGATTAATTAAGGATTATATTAATTTGGGGATAAAAAGAATTTTTGGCATTAAAATATAAAATGTATATATACATAATTGACCTATCCCATAAACTCTTTTGAAATATCCAATCAGCTGTAACTGATTAGCAACTAAAAATGTCAAGGTTTAATTTAAGTGTATTAAAGACTACTCTAGGACCTTGAAATAATTGGTTGGCTAAGGCCTCATTAAGAAATTGAGTATAGTAAAGCTATACAAGTTGGCTAGGCAAGAAAGCAAAATGATTCTGAACATTTTATTCATTGAGGTCAATCAGTGTGCTTCATTTCAACTGGTTAATAAAATGTTGAAAGTATGACAGTTCACTTTTGAAGGAATGAAAATTTCCTGGAGGCCAATGGGATGTGAGGCCCACATCAAGCGATTTTGTTGTAGACTATAGTTGCTTATGTCCACTGATTTTGATGCCAATTATTTGCTATAAAAGAGAGTAATCATTGGGGGACTTTTTGATACTTTATATCAGCATTGATAAAGCAGTTAAAATTGCAAATAAGAAATGTAAGGCATAATAGTTTAAACGCTGGATGTACAACAACAGAAAATGCTTAGGAAAAGAAAAGAGTAAATTACCTTTTCTTTTAATTGAGCTTTAAAAATACAAGGCAGTTTAGCCGGGCGTGGTGGCGCACGCTTGTAATCCCCACGCTTGGGAGGCGGAGACAGGAGGATCGCGCAGGTTCCAAGCCAGCCGCGCTGGCTTAAGAGAACCTGTTTCTAAATAAAAAAACAAAAAGTATAAAATAGGCCTGGGAGTGTAGCCCAGAGGTAGAAGGGCTTCCAGGAACCCCAGTACCACAAAAAAAAAAAAAAAAAAAAAAAAAGGCAGTTTTGAAAGCCATTTATTGGGGTTTGAGAAACCCCTCCCAATAAAATATCTTAATCTTCTTTGTAAGGATAAACTAAGGAATCAAATAGATGGAGATCACAGCGCCAGCTTTATTGCTAATCAAAATATGATCTGAAGAATGCAGATCAGACATGAGCCACACCGCCCGTCTCATCTTCCCCACTGTCTGCGCACTCGCTCATCTCCATAAGCAACGTGTGATGCCGACAGACTTCCCTTGCTGGGGTGTTTTTCCTGGGGCTCCGAGCAGACCTGGAGGCCAGGACACTCGAGTAGATGGCTCTAGAAGGAGAAAGGGAAAAAGCTGAGATAAACTTGCCCAATGACTTCACCCGTGAGATCAATGAGTTCCTTCTCTCATAGGGAGGGGTAAATAGGGATAGGAAGAAAGGGTCAGAGTTTCTTTCTAGCTAAAGCCTCCCAGAAGGAAACAGGATGAATAACGAATATTCTTCCCCACCCAAGTACATGCCTTATCCATCACATGTGTGTGTGATCTGTTGTTAAAAGTAATTAAGCTTTGTATTTCCAATTGTATATTTTAATAGGAAGGGGGAGATTCAGATTATTAAATTTCAAAATTTCCATGTCTACTTTTCAGAAAATTACAAAGTGTTCCAAATCAGAGAGACTCATAAATTGCCGGATTCACACTGCTGTGAATTAGTGTTCTGGAGATGAAGGCTCTGAAGGAAGCAGGGCAGGGCCTTTATGAACCAGCAGAGGCCTAGATGCTAAAATCGTGTTTTTGTGAAAGGTGGAAGTGCTGCCCTCTGCTGGACAGTGCCTACCAGAAACCCAGGGAGAAGTCAACTTGAGGGCGGTAGCTCCTTCCTACCAGCTAGGCACCGTGCTGGGGGCATTTAAAGATAACAGATTTCTGTCCTCTGGAGACCATTTATAGAGGAGAGAGATCTCACTCAGAAGACCATGGTAAGTGTGGCCCTAATGGGAGGGCCATGAGATGCCACAAAGACTGTCAGAAAAAGTTTACAGAAGATTTGATCTGAGCTTATATTGGAAGAAAAGGTAGGATTCAATAGGGAAAGGAGGGAAGAAGAGACTTCGCAGCACGGACTATGCCACAAAATTTAATTCTAAATGCGTTAATTTGTTAGTGTCTAAAGAAAGTTTCCACTCTTTTTAGAAATAATCTTTTTGTTTTTCTTGTGTGATCGATTAGCTTCTCTCTCCCTAGTTTACAATTGCTCTCATTCACTGGCCAGATAATTTCTTAATCCCAGCAGGACAGAAGCCATGGTTTTGGTTTAGTCAGCATTGGGAGTCTTCCCTCACAGTCCCCTAGTTGGGGATTTTCTATGGTCTGCCCTGTAAAACATAGACTCTAAGTAAGCTACTCTGATCTGTGGTTAACCATGACATACGTTTATGAGGCTGATCTTTACAAATTCAGTTTTAATCAGGCATTGCTTTTGTCCTAAATATCATCTAGATAAAATTTTCATCAGTTTAAGATTATCTGTATTTCATACATGTAATTCAATTTAAAATGACGCTGAGATTTCACACGGAAATTAAAAACTAATAAATAGATTTGGCACTGGCACAATAAATGTGGCTGACTAAAACTGTGTCCAACATTAGGACTGGCATATGATGGGGAGCATTTTCAGGTTCCAGATATGAAAGTACAAGAAAGGTGCTCTGTGTGAATTTCATTGGACTTCCCTGTGGTTGTCAAAATGGATTCCTTCCTATTTTTGTGCCACGGGAAGTAGATTTGTGTAGGACCTGAATGATAAACCCATCAAATACAGGGAGGCTGTGATTCTATTAGGCCCTATCATAAAAATGAGCTTGAAACCTGCCAAACTTAGAAAAATTGGCAGATTCTAGGGTAAGGACTTAATGCAAAAATTTGGATAATGCCTGCACATATGTTTAAAAAACTTCTTGCTTTAAATATGTTTGTATTTAAAACTCCTCCAGCAGAGGATTGGTAACTGTAAATAAATACAGTGGAAAATAACTTTAAACAAAGATTTTAAATCTATCCGGTTAGTGCTTAAAATATTCTATCCTTTAGCCAAAACTACATTTTCTTCCATCATGATCTCTTCTTTTTAAGCCCCAATATTATCTAATTTAGACGATGAGGAAAGGCAGGTTAAGAAAGATGAGACAGAAACAGTAAATCCTGGTTAGAAAGCCGAAGGAGGATAAGCCATCCTGGAAGCAGTGCCAGCAGCATCCAGGGCACCATAGAAATACTAGACACAGAAGACCTCATCTTCGAACTGGGGCAGGCTGAAAGAGTGACATTTTCCTGTCTTGAGCCACAAAGAGGCAAAATCAAATCCTGGCCCTGGGTACTTTGCAATCTTTCTGCAGAGATGAGACCTATGGCGGTGTAGGTGGGTAATGATGCAGGGTAGCTGAGGATAGGCCAAACAGGGCGTGAAGCAGGTAGATGACATTGAGGGCTAATGTGGCTGGGAGCAGCTTATGAAGAGAAAGTGGCCTAAATATTCTCTTTTCCCTTGTTTTTATGTATTTATTTTGTGGTGCTGGAAACTGAATTTTGGGGTGCTCTCTCCTAGAGCTATGTCCCAGCCCTTTTTAAAAAAAATTTGAAATAGGGTCTTGCAAAGTTGCCTGAAGCTGCCCTTGAACCCACAATCCTTCTGTCCAGTCTCCCAAGTACAGGGATTATGGTTGTGTACAGCCACACCCAGCTCACTTTTTATTTTTAAATTATGAAATACTTTAAGTGTGGAAATTGCAGGTTGAATTGTGCTTATAGAACAAATATTAATTACATCACAACAGTGACCATTTATTGAATGTTACATATCAAGCACCATGGCAAGTGGTCTATATCCATTGTTTTACTCCTTGCTTATAATTTTTCTATGATTAGAATCTCACCCAGCCCCCAAATTAAACATGGCATTATATCAGGAAGGTTAAAAAAGCTGCTTCAAATCATATGGCTCTTGGACTTAAAGAAAAATCTGATTCTAAACTCCAAGCTCTTACTATGCAGTTGTGCCTGCAAATAGGTCAATTGTTTTTACTTTGTAATAGACAACGAAGGTCATGACACAAAGAATTTCATTTGTAGCACTAAGTGTGCTTGTTTGAAAAGGAATTTCCCAAATAGTAACTGTGAAAACTATTTTAAAAATATGAAAGAATGAATATTATAATGTCAAATGTAAAAAGAATAAAAATACACACTGTGTTTGTGTAATTATTCATAAGTATTCAATACTCTGTATACTAATAGACAAAACTCCAAAAGAGAAATTTAAGAGGAAAATACTCTGGTTGAACTAGATTAGTTTTTTTTTTGTTTTTTTTTGTTTTTTTTTTTGCGGGTCTGGGATGGAACCCAGGGGCATTTGACCTCCTAGCTACACCCCTGCCCTATGTTTTATTCTTTATTTTGAAACAGGGTCTCACTGAGTTGCAGAGGGTTTCACTAAGTAGTAGCTGAGGCTGTCTGCGAACCGTGAACCTCCGGTCTCAGCCTCCCGAATGCCACCACGCCCGGCTACTAGATAAGTTTTAGCTAATTTTTTTTTTTTTGAAAAATTTCTTTCAGTGCTATTGTAAGACCCCGGCCAAGGGGAGACCCTCAATCAACCTCGGGATAAGCGACGTCAAGTACCACGAGAGACTACGTCCTTGATGCAATGAGCAAAAAGGTTTATTAAGGAGCCAGTGCACTGGGGCCGACTCGTATAGGAGTTCGGCCCCGAGCAACTGAAAGTGTGGATATTTATAGGGAAAAGACACCAGTTAGGGGGGGGTAGGGGTTTGGGCCAGATTGCATGTGTTTACAGAAAATTACAGAATCATTTGAAAAGTACATTCTGTAGTCAGGTGTTAGATAAGATACCAATGAAGGACCTAACTCAGCTTAGCCGAAGCAACGCCATGTTTCACTAGCCCCAAGAACGAGGAAGTTAAAATGTAACTGTGGAAAGTTGGAAAGTTACAGAATTCAGTAAGCCTGTAAAACAGGATAGGGTGGGTAACTAACTGCATACCTGCGGATTAACCGATAAGAAAAGGCAGTTACGAAATAACTCCGGGACTTTCCACCAAGCCAAAGCAAAGGTCATTCAGCTCCTCATTAACCTGAACCAATAAACCTACTGTAACTATGCTTTTCCGCTTCTGTACCCCCGCTTCTGCCCCCTACCCCCTATAAAAGTTACCTAAAACTCACCTAGGGCGCGCAAGTCTCTGTGCAGACTCTGTCGCCCACAGGTACCTGTATTCCGCAATAAAATCCTCGTGCTGTTGCATCCAGTGGTCTCGGACTGATCTCTGGGTCTTGGGGTCCCCATTCCTGAGGGAAAGACCACTCGGGGGTCTTTCACCAAGTGTAGTCAGTAAGCTCCCGGGTCAAGGCGCTCTGACCCAGTCAGTATAGATAAGATGGGGTGGGCTTATCGCATATTTTACATTCCTAAGCTGTAAGCTGCAGTAAAATATACTTTTCTTTTTAACTATTAGCTGGCTGCTAGGGGCTTATGATTTTTTCTTCTAAATGGAGCCTTTCACTATGAAATTTAAATAATTATAAATTAAATGAGAAAAATTAAATTATTAATCTGATGAAGGAAACTTAAAGCTTGTTGCTGGAAATAAATCATTTGCAAATGAAAATGGCAACTTGCTCTAAAATGTGAAATTAGTTTAGGAGGTCAGTACAGAAATTGAAATTCTCCAGTAGAAAAAAGTTTAAGAAGATTGATTTTTGTATTATTTTTACTGGTTAGCTTTACTCTTGTAAATTCCCTCAAAGTTGCTGTGTTAGAAGATGAGAGAGTTTATCATTGACTCTCATTCTCCTCCCTGCTTGCCTCACATGTTGTTGTGTTAGCACCTTGCTGCATTTTGAGCAGCAGGAGCTAACTTACATTTTTCTTGAGTTCTCCCCCACCTCACCTACTTTTTTTTCTCTGAAAATCTCAACTTGATTTCCATGACTCAGAAAAGAATGAGTGGTTTCCTAAGGAAGGGGTAAATAGTGTGAGTTTGTTTATTTATTTATTTATTTATTTATTTATTTATTTATTTATTTATTTATTATTTTTGTGGTCCTGGGGATTGAGCCAGGGGCAGTCTACCTCTGAGCTGCACTCCAGCCTTTTTGTATTTTTATTCTGAAACAGGATCTCCGAGTTGCTTAGACTAGTTTTGAATGTGTGATCCTGCTGTCTCAGCCTCCCAAATGCTGGGATTTTTTTTTTTTTCAGGCTTTACAGTTTTTTAGAATGAGACTGTCTGATGGTTCTGCATGCTTGAGGGAAGTATAACTTAAAGATCTTAATAAAGCCAGAGAGTAAGGAGGCAGAGACACAATTTACTGTTTTGTTTTCATTCATTTTTCTGTCTGAATGGTGAAAAATGGCAAATCTTCTGTTCCTCTTTCTTAACTGATTCACCACATTACAGTGAATGTGCAGATATCCTGAGTTACAGCTGCTGCAAACAGAATGTTGAAGGACAACCATGTTCTAGTACACCTTCGTGTCTCTTTCTCACTAATCAAAACTCAATTCTACATGATCTTAGTACTTATCACTGGGACTGTGTACTATAGTGAGATAAACTATAAAATAAACTGATGAAATATGAGGGCAAAATAAATGAAAGTTGTAGCTGCCCAAAACTAAGTTGATTACTTTGAAAAGCCTAAAGGTAAAATTTGGATAAAAAGAGTAGTGATGAATTCCTGTGGGAGAAATTATCAGAAAACTATGGAGAAGCAAGAGACTTTGAGTTATGTATTTAGACTGCATTTCAACATTTTTTTTGGTAATTTTATGTTATCGTGAGGTTCAAAGTGATAAAAACATTCATACATGTAGCATGTGGTGTATTTTTCTGTATCATGCCCTGTTCCCCCCTCTTCGTACATTTTAGTGAGATGAGTGGTGATACCTTCAGGTATAGACATATCATTGTTGTTACGGTTTGAAGAGAAAATGTTATGGGTTTGGAAACTGTCCCCAGGGACCCCTGTTAGGCTCCCAGACACAATTTCCCTCAAAACATACACACACACACACACACACACACACACACACACACACACACAAAACACAAAAACCATAGGTTCTTGTCCAGAGCTAAGGATAGATACGCAATAGCCCGGACTCTTGCTGAAGATTTAAAGGAGTTTATTAAAAAGATAGAAATACAGAAGACAGTTACAGCCCCATACCTTGTGTTTGGTTATAAAAGCACAGCACGAAGTAATTAAAGTGGAAGTAAAAAGGTTGATTTCCCCAAATGTTCCTATGAATTTTTGAACCTCTTTGGAAGCTAAATTCATTAATCTTGCTTTCCTCCTATTTAATGTTAAAAGTACTAAGCCCACTTTGCTTCTCTTTTTGTTCAAATCTCCTTTCCCTTCCTTCTATGATGGGAGAGGCTAGCTGTTGAGCGGACACACATTTCCCTCATTCTGTTTTGAAAAACAGACAGATTGTTTTTCAGTAGCTTATTCTATCACACAGGAAAGTCCACATTTCCTGTCTTCTGTCATGCTGGATGTAACCAGGTATATTCGCAAAAATACAGCAGCTTAGAACATCAGCAATTTATTATTTCATGGTTAGTTTTATGGGTCAGAAGTCTAGGTTAGTGTGGCTGACTTCTCTATTTTGGGTTTTATGAGGCTAAATTCAAGGTGTAAGTGGCCAGGCTCTTATTGGAAGGAATCTACTTTCAAACCATTCAAGGTTGTGGCAGAATGGTTCCTTCAACGTAGTCTAGGACTCCTATGTGCTTGTTGGCTGTCAGAAGAAGGCTGCCCTGGAAACCTAGAAGCTTCTCTGCGGTCCTTGTTGTGTGTGTCCCTGCATCTCAGAGTTGTGGGTGTTGAATCATGTTGGAAATCTGACTTCCCCTTAAACATCACTCTTTTTAGCCTCTAGGTGGACAGAGTCCCGGAGTATTAAGGGCTCATTGGTCCCCTTTGGAAAATCCAGAATACTCTCTTTTCCCGATTTAAGCTCTCTGACCTTAATTACATCTAAAAAGTTTTGTTTGCCCTATAACTTAATATATCCAGATGTTCGAGGAACCATGGGTGGACATTTTGGGGGAACCATTGTACTAACTGCAAGTGGTCATAGTTATGAAATTCCAGATAATAAATGGGATTGGAGATGTTATGTAGGACATGTGAGAAGTTCTCTTTATGGGGAGGATGGATGGATGCCTTTTTACTTTCTGTCCTCTTTTTGTTGCCTGGAGGAGCCATCTGGAGTTCTGAGGTAAAGGCTCCACCCTAAGGAGGGTGGATGGAGGAGTGAGCTGGAAGGCTGAATTCTTTCGGCAGTCATCTTGTTAGTCCTGGATTACCTAGCTCTCTGTGTTTATTCTACATGAGGTAGAAATACACTTTTTATTTAATTCCTTATTATTTGAAATTGTTATAGTTGACCACACTACTGAAAATAAACTTTGTAAGGTATTTCATAACTAATGACAACATTCTATAGCAAGAGTTAACATAATTCAGTACAGTATGTGGTTTCCCAATTCACTATACTTAGTATGAATAATAACTATTATACAAAGTTTTCAAATGACATTCACATATACTTAAAAATATTTAGTTTGTTTAATAAATTCATTTTTCTTAGTAATGTCTGATTTTTTTCTCTTCCAATATGCCCTTCTGTGCATTCCAGATGAATGATCTTTCCATTAGAGTGAAAAATAGAGGCGAGTTTGTCTGTAAGTCTAAAGCTGAAAAAGATAGGAAATGTCCCCATTTTGGGTTTAGTGGATACATACAAAGTTTATGAAATAAATACTAAGACTTTATTGAAATATACATTATTATAAATTCTTTTCATTGAATCAGCTGCTTTCCATATTGTTTTAAAACATTTTCTTGTGACATAAACATCAAAAGAATGTAAATCAGTTGGCGTGGTGGCCCACGCTTGTAATCTTTGTGCTTGGGAGGCGAAGACAGGAGGATCACACAGGTTTGAAGCCAGCCCTACGCTGGCTTAAGAGACCCTGTTTCCAAAAAACAAAAGTATAAAATAGGTCTGGGAGTGTAGCCCGGAGGTAGAAGGGCTTCCAGGAACCCCAGTACCACACACACACAAAAAAAAGAATGTAAATCATCACCAATTAAACATTATCTACTACGCACCTTGTTTATTTTGGAAACTTTGATCACTCTCTGAAACTTAAACATGCTTTAAAATGAATCTTATAGGACATTCATGAAGACATTTCAATGGCCTCATATAAATATGTATGTGTAAATTATAGATAAGAACCAAGGATGTTTCTTAAGCTTAGAGCTCATTTCAATGGCCCTTATGACAAAAGCTTTTAAAAGCATTGCAGCAGCATATATACTTAATTAGTGCAATTGAGTGTTATTTTAAAAATTAAATAGCCATAAGCAATATTTTAAGAACTCTACTCAGCATAAAGAAGAACAAAATTAGGTCACTTGCAAGAAAGATGGAAGGACTTGAAGAACATTTCATTAAGTGAGATTAGCCAAGTAAAGAAAGTGAAGGGACATGTTTTCTTTAATATTTGCAAGCTAGGGAGTATTTGGGATACCAGAGGGACTCCAATATTCTTTTTCTTCATAATTTATTAGTACATTGTTATTATACATCATAGTGAGGTTCTCTGCGTTAAAAACATACATGCACACAGTTTTTGGTTTATTTCGTTCCCCACATGAGTTAGGGAAATTAATAATAATACATTCACATATTACCATAGCATTATTTGAACTTCCCTAGACATCTGTCCTCTTCTCCCTAACTCTCATCTATACCCCCTTCAACTATTCTACTGATCTAACTTTGCATTATTTATGGTTCCTTATGTTCCTAGTATTCACAAATGAGAGAAAACATACTATTAGAATTCTTTTTTTTTTTGGTGGTACTGGGGTTTCTGGAAGCCCTTCTACCTTAGGGCTACACTCCTAGACCCAGTATATATATATATTTAAATTTGGAAACAGGGTCTCTTAAGCCAGCACAGCTGGCTTCGAACCTGCGCAATCCTCCTGTCTCCGCCTCCCAAGCTCGGGGATTACAAGCGTGCGCCACCACGCCTGGCATACTATTAGAATTCTGACTCTGACTAATCACATTTAGCCTGATATTCTTCATTTAAACCCATTTTCCTGAAAATGACATATTTTGTTATTCTTTATGGATGAGTAAAGTTCCATTGTGCATATATACCACATTCTATCTACTCATCTGTTGACACTTAGGTTTGGTTCTATAACTTGGCTATTGTGAATTGCACTGCTATAAACATGGACATATGCATGTATCACTAAAGTAGTCTGACTTTAATCCTTTAGGAAAAATACTCATGATTGGTACAGTTGGGTCATATGATGGTTCCATTTCTAGTTTTTTGAGGAAACTCTACATTGGTTTCCATAATGGTTGTACTAATTTACAATTCAATCAACAGTGTATAAAAGTTCTTTTTCCTTTCCACAGCCTCACCTGAACTTGTTATTTATTTATTTATTTTTATTTATTTATTTTTTTATTGGTGCAATGTATTCATACATCATAATGGTATAAAGAAAATACTTTTGTAGACATACATGCACACATCGCCCAGTTAGCCCCTACCCGATCCCCACCCCGTTCCCTCCCCATCCCTCCTTCCCATGCTTGGCTTAGTGGTTGACATCTAGTTTTATAGCAATTTATCCGATATTAACGATGATAATCATACAAAACAGTTTCATTTGTCTGATACCAAGCTTTTGATGACTAAAAGATAACAGTTCAATATTTCTTTTTGTTTTCTTTCTTACCAGAGGATTTTTTTTTTCTTTTTTTTAAGGTGAAACTATTATACATTTATTTATTGTTCAGAAAAAATCTATCCTGATATGGAATATGTACTCTAGATACCCAAAACAATCTCGAAGGACAGAGCTAGAAGATGTATATTTTCTGATTTCAAACCATATAAAGCTACAATAATTGAAACAGTGTAGTACTGTTCTAAAGGCAGATATATAAACCATTGAAGTTAAATAAAATAAAAGTTAAATAAAATAAAGTTAAATAAAATAAATAAAATAAATAAATAAATAAAATGAAATAAAGTTAAATAAAATAAAGTTAAATAAAATAACCATTGAAGTTAAATAAAAGCCTAGTTAAATAAAAGCCGTTCCTCTCTGGAGCTTGGTGGGTTGTTGAGTGCATTGGTATGGTGCCGTCTGGTGAACTCGCTGCTGCCACCAGCAATAAGGCGCTGCTGCCGCGTTCTCGGGCATGAGGCTGGTGTATCTCCTCTCTGGTTTCTGAACTCCGTTATGAGTTCCCTTCCTCTCTGGTGCCTGGTGCTGCAAGGCAAAATGGCTCCCGCCGCTTCACGCCGTGGCTCCGCTGCAGCCCTGCGGTCTGGTTTCTTGTGTCTCGTTTTTCCAGCCCTCTTTTTCTCTGTCCCTTAAAATTACATTGTTTGTTTCTCTGCTGATGGTGTTTTCTGGCAATGAAATGCATTGATTTTGTGGTAATAGAGATTGGTTGTTAGCTCATAAGCCCTATTTTGCTCCGTCGCCATCTTCCCGGAAGTCTTGTTATTTATTTATATAAAACCAACTTACAGTGAAAATTACAGAATATATATTCTTATATAAAGATTTTCAGGCAGTTTAATGAACTGTATGCCTACGCATCACTCCTTGAGATTTACATTTTTACCATTGTGGATGTGAAGATGTCCTTTTCATCACCTTCATAGTTATATAAACTGACAATAATGGATGTAAGAAGTAATGGAAATAACCAGTACATCTTGGCTAGTAGTAGAGATATTTTTTTTTCATCTTTAGTTTAAATTAACTGCTACTTTGCAGTTTATATTTACAATTTTATGTTAAGGTAAAATAAAAAGAAAGTCATGGAATTTCTAAAGTTTAGGATTTTTTAAAGGGTTTGATTACAAATATGAAGTGGTCATTTCTGGAGACTGTACTGGGAATATATAATATATCCTTTTTTATGGAGAATTGTCTATCTGCCATTACAAGTAAGGGGCTGCTCCAAAACTTTGGAAAGATCTACTCTGCCTTAATAAATCTATAGAATCTATATCTAAGGGAGACATAGATAGCACAGGTTTGAGGAGTGGTTTACAAAGCTGCTGAGCAATTCCCAGAATTTGTAAGAGAAACCAATGAAGTCTTTCCACTATAGTAATTCACATAGAGATTTTTTAAAATGTATCTTTTAATTTTCTAATTGGTTTCTACTTTCACCTTATCATAAACTGAAAGACAGTAACTACAGTATAGAGAGTTGTGCAAGCCAATTCAAGCAAATGAATTCTTAGAAGTAAAAAGGCTAGGTTCAATGATATTTATACCTTAAAATCTTTTTATATGTATTTCCAAAGAACTATCCATAAACATATTAGTGAAAATTTCACTAGCTATTTAAGAAAATATTTATTTTCTTCACATTTACTTTTACAAAATGGTTTGATATATTGTACAGAAATGGTATCTCTTTCATTATATTTGTACCTCTGAATAGAACAGATGATCATATTGATAATGTTTTTTTTGTATTTCTTAAGCATATATTTGTGGGTGATTTGCCTTTTACAAATTTTCCATTTTTAGCCAGGCATGGTGGTACATGCTTGTAATCCCAGCATTTGGAAGGCTGACACAGGAGGGTCATGGTTCTTGGACGGCCTCAGCTACTACTTAGTGAGACCCGTTGCAACTCAGTGAGACCCTGTTTTAAAATAAAGAATATAAAATAGGACTGGGAGTGTAGGTCAAAGGTAGAAGGCCCTGGGGTTCAGTCTCCAATGTCTCCCCAAATTTCCATTTTTATAAGACTTTTTTTTATTTCTGAGAACATTTTATATATCAATGAAAATATATTTTACCAGATTATTGCTTGTTTTTAATACTTTTTGTGTATGGCATGTTTAAGGTGAAAAAATAAACTTTTAGTTGTTTTTTTAAGGTGATATGGCATTCTATCTCTGAGCTACACCCACATTTTATTTTTTACTTTGAATCAGGATCTTACTAATTTGAGGAAAGTCTTACTAAGTTGCTGAGGTTTTGCTGTGATCCTGCAACCTTCCTGTCTCAGCCTCCCAAGTACTCAGGTTGTGAACATTTTTCAAAGTACCTTTTGCAGCTGGGCATTGTGGTACCTGCCTGTGATCCCAGTACTCGGGAGGATGAGACAAGAGAATTGCAGGCTCAAGGTCAGCCTCAGCAACTTAGCAGAGAACTTGTTTCAAAATGAAAAGTAGGAATGGGGTGTAGCTCAAAGGTAGAATGACTCTGGGTTCAATTCCTAGTACTTCCTCCCCAACAACATACCCTTTGCTAGGTGAGGTGAAGAAACAGAGGTGTTGATAGGCAGGAAATTCTGAAAGAGAAAGTGAATATATCTTAATCATATTTGATTAAACAGATGTCTTTAAAGACATTGCACTAATGTGTTATTGCAATTGTGTTTAAACAAAAACCTCAGGGTAAGATGAAATTCTGTGCAAATGATAAACTTTATGAATAACCTATATGGTATCCATATTCATGCTTCTATTGGATCAAAATTTTGACCTTTTAATTGGAGATAATTCTTTGCAAAACTTCTTTGTTATATAGACTTCCCAGAGTAATCTCCAGAGGTGCCTCTGCCATTTTCAGCTTCAGACATAGTTAGCTCTCATGATACTTCTTCCTGAAGGTTTCTTCCCAGTTCTATCCTGAGCCAGTTCTGAGTGAAAAAGTTAGTATCACCTTATCACAATGATGGATTAAATCAGAGTCAACAAGAAGTCAGGATTATGGTACAGGAGCCTGTATTTAGTTTGCATCCTCATTTCTCCCAGTCCCAATTCTCACTACCTATTAGTACTTCAATAACTTAGGCTTTGGTCTATGTCTTGAGATTTGTTTCCATTACATAACTGAGTTGCTTTGTTACCCTTGTGAATTTTGGCCCTTTTTACTGATGATACTTTCCTAGAAGCCTGTCTCTTAATCTCAGCCTATAGACTGAGTCTTTTCCCCATTCCTAATAATCAGACTTGTCTACTTATTTTACCAAGTATTGCCAATTTCACATATCACTGTTACTATTTCTAGCCATTTCATGGGATTCTCAGTATCTTACTTTAGATGTTATAAATGTCAGTACTTTAGTCTTAGCGTAGGGTGATGGGTTTTTTAGATACTCTGACTGGCTTGCCCAGTTGTAGTTAGTTGCATTGCCAGAATCCAGCTCTGTAGCTAAGGTCAATGATTCCTGTGTTTGTTTTGCTGTTAAGTTTGATTAGCATTATCTATGGCTTTTCTACCTCCATTCTTGCTGACTCACTTAGCATACATATGCTGTCATTACAGTTATCCAGTTTAGATTTTCTGTTTCTTTTGGAGTTCCTTATATAAAAGTTTAAGGTTTAATTCTATATTTTAATGAGCTCCTGCCTATAAAACCATGAGCAGATGAAGTCAGGAGAAGGCAGAATTGGGGGGAAAAAAAGTCAGGATGGGAGGGAATAAAACAGACAAAGTTCACTGAGAATTCTAGCTAAAATTTTTATCCCATAATGTGAAGCATTTCTAAGGGGTGAAGGGTGAGAAGTGAAAACAGCTACTGGATAGACAGATGAGTGAAATCCTGTGTGTGAATTATAAGGGTTTATTCTTTCACTCTGATGAGATCCATATTGAATGGAGGGATATTTTGAAGCCTCTGGTTATCTCCCCCTCCCATTCCAGGAGTGGAATGCACTGACCAAGTATAAAGAACTTCTGGCACAAGGCATTTAACTAAACCTCAGAAGATGGAAAGTTTGTATCATCTCACAAAGGCTGCTAGTTGCCTCAGGAGTCTTTTCTTTCCCCTTGTCCTGCCTTCATCTTCCTCTTTATTATATGCAGCACAACCAGCTTTCGTGTAAAATGGAAAAGAAACACAAGACAATATTTTATCAGACAAAATAAAGGTTGGTGTAATGGTTTCAAAATAGAATGCCCTCCTACCCCTCACAAAAGAAAACAGGTGGCAATGTTGGAAGTAGAGTTTGGTTGTAATCTCAGCAAAGGATAAGTCCACCACAATAGATTTATCTGGGTGGTGGCCTGGGTGGGTAGTGTGTGGCGGAGAGGGTCCCTGAGCTGGGGCCGTGGGGGTTGTACGTGATCCCTTGTCCCCTCGCTCGCATTCTTGCTTCCGGCCTCAATAGTGGAGAGCAAAGCCTTCTACTCTTCTTCCCTCTGCTTCCCACCACCATGTCCTGAGATTGCCCGTCTCTGGAATTACATGGACTAAACCCAGAGTTTCCAAATCTAAGCAAATAAATCTTCCTTCCTCTAAGTTCCATGGTCATGTATTTTAGATTATATGTGGGAATGCTGACCAATACTGTTAGTATAAATCCTGTCTAGATTAAGTAGAGCAAGATAAAGTTCAAATATAAAAACACTCTATTACAAGAAACAAAATAAACGAGCATACTATAAAAAAAGAAGAAAATTCAGTTTTGAAAAACATAACACATGAGTAGAAAAACAATCTCAAGGATAAGATGACAAAACAGAAAGTTGGGCTAAAAATGTAGATTGAACCAGGCGTGGTGGCCCACGCTTGTAATCCCCACGCTTGGGAGGCTGAGACAGGAGGATCTCGCAGGTTTGAAGCCAGCCTCAGCTGGCTTAAGAGACCCTGTTTCCAAATAAAATGTAAAATAGGTATGGGAGTGTAGCTTGGAGGTAGAAGGCCCCTAGGTTCCATCACCAGTGCTACCAAAAAAATAAATGTAGATTAAAAAATGACAGAAAAATATTGAGGCTAAGATAATACTATTATATATTTAAGAAACACATTAAAAATAGTTGACATAGCTTATAATTGGAATAATTACATAGAAGTTTCAACATATTCACATTGAATATAGATTAAAAAGTTATTAAAGCAGCAAGAAGAAAATTTTAAAAAGAAAAGAAACAGGACAGACATTGTTCAACATTAGAAAAACTTTACCTGAGTTTGGTAATCCAATAAAGGGTGACAGAAGACATATTTGATATAATTTGAGATAATTTTTTTTTTTTGGTGGTACTGGGGTTCCTGGAAACCCTTCTACTTCTGTGCTACATTCCCAGACACATTTTTATACTTTTTTTTTTTTTGAAACAGGGTCTCTTAAACCAGTGTGGCTGGCTTCGAACCTGTGCGATCCTCCTGTCTCTACCTCCCAAGCGCGCGCCACCATGCCCAGATAATTTGAGATAATTAAAAAAAATAAATAAAAGTTAAATTTACTGATGATAGGATACCTCACATTCTATCTGCAAATTATTGGCATATTGTTGTTAAGTTATTGAACTCCCAGGTTAAAGGAATAATTTCCTATTTACACACACACACACACACACACACACATACACACACACCACTTAAAGGCTAGGTTTATATTTCTTTACAATAGTAATGCTAAATGATAATAAAATAATATCTATTTTATATTCTGGGAAAAAAGTATGATTAAATAATATTATGCACAGTCAAGTTGTCATGCAAGTATAAAAGCACCTGGCAGATATTCCAAAACAGGAAAAACTCTAGGAGGAGAGCACTTAGAAACCTTCTTGAAGAAAGAAACAGTGATGAAATCCATGCAGCCAGGGTTGGATGGGGAAGTTGTGGTTTGACTCGTGCAAAGCTCAATGCCAGAAGTCAGTGCAGCAATGGTTATAAAAGTTATGATGGAAGAATGTGAACCAGACCCAGGAATTTTATACCGAGCCAAGTTGTCTTCTGAGGACACAGGCAAGAGACAAACATCTCAGGCAGGCACAAGGAATACAGCACATTTGAGTCCTTCTTGAAAAAATCTGCTTGATGATAAAATGCAGACAGCCAACAGATGGATTGAAACAAAGGACTCACACTTAAAGAAACTGATTTAAAACAGAGGACTAGCAATACCAACAAAAACAGCAAAACAAAAACAAAACAACACAATACTGATGAAGATTTGAGTCTGTTTAAACACAGGACACAGAGCTTTGCTTTGCAAAGTGGAAACTATAGTTTAATAATATCAGAATATAAATATTGTAAACCTTGAAAATAAAAAATAAGAAATCTTTAAAGATAATCGGTGAAGGAAGGTGGAAGAAACAGTTTATCTTTCAAAATATGGAAATAGTAATGATGTTTCAAAGGAAAAATCCCCAAATGACTTCAATCTCTTAATAGTTTTAAAAATATTATTTCTCAGTATCAGAGGCCTCTTCCAAGAACCAATGTCTATTGCTGAGAAAAAGCTTATATCCAGTACTCTGCTTGTTCCTTTCAGTTCTTTTTCTATTATTTGTTCTGTTAACATTTAGGTACAGTTAAATTTGATATTTTTAGGAATAAGGAAGTATTATTTTAATTTTGAAAGATTATTTGGGTGGTCAATGTATTATTTTGTATATATAAATAGTTCTGAACCTACCATATGATCCATCAATACCACTTCTGGGTATCTACCCAAAAGAATGGAAACCAAACTACCAAACTAATGTATGCATATCTATGTTCATAGTCACACAATTTATAATTTCCAAATTATGGAACCAGCCAAGATATCTATCAATAGATGAATGGATAACAAAACTATGGGATATGTACACAATGGTATTATACTTAGCTATAAAAATAATAAAATTATGACATTAGCAGGGAAATAGATGGAACTAGAGAACATTATGCTAAGAAGATTAGTCAGTCACAAAAAATAAAAAAAATTGATGCCGGGTGTGGTGGCGCACGCTTGTAATCCCCGGGTGTGGGAGGCTGAGACAGGAGGATTGCACGGGTTCGAAGCCAGCCTCAGCTACTTAGTGAGACTCTCAGCAACTTAGTGAGACCCTGTCTCCAAATACAATATAAAACAGGTCTTGGAGTATAGTCTGGAGGTAGAAACTCTCTTTGTTGCACCCCCAGTACCACACACAAAAAAGTAAAATATTGGATGCTTTTCCTAATATGCAGAAACTAGGGGAAAAAATGGGTCCTAAGAGGAATCCTAGACAAAGATGGAGAAACCACAGATGAGCAAAGAAGGCGGCCTAACTGAGGGTGAAGTGGGGGGAAGATGAAAATTCGCTAATGTTCATGATGTACATTCATAAGCATATCAAAGTAGTAAGCCAGTAAACATATCAGATCAGTAAGCCAAACATGAGAAGGAGGAAAAGGAGAGGGAATTGGAGAAGGGCTAAAGGAGTGGTGTGTGCATGTGTGCCTCTACCATCTTGTACCCCATTAAGATGTGTGATTACAATGCACTAATAAAAAAAAGTTCTAAAAATGTTGCTGTTATTAGTGGTGGTCATGTGTGGTGGTTTTGATGTGGTTTATGATGCTCTTTAAACTAGTAAGTAGTTATAGAATAAATTTCTAATTTTGTTTGAGCACTTGTCAAATTCCATAAGTTTTCTAAGTTTTCCACAATCAATTCTACCAATCATCAAAATAGCTGTAGATGAGAAAACTAAAGAATAGAGAGGTGAGGTCATGTTTTAAAATACATGCCCTAATTATTTAACAATATAACTACTATAGAAAGGTCATAAAATAAAGTTTTAGTAGCAGAAAATTTATTTTAGCATTATATATGGGATGAAGAACCATGCCTCAATTTGATTTATGCACAAGAATGGCTAGAAAAAGCAGCAGTAACTTACTTTGGGATAATATAAAATTTTTACTTATATATATCAAACTGTCAAATTTTCTTGACTTCTATTTGAGAGAAGATGTAGCATGTTGAGAATACCAAAGCTAGTGATTGGAGGAGTTAGGATGAGTAGATATCTCATCAAATGAACATTTATAATACTTTACAACAAATAAAGTTGAGGTGTAGCTTGGAGGTAGAATGCTCCGGGTTCCATCCTCAGTACTACAAAAAAATTATGTAATTGTGTTGTAAGAAGAAATAGAAAGATTTATGTATCTTATAACACTTAACAACATTAGATATATAGAATTAAACATTCTTAACTTTTTATGTTACTTTAACTCTGCATATGTTAGTTTTACCTCTAGAGAATAGGGTTTTTTTTTTATAAAGCCTGAATTACCTAGACCAAAAATAAAATAGAATTTTTCACAATTTGCTCTATTATGCTTTTCCTACTTCTCAAACTTAACTCTTGGTTGGGTATGGTGGTGCATGTTTATAATCCTAATACTTGGGAGGCTGAGGCAGGAAAATCACAGGTTTGAAGATAGCCCCAACAACCCATCAAGACTCTCAACAACTCAGCTAGCTCTTATTAATAAAATTTATTAATAAAAATTAAATAGGCATGGGTGTGTAGTTTGGAAGTAGAATGTCCCTTGGTTCAATCCTAAGTACCACAAAAAAGTAGCTATTACCTACTTTCTCTGTTTCTTCCTCAGGAAAAAAGTGTATGAAACTTTATAATTATCTTTCTGACACATTTTCAAAAAATATATTAGTAATTTTTAGAGTTGCAATAAGTATATTATAGTTGTTTAGAATTGTACAATGCCAGAAGGTACTGAAGCCCAACAGTTTTCTTCACTCAATAGCAGATAAATAAACTATATAAAAATGAAGTTGATACATTTTTCATTTTTCTAGGATTCAAGAATTTCTGTAGCATACCTTTTGGGCTACACTATCAAATTTCCACTCACTTAAACTTCTTTTGAAAGTTCAAGATGAGCCTAGAACTCTATATTATTGAGTATGCAATGCTGGATTTTATTGCCCAGAGTCTATAACTCTGTTTTGGACAAGACTGAAAGTTCAATATCTAATTTTGGTGCTCAATTCACTCAACATTGTATTCTCAAATTGTGTTATGATATCTCTATGCAGGCATTTCCGATATTTGAAGACCTTTTTTATTCTCTTCTGCTTAAATCTCAACAGTAAGAATTTAAATAATTTGAGAAAGAAGATTTGGTATTCCCTGACACTCAAGCAAAATCTGATGAAGAAAAGTAATACCAACAATGCACATACTAGTGGACACTTATGTGCTGGTTCAGCTTCATGCTCTAGCTGCAGCTGGAGGAGACGTATGTGTTAGGGGCAGGTACAGACATTGACCAATAGAAGATGGTAGAAGCAGACAAAGATCCTCCTTATTTCCCTTTGTCTGTCCAATCTCAGGTATTATGTTTCTATACAACCTATCTGTTGAAGTTGCAAGTAACAGAGAAGGTTTTTATCACTTTGAGGCAAGGACCTTTGTCACCGATTATCTTCTTATTCTTTTTTTGCTCCATATTTCTTTTCCTACTCTGATATTTCTCAGTTAGGCATCCATATTCAAACTTTGCCTCAGGTTTCATCTTTTAGACAACCTGGGGTAAGCATATGTCCCCAAATTAAGGTATTAGAGCTGAATGCTGAGTAAGATTGGAGTTTTTCTTGTTTTCCCAGCAAGTCTTTTATGTTTAACAACAGAAAGTGGAAAGAGGATAAGAAAGAACTGATACACCAACACCAGATTGGCTACTTCATTGTCTTATATGCATATTTCACACTTATTATTACTATTATTATTATCTCACAGTCTATATAGACATTTCTATTTTACAGATGGAAAAACTGATGTCTAAAGTTTTATGTTGGCCTGGGGTATAGCTCAGTGGTAGAGCACTTGCCAAATATGATCAAGGCTCTGGGGGTTCCATCCCAGTACTGCAAAAAAGGAAAAGTAAGTGAATACATAAAAATAAAAAGGTTTATGTGATATGTTTAAATCTGCAATTATTAAGTGAAGGCATTAGTATGTAAAGTCAAATTTATTTGCCTCTAAAAGTGCATGTGTCTCTTTAACCAGTCAATCTGTTTAAGTTTATAATAGGAGATAATATACCAGAAAAATTTTAAGTGGATTATAAGCATGCATAATAACTGACAAAATAAGGTTTTATTTATCAGCATTTATGGAGTACTAACAAAACAAACATGGTTATCTTCTAAATGCTGCCCTGTTTGAACTTAACACTATTTTCTGCCTTTTTAAGATGAAAAAGTTAGAAGAAAGTCAGGGGTGGTGGCACATGCTTATAATCCCAGTGTGCGGTAGGCTGAGACAAGGATCCAGGTTTGTGGCCAGGCTCAGATACTTAGTGAGGCCCTCTGAAACTTAGTGAGACCCTGTTTCAAAATAAAAAAGAATAAAAAATAGGGGTGAGGGTGTAGCTCAGAGGCAGAAAGTCTCTAGGTTAAATCCCCACTAATGCAAAAAAAGATAAAAAAGTTAGTTTTGCCAGGAGTTACAGAGATAGATTACTATGAACTCATATTACCATAACTGATACACACACCTGTGTACTTAGGCCTGTTGTGAACCTTAGACAACACTCTCTTGTCATTTGACATAGAGCTGTTTCTTCCAAGATGGTATGGCAACAGTAATATCTACAGACTTGTCATTTTTTGTTGATTTTTGATATTATCTCCGAAGGAGAATATGAAGGAAATTGTAGTGTTATTTCTTGATGAGGAGCCATTTTACATTATGTCACAAGTTACTCTGAATACAGTTGAACCCTGGGTAAAATATATTCTTTTGATATGTAAAGGACTGTATGTACTAAGGGAAAGTGGCTATTATGCACCCTGGAGGTTCCCTGCAGTTTAGTGATAATATCTCTAGTTTCCCTTGATTCCCTGTTAGTGTTTGTTTATTTAGGTTCTGTGGTTTTTACGCTGTACTATTTTGAAGGGACTTCCATAGAATATTTTTCAGATTAAACAACTTTTATTCTACTCATTGCTTATCCTTGTATTCTTTTGAAGTCAATGGGAATCTAGGGATTAATTTAATGCATATTGCCCCATAATTTTTCCTGGAATATATTGTTTTATTTATGAACTTACATTCAAAAGCATAAGTGTGCCTAGAAGAATTTCTTCCCAATAGATTTGTGGAAGGTGCAAAGTCATAAATTAGCAGTAAGCATGCTCTAGAGAAATGCTATAATCATGCAGGGGATTTCCATGTTATATTATCTGTCCTTCCTTGGCCAACTCTCACAAAGTTTGTCCTTATGAAAAAGATTAACAGATGTATTTGAGTGAATTCTACTTTTGGAATAAAATGGGATTAGGATCAGTTCTTTCATTTAGAATGCTCTTTGTGACATTTTCTTTCTCTCTTTGGGATGTGAAATAGCATACTGAGTTCACACTCACAATGATTCATTATCATCTTATAAGGGTATGGAAGTCAGAAGCTGTAAATTATTGAGAAAACATAGAAAAGGGTAACTAAAATTGTGAATCAGGCATTAGTAGAATATGAAAATGTTCTTCAGAAAAAAGGAGGACTATGATGTAAGATATTCTAACCAAAGACATTTTTAATTTCAGCATTTAATGACTCTTTATTATGTTTCAAATTCCTGATTAGGTTTTAATCTAATTCTCTAGTGTCAGTTTTAAAAATGGAAAGTCAGAAGACTTAACTTTTATGTGCACCTAGAGACCCATGCTTTCACTATGATTTTCAAGGATTTAAGAGAAAAAGGTAAGGTGATTACATGTGGAATACATAAAACAAAAATGGGAAAGTGAGTGTCTCTCTCTCTCTCTCTCTCTCTCTCTCTCTCTCTCTCTCTCTCTCTTTCTCTCTCTCTCTTCTCTCCTCTCTTCTCTTCTCTTCTCTTCTCTTCTCTTCTCTTCTCTTCTCTTCTCTTCTCTTCTCTTCTCTTTCTTACATTGGTTCTGTCTTCTAATACATATATCTGTTTTCATTTCTCTAACCCATTGATGATACCAGTGTCATATCTTATTGCACCCTAGATATTCCTGGACCTAATTCTTACCAGTGCACTTGCTCCCTGCCTAAATTCTGCTAATAACCTCTCACTTGACTCTACTATCACCTATAAAACAGAGGCACTCAATTATTTTTAAAAAGTTTCTTTTTTTTTGGTGGTACTGGGGTTCCTGGAAACCCTTCTACCTCCGGGCTACACTCCCAGACCTATTTTTATACTTTTTTATTTGGAAACAGGGTCTCTTAAGCCGGTGCATGCAGCTGGCTTCGAACCTGCGTGATCCTACTGTCTCTGCCTCCCAAGTGCGGGGATTACAAGGGTGCACCACCATGCCTGGCCTAGAAAAGGTTTTTTTTTTAAAATAAATTTTTATTGGTGCATTGTAGTCATATATCTCAATGAGATAAAAAAAAAAAAAACTTGTGGAGATATACATGCACACATCACGCAATCATCCCCTACCTAATCTTTAACCCCTTCCTTCCCCCTCCCTCCTACCCATGCTTGGCTTTCTGACTTTGATATGTTTAAGTACATCAGGTGCTTTAAAGTTTCCCTTATCCTCCCTCTTATCCCCTTAGATATGTCATCTTAATTGCTCCTCTATAGGATCCCTTCTTCATCTAGAGTTCTTCCTGTTACCCATTTCTCCCTAATATTTTACACATTAAGAAAAGCATCTGATTTATTATTTTTTGTGACATTTTACTGTGTCATAATTTTGTTCTCCCTCATGGCTGGGCAAAATTCCATTGTGTACATATCCCATAGTTTTGAAATCCACTCATTCATTGAAGGACATCTTGGCTGATTCCACAGTTTGGCAATGAGGAACTGTGCAACTATGAACATGGTTGTTCATGCATTAGTTTGGTATTTTGGGTTTCATTCTTTTTGGTAGATACCCAGAGGTGGTATTGCTGGATCATATGGCAAGTTCATTTTCCTTCTTCTGAGGATCTTCTATACTGTTCTCCAAAGTGGTTGCACCAACTTGCAATCCCACCAACAATGTATTAGAGCTTCTATTTCTCCACACTTATTTCCACTTACTGAAAACCTGAAAGCCAGAAGGTGAGTAACTTTGACAGGATGATCCAATCACAACCAGTTTTTTGAAAAATAGAGATCACTTGGATCTAGAAGTCTGCTGAGAGATTAGGTGAGGCAGCAGCAGCTTCTAGTGCTTCCTGGCCACACAGCTGAAGAAAGTCGCTGGCCCTTTGCTCTGAAGCAAGGCCCAGACCAGGCTTGCTGCGCAACAGGCTCAGGGCCCGGCCTTGCTGGCTCCAGACCCCGGGCCTGGCCTTGCTGGCTCCAGGCCTGGCCTTGCCATCTGTCAGGCTCTGGTTCCTGTCACTGCAGTCAGGACGTTTGTAGAAATATATATATATATATATGAAAACATCATGTGTCATTTGCAGAAGCTGAGAGCCCAATTCCCTAGCAGCAATGGATATGATCTCTCCACTGAAAGCGGAGGCTCATAGCCTCACCCTGGAGAGCAGGATCTGCTGCTCCAAGCACAACCTGGCCCCAAGAGCAGCACAGAGGAGCACAGTGGCCGTGAGCTGAGGTCTTCCGGGACCCCCGGGGCAGTGAATCATTCCACCAATATGGGCAGGGCTCCTTCTGACTTTCCTGGGACATTTTTCTTACATAGCATGTTGTCGAGAATTCCTGCATACATGCAGCAAGAGCAGTCTACTTTTGGGGAGATATTTTCAAAAATTTAAGGTGGATTAGATTGGATCTGTCTGCCTCTCCCGAATACTGGCCACCGCTGCTGCCACCATCTTAGTCCTTCTCCACAAAACTTTTTCTTACATAGTATGTTGTTCAGAGTTTCTGAGCATGTGGGGGCAGAAACAGTCTACTTTTGGAGAGATTTCTTCAAAAATTCAAGGGGATTTGGTTGTATATGTTTGCCTCTCCTGAATACTGGCTACTGCTTTCTTGGTCTCTCCTAGAGTTTTTTGTTGTGGCAACATGTTTAAAGGAAAAAAATGATCTAGATTCTATTCTATTCTCTGACATTAAAGGTTTATGTTTACCTAGAGTTTATATTCAATAAGTTGTTGACTACAAGCTATAGATAATAAAATGTACTTACTGAGGTTTATTTTAATATGGTGATTGTAAACTTATAGTTTGTCACTTTTCTGTTTTATACACACAACAATATATGAGACAAGTACTATTATTATTACTTCCTTGGAACAGATAGAGAAATGGATGTCTAGAGAGTTTAGAAAATCCTAGAGATCACATCTTTTTTTTGTGTGTGTGTGTGATACTGGGGGTGGAACCCAGGGGCTTTCTACTTCCGGGCTATACTCCCAGACCTATTTTATATTTCTTTTATTTGAAGCAGGGTCTCACTAAGTTGCTGAGAGCCTCACTAAGTAGCTGAGGCTGGCTTTGAACCTGTGTGATCCTCCTGTCTCAGCCTCCCAAGCGTGAGATTACAAGCTTGTGCCATCATGCCCAGCCTGAGATGACATCTTTTTTTTTTTTTGTGGTCAGAAAATACAAGATTGATCTTTATTCTCTTCCTATGAAACGCTGCTGTTCAAACAGCCAGAGTGAATTGTCTCAGTTCACTTCTTTAAGTCCCATCACATTCACTTGGGTATGGATGTCCTTGGCTGCTGAGAATCTGGCCCTTAGTGCACAGGGCGACAAAGTCCGCTGACCAGCAGTTCCAGAATGTCCCATTTTCATATATTGCGTCCATGCACACCTCCTAAGAATGAGGTACAGCAGGGCAAACATTTTCCAAAATAGATGTCATATATATAATATATACACATTCGTACATGCATACCTTTATTCATGTGATGTCCAAAAATTTAAAAAAATGTACACATTTATTACAAAATCATAACAAAGACTGGACAGTGTTTTGCTCATTCTGGAAAGATGAAGCTCAGTAATAACACAACCCTGGAGAATATCCAGAGATTGTGGCAATATCGTTCTTCTAAACAGTCAGATATTCTTGCTTGCTTGGCGAAACTGCCTTTCAAAAACAGAAGGGGAAGTAAAATGAAGGAAGCAGACCTTGCTCATCTTTCCAAATGAAATATGAGAAGGATCTTCACATAAAAATGCACAAACATTTGTTATTTTATTACCAATAGTGCTACAATGAACAATGCAAATTTTGTGGTCTAATTTGGTTGAATTGTTTGTGGGTTTTTTTTTTGTTTGTTTTTTACATTTAAGAAACTAAATGGTAAACTTCTGTCAGTGTACTTGCTTGTCTTTACAGACCCAAGTCTGTCTGCTGGCAAAAAAGAAAATAAATGAGAAATTCAGACCCTGCTCAAACTAGAGAAAAACAAATTACAAATTTAGTTGTTGGGCAGCACATAATTAGTAAGGCAGAACCTCAAATGGTGACCCTTTGCGTAAGCCAATTGCCAGATCCTCAAGGAATTAAAACCAGGGTGCCTGAGCCACATCAGTTCTGCAGTTATGTTGAGTATTGTGCTGAGACAGCCATAACCCAAGAAAAGGGAAGTCTTTTTAGAAGGCTTGCTGAGCAGGGTTGTAGTTGAAGGTGGATGGCAGGTGAGGCCGTTCTTCTAATTTGTCATATTCCAGATGGAACTCCTTAGCTACTTTCCTCCAGTTAAGACAGGCAAAGAAGTAATACGTTCCCCTCTCATACGTGTTGGTTTTCATTGTTGGCTTCATGCCTGGTGCCCTGGTAATCCATACTCGTTCTTCTTTGTGATATCTCCAATCACGGTTAAAAACCTCTACTGCAGCTAAAAGTTGTAATACGTCTCCTCCATTCATATAATAGAGATAAAAGAGAAGGTCTTCTCCGTATCGGCCAAGTTTTATTGCAGCGAGCTTATCCCTAATGTGAATGTTCGTTAAGTATTCAGATGGAACATGGAAGTCTATGTCTTGAGGTCGACAAGGTGAAGATGCCCAGGGTGATGCAAATTTGGGGTAGAGATTTTCAGGAGAGTTCAGATTGAGGCCTAATGTTGTTAAGTCACTTCCTAAAGCAAGATGTACCATTCCTGGGTCTGTTTCTGCTGCCCTGATAAATGTTAACAGGCCAATCATTCCAAATTGGTCCGTCACCATTCCTTGAGGAATGTTAGTAACCTGACCATAAGGTAACACCTGGATCCCTTTTTTCTGCTGATTATTATTTTGTGTTGTTGAACTTTTATCTCCAGGGAATTTGGGTCCATCTGTACTTGAAGCTGTCTTGCCAGATGTATTCAAATTAGATTTACTGTCATCATTACTTGATGTTGGATCTTTATAGCTGGAACCAGGTAATGCTGGAAAATCTTCGTTGTGTATTGAGAAGTCCTGGGATTGCTCATTTGCTTGTTTTGTTACCATTCCAACATAAGGAGCTCTTCCAGCCAAGGGGTTTATTAATGGAGTTGGGTTACCACTTCCTTCCCTTCTGTTTCGGTATGCTAATGCTGGAAAATCTGAAAGGTCCAATCCCGTCACATTTTCACTTCCATCTGTTCCATTAAAAATGTTACTTGATAAGGAGTTATTCATTCCAAATGCCTGATTCCTGTTCATTCCAAATCCAGACATACTGTTCACAGTAAAAGGCTGTTGAGAAGGTTGCTGCTTTGGCATACATATTATGCTTGGCGAGCTTCTGTTGGGGCTACCTAACCCTGAACTGCTCATGCTATTTGTCCTGCTAGGAATTCCAATGCCCTGACCAACCTGGGAGTGGTTCATCATATTCCTAGGATTCATAGGCAAAATACCCCTGCTTGGAGATGGAGGCGTGTGAAGTGACATTGTTGGTACCCCTGTTGTTGGCGTGACGTGGCTCGGTAATTGAGTGCCTTGTGATAAGCTGCGATTTAACTGAGGGGTATTGTTGCTCATCCCCCTCATTGGAAGGCCTAGTGCACTTTGTTGCCCGTATAAACTTGCCCCAAACTGAGACAGCTGACCTGATGTAGATGGTGATGCCAGCATATCTTTTTCTGACCGATGTCGGAACATAGAAGACTGGCTGTAGTACATGTTTTCATCATGGTAGTCACTGTCGACCCCCTCTACAAACTTCTTTCTTGAAGCACCAAACATGCTGTTTGTCACCGCATGAATTTTCTTGTCCCGCGGATCCAAGATGGCGACGTATCCACCAAGATGACATCTTTTAAATGTGTGATAGGAACAACTTCTCAGGGTTAGAAACAATGGTGTTACCCAATTTACTTTGGAGAACAGTTTCATGGACCAAGTTCCTACTCATCAATTTACTGTTACATAGTGATGGTGACCAATTTATTTTGTAAAAGATAATTTGTTGCCTTAGTTATTCTGGTTTTGCTCATATTAATTTTAAATAATTATTGTAGAATATTATTCTATTCTATTCTATTTTACTTACTGGTCCAACAAGCAGTAACAATTTTATCAATACTTACAAAAATTTAACAAGTGCAGATTCACTTGTTTAAACTAGAAAAAAATTATTTTTAAATTTTATCACAGGGGAATTCTATGAATTATCATAAAATACAGTTTGTACTTAATGGAATTCTGGGAGGTTATTAGAATAGAGTATGTAGCAGCTTGAAGTTTCTAAAATGGATTGACATAAGAAAAAGCAAATGGGATTCTTATAGTTTGATACTGCCTTTGTGCTTACTGAACTCAAAATATGGTAGTGAGGTATACATATCAACATTTTTAATTTTTATGACTCTGAAAAATCTCAGTCTTAAAGAATTCCCCAGCCGGGCATGGTGGCACATGCTTATAAACCCAGCATTTGGGAGGCTGAGACAGGAGGATCACAGTTTGTAGACAGCCTCAGCTACTTAGCGAGGCCCTCTGCAACTTAGTGCGACTCTATTTCAAAATAAACAACAACAACAACAACAACAACAACAACAACAAAAATAGGACTGGGGGTGTAGCTTGGAGGTAGAATGTCCCTGGGTTCGATTCCCAGTACCTCAAAAAAAAAAAAAAAAAGAATCCCCCCTATAGTTAATGCCACCAGAGGGAACAATATGCATTAAAGGAAGAAGAATTAATTTCTAACCACTTAAAATAGAATTGTGTTAGGCGGAGAAGAATTGTTAGGAATTACTTGACTAATTTATTAGTTAGGCAGAGAAGGAACTCCCATATCCAATCCACAGTGATCCACTCATATTGACTGTATCCATCATAGCCAGCTCAAGAGCCAATCACAGAGCTCAATGGATGATCACCTTTTAGAATGCCATCATGGGAAGCCAGAAAAAGAGTCATGTTTCCATATTGAAACTGCGTCCCCAGATGTCACCATTTCTCCCTTTCTTCATGTACTGATGCAAAACCAATAATCAAAAACATCTCCTTCTTTCTTTCTAGTTGATATCTTAAGTGTATCATAGATTTAAAAATGGATTCAAAGTCTTAAAAACATTAAATGAAGTAAAACTGTGAATGATCTCAAACAGTCTGTACTTGCTGCATTTCTCATTATTTTACAGATTACTGTCCCTGACAAAAAGAACTTTCTATTTTGCTCTTCTACCCTTCTGCCTTTCCATGCATAACTGAAGATTAGGTAAAAATGTTAAGTAAAGAATATATTGTTTCAAGTTTTGCCTGGAATTTTCTATGATCTTTGCCAGGAAGCTCAGTCCCATTAACAAACCATATCCACTGTATTTCAGACATCCATAATGGAAGTTTTATAGTTAGCATATGATTAACTACTGAATGCTATTTGCAAAAAACTGCATTTGTGCTGACATGTCTTGTCGTTTGGGTTAAAGCCAGTGCTATCCTAATGACAAAATTGTTGGGGGAAATAAATGTATGAGACTAATTTAAACAAGAAATAAATGGCTCTTTAATTATTTTCAAATGGGGGAAAAGCCATCAGAATGTTTAATGGTTCAAATGAAAGTTATGTGACACCATATTTATTTCATTGGAGTGACTGGTGCCAAGGTAACGGGATCATGCAGCTTTAATCTTGTCACCCTTAAAGAAAGTCTTGTCAACATAACATCATTCATGTCAGTTATTCAACTGAACAATGTATATGTGAAAAAAAAATGCTCTTGTAATTCATCCAGCAGTAATGTAACCAACTGGGTTGACTTTACCATATTTCCAAGTTAGTTTTAGAGGTTGGCTATCTCCTCAAATTCCAATTAGTATAGAGCAATACCTCAAGATGAGGCTCTCGAGCCACTTTTCAAGGAAAATATAGGAGTTAACTTCTATAAGAAATGACACAATTCATGTATCTGTTCACTGGAAAAGGTTAGGAAGACCCAAAATAATCTGCTCAGCATAAAGGTTAGGAAGACCCCAAATAGAAATCCATAGTCTTGTTTTTGCTACCATTTGGATGACAATACCTTGTATAGATGTGCTTTATCATTTTAAAACCATTTTTGCTTGCACAATGATAAATATTTGCAAATTGTGATATGTTAATCATTCTCATTTCTCAGTCAGGGGAAAAAATGAGGCCCACAAAATGGATTATTTTTTTCAAGGTAAAAAATGAGAAACCAGCCGAGCATAGTGGCACACATTTGTAATCCTAGAATTTGGGAGGCTGAGACAGGAGGATCATGCTTCACGGACAGCCTCAGCTATTTTGTGAGACCCTTTGCAACTCAGTGAGACCCTGTCTCAAAAATAAATAATAAAAAGTAGGGCTGGAGGTGTAACTTGGAGGTAGAATGCCCTGGGTTCTATCCCCAGTACTGAAGAGAGAGAGAGAGAGAGAGAGAGAGAGAGAGAGAGAGAGAGAGAGAGAGAGAGAGAGAGACCAGTAGAACTAGAATGCAAATCCATGTTCACTGATTCAAAGTTTAAGTGTCTTTCTTCCTATATGATTATTTAGACTAGGACATTATTTAGACTAGGACATTATTTAGTGGGGACATTTTAATAATTTTAGATTTACATATTTATGTTCATAAACATTACATACAAACACTGATATAGATCATTAGATAGTAAACAAATATTTAAGCCAAAATAAAGATTCATATTATTACCATGGTCACGGCTAGTATTATGATATGTATTATACTGGATGCTTATTTTTCTGTTACTGTGGTGATACATTAACTACTCTGAAATTTGGAATATCTGTGAAGGAAAAGATAGTTTATTGTTTTTTTTGCATTGACTAAAGAGAATTTTGAAATCTAAGTGTTTATTTCACTAAAGATAAAAGTAACATAAGTCTAATGAATAATTTATTCAAAATTTGATGAATCCAATTATAATTGGCCTAACTATAGGTGGTAATATTGCCATCTATTTTTCATTATCTTATCCTTCAACCAAAGGAGTTAGTGAAAATACATTCATATTGTTACTTTGATACCTTAGAAGAAGTTAGTGTATTTGATATAACTTGGCATTTTGGTCTGCCACGTTAATGAGATTCTTTCAGGAAACATTATACAAAAATAACCATGCTCAAGCTCCCCTTTATATCTATGTGTATATTAAGAAAAACAGAACCTCTATATTTTCTTTTTTATACATAGTTGCCAGAGTATTTCCTTGTGAGAGATATTTTGATATATCAGAAGTTTTAAAAGCTTTTATGATGTCTATGTTATTATCAAGATTTTTATCAGACCTTAGATTTTACTCAAGTTAAAAATATTGAGGCATTAGTTTTTGATTCTGGTCTTGTGCTTCTCGTACTCTCATTTTGTTGATTCTTGCTGTTGATAAATATGGTGGTTTCTTTCTAATCTGAAATCAAAATGAGAAAGCTGGAAAAATGTTTTAAAGCATCCATATATTAAACATTTAAATGACTTTATTGAGGCATACATGACCTCAGTCAGTTGTATATATTTGAAGTGTATAATATAATAAAATTTGACAACTATATACCATAAAATCATCACTGCCTTCACAGTAATGAGTATTTCTATCATTCCCTAAAGCTTTCATGTGCCCCTACAGATCCCCTTCTCCCTGCTCTTTTGCACTTTATCCCCATATCCTGGCAAATGCTGTCTGATGTCCATCACTGCAGAGCAGTTTGCATTTTTTTGAAGTCATATGAATGGAATTATACAGCATGAACTTCTCCTTTGTCTTGCTTCTTCTACTTGAAACAACAATAGAGACAACCTTACTAAATCAGTTTATCAGGAATCTCCCTAATCCCTGGGATCTGAACAAGTTCCTTATTTCCCATCTTTGATGTCTCAGTCCTTGACATGTCTTTACACACTGGAACTGCTAGTACAATGTTGAATTGAGGTGGTATAAATAGACATCTCAACTTTACTTCTCATTTTAGGGAAGAAGCATTCAGTTTTATGATATGTATTCCACTGGATGTTTATTTTTCTGTTAGTGTGGTGATGCATTAAATACTATGAAAAATTTGGGATATCTGTGAAGAAAAAGCTAGTTCATTGTTTTTTTCATTGACTAAAGAGAAATTTGAAATCAAAGGGTTTATTTCATTGAAGATAAAAGTAAGATAAGCCTAATGAATAATTTATTCAAAATAAATTATTTTGAAATAATTTATTTTTCATTTTATTTTTTAGGTAAAACATTTTATTTTTTAAGTAAAATGCTATATTATTATTTTCAGAGACAGACATTCATATTAGTTTGCTGGGTATATTTTTAAAAATCAAGAAAACATGTTGGATTTTCATCAAATGTTTTTTACCTGGGTGAATTAATAAGATTGTGTGATTTTTTCTTCTTTATCCTGTTGATGTGATGGGTTACATTATCTGGTTTTCAAATGTTAAGCCAACCTTGTGTATCTGGAAAAAAATTTCACTTGGCTATTATATGTAAATATTTTTTACAAATTCTTGGATATGATTTGCTAATATGTTTTCTTTGAGGATGCTTGGATATTGGTCTGTACTTTTCCTGTAATGCCTTTCTTTTATTTTGATATTAGAGTAATTCTGGCCTCATAGAATGAGTTAGAAAGTAATCTTTTTGCTTTTATCTTCTGGAAGAGATAATAGAAATTTGGTATACTTTCTTCCTTAAATGCTTGGTAGGATTCACCATTAAACTCATCTTGGCCTGTTTCTTACTGGTATTTAAAGGTTATTAATTATTGATTCAATTATTTGAACAGATATAGACCTATTTAGACTACCTGTTTCTTTTTCTATGAGTTTTGGCATTTTATATCCTTCCAGAAATTGGTCTATTTCATCTAGGATATCTAATCTGTGGGCCAGAGTTCATAATTGTGTCAGTCAGATTTCCATCACTGTGTTAAAATCCCAGAGAGAAACCATTGAAATGAAGGAAAGGTTTATTTTGGCTCACAGTTTCAGTTCATGGCTACTTGCTCCATGCTTCTGGACCTGTGGTGAGGCAGAATATCATGGTGGTTGCACATGATGGAGCAAACTCTGCTTACCTCATGGTCGTTGGGAGCAGAAATGAAAAAATGGGTCTGGGGACAAAGTATGCACTTAAGAGACATATCCTTAATGCCCCATTATCTCTCATTAGACGCCTCTTCCCAAAGCTTCTATTATCTTCCAACAGCTCACTAAGATATTAATAAATCAGTGGCTTAGTCCATCAATATTAAAGCCCGCATGATCCAGTCACCCCAAAGGCCTCACCTCTGATCGTCTTTGCATTGAGATCAAGCCTTCAACACATGCACATTTGGGGACAAGCCAGATATAGACTATAAAAATAATATTCCTCTATTATCCTATTAATGTTAATGGGATCGCTAGTGATGTACCTTCTTTCATTTCTGAAACTAAAGATTATGTCTTTTCTTTTCTCTTAGTTATCCTGGGTAGAAGTTTATTGATTTTACTGATCTTTGCAAAGACTCATATTTTGGATTCTCTATTGTTTTCATTGATTTTCTTCATTGACATTGTTTATAATATCATTGATTTTTGCTGTAATTCTTTTTATTTTTATATGTTTTATGTAATTATTATGTAATATTGCCAATCCTTTGTCAACTTCTTTAGTATATGAATATAATTATTATTACATATAAATTAATTTTCCTATAAATTCTATTATCTATGTCAATACTTGGTAAGTTTTGATTGGTTAATTTTTCCTTTTCATTATTGGTAATATTTACAGCCTTTCTGCATTCCTGATAACTTTTTATTCAATTTCAAACATTCTAAATTTTACCTTTATGTAGTGATGGATATTTTTGTGTTTCTATAAATATTATTGAGCATTATGCTAAAATATTATTACTCAGAAATATTATTTGGTATTTTCTGATGATGCACTGAAATGTTATTAAGATTACCAGATAAGTATTTTGTATAAGGTTAGATTTTCCTCAAAACAGGAAAAATTATTTGAGTACTTTTTCAAGCACCTCAAAAATTGAGTTTTCCCTCTGAGGCAGAATAGCCACTTTTATGGTTCCTTGAGAATCCTGGGAATTGTCCCACATAACTTATTTTTTCTTAAAAGCACATTTATATATGTATTTAAAAATTTTTATTGGCACATTGTAGTCATACATCTTAATGGGTTACAAGATGATAGAGGCATACATGCACACATCATTCATTCAGCCCTTCCCCAATTCCTACCCTATTTCCTCCCCCTTTCTCCTTCTTGTGTTTGGCTTAGTGATTATCTTTGATATGTTTGTGAATGTACATCATGTGCATTAGGGAATTTCTCTTTTCCCCATTCCATCTCCCTCAGTGAGGTAACCTTTATACCTGTGATTTCTCCTTCTTTGTTTAGAGTTCCTCCTATGATGCATTTTCTCCCTAGCTTCTGCATATTAGGGAAAGCATATGATTTTTTACTTTTTGTTACCTAGTAATCTCACTTAGCATAATGTTCTCCAATTTCATTCACTTTCCTTCATTCAGAAGAATGAAATCGCATAATTTAATTCTTCTTTATGGCTGAGTAAAATTTCACTGTGTACATATCCCATAGTTTTACAATCCATTCATCTGTTTATGTACATCTTCACTGGTTCCACAGTTGAACAATGGACATCCTTGTCTTGTTCATGTTTTTAGGGTGAATTCTCATAATTTTTCCCCATATAATATGATGTTGGCTGTGGGCCTATTGTATATTGCCTTTATGATGTTGAGGTATGTTCCTTCTATTCTGATTCTATGCAGTGCTTTTAACATGAATGGATGTCGTATGTTGTCAAATGCTTTATCAGCATCTATTGAAATGATCATGTTATTTTTTGTGTTTGGTTTTGTTTATCTGATAAATTACATGGATTGTTTTTTGTACATTAAATCAGCCTTGTATCCCTGGGATGAACTCTACTTGGTCATGGTGTGTGTGTGTGTGTGTGTGTGTGTGTGTGTGTGTGTGTGTGTGTGTGTTTTATGTAGTTTTGAATTTGTGTTGCTCATATTTTGTTTAGCAGTTTTGCAACTAAGTTAATCAATGATAGAGGCCTGTAGTTTTATTTTCTTGAGCTGTATTTATTTGATTTTGGTATTAATGTAATGTTGGCTTCATAGAATGTATTTGGGAGAGTCCTGTCTTTTTCTATATCATGAAAAAGATTGAAAAGTATTGGGATTAGCTCTTCTATAAAAGTTTTTATAAAATTCACTTGGGAAACCATCTGGTCCTGGGCTTTTGTTTGATGGTAGGATCTTTATTGCTGTTTCAATTTCTGGTTGCTATTGGTTGGTTTAAATTTTCCTTATCTTATTTTTTTTTTATTTTTTTATTGGTGCACTGTATTCATACATTATAGTGGCATACAAAAAACTTTTTGTAGACATACATTCACACATCGCCCAGTCAGCCCCCACCCGATCCCCACCCCATTTTTCCTTATCTTCTTGACTCACTTTAGGATAGGTTGTATTTATCTAGAAAGTTGTCAATTTCTTCTAGATTTACCTTTTATAGAGTATAGTTTTTCAAAGTAGTTTCTGATAAGTAATTTCAAAAGAGTTGACTCTTCCTGTTTTTCAAGGACTTTGAGGTGTGTCATTAGGTTAATTATTTGGTGATTTTCTGTTATTTTTATGTGACACTACATGCCATACATTTTTCTCTTAATACTGCTGTCAAAATGTCCCCAAGGTTTTGATATTTTGTGTCTCTATTTTAATTTGTTTCTAGGAATTTCTTAATTTCACCCATTACTTTTATAACCCATTCCTCATTCAACCGTGTGGTGTTCAGTCTCCATGTGTTTATGTGGTTACTCTGGGTCTTCTTATATTTGATTTCTTGTTTCATTCCATTGTAATATGAAAAGATGCAGGGAAGTATGTTACATTTTTTAATTTTCTAGTGTTCACATTGTGGCCCAGGATGTGGTCTATTTTGAAGAAGGTTCCTTGAGCAACAGAGAAAATTGTGAACTCTGTTGTAGTTGGGTGAAATATTCTATATGTATCTAGTAGATCCAGTTGGTTTATGGTGTTCTTTAGGTTTGAAGCATCTTTACTGACCTTTTGACTAAAAAATTGGTCTAGTGATATGACAGGAGTGTTGATATCTCCAGTATTATTATACTAGAACTTATGTGTGATTTAATGTCTCAAAGAGTTTGTCTTATGAAAGTGTATATACTTATGTTTGGGACATAAATGCTTACTATCATTTTCCTCTTGCTTCCTTTTACCAGTAAAACAATGGCCTGCTTTGTTCTGATAAGCTTGGGCTTGAATTCTAATTTGTCTGATATTGTAGTTGCTACTCCTTGTTTTCAAGTTCTCTTGTCATGGATTACCTTGCTCTTGCCCTTCATCTTTAGTTTGTGACTGTCTTTACTTGTAAGGTGTGTTTTTTTGCAGACAGCAGGGAGCATATAGATAGATTCTGGCTTCTGATTTTTAATACATTTTGCCATTTTATGCCTTCTTGTTGGGGAATTGAGGTCATTTATGTTCAGTGTGATTATTGAGAGTTGACTTTTATTTCCTAACAGTTTGAGTTTTAACTTCAGTTTGAGATAGTGCTTGTTCTTCTTTCTTAGTTGTTTGTTTGATGGAAAATATTACTTCTCTGGTTCTTGTGTTTATTATTTATTTTTTCTTTTCAGTTAATCTTCTTGAGTATTTTCTCTAGTGCTTGTTTGGAACACATACATTTTTTCAGCTTCTGTTTGTCATAAAAGACTTTTATATCCCCATAAATTTGAGAGGTAGTTTTTCTGAGTAGTAGATTTTTGGCTGCAAGTCATTTTTTTTTCATAGTTTGGAGTATTACATTTTGGGATATTACATTTGTAACATTACAAATATTTCATCTTTGAAGATTGTTGATTCCTTTGGTTTCACCTTCTATTCCTTCTTCTATGCCTATTATTCTTAGGTTAGCTTTTTTAAAATGGGCCAATATCTTTTAAATGTCTAATTTGTGCTGTCAACTTTTTTAAATATGAGATTATTTTATTTATTTTATATTTGCAGTACTGGGGATTGAACCCAGGGCCATTCTATCTCTGAGCTACACCTCCCAGTCTAGTTTTTAAAAAAATTTTTTTATTGGTGTATTATATTCATACATTATATTGGAGTAAAAACTTGTATAGACATACATGTACACATTACCAATTTAGCCCCTCACCAATTCCCACCCCATTCCCTCCCCATCCCTCCTTCCCTGGCTTGGCTTAGTGGTTGACTTCAATATGTTTAAGTATATTTTGTGTTTTAGAGAATTTCCTTCTTCCCCCCTCCATCCCCTCATTTAGATTGTCTTGTTTGCTCCTCTATAGGATTTCCTTTTTCATCTAGAGTTCCTCCTATGACCCATTTCTCCTTAGCTTTCACATATTAGGGAAAGCATCTGATTTCTTATTTTTTGTGACTGACTAATCTCACTTAGCATAATGTCCTCGAGTTCTATCCATATCCCTGAAAATGATGTAATTGCATTTTTTTAAATGGCTGAGTGAAATTCCATTGTGTACATATCCCACAGATTTGTAATCCATTTATCTGTTGATGGACATCTTGGCTGGTTCCATAGTTTCTCTATGGTGAGTTGTGTAGCTTTGAAAATAGATACACATGCATTAGTTTGGTAGTTTGGTTTCCATTCTTTTGGTATTGCTGGATCAAATGGTAGATTTGTTCCCATTCTTCTGAGGATTATCCATACTGTTTTCCAAAGTGATTGCACTAATTTGCAATCCCACCAACAATGACTTAGAGTTCCCACTTCTCCACATCCTTGCCCGCATCTATTGTTGTTTCTATTTTGCATGATTGCCATTCTAGATGGAGTTAGGTGAAATCTCAGGGTAGTTTTGATTTGCATCTCTCTGATTGCCAAAGATGTTGAGCATTTTTTCATGCATTTACTGGCCATTTGAATTTCTTCTTTTGTGAAGTGTCTATATAGTTCACTTGCCCATTTTTTATTGGATTACTTTTTTTGGGGGTTTAGTTTCTTTAGTTCTCTGTATATCCTAGATAGTAGTCCTCTATCAGAGAAGGAGGTGTTGAAAATCTCTCATTCTGTTGGCTCTCAGTTGAGGTTCTTGACAGTTTGCTTTGCTGAACAGAAGCTTTTCAGTTTCATTCAATCCCACGTATTGATTCTCCTTTTAATTTGTTGTGCATTTCATGTCTTGTTGACAAAGTATCTGTGCCTGTGTTTTGCAGTGTTGGACCTATGCCCTCTTCAATGAGTTTCAAGGTCTCTGGTTTATTTTCCAAGTCTTTGATCCATCTTGAATTGACTCTTGTGCAGGGTGAGAAAGTGGGATTAATTTCCAATTTTCTGCATATGGTTAACCAGTTTTGCCAACACCATTTGTTGAACAGGCTATCTTTTTTCCAGTGTATGTTTTTGGCCCCTTTGTCAAAAATCAGTTGGCTGAAAGTGTGTGGACTTTTTTCTGGGTCTTCTATTCTCCTCCATTGGTCTATGTATCTGTTTTTTTTTTTTTTTTCCAGTACCATCCTGTTTTTTTTTTTTTTATTACAAGAACTTTGTAGTATAGTTTAAAGTCAAGTATTGTGTTTCCTCCTGCATGGTTTTTGTTGCTGAGAACTACTTTGGCTATTATGGACTTTTTGTTATTCCAAATAAATTTAAGGACTGATTTTTCTATGTCTGGGGGGAATGATATTGGTAGTTTAATGGGCATTGCATTAAATCTGTAGATCACTTTGGGAAGGATGGCCATTTTAATGATATTTATTCTGCCAATCCATGAACATGAAAGATCTTTCCATCTTCTAAGATATTCTTTTATTTCTTTTTTCAATGTTTTATAATTTTCTTTGTAGAGATCTTTTACCTCCTTGGTTAAGTTTATTTCTAAGTATTTTATTTTATTTTTTTTTTGTGGGAGATCCTGAGGAGAAGTATTTTCTGAATTTCTTTTTCAGTGGATTTTATGGTTGGTGTACAGAAAAGCTTCTGATTTTATAAGATTCATTTTGTATCCAGACACTTTGCTGAATTTGTTGATCAGTTCTTTAAGCCTTTTGGTTGAATTTGTTGGGTTTTCTAAATATAGAATCATGTCATCTGCAAATAGTGAAAGTTTGAGTTCTTCTTTTCCTATTTGTACTCCTTTGTTTTCCTTTTCTTGCCTTATAGCTCTGGCTAGAGTCTCTAGTACTCTATTGGACATAAGTGGTGATAATATGCATCCTTGTCTTGTTCCTGTTTTTAGGGGGAATTCTTGAAGTTTTTCCCATTTAATATGACGTTGGCGGTGGGCTTATAGTAGATTGCCTTTATGATGTTGAGATATGTTCCTTCTATTCCAATTCTCTGAATTGGTTTTTTTTTATTATAAATGGATGTTGTATTTTATCAAATGCTTTTTCAGAGTCTATTGAAATGATCATGTGATTTTTGTCTTTGATTCTGCTTATATGATGAATTACATGGATTGATTTTCATATGTTGAACCTGGCTTGCATCCCTGGGATGAACCCTACCTGGTCATGGTGTATGATTTTCTTTATGTGGTTTTGAATGCATGTTGCTAGTATTTTGTTTAATAATTTTGCATCCAAGTTCATCGGAGATATAGGCCTGTAGTTTTCCTTCCTTGAACTGTCTTTATTTGGTTTTGGGTATTAGTGTGATGCTGGCTTCATAGAATGTATTTGGAAGAGTCCCACTTTTTTCTATTTCATGATATAGTTTGAGGAGTATTGGGGTTAGCTCTTCTATAAAGCTTTTATAGAATTCACTTGGTAAATCATCTTGGTCCTGGGCTTTCCTTTGATTGCAAGCTCTTTATTGATGTTTCAATCTCTTTGATTGTTATTGTTTAGTTTAAGTGTTCTATATCTTCTTTTTTTTCTTATTTATTTATTTATTTATTTATTTTTTATTGGTGCAATATATTCATACATCATAATGGTATAAAGAAAATACTTTTGTAGACATACATGCACACATCACCCAGTTAGCCCCTACCCGTTCCCCACCCCGTTCCCTCCCCATCCCTCCTTCCCATGCTTGGCTTAGTGGTTGACATCTAATTTTATAGCAATTTATCCAATATTAACGATGATAATATCACAAAACAGTTTCATTTGTCTGATACCAAGCTTTTGATGACTAAAAGATAACAGTTCAATATTTCTTTTTGCTTTCTTTCTTACCAGAGAATAATTTTTTCTTTTCTTTTTTTTTAGGTGAAGCTATCATACATTTATTTATTTATTTTTCAGAAAAAATCTATCCTGATATGGAATATGGACTCTAGATACCCAAAACAATCTCAAAAAAGAACAAAGCTAGAAGATGTATATTTTCTGGTTTCAAACCTTATAAAGCTACAATAACTGAAACAGTATAGTACTGTTATAAAGGCAGATATATAAACCATTGGAGTTAAATAAAAGCCTAGAGATAAATTCTTCCATATATTGTCAAGTTATTTTTGAAAAGGTTTCCATGAACATTTGGTGGAGGAAATAATAATCTTTTAACAAAATATTGTTGAAAAATAATAATTACATGAAAAAATAATAAAATAAAATAAAATAAAATAAAATTGGACCCTTACCTAACACCATATACAAATATTAACTCAAAATAGATAAAAGACCTAAATATAAATCTTAATACTATAAACTTTTAGAAGAAAATCTGGGTCATAAAACCTCACAACACTGAAATTGGCAGTGATTTCTTGGATATGATTTCAATGGCACAGGCAACAGAAGGGTATACAAACTCCCTAAAAATAAAAAAATATTGTATATCCAAAGACAATGTAAACAGAGTTAAAAGTTACTTATAGAATGGGATAAAATATTTCCAAATGCTATATCTGAAGGTATATTAATATTCCAACTAGAAAACCTAAAAATTATCAACAATAAAAGCAAACAATACAGTTTAGAGATAGGTAAAAGACTAACATAAATAATGAGTCTCCACAGATAACCAATCTTAGTTGTCTGTTGGATGGAAAATCTTGTTTCTCTGGTTCTGGTGTGTGTTACCTATTTCTTCTTTGTAGTTCATCTCTTTAAGTATTTTCTCTAGCGCTGGTTTTGAAGACATAAATTCCTCCAGTTTCTGTTTGTCGTGGAAGCTTCTTATTTCCCCATCTAATTTGATAGAAAGTTTTTCCAGGTAGGAAATTTTTGGCTGGAAGTTGTTTTCTTTCAGAGTTTGGAATATGTTACTCCAAGCCCTTCTGGCTTTCATGACTTGGTTTGGGAAGTCTGGAGTGATTCTAATTGGTTTGCCTCTGAATGTCACTTGGCCCTTTGTTTTTGCTGCCTTTAAGATTCTCTGCTTGGCTTCCACATTGGTCATTTTGACAATTATGTGGCGTGGGGATCCTTTTCTCTGATCCTCTCTAACGAGGGTTCTATAAGTTTCCTGGACCTGTGTATAAACCTCTTGCTCTATGTTTGGAAAATTTTCTGCTATTATTTCTTTGAAGATATTATTTATCCCTTTGGTTTCACCTTTTTTTCTCTCCTCTATTCCAATTATTCTTACGTTAGCTCTCTTAAAATGGGCCCATATTTCTTCAATGTCAGATTCCTGATGTCGGATTTTTTTTTTCTAAATTAGAAACTATGCGTTCATTTTTTGAATGATCATCTTCTAGGAGTGAGATTCTATTCTCCATGTGGTCTAATCAGTTGTTTGTACTTTGAATTGAGGCCTTTACTTCATTAATTGCATCCTTTATCTCTATTTGGCTCTCTCTGAATTCTTTTCGAAACACCTCTATTATTTCTACAGTTATTTTCCTGATTTGATCTTCTAGAAATCTCTGAATTTCTGTTTTATCAGGTTCTGATGTTGTGGGGTTGTGGGCATTCATTGCTCCATTGTTATTTCTCTTTCCCATGATTTCAGAAGTTTGTGCCTTCTCTGGGTTCTTCCCTAGGTCACAACGACTTAACTTAAGGTGCTGTGGATCTTGAGTTTGTGGTATCTCAGTCCCTACTACTCCTTTACTGGGTTGTATCGCAGAGTCTCAGACCCAGGGAGTCAATTGAGGCTGCTTTAGACCATGGGGGGTGCCAGGTTGGGCGTTCTCCTATGGTGTAATATCTCTGCCACCACCACTCCCCCACTCGGTCAAGTCCCTGGGAGTACAGTACTGGGATTTCTCCTCTAGGGGCCGCAATTTGACTCACTATTGAGTGCGTAGATGGAGCTGTCGTGGACTCGGTGAATTTGCTGCTGCTGCCGCCGGTAGCAATATGGCGCCGCTGCTACGCCCTCTACCGTGAGGCTGGCGTATTTCTTTTCTGTTTTTGAACTCCACTCTGAGTCCCTGCAGGGTGCGCTTAGCCCAGCCCCTGGGAGCTTTAGCTGCTCCCTGCGTCGAGAAATCTGCCGAATCCCGCCCGGCTGTTCCGCAGTGGCTCACCTCGGCTCACTGTCCGCCGCTCCTCTCTGGAGCTTGGTGGGCTGTTGAGTGCCTTGGTCTGGTGCCATCCGGTGAACTCGCCGCTGCCGCCAGCAGCAAGGCGCTGCTGCCACGTTCTCGGGGGTGAGGCCGGTGTATCTCCTCTCTGGTTTCTGAGCTCCGTTATGAGTTTCCTTCCTCTCTGGAGCCTGGTGCTGCAAGGCAAAATGGCACCCGTCACTTCACGCCGTGGCTCTGGCTGCAGCCCTGCGGTCTGGTTTCTGGTGTCTCATTTTTCCAGCCCTCTTTTTCTCTGTCCCTTAAAATTACATTTTTTTGTTTCTCTGCTGATGGTGTTTTCTGGCTATGAAAGGCGCTTATTTTGTGGTAATAGAGATTGGTTGTTAGCGGGGCTCGGAAGCCCTGTTTTGCTCCGTCGCCATCTTCCCGGAAGTCCTTCTATATCTTCTTGAATCAGTTTAGGAAGGTTGTATTTATCTAGGAAGTTGTCAATTCCCCCCAGATTTTCCATTTTGTTGGAGTATAGTTTTTCAAAGTAGTTTCTGATAATCCTCTGGATTTCTACACTGTCAGTAGTAATGTTTCCTTTTTCATCCCTTATCTTCAAAATTTGTGTTGATTCTCTCTTTTTTTTCAACTTAGGTTGGCTAGTGGTTTATCTATCTTGTTAATTTTTTCAAGAAACCAGCTTTTGGTTTTATTGATTTTCTGTATTGATTTTTCATTCTCTTTTGTTAATTTCTGCTCTAATTTTAATAATTTCCTGTCTTCTACTGGCTAAGGGTTCAATTGTTCCTGCTTTTAATAGCTTTGAGGTGTGTCATTTGGTTATTTATTTGAAGATTTTCTGTTTTTCTTATACGAGCACTCAGTGCTATAAGTTTTCCTCTTAATACTGCCTTTAAAGTGTCCCAGAGGTTTTGATATGTTGCATATTTATTTACATTTGTTTCTAGAACTTTCTTGATTTCACCTCTTATGTCTTCTATGATCCAGTCCTCATTCAGAAGTATGGTAGGTGTTCAGTATCCACATGTTTATATTGTTTCTCTGGGTCTTCTTATAGTTGATTTCTAGTTTTATTCTATTATGATCTGAAATGACACAGGGAAGTATGTAATATTTTTAAAATTTGCTAGTGCTCATTTTTGTTCCAAGATGTGATCTATTTTGGAGAATGTTCCATGAGCAGCTGAGAAAATGTAAACTTTGCTGTAGTTCGGTGAAATATTGTGTGTCCAACAGGTCCATTTGATTAATGGTGTTCTTTAGTTCTGAGGCATCTTTACTAACCTTTTTTCTGGGAGATCAATCTAATGTGAGAAGTGTGTTGAAGTCTCCCAGTATTATTATATTGGGATTTATGTGTGACCTCATGTCACCAAGAGTTTGTTTTATGAACGTAGCTGCACCTATGTTTGGGGCATAGATGTTGATTATTGTTATTTCCTCTTTCTAGATTATTCCTTTTACCAGTAAAATATGACCTTCTTTGTCTCTTCAAATAAGTTTGGGTTTGAAGTCTAACTTGTCTGATGTCACAGTTGCTATTCCTTCTTGCCTTCAAGTTCCATAGTGTGAATTAACTTGCTCCAGTCCTTTACCTTGAGTTTGCTACTATCTTTACTAGTAAGGTGTTTTTTTTTGTAAGCAGCAATTGGATGGATTATGGTTTTTAATGTATTTTGCCACTTTATGTATTTTTATTGGAGAATATAGGTCATTTATATTCAGTGTGATTATAGAGAGAGAAATTTTAATTCCTAACATGTTAAGATTTTATTTCTGTTTGAAATACTGTTTATTCTTCTTGTTTAGTTGTCTGCTGGATGGAAAATCTTGTTTCTCTGGTTCTGGTGTGTATTACCTATTTTTTCTTTGTAGTTATTCTCCTTGAGTATTTTCTCTAGCGCTGGATTTGAAGACAAATTCCTCTAGTTATGTGTGTCATGGAAGCTTCTTATTTCCCCATCTACTTTGATAGTTTTTTTATTTTTAAAAGATTTTTTATTGATGCATTATAATCATACATTTTAATGGAATACAAGATGGTGGAGACATAAATGTACACATCACTCATTTAGCCCTTCCCCAATTCCCACTCCCATACCCTCCCCCTCCCTCTTAACAAATTTTTTTTATTGGTGCACTGTATTCATATATCATAATGGAATAAAAAAAAAACTTTTGTAGACATACATGCACACATTGCCCAGTTAACCCCTACTCGATCCCCACCCCATTCCCTCCCCATCCCTCCTTCCCATGCTTGGCTTAGTGGTTGACATCTAGGAGTATAGCAATTTATCCGAAATTAACATAACAGTTTTATTTGTCTGATACCAAGCTTGTGATGATTTAAAGATAGCATTTCAATATTTAGTTTTGCTTTTTTCTTACCAGAGAATATTTTTTTAGGTGAAACTATCATACATTTATTTATTTATTTTTCAGAAAAAATCTATCCTAATGTGGAATATGGACCCTAGATACCCAAAACGATCTCGAAAAAGAACAAAGCTAGAAGATGTATATTTTCTGGTTTCAAACCTTATAAAGCTACAATAACTGAAACAGTGTAGTACTATTATAAAGGCAGATATATAAACCATTGGAGTTAAATAAAAGCCTAGAGATAAATTCTTCCATATATTGTCAAGTTATTTTTGAAAAGGTTTCCACGAACATTTGGTGGAGGAAATAATAATCTTTTAACAAAATATTGTTGAAAAATAATAATTACATGAAAAAAAATAAAATTGGACCCTTACCTAACACCATATACAAATATTAACTCAAAATAGATAAAAGACCTAAATATAAATCTTAAGACTATAAACTTTTAGAAGAAAATCTGTGTCATAAAACCTCACAACATTGAAATTGGCAGTGATTTCTTGGATATGATTTCAATGGCACAGGCAACAGAAGAGTATACAAACTCCCTAAAAAATAAAAACATATTGTATATCCAAAGACAATGTAAACAGAGTTAAAAGTTACTTATAGAATGGGATAAAATATTTCCAAATGCTATATCTGAAGGTATATTAATATTCCAAATAGAAATCCCCCAAAGTAGCAACAATAAAAGCAAACAATACAATTTAGAAATAGGTAAAAGACTAACATAAATAATGAATCTCCAAAGATAACCAATCTTAGTTGTCTGTTGGATGGAAAATCTTGTTTCTCTGGTTCTGGTGTGTGTTACCTATTTCTTCTTTGTAGTTAATCTCTTTGAGTATTTTCTCTAGCACTGGTTTTGAAGATTAAATTCCTTCAGTTTCTGTTTGTTGTGGAAGCTTCTTATTTCCCCATCTAATTTGATAGAAAGTTTTTCCAGGTAGGAAATTTTTGGCTGGAAGTTGTTTTCTTTCAGAGTTTGGAATATGTTACTCCAACCCCTTCTGGCTTTCATGACTTGGTTTGGGAAGTCTGGAGTGATTCTAATTGGTTTGCCTCTGAATGTCACTTGGTCTTTTGTTTTTGTTGCCTTTAAGATTCTCTGCTTGGTTTCCACATTGGTCATTTTGACAATTATGTGGTGTGGGGATCCTCTTCTCTGTTCCTGTCTAAAGGGAGTTCTATAAGTTTCCTGGACCTGTGTATCGACCTCTTGCTCTATGTTTGGAAAATTTTCTGCTATTACTTCCTTGAGGAGATTATTGATCCCTTTGGTTTCAACTTCTTTTCCCTCCTCTATTTCAATTATTCTTAGGTTAGCCCTTTTAAAATTGGCCCATATTTCTTCAATGTCAGATTCCTGCTGTCGGGTTTTTTTTTTCTAAATTACATACCATCCGTTTGTTTTTGGAGTGGTCATCTAGGAGCGAGATTCTATTCTCCATGTGGTCTAATCGATTGTTTATAGTTTGAATTGATGCCTTTATTTCAATGATTGCATCCTTTATTTCTTTTAAACTCTCTCTGAATTCTTTTTGAAGGTCCTATATTATTTCTACATTATATTCCTGATTTGATCTTCTGGAGATCTCTGAATTTCTGTGTTATCAGGTTCTGATATTGTGGAGTTGTAGGCATTCATTGCTCCATTGTTATTCCTTTTTTCCATGATTTAAGACATTTGTGCCTATTCTGGGTTCTTCCCCGTGTCATCTCGATTTCACTTAGGGTGCTCTGGATCCTGAGTCTGTAGTAATCTCAGTCTCCACTACTCCTTTACTGGATTGTATCGCAAAGTCTCAGACCCAGGGAGTTAATCGATGATGTGGGATACCGTAGGGGTGCCAGTCTGAACATTTTCCCACAGGGAGCTGTGACTAGGGTGTTATATTTCTGCCACCACTACTCCTTCGTTGGGTTGTACTGTAAAATGTCAGACCCAGGGAGATTATCAAAGCTGCACAAGTCCCTGAGGGTGCAGTGCTGGGATTTTTCCTTTAGTGGCTGCAATTTCACTTATAGTTATTTTGCATGCTGATCTTGAGCTGTGGCAGGTGAGTGAACTGCGTCTGCTGCTGGCAATATGGTGCTGCTGCTATGCCCTCAGCTGTGAGGCTTGTGTATTTCTCTTCTGGTTTTGAGCTCCATTCTGAGTCCCTGGAGGGCATGATGAGCTTTGCCATTGGGATTTTTAGACGTTCTTTGCACTGAAAGAACTGCTGAATTACATCTGAATGATCTGCAGCTGCTCAGTTCAGCTCCTTGTTTACCTTTCTTCTCTGGAGCCTGGTGCTGTGAGGGAAGATGGCACCGGCGTGGCATCCACTGCCGCAATTCAGGCTGGTTTCTTTTCTGGTCTCTGGTTGTTCTTCTAGTCTTTTTTTTCTATGTCCTTTGTATTTACAGTTTTTATTTCTCTGCTGATAGTGTTTTTGCTATGAAAAGCACTGATTTTGTGGCAATAGAGATCGAGTGTTAGCAGGACTCATAAACACTGCTTTTCTCGGTCGCCATCTTCTCATAAGTCCTCCTTTTTAAAATTATATATTTTACATACATTTTTGGAGTGATTATCTTTCAAGAGTGAGACTCTATTTTCCATGTAGATTAGTCTACTGTTTATATTTTGTATTGATGCTTTCTCTTCAATGATTGCATCCTTACTTCTTTCTGATTCCTGTTTAGGGTTTCAGATTCTTTGTTTGTTTATTTTTTCTGGCTTTCTCTAAATTTTATTTTTCAGAAATTCTGTATAATTTCTACTATTAGAGTTCTGATTTGTCCTCCTGGTGATCTTTGTAATTATGTGTTTTGGGTTATATTATTGTGGAATTATGAGAGCTCATTGATTCTATGGTATTCTTTTGCTCATTGATTTCAGGTTTCTCAAGTTTGTATATTTGTTGCTTTGATAGCTTTCTTTCTCTCTGCAGGTATCATTTGGTATGCACAAGGGCAAACTGTGCTGTATTCAATGGTGAACGAAGCTGATAAAGTAGTAAAGCAAGAATAGGGTAAAGTAACATGAGTAGAATGAGAGTTTGAGTTTAGTAAGGTAACATATAGTAGAGACTAGTGATAGTGAATATGTAGGAGGATTAGTGTTGTTGAGCACCTCTCTGAATCTCTGGAGGATGTGGTGAGCTTAGTCACCACTGCTGTAGGTTGTAGCTGGGTAGTAGGGTCTCTATGGCATGTAAGATGAGGAGCTTACTGCTTACAATTCTCTAAGTAAACTTCAGATATTTACTTCACTTCAAGTCTTTGGATTTTTTTTTTTTTTTTTTTGGTTGTGGGTCTCTGGAGGTTGCAGTGCCAGCAATCCCAGCACCATTATTTAAGATGGTGCTGCTGAGGCCCCGCCGCCACTGCCATTGGAGGCAGGAGGGGTATTTTTCTGTCCTCTGTTCTGCCTTCTAGCTTTGTTTCAATTTTTATTGCTCTATTCAATTTTATGGTTTTTTTCTCTTGTCAAGATGTTGTTTTCATGGTAATAAAAACTGAGTGTCAGCAGGACTGAGATGTGCTGCTTCCTTCTGTTGCCATCTTCCTGGAAGATCTATTTACTTTAAACAACAACAACAACAACAAAAACAACAACAACAACAACAACAACAAAGACTCCTAATTTTTTTTAACGTATTAATTATATATCTTCCAGGTTATAGGATACTGGAAGTAACAACTTAGAAGGGAGAAACAGACTTAGATAAACTTATTACAGTGAACTAGGAAGGAAAATACCACCTTGATACCAACATAAAGGCAGAAAGAATATATAAAATTGAGGCATCTCTTCTCTGTTTATCTCAAGTTAAGGAGTTCATATTTAGTCAACACTTATGTTCCTCACGCTGTATATACATCTATAGTTACCTTTTTTTTGTGGCACATGGGGTTGAACCTCTGAGCTATACCTCCAGCTCATTTTAATTTTTTGTTAAGAACCAGGATCTCACTGAGTTGCAGAGGGCCTCAATAAATTGCCAAGGTGACTTCAAAACTGTGATTCTCTGTCTCAGCCTCCCAGGTAACCATGCCTGGCTTATGGTTACCTTTAGTATCAGTTATTTTCTCATCACTATAATGAGATATCAGACACAGGCTACTTTATAAAGAAAATGATCAATTTCTCTCACAGCTGTGGAGACTCAAGTGCATGGAACCTGCAGTGGCTCAATTTTGGTGAGGGCTGATTCACGTTGTTGGGGTAACAGTGAAACTGACAATGTTTTTATTTTTATTTTTTAACCTGGGTTCTTGTCTAAAAAGTATGGAGAATGGCATTCGCAGATAACAGAAAGGTGAGTGGAAAGTATATTGTAAAGAGAATGGGAAAGGGAAAAAGAGAGGCTAACCATCCTTTTGGGCAATGGGGACCCTAGTGTCTTGCAGTTGCTTCCAGAAACTACTTGGGAATAGCCCAAGCCATGTACCATCAGTTTTACACCGTTTTCTCTCAAATCTAGGCAATCCATGGGAGAGAAGTTTAGGCCACCCCTAGGGGCCTCAGTTTGCCTTGATGCCCATCAGGTATCTTCTGGTCACGACTCTCACTACTTGGGAGTTGCTTGGTCCAAGTGCCATCAAATATACACCACCTTCTCTCAAAGCCAATACAACCTTCAAGAGAAAGAAAGAAAGTGGGAGGGAGGGAGGGAGGGAGGGAGGGAGAGAGAAAAGAAAAGAGAAGAGGAGAGGAGAGGGGAGAGAGAAAAGCTCCCAGATGGAGGAGTTCCCAAGTAGTTAATCACTTAGAGTCACTTGTCTAGGGGATTACATTCTGCTTTGAGGTTCCTTTCTCAGTTGATGTCTTAGTGATGGTTTTCTTTCTTTCTTTGTTTTTTCTTTTTTGGTGGTACTGGGGTTCCTGGAAACCCTTCTACCTCCAGGCTACACTCCCAGACCTATTTTATATTTTTATTTGAGAACAGGGTCTCCTAAGCCAGCACATGTGGCTGGCTTTGAACCTGCGTGATCCTCCTGTCTTCACCTCCCAAGCGCAAGGATTACAAGTGTGTGCCACCATGCCCGGCATTAGTGATGGTTTTCTGAGACTTAGATAATGTCCTTCATTGCTTCTGTTTTTTGATTGGGGTACCAGATGCTGTTTCCTGGAATTTCTTGGTATTATAGAAACAATTGAAGTTTTGTAAACATCTGAGAGTTTTGTAACTTCTCAGAAGGCTTTTGATCTTATTAGCACTTGACATTCAGGAAGTCTGGTCCTTTCAGGAGTTTTGGAAGTTAGTTAGCATCTGTTGTCTCTCAGGAAATTAAGTGTTTTCACCATGGCCCCCCAGCTCTATCTGCCTTTTTTTTTCTACCCTCTCAACAAGTTAGGAATGGTGAGGAAATTTGAGTCCTTGACTTCCATGGCAGAAAAGAATTTCAGCACATGCCAGTCAGAGACAAAGACAGAGGCTTATTTGGGAAAGTAATGGTGAGAGTGTGGAATTATATCTTGAACCAGGAGCAGAGAGAATGCTATTCCACAGTTTCTGCTCCCAGTGACCTAAGGACCTCCTGCTAGATGCCACCTCCCAAAGGTTCTACTGTCAGGTAGCAAAGAATCCATTTCTCACATCAGGAACTTAGGATTTGTGGGTTCCTTGGCTTCTGTGGCAGAAAATATTTTCAGCACACACCAGTCAGAGTCAAAAACAGAGGCTTATTTAGGAAAAGTGGGGGATAAATATTCAGGAAGAATGTGGGTCATCTCAAGAGAGGGAGAGTGCTTGAGGTCTTTGCAGTCCTTTTTTATAGAAGACCTCCAAGAGGGAGTGGCTAGGGATGCATGGCAGGGAGGGGATAACAAGAGGTGACTGGTCTCTTTTTAAAAAATCTTTAGGTTTGCTGGGTGTGGTGGCACATACTTGTAATCTCAGCATTTGGGGGGCTGAGACTGGAGGATCGCGGTTCGCAGACAGCCTCAGCTACTTAGTGAGGCCCTTTGCAACTCAGTGAGACCTTGCTTCAAAATAAAGAATAAAAAATAGGCCAGAGGGTGTAGCTCAGAGGTCGAATGTCCCTGAGTTCCATCCCCAGACTCGCAAAAAGAAAAAAAAATCCTTAGGTTCTCATTGGTAGGTGCTAGGTGATGCCTTGGCTTAACAAATGGTGAGACTTCCTTTGATATTTTTGCTAGCAAAGCAACTCAGGAAGTTCAGGTGTGTAGATAGGCTTTTGTGATTTAAAAGTATAGACCTAGTGAAGACTTTTATATAAGAAAAAGCATGAGCCCTTGCAGCACCAGGCTCCAGAGAGGAGGCGGACTCATAAATGAGCTCAGAACCAGAGAGGAGATACGCTGGTCTCACAGCCGAGGAAGCAGCAGCAGCACCATACTGCCAGTGGTAGCGGCAAATTCATTGAACGGCTCCAGCAACAACACACCAGGCTCCAGAAAGAAGGGGTGGACAGCGAGCTGAGGTGAGCAGCTGCAGAAAAGCCGGGTATAATTCAACAGTTTTTTTGGTGCAAGGAGCGGCTAAAGCTCCCAGGGGCCCAGCTCAGCACACCCTGCAGAGACTCAGAGTTGAGATCAAAACCAAAGAAGAAACATGCCAGCCTTATGGCCGAGGGCGTGGCAGCAGTGCCATATTGCCAGTGGCGGCAGCAGGGAGCTCACCGAGTCCACTACAGCTCCATCAGCGCACTCAACAACCGTGAGTCAAATTGCAGCCCCTATAGGAGAAATCCCAGTTCTGCACTCCCAGGGACTTGCACAGATAGTCTCCCTGAGTTGGAGATTTTTTCAGTCCAACCCAGTGGGGGAGTGGCAGTGGCAGAGATATCATACCATAGTTGCAGCTCCCCATGGGAGAATGCCCAGCCTGGCACCTCCATGGTCTAAAGCAGCCTCGATTGACTCCCTGGGTCTGAGACTGTGCAATATAACCCAGTGAAGGAGTAGTGGTGACTAAGAAACCAAGACTTGAGATTCAGAGCACCTTAAGTGAAGTCGTAGTGACCCAGGGAAGAACCCAGAGAAGTCACACACTTCCAAAATCATGGGAAAGAGGAATAACAATGGAGCAATGAATGCCCACAACCCCACAACATCAGAACCTGATAACACAGAAATTCAGAGATCTCTAGAAGATCAAATCAGGAAAATAACTGTAGAAATAATAGAGGAACTTTGAAAAGAATTCAGAGAAAGTCAAAAAGAGATAAAGGATGCAATTAATGAAGTAAAGGCCTCAATTCAAAGCACAAACAACCAATTAGACCACAAGGAGAACAGAATCTCGCTCTTAGAAGATGATCATTCCAAAAATGAACACATAGTTTCTAATCTAGAAAAAAATAACCGACAGCAGGAATCACACTGAAGAAATATGGGTCCATTTTAAGAGAGCTAACCTAAGAATAATTGGAATAGAGGAGGGAAAAGAAAGTGAAACCAAAGGGATCAACAATCTCTACAAGGAAGTAATAGCAGAAAATTTTCCAAACATAGAGTAAGAGGTCAATACACAGGTCCAGGAAACTTACAGAACCCCCTTTAGACAGGATCAGAGAAGAGGATCCTCACGCCACATAATTGTCAAAATGACCAATGTGGAAGCCAAGCAGAGAATCTTAAAGGCAACAAAAACAAAGGGCCAAGTGACATTCAGAGGCAAACCAATTAGAATCACTCCGGACTTCCCAAACCAAGTCATGAGAGCCAGAAGGGCTTGGAGTAACATATTCCAAACTCTGAAAGAAAACAACTTCCAGCCAAAAATTTCCTACCCAGCAAAACTTTCTATCAAATTAGATGGAGAAATAAGAAGCTTCCATGACAAACAGAAACTGAAGGAATTTAATCTTCAAAACCAGCGCTAGAGAAAATACTCAAGGAGATTAACTGCAAAAAAGAAATAGGTAATACACACCAGAACCAAAGAAACAAGATTTCCCATTCAGCAGACAACTAAGCAAAGAAGAATAAACAGTATCTCAAACAGAAATAAAATCTTAACATGTTAGGAATTAAGAATTATCTCTCCATAATCACTCTGAATGTAAACGGCTTCAACTCCCCAATAAAAAGACAAAGTGGCAAAATACATTAAAAACCAGAATCCATCCATCTGCTGCTTAAAAGAAATACACCCTACAAGTAAAGATAGAAACAAACTCAAGGTAAAGGGCTGGAGCAAGTTAATCCATGCTAATGGAACTCGAAGACAAGAAGGAGTAGCAACTATGATATCAGACAAGTTAGACTTCAAACCCAATCTTATTAGAAGAGACAAAGAAAGTCATATTTTACTGGTAAAAGGAATAATCCAACAAGAGGAAATAACAATATTCAACATTTATGCCCCAAACATAGGTGCAGCTATGTTCATAAATCAAACTTTTTGTGACATGAAGTCACACATAAATCCCAATACAATAATACTGGGAGACTTCAACACACCTCTCACAACACTAGACCGATCTTCCAGACAAAGGGTCAGTAAAGATGCCCAGAACTAAAGAACACCATTAACCAAATGGACCTGGTGGACACATATAGAATATTTCACCCAAATACAGCAGAGTTTACATTTTTCTCAGCTGCTCACGGAACCTTCTCCAAAATAGATCACATCCTGGGACACAAAATGAGCACTAGCAAATTTAAAATTTTACATATTTCCATGTATCATTTCAGACCATAGTGGAATGAAACTAGAAATCAAATATAAGAAGACCCAGAGAAACAACATAAACATGTGGAGACTGAACACCACACTTCTGAATGAAGAATGGGTCAAAGAAGATGTAAGAGGTGAAATCAAGAAATTTCAAGAAACATATGAAAATAAAGATACAACATATCAAAACCTCTGGGACACTTTAAAAGCAGTATTAAGAGGAAAATTTAAACCACTGAGTGCTCACATAAAAAAAAAACAGAAAATTTTCAAATAAATAACCTAATGACACACCTCAAAGCCTTTGAAAAGCAGGAACAATTGAACCACAAAACCTATAGAAGACAGCAAAGTATTAAAATTAGAGCAGAAATTAATGAAATAGAGAATTAAAACAATACAAAAATCAACAAAACCAAAAGCTGGTTTCTTGAAAAAATTAACAAGATAGATAAACCACTAGCCAACCTAACTAAAAAAAAAAAGAGAGAGAGAGAGAGAATCAACCCAAATTATAAAGATAAGGGATGAAAAAGGAGAAATTACTACTGACAGTGTAGAAATCCAGAGGATTATCAGAAATGACTTTGAAAAACTATACTCCAACAAAATGGAATATCTGGAGAAAATCGACAACTTCCTAGATAAATACAACCTTAATAAACTGAGTCAAGAAGATATAGAACACTAAAACCAACCAATAACAATCAAAGAGATTGAAACAGCAATAAAGAGCTTACCATCAAAGAAAAGCCCAGGACCAGATGGTTTCCCAAGTGCATTCTATAAAACCTTCATAGAAGAGCTAACCCCAATACTCCTCAAACTATATCATGAAATTGAAAAAACCGGGACTCTCCCAAATACATTCTATGAAGCCAACATTATACTAATACCCAAACCGAATAAAGACAGTTCAAGGAAGGAAAACTACAGGCCTATATCTCCGATGAACTTGGATGCAAAACTATTAAACAAAATACTAGCAACACGCATTCAAAACCACATAATTAAAATCATACACCATGACCAGGTAGGGTTCATCCCAGGAATGCAAGCCTTGTTCAACATATGAAAATCAATCCATGTAATTCACCATATAAACAGAATCAAGGACAAAAATCACATGATCATTTCAATAGACTCTGAAAAAGCATTTGATAAAATACAACATCCATTTATGATAAAAAAAAAACAATGCAGAGAATTGGAATAGAAGGAACATATCTCAACATTATTAAGGCAATCTACAATAAGCCCACTGCCAACATTATATTAAATGGGAAAATACTTCAAGAATTCCCCTAAAAACAGGAATGAAACAAAGATGTTCATTATCACCACTTCTCTTCAGTATAGTACTAGAGACTCTAGCCAGGGCAATAAGACAAGAAAAGGATATCAGAGGAGTACAGACAGGAAAAGAAGAACTCAAACTTTCACTATTTGCAGATAGCATGATACTATATTTAGAAATCCCAACAAACTCAACCAAAAGGGTTATAGAACTGATCAACAAATTCAGCAAAGTATCTGGATAAAATATTAATCTTAAAAAATCAGAAGCTTTCCTGTACACCAACCATAAATCCACTGAAAAAGAAATTCAGAAAACACTTCCACTCAGGATCTCCCACAAAAAAATTAAATACTTAGGAATAAACTTGACCAAGGAGGTAAAAGATCTCTACAAAAAAAAAGAAATTATAAAACACTGACAAAAGAAATCGAAGAAGATCTTAGAAGATGGAAAGATCTTCCATATTCATATCATTAAAATGGCCATCCTTCCAAAAGTGATCTACAGATTTAACACAATGCCCATTAAACTACCAAGATCATTCCTCCCAGACATAGAAAAAACAGTCCTTAAATTTATCTGGGTCTCTCGAGCCACCCCACAGCCAGACCCCGCACCCCTGCCCTGCTCCATCGCGCTTGCCACCGCCTGTCCTGCAAGATGCCGGAGGAAGTTCACCATGGAGAGGAGGAGGTGGAGACCTTCGCCTTCCAGGCAGAAATTGCCCAGCTCATGTCTCTCATCATTAATACTTTCTATTCCAACAAAGAGATTTTTTGGGGGGAACTGATCTCTAATGCATCTGATGCCTTGGACAAGATTCACTATGAGAGCCTGACAGATCCTTCCAAATTGGACAGTGGTAAAGAGCTGAAAATTGACATCATCCCTAACCCTCCAGAACGAACCCTGACTTTGGTGGGCACAGGCACTGGCATGACCAAGGCTGTCCTCATAAATAACTTGGGAACCATTGCAAAGTCTGGCACTAAAGCATTTATGGAGGCTCTTCAAGCGGGTGCTGATATCTCTATAATTGGGCAATTTGGTGTTGGATTTTACTCTGCCTACCTGGTTGCTGAGAAAGTGGTTGTGATCACAAAGCACAATGATGATGAGCAGTACGCCTGGGAGTCGTCAGCCGGGGGCTCGTTCACAGTCAGGGCTGATCATGGTGAGCCCATTGGCCGGGGTACCAAGGTGATTCTCCACCTCAAGGAAGACCAGACCAAGTACTTAGAGGAGCGGTGGGTCAAAGAAGTGGTGAAGAAGCACTCGCAGTTCATTGGCTATCCCATCACCTTCTACTTGGAGAAGGAGCAAGAAAAGGAAATCAGCGATGATGAGGCAGAGGAGAAAACAGGTGAGAAAGAGGAGGAAGAAAAGGATGATGAGGAGAAGACCAAGATTGAAGATGTGGGCTCAGATGAGGAGGACGACACTGGGAAAGATAACAAAAAGAAAACCAAGAAGATCAAGGAGAAGTACATGGACCATGAAGAACTGAACAAGACCAAGCCCATTTGGACCAGAAACCCAGATGACATCACTCAGGAGGAGTACAGAGAGTTCTACAAGAGCCTCACCAACGACTGGGAAGACCACTTGGCTTTCAAGCACTTCTCTGTAGAAGGCCAGTTGGAGTTCAGGGCATTGCTGTTCATCCCTCGGCGGGCTCCCTTTGATCTCTTTGAGAACAAGAAGAAGAAGAACAACATCAAGCTCTATGTGCATCGTGTGTTCATCATGGACAGCTCTGAAGAGCTGATCCCCGAGTACCTCAACTTTATCCGTGGTGTTGTGGATTCTGAGGACTTGCCCCTGAACATCTCCAGAGAAATGCTGCAGCAGAGTAAGATCTTGAAAGTCATCAGCAAAAGTATTGTTAAGAAGTGCTTAGAGCTATTCTCTGAGCTGGCGGAAGACAAAGAGAACTATAAGAAATTTTATGAGGCCTTCTCTAAAAACCTGAAGCTTGGAATCCATGAGGACTCTACTAACCAGCGCCGCCTTTCTGAGCTGCTGCACTATCACATCTCACAGTCTGGAGATGAGCTGACCACTTTGTCTGAGTATGTCTCGGTCTGGAGCTGACTGAGGATGAGGAGGAAAAGAAGAAAATGGAGGAGCTCAATGCAAAGTTTGAGAACCTCTGTAAACTTACGAAAGAAATTTTGGATAAGAAAGTTGAGAAGGTGACAGTCTCCAATAGGCTTGTGTCTTCACCCTGCTGCATCGTGACCAGCACCTATGGATGGATGGCCAACATGGAGCGGATCATGAAGGCCCAGGCCCTCAGAGACAACTCCACCATGGGCTACATGATGGCAAAGAAGTACCTGGAGATCAACCCCGACCACCACATCGTGGAGACTCTGCACCAGAAGGAAGAGGCTGACAAGAACAACAAGGCCGTCACGGACCTGGTTGTGCTGCTGTTTGAAACTGCACTGCTGTCTTCTGGCTTCTCCCTGGAAGACCTCCAGACCCACTTCAACTGCATCTACTGCATGATCAGGCTAGCCTAGCCATTTATGAAGAAGAAGTAACAGCCAAGGAGCCCAGTGCTGCTGCTCCCGATGAGATTCTCCCCCTCAAGGGGGATGAGGATTCATCCCGCATGGAAGAAGTAGATTAGGATTCCCTCAAGGAAGCCGACACCCTCTGTATAGTGTCCCCATGGCTCCCCAGGAGCCTGGAATGGCCCTGTCCCACCTGGCTCCCTCTGCTCATGTCTAGTGGTTTTCTTTCTTTCCTGTTCTTGTGTCTTGACAGGAAACAAAGCCCTGTAGCCCTGTCCTAGACTTGGCTTGACATGCAGGGTTGGATGTTGTGTTTGTTTTATTTTGAAATTAAAAGTATGCAAAATAAGGAATGCAGTTTTATAAAAAAAAAGTTTGTCTGGAATAACAAAAAGTCCAGAATAGCCAAGGTAGTTCTCAGCAACAAAAACCACGCAGGAGGAATCACAATACCTGATTTTAAACTATACTACAAAGCCATTGTAATAAAAACAGCATGGTACTGGCAAAAAAAAAGATACATAGACCAATGGAGCAGAATAGAAGACCCAGAAACAAGTGCACACGCTTTCAGCCAATTGATTTTTGACAAAGGGGCCAAAAACCATACACTGGAAAAAACAGCCTGTTCAACAAATGGTGTTGGCAAAACTGGTTAACCATATGCAGAAAATTGGAAATGAATCCCACTTTCTCACCCTGCACAAGAGTCAATTCAAGATGGATCAAAGACTTGGAAATCAAACCAGAGACCTTAAAGCTCCTTGAAGAGGGCATAGGTACAACACTGCAACACATAGGCACAGATAAACACTTTCTCAACAAGACCCCAAAGGCACAACAAATTAAAAGGCAAATCAATACATGGGATTGCACGAAACTGAAGCGCATCTGTTCAGCAAAGGAAACTATCAAGAACCTCAATCAAGAGCCAACAGAATGGGAGATTTTTGCCACCTATACCACTGATAGAGGACTAATATCTAGAATGTACAGAGAACTCAAGAAACTCAACACTAAGAATACAAAGCATCCAATAACAAAATGGGCAAATGAACTAAATAGACACTTCACAAAAGAAGAAATTCAAATGGCCATAAATGCATGAAAAAATGCTCAACATCACTGGCAATCAGAGAGATGCAAATCAAAACTACCCTGAGATTTCACCTAATCCAACTAGAATGGCAATCATTCAAAACACAAACAACAGATTCTGGCAAGGATGTGGAGAAATAGGAACTCTAAGACATTGTTGGTGGGATTGCAAATTAGTGCAACCACTTGGGAAAACAGTATAGAGAATTCTCAGATTAATGGGAACAAATCTACCATTTGATTAATCAATACCACTTCTGGGTATCTACCCAAAAGATAGGAAACCAAACTACCAAACTAATGCATGTTTATCTATGTTCATAGCTGCACAATTCACCATAGAGAAACTATGGAACCAGCCAAGATGTCCATCAACAGAAAAATGGATTACAAAACTGGGATATGTACACAATGTAATTTTACTCAGCCATTTAAAAAAAAACCTCAATTACATCATTTTCAGGGAAATGGATGGAACTGGAGGACATTATGCTAAGTGAGATTAGTCAGTCACAAAAAATAAGAAAGCAGATGCTTTCCCTAATATGTGAGAGTTAGGGAGAAATGGGTCATAGGAAGAACTCTAGATGAAAAAGGAAATCCTATAGAGGAGCAAACAGGGCAACCTAAAGGAGGAGAAAGGAGGTGGGAAGAGGAAAATCTCTAGAACACACAATGTACTTAAACATATCAAAGTCAACCACTAAGCCAAGCAAGGGAAGGATAGACGGGGAGAGAATGGGGTGGGAATTGGTAGGGGTTAAAACAGTGATGTGTACATGTATGTACACACAAGCTTTTTACCCCAATATGATAACTGAATATAATGCACCAATAAAAAAATAAAAAAATAAAAATAAAAATAAATTAAAAAAAAGCACAGGTCAGATAATTCATCATGATGAAATGTGTGGGCCTATTGAGGGTTTTGCCTAATAAAAAGCAGAAGCTGTAATGTGAAATTGAGGATTACAAAGTTTCTAGATTTTAAAACAATATTTTCCTTTTCCTTACCAGTTCATCTCCTTTCTACATAACATTTTATTTCTCCTATCCTACCTCAGTACCACTTTCAAACAAAACATCTTTGTGGACCAAGATTTAAACACAAGACATCTCTGGGAGACACTCAGATCATACCCAAACTATAGCACCTTTTAATTAATTTTTTATGAAAATATATTTTAAATTAATCTTAAGTATCCCTTGTGTTAAAATGTATATTTTCAAACACATTCGTGGGCTTGCAAATGATGAGATGCAAGTCATGTAATAAAGAGTTAGGAAGGAAAAGTAAGGGGTGGTATTAGGACAAAAAAAACTTTTTTTTTTTTGATGGTGGTACTGGGGTTCCTGGAAGCCCTTCTACCTCCGAGCTACACTCCCAGACCTATTTTATATTTTTATTTAGAAACAGGGTCTCTTAATCCAACAAGGATGGCTTCGAACCAGCATGATCCTTCTGCCTTCATTTCCCAAGTGTGGGGATTACAAGCGTGTACCACCACACCCAGAGGATAAAACAATTTTAAGAGGTTGAGAGGTAACATTTCTGGGAAGCCTGAAATATTTTAATTTAATTTCCAGGTTATTTTTTTTAAATTTCTTATCAATGATGTCATTTCTATATGACAAGAAGTAGGTGTATTTTGAGAAGAGAATCAATTGGAGGCTATTTGTAAAGCAAAAGATAATGTAATCAGCAAAAGATCCAAAACACTGATTTGGAAAATAATCTAAGTGAAAATTTGTTTTTAAAAGTTTATTAAAAATATATAAAATATTATAATATAAAATGTATAAATAGAGACTCACAGGCATATACTTTCTTTTAAGAGTCATATTAGAGTACTTTTGCTATAATTGTCACATCTGTCTTACAGAAAGTACAATACAAAAACCAGGATTTACAAAATCATTTCAAAATAAACATTCTACTAACTTCATGGAAAACATATGTGCTATTTAGCTTATTGCAACAGTTTATCATGACAGTTTATAGGTAAGCATGCATTTTTTAGATTTATTAATGGAAACTATATTTATAAAAGTCTGTAATTCAAGACAGGAAATGTGTTTTGATTGATTACTCTGAAAAGAAAATGATATATGAAATGTTCAAGTCTTTGGGAAATAACTAGGAGATAAAGGTGGCAGTTGAAAAAAATAGACAGCACTTGTAAGGACTCACAGAAATAGTGATGATTATATCTGTAAATCTTGTGCTTGTTTATTGAATTAAGTTTGAGAAAATACAGTAAAATCAATATGCAGAGTAAGATGAGAATTTTCTCTATTAGGCAAATGAATGGACATAGATAAGTTTCTGAAATAAAGGAGACAGAAGACAGCTCAATAGCAGAACAGGCTTTATTGGGATAAAACCTCCCATGGGGGTCTCCAGTGAAAGATGGAGCCCATGTCTACTTACAGACTAGAAGTTTGTATAGTTTGCTTAAAAAGAGATACCACAGAGAGGGGAGTGGTAGTTAGCTATTACCAAGAGGGTATGTTAAAGGAAGATTTTATAGGATGGGGGAGCTAGGTTAACTATTGCCAAGGAAGATTGTTATAACAGGGTTAAGCAGGACAGTGGGACTTTCTTGTAAGCACAGGGTGTGATAAGTAAGAGGCTTGTTGGGCAAGTCTTAGGTAAGACAATGGGAACATTTCGGCAATCTGGGGAAGGGTTTTCTGAACAAGATTTGGGAATTTCTTGTCAGCAGCGAAACCAGCAAACTGACACATCTTTACAACATGGAGTCACTTTAGTTCTAGACTCTAACACAGAAGACATCATATTTGAAGAAATTTAATCCCAGTGCCTTCAAAGAAAAATAATTCCCCCCAAAGAAGCAGACACCAGCAAACAATCCAAGACAAGAGGGATGAATTATAAATATGAAGATAGTTCATTGAGATTTCCTAATCTCCCAATATACATGTTAAAAATGAGGTAGTGCATGCCTGTAGCCTGTAATCTCAGTTATTATGAGGCTGAGACAGAAGTATTATAGGTTTAAGGCCATCCTCAGCAAACAAGCAAGGCCCTCAATACATTAGTAAGACCCTGTTTCAAAATAAAGTAGAGTTGAGGCTGTAGCTCAGTTAGAATCTAGATTCACTCCCAGTCTTCCTTCAGCACCATCCTCAAGCATGTATAGGGAAACACATGCAATAGCTGACTCGAATTCCTCTCAAGAAGATACTGTGTTAGTTTATGTGGTGTGGATAGTGAGATCCTTAGAGTTGGGTTGGTAGCAAAAGGAATAAAGATATGTACTATCTTCAAACATGAAACAAGGAAGTAAACAGAAATTTTGTAGTTGGAGGACTGCAGAAATAAGAAACAAGATAAAGTTAGAGAAGGTTGGGTGCATGGAGGAATGCTGGGTTCCATGTTGGGGATAAGCTTTCTGAACTTTTTAGGTACATACACAAAGAATATTTTATGTCATTGAAGATTATGATACTAACTTATTGATCAATACTATGATTTTTTGCTAAATTTTGATATATATATATCAAATGTATATATATATATATATATATATATTAGAATATATATCTGATATATATCAGAAGATATACTTAGTATATTTTGTAGAAACTTTCATAGAAATTTTGTAAAAAATCAAAGAAAGGGGATATAATTCCTTCTCTGAGTAAAGAAAATAGAAAACATCTTTCACAGAGACATGGCAGCCATATATCTGTAGGACTAAACCAGGTCAGAGATCTCTAGGAAAAAAAATATACATCTGTATATCTTCTGTTAATTGATGTCTCCAAAGCAAGACAAATGCAAGAATCTTTGCTTATTGGAGGAAAGTTCATTCAGTTTTATTTGAATGCCTAGAATACCAATAGGTTTCAATGAATTGAAATTTCATTTCTCCAACTTAAGAACTATATTAAATGTATCTTGGACAACTCATAAATTCCTATGATACTTCAGTTACTTATCCATTAAAATGTGTGCAATGATATACTCATAAAGTCTTATTGTAAGAAACAAGTGTAATTAAGTAAGTGAAAGCTTCTAACACATGCTAACTATCCAATACATAGTGGAAATAGTAGAAAGTGAACAAGAAAGAAGATGGGAATGACAATTGAAACAGAAACACATCATTCCTAAAACAAGCTTTTAAGGGTCCTTGCTATGTATCAGGCACTATTCTGAACTTTGATATTTAATATTTGTCTAAAAGGGAAAGGCCATGATAAACATAATCGTAAGTATAAACTATGTTAAAGAATCACCATAGAACTAGAATTTATAAAAACAAAAGAAAAGGAAACCCTAGAACTGAACAATGAGAAACATGAATTTGATAGATAGACTTAAGACCACATTATACACCAGAACAAAGAGATCTTTCTGAACTATAAAAAATAGATCAGTAAAAAATATCCATATTGGAGGGAAAAGTTAAAATGTTTACCATATATATATATATATATATATATATATATATATATATATATATATACACACATACAGATTACTGGAAAAATTAAGAAAGAGGGCACAAGAAATATTCAAAGATATACATTTTTTGAAACTTGTAAAAATATTTAAATATTTAAAAAATTTAGAAGTACTATGAGCTCCAAATAAGAGAAATACAAAGAAAACTGTTACTAGGCTCAACATTGTAAAATTTTATTTTATTTTTTATTTTTTATTGGTGCATTGTAGCCATACATTTTTTTGTTTTTTTTTTGGTGATACTGGGGTTCGTGGAAACCCTTCTACCTCCAGGCTACCTCCGGGCTACACTCTCAGATTTATTTATTTGGAAATAGGGTCTCTTAAGCCAGCAAGGCTGGCTTCAAACCTGCACAATCCTCCTGTCTCCGCCTCTCAAGTGTGGGATTACAAGTGTGTGCCACCACAACCGGCTTGTAGCCATACATCTTAATGGAGTACAAGAGGTGGAGGCATACATACACACATCATCCATTTATCCCTTACCTACTTCCCACCCCGTTCCCTCCCCTCCTTCCTTCCCATGTTTGACTTAATGATTGACTTTGATATGTGTGTTACTGTTCATCATAAAAATTATAGAATTTCCCTCTTCCTCCTCCCATCCCTAGATTAGGTCATGTTACTTGCTTATCTATAGTGTCTTCTTCTTCATCTAGAGTTCCTCCTATTATCCATTTTCTTCCTAGCTTTCACATATTTGGTAGAGCATTAAATTTCTTATTTTTGTGACTGACTAATCTCACTTAGCATAATGTTCTCCAGTTCCATCCATTTCCCTTTAAATGACATAATTGTTTTTTTCTTTTTGGTTGAGTAAAATTCCATTGTGTACATATTCCATAGTTTTGTAATCCATTCATCTGTTGATGTGTCGCGTCCCTCGACCAGCGATTAAGACGCAACACGAAGCTCTTCTTGCAAGCCGTTTATTCAGGATACAAGTCGAAGAAAATAGCGGAATGGCGGAATGGCGGAATGGCGGAATGGCGGAATGGCGGAATGGCGGAATGGCGGAATGGCGGAATGGCGGAATGGCGGAATGGCGGAAATCTGCCTCGCACAGGGCATTATAAACATTAACCCTCCCAATCACTCCCTGCCACGTCTCACTCACTCATTGGCTCATGCTCGTCAGGCCACCACCACGTCATGCGTTACATAACCTTAGCCTCCAAATATGGAGTTGCTTCCTGCACGGCCATGTGTCAATCAAGCTCAGAGGCAGAAGCCGGCGCCATCTTCTAGTTTAGAGGCAGGAAGCCGGTGCCATCTTCTAATGGCGGCTCGCCACATTGATGGACATCTTGGCTGGTTCCACAGTTTGGCTATGGTGAATTGTGCAGCTATGAACATAGATACACATCCATTAGTTTGGTAGTTTGGTTTCCTTTCTTTTGGGTAGATACCCAGAAGTGGTATTGCTGGATCATATGGTTAAGTTCATTCCCATTCTTCTGAGTATCCTCCATACTGTTTTCCAAAGTGGTTGCACTAATTTGCAGTCCCACCAACAATGTATTAGAGCTTCCATTTTTCTACATCCTCATCAGCATTTGTTGTTTGTGTTTTGAATGATTGCCATTCTAGTTGGAGTTAGAAAGTATGTCACATTTTTAAAATTTGCTAGTGCTCTCTTTGTGGTCCAGGATGTGATCTATTTTGGAGAAAGTTCCATGAGCAGCTGAGAAAAGTGTGAACTCTGCTCTGTTCACTTTTAAGATTGGTTGTTTTTGACCCTTTGCATTTCTACATGAGTTTTAGAATCACCGTATCAGTTTTTCTCCAAATACTTTGCTGGAATTTTAATGGGGTTGCTTTGAATGTATTGGTCAATTTAGGGAAAATTGACATCTATACATATCAACTCTTCCAGTCTGTTTTGTTATATATTACTCTATACAAACCACTCTAAAACTGACTTCCTAACAGTTCTCCTTATGTCTGGAATTTAACTGGACTCAGCAGAGAAATTCTCCTCTCAGTTTTTCATGTATGTTCAGTCACATTGTGAATAGGGTAAGGGCCATCTCCTCTAAGTTTTTTCACTCACTTTTCTGGCATCTAGGTGGCAGATGCAAGCAAGTCAGAATATGAAAAGCTAGATGGAGTTCCTACTGTCTCTCTTTAAAACTGCTTGTTTTTACTTTCCATTTCATAAACTTCTTTATTCTTATTACTTTCTTTCTTCTTCTGTCCTTAACTTGCTTTTTTCTCATTGAAATATATGTTTTTACTTTAATATATAGTCAAGTCTACTATTTCCACTGAATACTTGTAGTTGACTATTTTTGATACATTTTCATTATAACCATTAAGTCCAAAGTATTTTATCATTTCTACCTTGAATTTCTTAACCTGTTGCAATTCAAAAAGGTATTAATTTCAAAACATTCTTGAATTGTCTAATTAACTTCATTTCTAGTTTAATTCTACTGGATAAGAAAAATACTTTTTACAATTTCAATCTTTCAAAATGTATTTAAACTTCTTTTATAAATGGTTATATGATTTATTTTGGTAAATATTCCATGAACACAGGAAAAGAATGTATATTTTGCTAATGTTGTATGCATGCCCTATAAATTGTTTAGATCACAATATATTAATAAAATCTTTCTGCATGTCTTCTGATAATTATTTTTTTGTAAGACAGGCTTGCTAAATATTTCTGTAAAACTGGATTCGACTATTTCCTCTTTAGTTTTATTTTATACATGCTTATACTACATTATTTAAATGCATATATACTAGAATCATTATATCTTCCTGGTTAAATTATGACTTTCTACTTAGTATTTTGTTTCGTTTTGTTTATGAGAGAGGGGGATACTGAAAATTGAACCCAGAGGCCCCACCCTAAACCTTCTACTTTTTATTTTCAAACAGGTCCCCATTCTCATAATTAAGATATGAATTTTGAAAACATTTTAAAATTGTTTTATTTAAATTTAGGTTTTTATTTTTATTAAAATATAAATGCTTCAATTGGAATATTAAGTCCATTTTCATTTAATGTAATAAAAATATATTTGGAATTAAATCTATTATTTTCCTCTTTGTTTTCTCTTTGTCTCCTCTGTTCTTTTCTTGTCTTTTAATTTTTATGAAATATTTTAAGTTAATCAAGCATTTTTTTAATCTATTTGCAACATTTGTTACCTTGTAGAAATAGATTCTTCTAGCTCCACAAATAAATATAATATATACATATTACCTATATCTATATTAATTGTTATTTGTACCTCTTGTGAAATGGTTTAGAAACTTTGTCACAATTTCTCTTTATTTACCTTTCCTTTAATATTGACATGAATTTTGCTCCTACATATATTTTAAGCATCCCTATACACTATCATTCTTTTAGGGTAATTTATTTACTCACATATTTAACATTTCCACGATTCTTTTTCTCTTTAAAATTCTGTTCTTCCATCCATTGTCCTTTTGCCTGAGTGATTTCTTTTAGTAGACCATTATTATAAAAATCTTCAGGAAATAATTTTGTTCATTTTTTTGTGGAAATGCAATTTTTGCCTTTAATTCGGAAGGTATTTTAAGAAGGTATAGAAATTTAGGTTGGCAATAGCTTTTGCCTACTTCCCTTTTTTTTTTTTTCCCTTTTTTATGGTACTTGGGATGGAACCCAGGGGTATTTTACCTCCAAGCTAATTCCCAGCCCTATTTTATTTTTATTCTTTATTTTGAAACAGGATCTCACTAAATTTTCAGAGGGCCTCACTAAGTAGCTGAGGCTGTCCTCAAATGAAGATTCTCCTATATTAGCCTCCCAAATGCTGGGATTATAAGCATGCACCACCACACCTGGATTTTCACCTAATTAAAAAAAATTAATGTGTCTTAAAACGTTTATGGTTTCTACTAAAAATATATGTTTATCCTATCTTTGAAAGCAATATGTGTGTTTTTCTTTAGATGCCTTTTAGGTTTTCTTTTAGAATTTAGTTTTCAGAAATTTACAAATCAGATGCTCTCCCTAATATGGGGAAGCTAGGGAGAAAATGGGTCACAGAAGGAACTCTAGACAAAGGAGATACTATAAATGAGCAAATAAAGTGACCTAACTGAGTGGGATGGGAGGGGGGAAGAGGGAAATTCCCGAATGTACACGATGTACATTAACAGACATATCACAGTCAATCACTAAGCCAAACATGAGAAGGAAGGAGGGAGGTGAAAATGGAGAGGGAATTGGGTAAAAGCTAGTTGGGTGATGATTCTATTAATGTGGTGGTGCACACTTGTAATCCCAGTACTTGGGAGGCTGAGACAGGAGGATTGCAGGTTTGATGCCAGCTTCAGCTACTTAGTGAGGTCCTCTGCAATTTAGTGAGACCCCGTTTCAAAACAAATGACAAAAAATGGAGCTGGGGCTAGAATGCTACTGGGTTCATTCCCCACTACAACACACACACACACAGACACACACACACACACACACACACACACACACACACACACACACATGTAATTGAGAAAATAGATATCAACTTGACAAAAGACTAACTTCTCTTATGTATACTAATTCTATAAGTCAATAAGAAAAATACAATATGGTTTTAAAAATGGACAAAAATCTTAATAGACACCTCACAAAATTCATGTATAAAATATTTATAAGAAAAGATGCATGGCTTCATTATTCATCAGTAAAGTTCAAATTAAAAACAGTGTGATGCCATTACAATTCCACCAGAATGGTGAAAAAATTTCAAACGTGTATTTCAAATGATGTGTATCTCATCTGAAAAATCTCATACATTGCTTTAAGTACTCATGAAAAATTCTTTGGCAGTGTCTATTAAAGCTGAATTTATATATACTGTATTACCTTCTAATTTCACTCCTAGATCTGTATACAGTAGAAATGAATATATATTTATATTAACATTCAAGAACACCCTTGGTAGTAAGACTCAAAATGGCCTTCTGAGAATGACTCATTTGTCCATTAATATGAAAATAAACCATGATGTATTCACATGGAATAAGACAATATCAGGTTTAAAAATAATGAATTTCTGAATAAATAAATAACAACAAAGAAAAACATCATTAATATATATAGTAAAATTCAGACACCAAAGTTCTTACTCTAGTTATTGTTGTTGGTACTGGCTTGGAGGGGAGGGATGAGGGTTCTGGTAATGTTATGTATTCTGGTCTGGATGGCAGTTACACAGGTGTGATCAATTTATAAAAATTTGTACAGCTGTATATTGAAGACGTATGCACTTTAGAGCATCTATGTATGTTATGATTCAATAAAAATGTAAAACTTGGAAAACACAGTTTTGAGACTTGCCAAGAAAGTCCTTTGGAAATAAACTTTGCATTTTTTAAGCAGGAGAGTGAAAATATGTTTTGTATCTAGTTTTTACAGAAAAGGATCCTTTTTATTAATACTCTGTTTATGTTTTTGCTGCTTATGAGACCATTTCAAGAAATCCTGGTGATTTATAATTTAATAAATCATTAATCACATAAATAAGTCTATTTTAGTTTCATAGTGAAAAATAAATCAAATCCCATACTTAAGAAAGTCAGAGAGAAATCTCAAGGGCATCAGTAACTGCTAAATGGTGGCTTCATTAATTAATGTATCCTCCAAGTTTTTTCCTATAATCCAGAGAAAAATTATTCACTTTGGATTTTTAAAAAAGCCCCACTAGTAAAATCAGATTGTAGTTAAAGGTTCATTGTTTTTTAAATCCTTTTTAAAACATGTTCTGGAAACAGGTCTGCATGAAATAGCAGCCAGTTCCATGAGTTCTTTTGTTGCAATTATTTTAGGTCTTAAGGAGCTTCACATAGAAAAACTTACCAAAATGTTAAAAATATAATTCAAAAAAGAAAAACTAATATTCTAAGCTCAGAGTCCAATAGAAATAATGATCAATAAATTAGAAACATTACAAAGTTCAAGACCATTACTTAAAATTGCTATATATTTATGGAATTTCTAAAGTTACTTTTCTTTTTTACTTCTATTTTTATTCTGTTGTGGTCAGAGAAGGCACAGGATATATTTTTACTTTTTGAATTTGTTGAGATTTGGTTTGTGGTTTGACATATTGTCTATCTTATAAGATATTCCATGTGTTGATGAGCATCATATATATTCTTCAGCTTAGATAAAATGGACTATAGTTTTTTTTTTTTTTTTTTGTGTGTGTGTGTGGTACTGGGGTTCCTGGAAGCCCTTCTACCTCCAGGCTACACTCCCAGACCTATTTCTACATTTTTATTTGGAAACAGGGTCTCCTAAGCCAGCACGCGTGGCTGGCTTTGAACCTGCGTGATCCTCCTGTCTCTGCCTCCCAAGCGCGGGGATTACAAGTGTGCGCCACTACGCCTGGCTAAAGTATAGTTTAAATACTGGTTTCCAAGTACAGAAATATGCCATCACTTTCACTCAGTATTTATTTGAAAACAGTGTTCAGCCAGTCTAAGTCTTTTAATTGGGAAACTTAATTTGCTTATAGTCTAAATCTTTTAGTTGGAAAACTTAATTTGCTTATAGTCCAGGTTGTTACTTATAAGTAATAGCATAGGTCTGTCTTTTATAGGCTCTCTTTAGTATTTTGTGGTTTTTATTTTTATTTTTTCAAAGAGGAGGATTGTTTCAAGCTCTGAAGTTCTGATTGATCTAGTCTGTTATTAAGGCTCTCAATTATATTTTTCAACTTCAAGTTTTCTTTTGTCTTTTTCTTATGATTTTTATCTTTTTGGTAATTTCTCTCCAGATCATAAATTTTTTGAGTAACATTGGATTGTTGGTCTGTATTCTATGGAACTTTCTTGAGTTTTCTTAAAGTCATTATTTTTAATTCTTTTTCAGAAAATTTATTCATTTCTTTTTCGCTGGTCTCTTTGTTAGAGAGTTACTGTGCTTCTTTACTGTGTTACCTTGTTGTTTATGCTTCTATCCTGACATTGATATTTGGATATCATTGGATCAGTTGTTTTATTGGCGGCTTTTGTGGTAAAAGGTTTTCTCCTGGAGATGTCTTCTAGAGCATGAGTTGAGTAGGCTGCCTGGGTTTTGGTTCCATGTGGGGTGGGCATATTGGTGTCATCTCCTTGTAGCTTCTCTAGCTATAATCATGTTAGTAATGTCTATGTGTGTCTGTCTCAGTAGCTTAAGTTGTAGGAGTTTGTGGGATCTCTCTGTTAGCTGGGAGGCAGCTTTCCTAGGGAGAACAGGCTTACTAACCATTCTGGGTGTGGCAGGCAGGGCAGTGAGTATGGGATGCCCGTAAGTTTCTGGGGGCTGCATGAGGTTGTGGAACAGGCCTAGCCAGACATGTTTCAGTATGTATGTATATGAAGATGGGGTTCCAGTCTGTGTCTGAGGGCCACGTAAGGGCCAGAATGCACCACTGGCCCAGGAAGGGTGCCTGTCAATTGTCAAAGGATGTGCATTTATGTCTTTTCATGGCTTTGAGGAACTGAGTTGCTTGTGGAAGGCTAACCATTTGCTTCTTGGGGTCAAAGGTATGTGAAGGGAGTCCCAACCAGCAGCTCAAAGCAACCTGTGAAGTCTAAATCCAACAACCCAGAGTTGGCTGTCTGGCTACTTCTTGGAGTCCTGCATGGGTAGCATCCATTGGAGAGTGACTGGGTCCACCCAGAAGCTTTTTTGACGATGAAAAGGTTGATGGAGCCACTCAACTTCTTCAGATGGCCTCAAGGAAGCAAGCTGCTCAGGACAGCTGATTTAAATCAGGCTGCCAGCTGATTTATGGAATCAAGGATAGGTGGGCAGGCCTGCCCGACTGCTTCCTGGGACTTGGGCACTTTGAAGCAGGATCCTGGGTGAATGAAGCACAATGTAATCTGGGCTCTGTGTCTGAGGCCATGCAGTGCCGTGGACTTCTTACAACCACATCAAACTGGGACCTGGAAGGTTTATAAGGTTCTTGAGGGCAAATATTTCAAGTGTCCATGGGATTAGTGAAAACTTCTTGAGGGCAATTTCTTTTCTTTTCTCACTCTGCAGATTCTCTTTTGGGTTAAGGTTGACCTTGACTGGAGAGATGGGAATGGTAAACTCTGTGTGCTTAGTTGCCTTCTCTGTAAGTAGTCTTTGTGCTCCACAACATCTCAGCCATATCCCCACCTAACTCTTGTGCTCTGCCTCAAACAGTCCAGTGGAGCAGCAGTTGACATTTTTTGGGGGGTCCTTTTTTGTGGAGGGACTCATTCCAGCCCCCTCTAGTCAGCCATTTCACTGAGGTCACCCCTCCTTAGAATAATTTTTATGTTTGTTTTAACAGAAACTTCTACTTAACTAGAAAAATGTTCAAAAATCAAATTTCCTTTGAAAAACAATGACTTAAAATAGAAGGGAAAGAAAGAAGCCAGTACCATAAGGCTACATACTTTAGGATTCCAACTATATGACATTCTGGAAAATGCAAAGCTATGGAGACAAGAAAAAGATCAGTGGCTTTCAAGGGTTGGGGGAGAGAGGGCTAAATCAAAAGAACACAATGGCTTTTTAGGGCAGTGAAAAATGTTCTGTGTCCACTCTAATGGTGGAAGCATTTCATTATACATTTGTGCAAACCTATAGAATGTTCACCAAGAGTGAACTCTAATGGAAACCTTGCATTTTAGATGATAGTGATGTGTCAATTTAGGTTCATCACCTATAACCAATGTACAACTCTGATGGGGAATACTGGTAATGGGAAGGTTATGCAAGTGTGGGGCATAAAAGATGATTATTATTATTTTTTTGTACTAGAGATTAAACCCAGAACATTCTACTTCTGAGTTACACTCCTAGCTTTATTTTGTTTTGAAACAGGGTCTCACTAAATTGTTGAGGGCCTTGCTACACTGCTGAGGCTGACCTCAAACCTGTGATCCTTCTGTGTTAACCTCCTGAGCAAGGAGATTACAGGTGTTCCACCCCATCTGACAAAAAAGTCTTTGTAAAAACAGAAGGATCTGGATGTGGTGGCGCATGCTTGTAATCCCAGCATTTAGGAGGCTGAGACAGGAGAATCATGGTTCACAGACAGCTTAAGCTACTTAGTGAGGCCCTTTACAACTTAGTGAGACACTATTTCAAAATAAAGAATAAAAATTAGGTCTGGGGGTATAGTTTGGATGTAGATTGCCCCCGGGTTCCATCCCAAGTACTAAAAAAAAAAAAAAAAAAAAAAAAAAAAAAAAGGAAGAAAATTTTTTGTTTCCAAATTTGGTGAAAAGGTTTTAGAAGTTTTTAAAACTCATGGCAACTAATGGTATTCCTTTCTTGATCAAAACAACAGGTATAACTTATTATAGTTGGGGTAAATTTAATTTGATTCTGAGTGATTTAATTTGGAAGCAGATGTTATTTTCCTATTAGAGATCCCACAATTTTAAATAATGCCAATACCTAAGGAAGTAGATTTAGACATGCTGGCTTTGGTGAAGGAACAGTCTCCTATTCATTCTTACTTTTAGAATGAGATCCTGATTAAAATCATTCAGGTTCTAAATCACAAGTTTTCTGTAATCCTCATGTTATGTTCCAATGCTTGTTTTAAAACTACATTTTTCATGATGTTTAACTTGGTAATCAAAGGAAAAATCCTCACATAAAGTTATAAATGGAAGCAGTAGTTAGAAATGATTTTTCAGCCTAATATAATTATTTTCTAATGGATAATAAGAGGCATAAATGACTTCCTAATGAATTGATTAATTAGTAGAAATCACAAATTCCACTGGAGTCAATAAGCTTTTTAACTACTATATGGGAATTTCTTTATGATATGAGTTTTCAAGATGTTATTGTTTAAAATGCTGGAATTATAATCTGTTTTTTTTATTTCAGGTGCTACTTTAAAAAATATATAAAAAGTGATTTTAAGCTGGGTATAGTGGTTTAGGCTTGTAATCCTAGCATTTGGGAGGCTGAGATAAGAGAATCATGGTTTGCAGACAGCCTCAGCTACTTAGTGAGGCCCTTTGTAACTCAGTGAGACCCTGTATCAAAATAAAGAATAAAAAATAGGCCAAGGGGGGTAGCTCAGAGGTAGAATGCCCCTGGGTTCCATCCCCAGCATAGCAAAGAAAAAAAAATAGTGCTTTTAATATTTGCATCTTTTATTTCCAAATGTAAAAATGATACTTCATATTATCCTCACTCAATAAATGTGTTTATAAAATTATGTAGGTTTCATGTGAATGTGTATGTGTGATTACATGCATATAGGAGAAAGAAATGGAAGATAAGGAGAAACTAGATTCTTATTCTATCGCTGCTTTTTCCACAGTTGGGAAAATCTTTGCCCTAAATCAAAGAATAGTGCTGTATGTCTATCTCCTGGTTTCTTGCTAGTTTATTTTTTATTTTTGAGGGACAAAAATTGTTTAAATGAGATCAGTGTCAATTAGATATCAGAATATTTTCCCAGTGATATCAAGTTTCATGGAATGTGTCCTTAGCTTATTGTCAGAGAACTTCACTCATACCCGATCTTCAACAAAGAATTTCTCTAAACTGACTCAGCAATTTTTGTTTCTCTTGCATGGCGTCTAATTCATTTAAGCTATGATTATTTACTCACCTGCCTTAAATCTCCTCATGCAGATGACAAATTCTATAGTGGAAATGATATTATAAGCCCTAGAAGGCAGTATCTCTGCTTACTTCATTTTTGTACCTTCCTATGCCCAGCCTCATGCAGAGCACATACGGAGGAACTCACATCTGCATGTGTGCTCTCAGTTCAAAGGAGGTGGTGTTGCAAATGTTCGTTTGTAAGGTGGCTTTTAGAAGACTGATTATTACATTTCCAGGCTAGCCTAAAAGTCTACTTCACTCATTGTTTGAAATACTTTTGATTACTAAGAAAAAAAATTAAAACAATGCTACCGGGAAAGTCATACGATGAAAGTATGGAAAAATAAAATTGAGTAAGAAACTGTGTTTAATGTTAAGCAGTTGCATTTGAGACATTTTGTGTTTAATCTGTAAAAATTGAAAAGCAAAGGAGGCTTTAAAAATCCTCAGCACTATGTTTTTAGAGATTAATGAAATTGTTCCTTTATTGTGTCTAATTTCACATCAAAGTTAGTGAATTCTATTTGCTTTATGTAGTCATGTAGTCAATTCCTAATGTTCTGGTCTCTTGCTCTGACAATTCCCATCTGCGTGACTTTGGACTTGTTACTTAATCTCTGTGCCTCAGTGTGCTCATCTGAAAAAAAAAAAAGAGATAATAGTAACTATCTCAGTGGGCTATTGGAAGGATTAAATAAGGTAACAAACATAAATGATAGCATTTGGCTTGTGTTTATTGCTCTTTATACTGGATATTCTTATTATCATTGTCTCTACTTCTAGGTCTTTCTTTAACTTAACCCTTGTTTTCTAGTTGCTTATCTACTATCCCATTTATCTTTTGAAATTTTAATTTTATATTATACAAACTGTAAGGCATTATATATAGCATCTGCAGTCAATACATATTTATTTAAAAACCTTTTTCTTGTTGCTGGGTGTAGTAGCATATGCTTGTAATCCCCGTGCTTGGGAGGTGAGACAGGAGGATCGCGCAGCTGTGAAGCCAGCCGCGCTGGCTTAAGAGACCCTGTTTCCAAATAAAAAAGTATAAACATAGGCCTGGGAGTGTAGCCCGGAGGTAGAAGGGTTTCCAGGAACCCTAGTTCCACCAAAATCTCCCCCCCCCAAAAAAAAACCCCTTTTTCTTGTTATTTTAAAGTAAAACAAAGAGGAGAGGAGGAAGAGTAATTGTGGTTTTCTTAGGTGACTACACAAACTAGCTAAGGAGAGAGGTCGAAGGGGATTATAGATTTGTGGGTACCCTGGTGTCTTAAGTGAAAATCTTCCTGTAGTCTTAAATGAAATAGTAATGGTATCTTGTTCTTAACATGTTTAATGTGGGGTAATATCTAAATAAGATTATAATGCACCATAAAAATTATATATATTAAAAAAAAGGGCTGGGGATTTTGCTCAAAAGTAAAATGCCTCTGCATTTATGTCCTAAAACCAGAGAGAGAGAGAGAGAGAGAGAGAGAGAGAGAGAGAGAGAGAGAGAGAGAGAAGAGAAGAGGAGTCCTCCCTTTTAACTCTTTATCTTTTGCCACGTGGGAATACAGCATCCCCTGCCAGTGTGCTTAGCATTGCAGGATCATCTTGGAAGCAAAGGCTGAACCTAATCAGGCACCAGACTAGCCAGCACCTTCATCTTGAATGTCCTGGTCTCCAGAACCATGATAAATAAATTCCTACTTCTCAAAACTTACCCATTTTGTAATATTTTTTTATAGATATCTAAAATGGTTTGACCACAAATGTGTTAGATTTGAGTACAGCTTATTCTACTCAGAAATTAAATTTATAGCTATGGGGCTGCATATTATTCTCTAAATATCTCTCCTAATATTAACAGTTGCTTCTGTGAACTCAGCAGTTTCTGTGATCCACAATTGCATTCTCAAGGATTCTTCTCAAGTATCTACTTTGTACTCTACCACAAGAGAAATGAACATATGTCTGCAAAACAGTTTTATTTTAATAATCCAAACCCAGAAACAACAAAAATGCCAACCAATAGAACAATTAACAAATGTGCTATATTTGTGTAATTGAATACTTCAGAGCAAAGAAAAAGGAATGGAGAGAAAAACAATATTAATAAATCTAAAAACTGTTATATTGAGTAAGAAAATTTAGCACAAAAGTGTACATACATTTATTTAAAATTCACAGATAAGCATAGCTAGTCAGCAGTGATAAAATCCAGAGGTCACCCTAGTATCAACTGGGAAAGGACCAGAGGAAATGGTCTGGGTTTACTCAAATGATTTTTTAAAAACTTTGAGATATAGTTTAATAGGCTTATGTATTTATTTACTTTTTATTTTTATACTTTATTGTAATTAAGCATCATAGTGAGGTTCAAAGTGATACAAACAAACATGTACAATAATTTATTAAAGCCCATGAAACTGTACACAGGATTTGTACATCTCACTGTAGGAAAATGTTACGTCAATTATAAAGGAATTTGGACAGTGGCTAAAGATTAAAAGCAATATTGCATCCAATTTAAATTATATTTGGATGTCAACCAGTAAGCCAAGCGTGGGAAGGAGGGATGGGGAGGGAATGGGGTGGGGATCGGGTAGGGGCTAACTGGGCGAGATGTGCATGTATGTCCACAAAAGTATTTTCTTTATACCACTATGATGTATGAATACATTGCACCAATAAAAAATAAATTAATAAAAAAAAATAAAAAGCCATGAACCGAAAAAAAAATAAATTATATTTAGAAATTGATATTTTGGCAGTATTAAGATTGAGCCCAGGGGCATTCTACTTTTGAGCCTATTTTATTTTTATTTTAAAAAATGGTCTCACTAAGTTGATGAGAGTCTCACTATTTGTTGAGGCTGTCCTTGAACCCTTGATTCTCCTGTTTTAGCTTCCCATGTACTGGGATTATAAGCATGCACCATGATTCCTGGCAATAAGCTTGATACTTAATGTAATAAGGGGATAATATTATTTATTTATGAATGTGTATTTTCTTATCATCAAATAAAGCATATAGACAGGAATAAAAATAATATTTTTTCTAAGAACTGATCAGTAGAGATCATTTTGTGAGATATATATATATATATATATATATATATATATATATATAATTTAAATAAAATTAATTGAGGACTTCCAGGAAGATGGCGATGGAGAAAAGTGGGGCTTATGAGCCCTGCTAACAACCAACCGTTATTACCACAAAATCAGTGCCTTTCATAGCCAGAAAACACCATCAGCAGAGAAACAAAAAATGTAATTACAAGGGACAGAGAAAAAGAGGGCTGGAAAAACGAGACACCAGAAAGAAACCAGACCGCAGTGCTGTGGCTGGAGCTATGGTGGGAAGCGGCGGGTGCCATCTTCCCTTGCAGCACCAGGCCCCAGAGAGGAGGGGGACTCAGAACGGAGCTCAGAGCCACAGAGGAGATACGCCGGCCTCACGCCTGAGGACACAGCAGCAGTGCCTTACTGCCGGCAGCAGTGGCGAGTTCACCGGACAGCTCCAGATCAAAGCACACAACAGCACACCAGGCTCCAGAGAGGAGCGGCAGACAGCGAGCCGAGGTGAGCCTCTGCAGATCAGCCAGGAGGAATTCGGCAGATTTCTCGGCACAGGGGACATCTAAAGCTCCCAGGGGCTGGGCTCAGCACACCCTGCAGGGACTCAGAGCGGAGCTCAAAACCAGAGAAGAAATACACCAGCCTCATGGCTGAGGGTGTGGCAGCAGTGCCATATTGCCACCGGCGGCAGCAGCAGCGAATTCGAGTCCACTACAGCTCCATCTGTGCACTCAACAACAGTGAGTCAAATTGCGGCCACTAGAGGAGAAATCCCACTACTGTACCCCCAGGGGCTTGATCCAGTAGGGGAGTGGCAGTGCCAGAGATATCACACCATAGAAGAATGCCCAACCTGGCACCCCCCATGGTCTAAAGCAGCCTCGATTGACTTTCAGAGTCTGAGACTCTGCAGTACAACCCAGTAAAGGAGTAGTGGGGACTTAGATACCACAGACTCGAGATCCAGAGCACCTTAAGTGAGGTTGTAGTGACCCAAGGGAAGAACCCAGAGAAGGCACAAACTTCCTAAATCATGGTAGAGAGGAATAACAATGGAGCAATGAATGCCCACAACCCCACAACATCAGAACTTGATAAAACAGAAATTCAGAGATTTATAGAAGATCAAATCAGATGGGGCCCGGGTCGCGGGACTCTGGGCCCCAGGCCGAACTGCGAGTAGCACGCCTGACCCCTGGAGAAACCAGGCCCAGTTAGACGCTGGGTTCTGGGCGGGGGTCGAGCACAGGGCACGCCAGCTGGGGCCCGGGTCACGGGACTCTGGGTCCCAGCAGAACTGCGCATAGCACGCCAGACCCCTGGAGAAACCAGGCCCAGTAAGACGCTGGGTTCTGGGCGGGGGTCGAGCACAGGGCACGCCAGCTGGGGCCCGGGTCGCGGGACTCTGGGTCCCGGCCGAACTGCGCATGGCACGCCAGACCCCTGGAGAAACCAGGCCCAGTAAGACGCTGGGTTCTGGGCGGGGGTCGCGGGCTGGGCACGCCGGATGGGGCCCAGGTCGCTGGACTCTGGGCCCCAGGCAGAACTGCGAGTAGCACGCCAGACCCCTGGAGAAACCAGGCCCAGTAAGATGCTGGGTTCTGGGCAGGGGTCGCGCGCGGGGCACGCCAGCTGGGGCCCGGGTCGCGGGACTCTGGGCCCCGGGCCGAACTGCGAGTAGCACGCCAGACCCCTGGAGAAACCGGGCCCAGAACAGAAAAAGATAAAGAAAAATATCAGAGAGGTGGTAAGAAAGCCGTTATGGATGCCAGGACACTGGAGATGCAGACAAAACTTATCTAAATGCACTGGAACTTATGGAAAAATTCGCCGTGAAAGAGGACTGCTATTTCTCTATATTGTTAAGAATCTCAGACATCACATATAAGGAGAGAGTTTAGCGGAGACCAAGGAGAAATGCGGTGTTGAAAGAGTTCTCCGCGATGGTGGTGGAGACTTGTATTCAGGAGAAGCAGAAACCGGATCTTACCAACTTTATTGTTTTGGAGAAATTACACCAAATGTCAAATGCTATCATCACGCATGCTTAGGAACACTGGACAACATTCAGAGTGGAAAAAGAGCCTGGGAAGGATTTGAAACGGTGGAGGCAGTGGCAATGCCAGTGGCCAATATTTGGGGGAGGCAGAGATCTGATACATTACAACTGGAACCTTTGAAATAATAACCACAGAGACAGTGATCGGAACCTGCTGAGGGGTTAGGCGGGCGCCGGGGCCAGTGGCCGACATCGGAGCTTGCTGTGAGGCAAGGCCACTACTGAGGCCTCCGTGGCCGGGATTGGAAACTGCAGAGGGGTTAGACTGATGGTGGGGCCAGCGAGGCCGGCATTGGAGCCTGCCATGATGCAAGGCTTGTGCTAGGGCCTCCGAGGTCGGGTCCGGAACTTGCTGAGGGGTTAGGCCGGTGCTGGGGTCAGCGAGGCCAGCATCGGAGCCTGCCATGAGGCAAGGCCAGTGTTGGGGCCCCCGAGGACGGGACCGGAGCCTGCTGAGGGGTTAGGCCGGTGCTGGGGCCAGCGAGGCTGGCATCAGAGCCTGCTATGAGGCAAGGCCGGTACTTGGGCCTCCAAGGCCAGGATAAGAGCCTGCCGAGGGGTTAGGCCGGTGCTGGGGCCGGTGAGGCCGGCATCGGAGCCTGCCTTGAGTCATGACCAGTGCTGGGGCCTCCGAGGCCGGGATCGGAGCCTGCCGAGGGCTTAGGCCGGTGCTGGGGCCAGTGAGGCCGGCATTGGAGCCTGCCTTGAGGCAAGGCCGGTACTGGGGCTTCTGAGGCCAGGATAAGAGCCTGCCGAGGGGTTAGGCCGGTGCTGGGGCCAGCGAGGCCGGCATCGGAGCCTGCCGTGAGGCAAGGCCGGTACTGGGGCCTCCGAGGCCAGGATAAGAGCCTGCCGAGGGGTTAGGCCGGTGCTGGGGCCAGCGAGGCCGGCATCGGAGCCTGCCGTGAGGCAAGGCCGGTACTGGGGCCTCCGAGGCCAGGATAAGAGCCTGCTGAGGGGTTAGGCCGGTGCTGGGGCCAGCGAGGCCGGCATCGGAGCCTGCCTTGATGCATGACCAGTGCTGGGGCCTCCAAATCCGGGATCGGAGCCTGCCAAGGGGTTAGGCCGGTGCTGGGGCCAGTGAGGCCGGCATCGGAGCCTGCCTTGAGGCATGACCAGTGCTGGGGCCTCTGAGGCCGGGATCGGAGCCTGCCGAGGGGTTAGGCTGCTGCTGGGGCCAGTGAGGCCGGCATCGGAGCCTGCCTTGAGGCAAGGCCGGTACTGGGGCCTCGAGGCCAGGACAAGAGCCTGCCGAGGGGTTAGCCGGTGCTGGGGCCAGTGAGGCCGGCATCGGAGCCTGCCTTGAGGCATGACCAGTGCTGGGGCCTCTGAGGCCGGGATCGGAGCCTGCCGAGGGGTTAGGCCGCTGCTGGGGCCAGTGAGGCCGGCATCGGAGCCTGCCTTGAGGCATGACCAGTGCTGGGGCCTCTGAGGCCGGGATCGGAGCCTGCCGAGGGGTTAGGCTGCTGCTGGGGCCAGTGAGGCCGGCATCGGAGCCTGCCTTGAGGCAAGGCCGGTACTGGGGCCTCGAGGACAGGACAAGAGCCTGCCGAGGGGTTAGGCCGGTGCTGGGGCCAGCAAAGCCGGCATCGGAGCCTGCCGTGAGGCAAGGCCGGTACTGGGGCCTCCGAGGCCAGGATAAGAGCCTGCTGAGGGGTTAGGCCGGTGCTGGGGCCAGCGAGGCCGGCATCGGAGCCTGCCTTGATGCATGACCAGTGCTGGGGCCTCCAAATCCGGGATCGGAGCCTGCCAAGGGGTTAGGCCGGTGCTGGGGCCAGCGAGGCCGGCATCGGAGCCTGCCTTGAGGCAAGGCCGGTACTGGGGCCTCTGAGGCCGGGATCGGAGCCTGCCGAGGGGTTAGGCCGCTGCTGGGGCCAGCGAGGCCGGCATCAGAGCCTGCCGTGAGGCAAGGCCGGTACTGGGGCCTCCGAGGCTGGGATCGGAGCCTGCCGAGGGGTTAGGCCACTGCTGGGGCCAGCGAGGCCGGCATTGGAGCCTGCCGTGAGGCAAGGCCGGTACTGGGGCCTCCGAGGCCAGGATAAGAGCCTGCCGAGGGGTTAGGCCGGTGCTGGGGCCAGCGAGGCTGGCATCGGAACCTGTCATGAGGCAAGGCTGGTACTGGGGCCTCCGAGGCCAGGATAAGAGCCTGCTGAGGGGTTAGGCCGGTGCTGGGGCCAGCGAGGCCGGCAGCGGAGCCTGCCGTGAGGCATGACCAGTGCTGGGGCCTCCGAGGCCGGGATCGGAGCATGCCAAGGGGTTAGGCCGGTGCTGGGGCCAGTGAGGCTGGCATCGGAGCCTGCCTTGAGGCAAGGCCGGTACTGGGTCCTCTGAGGCCAGGACAATAGCCTGCCGAAGGGTTAGGCTGGTGCTGGGGCCAGTGAGGCTGGCATCGGAGCCTGCCTTGAGGCAAGGCCAGTACTGGGGCCTCGAGGCCAGAATAAGAGCCTGCTGAGGGGTTAGGCCGGTGCTGGGGCCAGCGAGGCCGGCATCGGAGCCTGCCTTGAGCAAGGCCGGTACTGGAGCCTCCGAGGCCAGGATAAGAGCCTGCCGAGGGGTTAGGCCGGTGCTGGGGCCAGTATGGCTGGCATCGGAGCCTGCCGTGAGGCATTACCTGTTTAGGGGCCTCCGAGGCCGAGATCGGAGCCTGCCGAGGGGTTAGGCCTGTGCTGGGGCCAGTGAGGCCGGCATCGGAGCCTGCCTTGAGGCAAGGCCGGTACTTGGGCCTCCAAATCCGTGATCGGAGCCTGCCAAGGGGTTAGGCCGGTGCTGGGGCCAGCGAGGCCGGCATCGGAGCCTGCCTTGAGGCAAGGCCAGTACTGGGGCCTCTTAGGCCAGGATAAGAGTCTGCTGAGGGGTTAGGCCGGTGCTGGGGCCAGCGAGGCTGGCATCGGAGCCTGCCTTGAGGCATGACCAGTGCTGGGGCCTCCGAGGCCGGGATCGGAGCCTGCCGAGGGGTTAGGCTGGTGCTGGGGCCAACGAGGCCGGCATTGGAGTCTGCCATGAGGCTAGGCCGGTGCTGGGGCCTCCGAGGCCGGGATTGGAATCCTGCCAAGGGGTTAGACCGGTGCAGGGGCCAATGGCCAGCATCGGAGCCTGGAGTGAGGCAAGTTCACTCCTGCGGCCTCTAAGGTTGGGACCAAAGCCAGCTTAGGGGTTAGACCGGTTTAGGGGCCAGTGAGACCAGAACTGGGGCCTCCCATGAGGCAAGGCCGCTGCTTGAGCCAGCGAGGTCTGGATCAGTCCACTGAGTAGCCAGGCCACTACTGGGACCATCAAGAGTGGGACTGGTACTTGCAACGCAGCATGCACAGAGAAATATCGCAGAAAATATAAATCAGACGCTTCTCTTAATCAGCAATAACTAGGAGGAAAAGGGCAACAGGAAGAGGTTGAGCTATAGAAAGGGCCCTATAGTGAAGCAACTAATGTGACCAATCAGAGGGTATGTAATACTGGAGGACGGAGCCTCTTTAAAACACAGGAGGTACATAAACAAATGTATCAAAGTAAATCACCAAAGAAGTGTGGGATGGAGGGAGGGGGAGGGAATGGGATGGGGGCTGGAGGAGGGCTAATTGGATGATGTGTGCTTGTATATCCTCTCAAGTCTTGTACTCCAATGTGATTGATATATGACTACAATGCACCAATTTAAAAAATAAATTAATTTTAAAAAAAAGAAGATCAAATCAGGAAGATAACTGTAGAAATAATAGAGGTGTTTCAAAAAGAATTCAGAGAGAGCCAAAAAGAGATAAAGGATGCAATTAATGAAGTAGAGGCCTCAATTCAAAGTACAAACAACCGATCAGACCACATGGAGACTAGAATCTGCTCTTAGAAGATGATCACTCCAAAAATGAATGCATAGTTTCTAATTTAGAAAAAAAAATCCGACAGCAGGAATCTGACATTGAAGAAATATGGGCCCATTTTAAGAGAGCTATCCTAAGAATAATTGGAATAGAGGAGGGAAAAGAAGGTGAAACCAAAGGGATCAACAATCTCTTCAAGGAAGTAATAGCAGAAAATTTTCCAAACATAGAGCAAGAGGTCGATACACAGGTCCAGGAAACTTATAGAACCCTCGTTAGAGAGGATCAGAGAAGAGGATCCCCACGCCACATAATTGTCAAAATGACCAATGTGGAAGCCAAGCAGAGAATCTTAAAGGCAACAAAAACAAAGGGCCAAGTGACATTCAGAGGCAAACCAATTAGAATCACTCCAGACTTCCCAAACCAAGTCATGAGAGCCAGAAGGGCTTGGAGTAACATATTCCAAACTCTGAAAGAAAACAACTTCCAGCCAAAAATTTCCTATCCAGCAAAACTCTCTATCAAATTAGATGGAGAAATAAGAAGCTTCCATGACAAACAGAAACTAAAGGAATTTATGTCTTCAAAACCAGCGCTAGAGAAAATACGCAAAGAGATTAACTACAAAGAAGAAATAGGTAACACTCACCAGAACCAGAGAAACAAGATTTTCCATCCAACAGACAACTAAGATTGGTTATCTGTGGAGATTCATTATTTATGTTAGTCTTTTACCTATCTCTAAATTGTATTGTTTGCCTTTATTGTTGTTAATTTTTAGGAATTCTAGTTGGAATATTAATATATCTTCAGATATAGCATTTGGAAATATTTTATCCCATTCTATTAGTAACTTTTAACTCTGTTTATATTGTCTTTGGATATACAATTTTTTTTTTTTAGGGAGTTTGTAAATTCTTCTGTTGCCTGTGCCATTGAAATCATAACCAAGAAATCACTGCCAATTTCAATGTTGCGAGGTTTTATGACCCAGATTTTCTTCTAAAAGTTTATAGTCTTAAGATTTATATTTAGGTCTTTTATCTATTTTGAGTTAATATTTGTATATGGTGTTAGGTAAGGGTCCAATTTTATTCCTTTTCATTTAATTATTATTTTTAAACAATATTTAGTTAAAAGATTATTATTTCATCCACCAAATGTTCGTGGAAACCTTGTCAAAAATATCTTGACAATATATGGAAGAATTTCTCTCTAGGCTTTTATTTAACTCCAATGGTTTATATATCTGCCTTTATAACAGTACTACACTGTTTCAATTATTGTAGCTTTATATGGTTTGAAATCAGAAAATATACATCTTCTAGCTTTGTTCTTTTTCGAGATTGTTTTGGGTATCTAGAGTCCATATTCCATATCAGGATAGATTTTTTTCTGAAAAATAAAATAAATGTATGATAGTTTCACCTAAAAAAAAAAAAAAGAAAAAAATATTCTCTGGTAAGAAAGAAAGCAAAAAGAAGTATTGAAATGTTATCTTTAAGTCATCAAAAGCTTGGTATCAGGCAAATGAAACTGTTATGTGAGATTATCATTGTTAATTTTGGATAAATTGCTATAATCCTAGATGTCAACCACTAAGCCAAGCATGGGAAGGAGGGTGAGGGAACGGGGTGGGGTTCGGGTAGGGGCTAACTGGGCAATGTGTGCATGTATGTCTACAAAAGTATTTTTTTATCCCATTATGATGTATGAATACTGTGCACCAATAAAAAATAAAATAAAAAATAAAATAAAAATAAATTTAAAATAATAAAAATTTAAATAAATAAAATCAATTTACCAGCTAATATTAGTTGGAACAAAATTTCAATAGATCTGCAGTTGTTACACACATGATGATTCTTTTTAATATTGTAGAATTATTAGTAAATTGTAAATCAGGCCAATGTATAGTTAAGAAGGAAGGTTTGTGTAAATTACCTTTTATTCATTTAAAAAGTTTTTTCTTTTAATTTTTTTTGTAGTACTAAGGATTAAACTCAGTTGCATCCTACCTCTGAGTTACAACCCCAGCTACAATTTTTTTTTCCAGTACTGAGGATGGAACCCAGGGGCCTTCTATCTACGTACTATACTACCAGCCCTTTTTAAAATTATTTTGAAACAGGGTCTCACTGAGTTGCAAAGGGTCTCGCTAAGTAACTTAGGTAGCCCACGAACCGTGATCCTCCTGCCTCAATCTCCCAAATGTTGAAATTACAAGTGTGTGCCACCATGCCCAACTTATATTTTGTTTTGAAACAGGATCTCACTAATTTGCTGAGAGTGTTACTATGTTGCTAAACCTGGCTGTGAACCTGTGATTTTTTCAATCTCAGCCTCCCTAGTACTGGGATTATAGGAAAGTGCTACTGGGCCTAACTAAATTTTAGATATTTTGAGTATGCTTTTAAAAACATTATCCTAAATTTTGAGATTTTTTATTATAGATTAATTATTAATAAATATTTATAATATATCTGAGTAAATTTAGGACTAATATAATTTATTTTTCTGTAAATGATTGAAAGTTACGTATTTCCTTGTAACTGGCAGAAGAAATTGTAACTTCTGATGTCTATCTAGAATACACACACACACACACACACACACACACACACACACACACACATGCTAAAGAAGCATTTGCTACAGGAAAACAATACAGTTATTTGCTGAGGAAAACCCCATCTATATTTTGTGTCTAGTTATTGAGGTTAGTTGAAGTCCTTTGCAACTCAGTGAGACCCTGTTTTCAAATGAAGAATAAAAACAGGGCTAGAAGTGTAGCTCAGAGGAAACTGCTATAATGCAGGTAAAAGCCAATCATGTTTCCAAGTATGCCATAGTTTGTGTGGAACCTAATCTGCATGTTAAATTTTTGAGTGAGTTTATGAGTAGAAACTTTTGAGAGAGCTAAACAATTTACAAGTTTGGTAATTGGTTGACACTAAATTGCTTGCCTTTTCAGGTTCCACTCAATAAATGCACAAAGATGAATAATATGGCATGTTAGCTTAAGACATTTATCTAGTTACAGATTAGTAAAAACTATTTAAAATATGTATATTTTAGCTGGGCATGGTGGTACATGCCTGGAATTCTAGTACTTGGAAGCTGAAACAGGCAGAGTACAGGTTTAAGGCCTGCCAGATAGAAAAGGGGTAGGGAGAAAGAGGAGAGCAAATGGCAGCTGAGAAAGAGCCGACCCACAGCTCTGCCCACAGACACACCCAGTTGAACAATTATTCATACATTGACTATCACCACAAGGTCTAAGTAAACTGGGTAAGAAATTATAGTACTTGCTTTTTTTAATGTTGCTGTTGAGTTTTTGTACTGAGGCTTGAACTCAGGGGCATTCTACCTCTGAGCTATATCCTCAGCTTGTTTTATTTTCTGTATTGAAACAGAGTCTTTCTAGGTTGTTGAAAGTCTCACTAAGTTGCTGAGACTGGTCTTGAATCTGTGATCCTCCTGTCTCAGTCTTCCAAATACTGGTATTACAACACCCAGTTGTGCTTGCTTTTGATATAATAAAACAAGTGGCATTGGAGAGTTCTGGAAGAATGTTTTTGTGTTTCAGCAAAATAAAGCAAAAGGGATGGAGAGTGTATATATCTACATCTATAGATCGGTATAAAATAATGAAGACACAAAAGAGACTAGACCATAATCAGGAAGTGGTGAAGAGTTTCCTTGTGGCTGAAAAAATGGTATATTTGGAAGGGAAGTAAAAGAATTGAGGTTGGCAGCTTGTTTAGGACATTAAGGGTATTGCTGAAAAGCTTTGATTTTATCCCTTAAAAAGCACAGAACCAGCTGAAGTCTTTAATTGGAGGAAAGATATAGTTGAGTAAGTTTTTTTTATCATCGTACTATGGAAAATGAGCCTTAATAGAGAAAGACAAATTTTAGAGTATCCTGTTAGAAATTGATGGAGATGGTCCCAGGAAACGATGGTGAAGTCCCAGAGGAAGTTAACAGCAGGAGGAATGGAGAGGAGGGAGTCGAATTTGAGTGATCAGTACTTAGAATCAATGGGACCTCAGATTGGTAAAGAGGTCAGAGATGGCTCCTCACCAGCCTTGGATGACTGGGTGTGTGGTGATGGCATTCAGTGGGATCAGGGGATGTGAGAATAAAACTGTGACAGAGAAAATTTAATCTTAAGATATCTAGTAATGGTTGTTCAGCAGGTAATTATTCAGTGTTTTCTATTAGCTAACTGACACAGAATTAGCATCTAATATTTCTTTCTCTGCTTATCACTGCCAATGTGGAGTGTTTTAATCCACTGTAATTAAAAGGCTGCAAGGAGCCCAAGAGACCATTGCAAAATCTCCTTGATAAGTTCCAAGTTTATGGAAATACATGCATCTGTCTGAACATTTAAGAAAGTGGCTGTTTTGCAAGCTCTTCTCTCTGAATTCTAATTCCTCATAGGACTTTCTATTGGAACTTTTAATCTTTTGTGTTGCTTTTCTCTCATTTCTCTCCAAGTTTTCTTATCCTTCTTTAGTTTCTGGACTCCAGACTGGATATAGTCTGCTAGCAAGTGCCTGACCAATGCCCAGTGGGACAATTGCTTCACAGTTCTCTTCTTGTTAGTACATTCCTCTATGTTGCTGAATTTTAAAGTAAAATCAGTGTGCTGCTGACTCATGTTCAGCTCATGTCTCATAATGGCACCTCGTAACCTCTGAGGCAAACTCATTCTTCCCCATCCTGAATTCATGTCAGATATTTGTTTTTCTCTCTTGACTGCCTTCCTGCCAAGTATTTGTTATTATTTTAATTTGTCAAAATAAATTTGGATTTCCATTTTGTCTTCAAAGGAGCTAAGCATCGTTTTTCTCCATTTTGCATGTTACTATAATTTCAAAATATATTCAACTATGATTACGAAGTCACTCCAAGATGCCCATCAACAGATGGTGTGTGGATGCCAGTGATGGGGTGTGGATGCCAGAGACTGTGTGGGATTTTGAAGGCTCTTTGGGTCATTCTCCTGTGGCTCCTTGGGGAAATGACTTTGCTCATTGCTCTTTATTCACATAGCAAAGAATGAGTAAAAAGGAACTAGATCTAAAAAATGCTGCATACACAAAATGCTCCACATATTAGAGCATTTAAAAACATTAGTGTTTTTCCTTTCTCTACGTTCTAAGTAAGATATTTAATCACTGTGTTATAATTCAGAAGTTCAAAACCTTGAATAACTGAATTTAGAGATGATGAGAACAAAATTTATATGCCTCTATGAATAAATTTATACCACTGGAAAGGAGACCAAAGTTCTCATTCACGAGGTAAACTGACAATCAGAAAAATTAGGATATAACCCAAGTCACTGATATATTGTAAATGGACACATTTGGATATATGTTCTTTTTTAAAATTAATATCTCTTTTCTGTATTAAACATTTCTAAGTGGTATTCAAAATTATCACTCTAAATGTACATATGTATATATATTATATATATACATGCATATATGTTCATCATCTGATATAAAATTATTTTTGTAATGGACCATTAGTTATTTTTTGGCATTTTTTGGCACTTTCTGTTGTAGGTACTCAGTAAAGTGGTGTGAACACAAAGTTGAAGAAGAAATGGTCATTTCCTTTGCAGTGCATATAGTATTATGGATTGATGTACATATGTTAACCTAAATTGAAGGGAGATGTTAGGGGATGGGTACCTTTGTATACGCTTCTCTGTTCTTGTCTTGTAAAAGTCCATCTAAGATATATCCTACACCTCCCACGGCCCTGAGTCCCCCACACAAATGCTAATGGTTATGTCTAGTGAATGCAACTGCACATTTTAACCTTCTGGCTATTTTCTTTTCATTTTTTCCTCCCTCCATTTTTCTTCAAAATTTATTTGCTAAAACTATGGTCAGGATGTGAAAAGGAATAAGACAGGCATAATTTTTGCCTTCATGGAGGTTTATGATGGTGTGATGAACAAGATAAATCTAATTATGATATAAGAAGGAGGAGGCTGAACTGGGAAGTTCATGGGTCTTGGTATTGCTTCCATAAGATCAGCTCTATTTTTGTCTGCTTTAGAGATAAAATTTTGAGATTTTTTTCTTAAGACTCAATTAAAAAGCACACTGTATTAGTTGTTGTTGTTGTTGTTGTTGTTGTTGTTGTTGTTGTTGTTGTTTTACTGTGATCAAAATCCCTGACAAGAATAACTTAGAGGAGGAAATATTCAGTTGTCTCAAGGTTTCAAATGTTCAGTACATGCCTGGCCAGATACAAGGCAGAAGAATCAGGGCAGCAGGAAGTGGCAGAGGAAGGCTGCTTGGGGTAACCAGATGTAGAGAAAGAGAGGACAGGACCAGGGACATATGTAGTCCCCAAGAACTTACTCACTGGGACCTACCTTCTCCTACATATTCTACCAAACTTCAGTTACTACCCAGTAATTCTATCTAGAGTATTATTTCTGAGAGCCCTGATTCTTTTATTTCACCTCGGAACATTTGTGCATTGCCAACCAGTGGGCTTTTCAGGGGGATGTTTTATATCTGAATTATAACACGCATATACACACACTACTCTTCTTCTTAAATATATTTGTGTGCTTTCTTTACAAATACACTCATATAAAAGTTGAATTTAAGACAGAAAAATGCTTGAAATTACATTTTTTCCCCATTGCTGGTAGAGATCTCAATCTAGACAGTACAATCTTGAATAAATTTGTGGATGCCATATTCTGAGTTTTATTTCCCTCTTACTTTCACATTCAAATTTCTGTCATTCAAGGAAAGCTAACCTTGTTAAAAATCATTTCTGTATGGTTTCCACATGGTGGCAGAGGATTGAACAGTTGTGCCTAGACTAAGGTCTCAACAACTTGACTTTATATGTACTCTTGTTATCACTCTAAGATTCTTCTCAGTAACATCCTTGAGGTGCAGTGCCAACCTGCTGGGTCCACTCTAAAGCAAGTGCAGATTTCTTAGGTAGTTCCAGAGCTCAGAAATGTGAGCAGACTTAATAAATTATTAAGATCTAATGAGTAATTAGACTTAATGAATTATTTTTAGTCGGTGATTACACATTTTAAGCAATTCATTTGTTGATTTCCCTGTTTCTTTTTATCTATGTATTTAAATCCAGATTTCAGGTAAGTCCATAAATTGATTTTGAATAAAAGATTTCATGTAGACATATTCTGATCTTAAGATGATATACTTTTGCACCATTTCTGTGAAAATGCCCTGTGGAATTGATTGATTAACTGTAATAGATTTTTTTCAAGAAAATTCATTCTTTTTTTATTTAATATCATCATTTCTACCCTTCCGATTTCCCTACATAAGGACAGTAATTTCTAAGGTTTTCATTTAGACTGTATTTATGTTTATTTAGAGTATTAATGAAATAAATCAAACAATGGATGTTCTTCTCTGGGTCCTGCCTCAGTTGCTGGAAACAGCTTGCAGGAATTACTGGAATTATTCCTGCAGGCTGCCGTCAAGAGAGGGCAGGCTCAGAAGGGCAACTTCTTGCACATCATTATCCCTAACTATTTCACCCATAGGAAGTTCTTTATCTCCACCATGTTTTGCAACTGTTAATTGGTTACTCACATCTTTGTCTTAAGGGCTCTGAGTAATTTAAAGCTTTGTTTTTCTTTTGTAGTTTGCAGTACTCATAGCACTGTTTATTTTGAACTCCTGATCTTGGTTTTGTTTGGATATGTTTCTCTTGGATGTGTTTGTAGTTATATTTCTTTTTCCTAATTTTGCTAGGATGCTCAAGGGACTGGGACAAGACTGCCTATAAATTAATATAAAAATGAACTACATTTGTATCCTTTGTCATCTGCCAGAATGCCATTTGGAATCCTCTTTTGGAATACAAATCTCCCAAATACTCACCACAGTGGAATTCAGGTGCAAAGTAAACACAGCAGTTCTAGTATCAGCATCCCTTTAGCTAGGGGGAAACAGGGAACTTTTATGCCTATTATTATTACAAACAGATTGTTCACTGTATGCTATTTGAAATGGAGAGAGAGAGTGGTTTAAGAATCTTATTTTAAGTAATTAAGTAACTCGCACATTGACAGTTTGGCTTCAAGATTGTGAAAATACAGCCAAAATAGAAATGAAAACTTTGCTATGCCAAAAGGCAATTCAAGTGGCAATAGGTGGTTTTCTATTTTGTAACCTTCTAACATCTTTCTCCTGTGAATTCTCACCTGCACAAACATTGCGAGAAGATGTGTGGTGGCTGTTTGGCCTGTGATGTGGTGTCTTAGAACAAAAACAAAACAGAACTTGCAAGTTGGCACCACAAATGATACTTTCAGCTCTCAGTGGTGGTACAGAGATGACCAGATGGCCTCTGAACCTCTCAGGACATTCAGGCTGTAGTAAGTCCCTGAATCCTTCCTGCCTGCACCCTGCATCTGGCTGTAATAGCAATTCCACATCTGCTACATTCACACACATGATCTATGTTCAACAAATAGCTTGTCCCATCTCTGAGCCTGGATCTTAAATGTGTGTGTTAACTCAGGAAGCCCTTCTTCCAGCTGGCGATGGTGGGTGGATTTACAAATGTAGAATTTCATTTTAACTGGGACTAACATGATCTGAAGCACATTTATGTTGGTGCAGGAAGACTGGAGTCACAACAGATAAATTGAAAGATCATTTCATGATGGATTATACAAGACATTGTTTTTCCAAAAAATGCTTTCTATCACACAAAGGCCAGAGGTCACATAACTCCTGTTCAGGACCATCCATCAAGCAGACATACTCTCATCAAGAGGCTGTATTGCCAAAAAAGAGTGTCGGAAGGATTTCAGCATTTGGGATTATATGTAATACTTACCATAATCCGATGACTCTAAGGATGGCTGAGTGCCATGCACTGCAGGATGAGGTTTTGCTTTATTGAAATCAAGCACAAGACATCAGATTAAATCCATGAACTCAACAGTTATTTAATTACCATCTCAGGACAAAAACTTACTTAGATGATTTTTGGACAAATAAAAGAGGTCATCCAATTTCCAGCATATTTAGATTTAGTTGAATTAAGAGATTGATGATGAGATGTAGGAATTTTGATGATATATTTTTACCTCAGGGTACAGGGGGAGGATGGCAGTGGTAGAACTTTAGGGGAAAAGCAAACTTCATCACAGTTGCTTGCTAAGATTAGCTACAATGTTTTGCTGTTTTAAACATATTCTCAGGTAGTGCATTGTTGCACAGAACACTGGAAGGAGCTAGTAGACAATATTTCTGAGTTCACTAAAAGCATGATTTACATGATTGACACAATTATTATTTAAAAGTAGTCACGTTAGTTATAAAACTAACTTCTAAGGTGAACTTTGAAATCAATATATGTTTAAAAGTTTTGAAAAAAACGTTTCCCTCCTATAGTCTATAATGTTTCAAAGATTCATCTTTAGAATATTTATGAAAAATTATATATATTTAAACAGACACTATAAAAATTAATAAATATGTATTTTTTATTTCCTGAAATTATGTAAGACAAATTTTAAGGGAGTATCATTAAAATCCTAAACGGAATGGACTAAATCAAGACATATAAAACAGAAATGTTAAGAGCATTTGAAACTTTTTTTTTTTTTTTTTTTTTTTTTTGCGGTACTGAGGATAGAACCCAGGGGCATTTTATTTCCAAGCTACACACCCAGCCCTATTTATTTTTTATTTTTTTTTGAAACAGGATCTCACTGAGTTGCAAAGGGCCTCACTAAGTCATAGCTGAAGCTGTCCGCAAACCCCCATCCTCCTGTCTCAGCCTCCCAAATGCTGGGATTACAAGTGTGTACCACCATGCTTGGCTTAAGCATATGAATTTTCACAATCTAATCAAAATACAAATAAATTATTTTAGTAAATTGTGTAACTATCCTGCTCTAACCCACTTGATAATACAGTGTTAGCTTTCCATTAATGCTACAAGTATCTGAAAATAATCAATTTATAAGGAAAGAAGGTTTATTTTAGATGTTTTAGCCCACAGTCAGTGGTTCTGTTGCTTTGGGTCTGTGTTGATACAGCACACCCTGGCTGTGTGTGTGTGGCACTAGATGCTTACCTTATGATTGGGAAGTGAAAAGAAAGATGAAGGGGCTGTGGTCCTGCTGTCACCTATAAGGGGATGACCTCCCATGACTTAAAAACTTATTTTATTAGGCTCCACCTCTTAGAGATTCTAGAGCCTTAATGCCAGAGTGGGGACTAAGCCTTTAACACATGAACCTTTGGGGCACATTTTAACGGTTTGAAATGTTGAAGTGGGTTCTTGTTCTTAGATAGTTTAGGAAAAAAAAATAGCCCAAAGTATACTGTTGCAAGCTTAAGCAAAGTCTATTATTACAAAGGTAAAAAGAAGGGACAGAGGAATGAAGCATTATGTCAGAGAAAACATAGTAAAGTGCCTTGAATGTAAGACACTGAGGTCTCTGAATACGTAACATTTTTTATAAGAATTCATTATCTCCTTCCTCCCATCTTGTTTAGCCAATAGTCCTCTTTTCCCACCAAAAACAGATGCAGGCCTGCCAGTTATCTCTGCTGTGTATGCCTCTCCTCACAGGGACATATGAGTATGATCAAAATGTGTTACTTGGTTAACAAAGCCAGAGAGCTGCATGGAAGAAGCCTTCTTTGTCTTTGGTTTTAGTCTTGAAGTATGCATTGTCTACTTATGTCCTTGGTGAGTTTGTAGCCCTTTCCTATCTCTGTCTGCTAAAAAGTTTTGCTTATTATGTTAAAAAAAAAACTTGTCTTAACAATAAAGAAAAGTCTTTTAAGGTATGAATGTTTTGGGCTATAACTATTTTGTGTAATTAGTCATTATTATCAGATTAACATAGCTTGCTTTTCCTCTTTAACTTTAGCCTAAACTATTGTGAAAATCCATATAATTCTAATGTCCAGCTGGGTAGAGAAAATGATTTTATTGTTTTGCCTAAATATAAAAGCTTGTTCCTATTACCAATTAATACAGCTCTTATCAACAATCAATACAGGCTCAATCCCCATTACATATTACAGATAGAAGCCACAGAAAATATCATTTTATTTGAAAAAAGGGTTTCACTAAGTTGCTGAGGACCTCCCTAATTTCCTGAGGCTGCTTTGAAACTGCAATCTTCTTGTCTCAGCTTCTGAAATACTTATAATACAGGTATGTATCACCATGCCTGGTTTTAAGCTTATTAATAAATACTCTCTGTCATTTTCCTGGGGGGGTTTAAGTGACAGGAGACAGATAGAATACCAGTGGGATGAAACACGAAAGATATGGGCTCTAGCTCTAGAACTGTCACTCAAAAGCTATTTGTTCTTAGAAGGCTAACGCAGGTAGATTGGAGGTCAGCCTCAGCAATTTAGCAAGATCTTAATTGAAAAATAAAAATAAAAAATGCTTGGGATAGATCTCAAATGTAGACTACTCATGGGTTCAATCCCCAATACAAAAAAAAAAGAAAGGAAAAAAGAAAAAGCAAAAGCAAAGCTACTTGTTATTGGGTAGGCTTCTGAATCTCTCTGAGATTCAATTTTGTCATATAAAACACAAACATCTGTACCTGTTTCTACTTGATGAAACTAAAGTATTGCAGGAAGTGTTCAAAATAAAGTGCTAAGACAATACTAAATGTCTTTTATCTTGAATAATGAATAAGTGGCAGACAAAACTAATTGCCTCATTACAATTAATGCTGTAGTTTCTTCAGTATCTATTTTATGTTTCTAGTTGATGTGTTGTAATCTAGCTCTTACTTGAATTTTGAGATGGATATTCTTCAGCTGTTTCTTAACTTGAATCTGTTTCCCATATTTAGAGACACTCTTTCTTCTCCTGCAGATATTCTAACCTCTATTTCATCCCATGTAACTAGGGGGAAAAAGACAAAACATGTAAGCAATGAATTAAGATACTTATCCTGTGTTCTCCAATTCACCTACTGTATTGACCTTCAAAGGCTGGAGTCAGTGAAGTGGATTGGGGAAGGGAAATCTGCAAGGATCTCTATTTGATGCATGTGTGTACTCAGTAGATGGAAGCAGGAGTTGTCTGAGGCTCCAACACAAAGATTCAACAACTGCAGCTCTCTCTTTGGCTGTAAACATGAGCCATGTCTCCTAAGCCTCTAAAGCACTTGGTGAAGTTTGGTCAAGTGTTTTATTCTAGAAGTAAACCCCTTACTTTATAAGAAAAGGAATGGGATTATTGTTCCTTAGGTATTGTGGTGGACCACATTTAATAGAAAAACAGATGCAATAGGGGAGCCAACTTCTTGGGTGGAAGAAGTAGCCTCCTTCCCAAGAAAGGTCTCTCTGATGTGAAACTACTGTACTTTCACTGTCATTCTTGTGCGTGTATGCTTTACCACCCACCCACCTTCTTTATAGGGCACCCTGGCAATGTAACACAGAACCACTGGCTCTCAGGTACCTCTTAAAAAGAGTCCGTTTTGGAACAGTATCCTTGCACATTTATGTCACGTGCTAGCACTGTCTTGCAGTTGACTCATGAACCTAAGCCCTGTCTTCCCTTCCAGGAATATCCCGGTGGTATGTCTACCATCAGATTACACCTGCTTAAGATGACAGATTTAACTGAATACGCAAAACAAGTGTAACAGATTTTCTGTATTAAGATACCATTATATTCTATAATCCTAGACTCTATTAGATGTACTCCACACAAAGAAACCACAGACATTTTGTTTCTGTCATTTCAATGCACAGCAAAACTACTCCACAAAAACCAGCTGCTAGCTGGGTTACAATTTATCAAACTGTTAGTCAATAACCCTAGGCTTTTCATTTTTAATGTGTGAACAAATATGGTTTGTAGATTCCTCTGGGAATTTTCCAGTTTGCCAAAGAGGAAAAAAATTAATCTGGAGGAAAAATGTATTTTCTTTCCTTTGGAGCCTTGTGGAAGCTTATAAAATACTAAACCAGAATAGTAAATCTGATATTGAAAAGTCATAGATGTGCTGTGCTAAAGGTATTATTCAAGTTTTTTTTTTCCATTTTTTGGCATCAGGAGGCTGTGAAGATAAAAATCTTCCATAGAATCATTCATGTCTTTTGCCTTTTGACTATTTCTTTGCTATTTTCAAATCTGGCCTTGGTTAGAGGGTGGGTCTTGTGACACATCTTGATTGATTCCTACTCCATCACTTATTAAAAACTTACTTTTTTTGTTTTTTAAATATGCAAGTTATTTTACATGTTTTTAATCTTTCTTTCTTTCTTTCTTTCTTTCTTTCTTTCTTTCTTTCTTTCTTTCTTTCTTTCTGGTACTGGGGATGGAACCCAGGGGCTTTCTACCTCTGGGCTATACTCCCAGACCTATTTTATATTTTATTTGGAAACAGGGTCTCACTAAGTTGCCGAGATCCTTACTAAGTAGCTGAAGCTGGCTTTGAACCTGTGCGATCCTCCTGTCTCAGCCTCCCAAGTGCAGGGATTACAAGCGTGCACCACCACGCCCAGCTGTTTCTTTCCTTTTCCCACCCCTATATACTAATTATCAATCTCTTTTGCCTTTCAGTAGTCAAAGGAGAATAAATTGGCAGCTATTTTTTCTTCCTAATGTTTGGTTATCATTTTAGAGAAAAGTCCTGTGATCCTCACTGCTTTTATTTAGCATTTAATATAGATTTTGAAGGGCTTTTGTACAAATATGTTCCATACTCCCATTTCCAAATGTGAAAAGTTAGAAATGTAATAAATATAAGACATAGTTCATCTAATTTATATTATATTTTATAGAATCATTGGGGTTTATTCTACCCTTCCCGTTTCCATAAAAAATTCCCAAGATACATAATCAAAGAGTTTCATAGAAAGCAAATCATTATTATAAAGCTTAAGTAATTTAGAATTTATAAATTACTTGGTATAAATCCTTGCACAGAACAAGTGCTATAGAAATTTTGACTATTATTTCTGTCATCTTCTATTGTAAGAATGTCCCCCCTCTCAAATTCCTATGTTGAAACCTAAACCTTCAAAGTGATGGTGTTAGGAGACAGGGACTTAGGGAAAGTTGTTGGATCTGATGGTAGAGCCCTTGTCAATTAGCTACTGCCTTTTATTATGCCATTTTTATTAGCTCCCCTTTTTATATTAGTGACATTATATAAAAAAAAGTTATAGAGCTGCCTTGTTTCTTTCGTTATGGGAGACCAGTGAGAAGGTGCTGTCTATGAGTCTGGAAACAGGCCCTCGCTAAGTGTCAAGTCTGCCAGCCTCTTGAGCTTGAGCCTTCCAGCATTCAGAACTATAAGAAACATGTTTCTTTTATTAATAAGCTACATATATATATATATATATATATATATATATATATATATATATATATTTTTTTTTTTTTTTTTGCTGCAGCATCCCAAATGGACTAAGATATTATTGTATCTATAAATGCATAGAAATGTTTTGGGAGAGTTACCTCTGGTAATGGTTGAGGTACTGGGGGAAGGTAACTATTTCTCTAGATATGTCTTATTATCAGCATGTGTTACTTGTTAATAGTTTTGAATAATTGAGGAAGCAATCTTTTTTATTGGGCTAGATCTATCTATCTTTTTGTACAGGAGCATTCTGTAGTTTTGTGCTGTGACTAGATGAGTCTCATAGAAGGAGAAATGTCAGCTTTGTCCTCACATGATGCCAGATGAGACCCAAAGCTTGGGTGCTCCATTCAGGATAGTTCTCCAAGGGCCACTGCATCTAGCAAGGCTGCTTATGTCTTGTCAGGACATTTCTGCTGCTTGTCAGAAGGATTTTGCAGTGGTAACTAAAAATATGGGTTGATACTCATCCACAGTCTATTTAGTACTTTATGGAGTTCATCATGACAGGGACATACATGCACACAGTACTTGATGAGCTGCCCCCCATGCTCAATTCCCTCCCTATTCCCTGCCCTTTTCCATATATAATTTTGAGATTGGCATTTGTAATTTCACATATGTACATGACTTCAGGGTAAATGCTTCATTCACCGATTCTCTCTGCCCCCACCCTGCCACCTACCTCTAGATCCCTTCCATTGCTCCACTGGGGTTTCCCCTCCATTGACTCAAGTCTTTCTTAGATTTGTACAAACAGTGTGTTCTAAATTCTGGGAGGCCATGAAGGTAAATATTTACAGAGTACAGTGAGATGGAACAAACTGGGAACCTAGAATAATTATTGAAAAAAATAAAATTGCCAGAGAAAGAAGTTTTCTCAAAAACAGGTTATTAGGAAACCCTGTTTAGAACAAGATGTGAACTATATATCATTTAATGAGGATGCATTGATAATCCACATAAGTGAAAACCTGAGCTCTACTCTTTTAAATTTCTTCATAATTTGAGGATCTTAAATAGTAATCACTTTATTATAGATGTCTTTATATTATATGAATATATATGTGTGTGTATATATATATATATATATCAGTTCAAATTCTTTTTTCCATTTTAGTCAATAAAAAATAAATTATTAGATGATAGACAGTCTTAGGTCATAGCTGGACCACTTATTGCCTTCCCATACTTTTATTAATTAAATTTCTTTATTCTACTGAAGTAACTTCATTTTGTTTTCTCCACCATTTGATTGTGCAAAGTTTAAGAAATGTGGTTCTTGTTATCTAGCCAACTGCAACATTCTGGTTGGCCTCAGTAATCACCATATATGGCTCGCAGCTGTGTGTTCCCGCCCTAGCCCCCTGTTAACAGCTTATTGGCTTCTGTATTTGACTTGTTTGCAATAGCTCGCATGGTGATTGGGTTAATCTGATTGGTTCCTTGTTATTATAAACGGTTGCTATTGTCTAGCCTCAGCGTGCCCTTCCACTCAAATTTCTAGACTGAGGGTACTTCCACTGGCCAGCTAATAAAGGCTTCAATTGGCATATACTCCCCTGGACTCTCGAGTCTCTCGTTTCTTGCTAAACCTGTATTCATTACTTTTTCTCAGGAGTTTTTTTTTTTTTCTTTTTTCTTTCTCCATTGAACTTTGAAAGTGAAAAGACTTGCATAGCCATTTATGTTTACTGGGGATGCCCAACACATAAAATTCTGTGACAATAAGATTACACTGTTTAGCAGATGATGATTAAAATGTGAATATAGTTGATCAAACAACTTGGTGATGATTATATGGATTAAGCTCTATGTGTACATTACTTAAAGGGTATCCTGTATAGGCCTAATCTTATTTTCTTGATACTACTCATAAGGGAGCACACTTTAAGTCATATTTGAATCTTTAATGGAGGCTGAGGATACAGATTAACATTTTTGTAAATGTCAAAGAGAGGAAAGTGTGTTTCTCTCCCATAAGAACTAGGACCTGGATTAAGCAACACACACACACACACACACACACACACACACACACACAGACACACACTTAGTGTAGAATAGGAATCTGAACACTTTCCTATTTTCTGTACTCAAAGTTGTGGGTTTGAGCAACTGACACACAGGAAAGTGTTCAGTTCTATATAAAAATACGTAAACTCATTAAGTGCTCCAAACTTTGCCTGACTGTGGAAAATGTAACATATTCTGAAAAAGGATTTTAACTTTCCTGATTTGGCTGAGGTTTATGATGTTCCAGGTAACAGATGACTGGACATGTCAGCTGAGTAGAGACTGAGCTGAGGAAGAGAGGTAAAATCACCTGCTTTTAGTGATGGGTGTTCTCTTTAAAATATATAACTTTAAATAACTCTAATACAGTGATGTATTGAGTGGGTATCCATGAATAACAGTGATTAGTCCTGTTTAAAATCCTGAGTTCAAGTGCTTCTGTATCTTTATTAATGCCATCATGATGAATCCCAAGTCTGTTTTGACTATATCTAAGCCATTCAGACATTATTTGGGACTGTAAATTGCTGAAAACATAACCAAGTAAACGACTCTTAAGTATCTCTAAAGGTTGTATAAAATAGTTAGGGCCAGTTTTTTAAAACACAGACTCACTGTTTAGGACTGTCTCCAAATTTATGCATTGATAAACTCATGAGAAACTTAATCTTTAGAGACAATTCCTAAACTTTAAGGCAGTCAACTGATTTGATGATACAAACTATTTTTACTTTAAGTTGATTTATTTTATGTGTTTATTGTTTTTGTACTTTTGATGGATCACAAAGAATGTAGCATACTGTCAAAAACACAAATGGATGTGTTTTCTGTCTACTCACAGCTAGGGCAGATTTGGTTGAAATGTGAGCTCCTTCTTTTGACCTTCATGTAACCCTGACCTGGGAGGACAGCATGTCTCTAGGGGTGGAAGATAATTTAATTTCCATGCATGTCAAGTCCTCTATTTCTTCTGTGTGGAGGCTGCAGAGAAGTGTCAAATTCTGCAGAATCAGGTGTTCTATGTTGGAGATATAGAATACATTCTCCAGGGGTTAGTGTTGAGACCACCAAGTAGACTTCATTTTAGGGGCTTAAGGGAGCTCTGAAACCATAGATTGTGAAGATGGAAAATATTTCTTTACTCTGTAAACTATTCATCTTCCATTTCATTTTTAATATGTGTACTCATGATAGTATCAACAAAGGAAGTTCCAAAGGCCATATTTAGAACATCTAAGTTTATTATTTTATACTTTTCCAGATAAAAACAATGGCTGAAAATCCCAGTGTGTTAAAAAGTGTTTAAGTTTCTAATGAGTTCCCTGTGTTTTTCATCCCTAAAGAATGATACCACACTGCTTGCAAAGGTTAAATGTAGGCAACTCACTAATATCTACAAGATAAGGCTAATTCTACTTGGCTACTTGAATTTCCTGCTTTTCCCACATCTCTCTGGTTTATTATCCCACAGAGAAATAAAAATTTCTAGCAAAACCCAAGTTAGTGGCCTAACATGATTTAACACTTCTGTGATTCTGAAATCATAGTTATGTAAGTTCTCTATAAGATGATCTCATCTCCGTTTCATACTGTTAACCTCTCTGTGGAACTCCAGGATCATTATCCTACTGTACGAACTTCTCCATTTTTGTGAGTTATAGTAGCAAAGAGGAAGTGGTTTTTGAGTGGTTATTGGATGAGGCATGAGTGAGGAAGATTCAAAGAATAACTCCATCTGGGAGACACTTTGTAAAGCTCCTGCTGGCTAGATCATAGCAGTTTCCTTCCACAACAAAAAATTATTTTAGAAGTCCAAGGAGCAATTGATTACTTGACTATGATATCACTTGACAACAGATATCATTTTACTATGGTAATACTTTAGGTATTCAAATTACAAATGAAACTACTAATATATTTTTTCACTTAATAATATTTTCATAACATCCTACTCAGAGTCCCAATTCCTGTCTATAATTAAGTTTGGTGTTCAGAATTTTGATGTGTGATGTATAATGGAGAAAACTGAGCAAGAAGGAAAGAGGGGTTAACTTATCCATCAGGACAGACTAAATGCTATAACAACAAGCCTGCTGATCTTTAAAGCTTAACACAGTAAAAATCTGTTTTATTTTGTGAAAGTTGAATGAGGGTTGGAAGGACAGACACTCTGATCCATGCAGTCACTCAGGGACCAAGGCTCCTTTCCTACTATGGCTCTTTATCTCTCGCTGTGGCTAGGAGTCTCATTTATTTGCAGTTACAGAGAAGAGATCAAGAAGGCACACTTTTCTTAACAGCATCTAAGAAGAAGTGAGTAAAGAACCCCACAATGAACCTAAGAAATGTAGTGTGGTTTTGTATCTAGAAAAAAGAAAAGTACTAGTGAGCATTTAGATGTTCTAGAATGGGAAATAAAGTAGGCTGGGAATGAAGAGCTTTTTCAGTGAGTGTGAAATTGGGTGGAGAGATACTGAGGAGATAAATGGAAAATATTGTGAATGTTCTATTTCCCTCCAAAATGATGTCATGTCACTGTTATAAGCTTTATCTCTGTGTAATTTTAGAAGTTTTGGGATGGCAGCTTATGAGTGCCTGTGTGTGTGAGGTATAATCCTTTCAAACTGTGGCAGGTATTTTCAGGTTCATGTAAACTTTTTCCCACTCTTGTGGTCCCTAGCTAAAATTCAATAAAGACTCTGACAACTGTTTTGTAAACTTATCTTTCCAAATATCCATAAAATACTGACTTCTAAGACCAAGATCCAGGGTTGATGGAAACCAACTTTTCCATGAATACCATGAATTGATGTGGTTAGCAGTATAATCATCTTCTGAATGGAACATGTACAAGTTAAGCCTGAGGATCAGCTGAGGCTCTTCCAGGAAAGAGAACTTGAGAAAGACAAAGTCATTCACAAAGGGCTTACAGGGGCTGTATCCAGATCTGGCACTTTTGAAGGACTGTGAATCAAAACTGAATGGAAAATCATATAATGTATTCTGATTTCAAATAGAAAATATTAGCTTTTCCATCTTTTCATAGAGGTTATCCTCTTGATGAACCTTAAACTTAAAATCACATACATTTGCTGTCAGCAGTTCATTCTATATACTTACAGAAAATTCTTAGTGACACTCACCAAAGTGTCACTGGAGAGATGTTTTAAGTTTTTGCCTTTTGCTTGCCAGGGGTTACTGGCATTTGACTCTAGAAATTAAGGATCTGAATTATTCATTAGGATCTGTTTAGAGGTACCAAAATGCTGACTTATTTTATTGTGCTTAAGCATTAGGATAAATGTCCTGAAGTTGTTTTGGGAGAAATTGCCTTTGGTACAAATTTTGTAAGTTAGAAAACTAATCTGATTGCTATTTTTTTCACCATCAGCACATGATTTAGCAAACTTTTCTGTGCCTTTATTAGATTTCTGGTTCATTTTTTAAATTTACTTTTGCTTTTAGGATTACAGCCTTACTTTCATATGTGTTGATAGTAAACCAGTAATGAATATTATGTTAAATCACTTCTTAAAAAATATTGCTTTTTTATGATGGGGTTCTAAAAGCCAACTGTATTAAAATCTGATGAGCAATGTATTTTCAGTAATGCATTGCAAAAATACAGAATCAAAAATAGAAAATCAAAGATTTTAAAAGCAATTAACAAAAATATCAGACCAGATTGATAGCTAACTCTATACTATTATTATTTTCACTTTCTAGAATTGTGTAATATTCATTCAGTGGGTGTAAAAGCACTAGAGTTTAATCTAACCCAGAGAAAAGAGCTCATAATTCATATACTTAGCTCATTTTTTATAGCTAAGCAAATAATTGTATTCTTGAGAAAGTGACAATTCCTGATTTAACTGTTATGCATGGTATCTAAGTTTTAATAGTTATCATTCTGTCTTTGGCATTATTTAATTTGCCTCTCTACATAGTATTTCACTTTATTGGAATCTGTGAATACATGACTAATGTGAAAATTATCCATTTTGTGTGTGTTATTTCAGAAAATAGCTCTTGAATTGCTCTTGTGAAAATAAGCATTGGATGTCTGGAATGTGATTTCAAAAAGTGGAGATGGAATTAAATACAAACTACACTTTTACTCTTTGATGTAAAAATGCAATACTTCAAAGCTAAAGACAATAAAAATACTTACTACTTGATAAGTTATTTATACTTATTTTATGTTCCAACTTGATTATTTCAAAACAATATTTTACTGGCAAAATTTCCCAATAAAGTTAAAAATTTATTGGGATGGGGGAAGGAAAGGGAAAGGAATAAGGTAAAAATATAATCAAAAGAAGTTTAGTCAGAAAAATCTAGTAACTAAGAATATGTTTAAAAAGTATTTTTGGAGAAGTATCACTGCTTACTTTAAGTCTATTCCCCAAACAATAATTTAATTATAGAAATACATTTTTTCTAGGATTTTCACATTTGCTTTAATAATCTCCAATTACTGCAATTTCATGCCTCATGTGAGATATACCCATGTGGAATATGAACCAGAAAACTGACGTGCTGAGTTGTCAACATGGCAGGCAAATCAGCATGCTTGCCTCACCATCACATCAACCATGTGGGCTTAATACCTTGGTTCAGCATCGTGTAAGATTCATACAGTATTCAAATACAATTAACTATATCTATGTAAATAGTATTTTAATGAAAATGCTTCTGTCATTTTCAGCCATGATGAAGCAAAGTCATGATGAAACCCAGAGAGGGAAAAACATGTCAGGGAACACGGAGTTATGAAAACTGTATGAACTTCAGAGCCACCATTCTGCTTCTTACTATAGTTCTGGACAATGAAGAAGGTGCTGCCAAAGTCCATTCTCTAAAGAGAAGAATTGGACTTTGATTTCCAGAGTGTTCTTGACATTGGCCTCACATGCTATCTTTGGGTATACCTCCTGACCCTCTTCTGGCAGAGGAAATATGCCATCCCAGCTTTCCAGGCTTTCTTCATGAGGCAGATCCCCTTGTAAAAGCCACGGGACTCATTCTATTGTGTGAAAAGCACTCATCAAATCCTGTGAAATGCTCATTCAAACCCTTGTATTTTTATAACCACCATCCAGAAGGGTCAGTTAATGTAATACATTGACTTTATTAGCCTCTAAACAGATCTTGGGATAAAGTAACTGCTTCACATTATTTGGAGTATGGAAATGAAAGGCCAGTTGTCTATATGATTTTGATTAAAATTAAATTTCTTTTAGATATCCAGAAAAACATTCTATCACCTCTTGAGATCGCATCAATATTTAAAGCAGGTATGCCTAAGTAAATTGTTACATTGTCTAAAACTACAAGAAAAAGCATTTAGCCTGTGTACTTGACATAATTTCTTGTTATTTTATCGAGCCATTCTAACTTATAAGGGCTGATCTTCAGAGTTGTCCTTAAACTGAATTTAAGGGAGATGATTTTATATGCAGATAATTCACAGGTATCTGCATTCATTCGTTTTCTAGAGTATAGAAGTGTAAATGGGTTTAAACTTGAAGAGGCTATAAGTGGTAGGGGCTTCTTGACACAAGAGCTATAAGAGGCTACAGTGAGTGGTCTTGAGATACGTGTGGAGATGTTCTCATTGGCTAATGGATTAATGTGATATTGATGGATGTTTTAGTCTGTTTTGCCATTGCTGTGACCAAAATACTTGACAAGAAAATCTCAGAGGAGGAAAGGTTTCTTTGGGCTCAAGGTTTGAGAGGTTCATCCATAGGGCCAGATCTGAGGCATAAACCGCAGTGGTAGCGGTGGCAGGGTGTCTGGTGGAGGGACATGGCTGTGACATGATGGTGGCCCAAAGCAGAGAGAGCAGGGGGAGGGGGGAAAGGGACAGATAAGTCTTCAAGGCCCTTCCCCAGTGATCTGCCTCCTCCAGCCACACCCTACCTGCCCATGTTACCACCCAAGAAGTCCATTCAAATTATTAATTCATCTGAGTATGATAGCACATGCTTGTAATCTCAGTACTTGGGAAGCTGAGACAGGAGTGTTATGGTTTGGAAATAAGTGTTACCATTTGGGGGAACTGTCCCCGGGGACCTCGATTAGGCTCCCAGGGGTTATTCCCCATAACTGTGGGTTCTTGTCCTGACTCAGGACAGATGTACACTGGTCAGGACTCTTGCTGAAGATTTAAAGGAGTTTATTAAAAAGTTAGAGATACAGAAGACAGTTACAGCCCCATGCTATTCAGGAATAGCATGAGGAGGTGGTTTGAACAAATTCACCAAAGTACAAAATACAAAACAGTCTTTTATAGATATGACATCCTCCATCTTGCTGTCCTACGTAATTCTGACATAGGTAAAGTCCATCCCCTTAATTTTCCTGCCTAACTCTTGGTTTACCTGGAGGTTTCTCCTTTCAAGAAGGTCAATTCCCTCCTCCCAAACTCTTAACTAAATATCAGTTATTATGTAAACTTGTCTTTAGAATGAGAAAGTCCTAGCTCCAACTCCCTGTTGACTTGCTAATTACTTTTAGGTAAGGTGTTTTGCATTATAACAGTTACCTAATTCCTGGCTGTAACCAAGTCCTGACTTGCCCTTCCCTCTTCACAGATCTGACCTCCATGAACCAATTTTTGACAAATATATTAATAATCAAAACTTACTTTTTCAAATCTTTCTAGGTCATTCCTAATACTGGTACAAGGAGGATTGCAGGTTCACAGCCAGCCTCAGCAACTTAGTGAGGCCTCTACAACATAGTGAGAACCTATTTCAAAATAAAGACTAAAATAGGGCTGAGGGCCATTTGAATTTCTTCTTTTGAAAAGACTCTGTTGAGTTGGGTTGCCCATTTACCATGTGAACCAGCGATAGTGCTTTTGGGCACCTTCCCAAAGGAAAGAAAATCAGAATATTATAATGATACTTGCATATCCATGTTCATAGCAGCAAAATTTACGATAGCCAAATTATGAAACCAGCCTAAGTATTTGTTATCAGATGAATGGATCACAGAACTTTGGTATATACACACAATGGAATTGTACTTAGCCAAGAACAAATCACATCATTTGCAGGAAAATGAATAGAATCCAAGAATGTTATACTAAGTAAGTATAGCCTGCCTCAAAAATGAGTAGACATATCTTTTCTCTTATATTTGGAAGTTAAAGAGATATTCGGCAATACGGGCAGTATCAGATAGATGAACAGAAACTCCAGGGTAGTGACTGAGGGGGATTAGGAAGAAGGCATAAAGAAGGAAGCATTTAAAATAATGCTATGAATACATACAAAACTACCAATTCTAATATCACAGACATGCCAGCAGAGGGTGAGGGAGAGCATAGGGAACCTGTGGGAAGGGCGCCATGAGCTGTGTGCATATATTTGTCTGACACTCTTTACCCCAATATTATGTAAAGTCACAATTCATCAAATTAAAAAAAAAAAAGCACAGATAAAGAATAGAGCATGCAGAAGGGACACTAAGCAACATCTGAGACCACATCATAAAAGTCTTTGCAATTTCCTCCTGGCTCTCTCTGCTCCAAGAGATGTCAACTGCCATATTGCGAAGACACTCAAATTGTCCTGTAGTGAGATACGTATGGTGAGGAACTGCCTGACAACTACCAAGGACCAGAAGGCTCTGCCATGTAAGTGAGCCATCTTAAAAGTAAATTCTCTAGCCCTAGTCAACCTCATGAGAAACCATGATTTAAAATTGCTCCACATATCTTTTCTTAAATCTTGACTCACAGAGACTATGAGATAAATGTTTTAGGCTGTAAGAAAAAATGGCCGAGAGTATACCTAAGAGGTAGATTGCTTCGGTATCAATAAAAAACACATATCTGTGCCGGGCGTGGTGGCACACGCTTGTAATCCCTGCGCTTGGGAGGCTGAGACAGGAGGATTTTGGTTTGAAGCCAGCCTCGCTGGCTTAAGAGACCCTGTTTCCAAATAAAAATATAAAATAGGTCTGGGATTGTATCCCGGAGGTAGAAGGGTTTCCAGGAACCCCAGTACCACCAAAAAACAAAACAAAAAAAAACAAAAAACAAACAAAAAAAAACCACACATATGTGTATATATTTATAAACTCATTAGTAGATTATTCACTAATGATTTAGAACACTCATGGTTTAACTTTTCTACTCCTGAGGACCTTTTCATTGCCAATACATGAGCTTCTCCAGGGAACATTCTATATCCAAATCATAACAATGGTGGTGCTGTGGGATTGATGCAGAATAAGAAAAACAGTAGTCTATAAAAAGAGTTGAAAAGCAAATGCCCCAGAAACTAAGGAAATAGTGTCTGTCTTGCTAGTCCTCTACCTTTAGAGAAAAACCTTGTTGATTTATACTCGAAGTAGACTACCTACCTCTTTTCCTGGAATTTTACCTCTTTAGAGAACTTAATGGTTTTATATACCCTAACATAGCTGTTTTCCCTCTGGTTCTCTGGTAAACTCTTGCCCAGTTTGATTTAGACCAGAAAAATTCTTTGCTTAACCAAAGCTCTCTGAACTTTAACTGAATCAGATGCTTGCTATAATTTGGTACTGTGAAGTCTTCAAATCATATGCCACAGAATCCAGAACAGGGCAGTCATTTTGTCTCAGAACTAAAAGTTTCCCCAGTACCAAAATGTAGAAATTTCAAAACCAGAAATAAGCTTCTGATTCTGAGTATTTTTCTATATTTTAAAATATTAATCTTTTACCTCTGTTGTGTTTGCTGAGGTGCCACTAGAATAAAATAAAGGCAGATGTCTTTTCCAAGCAGCTTTTGCCAGTTTGGGCATTTTTTCCCCTGAAAACATTAAAAAAATACTTGGTTCTCCTTACATTAAAAAACATTAAACATTACATTGCAAACATTAAAAAAAATACTTGGTTCTGTTACATACACATTTTCCATTGCATTTGGTAGAAGAATTTTAAAGCTCTTAAATCACTTAAGCAGAGAGTGCTAAGGTATTTCTCAGCAGCTATCATACAAACTACATATTTAAGGAAACATGGAACGACAGACCCTGTTCCTGCTTTCTGGAGTGCTGTTAGTTTATAGGGAGATGTTAAAAAAGAAAAACAGCACAATAGCTCTGTCATAGTGTATCTATCCATTTACCTCTCTCTCACACTCTCTATGCATCTATGCACATATTTATCTATCAAACAATAATGAGATAGGCAGGGGTGGAGGGCAGAAAAGGAGAGAGAGAGAGAGGGAAGGCACACAGTGAACAGAGCGGGAGGGGAGGGAGAGAGCAAGGAGAGGAAATGCACACATCAGTTGTACAATGTGGAGGGTTGAAGCAGGTGTATGTGGGCTGGGGAATGATGCCTGTGAACCTATGTTGACTGCAGATATATACCTAGGCTCTGGACATGGCTTTCTCAGATCAGTGCTTTGTTTCCTGAGGATTTCTGCCTCCTGGAATTCTTTGGTGGATGCAAAGATGATCCTGTTTAACAGGAGGCACTCCTGACACCTTGCACTCTGGTTCAGAAACAGGATCTTGAGCCTATCTTGAGCCTCGTCCCTGGAGTGAAGCTGCTACTCTACACTGTCACACTCTGTCATCTACCTACTCCCTAGTGAATGATTTACTTTGAAGTTTTTATTTTAATTCTTCTCCTCTCACTTTAGCTTGGGATTGATAGTCCTCCTCTCTTAACATCTGTTTTGCCTCACTGAAAGGCTGTCCAAATGTAGCACATTACAGTGTTTCTTTATTATCTTTATAGAAGAACAGGGTGTAGATGTGTGACCATAATTCAAGAAGCTTGTCACAGGGTGCTAGGAACTAGCTGGGGGAAATTGTATTGCGTCAAGGATGTTGGAAAGCAGACAATAGCATGGTGTGGGAAAAAAAGGAAAATACAATACGCTGAGCTCACATTTCCCAGAAAACCACCCCAGTTGTGTGGCCCTACCAGCAGTGTGGAGAAGTTTCCGGAATCTTTGTTCTATGGGAAGAGAGAAACATCTCGAGTTATCCATGATGGGCACATCCAGCAGAGATCAAAGAGCTTTCCCAGACATTTTCTTTGTGACTCCTTCACTGGCCAACAAAGCTGTTCTTTAGCTACCTCTGTCTCATTTTTGTTGGGTGGTTAAGACTTTATTTTTAATGTGGCAGAGAAAGATGTTGACCCCTTTTTATGCTTAGTAAATCATTAAAAAAATTTCTTTTTTATAACTGGTAGGTTAACATAGGGTAGGTAGGGTAGTAACAGGCATTTGCCAAGGTATTATCAAAGTACACTATCAAAATGCTTGAGTCCTTGAGTGACAGGTCACATGGAAGCATATGTGACATATGTGCCAGTCCCAGTAGTGGTGAGCACTGTGAATTATGGAAGGGACATGCGTGCAGTCTGGCAGAAGACTTCCTTGGTAATAGTTTAGAATTAAATTTCTGGTAAGTTTAAAGTTTTGACAGGTTTTAGATTATGTTGGTAATTTTATTTTTATTATTTTTATGTTGGCATTTTTAAGAACAAGTTATAATTTCCTATCTTGAAAATTGAACCATCATTTATATGTCCGTCTGCCTATCTATCTATCTATCTATCATCTATCTATCTATCATCTATCTATCTATCTATCTATCTATCTATCTATCTATCATCTATCTACCTATACATAGATATAAATGCTGCTCCAGTGAGAGGTAGTTACTTGGATCCTAAATGTTCCAAGGTCTGATTTTTCAATTTTTCTAAATGTTCTGGGATACTCCATATGCTTGCCATAATTTTTTTTCTTTTTCTTTTTCTAAACTTAAACTCCAAATGATTCCAAGGTCAACCTGAAAAGAATCCAAAGTAAACTCCAAATGACTCCAGTAGACACAATATGCAACAATTGATATAAATGTGTGTGTGTGTGTTGTGTGTGTGTGTGTGTGTGTGTGTGTGTGTGTGTGTTTAGTGTGTTACAGTGCCATACCAAAACTGTAACGGTTGCCCCCATTGGGCGCCAAAACTGTAACCGCGTGAGATGTGGGTTTTTGCTCTTAGATATTTTAGAAAAGAACAGCTAGAACTCTTCTGCTGTAAGCTTAAGCGATTTTTATTATTACAAAGGCAGAAAAAGGAACAGAATATTATAAAGCATTACAATGAGAGATGTAGTAGAGTGCCTTGAAAATAAGAGACTGGAGTTTTGAACATAAGAACAGATTTTATAAGGATTAATTATCTTCTTTTTCCCATCCTGCTTAGTCAATAGTCTTTTTACCTCCTCCTGACCTAATGCAGGCATAGGCCCACCAATTATATCCATGGTGTTAGCTTTTCTTGTTAGATTTATGACCAAGATGTGTTACTTGGTTAACAAGATCAGGGGTTACATGGCATGTGCCCATTTTGGAGAAGGTCTGTACAATCCACCCGTGTCCTTGGGGAGTTTTCAACCTTTCTCTATCTCTATATGCTAGAAGTTATTTATTTTGTTAAAAAAAATGTCTTTAAAGTGTGGAGGCTTCGGGCTATAACTCCTTTGTGTACTTTGTAATTAGTATTGAGGAGATAGAAAGGAAATAGGCATAGGGAAAAGGCCTCAGTAGAAAAAAGTTAATTTCCTGAGTTTCCAAAGGCTTAGAGATAAGAAAACCATCTGTTTACTAATCAACAAACCCAGGAGCCAGGACAGAGCAAGTGGACACTCCTACTGAATGAAAGGAGACCCTTCAAAGGACTTGCATATACCCTATGCAAATCCTGAGAGCTGCTTCCTAGAAATCCCAAAAGTCACCCTAACCAAAGTGGACTTGCAAGCGGTCAGGCCTTGCCTGACCGGACGACAAATTGGGACTTTCCCTCTCGGGACCCCCTCCCCTTTTGGGGAGCTGTTCTTTCTCTCGCAGGTCATGTTGGCCCTGAGAGAAGGCAGAGTGCATTTGAGGGCACGTGGCTCGGGCGACTCTCGAGTAGTGACCTGAAGGCCTCTGCTGGACATCAAGGCTTGTCAGGCCCCTAGGGGTGACCTGTACCTCTTTTCTGGCAGATCGTGTGGACTCTGGGAGAAAGTAGTTTACAACTGATGGGCACTTGGCCCGGGCGACACTCGGTTAGTGACCCTGAAGCTAGCTACTGGACCCCGGAGTTCTGACCGCCCCTTTGGGGTTTTCGGCCACTTTTCTCTATTCCCTTCTGGCAGATAGCATGGACGCTGGAAGAAGGCAGCCTGCACCTGAAGGCAATTTGGCTTGGGCTACTCTCAAATATTGTCCTGAAGGCAGCTGATGGATCCAGAGTTCCAGCCCCTTTGGGTATTCAGCCACTCTCCCTCCATTCCCTGCTGCTTCCAATAAACCTTTTACTCCCCTTCCTGAGGTATGTGGGTGTCATTCTTTGCTCACCGTAGACAAGAACTCACCGGGTTTCCTCTCAAGAAACCCCCGTTTCAGTATAGGTTCTCTTAACCTTAAACTAAACTATGGTTTGTTTTAACATCCCCTGTTTAGCTGGGCTAACAGCTAACTATTAGCTGAACGAGGTTAGTATTGGCTGTAGCTCTTGGCTGACAGCTTAGAGCCAGAAAAAAGAATTTTATTGTTTTGCCTAAGTATTAAAGCTTATTCTTATTAGCAATTAATACAACTTTTATTTATTTATTTATTTATTTATTTATTTATGGGTCTGGGGATGGAACCCAGGGGCATTTGACCTCCAAGCTACACCCCCTGCCCTGTTTTTTAATTCTTTGTTTTTGAAACAGGGTCTCACTAAGTTGCGGAGGGCCTCACTAAGTAGCTGAGGCTGTCCGCGAACCGCGATCCTCTGGTCTCATCCTCCCAAATGCTGGGGTAACAAGCATGCGCCACCACACTCAGCTAATACAGCCCTTATTAACAATAAATATAGGCTCAATCCCCATCATTTAGAACTAGAACTAGAAAACAATTTTTCTAATCCAAAGTCCAAAGTTATTTCCTTCACATCATAAAGGGCTCTGTCATCAAGGTGCCATTGTATTTGAAATGCATAAGTTTTGTTGAAAATTCTAAATTTCTAGATGACTAAAGGTATAGGCTAGAAGAAGTTTTCTTTTAATAACTTAACAAAATTTCACAGGAACATTGCATTGTGTTCCTCTAAGATGGAATAAAAACCTCTCAGTTCACAGTCTTACTCCTGGAATCTAAGGAAGGGTTAAACAACCTTTAGAAAAATGATGCATTTATATATTTATATATGCTGGGATGATAGGTGTGTACCACCACACTCAGCCACATACATATTTCACTTTTTTCTTGATTATAAAGAATAGTAGAGTGTATAATCATGGTAGTAATAAATTCAACATTCTCAGTTTCAGAGATATGCGTGGGATTCTAAAATTCAACATGAAATAATCAGTAATTTTGCAGAGATCATTGAAATGTGTTTAGGCTTCATATATAGGCTAAAGACATTCGTCTAGTGAGTGAGCCTCGTCGACCACCAATCTTATTCACTGCATTATTCTCTCTTCTCAATCTATATGAAGCAATCCAAGTGAATTGCTATAAAAATAGCGTTATAGATTTGTGATAGAAATGTGTGTGTATATATGTGTAGGTATGAAAAGAAAGCCAATTACTAGACCTGTTGATAAGGTAGAATAAAATAAATTTTTAGGTAGAAAGAAAATGTATTGGAAGAAAGAATATATATATATTGTGGTACTGGGGATGGAACTCAGGGGCATTCTATCTCTGAGCTACATCCCCAGCCTTACTTTATATTTTTTATACTTTATTTTTGAAACAGGGTCTCACTGAGTTGTGAAGGGCCTCACTAAGTAGCTGAGGCTGTCTGTGAACTGCGATCTTCCAGTCTCTGCCTCCCAAATTCTGGGATTACAAGTCTGAGCCACCAGGCCTGGCTAAGTTATGTTTTTAAAATCTAAAATCTTTAGTTTAACAGAGCTTGGTTATTCTTAAAAGGCTGGGCCCATACTTTTAAGTCAAATGGGCTGGCTCAGGAAATTCCTGAGGTGATTAAACCTGAACTTCACCTTTGGTCAAAGTTCTACTGGACTTCAGGGATATCCTCTAAAAAAAAATCACACTTTTTGTTAAAAAACCTCCAGCACCCTGTACCCTGACAGCCTCAATTCTGCCTCAGCTCCCAAAGAGTCCTGGCCCAAAAGAATTCTCACCTTTTATGAACCAGAAAGCTTCAAAGAAGAGGCTGGCATCCCATGTGACCTGTCCACCTCCTTTCTAGAAGGCCTACTAAAAAGGTATAGCTCTAAGAGCTCTTAGCTATTTTTGAGCCATTCTTTTTTGGGCCATTATTAGTCATTTTGCCATTTTGAGTGCTTTTGGGACTATTTGGGGGCAGCTTTTAGGCAGCTTTTGCAGCTCTTGGCCTCTCTCACTGCTATGGCTATCATTTTTTTTTTTTTTTTTTTGGTGGTACTGGGGTTCCCGGAAACCCTTCTACCTTTGGGCTACACTCCCAGACCTATTTTTTTAATATATATATATTTTTATTTGGAAACAGGGTCTCTTAAGCCAGAGAGGCTGGCGTCGAACCTGCGTAATCCTCCTGTCTTTGCCTCCCAAGTGCAGGGATTACAAGTGTGCGCCACCATGCCAGGCACTATCATGATTTTTTGAGATGGCCCGAAGTGTGCTGGTATTGGGAAATGGCTTCAAAAATTATTTGAAAATAGCTTTGGAATCAATTTCTCAAATATTGAAAGTCAGAGCTTGAGTGTCATGCAGGCACTCAGGCAGGGAAGGAAACCTGCAGAGTTCCCTGCACCAAAAGTCATTAACAAGAACATAATAGCATTGCAGCCCAGGGCCTTCTTATTTTAAAGACAAGTTTACATAGTAAATAACTCCTAGCAGACAGGCTAAAATTCCCCAAGGATGTGGGAAGATGGCACAAGCCTTAAAAGAGGGCAAAGACCATGAGATCCCTGACTTTGATGATTAAGTAACACATTTTGGGGTCTTGAAGATTTGAGCTTACACCTACAGGAAGAAAGCTTTTGGTTAAGTAAGATGTAAGATAGTGAATCCTCATAACAACACCAAAAGACGCCCCAACAGATAGGACACCTATGTTGGGTCAAGAAGAGGATTGGTTAAGCAAAGATGTAAGATAATAATCTTTATAAAATTTATTCTATATCCAGAAACTTCAGTGTCTTATTTTCAAGTCACTCCATTATATCTCTCCGATGTAGTGATTTATAATGTTCTGTCCTTTCTTTCTGCTTTTGTAATAATAAAATTGCTTAAACTTACAGCAGAAGAGTTCTGGCTATTCTTTTCCAAAAATAGCTAAGATCAAGAACCTGTGGCTACATCTCGCACCATAACACCGATTCTCACCAGAATGTGTATCTTTACGTTACTTGAATTAAACTCTCTGCCTTTATCTCTGACTGGTGTGTGTTGGAATTCATTTTGCCTTAAAAGCCAAGAACCCATAGAAGTTATCGTGCTGCTTTTAACACTGTGATGGACATGAGAGAGAGAGAGAGAGAGAGAGAGAGAGAGAGAGAGAGAGAGAGAGATCTATGTGTTTCTTTTAAGCCAGAAAATAGAAATTTTTAGATAAATTAAAAACACAAATGTGAAATTTGGCAGTAACCTTAGTCTATACTATAAAAGTGAAATATATATATTTCTCTTTTTTTGGTGGTACTGGGATTCCTGGAAACCCTTCTACCTCCAGGCTACATTCCCAGATCTATTTTATACTTTTTTATTTGGAAACAGGGTCTCAAACCTGTGAGATCCTCCTGTCTCCGCCTCCCAAGCGCGGAGATTACAAACGTGCGCCACCACGCCCGGCAAAATGAAGTATATTTTACTTCACAAAAATGATATAGTCGTATTGTATTAATGAACTTAGAGACTTTTCAAAGCCTTAAAATCTAATTTTCAATTGAGCTTAATTCAATTGAATCAACTGACAATTTTAAAAGATTTAAGTCCAGATTTTCAAATTTTTTTATATCAACTTTATTTTTTTTTTATTGGTGCACTGTATTCATACATCATAGTAGGATACATACTTTTGTAGACATACATGCACACTTTTCCCAGTCAGCCCCTACACAATCCCCACCCCATTCTCTCCCTATCCCTCCCTCCCATGCTTGGCTTAGTAGTTGACATCTAGTATTATGGCAATTTATTTAAAATTAAAAATGATAATCTCACATAACAGTTTCATTTGTCTGATACCAAGCTTTTGATGACTTAAAGATAACATTTCAATATTTCTTTTTGCTTTCTTTCTTACCAGAGAATATTTTTTTTCCATTTTTTAGGTGAAACTATCATATATTTATATATTTATTTTTCAGAAAAAAATCTATCCTAATATGGAATATGGACTCTAGGTACCCAAAACGATCTTGAAAAAGAACAAAGCTAGAAGATATATATTTTCTGATTTCAAACCATATAAAGCTACAATAATTGAAACAGTGTAGTACTATTCAAAAGGCAGATATATAAACCATTGGAGTTAAATAAAAGCCTAGAGCTAAATTCTTCCCTATATTGTCAAGTTATTTTTGACAAGGTTTCTATGAACATTTGGTGGTGGAAATATTAATCTTTTAACTAAATATTGTTAAAAAATAATAATTACATGGAAAAGAATAAAATTGGACCCTTACCTAATCCCATATACAAATATTAACTCAAAATAGATAATAGACCTAAATATAAATCTTAAGACTATAAACTTTTAGGAGAAAATCTGGGTCATTAAACCTCACAACATTGAAATTGGCAGTAATTTCTTGGTTATGATTTCAATGGCACAGGCAACAGAAGAGTATACAAACTCCCTAAAAAAAAAAAAATTGTATATCCAAAGACAATGTAAACAGAGTTAACAGTTACTAATAGAATGGGATAAAATATTTCCAAATGCTATATCTGAAGGTATATTAATATTCCAACTAGAAATCCTAAAAATTAACAACAATAAAGGCAAACAATACCCTTTAGAGATAGGTAAAGACTAACATAAATAATGAATCTCCACAGATAACCAATCTTAGATGTCTGTTGGATGGAAAATCTTGTTTCTCTAGTTCTGGAGTGTGTTACCTATTTCTTCTTTGTAGTTAATCTCTTTGAGTATTTTCTCTAGTGCTGGTTTTGAAGACATAAATTCCTTCAGTTTCTGTTTGTCATGGAAGCTTCTTATTTCTCCCTCTAATTTGATAGAAAGTTTTGCTGGGTAGGAAATTTTTGGCTGGAAGTTGTTTTCTTTCAGAATTGGGAATATGTTACTCCAAGCCCTTCTGGCTCTCATAACTTGGTTTGGGAAGTCTGGAGTGATTCTAATTGGTTTGCCTCTGAATGTCACTTGGCCCTTTGCTTTTGTTGCCTTTAAGATTCTCTGTTTGGCTTCCACATTGGTCATTTTGACAATTATGTGGAGTGGGAATCCTCTTCTCCGATCCTGTCTAAAGGGAGTTCTATAAGTTTCCTGGACCTGTGTATCAACCTCTTGCTCTATGTCTGGAAAATTTTCTGCTATTACTTCCTTGAAGAGATTGTTGATCCCTTTGGTTTCACCTTCTTTTCCCTCCTCTATTCCAATTATTCTTAGGTTAGCTCTCTTAAAATGGGCCCATATTTCTTCTTCAATATCAGATTCCTGCTGTCGGATATTTTTTTCTAGATTAGAAACTATGCATTCATTTTTGGATTGCTCATCTTCTAAGAGTGAGATTCTGTTCTCCATGTGTTCTAATCGGTTGTTTGTGCTTTGAATTGAGGCCTTTACTTCATTAATTGCATCCTTTATCTCTTTTTGGCTCTCTCTGAGTTCTTTTCGAAGCACCTCTATTATTTCTACAGTTATTTTCCTGATTTGATCTTCTAGAAATCTCTGATTTTCTGTTTTATCGGGTTCTGATGTTGTGGGGTTGTGGGCATTAATTGCTCCAGTATTATTCCTCTTTCCCATGATTTTGGATGTTTGTGCCTTCTCTGGGTTCTTCCCTTGGGTCAGTATGACTTCACTTAAGGTACTCTGGATCTCGAGTCTGTAGTATCTCAGACCCCACTACTCCTTTACTGGGTTTTATCACAGAGTCTCCGACCCAGAGAGTCGATAGAGGCTGCTTTAGACTGTGGGGGGTGCCAGGTTGCACGTTCTCCTATGGTGTGATATCTCTGTCACCGCCCCTCCCCCACTGGGTCAAGTCCCAGGGAGTACAGTACTGGGATTTCTCCTCTGTGGCCCGCAATTTGACTCACTGTTCTTGAGTACGCAGATGTAGCTGTACTGGCCTCGCTGAATTCGGTGCTGTTGCCGCCGGTGGCAATATGGCGCCGCTGCTACGCCCTCGGCTGTGGGGCTGGCATTTTTCTTCTTGGTTTTGATTTCCACTCTGAATCCCTGCAGCGTGTGCTGAGCTCGGCCACTGGGAGCTTTAGATGCTCTCTGCGCGGAGAAATCCCGCCTGGCTGTTCCGCAGTGGCTCACCTCGGCTTGCTGTAGCAGTCCCTTGAATTCGCCGGTGCCGCCGGTAGTATGGCGCTGCTGCCGCGTCTGCCGCGTCCTCGGGTGTGAGGCCAGTGTATCTCCTCTGTGGCTCTGTTCTCAGTCCGCTTTCTCTCTGGAGCCTGGTGATTTTTTGTTTCACCTGTGATGGTGTTTTCTGGCTATGAAAGGCGCTGATTTTGTGGTAATGGAGATTTGTTGTTAGCGGGGCTCTTAAGCCCCGCTTTTCTCGGTCGCCATCTTCCCGGAAGTCCTCAGGGTCTGATCCAGATTTTCAAATTTAATGTAAATGACATTAATACCCTCAATATTATGTCACATAGGACATACCTAACCTGGTGTCGCTTTGAAAATAGACCAACTAACCAATAAGTAAGTGGGTTGTAGTGAATTGCAAAAATGGCTACGAATAATATTCTGAGCCGTTGTCATGATTTGCCTTGTATAACTGGACTTGAGCAAACATGAGGCATGAAGGGTTTGAAAAAGGCTTGCACTCTGGGGCTTGCTCTTGCTCTCACCCTGCTCTTGGGATCCTGAGGCTGCTGCCATGGTAATAGGTAAACTAGTTGAGAGACACACTTCCCAGTTGACCCAGGCATTTCAGGAAGAAAAAAACAAAACAAACAAAATACCCAACCAGGTTTAGGCAACTTATCAGCTGTCCACAAATGCAGGGATGAGCTCAGCTGAAACCAGTAAAACTATCTAAGTAAGCCCTGCTCAAATTGCCAGTCCACTCTACTTGAATTCAATAAATGGCAGTCATTTTGAGCCTCTGAGTTTGTTTGGAGTATATTGTTATTCAGCAATAGATAACTGATGCAGTAATAGTAAACATGATACATAATTTTAAAAGTAGTAATACAAATATCTTAAGGGCAAAAAAAAAAATTGAAAACTACAAAAAAACAAAAAATGTTCTATATGTATGTTAGACCCAGGATTTTTAGTTTATTTTCTGGTTGTGGGTTCTAGATCTCATAAGTGTATTTCAGCCTGACCACACTAAAGAAGCAGAAGTAAAATCTATAAGGAGTTTCAAGATATTCTGTTGAGGTTGATATCAGTACTTATGAATTTTTAAAAAAATTTTGTTATAGTATTTTTTTCTGAATATAAGTTATGCCAAATGACTAGTTTTTAGCTCCAGCAGATAGCCTGTAGAAACTTGTTAGTCCTTTGCCTATTTGACACTTTTACATCTTTGAACAAAATATATAGATTTTTTTATAACAATTTTTTTATTGAACATAAATGGTATACAGAAAATTGGAAGGCCTGTAGACTATATACCAACACAAGTTAGTAATAAAATCTAGTTTCTATTCTTTTGTACATAAAATAAAACTAAAAAAAAAAACCCTCAAGGACTTGGCTTTATTTTAATTTATTTGTTCTACTTCCATGTCTGCAGATTACTTTGACCCAAGACATGCTGAGTTTATGAGAAGGTTCTTTGGCAGCACACAGCAAGACTTGTGACCATCAGTCCACTTCAGATATTTTCAGACTCAGAGGTTTTTATTTCATCTCAGAAGGACAAGAGAAAAGAATGTGATGTTTTTGTAAGATTTTGTGAGGTTACTGAAAGTAAACTTTTAACCCACACCTTTAGTCATCCCTCAGAAATTTAGACTTTCAAAAAGAAATTACACACCCCAAACACACTTGCATTTTATTGACAGAACCTTTTAGGATATGAATGAAGTAACTTTGAATTAGAAAACATCACTTCTGTTTCTAGTTCTGATATTTTAAAAACTGCATAAGTGATTGGGAAAATAATTTAATCTCTGTAGCTGAGTTTTCTCATCTATGTTATATCATTGAATAAAGGATACATTCAAAATTTTCTTACACAATAGCAAGAACTATAAAATACATTATTATAGGCATTACTAAAATGTCTCAACTGAACAAAATTTAGTATTTACAATTGCCTCAGAAAACACCTTTACAAGTGAGACCAGATCACCACATTTAAGAAAAATGAGAAGAGCATTTTCTAATATAGAAGTTGTGGCTTGTAAGAGATCAGATATAGAAAATGTATGCTCTAGATAAGCCATAGGCTGGTTTATATATTTCAACACCTTGGCCAGGCAGATAATATTTATTGAAATGCAAAAGTATTATTACACTCAAATGTACATGAGTAATATAGTTCAGAATTCTGTAGCATTTGTAGAACTACTCATAAATGGCCAGGATAAAATCCAATTTGGTCTTGATTATTGGATATTGTGTCCATTGGAATCATTAAAATGTGAGTTAAAAACAGAAAAAGAATTTATGGGAAGCATATGAGATATTACAGGGAATCTACTGAACAGTCAAACAACCAGACCTTTGAACATATAGAACTTAGGAAACTATCTCTTGTTTCGGTAGAAATAAAAAAAGGCAATACCAATATTATTTACTATTTTAATTCAAAGAAAGATATAGGTGAATTAGAGTGCTAGTTCAAAACCAGAAAGAAAAGAAAGAAAAAAAAATATGATACACTTGTTATAATTAATAAGGATGACTTTAAATTTTTTTGTATGAGAATTGCATCAAAATTATTTAATTTAGGCCGGGCGTGGTAGCTCACGCTTGTAATCCCCGTGCTTGGGAGGCTGAGACAGGAGGATCGCACAGGTTCGAAGCCAGCCTCAGCTACTTAGTGAGGCTCTCAGCAACTCAGTGAGACCCTGTTTCCAAATAAAATATAAAATGTGTCTGGGAGTATAGCCTGGAGGTAGAAAGCCTCTGGGTTGCACCCCCAGTATCACCAAAAAAAAAAAAAATTAATTTGCCAAGTGATATTTGTTTTCAAATTACATGGTTGCATTAGATTTTCTGAAGCTATTTTTTTGAGAGAATAAAAATTTGAGGGAGGACTATAAAGATACAAATTAAAGTGACTTTAATGGTGGGGAAACTTTCAGTATTGGATGTGTTCCGGGGGCCTTGTTGGGCTCCCGAAACTGTTAGAGTGAAGTGTAGCCACGGGTTCTTGTTCTGAACTATGTATAGAAAATACTACCCCAAACTCTTGCTGGAAGCTTAAAAGAGATTATTATTACAAAGAGGGAAAGATAGGTCCAAACTATGCATATTTATTCTTAGCTTAGGACAAGAATCCATGTTTTTTTTCTCTTTGGGGTCGTTTTGGATTTTGTTATGGGTTGGGGGAAAATGTGTCCGGGACCTCGCAGGGGTTCCCAGGAAACAGTTTCCACAAACCATATTCTCCCAATCCGTAACACAAACCATAACAATTTTGATGGTGAATCACCTTCATTTTGGAAGGTTTACCATTCCAGATATTTTTTGGAGAGATTGTTTAAAAGGGTTCACATTTGATTTTATATTTTATGGACTAGAATAATAGAATCAACAAAATGTGAACTCACAAAATGATCTCAGGAAGCCTACATAATTTTCTATGTGAAAATTATTGTAGAAAGAGCTATTAGAAGCTATATTTCCTGATGCCATTACACTAAGCTTTTAGGTTATTCTTTGAACAAGTTATCACATATGTAAGTTCTTTCTTGTGCTGAAGATTGAACTTGAGGTGCTATACAAGTGAGCAACATCATTAGCCCTTTTTCATTTTTTATTTTAAGATAGCATATCACTATGTTGATTAGGCTGGCCTCAAACTTACAATCTTCCTACTTCCACCTCTTAAATTCTTGAAATTACAGGTGTGCACCACCATGCCCAGCTTTAAATAATTTTTAAACAAAAATATTATGCAAATTAATCCCATGATGTTTTGTGCTATAAATTTTAAAACAATAATTTTATAATATTGCACACCCAAAATGAGAGTATTTTTTTTTACCAAAATATAATTGGCATTTGGATCTGTTTGTTACTTTTAATGAGCAGGTGGATTTCACTTTATGGTTCTCAAGTAAGTAGAAAATGCTCTCAGATATACTGTATAACTTGAGACCATGTGACATATAGAACATAATGTTACAGTTGAGAGAATTGTTCCAGGGACCCTGTTAGGATCCTGGAAACTGTTCCAGTTATGGTGAGAGAGAGAGAGATGTAACCGTGGGTTCTTGTTCTTAACTAAGTATAGAAAACTCCAGTCTGAACTCTTGCTGGAAGCTTAAATTAATTTATTATTATAAAGATTAAAAAATAAAATATAGATGACTATAGCACTATGCTATACTATCCCTAACCGGAGATACTATAGGAGGGGGTGACTTGAAAAGAAGTCACTGGAGGCTTCTGGACCCAGAGCATTTTATACCAATAATCTTCTGACCCAACTAGATCCTCCCCATTCTGAGGCCAGTCTTTTGATTTGGGGATTCCTTCCTGTAGGTCTGTCCTATCTCCCGTACAAACGTCAAGCCTTTTGTTACACCCCCAAATGTGTTGTTCATTGATCATTGGAGGAGTCTGGGATCTCTTGAAGGTTTATGGCATCCTCCCACATCCTTGAGAAATCTTATCTTTACAATGAAAAAGGTATCTTTACCCTGGGACTATCTCTGTTGTCTTGCTAATCACCCTTGGTGTCTGAAATTCTGCAGCTCTTTCCCTGAAGCTCCTGGCATTTTTTTTTTTTTTTACCACAGACAGTACTGATACATTAATACATTTTGAAGCCTCTTCCCAATACTGGTACACATAATTATACATATTTAAAAAAATTATTTGTTCTTATAGCATGTGCCCTCAGAGACAGGAGTTAGTCTGATTGAATAACATTCAGTACTACTTATCTGAGCTACCTTGTATAAGCATCAGTTACATGATAGCCATTGTCACTTGGGGTGTACCTGTATTATTATACATATGTGACAATATCAGAAAGGTTCTTGAATATATGATCTCATAAAACAAATGAATTAATTGCACATAATAAACCCTACACTAAGGATTTATGGTTATATTCTTTACTCTTCAGATATTTTTTTTTTTTTTTGGTAGTACTGAGGTTCCTGGAAACCCTTCTACCTCCGGGCTATACTCCCAGACCTTTTTTTAATACTTTTTTATTTGGAAACAGGGTCTCTTAAACCAGAGAGGCTGGCTTCGAACCTGCGCAATCCTCCTGTCTCCGCCTCCCAAGCGCAGGGATTACAGCATGCGCCACCACGCTCAGTGTCTTCAGCTAATTTTAGAGTGTATATTTTTAAAATGATCTACAAATAGTTTATATGTTCCCAACATTCATTCAGTGCATTTACCCCGAGGTTGGCAGTGATTTTTAATTTCCATAGAAGTTCATAAAGCCTTTGGTTAAATCACATGAAGGAATGAATATGTCTTTGCTTAGCTTTCACATGCTTCAGTGGCTCCTCCTCTTTGTTCTCCCTCTTCAAAATCCATGCTAATTAGCTCTGGGATATTTTCTACCCTATATAAAAAGATATAAATCTAGCCCACAGGCTTCCAGGTTCAATGTGGCTGTTGTTATTGTTGTTATTTTTCCTGTATCTGAATTGTCACAAGCCTCTATTCAACTACCTGATAAAATTAGTATTTTAAGATTATACCCAGATTTTGTCTAGGTTCTCCAGTGAGGCTGTGGCAGGGAGCTAGGGGTTCTAGCAGTTTAGACATTTAGCATGACTAGGGTTAGGGATATGCCTGTCCTGTCTGAGTTGTTATCCTTGATTTGTTCTGGTTTCTGCTGAGAGATCTTTTCACAAGGGTGTTAACTGTTTTCCTACAAACAACAGATATATTTTCACTTACTAACATCACCAAGAGACCCTCAACATTCTGTGACATGTCAATATTGTCTTTGGCTGTAGGGAACGTATTTAACTGCCCCAATACTACACTTGGGCTGCCTCAAGATTCTCTGTCCACACAATGAAAACGAATTTCTCCCACTCTATCATGCTGGATAAAGGAAACCCTGGGTTTAACTGCCTTCCCAGATCCTGTTAAAAAATGAAAACAAACCCTCTATGATTTTCATTGTAAAATCTATCTTGCTTGGTGTTCTCCATCTCAGTAAATGCCACCATCATTTACAATTGCGTAGACCAAAAGCTTTTAATTATCTTGGTTCCTTCTTTTTATCTCATGTCTCCGTTCAATCTGTTAAAAAGTTTTTTGGCTCTATTTAAGTTGTGTTTCTGAGCCAGTCCTTTTCCTCATTTTCAGTGTCATTACTTGAATTCAAGTTAATGTGTTGTCTTACTTGGTTTATGGTAATAACTCCTCAATCAATTTCTGTTATTTTCCTGTTTCTATGTTAGCTGTCTGCCTCCTACCTCCAGAGAAACCTGCTAAAAACTGAAATCAAATCATGCTACTCTTCCATCCAAAACCCTCTAGTTACTTACCATCACATATGGACTGAAGCCCAGATAGCTTACAAGCCTGCAAGACTCTCTTCTTTCTGCTTCCTCTGGTCTGGACTTTTTGGTTCCTTGAATATGCTGAGCTCATTCCTTCCCCAAGGCCATTAAGTTTTTAATTGTATACCTTCTCCTTAAATGCTTCAGGTTTTTTTCTTCTTCAGATGTTTCAGGTATCTTTTAATGCCCTCTCCTAAGTTAAACCATTCTTTATCCTTTTGCCTGATTTAATTTTTTGATAACACTTATTACTCTTCTGAATTATTTGCTAATGGTTTCATTGCCTGACTTCACCACTGAGGCCTAAACTATATTCTTTCAACTGAAATTCATAGCAAATGATATACTGCCTGGCACTGTCATTAATACTTTTTATTTTCAAAAATCGAATGCATTTAGTATTGGAAATACTGTGGGAATGGAGTTGTGATTTCTATTTACAATATTTGTTTTTGGAGATGGGAATAATTACAAGATTGAATATGAATTTAAATGGGCTCCTTTCATTTGTAGAAAATACAGAAAGATATCCTTTTTATGTACAAGATTTTATCTCTGGTTTTTGTACAACATAGTGTTTATGATTTAATTATTTTATGTTCAATAGTCTATGGCCCTGAAGTCAAGAATAAACACATCATCTTACATTCAATATTCATAATCTCTAACCATATTTAAAATAGCAGAAAATCAAGAGGTAAGTGACCTGGAAATTCCTTTATAAACTGTTGTAACTGATACGTTCACTAGCCTGACTGAGCATGTGCAGTAATATTAGCATGGGGCATCAAGAATTTTTGGAAAATGTGAGCAGCATACATTAGTCATTTATCATTAAGCCATGGAGGCTTTGTATTAGTTTCAGATGTGTTCCTGTTAATACTGTTTGACATTTATATATCCCAGGGCTCTGTTAGTTGCAAGTGACTGGAACCCAATTTAAACTAGCTTGAGCAAAGAACAATGTTTATTGGCTGATGTAACTGGCAGGTCGAGGCTGAATCTGGACTCAAATGATGTGCTCATGGCTTGAACTCTGCCTCTCTCCTGATTCTGCTTCTCACTCCTTATACATATGTGTTGGCTTTTTCTACATGAATGGCTCTCATTATGTAGTGAAAAGTAATCCCAGGTCTAAGTCATTAAAATTTGTGACCCAAATAGAAGAGTTTTGCAGTAGCTGATGCTGAAGAATATCCAAGAGGATTCTGATTGTCCGAGCTTAAATTCAGTATCTGCACTAATTCTATTATTATAATGAAGACATGTTGTATTATGATTGGATCCAACTTGGTCATGTGCCACCCCTTTGAAAAAAGGTAGAGCAAGCACATAATTGGTGGCTCCCCTAGGCACATGTAGAGTGGGAAAGCAAAATAGGATGGAAAATCATAATGTCAGGTAAAATACTATAGTTTTTACCACACAGATAGTATATTGCTTTCTATTTCTAATGAAGAAATGCATTATGAAAAGACATTGTTATTTCTTATTCCTTTAATTGTTCCATTAATTGGAAATAATGCCCTGTAAATGTCAAATACACACTACTGGATAGTTCTATAAATTATAGTGCTTAAAACAATATTAATTACATGGTCTCAAGATCTCATAAAGAAAATGGCTATTAAATGTAGTTAAAAACAATGAGATAGAAGGCCAATTAAAATGTAGGCTGTAAACCAGGGAGAGATATTACTGAAGAGAATGTGTCAAAGAGAGAAACAATAACCATGAACCCAGGAGAAGAAAAATATTTATAGTTCTTAAATTAGATAAATCATGTATACATCATATTTTATGTAAGAGAAAACTTAGTTTCTACTTTCCTGCATTCTTTCTCATCCATATATTGGCTCTCTCCATGCCTTTATTTTCTAAATGCAGCTCACTTGGTTACATTACCTCTTGTCATATTTCCCTGTAATAGTGGAGCCTCACGATGAAACTTCAAATAGCATAGTAAAGCCTATATTTTGTCTGTTTCCTTCCCTAGCCTGGATCTTGACCCTTGCTTCTGATTTCTCTCTCCATCTTCACTGTTCTTGAGACCATTCTGCTATGAAAAGACAAATCCTATGAAACTCAAATGTCCCTGAAATATTTACTCTTTGACCACTAGAATAATTTCAAGGCACAAAAAACAGAATCATATTGAAGTGATGTGTCTTGGCTGACTTAGGTTTCTTACCAGAACCATATCTGTAGCTACTAGTTTTCTCCAATAGGACAAAGGCTAGTAATCAGCTTGTGTTCCTTAGTCCAAAAAGCAAGATGGAAATTGTTCTGATTGATTGGAGAACCATTCATTCTCCTTATAAGTCCCCATGCCTTATTGCTTCTTCCTAAAACCCACACTTTTTCTTTCTTTTCTTGAAGAAAACTTCAGCTTATTCCCATTTGGTAAAAATATTTCCTGATTTTGGAGGTGTAGTGTGCCCAGTAGCTCCCATCTCAGCACCTGATCAGTTGTGCTGCGTCTATTTCTTCAGGACAAAGCAGTGAGCTGGACAGTGACTTGGTGTAACCCCTAATGATATCATTTCTGGGAATAGGCTTTACTTTACTCTCTCTTGTTTAGGCAATGACAACCAAGTGCTGGAATAGGAAAAACTATTTAAAGGGTATATTTGGATTCACCTTGTATTTTTCTGAATATTTCTCATTTCAAAACATGATATTTGGAAAGAACTTACTGATTTGTGGTCCATTTTCACTTGTTTACTTTTTAAGGAGTGCACAAAAGTCTCTTATTATGTAAGCTATGAAAAAACTCAACACTGAGACAATCAAGAATATATCCCATAAGTCAAATATTTTTCATATCACAGATTGATTTCTTTTTCTGTTTATGTTTATGGATAATTCTCCTCAGTTACATATTTCAAACCAAACTTTTCTAGCTATGAAACAAATTTTTTCAAGTTTTTAAAGGCAATGTATAGTGCTGAAATTGTGAGGATTTGCAGTGTGTGGGAGTGAAGAGCAGGCTAGATTCACCTTTTCTCAGGAGACTGGAAACACACCATGTGTTTAACAAGGTTTTGAAAATTTTTCCCCATAGGACAAATTCCAACAGACATGTGGTAATGAGCCATGACTGGATATGGACAACACAGTTCATAGTTAACCTCATATAGACAGCATGCAGTCAGAACTTATGACCCTTGGCTCGAACAGTTCATCCTCCTCTAATTGTTCAGTGCTTTCAGTGCATTATTTTAAAGAGAGAAGCCTCCTACATGTCCACAGGGTTTGATTCTTCTTTCAAGGCAAATAACTAGGACATGATTTTTGTTATAATTTTCCTTTGCGTTAACAAAGTGAAATAGGAGGGTCACAAATGCCTTTTCATAAAAGCCCATGTGTTACCCACATTCAACTTTTGAATTGTCAAGCTAAAATTATAGTCTCATTTTGTTTGTATAATGAGAATTTTTTTTGCATTTCAGATTTCTTTTCATTGATTCACCAAATCTTTGACCTAGAGTTTTAAAAGGAAAATATATACACTATAATAAGCTGATCAAATAAATCATTGAAAAGAGACAACTGATACTAAGTCCCCTATGTGACCTTGCCAGGGACATAGTTAGGAAGGGTAAGAGACCTGTTATAGCTGGTTCATTGGGGCTTGTATTAATAGACTCACACAAACACACACACACACACACACACACACACACACACACACACACACACGCACGCGCACCTAATATGTTGTGTGTTTATTAGGCTGCACTCTGAAAGTTATATTGCATGAAGTTCAGCATGAGACGGAAGTGTAGACTCTGAAACAATACTTCAGACTGAAGATTACACATTCAATTAAACTTAAATTGTCCAGTTCCACCCTTTATCCTGCCAAACACCAATACCAAATAGAAAAAGCAATCTGATACTTACAATGGTTGCTCTTGATCCATTAAGTGATTCTCCAGACAGCTATAAACTGAAATCTTGTTTAGGATGCTTCTCTGGTCTTATATCCACTAGCAGCCTGTAGGGAGAAAATTCAAAACTTATAGGGCTAAAGGTCAGCCCTTGTAAGTAGTGGACTTCAATCCAAGAGTATACTTTGATTTTGACAGGTGGTGCAATGGACTGCAAAGGGATTCTTTGCAGATGTTATTATGCTGTTTATGACATAATGACTTTCCACCATGGTCAGTTAACCGAAAGTGACCAACACAAGGAGGGTGATGTTAGGCAGAGAGGGAAAATTCATTTATGTGTATGATGTCATGAGAAGAGTAATTGGAGCATCACATATTTCAGAGTGATGGCCAAATAATACACATTGGGCAGGACTGCTTTGTACTCACTCTTCCAAGAGAACTTGAAATACAGATGTTATCACTGAATTTTCAATGAAAAAATTCCTTCCTTGAAAAGTAAATTAAAGTTGGACCATGGAGAACTATGAAGCTCATGTTCTTTGTGGCTCAATTTCTTTGAGCAATTTTTACAAACACTTCCTAAGCATTTTATAATCTATGAAAACAGGGAAACTGCAGCCACATAAAGGTTACATTCTCAGCTCATCACTGGAAAACTCACAGCAAAAAATGAGCATCCAGCAAAGTTGCCTGACATACTGTGGTCCTAAGACAGAGTTCTGCACCGAATTGAATTTACTAACCAGTAGGAATGCTTTTTAAGGTTTCTCTTGTTACTTGTAATACAGTTATTTTTTTAAAAGCAGATATGCAAGCAAAGCCTTCCATTCATGACATTCCATTTTGTTGTAATTTTAATTTTGGAGGTAAAAAAGTTTTTTCTTCAGACAGTTTTTTTTTTAAATTTCTGATTCTAAAATATTGGTTAGCTTAATATAATTCCAGGATGATATTTGGGGAGCAAATATTTATGCAGCAGCATTTTCCTTTCTTTTGAATTCTCTGGTATTCTTTTGATAATTGTTTATGCTTTGTCCCATAGTTAGCCTGATTTTGAAGTATTTTTCTCTTTTTGAGTACTTCTACATATGTTTCCTCTTTTATCTCCAGACTAGTGGTATTTTCTTCTTGAATTTAGAATCTTTAGTTAAACAAAGCAAGTGGAAGTATATGCAGGAAGAAGTGGGAAGGGGTAAAAAGGGAGGGCAATAGGAGTGCTAATACACTCAAAGTATATGTGTGCACTAATATGCCACAATGAATCATATGATTCTGTATTATTAATGTGCAGTAAATTTTGTAAATTGTGCTGTGATAAACATGGAGAAGCAAGTATCTCTAAGTATGCTGACTTTTATTTCTATGGGTATACACAGAGGAGTGGGATGGCTAGATCATATGGTAGTTCTATTTTTAGTTTTTTTTTTCGGAGGAACATCCATGCTGATTTTTATGGTGGCCATTAGGAGTTCTTTTTCTCTGCATCCTTGCCAGCATTTGTTGTTGGTTTTTTTAAATAAATATATTTATTTTTCTCTTTTTTAATATTATAGCAATTTATCCAAAATTAACAATGATAATCTCACATAACAGATTCATTTGTCTGATATCAATTTTTTTTATCACTTAGAGATAACATTTCAATATTTCTTTCTTGTTTTCTTTTTTACCAGAGGATATTTTTTCTTTTCTTTTTTTTTAAGGAGAAACGATTATACTTTTTTTTTGAAAAAATCTATCCTAACATGAAATATGAACTCTAAACACTCAAAACAATCTCAAAAAAAAAAACAGCTAGAAGATGTACATTTTCTGATTTCAAACCTTATAAAGCTACAAAAATCGAAACAGTGTAGTACTGCTATAAAGGCAGATATATAAACCAGTGGAGTAAAATAAAAAGCCTAGAAATAAATTCTTCCACAACTTCACTTAGGGTGCTCTGGATCTCGAGTTTGTGGCAATCTCAGCCGCCACTACTCCTTTACTGGGTTGTATCACAAAGTCTCGGACCCAGGGAGTTAATTGAGGCTGCTCAAGACTGTGCGGGTACCAAGCTGGGCGTTTTCTCATGGGGAGCTGTCACTAGGGTGTGTTATCTTTGCTACCACTACTCCTTCACTTTATTGGACTGCAAAATCTCAAACCCAGGAAGATTATCAAAGCAGTGCAAGTTCCTGAGGGTGCAGTGCTGGGATTTCTCCTATAGGGGCCGCAATTTCACTTATGTGCTGATCTATAGCTGTCGCGGGTGTGGTGAACTCGCCATTGCTGCTGGCAATATGGCGCTGCTGCCACACCCTCGGCCATGAGGCTGGTGTATTTCTTTTCTGGTTTTGAACTCTGTTCTGAGTCCCTGGAAGGTGTGATGAGCTTGGTCACTGGAGGTTTTAGACCTTTTTTGTGCTAAAAGAACTGCTAAATTACACCCGAATGATCTGCAGCTACTCACTTCAGCTCCTTGCTTACCTTTCCTCTCTGGAGCCTGGTGTTGTGAGGGAAGATGGTGCCAGCGTGGGGTCTGCTGCCACAATGTGGGCTGGTTTCTTTTCTGGTCTCTGGTTGTTCTAGTCTTCTTTTTCTTTGTCCCTTGTGTTTACATTTTTTATTTCTCTGATGATAGTGTTTTCTGGCTATGAAAAGCACTGATAATGTGGCAATAGAGATTGAGTGTCAGCAGGACTTGTAAATGCTGCTTTTCTCAGTCGCCATCTTCCCGGAAGTCTTTTTTTTTTTTGTATTGTTGATAATTGCCATTCTCACTTGAGTAAGATGAAATCCAAATGTAGTTTTGACTTGAATTTCCCTGAAGGATAAACATGATGACACTTTTTCACATAATTATTGGCCATTTGTACTTCTTTTGAGAAGTGTCTGTTCAGATCATTTGCCCATTTATTGATTGTACTATTTGTTTATTTGGTGGTAAGTTTTTTTTATTTCTTTGTATAGTCTGGATATTAAGCCTCTCTTAGAAGAGTAACTGGCAACGATTTGTTTTTTCCTCTTCTCTAGGCTATCTTTTCACTCTGTTGTTTTACATGCTGTGTAGAAGCTTCTTAATTTGATTAAATCCTGTTTGTCAATTCTTATTGTTATTTCTTGAACTAGCTGAGCCCTATTTAGAAAGTTGTTGCATGGCCCTGTATCTTGATGTGTTTCACTTATGTTTTCTCCTAGTAGTTTCAAAGTTTCAGGTTTTACATTTTAGTTTTTTATATCTATTTTTAATATTATAGAATTGTATGAGAGGGATCTAGTTTCAGTCTCCTACATATGGATGTACAGTTTCTTAGCATAACTTTTTAAAGAGGATGTCTTTTTGTCTTTTCTCTAACTTATACTTTTGTCTTCTTTGTCAAGAATCAGAAGACTGTAACAAAGTGGGCTTATTTTTATGTGCTCTATTCTATTACACTGTTATATGAGTGTGTTTTTATGCCAGTATCATGCTGCTTTTGTTACTGTGATTCTGTAGTATATTTTGAAATTGGGTACTGTGGGTACTGTGATACCTACAGAATTACTCTACTTGCTCAGGATTGCTTTGGCTGTTTTGAGTCCTTCAAATATCCAAATGTTTTTTTTTTTTTTTTTTTTTTTTTTTGCGATACTGGGGATGGAACCCAGGGGCATTCTTCCTCTGAGTTACACACCCAGCCCTAATTTTTTTATTCTTTATTTTGAAACAGGGTCTCACTGAGTTGTGAAGGGCCTCACTAAGTAGTAGAGGCTGGATTCAAACCTGCATGATCCTCCTGTCTCAGCCTCTCAAATGCTAAAATTATAAGTGTGTGCTACCACGCCTGGTTCACACATGAATCTTAGGATTGTTTTTTCTAGTTTCTGTGAAGCATGCTAATGATTGGTATAATTAATATTGTTTAAATGGACATGTTACTGAAAGAAATCTACAAGTTCTATGCCATCTTCTTCAATTCCCTCATTTTCCAGATAAGAGAAAGGAGGGTGTGAAAAGTCAGGGACTTCCTTGATGTTATCTCTTAAAGATGTTTTGAGGTATTATTAACCTTCTAAATATATTTTATTTAAAATATTAAGAACTGTAGATAATTTCAAAGTAACCAACTACTTAAGTATTCTATTAAAATCAGCCTGAGTAAAAGAAATAATTATAGAAATTGGAACCATAATTTCTAATTGGAATTGGAACCAAGCATTTTCAAGTTTGTTTGTTTATTTATTTATTTATTTATTTATTTATTTATTTATTTATTTATTTTTGTCCTGGGGATTGAACCCAGGAGCATTCTATTTCTGAGCTACACCCTAGCCCTCTGTATTTTTCATTTTGAAACATAGTCTTATTAAGTTGCTGAAGCTGACCTCAAACCTGTAATCCTCCTGTCTCAGCATCACAAGTACCAAGATTACTGTATGTGCCACCCTGCCTGGTTCAAAGTTAACTTTTTTTGATAATATGATTGTATTGTTATACAGCTACACAGTTATAGGAAGTATCAATATATTATGTAGTAACTATGAGAAATCTCAAACAAGTTCTTTGTGCCCAATTGTAGTAAGTATTATTCTTTCTAAGTCTAGGGATTAGACTTCACTTTTTAAAAAAAGGCCTTTGATTCCTTTTATTTTTTTCTTGGTACTTTTCTACCATCACCAGAAAAGATAGTTGTGCCCTCTTTAATCACTTCTGTTGGGCCCTTTAAAATTATAGCTGCTGGGCCTACTTCCATTCAGGCTGCCACTGGGCATGTCTCCATCATGGCCACCACTTCCTCCTTCCTTTCGTTCATCTTACTTTCTTCTACAACATCATCTTTCTGGGTCCCAATTTTACACATGTCTTTCTGGCAGAACTGCAAATCTTTAAAGTCTCTCTGCTTTCCTTTATGCTTCTAAAATTCACTGTACAAGCCGGGCATGGTGGCACACGTTTGTAATCCCAGAATTTGGGAGGCTGAGGCCGGAGAATTGCGGTTCGCAGACAGCCTCAGCTACTGAGTGAGGCCCTCTGCAACTCAGTGAGACCCAGTTTCAAAATAAAGAATAAAAAGTAGGACAGGGGCTGTAATTCTAGAATGCTCTTGGGTTCCATCCCCAGACCTGCAAAAAAAAAAAAAAAAATTCACTGTACAATGGGCTGAATGTGAATGCAGACAACAGTTATCCATAATGTGGTTTGAATACTTTACTGTTTGAAATTTCCTCTGCCAGCTAATAATTTCTTTGCCAGAATATAACACATGTGTCTGCTACTTCATTTTCCTAGGGGTCCTCTTTGTCCTCTAAAATCTCTTGAGCACAATCTCCACTGTCCGCCTATCTACATTCTGGCCTTTCTATCTTCTTTCACATACAAAGACTCACTAAATGCATGGTTATATTTAGATACAGCAGTGACTCCTCTAACGATTTCTATGTTGGGCATCATTCTCACCTCTGTAATCCAGTATGACTGACCACACAACTTAGAGGAAGGAAGATTTATTTGCTCACAGTTCTGGAGATTTCAGAGGTTTGGTCCATGTCAGGCTGAGTCTGTGGAGCTCAGGGGTTCATTGCAGGAACATCCTTTTATAAATTATAAGAAATATATTATGCATTATTGTTAATTATATTTGTTCTGTCAACCTATAAAACTATACCTGTCAACTGACCTCTCCCTCTCTTCCCTTCCTGCTACTCTGGTCTGTAGTAATCACCATTCTCATGTTAATTTCTATGCAATCAACTTTTTACACTTCTGCTTGTGTGTAGGATCACATGACATTTGCCTTTCTGTGCCTGGTATATTTCCAAGATTCTACTTGTGAATGAGTGTGTGTGTGTATGTGTGTGTGTGTGTGTGTGTGTGTGTGTGTGTGTGTATACAGATATCACAATTTCTTTTTTATATAAGTGACTAATCTTTATCTTCAAAACTTGCACCCTTGGGTAAAAAGACTTCATTTATAGAACGCTATTATATACTGGTTGTACCCAAAATAATTTTTTCAGTGAGGTACATGTTGAATTTAGCAGTATAGAATTTTTAATTTTAAACTAAATATGGTAAAATTTTTCTTGATATTCTTTAGGAGGACCCAGAAACAGAGCTCCTCCAAGGGAAAGTAAGCACCTGATAATAAACAAACTTGCAAGTGATGCTCTTGGATCAAAGTTTTAGCCAGAGAGAACTAATGGAAAAACTGCTTGCTCTTATAAAAGGCAGCACCATTTTGGTCTTGGCCACCACATTTAGACAGCACAAAGTAGCAACTAAGTTGAAATTGCCCATTTTGGCTGACTTTTCTAACACCTTCCTCTCCTCTTCCTTCCAAAATTTGCTTTCTGACGTAAGAACACTGGGTGATTCCCTCTAAGGTATGTAGATGGAGGGAGAAAAAATGGATACACATGTTTTGCAGATGGAAGAACAATGTGCTCTGTCATTTATGGAAACAGATTATACCTCACTAATACTCCTTGTCAGTAACCTTACAGAGAAAAATGATATAGAATAAATATTGTAATATATTTGTTCCTCTAAATGGCTCTAGGTCTATAAATCATCCTTATTATTGCATAGATTCTGGTGGGGTGGTATCCATTTTCAGTAAAATCAAGGCTCATTGTTCCAAAATAAAAATTATATATTTTAGGTTGGTATAAGTAAATATATTTGTCTTTTGTTATTTACCATACATTTTGTTCCTTTCAATAATATAATGTGGAACTAATATAATACCAGAGTGATGGCATTAACCAGCTTGTCAGTCATTCATTTGTTTACCCATTCTTCTGTGCCAGGACCACGGGGAACATATAGTACATAGTAATTAATGATATCCAATTCTTTGCCCTCACAGAGCCTCGTAATCCTGGATGGGTTTCAAACATCTCTGGACATCTGTAAACAAGGGAGTTGAACCAGATGCTTTTGAATTTGCCTTCAAGCTTCAAGTGGAATGCTCTTAATGTCTGCCATGAGCATGGATGGGAGGTGGGGACCGTGGTTTCTCCACTTTCCTTGCTCCAATTTTTTTCTTTCTCTCAAGAGCATTAGGATGTAGAAGGAGACTTGAATAAAAACAGTAGAAGAAACACTCTTTTTAGACAGAAAAAAGTGCTAGAAAATGGGAAAAAAAAATGGGGATGAGACCCTAAGCTACAGGATTAAAAAAACCCCGTGGTTTCAATTTGGAAAGCTTTTAAAATTGGGAACATATTTCTTGGTATATCCCTTCATGCTCTCTCCAACCAATATTAATCCCTTGCTCTATTTGCATAACTTTGTGTTCTCCAAATTCTGTTGACAAAGCTCAGAAATAATCTCCAGCACTTTCTGAGCACTGTGTTTTAAACACGACTGAAGTACTTTATTTCCATAACCCCCTAAAAATAACCTTTGGAGCTAGATACTTTTATTATTCTATTTTCTGGAGTCAAAGAGTTCACATAACCTGTTCAGGGTCACATAACTCATAAGTGGTAGACCTGGGATTTGAATGCAGATGTCTGGCATCACTAGCTAATGTAGCCAAAATCACTGGTAGGGTCAGTTCTTTCTGAAAGCTCTGTTCCCTGCCTCTCGGTCGGTCTGCTTTAGGAGGCTGTCAGGAAGCTTCACCTGCCTTTGAGTTGTAGGAGCCTACTGCCTCTGACTTCTCAGATCCTTCCTCCAGATGACTCTGTGTCTCAAAACTCCCTGTTATTTTCTTATAAGAATATCAGTCGACAGATTTAGGATTATTTTAAGATGTAGAACGATCTCATCCTGTGTTCTCTAATCCAGTTAGCATTTGCAAAGACCTATATCCAAATTGACAGTCACAGGTATTAAAGATTAGGCCTTAGGAGCCGGGCGTGGTGGCGCACGCTTGTAATCCCAGCATTTGGGAAGCTGAGACCAGAGTATTGCGAATCGCAGACAGCCTCAGCTACTTAGTGAGGCCCTCTGCAACTCAGTGAGACCCTGTTTAAAAATAAAGAATTAAAAAAAATAGGGCAGGGGATGTAGTTTGGAGGTCAAATGCACCTTGGGTTCTATCCCCAGACGACCCCCCAAAAAAAAAAGATTAGGACTTAGGTCTATTTTTTAGAGTAGGCTATTCAACACAGTCTAGCTTTATTGGATGGAATAGTTTGCAAGGCATTTTCTTCATGGTGTCAGTAAATAGTTTTCATTTTACTGAATTCATTAATTCAACAAATATTGACTAAGAAGCTCAAATGCATCCAGAACATTGCAAATCATTGGAAAACACTTGGAGTTTATATTTTATTCTTAGAGCTGATATTGTAGATGAGAAGAAGAGAGATGTAAAGTACAACAGACAAGTAAGTACAAGGAAACAAGACCATTTCAAAGAATAAAAAGTGGGATGAAGGAAATTAAACAGGACAATAGATTATTAATGATGTATAAATCTGAAGTATTCATAAGTCATAGCTCTTGACATTGTAGGTATATGATTTAATTTTTAAAGTAAGTTCTATTTTAAGTTTTATTTTCCATAAGATAAAACGATCAGAAAAACTACAGACATCTTTGTCATTATTTATCTAATGTATCAAGAAAGTAGTCACCCATGACAGGACTATGATAATCTATTCTCTGATTTTCCTAGAGAATTGGAGGAAACAAAATAAGGAAAAAATAGCTAAAGCATGAATTCACCAAGCATCAATTCCCCTAACTTTCAAGTGGTACTGCACTGTAAGATGACTATCAAAAATGTTCTCAGAGTTCTTTATCTATAGGAGTATAACTTTCTGGAGAGAATCTAGCCTGCTGTAACTGCTCATATTTTACTCATCAGTTAAAATTGCAAAATATTCACAAATATATTGGCAAATGCATTGGAAGTTTTAATTCAGAACTAATTCATTCAGCAAAAGATAACTTATTTTTAAAAAAATTTCATTGGTACATTGCATCATACATCTTAATGGAGTACAAGATGGTGGAGGCATACATGCACACATTACTTGTTTAGCCCTTCCTCAATTCCCACCCCATTTCCTGCTCCTCCTTCCTTTTCATGTTTGATTTAGTGATTGACTTTGATATGTTTGTGAATGTACATCATGTACATTAGGGAATTTTCTTCTTACCCCCTCTCATCCTCCTCACCTAGGTCACCTTATTTGCTCCTCTATGTTTTCTTCTTCCTCCTCTAGAGTTCCTCTTTTTTCTTTCTAGCTTCCATAGATTAGGGAGAGCATCTGATTTTTTTTTTATTTTACTTTCTTGTGACTGGTTAATATAACTTAGAATATTGTTCTCTAGTTCCATTCAGTTACCTGTAAATGACATAATTTTGTTCTTTATGGCTGAGTAAAATTTTATTGCATACATATCCCATAGTTTTGAAATTTATTCATCTGTTGATGGACATCTTGGCTGGTTCCATAGTTTGGCAACTGTGAATTGTGCAGGTATGAAAATAGATATGCATGCATTAGTTTGGTGGTTTGGTTTCCATTCTTTTGAGTAGATACTCAGAAGTGGTATTGCTGAATCATATGGTAGGTTTGTTCCCATTCTTATGAGGACTCTCTACTATTTTCCAAAGCGATTGCACTAGTAAACCCCACTTTCTCAACCTGCACAAGAGTCCATTCAAAATGAATAAAAGACTTGAAAATCACACGAGACCTTGAAACTCCTTGAAGACGGCACCGGTCCAATATTTCAACACATAGGCATAGGTAAAATCTTTCTCAAAAAGACCCTAAAGGCACAAGAAGCCAAAAGGCAGATCAATACATGGGATTTCATTAAACTGAAGAGCTTCTGTACAGCAAAGGAAACTATCAAGAACTTCAACAGAGAGCTAAAAGAATGGGAGAAATGTTTGGTCAACTATTCCTCCAAGAGAAGACTGATATCTAGAGTATACAGAGAAGGTAAGCAACTCACTACTAAGAAAATGAATAACTCAATAAAAAAAAATAGGAAAGTGAACTAAATAGACAATTCACAAAAAAGAAATTCAAATGGTCAATAAATATATGAAAAAATGTTCAACATCATTAGCAATCAGAGAGATGCAAATCAAAACTACCCTGAGATTTCACCTATCTCCAACTAGAATGGCAATCATTAAAAGCACAAACAAGAGCTGGGTGTGGTGGCACATGCTTGTAATCCTCGCGCTTGGAAGGCAGAAACAGGAGGATCCTGTAGGTTCAAAACAGCCTTGCTGGCTTAAGAGAGCCTGTTTCCAAATAAAATATAAAATAGGTCTGGGAGTGTAGACTGGAGGTAGAAGGATTCCATCCCCAGTACCACCAAAACAACAACAACAACAAAAAAAAAAAACCTACAAACAACAGAGCCAGGCACATCATGGTGGTGGACTTTGTAATCCCTGTGCTTGGGAGGCCAAGACAGGAGGATCGTGCAGGTTCAAAGCCAGTCTCCTCTGGCTTAAGAGACCCTGTTTCCAAATAAAAAATATAAAATAGGTCTGGGAGTGTAGCCCGGAGGGAGAAGGCCCCTGAGTTCCACCCCCAGTACCACCACCAAAAAACAAACAAACAAAAACCTACAAACAACAAATGCTGGTGAGGATGTGTAGAAATGGAAACTCTACTTGCTGGTGGGATTCCAAGATGATTTCTTAAAATTCAGTTTGAGTTCAAATAGTACTAAGATATTAGTTTCTTTCATGCACCTAAGAATAGCCTTATTCTTATTGCTGTTTAATCACTAATTGTGGGGAAAGTCTTTGGTTATATTTTATAAACTACTAAGAAATTTTTTGGCATACTTTTTGGATTTGAGGCTGCTGTGTGTCCATTTTGTTTTCTACACATTTGTATTTCTTTTTGTTCAATTTTATTTTTATTTAAAAAAATTTTATTGGTGCATTGTATTCATACATCATAATGGGATAAAAAAAAAAACTTGTGTAGACATACATGCACACATCATCCAGTTAACCCCTACCTAATCCTCACCCCATTCCCTCCCCGTCCCACCCACCTTCCCACACTTGGCTTAGTGTTTGACATCAGTATGTTTGTTTACGCACATCCTGTGCTTTAGAGCATTTCCTTCTTCCCCCTTCCATTCCCTCAGTTAGGTTGCCTTATTTGCTCCTTTATAGGATCTCCTTTTTCATCTAGAGTTCCTCCTATGACCCATTTCTCCTTAGCTTTCACATATTAGGGAAAGCATCCAATGTTCAATTTTAATAGTTGGGTTTCAGTTATTGATTAAAATAAGTGGCCATTTGAACTTCTTCTTTTGTGAATTGTCTATTTAGCTCACTTGTCCATTTTTTTTTATTGGGTTATTTGTTTTCTTAGTAGTGAGTCTAGCAGCTGACATTATTTTACTTTAGTTTGTGAACCCTTTTACAGTACAATAAATTGTAAACACAAACATTCATTCTAACTTGAAACATGAACTCAATGAAGGCTTCATTAACTCTGATGAAAGATTTGGTTGTGATTCAGATTAATCTAATGCTTAATTCACCAAATGCCTTGCTGATATTATAGAAAACTCATTCTTCATTATCTGGGCAAGAAAAATAAGGTTGAAATTTATCCCTTCATTGGGAGTTTGAGCTTCACCTCTGTTGTAGATAGTAAGGCAATGTATTTTTCTTTTGAAGTTGCTTAGTAATTATTTATACAAAAATATTACATGCAGCATTACTTTTCTAGACTTTATTTTTAAATTGGCATTAACAAGCCAGAGGTGGGACACATCTGTATTCCCGGTACTTGGGAGGCTGAGACAGGAGAATTGCAGGTTTGAGGACAGCCTCAACAATTTAGTGAGGCTCTAGCAACTTAATGAGACCTTGTTTCCAAAGAATAAATAAAATATAGTTGGGGGTACAACCTGAAGGTAGAATGCTCCTGAGTTCAAACCCCAGCACTACAAAAAAACAAATAGCATTAAGAAAAGTAAAAATTGGCATTAAGAAAGTAAAGGAAATAGTGAGTATGATGAGTTAAAATCTCCAAATAGTGAAATACAAAACTAGGAAAATGAAACTCACTCGAGCATCTATATTTAAGTATCAGAGAGAGAAGTTTTCTTACATGCTTAATTTGTTCGTGCTATCATACCCTTGTCCAACAATAAGATATGATAACATCTATAAAATTGTGATGTTGATGCTGGGCCTGGTGGCACGTGCCTGTAATCAAAAAATATTTTGTTTTTCGTAGAAAAAAAAATAAAATAGGACTGGGAGTGTAGATAAGAGATAGAATGCCGTGGGTTAAATTCCCCCTGGTGTGTGTGCACACATGTACACACACACACACACACGCACGCACACACACACACACACACACCACCCTGTGATGTTATTTAGGTTGGCTTCTTGTAGAACTGTTATCCATTTGCTTTATGCAAATCGGTTCAGTACTTTCTGTATGCTGAGTGCTATAGCACGTACTTGATGCAGAAACTACACATGTGTTACCAAGGCTCATGGAGTTGGGCTGGCAGGCAATTAAGCAAGGACATCTGTGAATAAATAAATACATATAATAAGTACTATTAAATAGGGAAAATGCTTTTTCCTACTTTCTTACACAGAATCTTAATACATCTGTCACTGGATGTATGAGTTATTCCCTATCCATTAATTAAGCAAAATTCTCCAAGGGACCTAATTGGGTGCCCTATGAATTAACTTGATTAGGTCATTATCCTGGAATAGCATCAGATCTCAAAGTCTAAGGGTTCAGAACCACATAACTTCTTCATTTTTTTTTTCAAATGTCAACTATATGCCCTTATATTTTTGACCAACTGGCTAAAATTGAGGTTCTTAGGACCCTCTTCTCAGTTCAATTAATTTGCTAAAATAGCTCATATCACACAGGAAAATACTTCATTTTGTTTACTTATGTATTATAAAGGATATTACCAAAGATACAGGTGATGAGCCAAATAGACGAGATATGCATAGCAAGAAGTATGTGAGACTGATATGGAGTATTCACACTCTCTCTGGGTGCCTTAGGCACCCCAATGTGTCCAGCAACCAGGAAGCTCTTTATACTCTGTCTCTTTGAGTTTTTATGTTGGCTACATTATTTTGGCATGATCGATTAAATCACTGGCCTTTGGTGATCAATTCAACATTCAGACCCTCTCTTCTCCCCAAATGTTGAGGGATGGTACTTAAATTCCTAATCCTTTGGAGACTATCTTCTATCCTGAAGCTCCCTAGCAACTGACAGATACCAATTTTCTTATTAACATACAGAAAATACTTATCACTCTGGAAATTCCAAGAATTTTAAATGTGTATACCTGAAAACAGGAACAAAGATTAAATATATATTCTATAAAATCATAGCTATGAAATATTACACAGGGCAAAATGATTGACATTAACCACAGGAGACCTACTTAGATAACGTATTCAGGTATATTTTTCAGAAGAGTCATTTATGCAAAGACCAGAAGTTATGTGCCAACTTAATATACACATTATAGAAAGGGAATTGGAGTCTCACATCACTGGTCAGAATTGGGCTTAAAACCTTTGACCTTGGAACCCAAAGAAGGCAAGTTTGATGTCCCATAGCAAGATTGAAATCATAATTTCTCAATTCTTGCTATAAAATGGAGTTAAATAGCTTGTCAGCTGGGCTTGCTCACATTATTTGACTCTGATCTGCTTCTTTTTTGTTTTCTTCCTGATAAGTATACTTCTAACTGGACTAGACATACTGCATTTAAGCATTTGGTCCGTGTTATTCCACACCATTTGGACCAAGTCTTTGGTGGGGAAATTTTCAAGGATGTGGGATCATTGGCGAAGCGGATTCTCTGCTTTGAGTTATCTATCTACTACAAAATGCTTCTCTGTGATGTCTTTAATCATTTTTCAATATCCTTTCCTATTCTCAGTTTTCTAATATGCCCCATGGATGTGATTCCTATGTACCTAATATTAAACAATAAACTGGTAATTGCATTCATTCCTAAGAACCCTTGGAGCCAACATATAAGAATTGTTTCAAATGCAAAAAAGTGAAATCAGAACTGGAGAGTTTTAGCTTTACAGGAATTTTTACAGGAATTCTAGTAAGATTTTTATAGTTGTTAATATATATCTGAACAGAATCAGTCTTTGACTACATACCACTTTTTCTTCTCTTCCCTATCACCCCCAACACTATTGCTGGCATACTGTTTCTTACACATTCTAATTATACACACTGTTATGATACTGGCCAACATTTACTAAGCACTGACTCTATGCCAAGCTGTCCTTATAAGCACATTCCAAATATTTTCTGATTTAATCTTTATAGCAAGACTATGAGATACTTATTTTTATTAGTATTTTTCCAGATACAGACATTGGGGCACAGTTAAGTATCTTGCTGAAGCTCACCAGAATGGCAACTGTGAAAACAAAGTATAAGAGTCTAACCTTCTGAGCTATATTTGCTAGGCTTCCTTCTGGCTCCTCATTAATGTATGGCAGTCTCCTCATGACTGATCAAGGAGAAGGTACCAGTGAAATGAAAAGAATGTTTCCCCAGTAGCTCAGCCATATTGCATCCTGTTGCTTAATGGAAGGACACTATGGTAAATTTCTATTACAAAGAATGTCATTAGTATTAATAAAATGTGCTTAAAGGTCTGAAAAAAATCAATTTATAACTATGAAAAACAGCAACTGTGTCTCTTTTTCTCTTAAACTCACTAAAAGACATGAACTTTCTAATAGATATTTCCCCTAAGAAACCTTCAGGGTGGGATGAGTTTGGTCTGATGATACTAATAGCATCTGCAATGGTGAACAAAAAGGGTGAGTTGACAGATAAACAGGTCTACCTCACTGATATTTAGGTAAGTAACATAATACCTAACATATAACTCTAACCTGTTGGATTATTGTGCTCACTTCTGATGTGTAAAAAGTGATTATTCTGAAGCATCTGTATGTCCAGAATCATGCATACCAAAGATGATGTTTTGATTTCTGGCAGATTATGAACTTTTTCTGTATTCAGGATTATATGCTCCCAATAAAGAACTTAAAAATACATAAAATGATAAAATGTTACTTGTTTGTACAACTTAATTAATAGGCCCTTATAATTTCTGCCAATAAAGCCTGCATTAGATGATTTTCTGTTTGTAATTTAAAATACTCACCCAGAGATCAGAAACTAACACATTGTGCTTTTCTTTTCCTAGTTCCTTGAAAAATTGAGTACTGCTGTGTGAATGTAGCCGAGTCTGCCCTGGGCTACTCATAATGATGGAATTTCTATAATAAACACTAAAGATGATGAAAGGTAACATGAACTGAATTTTTCCTGAAGTTGAGAGAGGTTGAGAGATCACTCTGCAAATTTTTTCCAAATGAACATTTATTTCAGTTGTTTCTATTACTGTGCCCCATCTATGCATAAAGTGAGAGGGGAATTTAAGTTAAAAAATTACTAGTTTATAAAACAAATTAAGAAAGGTTTTATAAAACAAGTTTGAGAGAAAGATGATCAAGGTCTATAGAAACACTGTGAGATATGTTCAAACATAGATACAACATTAATTTTTTTAGTGATGTGTACTTTTGAGAACTCCAGTAGTGGAAGCCAGGCCAGGAAAGACATATCTATAACTTGAACCACTGTCTGAAGAAAACCAAAGGAAGAAAATTCTATAGGTGAAAATGTAGGTAATATGTGTATAGAGACAGGCACAACAGAATATGTTGTGGTATTACTTTTATTTATTTGTACTGAGAATATTAAAGTATTTCTAGATATTAATTTCAGAATATTATGTTAAGATATTATAGAATAGTAAGTTTTGATAGTCTCTATTTATAATATTGCATAATTTTGTTCTACCTAATATTTATCTTATCTCTTCATTCTTTTTCATTCTTAATTTATTTGGTTATAACTTATCGTCCTCTGCTAGAGTATAATCCTCATAAGAGCAAGATTTTCAGTTCACTCACCCCAGTATCTTATGTCCTAAGAACCATGACTGATACATAGTCGGCCCTCAGTAGGAGGAACAGGGCCATTTCTTCCGAACACCAACACCAACATCTAAAGCAGTGCTTTGTATACAGAAGGTCAATAAGTACTTGGATAAGTAAAACTGATAGAGATTATAGTATTTCTAATTTCTATTCCTTCTAAAATCAACTGCACTTTGATTTAGGATAAGAAGTCACCCTAAATCAGAAAATACATCCTAAAAGGAATCAACTTGTACTCACATTTAAGATGATAAACCACTAATCCTTCAGATGATAACCACTGTAGAAGAATCCAGGGATTTGAGAACAGAAGAGAAAAGCCTGATTGTCAATAACTGATTTGGCCATTTACCTGAACAACAAAATATAACAATAGCTACTTCATATTTGGTGACCATAGAATATACTTATAAAGAGGTAGTGTTTGGTACAAGGTCGTAAGAGGAGATATAGACCCAGATGGATGTATGATAGGGAACAGCATTCAGGTGGGGAAACAGCTTGTACAAAGGCCCAGTGAGAATGAGTGAGGATGTTGGAAGAAAAAAAAGTGTTGACCTTTGTTTTGTGACTGTCGTAATTGGAAGTCATTGGAAAGTTTTAAGAATATGAATGATCTCCAAAAACATTAAGATTCTATGTGTTAAGTATATGCAGTTTATTGTAACTCCCTTATATCTCTGTAAAGGTACTTAAAGACAAGCAAAAACTTTCTCTCAAATGCGCGCGCGCGCACACACACACACACACACACACACACACACACACACACACACTTTACCCAGGCATCACTGGAAGCATGCTATCACTGTTCTTCCACAACACTTTATTGCTTCATTCGTGATCTGCATCAGCAATCATAAGCTATCACTTACTGACTAGCTCAAGCTAAAAATCTCCCGTTTCCTTGTGAGAGATGAGGGGTAGAAGAAAAATTGGCAAAGAGAAATTTAGTGGAACCCAGTAATTCACAAGTTCATCTCTGAATTTTATTGCAAGGTAACATTTTTAAACACTTCTTTTGCCTTCTCTCTGGGACTATTTATACATTTTGTTCTAAGATCTTTGCCATCCTGCACCTCCCTGTGCATTCAAATTCTGCTGGGAGTGTAAGATGTCAACAATATGCTATTTAGATGAAGCTCGATTATTCTTTCCTTTATTGGGTTTACCTTTAACTGTCCATAGAAATAATCACATCTATGGAGCTTTGATCTGCTTTCCATCCAGGTCACATTACTCCCTTCTCTTATTTATTACTACAATAGTTTTGGATACACTTACCTGTGATATTAATACCACCTGGTTTGTAAGATACCCAGTTCTTCTAAAAATTTCTGACATTACTCAGTTTATAGCCCTATTCTATTAAAAGCCAAGATTCTGTATAATTGGTTTAAAATTTACTTGTTCAGTTTCAAAATTGCAATGTATAGAATTTTCTACCATCTGAACTTCATATACATTTAATTATTTCATCAGAATTATATTTACTATCTGTCCAAGAAGTTCCTCTTCCTTCAGAGGACATAGACTTCCATTATTCTTAGTTTCCTTTCAGATTCACTCTACTTCCATGGTCTTCAAGCCATAACTCTGGTTTGATAGATATCCTTACTGCAGTCAGTCAGAGATGACTGTCTCAAAGCAATTATGGTAAAGTTGAGAACTGTCCTCAGAACCAAGGTGGATTAGGAAGAATATTTGTTTTATGTAGAAAGGAAAAGCATTTAGGACCGTGCATGTTCTCTGATCTCATAGTTTGTAATTGCTTGATATCAGTAAACAGTATTTTTTTATTATGTAAACTTATCCAATGTCTATTTTGATCTGACCTTAAGGTGAGAAGCAAACATGTCAAACTATCTAAACCATTTCTCTACCTTTAAATGAACAAATGTATACTCCAATGAATCCACTCTTGTTTGCCTGAGGTAACTGAGTTGAACACAGAAAGAAGCTCTTTTTTTTTTTTTTGTGGCACTAGGGGTGGAACCCAGGGGCTTTCTACATCTGGGCTATACTCCCAGACCTATTTTATATTTTATTTGGAAACAAGGTCTCACTAAGTTGCTGAGAGCCTCACTAAGTAGCTGAGGCTGGCTTCAAACCTGTGCGATTCTCCTGTCTCAGCCTCCCAAGCACTGGGATTATAAGCCCGGCTAGAAAGAAGCTCTTTTATCTAATCACTCATTACAAAACAATTCACTATCTCTCAGTCCTGAATTCTACTGATCACAGTGCTAGTTTATAACAAAACACCACTAACAAACATTCAGGCTCCTGTTTATGATTCCAACTTTCTTTGATGCAGCTGGTCAAATATCATGGCTGATGACATGAAGAAAAATTTTACGAATCTAAAGGTACATCTAACTTTTCCACTTAAGGTATGATGAAAAAGTAGAAAAGCAATGACAAGAGTAGCCCCAAAAGTCTAATCACTGCCATCGACTAAAGTTTATCCTCCATATTCCTATATTAAGCCCTATTCACCAATGTAATTGTATTTACAATTATGTATTTTTATGGTTAAATGAGGTTATAAGAAAAAGGTCCTAATTCAATAGGATACATGGTCTCATAAGAAGAGGACGATACATATTCTTTCTCTCTCTCTCTCCACACTCTCTCTCTCTCTCTCTCTCTCTCTCTCTCTCTCTCTCTCTCTCTCTCTCTCTCTCTCTCCACACATACCCACCATGGAAAGGTCCTGTGAGGACACAGCAAGATGCTGCCTGTTTGTAAGGTAGAAAGAGAGGCTTCATCAGAAACTGACTGTTGTGCCTTTGTCAGGGATTTGTAGACTCTAGAACTGGAGGGGAAAAATATGTTGCTTAAGTCACTCAGTCTATGGTATTTTATTATGTATCCTGAGCTGACTAGTTTAATCACTCTTGGGAAGAATCAAGGAAAAGTCATGATTCTTCTAAGAGTGAGAAACATAGTTCTAGTCAAAACGGTTTTTTTTTTTTTAGAATTTTATAGAGTCTTTTCTTCTGTACCTTCTTGCAATATGTATACTGAATCCATCTCATCCATTGGGTGTTTATAAAGTACATCATCTAAGTCAGAATAGTTTTTATAGCTATAATCTGAGACTGTCTAGGACAAACTGGTTCATATTGTCACCCAACCTATGAAGAACTCTTAGACTCTGAGATGTCTCTCTGCCCATTTCCAGGCAAACAAAATCTGTATCAAGATAAGTGCTCTGGTGGGTGATACAGGGTCATGCTCCATTGCTTATTCTCAAATTCCCATTTTCTGTAGATGTTCACATGTTTATCCTTCACCATATTACTCCACTTCCACTACTTTTCTTTGCTGCTGAAGCAATTTTGCACTGCAGGGTTTCCTTTGATGCCAGATTAGTGTTTCTTGAAACTTGATTAGGATAAACCTTTGTCCTAATCTCCAGCTATAATTTAAAACAAATGCTCTGAAATTTATTATAGCTCCTTCAAAGAGATCTAATATATTAGTTCAAAGATAAAAGTGGTCATGTTCTTTCAGAATCAATAGGACAATAAGCCTTATTATATATTATTAAGTGAATTATTTCCATAGAAAGTAATTGGCACCTTTGCTTTTCCTCTCCCTCTTTATTAATTCTGAGGAAGCATGGGTAGAATCTGAAAAAAGAAATTTTACTTATTGATCTTAAAGTCCTTAGCCATAATTGTAGCTGGAATGCAATTTTTATATATCTATCACAAAAGATAGGACAGTAATATGAGGTTATTTATGACATAAGTAATATTTTTAAAGATAATAGATAGTTCCTTCATTTTCTCCTGAATTATAGAAATTTCTTATTTAATTGATAGACAATTGGCACATATTAATATGTTTGTAAATTTTTGACTCTTCTCATTAAGCAATCTATATTTTAAATATTTTAGAGGATATTAGTGGAAAATTTACTGTGTCTCAGAGTTGGGGTTAAGGCCTCCAATTGTGGACAAGAAGTAGCTAAATTCCCCTCTTTGAAAGGCCAATATGTTAGAGAAGCCAGCCATATTCCCATTGGGCTTGTTAAGAGGTGAAAAGTGTATATCACCCCCTACTAACAGTGAGTAAGGAGAGAATTGGGAAGAGAAAAGAGAGTCATCTCTCTTTTAGAGTGTTTTAGTTGAGGGTGTTGCTGACTGCTGTAACAAACCCTTATGTTTTGGTAGACTAATATAATAAAAATTTCATATTTCACTCATGTAATTGAACAATGTGGGTGTTCCTGGCTTGGACAGTTTTCCTTCAAGCAGACTCTTTCCAGCTTGTGACTTTGCCATTATTAGCACATGACATCTATCCTTGTCCCAAGGGTCATCTTTAGTCCATCTTTCCAGAGAAGCAGGCAGTTACACATAGGAGGTTTGTATGGCTGCATCAGTTTCCCATGACTGATACAGTTGCCATAGCAAAGTAGTGCAGGCTGAGTGTATTAGACAACAAAAAATTCTTTTCTCACTGTTGTGGAGGCTAGATATCCAGAATCCAGGTGTCCACAGGTTCTTCCCGAGGCCTCATTTCTTGGCTTGCAGATCCTCCTCCCACTGTGTCCTTACTTGCTCTCTTCTCTGTGAACTTATCCCTGGCGTCTCTTCATGTGTCCAAATTTCCACTGCTTAGAAGGACACCAGTTAGATTGGATTAGGATCTGCATGAAAGCCTCATTTTAATTTTATTGCCTATTTATTTATTTATATATTTTTTGCAGTACTGGGGATGGAATCCAGGGGCACCTCTGAGCTACATCCCCAGCCCTATTTTTTGTTTTTTATTTTGAAATAGGGTCTCACCAAGTAGCTGAGGCTGTCTCTGATCTGCGACCCTTCAGTATCAGCCTCCCAAGTACTGGGATGACAAGCCTGCGCCACCATGTTTGGCTTCATTGCCCTTTAAAATGCCTTATCTCCAAATATATAGAGGTACCGGGAGGTAGGGCTTCAAGCAGTCTTTTCTATAATCTATTCATCATGGACATAATCTATTAATTAATAAATTGTAATATAATATATTCTCACAGACATGCTAAAAAAACATAATGGATTCCCAGAGAGGAAAATACGGATCTGCTCAAGAGTTTCAACAGCAGAGGATTCTTAAAATGTCTGCCCTACAAGGGGGTTTTAGATCCAGCTGAGTACCCCTCATTCTTCCTCATTTGGAAGATTTGGAAGTTCATTGTTGTCTTCTGTCACTGTTTTACTTCTATATATGGTATAAGGTCAGAGAGTGAGGATACAACAATAATAATTATTAGTTATTATTCAAAATCTATGATCTCTAGATGAATCACATTTTTTGTGTGTGTGGTACTGGGGATGGAAACCAGGGCCTTTCTACCTCCAGGCTACAGGCTATACTTTCAGACCTCTTTTATATTTTATTTGGAAACAGAGTCTTACTAAGTTGCTGAGAGCCTCATATGTATCAGAGGCTGGCTTTGAACCTACATGATCCTCCTTTGTCAGCCTCCCAAGTACTAGGATTACAAGTGTGTGCCACCATGCCCGGTTACAGTCTTCTATAAAGTCCAGATGTCACTTCTCAAATTGTAGTGACTATGAACAAAAAGAACAAGTTATGTCCTCACTCTCTGCCCTCATGCCATGTATAAGAGTAAAACAGTGACAGAAGACAGAAGTGACTTGCCAAATGTGGAAGAATGAGGGATACTCAGTAGGATCTAAAGTCCCCCTGTAGGGCAGACATTATAAGGATCCTTTGCTTTTGAAGCTCTTGAGCAAATCTTTATTTTCCTTTCTGGGAGTTCATTATGTTTGTATTTCGAATGTCCATGAGATTCCATGCCACAGACAAGGCAGCAGTGTTGAAGGTGTGGCTTGGCTGCTGAGGAGGAGTCCCTGGTGGTGTGGCTGTGGGGACCAAGTATGTGTTCCTCCTCCCCTCTGTCTCTGCTTCTGGCTCCCATGATGTGAAAGCAGAGCCCCTCCACTTGTGCTCTTCTTGCTTTCTGCCATAATGCCCACCATGCTTGGAGATCCATGAATTTCAGCAGGACTAACATGGACTGAAACCTCTGAAATATCTAGAACTATAAGCAAATAAAAATTCCTCCAAGTTGTGCTCTTCGGGTATTTTGGGTCACATCAGTGAGAATGTTGACTGAAACAGAGTTCAGCCCCTGAACACTCTCCTGTGAGGCTCCTATCTGCACTCTTACCTGCACTCTCTTGGAGGCTTCTTCTTATATATTATCCCCATGGCCACATCTTCAGTGGACTTGGGGGCCATGCCCATTGTGGGTGGTTTGGATTTTGAAGTCTACTTTCTATTCAGCTAAGTTTGAGCACCTATGGGTTGAGAGTTCAAGAAATCAAAGGTGTAGGATTTTTCAATCCACTTATTTCAGTTAGTTCCATGTGTTTAGAAGCACATTTGAAATTCTTTCTCAAATATAGCTGTCCAATATGGTCTTTCCTTTACTGCCTTCCCTCCATACTCTTCTCTGCTTAAGGAAAACTACCTTGAGGCTATTTGAATCAATATTTTTGGGCAAAATGTGCTATCCTTAGCTCAATCTTGAAATAAAAGTTAAATTTCTTGTTAACATCTTTCTGGGCCTATATAACTTTAAGGTTGTATTTATCCATTATTGTTTAGGGTCTAGAACGAATAGGCTTTTCCAAAGTTGGAAAACACACAATTCCATATTTTTTGTGACTCACTTCCATTTAAGCTCATAGATTATATGACTCTATTCTGATATCTTTTTTATCTCGTAATGCCTTATTAAAGTCATTAAGCAAAAGTTGACACACTATTACTCTTGCTCTTTCTAACCACTTTCCCCCAAACTACATGGTTAAGTGCTGTTGGTATACTTCCAAAGCAGGAGATTGTTTTGACAAATACTTTGATATTGCATAAAATGAATCTCTACCTTTTAGTTCCAGTATGATTTTTCTTAGTGCTTATTACCTGGTTTCTTATTGCTTATTCAAAGGAATAATCTATTCTCAATTCAAGTTTTAATTTTGTTATGGTAGGTTAGTTACTATAATAGAAAAAAGCCTTTAGGGCCTAAAAAAGTAGAAGTTGATTCTCATCACTGAGTAGAACTCAGTCTCATAGCTATAAGTAAATGGTTTCAGTTCTGAGAAATAAAGACTTGAAAATAGAAAAACTAAAAACAAATTTGGTAATTAACTAGTTGTCTGTACCATTAGGAAGGAAGGCATTTGTGGCAAAAAATCTTCCCTACCTTCCTTGATGAACCTAAGACAGACCCAAAAAGGTCACTCAATGAAGATTAGCAATATCTTTAAGAATAGAGAGTTAAGTCATCTTCCCTTAATAGATGATTTCTGAGATTTCAAATACTCCAGAGCAGAAAGAATGCTGAAACAACTATTAGGAGAACTTTTGGAATCCCAGGAAAATATCATGCAGTCAAATTGAGTCCCTTTGTTTCTATTATGAGAAGAGTACGGCCTAAAGGCATCCTATAATTTTGTTGTTAAATGTTCCCCAAGTGTATATGTGTTAAAGCCTTGGTTCCATAGGTGGTGCTATTGTAAAGTAGTGGAGTTTTTAAGGGGAAGGACCTAGTGGGAGGTCTTTAGATCACTGAGGGCAGGTACCTGAAGGAAATCATGGGACATTGTTTTCTTCCTCTTTTTTTGATTACTATATATAGTTTGACTGGTTTTGCTTCACTGTTTCACCCCCAGTGATGTGTTGCTTCAACACTGGCCAGGCCAGTGTTTTAGTATCATGGTCTGGAAACCCCAAAACTATAAGCCCACATAGGCATTTTCTTTATAAATTGATTATCTCAGTGATGAAAAGAAATGAGCCTCCCGAAGACAGGAGGCTCCCTGAGATAACATGTTTTGAGGGACTAGAGAAATCTAGTAGCTTGTCTGGGAGAGAAAGTTGGAGCTATTGCTTCTCAATTTTACATCTGCAAGGATTTTGAGAGGTGGCTTCACATGGAGGAACACAGAGGGTAGTGAATGGGTGACTTTCATTGCGTAGGTAGCCTGTAAGAAAAATGACAAAATAACAATGCAGAAAAGTTGTTGGGTGACCCACATCACTGCTGGTGGAGCCAAGGGGGGTCATGGTTGCTCCTATAAGGTAGTCTCTTGACTTAGGTGAAAGTGCCCATCATCCTGTGGAAACTATGTCCATTCCTCATGTAGAAACTATGTATCATCACTAAAGAAAAGGGGATAGTAAACTATCATGACCCTGAATTCCCTCTTTCTGTTTGCAAAATCCAATCCCAAAATTGTCCCCAAAAAGGAACAATGAGAACAAACCTGGGCAGAAATCCAGATACATATTATATGGAAGGACACGGGCTTTCTCTTATGTACCCTGGGAACTAGGACAAGCTAGTGTTACCAGAGAAAGCTACTTTCTTGCATGTACAATAGGACAATTCCACCATAAAATGCTGATCATACAAGTAAACTAAGCAAATTAATCCACTGATGCTGATGATGTCACTGTTCCTGCAAAATAATATATAAAATTATTCTCTGAGTGGGAATGGGCATGGAACTGAGGGGACTGTGGAAAGGATATGTGTCACCCATCCAGCTGGCTGCTACTGGACACAACACCCCAAGGGAGTGGATGTTGAGAATCTGCACCCTGCAGACTGGCACATAAATATCTCCAGTACTGCTGCTGAATTGGTAGAATTTAGGAACAAGCTTAGGCAGAAATCCAGGGAAAATGGCTGTTGTGGCTCTGGAACACTAGTGGTGCAGGCTTACTCTTATCAAGAAGTAAGATGAGTAAAATCACCTCATTCCCCACAGACCCAACTCAGTGGCAGGAAGCATTTATATTCTGTTCTTAATGAGAACTGTGCCATTTCTTTATTATGCTGGCTGATAGCTTCCAGGAAAAATGCTTGTTCTGATATGGGAGAGCTTCCCATGGCACCCCAGTGATGAGGATCCATGGAAGGACTTCAAGACTTACCAAGAGAGTTCAGGCTGAAGCAGGGCAGTTTTTCAGCAAACCACATTGGTCCTGATAATAAAACATTCACAGCAGGAATGAAGGATACCATTCTTTAAACAAGTGTGGAGTAATATTATGAAACTGTGGTGTCAATTCCGAGCCCTTTAGTGGGCCTTCCTGTTTCTTAAGCAGCACAGGCTATAGTTGATATGCAGGGAAATGAAAATCAAGGAATATGGAGCATGGATCCAAAGATGGAAGAAAGAGGGCAAAGAGAACAGAAGATACCCATTAAGGAGAAATTGGCGTTCCCATAGGAAGTATAACAATAGACTTTCAATGTTGTCTAAGGATGTTTTCATAGCCAAAACATGTCATGGATGCTGGAAGCAGCTATGGTTCAGTAGACAAAATCTGACATAGTATCAAAGCTTCATTATATTGATGATGTGATGTTGGCCTTTGAGTCTTTTTCCCATCTAGAGGAGGTAGTTCAAATGGTGGTGGTACATTTCCAAGAGAGAAGATGGGCTGTCAACCCCTTGAAATTGCAGGGACTTGAATGATCTGTCAATAGTTTGAGGTTTATCTGGTTAGGTACTGCTCTTCTGGCTCATAGCTAAGCAGTGGAGGCTCCTACCAAGATCCTCAGACATTGTGTATGTATGTGACTCTTATTGTGTCTGTTCCATAAAGCAGCCATGGCTAATATCTTATCAGATGAGGTGGATACTTTGAGGGTGGCACTTGACACAACAGTGAAAGGTTGACTTTTGTCCTTATCACAAAGATGCAAATTTGCCCTGAGCTGTGTGGATATACACAATGGACTATTCTCAGCATATGCTTGCAGATGACCTCATAGGAGGCAACCATATAGGGCCTTCAAATTCCCTCCTTTTTTTAACTTATTTTATTTTTATTTTTTGTATTGGTGCACTGCATTCATACATCATAATGGGACAAAAAACTTGTGTAGACATACATGCACACATCGCCCAGTTAGCCCCTACCCCACACCATTCCCTCCCCTTCCCTCTTTCCCATGCACCTTCAAATTCTTGACACCATGTATGTGAGACCTCAATAGACATAAAAAAATGACAAAGGAGCGCACCCTACTGGCCCCAAGGTGAAGTAATGAGCTGAGATTTTTGAATGGCATTTCCACTCACCTTATAACCAAGTCACAGCAGAACTAATGGCATGAAAGAATTGCCTACTAAAATGGCGACTAAATATGGAAAATGAATCCTCAGCAGTGAAGACCAAGTGAAACTGGATGGCCATCGGGAGCACCAGTGAACATGACTAGTCATTCCCAGTGCCTACTTATATTGATACAAAAGCCTGTTAACACTATCTGGTTCAAATTATGTTTAAGGACACCTGCACTTCACAAATAGAAACACAAGATAATTTGCTGTTTATATTGCCACAGGACCTGCCATAGGCAACCCATGTTGTCTATTGGCTGTGATAACAGCAAATAGGGCCTGGATGGTGCAGGTTCCTGTGATGGTCAGATAGAGATGACCCCTGAAGAGCTCGTGTATTAAGTTTCAGAGCTGATGTAATCAAGTCATGAGAGCTGTAATCTCATCAGTGCGTGAATCTATTGTGATGGGTTTACTGCGCAGTTATCTAGGCAGGTGGGCTGTGATTGGAAAAGGTGGGTCCTGGGGGTATGGCTTTAGGGACTGAGCTTTTGTCTTTGAATTGCCTTACCTATTGGCTCTCTTGCTTCCATGATTGAGGAGCCCTTGCTCTCTTCCTCTCTGCTTCCCGCTGCCACCTCCCTTGGACTTGTTCTCTTGGAGATCTCCAAAGAGCTGTGAGCAAACAAATCATCTTTCCTCTGAGTTGTGTGGTCAGTTTTCTTTGATAATGTTGACTGAGATAGTTTCTATATCCAATGGCAAAAGGACTATAATAAGACATACATGTAGGAAAAATTACCAATCCAGGACTTTTATTCCTTACAGGAGAGTGTGTAAGTTCATTCTAGTCTGTAACAACCCCAGAATTATCATACCTTTTTACTCAAAACTGCAAGCACCAGTGGAACAAGAATGTGGTAATATAAACCTGGGGATGGGCCATGTACTGGTACCATTCTCACTCAAAGACTTATTACTTATAATGGTAAAGTCAAGTATATCATTAGGTTGTTCACATATTGTTGAATAGTCAAGATATTCCTGGATTAACACCTATTAAAATATCTTATTTTTTATCCCCATAGCTAATCTATTTGAAGAATGGGCAAGTACTATTTTGAGGTACAGAATAAAATGTATTGCTCATATTCAGTGATCCTCTGTATTCCTCCTCTGGCCTCTGGCCTCCTGTGGCACCTCCAGCAGGCCACTCTGAAATATTAAGCTGGAGAAAAACCACTGTTGATGAACAGAGCTGGGAAACTGACCTATGGATTTGGATGTAAATTTATGTTCTTTTAAGTACACCAAATGGCACATGTGAGCACAATTCAACATGGCTAAGCCTTTTCTGGGTTCACTGTATGATGACTTGGGATGGCTAAGTGCAGCACAGGTGGAAATGAGAAAGGAAGTTCCTCTTTGTTGAGGAAACACAGACAGTAACACCTCTGTGTCATCTGTAAAATATGGTTGGACCCCTGTCAGTCAATGTAATTTGCCATCCTACTCAAAGACTGACTACTTATATGGTAAAGTCAAACATGTGCAGGAGCACATCTCTTCCCTTGGGGTGGCTATGGACCCGTAGCACTCATGGGTGGCCATACCTGCCTCATAACTAGATTGGCCAATTAACTTAGAAAAGACCTAATGTACCAGCCTGCAGCTTCCTGCATTCTCTGTGACCTCTACTAATTTAGGCATTGTAAAAGTTAGATGTAGAGTGACTTGAACTTCCTGGTGACTTTACCTACTTGCTTTACTTTGTCTTCAAGCATCAAGCATTGTCACTGGGTTCCAGATTGGTGCTTTAGCCAGATTTGATGCTGATACCTTGAATAATAACTACAGAAGTAGAACCTTGCTTAACAAAGAAACTGCCCAAATACTGAGGTGGTACTTCAGAGCACAATGGTTCTAGATAGGCTTACCACAGCACAAATAAGTTCCTGTGCCCCTCATTAAAAGAATGTTGCCTGTATGTCTCTGGTCATTATTATAATGTATCTTTGGCTCTACATAGGTTGCAAACCCATATTGCTGCTGTAGGTAGACTTGGTATGACTATGGTTTCTGTTTGGTCAAATCTCATCTTGCTACTTGGAGATCTTTTGTGTTTAGTCTGTGTGGTCTTACAGTAGGCCTCATTATATCTTATTGTTCTTTATATTGCTGTGGAGGGACTTAGTTTACATCCTCATATGCTACCCCAGAGTATCCAGGAACCTGCAGGAGTGGAGTGTACTATCACCAAAGAAAAGAAGGACAGTAAAACACCATGTTTCTGAATGCCACCTTTCTGTTCCCAAAAACCTAGTCAAGGGAATAATGAGAACAAACCTGGACTGGAAACTCCAGATATGTATTATCTCTGAGGGACACTGGATTTCTCTCATGCACACTGAGTACCAGGGCAAGTTAGCGTTATCTGTAAAAAGCTACTTTCTTGCATGTACACCAGGACAGTTGCTCCCTGAAATGCAGGTTACACAAACACACTAATTACACTCAGCTATCCAATGCTGATGATGTCACTGCTTCTGAAGAATAACAAATAAAACCCTGCTTTGAATGGGGGCAGGTGTGGACCAAGAGAACTGTGGAAGGATGCATGTCAGTCATCTAGTCAGCTGCTACTGGGCAAAGCACTCTGAAGAAGAAGAGGCACAGCGCTGAAAGGGACAGAGGTGCTCTAAGCCTGTCACCACTGAACTCTTCTTAGAACAGTAACTGATATCTTGTAAGCTTTCCCCAATAAGCCATGTGTCTCCCAAGCTGTCTCTGAATACTTTCTTTGGCTGTCCACAACCAACAGAGCACAACAGATCTAGAGCCACTTTGGTGCAATGGAAGCACATAATAAGCTGTAGGGGATACCCACTGCTCATGGAAAGAGCTGCACAACTGCCCAATGGAACTTGGATATAAAGTTACTCCAGCTTTTACCATGCCCCAGTTAGCAGGGCTCACAGATAAAGAACAGCCAGAAGAAAGAGATTGTAAAAAAACAGAAATAGAATCCATATCAAGTCTACCTACAGCAGCAAGATGGGTTTGAAACTTATGTAGAGCCAAAGGCACATTATGATGTGACACTCTATTAGCCAAGACCTCATATCAGATGATGCCAGACTCAACTAGAATGAGGACAGGAGGGCTTCCCAATCACCCAAGAGGAAGCCAGACAAAGAAGTTATGCCTTTGCTCTTCTCTATTCCTTCCCTTATCCCAACCCCATCTACTTGATGCAGCCAGTTTAAAGTTCAATAAGTAAGCTGGGCGTGGTGGTGCACGCTTGTAATCCCCGTGCTTGGGAGGCAGAGACAGGAGGATCGCACAGGTTTGAAGCCAGCTGCGCGCGCTGGCTTAGGAGACCCTGTTTCCAAATTAAAAAATATAAAATAGGTCTGGGAGTGTAGCCCGGAGGTAGAAGGGCTTCCAGGAACCCCAGTACCACCAAAAAAAAAAAAAAAAGTTCAATAAGTAAGTCTAATTTTTTGTTATTGTTAAAAGTTTCAGTGACATATTATATACAGTTACAGTGTCCTGCATATATTTGAAATGTAGAAGTTGATAAATTTTGAGAAAACAAAATCAATAATGAATATGCCAATCATCTGTAAACATTTTCTTGTAGGCCCTTGTAAAATCTGTAGGTCTGTCTTCTTTCATTAAGCACACTTGGTTTTAGCTTCATCGATTTTATTGTATGAATAGTTTATGAGTTTTGATTTTGGGGTAGCATTCTATCGCATAGATGTTTCATACTTTATTTTCCATCTACCTGTGAATAAAGAATTGGATGGTTTTCAGTTTGTGGCTGGCTACACAAGTAAAACTGCTCTGGAACAGTTGTGTGTAAGTCTTATAGACCCATGTTTTCATTTCTTTAGGGTAACTAATGAAATTGGTGATATTCATGGATCATAAAGTAGGTATATGGCTAATTGATTAAAAATAATTCAAAATATTTTCTAACATGGTTATACTATTAAAAATTTTCACCAACATTATTTAAAAATTCCAGTCTCTATACATCCTTGCCAGCACTTGGTATTGTTAGTCTTTTTAACTACAGCCTTTCTAAAACTGTAGTCACATTCATTATGGTTTTCATTTTCATATCTCTAATGACTAGAAGTGAAGTAAAGCTTCTTTTTGTGTGTGTGTGTGTGTGGTACTGAGGACTGAGCCCAGAGGCATTCTACCTCTGAGTGGCTCCTCCAGCCCTATTTTTTATTCTTTATTTTGAAACTGGGTCTCACTAAGTTGCCTAAGGCCTCACTAAGTAGCTAAGGCTGGCCGCGAACTAGCTATCCTCCAGTCTCAGCTGCCAAGTACTGGATCACAAGTACGCACTCCTATGCCTGGCTTCGCATAGGTTTACAATTTCACATTTTACACTTAAGTTTATTAAGTTAACTTTTATACATAGCCAGAGGTATAGAACAAACTTTTAGTGTTTTGTATAAAGATATTGAATAGTTCAATATAATTTGTTGAAAAGACAAACCTTTCTCCTCTGAATTTTCTGTAAAACTTTTGCAAAAAAAAAAATCATTCATCTAGTGATAGACAATTGATCTATTTGTCATTTATACTTATACTTCATTGCTTTAATTATCTTAGCTTTCCAATAAAACTTGATTTCAGGTAGCATAAATTCTTTAATTTTGCTTTTCTAAGTCTTTGTGTCTCCTTATTCACTTATAGCTTAAAAAAAAAGCCTACAGGAATTTTGAATTTTTATATACCTGAATCTACAAACTTACTATACACTTATTTTCCCTAGAAGATTTGTGGTTGCCAGTGTAGAGGTCCTTCCCAGATCTTTTGAAGCTATCTTTAAGTATTTCATATTTATGATTTTGTTATGGATGATTTACAGTTTTAAAACTTATAAGAAGGTTTGGTGGATACCTGTGGATGTATTGTTTATTCTTGAGTCTTTCTAAATTCACTATTTTGCACGTTCCATCAGAGTTTACATATATACAATCATTTGTCTGTGAATAATATAATTATACAGGTTACTTCCCAACATGGGTTCCTTCCTTCTTTTTCATGTCTTATCTAGTAACCAGAAATTCCAGTACAATGAAGAATAGAAATGATGAAAGTTAACATTCTTCTTTTGTTCTTTATCTTATTGGAAAAATAATAGTCTTTCACTGTAAGTGTGGGATTGACTGAAGATTTTCAAAGGTGAGTATCACCAAGTATAGAAAGGTCTCTCTTATTTTTGGCTTGTTGAGATGTTGTTCTGTTTTATTTATTTAAGTATTTATTTTTATTTATCTATTTTGTGGCACTGGGGATTGAGCCTAGGGGTATTGTACCTGTAAGCTACACCTCCAGCCCTATTTTATCTTTATTTTGAAAGAGGGTCTTGCTAGGTTGATGAGAATCTCACTACTTGCTGAGGCTGTTCTTGAACCTATGATCCTCCTGTTTCAGGCTCTCAAGTACTGGGATTACAGGAGTGTGCCACTATACCCGGCTCTGTTTTATTTTTTAAGTCAATAACATATGTTGGATTTTGTCAAATGCCTTTTCTGTACTTATTTAGATGATCAAATGTTTTTAATTTTTAAATCCCTTAATATACTAAATTACACTGATTTTCAAGAGTAAAACAATCATAAACTTGTGGAATAAAATTTAGTTGTAGTGTATTATAATTTTGTATTGTTATATTTAATTTTCTAAAGATTTGTTTAGAATTTTTACATCTATAATCATGGGAAATATTGTTCTGTAGTTTTATTGCAATTTATTTGTCTAGTTTGGGTATCAGGGTAATGTTGATTTCATGAAGTAAATTGGAAAGAAATGTTTCTCCTATTCAATTTTCTAAGAATTTGTGTAATATTGATACTATATATTCTTTAAATATTTTTCAGAATTCTCCAATGAAGCCATCTGTTTTCAGAGGTGTCTCTCCTCTCTCTCTCTCTCTCTCTCTCTCTCTCTCTCTCTCTCTCTCTCTCTCTCTCTCGCTCTCTCTCGCTCTCTCTCGCTCTCTCTCGCTCTCTCTCGCTCTCTCTCGCTCTCGCTCTAGCTCTCCCTCTCCCTCTCCCTCTCCCTCTCCCTCTCCCTCTCCCTCTCCCTCTCCCTCTCCCTCTCCCTCTCCCTCTCCCTCTCCCTCTCCTTTCCTCCTTCCCTCCCTCTCTTTTTAGAGGAGGAGCATTTAAACTAATTCAATTATTTAACAGACGTAGGATCTTTCATATAACTATTTCTTCTGGAGTGAACTTTGGCAGTTTATATCTTTCTAACAGTTTGTCCATGAGCTCTAACTTGTTATATTCATCCACACATAGTTACTCTTAATAGTTTCCTATTATTCATTTCAGATCTAGAGAAATTCTAGTTATATTAATTCTCCCATTCCTGAGAGTGGTAATTTTTTCTTTTTTCCTAATCAGTCTGCTCCTTGTAAATTTTATTGATCTTCTCAGAGGGAAAGCTTTTGGTTCCAATTATTTTCTCTGTTGTTTATTAAGATTAAGTATTAAATGTGAAAAATAATCATAACTGACAGGAGTAATTTGAGCCAAATGTTGTGAAAGGACTTGTTACTCAGTGAGAAAACAAAATTTGACATTTGAGAATATTAATTTGAAAATATAAAATCATTTCATGCTTAAATTTATAAACTGATTAGATATGTATGGTATGATTGTGAATTAATATTATCATTTAAATACCATTTGATTTCTAAAGTACATTAATTAATTTTGGATATCAAATAATATAACACAATTTTCCAAATTAGGTGCAGCCGAATCTTATGTCCCTAAATAGCAATGCATCTTACATGAAAAAGGAGATTAATCTCCAAATAAAAGAAAATACTGGGTAGGAAGAGCTAAAGTCAAACTCTTAAAGCCTTGCTCCAGAAACAGCTTATCCTTGGTGAAGGAATCTAAAGCTCATGAACCTCAGTTTATCTTCAGAAGGAGCTCTTGAGAGTTCTCTTTTAGGCTAGTAGGACACAAAGAAATAATGATTTAAGGCACCTGACACTGACTGGCATATAGTCGTTGATATTGGAAACAATATTAACAACAATAACTGCATTTTAAACAAAATACAAGATGCCAAAGAAAATGGATATAGGTCCTTAATTTCTCTTGCTAGTGCTGACATATGAGCATTCTCAATGTTTGAAATAATTTCTGTGCTCTTTAAAAAATAATAGCTAAAGCTGGGCGTGGTGACACGTGCTTGTAATTCTAGGATTTGGGATGCTGAGACAGGAGGATCGCAGTTCATGGCCAGCCTCAGCTACTTAGTGAGACCCTTTGCAACTCAGTGAGACCCTGTTTCAAAATAAAGAATAAAAATTAGGGCTGGGGGTGTAGCTCAGAGGTAGAATGCCCCTGGGTTCCATCTCTAGTACTGCAAAAAAAAAAAAAAAAAAACAAACCCTCATAGCTGACATATTTATACCTGGAGATGATACTCAGAATGTACCATATGTTGGAGTCAGGACAAATACCATGAGTTGTAGGCTACCTATCTACTTAATTATTATTGACTCTTACATCATCTTGAACAATTTGAATGCTCATAAGCTTTGATTTCCTTATTTTTAAACTGAAGCAATTGAACTGAAGTTTTCATAATTGTGTACTTTTTGATACTAATACACATTAATTCAAAGATTAATTGCCCTTGATTCAATCTTTATTGGTCATTTATCTTTTCATTTTACAAATACATCCGACAACCAAAATGAAAAGCCCATATTAGCTTAATTAAAAAAAAATTTATTGGTGCGTTATAGTCATACATCTTAATGGGGTACAAAATGGTAGAGGCATACATCCACACATCACTCATTGAGCCCTTCTGGCCCTCACTTCCTCCACAATACTCTGCTTACCTCTGCTCCCAAACTTTAGCCATTACATTTGAAGTACATTTGCAGTCACTTTAAGACAGCACTTCTCATCATTGACCCACCATTCACTTTTCCTCTTCTGCCAAAGAAAACCTATATTTATTCAGGTATGTAGCACCTTCATATGCAGCCACATGTCCCAAAAGGTGACCCCTCCAAGCTACAGAAGAGGAACTAGTTGTTCTGAGTTTAAGCTGATACCCTTTTGAGTGGTTTGTCTAGGGATGAAAATATGTCCCAATCCCAGCCAATGAAATGTAAAGTGTAATCTGCTGGTGAGTCTAGAAAATGTCTTCTATACTAAGAACGATCTGCATCAAAGGGTGGTCTGTCTATTTGGTTTGGATATTTTTCTTGTTGGTGTGGAATGCTTGGTTCTGTCGTAGGTGTCTAATAGCCTGTGGAAGAGGTCAGAAGAGGAAGGGAAGAAAGGAGAGATGGCAAGAACCGGGGACTTTATTGACATTGCTGAAATGCTTAAGTAACCTTCCCTGAAACATGAACTTTCTCTGCTTTTTTATGATGTCAGGTAATAAATTTTCTTGGTGTTTAAATTTCCTTAGGGTTTCTGTTACTCAAAGCCAAAGACACTAACTGCCAAATGTTTAGACCCATAACTTGATAGTTCATAACTTTATTTTAATATTCTTGGTTTTATTCTTCTGCCAGTAAAGCATGCGAGAGCTTAGCATTTCAAAATGCAAAATGGAAAATGGAAAAGGTAATGTCCTCAGTAAACAACTGTGATGGGGCACCCCTATGGGGTGTTATCCTAACTCCAGGTAGTAGCAGTGCTCTCTTCTAGAACAACAGGTAATATTTATGATGGAAGGACAATAAGCAGAAAGCAAAATCAGCTAATTCCCTATCAAAGAACTCCATTATTTTACCTTAAAATTTTCTACTGATGCCGGGCATGGTGGTGCATGCTTGTAATCTCCGCGCTTGGGAGGCTGAGACAGGAGGATGGCGCAGGTTTGAAGCCAGCCTCAGCTACTTAGTGAGGCTCTCAGCAACTTAGTGAGACCCTGTTTCCAAATAAAATATAAATAGGTCTGGGAGTATAGCCCGAAGGTAGAAAGCCTCTGGGTTCCACCCCCAGTACCACTAAAAAAATTTTTTTTCTATTGTTAAAATTTATTAAAATATCAGCTATGATTTTTTATGATTTTTCTTCTGAGTATTTTTTAGTAAAAACTATAGAAAAATTAACTTTAAGTTTTTGGTTAAAAGCAAAAACTTTTATAAGTCTCTTTCTACCCCCAAGAGGGGGTTAAGACATTTGGTATTTAATCATGCTCTTGGTTGTTTCTAGAATTGGTGAGCAATTCTTACAAAATGATTAGCATTTAGAAAAGAGGAGGTAGATCAAATAGATTAATTATAGTAAAAAGTAATTTATGGACAATCATATTGCCTAGGTCTCATATTAATTTTAAAAAACATTTAACACATACTGGGTCATTGTTTCAATGTATTGGTATTATATAAATTCACCGAATGATCTGTTAACTAAAAGTTAGTTTCTGAAGTACCCATAGCCATTAGCATTTTTCCTTGTTTAGGAGAATTCCAGGATTATATTTTCAGAAACTGAATTTTCTTTTTCAGTACTGAGGATTGAACCCAGAGACATTCTACCTCCAAGTTACAACCCCAGCCTGTTTTTTTTTATTCTTTATTTTGAAACAGGATCTCACTAAGTTGTGGAGGGCCTCACTAAGTAGCTAAGGCTCCCAAGTACAGGGATTATAAGCATGTGACAACATGCCCACCTTCAAAGATGGAATTTTTTATTCTACTCACTTACTGCATATAGATTGGATACTTCAGGTTCTTAGATGAATCTTTATATCTTCTTTTAAAAATGTAATTTACTTGGCATAGACTATATAAATAGTACTTTACCATTTATCAGAAAGAACTCACTACCCTTAGTAAAAGATTCACAAAATGCTTTTAGCTGTCAGGTGGCCTCAAATAGTTGTCATGCCAAGGACTACCAGGATGCCTTCATAATGATCTGGTTGTCTGTTGTTGTTCACTCAAATATGCTAATCCACCAAGAAACATTGTTTGATTTTCATCTTTGTCATTTCGATGGGTGAGTCATAAAGGAGATCTGAGGCACTTTCTGATGCAATCCAGGAAGATTTGGAAATACTTTAATTTCACATTTTCCGTAATAAACATGGCCAGATTTTTTAAGTTAAGATTTTTTTTATTCTTAAAAGACATGGATAGCTAATCAAACATGTTAATGCTTATTCTGTTAGAATTTTATTTAGTTAGCTGATTTTTCTCTTTCTATAATTACAGGACAGGACACACTCCTTAGGGCAGGGGTTTGGTATCTACTTGAGGACCTAGATTCATTCTGTAACTGTTTTTGCTTAGGTGGGGAGAGGACTCGTAGGTTGAGTTCTCTTGTTTCCATCTAGAAACCAAGGTCAATACCTAGAATTTTAGATGTGTCCAGAATTATGAACAAGTCATCATGCCTGTCCTTTGCATGACTGAATCTTTTTTTGCATTTCTTTTGGCTTTCTTCCTTTGAGGAACTTGAGTCATTGCTTTTTAAAATCTCATTTAGAATATGATTTCCTTTTTGGACCCTTGACTAACCATTTTGCCATGCCAAGAACATTTGCCTATTTCTAATTGACTTGTTTTGAGTTGTGCCAGAATTCACATAGACTCCAAACAATAACGTGTGTATTATTTAGGGACACAATGTTCTAGTGATGTTTCGTCTTTCTTTTTGCACAGCCCTGGTTCTCTTTCTCTTTGCCTTCCTTGACACTGTCTCCCAGGACATTTTCTGAGCAGCAATCCATTCCAGTGTTGGGTCACTCTGAGAGTGGTGGCTCTTGAAAATCACCTTGAGCCACATGTTGGACAAGAGGAACTGCCTGAGCTCAAGACTTGGTGTGCTGCATTTATGGTATTACCAATTTGCCACAATTGGCAAGAATTACCAGAATGCCTTCACAATAATCTGGGGCATAACTTTACTAGAGCTTGAGACTTTATATACATTACTTTACTAGAGCTTCAGACTAAAAGCAATGACTCAAGTTCCTCAAAGGAAGAAAGCCAACAGAACTGCAAAAGAAAGTGCAGTCAATTTGCCACAATTGCCAATTTTGTAATAGTGTATTACAATATTTATCTCTAGGACCAATAATCACATCTGCAGGCTATCTGGTAATTATTTTTATCTATAATTTTATTTTTTATTGTGGTCCTGGGAATTGAACCCAGGGGTGTTCTTTCACTGAACTATACTTCCAGCACTTTAAAAAAATTTTTTAAGTTTCGCCAAGTTGCTGAGGCTGGTCTTGAACCTGTGATTTTTTCTGTCTCAGCTTCCCAAATACTATGATTAACATCACACCTGGTTTTATAAATGTAATTTTATGAATGTATATTTATTCAGGCTATTCTTTCTGCTACTGGGTAATTTTCATTTTAGAAACACCTCCCATTTATGTTTATTTCCTTGAAACATGCTATGAATGCTGATTATCACTTATGTTTATTTCTGACTTCCACTGGATTATTAACTAACATAACCATATAAATAGTACTTTTCTAGTCACTGAGAAGAACTCACTCACTCTTTGGGACTACTTCACAACAGACTTTTACAATATGACATTCACTGTCAGATGGTGTGGAATATTGTCATGCCAAGAATGGACATGATGCCTTGATGATAATTCTGGACTCAATGTTATCATTCTTTGAGTCTCAAGCTCTGGTAAATTATTTTGCAAATATTTCAGTGTTCAACAAAATTGAACAAATGAATGAATGTGAGTGTTAAGTAAAAACTTCATAGCAGCCTCATCTAGGAGCAGCCTAACAGGCAGAGATTTGGCAAGTGCATGTGGGGCACATACGAGTGATGAGTAAAGGCTAAAGACTAGCAGGAACTTGGAAGGGAAAAGGTTGGCTCATGGGACAAAGTGGTCTGGGATGGAAGCATTTGGATGAGCATGTGTGAGCGGGCATAATGACCTGGCTCTGCTCATCAAAGGGATGCAATAAAAAGGTCACCTGTAATGACAACCATCCCAGTGGCCTTATAGGATTAAAGTTTTTTTTAGATGTATATGACAAAAAGTATTATATCTGAATTACAAAATTCTACTGCTGATTTATTGTCTCTCAGATAAAACTTGGACTAGCTTAAAGCCAAAGTTACCGTAGGTTATCATATGGCCTCTTCCAAGTATTGACAGAGGATGAACAGACCACCTCTTTAATTGAGTGTCAAGAATTTTTGTTTTATTATTACTATCCTGGAATGCCTTCATCATATCTGCTTCAGTTCTCTTTGATTTATTTTAGAGGCTGAGATTTGATGGAAAAAAGAAGAAGCACTAGCAGTAGTAGCCAAATGCATGTGTAGAAAACATTTTTATAGGCTCTCCAGATACTGTCTGCCCTGGAGTTGGTAACAGGCGGGGGTGAACAGCAGAGAGGGATGGGCGTCTTTTATTCCAGTCATGCATTTCCAAAAGAAAACAGAAAAGCTGATGATTTCTTTAGATGTTAGAAGCCAAGAGTTATCTTCCAGAGTCTCAAAGAAAGACCAAGTGATCTATTAAAAAACAAAATGTTCCATACAGTAGGAATAGACAGTAAATGTTTTAGGTGTTTCTGGACTGAAATGATTTTTCCAGCTTGAAGCTTATCTGTGTAAAGTGTTAAAATTTATTTTTTTGATGGACATTTAAAAAAATATGTTTTGCATGTCTCTTGCTTTTTCAAGAAAGAGTATTTGATATCACTTAAACCTTTTTAGTAAATGTTAAATTTACCCAACATGTACTGTCTCAGAACTGTTATTATGAGTATTAATTAAAATTACATATGTGACACAATAATATTCTCAATATTTATTTTGATATTTTGGGTTGTTTTATACTATCTAATGGCTTTAGGCTATTGTATTTTTCAATTTCTTCCTCTTATTTTTATTTGTTTTTACTTTAAAAAATTATATATACAATAACAGTGAATAGAGTTTCTTACAGATAAAAAACAGATTTAAATTTTAGATACTTGAACAATGATACTAGGGATTGAACTCAGAGGTGATTCTAATTTTGAAACAAGTTTGTAATAAATTGCTGAGGTTCTTTTTAAGTTGTTGAAGCTGGTATCGAACTTGCAATCCTCCCATCTCAGCCTCTCAAATGCTGGAATTATAGATGTGTGCTATTGTACCCAGCTTAAATTATGAATTTTTCACATCACTTTGGCTATTCATTTGTTCATTATGTATTCATTTCTATTTTTTATTTATTCTTCTATTTTTCTTCTTTTTAAATTGTTCACTCTTTAGAACCCCTTACTGTTATACTGTTATAGTCATGAGAGAGATAGAGCTAATATACTCTCTGGAGGGAACCATGAGTAGGTCTTGCTGAGCTCAAAGAAAAAAGAACACACACACACACACACACACACACACACACACACACACACACACCTTAGATATAAATGTCCTGGTATCAGATATAGTCTTGATTTATACTGGGAAACTACGAATAAGGTTAACACTATTGCAGGAATAAATTTTTACTAGAGATTACTTCTCCCTGAACCACTTGTGCAAACAAATGAAGTACCTAAGTAGTAAACTGGCTCTTTTAACCCCAAGATTCTTCTACCAAGTTTAATCTTGGAGAGCAGCAGAGAAGGAAGCTTTGGGGAAGGGGACCATCACAGCAGTTAGTGACTGATGCTGTGTAAGGGAACACAGTTTATCGTAGGTAGAACATGGGCTGAGGTTTAGAAGAGTTAAAACAATAGTAAATATGAGCATCACAAATTGTGCATGGGGTCAGATACCCTGAAGGCATTGGCAGAGAAGTTTCAATAGCTAATCTGTTTCTTTTGTGTGGCTTTGTGGGCAGAAGAATCAGGGGATGGCTGTTATCTTTAGATTTTCTCATCTTTTTGTTTCAAAACAATTCAGAAAAACAATCAGGACCCAGTAGTAATGAAGGTCTCATGGTCAAAGCCTTTGAAAAATAACTCCCTAAGGATCATGAAGCTATTGGTGACTAAGAACAATATGCTCTGATTGTGTTGGTCTTGAGGATCAAATAGACTTGGGTTTATGGACTGCTTCTAGACTTTCAAACCATGTGACCTCAGTGAATTATTTCATCACTTTAAATTATAATTTCCTAGCCGGGCATGGTGACGCACGCTTGTAATCCCCGCGCTTGGGAGGCAGAGACAGGAGGATCGTGCAGGTTCGAAGCCAGCCATGCCCGCCTGCTTAGGAGACCCTGTTTCCAAATAAAAAAAAATATAAAAATAGGTCTGGGAGTGTAGCCCGGAGGTAGAAGGGCTTCCAGGAACCCCAGTACCACACACAAAAAATACACACACACACACACACACACACACACAAACAAACACAAATACACACACACACACACACACACACACATATATAAAATTTCCTCATCTGTGAAATGTAGATAATAATACATACTGCTGAGAGTTGAAGAGAATCAACAAGATCATGTGCTTAGTAAATCTAGGATAAGTGTTTAAAATAGCTTTTTATAGGCCAGGTGTGGTGGCACATGCTTGTAATCCCAGTACTTGGGAGGCTGAGACAGAAGGTTCGCACAGGTTCGAAGCCAGCCTCAACTACTTAGGCTCTCAGCAACTTAGTGAGACCCTGTTTCCAAATAAAAAAATACAAAATAGGTCTGGAAGTATAGCTCAAAGGTAGAAATGTACTAGTATTAGGGAGAGGTTTTAAAATGTATTAATGTACCAGTATTGGGAAAGATTTCCAATTTTGAAAATATATCGTTTGTACTAAAGAAAGCCAGGACTGGCAGGAAGAAGGGACTTGTAATTTACATTTCTAAAGAGAAGGAAAGAAAGCCGGAGCCAGGGAAGAGATCTCTTTACATTTCTAAGGAGAGACAGATGGCTTAAGGGATGAGAGGAAATCCCAGGTCCCTGAGAAGCAATTTAACACATCTTGGGAGAGTAGCAAAAGGTGTAGAGGTCTGTGTCCAGAGATTGAGATAGCAGAAAACTGGACTAAGAGATAGGGCAGCATATCTACAGATCAAAGGACCTGCTGCAGACCTGGTCAAGATAAAAACACCCAGTAAACTGGGGTTCTTTGGTTATTCACTCAAATTGCCCCAGTGAGCCACTCTCGGGCACAGGGCTGTGACTATCTCCTATATTTCTATCTTTTTAATAAACTTCTGTAAATCTTCAGCAACTGTCCAAGCTATGCATATTTATTCTTAGCTTAGGACAAGAACCCGCGGTTTTTTTCTGTTTTTGGTCATTTTGGGTTTGTTGTGGTTTGAGGGAAAGCAGGGGTTCCCGGGAACAGTTTTCCCACAACCATATTCTCTCAATCCGTAACAGAAAGCCCCTGGGTTCCATCCCCAGTACCACAAAAACAAAATAAAATCGCTTTTTATAAATGATGTACTAGTAATATTACACTTTCCTTCTGTCTTGACTTGAAGGCTCAGTTTCTTTGCAACTGCAATTGACCTATAATCTTTATGAACTGCTTTCTCTAAAAGAATGATTTTAGTTTTCCATGGATATAAGTGGTCCAGGGTGCGATACTAATTCTACTTAATCCTCCTTTTAGGATGAATAAATGTGTTTGTTGTGTCACATCGTTAGTGATTGGGATGAGAGAGCTGGGGGAGAGAAAGAAGGTATTCAAGTTCCTTGTCTTTGCTGTGGCAAGACCTGCATTTCCAATATTAAACTTGGAAAAAATAATTCCTAGCCAGGTTTTTTTGTAGTTCTATTTTTAATTTCTTTAGAAGCCCCCATATTTTTCTCTCACAATGCCTGCTTCTCATCAACAATGTACAAGAGTTTCTTAGCCAGTTTTAACAATGTCAAATCAAGTCTTTTTGCTACTACATATCACACTATTTTCTTCCTTAAAACATGTGCTCTTGTTATAATAATTCATATGTATAAGTTGGTATGCATATGTGCATTTTTTTTTGGTGGTACTGGGGTTCCTGGAAACCCTTCCACCTCCAGGCTACACTCCCAGACCTATTTTATATTTCTATTTGAAAACAGGGTCTCTTAAGCCAGTGTGGCTGGCTTCGAACCTGCACGATCCTCCTGTCTTTACCTCCCAAGCACGGGAATTATAAGCGTGTGCCATCATGCCCAGCCATATGTGCATATTTTAAAAATGTAGTGCCTTGAAAATAAGTAAAAATAGAAGACAAGGCCTATCATCTCAAATAATCTAAATTTAAAATGTTATGTAGCTAGTCAGAGAACTGAGTGTATGACAGGACCTCATTTAGGTTAAAAAAAATTTTTATGTAACATGTATATGGCACATATATACATTTTATATGTAAATTAATATCTATCCCACAAACAAAATGGGAATTTTAATAAAACATCATCTGTGGCCTTGGGAGAAGGGAAAAGTTGAGCATAAGTCAAGGGGGAGTTTATTGTTTTTCTTTGTCAAACTCTTCATTGCTTGAGTCTTTTACAAGAACATATTCTTGTCTTGCTTCTACATATTTGTAAAAATGAATATAGCCAATAATTAGAGTAAGATTAACAAAATTTATATAAAATTTTAAAAATTATTTTTATTGTGGTAAAATCACATATTAAGTTAATAACTATAAAATATTTAATTTCAGTGGAATTAATTACATTCACACTATTGTGCAATCATCACAACCACCTACGTACAGAACACTTTTCTACTTGCAAAATAGAAATCAGTACCCATTAATAATACTCCCCCATTTCTTCCTCTTTCTTGCTTCTGGAAACCACCTTTCTACTTTCTGTCTCTATAAATTTGACTATTTTATGTACCTCATATAAGCAAACTCACACAGTATTTGTCTTTTTGTGACTGAATTATTTCACCTATATTGTCCTTAAGGTTAATCCGTATTGTAGCATGTGGCAGACTTTCCTACATTTTTTTAGATTGAATAGTATTCCATTATATGTGTCTACCTCATTTTGTTTATCCGTTATGTAAATATTTTTGAAGTGACATTTCAGTTGGCTTTAATACATCATAACAATGTGAATAAAGAGTTACATTCTGCAAAGTTTAAAGAAAATTGCATCTCAGAAAATAAAAATTTAAGGATTTGTAAATCTCTATGACCTTATAGGTGGTAGAATAATATCTCTGAGAATTGCAAAAGGCCTCTTTTGTGGAAATATGGATCAAAAAAAGAACTGGAAAACTAAATGTATGCCCTTTTAGTTTGGAGAATGAATAATCTAAGTAAGAACACACAGGTATGGTATAATTTCACAATTTCTTAGTCTTTTTGTGAAATGTTTTGCCACATGTAAATTCACTAGTGCCCTTCTACTTAAGTTCCTGAAGGAAACAATTACATGGTTTTTCAGTATATTTTACAAAAAGAGTCATTAAGAAGACAGGGCTTTAAACTTTGCTTGGTTTACCCTGTATCCGGAGGCATAACCAAAACTTTATTATATAAAAGAATGAAGAAAATTGAAAACAGGGCATTGTAGGATGCTAACAAAATATCATCCCTGTGCACAGAATATTTATATTGCCAAACAACAGTAGGAACTCCCTTTGCATTTTATTGTTGCCTAATTAATTATGTCAAGAATTCTAAAGCAATTAGGAATCAAAAAAGGAAGAGGGGAAAAAAGAAAACTTTCCAGTGTTCTTCTCTTGTTAAATACTTCCAGGCTGGGTATCTCTGATCCACCAGTTTTTAAAAGACATGCTCCAGGTATTCTTCAAAACTAATTAATGGTTTTTGTTTTGCTATTATGTAAATTTGGAACACACACAGTAGCTAAAGTCCACATATCAGAATATTGTATCCTTTCAGAAAAGAGTTGAAATAGCTTTTTCAAGACTAATGGGGGATTCACAAAACCTGAGGCCCTCTGCCCTTGCTCTTAGTGGCCGATGCCACTTCTCATTTATCTTTTGTCCCAGTTTCCATCTTACCCTTTGCCTGCTCTCTACAGTTCTCACTCGGCCATACTGTCATATGTTTTTAGGTTGCAATTGTCACTGGCAGCAGTAGTATAGATTTTCATTTGTTTTGGCATACACTTCATCCTACTTTTCAAATTCACTTATCATTTTATCATTCTTAATTGTAGGTTTTTCTAATCTCAGAGAGAGAGGCTGTGAAAAAAATAGGTGAGTTTACAAAAGGTGGGGGGACAGTGCTGTAAAATTCCAAAGGTACTGAATAGAAATTTAAAATTTTTATGGTTTAAGATTTTTGGTTCAAATAAGTCTCTTTTTTTATTTTTTCTTATCATATGTTTGTCTTAAAATGATTGATGAATGGAAAACATGGATTGTTATGCAATAAATGTATAGTAAATAATGTTTCAACCTTTCTATTATCAGTTAATGAAGGCAGCTAAGTGGAATATGCTTCTCCAGTTTCAGATTGAACTGAGAGAGATATTTATTAGCTATTCAATGAATGTATAAGGTGCCATGAGGGGATGGGAGGGGGAAAGGGGGAAATTCTCTAATGTTCATGATGTACATTAACAAACATATCAAAGTCAATCACTAAGCCAAACATGGGAAGGAGGGAGGGAGAGAGAATAGAGCAGGAATTGGGTAAGGGCTAATTGGGTGATGTGTGCATGTATGCCTCCACCATCCATTAAGCTGCATGACTACAATGCACCAATAGAAAATTTAAAAAATTAATTTGAAAATCACAAATTACCTGATTATAATTACAGCTAATAAACTCCATGTGAAACAGAGATGATTAGCAGTGTATAAATGTGCTGCTGAGTAGTTGAGGCATCTCCATGAAGCATGCTGGGATGTACATCACACTCTTTCACCAACCCTGGGGACAGACAGTCTTTGATCCCCCTTAACCTCAGCCACACACCAGCTTCATGACCATGAGTCATCACATAAACTCTGTGGTCCCCAACACCCACAAAACAGTCTACTTGCCTCCATTCTTAATATTGTTTCTTTAATATAGACCCTAATTATTTCTTGGCTGAGTTACAATAGCTTCTGACTTCATTTTTTTGCTTATATTTCATTCCTATTTTTCCTCATCTTCCACAAATTTCGTTTCCAGCTTTCTATGTGAAAATATTGCATGTTGCAGTTTTCTTGGAAACTTTTTAATGACTCCCTGATGCTTGGACCAATGTTGTCCATACTTTACTTGTTACACAATCCTTTCAGAAGATAAAACATACCTTCAAAATGAAAACATAAGGGGATAATACATAAAAAATATTTTGGAATGTTTTGCCACTTTTATTAGCTGATATCTTGAGAAAAAATAAACTTATAGCAAGATTAACTACTAATGGTGGAATATAAATCTATATTTAAAATAACTATTAGTTTTCACTTTATTGCATTTGATTCATGTTGGACCTTCCTATGTATGCAGTTGTCATTTTTAACCTAATGTGGTTGATACATTTCTTTTCTGCCACATTCTCATTGCCATGTTTGCATTATTTGTGTTACATTTAGAGGTTTGTTTATGTTGTGGATGCTAATTTAGTTAAAATACAGTTAACATTGATAAAATAAAAAATGAGAACCATGAACAATTGATTGAGAAATGAATAATAGTACACATTTTGAAATGGTAACAGAGCATACATAACAACTTCTTCATGCTTGGAAACTGTACTCTTAGGAAACGTTGGGTTTTAGAGGGGACATTTATTGCATTGTATAGAATAAATTAGAATAAATTGTATAAAATAAATAGAAATGTAAATTTGAAATGTTCTTTGTGTATCCCAATAAGTAATCTTAAATACCCAATTTTAGATAGAAGATCTAGAATGAAACTCAGACTTTCTAATAGAATTTTTGCTTAGAAGTAGTGTTCACATGATTTATACTTTTCATCAATTTGTTTTTAACCTACTGAACAATTTATACTTAAAACAACTTTCATGACCCAGCATATAGTTAGATTTTGCTTTTGTATCTTTTCTGACAATATTTATCTTTTAATTCACATATTTAAAATATTTACATTTAATGTAGTTATCAGTCTGGTTGGGTTTAAGTCTACCACCTTATTATTTGTTTTCTAGTTATCAAATATGTTATTTTAAAAATCCAACTTTTACTTCTTTTGAATTATTTTTGGTTTTAGTGATCATGTAATGTCAGACTCAGATTTCTGCAACTCCAATCAAATATATGTTAGGCCTTTTAACTTTGTTCTTCAAGTCACTCTGAATCCTCATTTTTTTTGTTCTATTTTTTACCCTCTTATTATACAATTTGATTTCTATTGATATGTTTATTTTCTTATTTAGTGCCTAATCTCTTATTAATTTCATCTATTAATATTTTCACTTAAGATGTGTTGTTCTTTTATCTCTGGGAGTTTCTTTTATTTTCTTTACCTCCTATAACTTCTGTTCATATTTTTCTTTAATTATTGAGCATATACAACATATTTGTAATGGCTGTTTCAATGTCCTTCTAAACGAATTCCATCATCTCCTTTATTTATGAGAATGTTTCTATTTTTTTCTTCTTGTTTATTGCCATATTTTAATTTTTATTCAGTGTGGAGCATAGTGAATACTGCATTATTAAATATATATATATTTTTTTATAATTTAGCTTCAAGTATTAAGGTTACTTATATAGTTCAAAAAATTTTGAGGTCAACTTCAAGGATTTTTTAGGAGCAATTTAAGAGTGTACTAGTAATAGCTTATCCCATATATCAAGGTGTGTCCCTTTTAAAGGTTTTACTGGAGGTTCTTGGTGATCAATACAGGATCTAGATTTGAATATCTACCATCACTGTGAGAGCTCTTAGAACTGGTTTCTTAGTGTCTCAGTGTTTCTTTGACCAGATAGTCACTCTACACTTAAGTTTAGCATTCAGGAAAATGTCAAAACATTTTTAAGAATGTTTCTGGAACATCTTTTTCAGTATATAGTTGCCTTTTGAGATTCTAACCTGTAGTTCCAGCAACCTTACATTACCTGTTTAAACATAACTTAATCAATTTAGTGATATGTTGGTGCTATATTTGAAATTTTCTCTCTGTGCCATGTTCTGAAATGTGAATAGAAACAGAAAATTGAGACAGTTGTAAGGTTGATCTTATTTCTCTTTTCTCAGTGGTCTCTGACCTTTACTGTTGTTTGTCCATTGTCTGAAAACAGTTGTTTCATATATTTTGTTCACGTTTCTACTTGTTTCTAACAATTAGGACTAAATCTGTTTCCTGTTCCTTATTTATGGCCCTAAAATGGTTTGGATATAATAGTATATTTAAAAGAATTATTTCATTTTATTTACAATGTGTCTAGGGAAATTTATTTTTATTTATTTGTTTTGCATATTTACACCTATAAAGTCATGTTTTTGTTAACTCTTCGAAAATTCTCTTCTTTTATTCTGTTAGTGTGTTTAGCACATGAAAATTTTAAACTATATCTTTTATATTTATCACTCTTTAATGTTATATCATTTGAGCTGGGCATGGTCACACATGCTTATAATCCCAGTACTTGGGAAGCTGAGACTGGAGGATCGCAGGTTCACATACAGCCTCAGCTACTTAGTGAGGCCCTCTGCAACTTTGTGAGGCCTTGTTTCAAAAATAAATAAATAAATAAAATAGGGCTGGTGTAGCTCAGAGGTAGAATGTCTCTGGGCTCTGGGTTCAATTCCCAGTAACAAGAGATCGGGTGTCAGCAGGACTGGTATGCACTGCTTCCCTAAGTTGCCATCTTCCCGGAAGTCACACACACACACACACACACACACACACACACACACACACACACACATTATGTATCCTTCATACTCTCATGACTGATTTTCAATAATATAGGAGAGTTCAATATTTAAAAATTGTCAAGATCCAACCATAGTGTTCGTGAATGGTTCCCTAATTCTAAATTCCTTCGTAAGCAGGTAATTAGGAAACTTTAGGGATTTAAGCCAATTAATTACTTACTCAAAATTATATTAATACCTGGGTCTGATAGTGCAAGCCTATAATCTCAGTACTTTGGAGTCTGAGGCAGAAGGAAAGTATAAGTTTGAGACCAGCCTGGGTAACTTAATGTGACCTTTTTTCAAAATAAAAATAATAAAAAGAAAGGTTGTTGGTGAAGCTGAGTGCTAGGGCACCTCTGAGTTCAATCTCCAGTACACAAAAACAACAAAGAAAACATATTACTCTCTTCACTAAACAACATTCTGTAGAAATTCATCTGTCTATAAATTCCCTATAGATAAGAGTATAAAGAGTCACAGGAACATTATATTCTCATTCTTTTAGAATTTATAATATTTGTGTAAAATGACAAATTAACATTAATATTTATCTATTCTAATAATAGGAATATGATGTTAGAATCCAATGAAAAATAAAAATTTGAATGTGTAAAGGTGATAATCATATTTAAAGTAACCTCCTAAAATTAATGCTTTAGCCTTTATTAAATAGAACTTAACATAATCAAGTAGTAAAAATTTGAGTTCTATAAGGTATAATGTATTTACTAATGTTATATATGAAGTTACGTAGGGACCACAACTTTGGCAAAATGGGGGAAATACTTTTTTGTTGGTAACTGAGCCATATAAGATCTACTCTTTTTATTTACTTTTAAGTCTTAGAATACCTATAAAATGTGCCCTATTGTTGTTGCATAATTCAGAGACAGGGCTAAGAGACCTAAAGTGAGTATGAGAGTTTTCAAATCTCAGAGGCAAATTGAAACTCCTGCTTAAAACCTGACTTGTGCACTTTTTAAAAAATTTTTTTTTATTGGTACATTCTTTTCATACATTGTAATGGGGTAAAAAACTTCTGTAGACATACATGCACACATCGCCCAGTTAGCCCCTACCCAATCCCCACCCCATTTTCTCTCCATCCCTCCTTCCAATGCTTGGCTTAGTTGTTGACATTTAATATCATAGCAATTTATCCAAAATTAACAATGATAATCGCACATAACAGATTCATTTGTGTGACATCAAGCTTTTGATCACTTAGAGATAACATTTCAATATTTTTTTGTTTTCTTTCTTACCAGAGGATATATTTTCTTTTTTTAAGGTGAAACTATCATACATTTATTTATTTATTTTTAAGAAAAAATCTATCCTAACATGAAATACAAACTCTAAATACCCAAAACAATCTCGAAAAAAAACAAAGCTAGAAGATGTACATTTTCTGATTTCAAACCTTGTAAAGCTACAATAATTGAAACAGTGTAGTACTGCTATAAATGCAGATAAACCAGTAGAGTAAAATAAAAAGCCTAGAAATAAATTCGTCCATATATGGTCAAGTTATTTTTGACAAGGTTTCCAAGAACATTTGGTGAAGGAAATAATAATCTTTTCGCTAAATATTGTTGAAAAATAATAATTACATGAAAATGAATAAAATTGGACCCTCACCTAACACCATATACAAATATTAACTCAAAATAGATAAAAGACCTAAATGTAAATCTTAAGATTATAAACTTTTAGAAGAAAACCTGGGTCATAAAACTTCACAACATTGAAATTGGCAGTGATTTCTTGGATATGATTTCAAGGGCACAGGCAACAAAAGAATAAACAAACTTTCTAAAAAATAAAAAAACATTGTACATCCAAGGACAATGTAAACAGAGTTAAAAGTTACTTATAGAATGGGAAAAATATTTCCAAATGCTATATCTGAAGGTATATTAATAATCCAAATAGAAATCCTAAAAATTAGCAATAATAAAAGCAAACAATACAATTTAGAAATAGGTAAAAAACTAAAATAAATAATGAATCTCCAAAGATAACCAATCTTAGTTGTCTCCTGGATGGAAAATCTTGTTTTTCTGGTTTTGGTGTGTATTACCTATTTCTTCTTTGTAGTTAATCTCTTTGAGTATTTTCTCTAGCGCTGGTTTTGAAGACGTAAGTTCCTTCCATTTCTGTTTGTCATGGAAGCTTCTTATTTCTCCATCTAATTTGATAGAAAGTTTTGCTGGGTAAGAAATTTTTGGCTGGGAGTTGTTTTCTTTCAGAGTTTGGAATATGTTACTCCAAGCCCTTCAGGCTCTCATGACTTGGTTTGGGAAATCTGGAGTGATTCTAATTGGTTTGCCTCTGAATATCACTTGGCCTTTTGTTTTTGTTGCCTTTAAGATTCTCTGCTTGGCTTCCAAATTGGTCATTTTGACAATTATGTGGCGTGGGGATCCTCTTCTCTGATCCTGTCTAAAGGGGGTTTTATAAGTTTCCTGGACCTGTGTATCAACCTCTTGCTCTATGTTTGGAAAATTTTCTGCTATTACTTCCTTGAAGAGATTGTTGATCCCTTTGGTTTCAACTTCTTTTCCCTCCTCTATTCTGATTGTTCTTAGGTTAGCTCTCTTAAAATAGGCCCATATTTCTTCAATGTCAGATTCCTGCTGTCTGATTTTTTTTTCTAAGTTATAAATTATGCGTTCATTTTTGGAGTGATCCTCTTCTAGGAGCGAGATTCTATTCTCCATGTCGTCTAAGCGATTGTTTATGCTTTGAATTGAGGCCTTTACATCAATGATCACATCCTTTATTTCTTCTAGACTTTATTTCTTTTAGACTTTTATTTCTTTTAGACTCTAAATTCTTTTCGAAGGTCCTGTATTATTTCTACAGTCCTATTCCTGATTTCATCTTCTGGAGATCTCTGAATTTCTGTGTTATCAGGTCCTGATGATATGGTGTTGTGGGCATTCATTCCTCTATTGTTCCTCTTTCCCATGATTTCAGAATTTTGTGCCTTCCCTGGGTCACTACGACTTCACTTAGGGTGCTCTGTATCTCGACTCTGTGGTAATGTCAGCCGCCACTATCTCCAAGGAGTTTACCAAAGCTGCACAAGTCCCTGGGAGTGCAGTACAGAGATTTCTCCTTTAGGGGTTGGATTTTACTCACAGTTATTGTGTGCATTGATAAGGAGCTGTCGCGGGGCACGGTAAACTTGTTGTAGCTGCTGGCAATATGGCGCCACTGTTATGCCCTCGGCCGTTAGGCTGGCGTATTTCTTTTCTGGTTTTGAGCTCCGTTCTGAGTCCCTGGAAGGCATGATTAGCTTGGCCACTGGGAGTTTTAGATGTTCTTTGCACTGAAAGAACTGCTGAATTACACCTGAATGATACTCAGCTGCTCACTTCAGCTCCTTGTTTACCTTTCCTCTCTGGAGCCTGGTGCTGTGAGAGAAAATGGTGCCGGTGTGACTCTGCCACCACATTGTGGGTTTGATTTCTTTTTTGGCCTCTGGTTGTTCTTCTAGACTATTTTTCTCTGTCCCTTGTGTTTACATTTTTCCCCTCTGTTGCTAGTGTTTTCTGGCTATGAAAAGCACTGATTTTGTGACGATAGAGATCAAGTTTTAGCAGGACTCATAAATGCTGCTTTTCTCAGTTGCCATCTTCCTGACTTGTGCACTTTTATACAGAGAAACCAAAACATCTGTGTAATGGCTATTAAAAATAATGATAAGAAAAAAATACCTATTTGGCCCAGAATGCAAAAGAAAAACAACAGATGGCAGAAGAAAGACAGTGCAGAGCCAGAAGGTGACAGAGACATTCTCCTTAGCTACTACCAGTTAATGTTTAACATTTCCCAGTGAGACCATTTAGACATCAGTGGCAAAATCATATTAGTACTGTATTTTATTAACACACATATTGTCATTTATGTCTTTGTATTGAAGTTAAATGTTTAGAAAATTACATACAAACAAAATATTTAAAAATATTTTGTTTTCTTTATATAATTCTGAGTGTTGTTAAACCTGTGATATCTGAATAAGAATCAAAATAAAATTCAAGCAATTAAAATTAAAAGTAATATGATGCTTTTAATTGTAAGACTTGGTAAGCAGCAAATATCTTATTTAAAGATTTCCCTTAGATTCCAGTCTTATGCACCAACTACCACTTGGATATCTAACAGATATCAAATTTTATTTCATATCAAACTCACTTTACGCACATTTCTATCCCTATTAGCATCTGAATATTCCTTCTTTCCAGTTGTTTATGTCAAAGCACAGAGTTAGACTAAACCTTTTTTTTAACCTAACTCTCTACACTATCAGGAAATCATGTTGGTCTTTAGGTTCAAAATATTACTAGTCTCATATGACTTGTTATCTCCAGTGACACCCCCCATGTAAATCCACCGTTGTCTTTCATCTGAATTATTTTGTTGTAACAGCCTTTCAACTGCTCTTCTTATTCCATCTTGTTTATTAACAATTCTGAAAGCACCGAAAACAAAGGCAAAGAGTCACTGTTGTATAAACATGCAGAGAATGAATGAGTGAATAAATAAAATGGTCTTATTTGTTGTGCCTTATGTAACATAGGCACTGATGATGTTTCTAGGTGCTTCTTTACCACTGCGTGGCTGTGACATCAATAGTTACTTTTAAAAAAATCAAGTTAAGATTTTAATAAAATATGTCATATACATGAATATAAAGCAATGTGTACACAGTTTATAAAAACAGTAAAACAAGCTTTTTAAAATAAAAACTTAGTAGTATATTGAAGTCTATCATTTATCCCTTTAAAATTGTATCCCCCATTTCCCTAAAAATATTCAGTGCCCTAGATTTTTATTGCTATTTCATAACTTTTCTTAATATTTTGACTGCAGATGTTTAAAATATTTAAGTTTGTCAATTTTATCTCATATAAATGCAATCACCCTCAATTATTTCTCTGTAAACTAATTTGTGTTTTTATTCAACTATTCACTCAAACATTCATTAATTTTCTTGCTACTTGTTTTTAAGTGTTTGATAGTCTGTAAGTTGGTATGAAAAGATTTTCCAAAGAGTACAATGCCACAAGTTAAAGTTGATCTGACTGAAGACTTGGTCACCAGGATGATTGAGTCCTTGTGGGAGGTCCTTAGGTTACTGGATGCATGCCATTAAAAAGATGGTAAGATCTTAATATTTGAGTTGCTCTCTGTTTCCTGGATCCTGAGATGAAATTTTGGCTCTGACACATGCTCCTGCCATAATAGCCTTGCCAGAGGCTCAAAGCAAGCAGCCACCTGGTCCCAAATTGGAACCTCTAGAACCATAACCGAATAAATATTTTTTCTTTATATGTTAACTGCCTCAGATATTTTGTCAATGTAATATGAAGCTGAGTAATATAGAGACCTTTGTACTAGCTAAAACATTGTGAACATGCCACTATATTTAGTTCCCAATTTACTTTAGTATCTTTCTGCTCTATACAGGAAGATCTTTAATTTCGGTATTTCCAAAGGCTACCTCAGCTCATGACAGAGAGTATGAATACAATAAATATTCTGTAAAAGAATATGTACAGAAAGAATTTCTGTGAGATCCTAGTGGTTATGGAGGAGTCTCAGAAGAATGTATGCACCTACATTGGAATTACCTAAATTTATTATTTGGATGTTCATAGGGGGCATACTCACTTCAGAAATGGGCAAATACAATTCATGCTTCTTTCTTGAAAAATAGTTTTACCCATAAGACTCTGAAAGCTCAGAAAATCAAAACAAAAATTAATGAATAGGATAGCATTAAATTAAAAAAAAACTTCTGCACAGTGAAGTAAACCATCAAAATTCTACAGAGTGCCAGTAGATAGGAAATCTTCACCATCTACCTATCTAAAAAAAGTCCAATATCTAGAATATATAAGGAGCTTAAAAAGCTCAACAGTAAAAAACCCAAAGAAGTCAATTTAAAATTGGGCAGCTGAACTGAATAAACAATTTTCAAAAGAAGAAATACAAATGGTCAACAAATATATGCAAAAAGTATTCATCATCCTTAACAATCAGGAAAATGCAAATAAAAACTACACTGATATTCCATCTCACTCCAGTTAGGATGGTTATCATCAAGAACACAAATAATAATAAATGCTGTCGAGGATGTGGGGAAATTTGAAACTTACTGCACTGATGGTGGGACTACAAACTAGCACAGCCGCTTTGGAAATCAGCATGGAGGTTTCTAAGAAGATTGGAAACAGAACTACCATACGACCCAGTGGTAGTACTCCTGGGCATCTTCTCAAAGGAAAATAAATCAGAATATAATAATCATTCTTGCATTTTCATGTTCATACAGCACAATTTACATTAGCTAAATTATGGAACCAGCCTAGATGTCTGTCAATGGATAAACAGATCACAAAACTTTGGTATATAAAATCAATGGACTTTTATGCAGACATAAAGAAGAACATAATCACACCATTTGCAGGAAAGTGGATGGAACTTGGGAATATTATATTAAGTGAGTATAATAACGAGTCCCCAAATATGTATCTTCTCTCTTATATGTGGAGGCTAGAGAGATATTCAGAAATAAGGGAAACATCAGATAGATGAACTGAGGGAATGACTGAGGGGGATTAGGAAAGGAAGTGAAATGAAGTCAAAAAGAAAGCAACAGTAGAAATAATGTTGTGAACATATACAGACTTACCAATTCCAATCTCAAAGACTCTGGGGGTTAGGTAGGACCATATGGGGAGGGTGACAAGAGTTGTATGCATGCATTTTTGACACTGTACCCCAATATGATGTAAAATTACAATGCACCCAGTAAAAATAAAAAGAAAAGAAAAATAGTTATAGATATATATACATTTATATTTAATTTCTATTTTCCATTTTACCCATGTTTTGGAAGGAATATAGAAGGATAGAGAGCTTCACTAATGGCAAGTAAGTTGCAATTGGCTCCTTTTTTTCCCCAGCTCCAAAGCAGGCATTCAATAAAAGTTTCTTCTTTCATTCCTCTTGGTATAAATAAAAATGTATGATGGACCAACTAAATTAATCTTTAAAAGACTCTCATATGGAAGTGGATTGCCTATTAAAAAATAAACCTCATTTAAATCTTGGGTTCAGTAGTAGATATTAAACAATATACCAAACAGCTCAAAAGGCTTAATAATAGCATGACAACCACTAGCTGAACCGGAACATTATTCAAATGGCATCATGCTCATGCTTCTAATTAGTAGTCTACCTACATGTGTGAACAATTAAGTTAGATCCTCCAATTAAATTCCAATTATGTTTGTTTACTTCTTTTCAAGAAGTGTTCTATAAAGTCCAACTAGACACAGAGACATACTTCTTTCCTAGGGACTTCACCAACACTGAGATTAGACCAAAGTTTCATCATTTGATAAAAATGTACTTATTCGAACATTTTCTAAGCTCCATTGAAGGCATCTAGAAGAGCATTTATGAGCAAAGTGGCTTAAATGTCTTTATATGAGTTTTAGTATCAGAATTTTATTATTTTATTTCTCCAAGAGAAGAGTTCCTACAGAATGAACTGCTAGAATTGTAGTAAAAAGATGTGCCAGCAATTGTACCAAGTATAAAGTTTTATAAACTTAGGCAAAGCAAATGCTCAGTACCAGTATTAAAGATTCTTTATCAACCATATATAGACTTTCTTTTTGTGGGCCTTTCAGTAATTTTAAAATAAACTTAAGGAGAATAGCAGCTATTATTAGCATTGATAGAAAATACTAAAATTTATTGAACAGATATTCTGGCATCGCAGTAACTGGGAGCCATAATGAGAAAGGCCCTATTGGCTCATCTTACTGATCTGGAGTCAAAGATCCCCACCTACTGGGTGTCCATGGCAACATCACTGCACTTGCTCCTCCACAGTAGCTTCTCCTGTCCGCTGAGACTGGGGAAGAAACTCTGATTCAAACTTGCTGAGAGTTCTTTGGGGTGGGAGGTTGGACTGCAGCACATGGAGAATGGAAGGCGTTTCCTTTTGGAATTGGTGGTGAAGCAGGTGGTGAAGTGGACCCTTATCTATGTCTGCATGTTGGAGCTATTTCTGAGAACACCAGAATTGTGGGTCCCAACACATATCTATGAGGCTCCATAGCTTTTCTATGCCCATTGAGGCAATTGGGGTGATACCACACATTGACGTTAATCTGACATCTGAGCATGAAGGACAAAAAGCTCTGAGAGTCTTTAAAGAGGTCTGAAATCTGCCATAGCTTGCTTGATACGCTACAGCATCAATGTCTACCCTACTTTCAAAGTATGCAGCTCAAATAGCTCCGAGAACCTCTGTCTGAGGAGCTACATATTCTACCTGAGTTCATTCAGGTGTGCAAAGCAGCTGAGGTTTTTCAACTGATTCCAGCCACTAATGATCTCTGCTACACACCCCGCAAGCACCACAAAGGGAAGGAGAGGGAGAAGAAGAAGGAGTGAATAATCCCCTGCATTTGCCCCAGCCGTCCAAGGGGCCCACAACTAATGAGGCATAGAGAGAAGCCTCGATAACAGGGGTCACAAGTAGCCACTCCTGCTTGCTCATTCAAGCACCTCAGCAGACATAACATTTTTATTTCTTATTTGTACTCTATTGTTGATGTTTTGTGCCTATTTATCTTTTTAATATTTAAATTTTATTTACTTTTTCTCATCTTTATATCTTTTTTCCTTTTGATGTTTTCTCCTACTTTCCATTCTTACTGCTTTCTCTTAATTTTTCTTTCTTTTTTCTTTTTATCACTTTACTGTTTTCCTGATTTCTCTTTATTCCTTTTCAAAATTAATTTTATTTTTACATTTCTTACATGTTTCTCCTTTTTCTGTTGTTAATGGTGTTGTCATTGTCTATTGTTTTTGTTTAGTTTTACTTTATTTATCTGTTGCATTTTCTTTTTAGCAGTGCTGGGGATTGAGCCTAGCACTTCAAGCACATTGAATGTGCATTCTTCCTTGGTACTATAATCTTAGCCCAGCTGAGAGGAGTTACTTATTGCTTTAGATACGACCTAGTCTTGCTTAGACCATGGTAGAGTCTTCGACTTAAAGAAATGGGGGAGGAGCTAGGCGTGGTGGTGCACGCTTTTAATCCCTGCACTTGGGAGGCGCAGAAAGGAGGATCGCACAGGTCCAGCTGCACTGGCTTTAAGATACCCTGTTTCCAAATAAAAAGTATAAAATAGGTCTTGGAGTGTAGCCCAGAGGTAGAAGGGTTTCCAGAAACCCCAGTACCACACACACACACACACACACACACACACACACACACACAAAATGGGGGGAATAAAGGTCCTCATGACAACCCATGCCCAATGAAGCTACTAGGGGTTCTGTAAAGTCCTTCTCTTGGACACTAACCCCTATGGCAATAGCAGAGATAAATACTACAGCTGTTGGGGTAAATGTACCTTTGAGGAGTCTCAGCATTGGTTGAACACATACTCTATTAGATTGCTCTTTGCTGACAAGACTTCAGGTAAGTGCCACAGAAGCACAGCTATAATATTGGTTTCTGCCTCTTCCCATGGAATGATTGTAGCTGAATCAGTATATAAACAGAAGATAAGAGCAGGCCCATCACAAAGATTGAAATATCGAGTAACATAATTGCTTTCATTTAATGAATATCTACAGAGCTCAAAGAAATCCCCAACATCTGTTAGGGGCATCCATTCCCATTTTAAGAGTAACCACAGAGGTTGCACACCACATACTGTACAATTTATACCACACTGCTTGAACTGAATAAGTGGGCCATTAGGCTCTAGTATGGTATGTATTGTGTCACAACCCTTTAATCACAGCTAATGAAGCCACAGGGAAAGTGCACATGAAGTACAATTGGAATTAAACTCAGTATTGCACACAAACTGATATCCTAAGACACATTGTCAAGAAAATGCTACTCATTAAGACCATTTCATAGAAATGGAAGAGATACCCATCTCAACGAATGCACAAATTTCAACATAAAACACAAGAAAAACAAGGTCAGATGACTCCTAAAATTTTATACTGTCTAGTAAAAAATTCCAAAGACATCAACATGAATAAAATCCCAGCAAATAATTCAAAAGAAATATTTTAAAAAGACTAATAAAATTTAAGGGAAAGCAAAAACCCAGGTTAATTAAAGAAGATAATGCAAGGTATGAATTATATGGAGAGATTTTGTCAAAGAACCAAATAGAAGAAATGAAAAGATCAGTAAGTCACATTAAAAACCCAGTTGAAATCCTCAATAGCAGACTAGACGAAGCAGAAAATAATATCAGAATTTGAAGACAACTCTGACGAAATAGTGCATTTGGACAGCAATAAAAAAATGAAAATAGGAAATAATGAAGTATTTCCTATTTACAAGATCTCTGCAACAACATTTAAATATCAAACATCTGAATAATTGGCAGAGCAGAGGAAGAAAAGCTACATGTTTAGATTATAGAAATCTTAGTCAGTAAAACAATGGCAGAAAAATTTCCAAATCTTGAGAAAGATGGATATCCAGGTAAAGGAGGAATTTAGAACCCCAAATAGACATGATAATGAAAGAAATATTCCATGGCATATTATAATCGAATTGCCAAAAGTACAAAACAAAAAACTTTTAAATCTGCAAGAGAGAAGTGTCAGATTACATTTAAAAGCAAAACTATCAGAATAATGGTAGATTTCTCTGCATAAACTTTAAAGGACAAGAGGGCATGGAATGATATATTTAAAGCCCTGGAAGAAAATAACTATAACTGCCAATCAACTGCCAATGTTCAGCAAAGTTATCCTTTAGAATTACAGGATAAATAAAGATAAATAAAGATAAATAAAGATAAGCATAAAGGAAAGAAATTCATAATCAACAAACCTGCTTACAGAAGAAACATAATTGAATACAACATGCAGAAAAAGACTTAATATTACTCACAAAATTAAATTCATTAAAAAATTGTTCCCAATTCTTCATTTAAAATGACTTCATTTTTCTGTAGGATGTATATTCTCAGGGGCCTTAAAAACAAATACAACAAGTCCAGAAGGCCAACAAACCAAAATGGAAACAAATGTACACCCTGTACAAGTACAAGTTGTTTCTTAGCCCTGTAAAACCATATTCAGATTGGTGCTATACAAATGTTCTACAGTGCTTAGCAACTTTTTTCTAATTTTGGAACATAATGGACTAAATATATCTATTGCAACTTTTCTCATAACAATAGATTTCAATATGGAGAAAAAATGGTGATCTTACACTAAGATCTAGTCACTGGTCTATGCTTTCTGTATTTTAGCTGATTTAATAGTCACAATAACTGACTTAATATTCATGACAATCATGACACATGGATGATGTGGATATTATTTCTACCCTCATCTCCTAGATAGGAAAGTAAAGACAGAATGATTATGTGACTTGCTAAAAGACAAGCTAATTATATAGTTACTCACTTTAAGCAGTGAATAAGCTTACTAGAAACTTCCATGTTTTTAACCAGAGAAATTGTATCTTAGAAATATTTTCTAGATTAAGAAATGCTTTAACTTTTGTCTCAAGTAGGACTATGATATTAGAGGATATTTGGGGAAAACATAAGGGCTCCAATGGAATATTGACAGTGACCTTCTTTGTGTGCCAGATGTGTTATGGTCTAGAGAAGATTGCACAACATCTGTCAGACAAAGCCTTTATTTGGGAGAGTGGAACCGGAGCGTGGATATATACTATAATAACCAGATATCCGGCTTCCCAAGGAATTTTACTTTGTTGCACAGGAAAGTCAGGCAGCTGGGTTTTGCATTGTGCAATGCTCTTATACTGTACTCCAAAACAACCACAAAGACCACAGTACTGGATTGTGACAGCTCTTGAAATTTAACTGTCCTTACTAATAAGCATCAATTTTTAACACCAATACAGATTCATTTTTTTAAAAGTACTAGTACCAAGCAAATATGAACAACAACATATGTGGTATGGGTCATTGTAGGCAAAGTAGCATATATCTAGTTCAACCACTAAGCAAGAGATATTCCTGAGACTCATTTTTCAAAGTGAGTGAAGCATAATTGGATATGGAGAGGAATGGTAATGAAAAAGTTGCAATAGACCTGGCAAATGAGATAGAAACACTAGTAAATAGAAGTTTCTTGTACTGCGTACCAGATAATGATGTTTAGAGAACCCCATAAATGAGGAGATACCTGTAACAATAGTCTTAAAACTCATCTTTCTTCATCTTGGCCATTAAGATTGGCAACTTGTATTTTATTAGGTATGAATTACCTCAACATTCTCCTTCTTGTCTTTTATTTTAATTTTGTCTTTATCATTTTCTTCTGCTCATACATCTCAAGGGAAGAAATAATTATTAAGTAATATCATTAACTGAGAAAGTTTCCTCGTGTACTTTCCTAGTCAGTTCCCAAATGACGCACATGAAGTTCTTAGACCTCTGGGTTGGTTCCTATGGGCCCGGCTCAGACATCTCTTCTGCCTGGTGAACTCTTAACCATCTTTCAGGCATCCAGCTCAAATATCACCTGTTCTTTAAGTAATAATTTTGTTTTCTTGATGTAAAGGAAGTATTCTTCCTCTTCCATATGAGAATTTTGTTAAACTCATTAACAGTTTAACCAATGAAATTGTCAGAAGTGTAACTTCTCAGATCCCACTGAAGGCCTACTGAGTTATAAACTATGGAGATGAAACCTAATTATGTGTGTTCTTGAAAAGGTGACTGTGATGTGCCGTCAAATGTTGGAAGCCACTTCCTTAGAGTTCTATGGCCTTGTCAAAGTAGTCTAATTCCTTTGGGCCTCAATTGTAAGATGGAAATTTCAACATTTCATTGTAGCGATAGATGTGAGAGATAATGTACCAGGTAAACAGTGAATGGCAAACTATTATTACTTTGCTTAATACTAAAGTGCCATTGAGGTTTGGGGCAATTTCTCTAAACAAGTAGCTCAAGATCCCATGGTAATTGATAAAAATATTTTGTACTCTTCTAAACACATAAAATATAAGATCAAACAGGAGGAACTCTATAGAAGAGAAAATAAGGTGACCTAACTGAGGGGATGGGAGGGGGAAGAGGGAAACTCTCTAAAGCACATGATGTACTTAAATAAACATATCAAAGTCAATTGCTAAGCCAAGTATGGGTAGGAGGGATGGGGAGAGAATGAGGTGGGGATCGGGTAAGGGCTAATTGGGTGATGTGTGCATGTATGTCTCCACAAGTCTTTTATCCCATTAAGATGTATGACTATAATGTGCCAATAAAAAAGAAAATGTGATTTGTATTATCAATGCAATATCATTCAGTTACAAAAAGAATAAAAATCTGATATTTGCATCAAAGTAGAAAAATGGACTATATCAAGTTTAGTAAAATAAGACAGGCACAGAAAGACTAACAGTGAATGTTAATGATATGAATGATCACATATAACCCTTTTATGACTTGGGACTTCTTAAAGAAATCCATAGGAGTTTTTTGTTACTGTTCTTAGCTGACTGCCTTTCTGTATTCTGGATGAGGCAGTAACCATGTAGAGGTGAAAGTTATGTTTGTGGGGTAGATGTCACTATTTCCCTTCTTCCTCTAACTTTCTAGATCTCAGAAAAATTACAGAGTACTGGGAATTCAATTAAATATTATGTATGTTCCACCCAACTTGTGAAAAGGTTAAGAGAAGATACCTACTTTACCATGCTTTGGCTTAAACTACTATTCATAGTGTTTAGTTTAAAATAAACAATTTTAAGTTATATGTAGAGAGATTTTCTACCTGATTTTTTTCAACAAGAAGGGTTATCTGGGCCCTTGGTTTGGGTTAGAAATTTAGAGTTGGGGTCCTTTTCCTTGAGATTTAAAGTTATCTTTTCAAATAGCCTTTCCTTATACTATATTTTTGGTTATTTTATCTGGGAGACTGACTATCATCTAGAAGATGTAAAATATAATCAAAGAGGACAGAGAAAGAAAGATTAACTGGAATGCTACAGGTGGAATACACTTTCTGAAGGGGATGAGTTTTTAGTGGAATTCCAGGTCTGGAGAGTTCTTTGAAAGGGTTAAAGGAAATTGATTTTGAGTAGAGGACTATGAAGAAGGTTCTGGAGATGAGAGATAGTGGGAATGGTGAGTCATGCAGTTACTGAGGAGGAGGAAAGGCATCCTTCATGATCTGGCTGGGAAGTGGGCTGGTGCTAGATTGAAGAAGACCTTCCATCAAATGTGCAAACATAAACTCTTATCTGTGATGAAGGGTCTCCAGAAGATTGCCTAGGTGGTTTCTGGAGTCAAAGAAAGAAGCCTTTCTAAAACCAGCCAATCACCCAAGCAACCAAGCAACCAAGTAGCCATTAAAAAAGCAAAGATGCTTTGGTTAGAATGCAGTGCTATAGAAATTATCCATTCTTCTGTAACGTGCATTACACTGAATTCCTATTGTTAAATGCATACTAATCAAGCACACTGACTCAGGAGGTAGAATGCTAGTTTTTAAATGCTAGTTTTTAAATTCTGACTTGAAGCATGGTGTGGTGGTGCACACTTGTAATCCCAGCATTTGGGAGGCTAAGACAGGAGAATCACAGGTTTGTGGCCAGCCTCAGCTACTTAGTGAGGCCTTTTGCAACTCAGTGGGACCCTGTTTTAAAATAAAGAATAATAAAAAATAAGTCTGGGGGTATAGCTCGGAGGTAGAATGCCCCTAGGTTCCATCCCCAGTACTGCAAACAAAACAAAACAAAACAAACACACAAAAAAACGGACATGAACACTTAAGTCACTTAATTTCTCTGTGCCTCAGATTTTAATTTGGAATAAAATAATAATGTTTTCTCCTAAGGGCTGTTGGGGCAAATTCAAGAGTTATTATATGTTAAATATTAGAAAAATTCATGATACATAAAAGTTCTCAGTAAGCCTTAGTTCTTAAAACTTTAGGCTACGAAATAAAAATGAATAGACAAACATACACCGTATTTGCAGGAAATTGACCCTAAAAATATTTGTAAAGTAAGGTTTTATCTTTTCTTTTTTAACATGTAACCAAGAAGACAATTATAACTAAAGCATTCTGGACAAAATCATTCCCTTTCCCATGAGAGAATCAAAGTTATACTGAGGATAAAAGAGCAAGGAAGGAGTGAGGAGTGAGCAGGAAAGAGAGCAAGAGAGTCTCAGAGACATTTATTCCCCAAGGGAGAAAGAAGCCAAATATGTAATGTTTTGAAACTTGCAGATGCTTGGTTATATTTTTATTATGTAATACTACTATCTTGAAACTAGAATAAATTGCTTGTGTTGTTTGTCTGTAAAAGAACCATAACCATTATGACTTCTGAAATATCTTTAGGTGTGTCCAAAGGATGTCATTCCATGAAGCTTGTAACAATGGGTCTATATCTTGAGACATGCAAAAAGGAGGGAGGAGTACTCAGGACATACCAACGGAACTTCCAAAATACCTCTTGGCTACTATGTATTTTAAGGCTGAAGGTTTCCTTCTTTTGGAGATAGTTCCAGCCAAAAGTGTAAGAATTTGTATTTCCAAAATCATCTGCTTCTAAATAATTTTAAAAGAAAGAACAACTGGTTTAAGTGGTTTGCAAATACAAGATAATTCATATAGTTTGACTTAGTTTTCTCATTCTTCAGTTCAATCATTCCAGTCTTTTCCTATTATTGCCAAATTGTCTTGAAAACTCATCCCCATCCCCACCTTTCTAACTCAACTACAATTTCTAATATTGTCATAGCAGTGATTTCTGACAATCATAATTCAAGTAGTTCTGAGACATCCTGAATCAATTATTATGTCTAAATTTGATTTTAGCCATCTTTATAAGTAAATAGAAGCAATTTTTCTCTGTCTTCAGTTCAGTTTGTTTACTTTGCATGCCAAAGTGGATTGTTTGCAATAACAATGTTCTTTGTTATTATTATTTTGTTTAGTTTCATTTGTGTTATTATTATTATTATTTAAAACTAAGTCACTCACAGGTGTTAAGACAAAACTGTGAGATGATAGACAAGGAAGGAAACATCTAATTCATGTAATATATTCCCACTTATAGTAGACAAATAGGTAATGAAATATTCTAAAATTTATAGAGTGGTCAAATAAACTAACAAAACCTAAAAAAATTATGCACATATTCATGGGTGAGTTACATCAGAGGATAATTTGAAAAGAAAATAAATCATTTCTGCTTTTCATTTATTATGATGTAATTTATACCATTTCCTTGGTTAATTTTATTTTTGCTTAAATGGGTCCATGCACATTGAATTTAAATAAAATAACAGAAGAAAGAGTGCATGCTTGAGATAATGTAGCCTTTTCAAATAGTTTATTACCAATATAAATATTTGAGACTAATAGTCTGAATGTATATGGTATGAACTCTTTGATGTTACAAACTCTCTTTGCCAATGTCTGTTACATTGTATATTCTTAGTAAATCTGTAATAAAATAATTAATGATTATGATGACTATAGCCCAAAGATAGGTAGTAAAAAGTCTCTACTGAACATTAACACAACTAATTCTGCCTTTAAACCATATATCTGGGTTAAAGTTAGGTGATTAATTCAGTAGTTTGAAAAGCATGTTTCTTTGCATTTTATTTGCACATACCTATTTAATAAGCAAAATATGAATAGAGCATGTTAAGGTTTGGAAATGAAGTGTCCCCCAAAACCTACTTGTTGAAGGCAATGTTCCGAGTGGGGATTTAACTGGATCTGAGGGCTCTGATGTCATCAGTAGATAATCTATTGAAGGATGCATAGTTGATGGCATTATTGAGAGGTGGTAAAAACTGTAGACAGTGAGCCCTAGTTGGAGGAAGTGTTCACTGGGGTGTAACCTGGGAGGGCATAACTTCGCCCTGTTCTCTCTTCCTCTGCTTCTTGGCTCTCTCTCTTTTTTTTTTAACACCTCCAGCCTGACTTAATTTCTTTTCTTTTTTTTTTTAGTTTCTTTTTTTATTTTTTTTCTTTTCTTTTTTAAATTTATTTTTATTGGTGCATTGTAATCATATATCACATTGGAGTACAAGACTTGAGAGGATATACAAGTACACATCATCCAATTAGCCCTCATCCAGCCCCCACCCCATACCCTCCTCCTCCCTGGATGCCATGCTTATTTGGTGATTAACTTTGATACATTTGTTTCTGTACCTCCTGCTTTTTAAAGAGGCTCCATCCTCCCCTATTCCATACCCTCTGATTGGTCACCTTAATTGCTTCACTATAGGGCCCTTTCTATAACTCGACCTCTTCCTGTTGCCCCTTTTCTCCTAGTTATTGCTGATTAGGGGAAGCATCTGGTTTTTATTTTCTGCGATATTTCTCTGTGCATGCCATGTTGCAGGTACCGATCCCACTCTTGATGGCCCCAGTAGTGGCCTGGCTACCCAGTGGACTGATCCAGACCTCGCTGGCTCAAGCAGCAGCCTTGCTTCATGGGAGGCCCCGATTCTGGCCTTGCTGGCCCCCACACCTCGCTGGCCTAGCCCCTCGGATGGCTCCAATCCTGGCTTCGGTGGCCCCAGCACCGGCCTAGCCTCAAGTCAGGCTCCATCCCAGCCTCACTGACCAGCCTAACCCCTCAACAGACTACTCTCCTGGCCTCAGAGGCCGCAGCATTGGCCTTGCCTCATGGCAGGCTCCGATCCCAGCCTCACTGGCCTCGGCTCCGGCCTAACCCCTCAGAAGGTTCTGATTCTAGCCTCGGAGGCCTCAGTAGTGGCGTTGCCTCACGAAAGGCTCCGGTGCTGGCCGCTGGCCCGGTCACCAGCCTAACCCCTCGGCAGGCTCCCATCCAGGCCTTGCTGGCCTCGGCACCGGCCTAACCCCTAGGCAGGCTCCAATCCTGGCCTCGAAGTCCCCAGCACCGGCCTTGCCTCACAGCAGGCTCCAATTCCAGCTTTGCTGTGTCCGTCACCAGCCTCACCCCTTGGCAGGCTCCAATCCAACCATTTGTCCCACGTTTTCGAGGGTGCATAGTGGTAGCATTCTGCCTCTGGGGTCATTACTTCAAAGGTTCCAGGTGTAATGCATCAGATCTTTGCCTCCCCTGAGTACTGGCCACTGCCACTGCCACCGCCTCCACCATTTCAAATCTTTCCCAAGCTCTTTTTCCACTCTGAATGTTGTCCAGTGTTCCTAAGCATGCACGACGGTATCATTCGACATTTGGTGTAATTTCTCCAAATAATAAGGTTGGTAGGATCCAATTTCTGCTTCTCCTCAATACAAGTCTCCACCGCCATCACAGAGACTGCTTCCAACACCGCCTTACTCCTAGGTCTCCGCTAAACTCTCTCCTTACAGGTGATGTCCAAGATTCTTAAGAATGTAGAGAAGAAGCAGTCCTCCTTCACGGGGAATTTTTCCAAAAGTTCCAGTTCATTTGAATAAGTTTTGTCTGCATCTCCCGTATCCTGGAATCTGCCACAATCTTCTTGACCCCTCTCTGATATTTTTCTTTTTCTTTTTCTTTTTCTTTTCCCTTTTTTTTTAAAAAAAATAAGAGAAGACAGTATGTGTGGTTTGAGGAGGTTGTGGGATCAGGCACTCAGTAGAACTGTGACCCGAGCCTGGTTTCCCCATGGGTCCAGCGTGCTCCACACAACTCCGCCTCGGGCTCAGAGTCCAGCGACCCTGGCCCCGGCTCTTCCAGGGGTCCTGAGTGCCCCGCCTGACCCTCGCTCGGGGCCCAGGGCCCAAGGCCTTGCAACTGGCCCTGGTTTCTCCAGGGGTCTGGTGTGCTCCGCGCGATCTCGCCTGGGGCCCAGAGTCCTGCGACCCGGGCCCGGGCTCTTCCGGGCTCTGGTGAGCCCCGCCTACTCCCACCCAGGACCCAGGGCCTTGTGACCGGACCCTGGTTTCTCCAGGGGTCTCGTGTGCTCCGCGTGGTCCAGCCCGGGGCCCAGAGTCCTGCGACCCTGGCCCTGGCTCTTCTGGGGTCCCCCTGGCTCTCCTAAAGAGAACAGACCCTAGGCAAAAGAGCCAGCCCTCCATGGACTAACCTCTGAAACCAGAAATCAGATTGTATCTTTCTTTCACTATGTTATTTTTTCAGAATTTTGTCAGTGACAAAAATTCAACACAGGTAGAAAATAAAGCCTATGAACTATCTAAAATTTACATATATAACACATGCTCTTCATATGGGAAAAATGTTAGAGTTGTTTTAATAGTGGATAGATATAAAATTTTATAATTTGCTTGTTTTTGAGAATTTGTATGTGTTTCAATCAAGTATACTTAGAAAAAGCATATTGTTTGATGTAGGAGCCAAGTGAAAGAATAACATATTCCATGATTCATTTTTTATTTGGCCATCACTTTTTTACTGTAGGGGCAAGAATTTCTGATATTTTTGGTATACACTTTGAAAAACACACACATATAAGTAGATATTTATACAAATACAATGTACTACACAGTTACCTTAGAGTATTTATTTATTTATTTATTTATTTATTTATTGGCAGTACTGGGGTTGGAACCCAGGGACATTCTACCTCTGTGCTATGCCCCACTCCTATTCTTTATTCTTTATTTTGAAACAGGGTCTCACTGAGTTTCAAAGGGCCTCACTAAGTAGCTGAGGCTGTCTGTGAACCCAGATCCTCCTGTCTCAGCCTCCCAAGTACTGGGATTACAAATGTGTGAATTTAGGCTGAATTTATACGTCTAATTATACGTCTTTCTTTTTTTTTTTTATAAACCAAAGTTTTTATTTTCTCATCTCTTGCATTTGAAGTACTCCTTGATGACATCCTTGGCCTAAGAGGTTTTTTTTTTTTTTTTTTTTTTTTTTTTCCCTGTATTAGGGATGGCACCGAAGGACATTCTACCTCCTAGCCCTATTTTTATTCTTTATTTTGAAACAGGGTCTCCCTGAGTTGCAAAGGGCCTCACTAAGTAGCTTAGGCTATCCTCGAACCACAACCTCGTCCCAGCCTTTCAAATGCTGGGATTACAAGCGTGCACCACCACACCTGGCCTGAGATTCTTTGCCATAGTCTTTAATGACTACACAGCTCCAACCAACCACTTTAATATGTTTTCCCTCTTGGTCAATTATGCAGAGGCGTACTCATTCTCCCAATTTCATGTTGTCATCAACCTTAATTAGGTTGATTTGATGCTTAGCACAAAGGGCCTCCACCAATTTGACATATATAGGCTCATCTTCACAAGTTCCATGTGCTAGGCCACCGTGGATGAGGGAGGTCTTTAGCACCTCTTGTAGAGCAAGCAGTGTTAATGTCCATTACACCACTAGCAGCAATGCATTCCTCAGCCATGACGGTGGGTTATAGGTGAAGCCTAATCTTGAAGGCACCCAGGCTTCAGCTTGGTGGTAGCAGGGAAACAATGTGCCTTCCATTTTTAGTATGCAATTTTAGTAAGTTTTCTTTGTAAAAATCCCAAGTCACTATAATACTCTGGAATAATTTTTGATTATTGGGGAACTTTGAATTAGTGTGGCTATAATGGAAAATTTATTATATTGCATTCTAACTATTAAATATAAAGGAATTGAGATAGTATACAGAGAAGTATCTGGTTAAATATTACACCTAAACTGCTCCTAATTCCTCACATGTTTTAGAAAAAAATCATTTGTCACATCTGATCCCTTAAAATATATGTTTTTATTCCTTCCTTCATTTTTTTGATTGAAGATTGAACCCGGGGCATTCAACCTCTGGGCTATACCTCCAGCCCTATTTTTTTTTTAAATTTTGAAACAGGAACTCACTCTAAACTCTAAATTGCTGAGGCTGGCCTCAAACCTGCTATTCAGGTACCATCCATCCGCCTTGGTACCCCAAGTAAGTCCTTATTTTTTTATTTAGAAACAAGATTCCACTGAATTGATGAGAGCCTCGATGGGTTGCTGAGGCTGTCTCCAAACTTGTGTTTCTCTTGTCAGCTTCCCATGTTCTGGGATTACAGTTGTGCAATACCATGCCAGGCTATAACACAAACTTTTGAAACAACACAAACACTTAGAAATTGAATAATAAGCTACTAAACAACCAATGAATCAAAAAATTAAAAAGGAAACTTAAAAGTTTCTGGAGACACATGATAATGGAATCACAACATAACAAAAGCAAAACTGAGAGAGAATGGTATAGCAATTAATGTCTGCAACGAAAAACTAGAAAGAGCTTAAATAAACAATCTTGGATTCCAGCTTAAGGAATTAGAAAAACAAAAATTAACTATGCACAAATTAATAGAAGCAAAGAAATAATGAAGGACAGAGTAGAGACGAATGAAATAGAGACTAAAATTAATACCAAAGGGCAATGGAGTGAAGTTTTTATAAAGATAAAATTTACTGCCGGGCGTGGTGGACCACACTTGTAATCCCTGTGCTTGGGAGGCAGAGACAGGAGGATCGCGCAGGTTTGAAGCCAGCTGCTCTGGCTTAAGAGACCCTGTTTCCAAATAAAAATATAAAATAGGTCTGGGAGTATAGCCCGGAGGTAGAAGGGTTTCCAGGAATCCCAGTACTATAAAAAAAAATTACAAGCTATTAGCTTTACTAAGAAAAAAGAGAAAAAAAGAGAGAAGACTAAAATAAAATTGGAGATGAAAAGAGTATAAGTGGCACCAAATGGCACCACAATGATGCCAAAGATCATTGTTTTATGAACAGCTATATATGCCAACAAATTGGAAAATCTAGAACAATATACGTTTTTAAAATATTGTGTACAATATGTGATTTACTTAGAAGAATCTTGAAACTGTCAATTTCTACCTTCCTCACCTATGATATACATTTTTTGTTTCACAATTTTACTTCTATATATTTAAACATTTTCACAGAATTTTACTGTATTTGTGCTTTAAATAGTTCATTATCTTTTAAAATCTTAAACATTGAGAAAGGTCTTATATGGCTGCCCATACATTTACCATCCATGCGACCTTCATTTCTTTGTGTGAATCTGTGTTTCTATCTGGTATCACTGTCCTCACATGTAAACTTTCTTTAATATTTCTACTACTTCAGCTTTACTGGAATAAACTATCCACAGTTACTATTTGTTGGGAAAAATCCTTATTTTACCTTTTCTTACAAGACATTTTGCTAAGTGTACTATTTTATATTGAAAGTTATTAATACTTTCAATTAAATATTGCAGTTCTTCTGCCTTAAAAAGTTGCTGACAAAAATTCTTTGGTCATTTTTAGTGTTGTTTGTATGGAATATATGGTTTTGGTTTTACTCTCGGCTCTTAAACTATGAAGGTATTTTTCTTTTGATGGGTTTGTGGTAATTTGATTATGCTATACCTTTTTAGAGTTTTCATGTTTATCATTTTGGATGGTTTTTAGTTTTTTGCTTCTCTAGGTTTATAGTCCTCATCAAATTTGAAAACTATATATATGCATGTATACATATCCATCCATATGTATATATAGGTATTACATATACACACATACATATATATATGCATATTCAGGTATTTTGTTAACTTTTCTTTGGGAGGGCTGATTCTGATTATACATATCCTAGAGTGCTTGATGTTCTCTAACAGGTCACTGTTCAACTTTGTTTTCCCCTTTGTGTTTCCATTTCACTTATTTTTATTGCTGTAACTTCAAGTCCACTAAACTTTTTTCTTCAGTGTCACATCTGCTTTTAAAATCATTAGTCATTTCAAAATGTATTTTTTATCTTCAGAATTTCCATTTTTTCTTATCGCTGTTTTATGTGTTACTTTAGAAACTTGAGCATGCAGAGATTATTTATAATAGTGTTTTTTTTTAAAGTTCTAGTTGCTAATTTTAAAATTTCTGAGTCTTTTTTGTGGTACTGGGGACTAACCCCAGAGTCATTCTAGCTTTGAGCTAGACCTACTAGCCTGATTATAATAATACCTATTTATTTATTTTGAAACAGGGTCTTGTGTTGTGGAGGGCTTCACAAAGTTGCTGAGGCTGGCGTTGCACCTACAATCCTCTTATCTCATCTTCCGAAATACTAGAATTTCAGGCGTGTGCTACCTTGCTCAGCTCTGAGCCTTTTTTTTTTCTTCTTGAATTTTCTCTTGTCTTATGAGTCCAACTTGGCAGCATCTTGGCTTATTTAGGACTTCTCATTGGTTACTGGACAGTATTTATGTTACATTATTTACTGTACAAATTTTGTTTTTCTCTAAAAAGTATTTGACCTTGTCTGGCAGGGAGTTAAGCTATTTGTGAATTAGCTCCATCGTTTCAAGACTTGTTTTTAAACTCTATTGAGGCTGACTTTTAGTAACCCTTAATCTAGAGCTGCTTTGTCTGCACTACCACTTAGTATTTCTTGAGTCTCTCCGGATGGCCCCGTGTGACTGAGACTCTCCAGGCACGTGCGCACTCTAGGTATGTGCTAGAAGACACGATTTCTGATGGGCTCTTTACACTGCCTTGTGGAGTTTCAGTGCAGGCACACAGAGGTTAGCACTTGGCAGAGCCTCAGTGGGACCTCATTACAGGTTTAGAGATCTTTCATTCTTTGAGTCACTCCTTTGGCTTTTAAAGTCTTCTCTGCAGCTTTCAGTGGCCTCTACTGCCCTCTCTGAACTGGGATCTATGCACATTAATGCAGTGACTCTTGTATGGTCTGCTTTGCCTCTTCGATTTTGCACTGTGATCTAGAATGTGTCAAAAGGCCAAACGTTGGGATAGGTTTAGGGTCACTATGTATGTTTCTCTCACTTTAGGGATCTCAGTCTTGTGCTGTCCTGTAATATTTGAAAATAGTTTGCTTTCTTATGTGTATGTTCTAATCTAATTTTATGGATTTTTATTTGTTTGTAGCTTGAAGTGTAAGTTTGGACCCTCTTTATCCATCATGGTCAGATGAATATTCTACAGATAACACATTTCTGAGATTTTATTGGAAAAACAATTGACACATTTTATTTCCTTTTAAATAGACACCTTTCTACTGTAGTTTTTTTTTCATAAGAATCAAAGTGATAGGTTAGACTTTTTTTAGGGTGGGGATAATAGTTTAAATTTTATCTTTTCATGTAAAATCACATTTCAGTTTTATATGTGAAATCGTTTGAATTGAAATTTTACATTCTCTAGGCTCCTTAAAGATTCCTTTGTAATCATTCAGGCCATTTCTTTAGATGGCAGAATTTGTCATTTTGGATAGTTTTATCCATTCAGCTCAGAGTTTTATCACTGAGTTCACAGATGTCCAGCTCTTCTCTCAAAAGGGGAAACAGGGATGGAGACTCCTCAACTGCTTTCAACCCAGTGTGTCTGAAATCTTTACTGCAAAGCTTCTTAAGCCATGGTAAAGCTCCTCTGTCTGAAAGAAGTTTTGCAGTATTTATGAGTGCTGCCCTAGAAACTATTTTCAGTGCTTGAAATGGGGTCCTTTTGCATAAGTGTCTATGGTTTTGGATTTTATCAGCACTTCCGGAAGCAAGGAATTTTAAGACTGAATTGTCAGCAAGTTCTGACTGATACCCCACTGTGTGTAAGTTAAATGTGATTTCAGTATTGTTGCAATCTTCTGTTTGTTAAATCTTCCAGGAAAGCATCTGGCATTTGTTGATGAGTGATTTAGAATAGAAAGAAGATTCTTGTTTCCTCTACCAGGAGTTCATATTGAGTCTGGTGGATCTCAGAGCATCATCAAAAGGAACCATATGTGTTGCAGCTCTATTTTTTATCTATGAAGAGGTGAATCCTGGAGAATGACCACCTCATCACTAATATGCCCTGGTGGTCTGCAACAAACCACTAGAAATGGTAGGTTAAGCTGATGTTGGCTTCCACTGGAAAGTCCCTCCTTTACAGGCCACTGAATGTTTGATAGTACTGGAAATAAATACAATATAATCATTTTTAGAAAACATTTTATATAGCAGCACAATTCACAATAGCCAAATTATGGAACCGACCTAGATGTCCATCAACAGAGGAATGGATAAAGCAAATGTGGCATATACATACAATGAATTTTTACTCAGTGATAGAGAACAAAATTATGTCATTTGCAGGAATATGGATAAAACTAGAGAATTTTATGCTAAGCAGTATCAGCCGGTCTCAGAAATGCAAGGGTTATATGTTTTCTCTCATATGTAGAAGCTAGGGAGAAAATAGAAAATGAAAGGGACTAAAAGAGATAAACCAGTAGAGTAGTGGAAGAGGATTTGAGGAGGGAGGTGGAGAGGGAAAAGAGGTGAATCGATAAAATAAAGAGTTCAAATAATGCTATGTCCATATAAAGGCAAGACTACCAACCTTATTAGCAGGTACAGGGAAAAAGGATATCAGGGTGGAGTCCAGAGAGAAGCACACCCAGCATTCTGTGCATGTGTGCATCCCTTTGGGCCTCACTGTGATGTGTCATTGCAATGCACAAATAAAAGTATAAAATAGCATCAACTCCTATAATTCCAAGGGCTTCAACTTTCTCAAACACCATTTTATGTTTCTTAGCCTATTGTGGCCAGAACTGCTATATAATAGTATAAATTTATTGTTAGCCCTTGGAGATGATGGTCCTCAAAACCTACCTTTTTACTTTTTTCTCCCAAAATTCTATTTTTGATTTTAATATACTTTTGTTGGTGCATTGTAATTATACATTATAAAGAACCTGAATATTTGTCATATCCCTGCATATTAGTCAGAAATAGTTTCTGCAGAAATCTAGATGCTTTCTTGCTTAAATATAAAAAAGGCATATGCCCTTATTTCCATATTTCTTATTTACTCAGCATGGAAATGAACTTCCAGTTAAGTTTCCAGGGTCACATCCTGAGTCATTTTATAAATGACACATCACTAAGGCTGCTAGTGGACATTGATTCTATGGTTTTATGTTTGAATTATTTTAGAGTTGTACATGTAATCTTGGTGTGTGATATGACAATACCTGGTTTTAGTAGGTAGATCTACTATAGACTATATATTTACCACTACTAAATGTACACTCTTCTCCCTTTGCCCCATTGATATAAGGGTCAGAAAATTTGTGGAATGGATATTTGCATAGTATGAAAAGTTGGGTCAGACTAAATACCTTTAACTTTTTTATTGAAACACATAGCATGAAATATGTTTTGCACCATGGTGAAGTACATGAAGATATATTACACACAGAATTGAAGCATGGTTTTATTAAACTACTCTATATGTTCCCTCGTTATATGTGATATATGTGATATTCTCAAATATTTTGTCCCTGGGTATGATGGTGCATGCCTGTATGTGGGAGGCTGAGACAGGAGGATTACAGGTTTGAGGCTAGCCTCGGAAACTCAGCAAGACCTTGTTTCAAAATAAAAAACAAAAGGGCTTAGAGTATAGCTCAGAGGTAGAAGGTCCCTGGATCCAATTTGTAATACCACATGAATTATTTTTTCTTTTTTATCTTATTAAATAATATGGTCTTGTACAGATCAATTCCATAAGCCACAAAGTGGTTACTACCAGTGTCTTAAAAATACTTTCCTAGAAAACCCAGTTCTCTATAATTCTGAGAGAGTATAAGTCAGGGGTAAAAGACTTTTTTATTTTTCCTGGAGCTATTTTTTTTATCATGGCAAAACTCATACAACATAAAATGTACCTCCTTGGCCATTTAAAGAATAGAATTGAGTGGAATTTAGTACACTCACAATATTGCAAAAACTTCATCACTGGCAAGGTACTTCTGTTCATTTTATATATTCCTAAAATATTTTCTAATTTCCTTTCATCATTTCATCTTCCAGCTTTCTCCCAACAGTTTTACTTAAATTTAACTTTCCTTATCAGGATTTGAAAGAATTCCAAATGAGCTTGAAAGTATATCTGGGAAGGAGACTGGGTACCACCTAGGCCTCTTGATGCATGTGTGGCTGAACAGTCAAGCAGGGTGAGGCACAGGGCGAGGGGCAGAGTGTCCACACAGGATGCTGAGGGGAGCACTGTAAGGCAAGTGCCCGCAGCCCAGAAAGCAGGGAGACTTGTGTCAGAGGAAAGAAATGCTTCCTTAATTATAATTCTTTCCCCATAAATTAAGAGAATCAAGACATTTTCCATATTTTATGAGGGACTCTTTAAAAAAAAATCTGAATTTGCTTTTTGTTATAATAGCTGGTTTTCAACAGCCAAATCTGAAATCTGATAATTTGGACAGAATCTTCCTAGGAACTGCAGACACTTGTTAGAAGTTAGAAACTTGTTAGTTGTCAAAAAAAAAAAAAAAACCCACAAAAAACCACATCCTGGTTTGTATGATGGCAAATGCTGGTGGATTAGGCCATTTGATGAGGGGTTGAAATGCACTGCTCTATATAATCCTCAGCAGTATACTCAATTATGCTTTTACTTATTCTATTGCTATGTATAAATATTATATTAAATAGTAAACATGGTATGTAGGGGCATAATGGTTTTGATTTTCTTTAATTATTGGCAAGCATAGGCAAAATGTGTATGATTTCCATTTCAAGTCTGCTTACTTTGTGTGTAGAATGAGATCAGTATTTGGTTTCCATAGTTTTCTTTTTATTGAAGTGTCACACTTCATTTTAACTTGAAAGTTGATGTGCTGTGCCTCAAAGCCAAAAAGAAAAAAGAATCAGAAGTTTAAACAAAAAGGCAATGATTTATATTCTAATAATTCCGACTAAACCCATAGAAATAGAAACTGGTTTTGCTTTTGCTTACACTGTTGGTAATGTATGGCAGACCAGTCGGAACACCTATTGTCAAGCTATTCCATTTCCATAATGTAATGTGACTGTATGTGTTTGAAAACCAAAATAAAGAACTCTTTTCACTAGAAAGACATTGACACTGCCCTTCCACACCTTCTGAATGCAAGTGGCTCTTCAACTGCCTTTTATAGACAGACTCCAAGTTCCTGGCTTAGGAAACTGACACACTCTTATAAATCTAACCTGCCTTTCAGAATATTACTTCTGCAGAGAGTAGACTCATTTTTTTTGCTGCCTGCAAAAATCATTAGATAAATACTTTCTGTTTAGAAGGTTATAGTCCTTACATTCCCTTCTGGGAGGTCTAGACCATTTTTCATAAGACATTAACAGGACCTTGAGAGCACTTGCTAGTTGATGACATTCTCTGCTTTAGTCTTCCTTATCCATCCAGTAATTCTGAGCTGAGCATATCCCACTGTGATTTTCATGAAACTCCTTTCAACTGACTATTCCAGAACCTTCAGCTCATCTGGAAGTTTTAAAAATATTTTCCTGACTATTAAGTCAATGAATATTTATTATGGATATTTAAAAACATATGAGTATATAAATGTGAGCATATATATATATTAAAAAATTTGGAGAGAAAATGACAGTCATAATCCTATCCAGAAGGAATACTTACTAGAGTTTTGGCCCAGTCCCTTTTCAGTTGGACTTTCTGATACATTGGTTCATTGATCTACCACTGCTGGGGATTTTAAATGTGATAAGTAATTTTCAGAATTGTTGCAAGAAGATCTTTCATTATCAAAAGTCAATCAACTTAAGCTTTAAAATATTTACTTATCAAACCAGAAGTTGTACAGTCTGAACAACTTCTAGAATGTCTAGAATGCCCAGTTCTAATTAATGAATGATACTCCTATTCACTAACTAGAGAAAACTGCACAGGCTTGGGATAAGACAGTGCTCTAAGAGACAATTTTGTTCTTGGCAACCACAGAGGTTGCATTAATGAGAGTAAAGTACTGTGGATTAGGGTGAATATTTGAAGATTACTCTCTTCTTCTTAATATTCTTATCATGCATAAAAATGGAAGTCAAGTAAGAGTATATCCCTGCAAGTGACAGAGCTAATAATTTCTCCTGCATTTCAAAATTATATATCTAGCTCTAGCAAAGCAAGTATGTTCTCTCTCCATTTCCACTTCATCCAACAGGAAAAAAGAGGATAAAACATTTATCCATTTTGTTCCCTCTATGAGTGTGAATTTTAGTAAACTTTCTCTGTCACACAATTCAGAAATCTAGAAACTATACTGTAATCACTTCTGAATATTACAGGTCATATTCCAGTCTGATACAAAATTTCCTTCTGATCATATTTTGCTGACTTTTTCTCCTTTGCCACCTCTGCTTCCTTGTCTATATCTTATTCTTGAAGTGTATCCGTGTGTCTGTCCAGTAGCTAACTAGCACCAGGCTTGCCACATCAACTAGGCAGGAGATGTTTTCGGGCATGATTTTTTTTAATGCCATTATTTAGAGTGTGAGTACAGAGCACTTTCTCATCCATCTCGATAGCACTTCAGTATTCCAGGGAATATGGTTGTTCCTTGAATCTGAGAGTGCTATTCTGGGATGGTGATGTCACAAGGTTGTCTGGAGATTGAAAGAATGTAGGTTAACTGGTGATGAAAAGTAATGTATTTTCTGGTAGAGGTCATCCAATGACACTTTGGAAATTTTGCTCTTTTTCTATGCTGGAAAAATAACTTCTTCTGCCTTTAAATTAGAAGACAAACCATTTTATGTAAAACTCTGGTGCTTACCTTGCATTGTATTACTCTGCTATTATGAACTTGGAGACATTTTTAACACTAAGGGAAGTTTGATATTTAACGAGATTATTCTCCCCAAAAGAAGTGTCTCTCTAGTCATCCATTTTCAGTGATACTTATGTCTTGGATGAGGGAAAGTTACATCAAATACTTGTTGGTACTTGATTCTATGTGCTGAAGAATTAGCAAGTAAGGGAGAGTGCAATCTTAAGTAATTGTTGCAAGCAAGAAGGAAGAAGACTAACATGTTAGGATTAGTGTGAATTCATACTTTAATCATCTTACTTAATCCTTTCATGGTTCTATAAAAATTAATATCATGTACATTTTATAGATAAGAAAATTCAGTCTCAGAGACATTAAATAACTTCTTGAGCTACATTCTAATAGAGGTCACTGGCTTTTCTCAGTATATTATGGTACTCCAGATTAAAAAAAAGATAGATGATGAAGCCAGGGCATGGTAACAAACTCCAGTAATCCCATTCTTGAGAGACCAACAAGAAAATGGCTGGTTCAAGGACAGTCTCAGCAACTTAGTGAGGCCCTCAGCAACTTATACCATGTTACCAAATAAAATAAAATAAATCTGGGGTATAGCTCAGAGATAGGATGACCCAGGGTTCAAACTCTAGTCTCACAAAAAGAAAATTTTTCCTCACTGTTTTAATTTTTTTGAATAGTAAGCATGTATTAATTTGTAAAATTTGAATGAATTAAATTGAGTTATCTAGCATATTATATATGTCATTTATTTGTTATATTGACTGTCTCATTGTCTACCATGTGGAGGCAGGGATTTTGTTTACTCTATGTTCCCAGAACCTATAGTAGTGCCTAGTAAAGAGTGGGCACTCAAGCCAGGTGTGGTGGCGCACACTTGAAATCCCAGCATTTGGGAGGCTGAGACGGGAGGATCACGGTTTGTGGACAGCCGCAGCTACTTAGTGAGGCCCTCCGTGACTTAGTGAGACCCTTGGACATACAGGCAGAAATGGTACACACCTGTAATCCCAGTACATGAGAGTCTAGACAAAGTACAGCAGGTTCGAGGCCAGTCTCAGCAACCTAGAGTAATCCTCAGCAATTTAACAAGACACTGTTTCAAGATGAAAAAATAAAAAGGGCTCGAGGTTTATCTCAGAGATAGTTCCTGGGTTCAATACCTAATACCACAAGAAAAAAAAGAAATAAAAGGGTGGATGCTCAATAAATATTTGCTGAATGAATAGTTATAAAATAGTATTCTGGGGCGTGGTGGCATATGCTTGTAATCCCAACATTTGAGAGGGTGAGACAGTAGGATGGTGGTTTGCAGAAAGCCTCAGCTACTACTTACTGAGGCCTTTGGCAACTTAGTGAGACCCTGTTTCAAAATAAAAAGTAAAAAATAGGGCTGGAGATGTAGCTCAGAGGTAGTATGCCCCTGGGTTCCATCTCCAGCACTCTCCCAAAATAAAGAATGAAAAAGAAAATAGTAGAGGTCAATTATACTTTTTGCATGTATAAATATATAATTATAATTCACTAATAAAAAAGATGAAAATAGAGTTATAAAAGATTTCTTTCTAATTTTTTCAATTCACTTCCACATGCCCTTTCATAAACATACTTATTTTTCCCTTAACTGCTAAGCTTAATAACTTTATTCAGATGATATAAAGTATAATAACATGGTATTTTTGTAATTTTTTTTATTGGTGCACTGTATTCATACATCATAATGGGATAAAAAAAAAACACTTTTTGTAGACATACATGCACACATCGCCCAATTAGCCCCTACCCGATCCCCACCCCATTCCCTCCCTATCCCTCCTTCCCATGCTTGGCTTAGTGGTTGACATCTAGTATTATAGCAACTTATCCAAAATTAACAATGATAATCTCACATAACAGTTTCATTTGTCTGATATCAAGCTTTTGATGACTTAAAGATAACATTTCAATATTTCTTTTTGCTTTCTTTCTTACCAGAGAATATTTTTTTCTATTTTTTGGGTGAAACTATCATACATTTATTTATTTATTTTTCAGAAAAAAATCTATCCTAATGTGGAATATGGACTCTAGATACCCAAAACGATCTCGAAAAAGAACAAAGCTAGAAGATGTATATTTTCTGATTTCAAACCATATAAAGATACAATAATTGAAACAGCGTAGTACTATTCTAAAGGCAGATATAAAAACCATTGAAGTTAAATAAAAGCCTAGAGATAAATTCTTCCATATACTGTCAAGTTATTTTTGACAAGGTTTCCACAAACATTTGGTGGAGGAAATAATAATCTTTTGACTAAATATTGTTGAAAAATAATAATTACATGAAAAAGAATAAAATTGGACCCTTACCTAATCCCATATACAAATATTAACTCAAAATAGATAAAAGACCTAAATATAAATCTTAAGACTATAAACTTTTAGAAGAAGATCTGGGTCATAAAACCTCACAACGTTGAAATTGGCAGTGATTTCTTGGATATGATTTCAATGGCACAGGCAACAGAAGAGTAAACAAACTCTCTAAAAATTAAAAAAATATTTTTATCCAAAGACAATGTAAACAGAGTTAAAAGTTACTGATAGAATGGGATAAAATATTTCCAAATGCTATATCTGAAGGTATATTAATATTCCAACTAGAAATCCTAAAAATTAGCAACAATAAAAGCAAACAATACAATTTAGAGATAGGTAAAAGACTAACATAAATAATGAATCTCCACAGATAACCAATCTTAGCTGTCTGTTGGATGGAAAATCTTGTTTCTCTGGTTCTGGTGTGTGTTACCTAATTCTTCTTTGTAGTTAATCTCTTTGAGTATTTTCTCTAGCGCTGTTTTTTTTTTTTTTTTTTTTTTTTGGTGGTGCTGGGGTTCCTGGAAGCCCTTCTACCTCCGGGCTACACTCCCAGACCTATTTTAACATTTTTTCTTTGGAAACAGGGTCTCCTAAGCCAGCGCGCGTGGCTGGCTTAGAACCTGCGTGATCCTCCTGTCTCTACCTCCCAAGCGCGGGGATTATACAAGCGTGTGCCACCACGCCCAGCTGTCTAGCGCTGGTTTTGAAGACATAAATTCCTTCAATTGCTGTTTGTCATGGAAGCTTCTTATTTCCCCATCTAATTTGATAGAAAGTTTTGCCGTGTAGGAAATTTTTGGCTGGAAGTTGTTTTCTTTCAGAGTTTGGAATATGTTACTCCAAGCCCTTCTGGCTCTCATGACTTGGTTTGGGAAGTCTGGAGTGATTCTAATTGGTTTGCCTCTGAATATCACTTGGCCTTTTGTTTTTGTTGCCTTTAAGATTCTCTGCTTGGCTTCCACATTGGTCATTTTGACAATTATGTGGCATGGGGATCCTCTTCTCTGATCCTGTCTAAAGGGAGTTCTATATGTTTCCTGGACCTGTGTATCAATCTCTTGCTCTATGTTTGGAAAATTTTCTGCTATTACTTCCTTGAAGAGATTGTTGATCCCTTTGGTTTCACCTTCTTTTCCCTCCTCTATTCCAATTATTCTTAGGTTAGCTCTCTTAAAATGGGCCCATATTTCTTCAAATGTCAGATTCCTGCTGTTGGACTTTTTTTTTCTAATTTAGAAACTATGCTTTCATTTTTGGAGTGATCATCTTCTACGAGCGAGATTCTATTCTCCATGTGGTCTAATCAGTTCTTTGTACTTTGAATTGAGGCCTTTATTTCATTAATTGCATCCTTTATCTCTTTTTGTCTCTCTCTGAATTCTTTTCAAAACACCTCTATTATTTCTACAGTTATTTTCCTAATTTGATCTTCTAGAAATCTCTGAATTTCTGTTTTATTCGGTTCTGATGTTGTGGGGTTGTGGGCATTCATTGCTCCATTGTTATTCCTCTTTCCCATGATTTAGGAAGTTTGTGCCTTCTCTGGGTTCTTCCTTTGGGTCACTAAGACTTCACTTAAGGTGCTCTGGATCTCAAGTCTGTGGTATCTCAGTCCCCACTACTCCTTTACTAGGTTGTATCTCAAAGTCTCAGACCCAGGGAGTCAATCGAGGCTGCTGTAGACCATGGGGGGGTGCCAGGTTGGGCGTTCTCCTATGGTGTGATATCTCTGCCACCGCCATTCCCCCACTGGGTCAAGTCCCTGGGGGTACTGTACTGAAATTTTTTCTCTAGGGGCCGCAATTTGACTCACTGTTGTTGAGTGCACAGATGGAGCTGTAGTGGACTCGGTGAATTCGCTGCTGCTGCCGCCGGTGGCAATATGGCACCACTGCCATGCCCTCGGCTGTGAGGCTGGTGTATTTCTTCTCTGGTTTTGAGCTCCGCTCTGAGTCCCTGCAGGGTGTGCTGAGCCCAGCCCTTGGGAGCTTTAGACACTTCCTGCGCTGAAAAATCTGCCGAATTCCGCCCTGCTGATCTGCAGCGGCTCATCTTGGCTTGCTGTCTGCGCTCCTCTCTGGAGCCTGGTGGGCTGTTGAGTGCGTTGGTCTGGTGCCGTCTGGTGAATTCACCGCTGCCGCCGGCAGTAAGGCACTGCTGCCGCATCCTCGGCTGTGAGGCCGGTATACCTCCTCTGTGGCTCTGAGGTCCATTCTGAGTTCCCCTCCTCTTTGGGGTCTGGTGCAGCAAGGGAAAATGGTGCCCGCCGCTCTGCACCGTGGCTCCAGCTGCAGCACTCTGATCTGGTTTCTTTCTGTGTCTCATTTTTCCAGCACTCTTTTTCTCTGTCCCTTGTAATTACATTTTTTGTTTCTCTGCTGATGGTGTTTTCTGACTATGAAAGGCACTGATTTTGTAGTAATAGAGATTGGTTGTTTGTGGGGCTCGTAAGCCCAGCTTTTTTTCATCACCATCTTCCTGGAAGTCCCAATAACATGGTATTTAAAGCTGATTTAGTGACATATAAAGTCATACAATGTGAACAATTCATGTGGTATTAGGAGGTTTAAAAAGTTAATTGTGATAATAATTAATTTCTTCATTTTTTATGGTACTGAGGATTGAACCTAGGGGCATTCTACCTCTGAGCTAAACTCCCAGTCAAATTTTATCTTTTATTTTGAAACAGGGTCTAAGTTACTGAAGGCATTACTAAGTCACTGAGGATGGCCACAAACCTGAGATCCTCTCATCTCAGCCTTCCGAATCCTGAGATTATAAGCATGTAACACCAGGCCTGGCTTCATTTCTTCATTTCTGCTCTTGCTGGGGCCCTGTACTATTTATTACTCTAGATTCAAGTCTACCAAAGAACCACAAAAAGAAAAAAAATCCATAATTTATTGCCTTGTATAATTGGATATTTCAAGCAATGCATTAGATTCAGGTATAACTGAGTTCAAGATAACTTTTATTCAGGATAATTCAGAAAACTCATTTGTTGTTTCTTTCAGCTTTGCTTTCCTTTCTTTGATTAATTTTCAGTCAGGTGTTTTCTCTTTCTTTCTTTCTTTCTTTCTTTCTTCTTTCTTTCTTTCTTCGGTACTGGGGATGCAGTACTGGGGCACTTGACCTCCGAGCTATACCCCCAGCCCTATTTTTTATACTTTACTTTGAAACAGGGTCTCACTGAGTTGCAAAGGGACTCACTAAGTACATAAACCATGATTCTCCTGTCTCAAGTCTTCTGAATGCTGGGATTATAAGCGTGCCCACCATGCCCAACTCTGCCAGGTGTTTTCTATGTTGCAGCAAAGATGGTGTCAAAAGCTCTAAGCTGACATGGTCTTTTATGCTCAAGATCTCTAAAGGTAAGAAAGGAATTTTTTTTATTGGTTTTTTATTGGCCTTAGTTCATATTCTAGACTAACTGCTGTGTCTCATGAGATAAGATGTTCCGATTGGCTCACCTGAATTCCATTTCTACTGAAACAAAGCTATTCGACTGGCTTGCTTGTAGTAAAGCAAACCTATCTTGGGGAAATTTTACAAGAATAAGGCACATGAGAGAGAAAGAAAAAATGGACCGGGCATGGTGGCGCACGCTTGTAATCTCCACGCTTGGGAGGCAGAGACAGGAGGATCACGCAGGTTCGAAGCCAGCCACATGCTCTGGCTTAAGAGACCATGTTTCCAAATAAAAAAAGTATAAAAATAGGTCTGGGGGTGTAGCCCGGAGGTAGAAGGGTTTTCAGGAACTCCAGTACTAGTTTTAAAATTATTTCAAATACTTTTACATTGAAAAAGTAATAATGATGTTTGAATATGAGTGCCATAGGTCACGATGTTTATTTTGTAATAAAACAGTTTAAAAGTAATGTATCTGAGCTTTTGATTGAGTCCTCATTATTTTGAAGTTTGCTGCAATTTTAATTTTGTCCACAGCACTTTGGGCAAGATGGTAGGATGTTTTCCTCTGGTTCCTTTGACTATTTATGCAGTTTTGCTGAGCATTGAATAGTAAAGTTTTTTCATTGATATGTTGTAGTGCATAAAATCAATATTCAAAGAATATTCTACTTTATATAAGCCAGTGCATTGCTGATTCCATGAGCTACATGAACGCCTCTTTCTCTATTCTCTTTTGTGCCCAGTGCAACTTGAGGATGACAAATTATGGTCTAAAAATACAACTCCATGTGGAAAGCCACTTACCCTGACCTCTCATAGGTTTTCTCAGCTGCAGCTGCACTTGTGTGCATGACCTCACTGTGAAGGTCACAAAGACTAGAATCACATAGAGTCCATTGCTGCTATCCATGGGGATTTTTTAAAAACATAATTCGGCTGCTTTTTATTCCAGGTAACTAGCAGATAATCTTGAGAATATGCAAATATATATTTCAAATTATTTTCCCTGCTGAGCTTAAATGCACAATTGTTGGTTTCCTAGAGTTAAGCTTAGTCATAGTCTTGACTTGTGTGTTTATATGATACTTACCTTTTATGTTATTTTTTTTCTATTTTTAAAGAAGTCAGGATGGTGTGATGCAGCAATTGCCAAACATTCAATTTGTAAAATTTGAGTCAATTAAACTGAATTATTATTGTAGTTGTTGAAAGACAATAGATCTGGTTTTTTACACCCATCTCAATATCCACCTACGTCATTACTGTTCTCAAAGATGGTGCACTTTCAGCCACAACTCTGCATATGAGGAAGCCCTTCTTTGCTTCTCCATCTTCTGGTTAAAAACATGGTTTGGCTGAGCTGAGCTGGGATAGAGATAGGGAACAAAGAGAAGTAAAGAACTAGAACCAGGTATACAGAATCCTTATCCTATATCAAGTTAAAAGCTTATCTTCTGCAGTCATTTATTTTAGAGTGAGAAGAAGGAACTGGACTGAGAAGCTTATCTTGGTTCTCTCTTTAACTAGTTGTACAACCTTGGGTAAGAACTTTAACTTCCTGGTCTTGTTTATTTTTGGTAAAATGAATAATGTTTATACTATTTCTGAAGGTCCAGCTTGAATGTGCTGTGCATTTACACCACCACATTTTCCTTTATTTTATTACAGAATTTATGTATTTCACATATTTTTCTACTTTTTATTTGATCCAGTTTAGAGGATATTCAAAGGGTGGTGTCATTTTGGCACTTCCTATGATCTTTTTATATTTTCCATTGAAGTGATTTTGAAGGCCAAATTGAATAATCATTTTTGCAAATGTTATGTGTATTTTTCTTAATGTTCTGCTTCATATATGTTTTACAAAATTTCTGCATGATGCAATATCTTTTAATTTTTTTATTTTGAAATCAAACATTTAGAGCCATAGTCTTTAATAGTGTGTGTGTGTGTGTGTGTGTGTGTGGGTGTGTGTGTGTGTGTGTGTCCAGTGTAGATGTTCACAACTGGTTTGCCCAACTCTTATTTTTCTCCATGGACTGAGACCATTTTCAACAGAAGGGTAGAGAATCATTTTCAGAATAATTCCAGGGTAAATATAAAGAAGTACAAAACTGGTAGTGGCTTTTACAAGAATAGGCAATTGCATGAGTCTATGAGTCTATTTCATTTGGAGTCAATAACCACAGATAAAATAAGCTGAGGTAAACAAAATAGCTAGGTTGTCTTATTTTACCAGAAAATATTTGACCATACACTGACAGAGGTCACAGGTGCTAGGATGACACCATTAGCCATTTTCTGCCCCACAGTATGATAAGACCATTATGGTAATATGATCCTTATCCTAAGAACTGTCAACAAAGATTCTAAATAGTTTCAAGTATACAAAAATGATGCATGTTAATGGTGAGGAGTCAATTTCTTTTTTTTTAAATTTTGAATTGGTGCACTGTATTCATACATCATAGTAGGATACATACTTTTGTAAACATACATGCACACATTGCCCAGTCAGCCCCCACCCGATCCCCACCCCATTCTCTCCCTATCCCTCCCTCCCATGCTTGGCTTAGTGGTTGACATCTAGTATTATAGCAATTTATCAAAATTTAAAAATGATAATCTCACATAACAGTTTCATTTGTCTGATACCAAGCTTTTGATGACTTAAAGATAACATTTCAATATTTCTTTTTGCTTTCTTTCTTACCAGAGAATCTATTTTTTCTATTTTTTAGGTGAAACTATCATATATTTATATATTTATTTTTCAGAAAAAAACTCTATCCTAATATGGAATATGGACTCTAGGTACCCACAACGATCTTGAAAAAGAACAAAGCTAGAAGATGTATATTTTCTGATTTCAAACCATATAAAGCTACAATAATTGAAACAGTGTAGTACTATTCTAAAGGCAGATATATAAACCATTGGAGTTAAATAAAAGCCTAGAGCTAAATTCTTCCCTATATTGTCAAGTTATTTTTGACAAGGTTTCCACGAACATTTGGTGGTGGGAATAATAATCTTTTAACTAAATATTGTTGAAAAATAATAATTACATGGAAAAGAATAAAATTGGACCCTTACCTAATCCCATATACAAATATTAACTCAAAATAGATAAAAGACCTAAATATAAATCTTAAGACTATAAACTTTTAGGAGAAAATCTGGGTCATAAAACCTCACAACATTGAAATTGGCAGTGATTTCTTGGTTATGATTTCAATGGCACAGGCAACAGAAGAGTATACAAACTCCCTAAAAAATAAAAAAAAATATTGTATATCCAAAGACAATGTAAACAGAGTTAACAGTTACTAATAGAATGGGATAAAATATTTCCAAATGCTATATCTGAAGGTATATTAATATTCCAACTAGAAATCCTAAAAATTAACAACAATAAAGGCAAACAATACCCTTTAGAGATAGGTAAAAGACTAACATAAATAATGAATCTCCACAGATAACCAATCTTAGTTGTCTGTTGGATGGAAAGTCATGTTTCTCTAGTACTGATGTTTGTTACCTATTTCTTCTTTGTAGTTAATCTCTGAGTATTTTCTCTAGCGCTGGTTTTGAAGACATAAATTCCTTCAGTTTCTCTTTGTCATGGAAGCTTCTTATTTCCCCATCTAATTTGATAGAAAGTTTTGCCATGTAGGAAATTTTTGGCTGGAAGTTGTTTTCTTTCAAAATTGGGAATATGTTTCTCCAAGCCCTTCTGGCTCTCATAACTTGGTTTGGGAAGTCTGGAGTGATTCTAATTGGTTTGCCTCTGAATGTCACTTGGCCCTTTGTTTTTGTTGCCTTTAAGATTCTCTGCTTGGCTTCCACATTGGTCATTTTGACAATTATGTGGCGTGGGGATCCTCTTCTCTGATCCTGTCTAAAGGAAGTTCTATATGTTTCCTGGACCTGCGTATCGACCTCTTGCTCTATGTCTGGAAAATTTTCTGCTATTACTTCCTTGAAGAGATTGTTGATCTCTTTGGTTTAACTTTCTTTTCCCTCCTCTATTCCAATTATTCTTAGATTAGCTCTCTTAAAATGGGCCCATATTTCTTCAATATCAGATTCCTGCTGTCGGATATTTTTTCCTAGATTAGAAACTATGCGTTCATTTTTGGAATGATCATCTTCTAAGAGCGAGATTCTGTTCTCCATATGTTCTAATTGGTTGTTTGTGCTTTGAATTGAGGCCTTTACCTCATTAATTGCATCCTTTATCTCTTTTTGGCTTTCTCTGAGTTCTTTTCGAAGCACCTCTATTATTTCTACAGTTATTTTCCTGATTTGATCTTCTAGAAATCTCTGATTTTCTGTTTTATCAGGTTCTGATGTTGTGGGGTTGTAAGCATTCATTGCTCCATTGTTATTCCTCTTTCCCATGATTTAGGAAGTTTGTGCCTTCTCTGGGTTCTTCCCTTGGGTCACTATGACTTTACTTAAGGTGCTCTGGATCTCGAGTCAGTAGTATCTCAGACCCCACTACTCCTTTACTGGGTTTTATCACAGAGTCTCCGACCCAGAGAGTCGATAGAGGCTGTTTTAGACTGTGGGGGGTGCCAGGTTGCATGTTCTCCTATGGTGTGATATCACTGCCACCGCCCCTCTCCCACTGGGTCAAGTCCCAGTGAGTACAGTACTGGGATTTCTCCACTGTGGCCCGCAATTTGATTCACTGTTCTTGAGTACGCAGATGTAGCTGTACTGAATTCGGTGAATTTGGTGCTGCTGCCGCCGGTGGCAATATGGCGCCGCTGCTATGTCCTCGGCTATGGGGCTGGCGTTTTTTTCTTGGTTTTGATTTCCACTCTGAATCCCTGCAGTGTGTGCTGAGCTCAGCCACTGGGAGCTTTAGATGCCCTGTGCGCCGAGAAATCCCGCCTGGCTGTTCCGCAGCGGCTCCCTTTGGCTTGCTGTGGCCTTCCTGTGAATTCGCTGGTGCCGCCGGCAGTATGGTGCTGCTGCCGCGTCCTCGGGCGTGAAGCCGCATCCTCGGGCGTGAGGATCTCCTCTGTGGCTCTGTTCTCAGTCTGCTTTCTCTCTGGAGCCTGGTGATTTTTTTTGTTTCTCTGGTCATGTTGTTTTCTGGCTTTGAAAGGCGCTGATTTTGTGGTAATGGAGATTTGTTGTTAGCGGGGCTCTTAAGCCCCGCTTTTCTCGGTCGCCATCTTCCCGGAAGTGTCCCGTCAATTTCTACTTATAACGTTTAGGAACAGAGGAGTATATTAAGCTGAAGCATTAGATAAATTTCACAGTGGATCAAAGAATTGTGTTTGAAAGAATTATTATTATTTTTTTTTGCTTTGAAAATAACTTGAAACTGATGATGTTCTGACAGTACTTTAGTTTACTTTTATTATTTTAAAAATTATTTTTCTCAGTTAATGTTTTCTTTTCATTCTATCTACAATACTTTGTGTTCAGTTAATACTGCTATGTTTAAAACTTTAAACCTTATTCACATACCCATTCTATAGTGATTGAAATCAGCAAAAGAGGCAAAATATTAACTTTTCTTCAGATTTCTGACAATATAAAAACATAAAGCTAGGGAAAGATCTGCCTTTTATGGAAGACATTGTTATTCATTCCAAATTTGAAAATTTCTTCTTAAGAGCTTTCATGGTCTTTCTGCATTTATGTACAGTAGTATAGACATGTTGCTGGATTAAGAAATGGACCCAGGTGGGTAATAAATTATAAAGGAGGCTGAGAGCTGAATGTGGTGACTCATACTTATAATCCCAGTACTTGGGAAAGCTGAGACAGGAGGATTGCAGTTTTGAGACCAGCCTCAGCATCTTAATGAGGCCCTTAGCAACTTAGCAAGATTCTGTTTCCAAATAAAAAGTAAAATTGAGCTCCATGTGTAGCTCAGAGGTAGAATGCCCCTGGGTTCAATGATCATCACCACAATAAATAAATAAATAAATAAATAAATAAATAAATAAATAATACTAAGGCATTATTAGGTTACTAAAATATTGTGGAATATGTACAAAATATATAAAATATCTCTAGTACATTTCAATTTCAAACATTGTTGAAAGTAATATTTTAAAGAAACCATTTGGAGCATGAAACATATTATCCTACTGCTGTAAAAGGAGGGTGGTAGTGAATTTTAAGGTTATTATTTTCATAGTAGAATCTGTAGTTGGGTCAAGAACTTCTGAGATAGTATAGGAAGAGAGGGATATAGCTATAAAAGGTTACCATTCTGTTCTTTTACAACACAATGCTCTGGATCTTTTATAAATAAATGCTGAGTATTTAAACTATATTAGTGTGAAGAAACAACAAAGTATAAACCGAGATCAGGTAGCCAGCCACAGCAATCTTTATTTTAAATGTTGTCTTTAACCAACAGACGATTGTGATAGTCTGGAACTGGAATGTCCCCTAAGAGCTCCTATGTTGAAGGTGTGTTCTCCAGTGCCATCATGGTTAGAGGTAGGTCTTTAGAAAGGTGGATTGGATCATACAGACTCAGACCTCAGGGATGGATAAACCCATTGAAGGAGTCATAGCAGAATTGATTATTGTGAGGTGGAAGAAACTGAGGTGAGAAGTAATTGAAGTGAGTGGTCCTTGGGAGCATATCCCTGGAGATTATATGTTGTCTCCAGGCCCCTCATTTCCCTTTCTCTACTTCCTAACTTCCACAAGGTGAGCAGCCGCAGCCTTCCTTTCCTCGGCCCTTCCCCTGTGAGAAAGAGCCTTACCGCAGGCCCAGAGGCCTCTAAAACCATGAGCCAAAATAAATCTTTCCTCCTTTAAGTATTTTTCTCAGGTGTTTTGTCATGGCAATGAAATGCTGATTAGCATGATGAAGGCTTTCCCGTCTTACCATATCTTTCTTTTCTTCCAATTCAAATTTAGGGAACCCAAACTCCTATAGTGTTTATATGTTTTGATATTTGCTTTTCTTTTATTATCCTCTTCTTCATCTTTGGAAATAGCAAACCTACCGTTGCTTTGTGTTCCCTTTGGTCCCGTTTAGAGCACCATAAGCTTCTCTTGAGAGGGCCTGGGATCCATTCTTGCTACTCTTTTGCATTCCTAGTACCTAGAAAATTTTTGGTACATGCTTGATCATGGTTGATAACTAACTGGATGTACACATATGCAGGGGATGACTACTATTCTTAATCCAATACAAAATGTTATTCATGCACCAAAACAAAATCACAAGGTCTTTATTATATATATATATATTTATATATATATATATTTATATATATATATTTATATATTATATATAAATTATATATATATAAATAATTTTGTTATTTTTCTTACCCAAGCTGTTTAAGAAGTTACATATGACATTTCACTTTTATTTTAATATTTACCTTAGACTTTACCCTTGGAGCTCCTAGTTTCTTCAAGTGGTATTTATTTCTTTTCTATATCTGGATATAGAAAATGCAGCTTTATTTATGATAAGAAAAGGGCTGGACTTGGTTTAGAGGGTATGAGATTAAGAACTAGCTGTGTTACACCACACAGGTTTATTTACTGCATTTTTGCTTGTGATAATTTTGGTTATAACTATTTGCCTAGATTGAAGAATGATAAAAGGAAATTACACATATATTATATATGTTATACATATGTATGTATATGTATATGTGTGTGTGTGTGTGTGTTTGTGTGTGTGTGTGTGTGTGTATGTATAATTGAACAACAGTTTTTAGCATTCATTAAGAATTATAGAAGCCAGGCATGGTGGCACACATTTATAATCTCAGCATTTGGGAGGCTGAGACAAGATTGTGGTTCGAGGAAAGCCTCAGCTACTTAGTGAGGCTCTTTGCAACTCAGTGAGATCCTGTTTCAAAATAAATAAAAAAATAAGACTAGGGGTGTAGCTCAGAGGTAGAATGCCCTGGGCTCAATCCACAGTACCACAAAAAAATTATATATAATTAAAAAAGAATTATTTACAATTTTTGTAAATGCTTGGTAATCTTTAAAGAGATAAAATTAAATAATGTTTGATCAAATAAGGGCTTTTCTCCTCTCCTTTGCTTCAGGTTAAAAATAGCACATTTTTGTGTAGTCACTCCTTAAATTCAAAAGCTTTTTTTTTGTTGTTGTTGTTTCATTATAAATTATTCCATTCATACACCACTTCACCCTTTTTTTTTTTTTTTGGTGGTACTGGGGTTCCTGGAAACCCTTCTACCTCTGGGCTACACTCCCAGACACCTATTCTTTTATATTTTTATTTGGAAACAGAGTCTCTAAAGCTAATGAGGCTGGCTTCGAACCTGTGCAATCCTCTTGTCTCTGCCTCCCAAGCGTGAGGATTACACACGTGTGCCACCACACCTGGCCCACTTCACCCTTTTTGTACTTATTCTTCTTTGACATCATCTCTGAAATGACTTTCATTGACTTTTTTACAAAGTCAGATATATTATCTCATAGGAAGTATAATCTTTTCTGCCAAATAAATATAATCTTATCTAAAAAGTAACATCATTAGTATAGTTTATATGCCTCAGAAAGAGGAGGTAACAAGAGTTTTATTGACTTATACAAATTTCTATTATTAATTTTTGGCTGAAAATAATCAATTTCTGCTTATATGGGAGGACTAGTATAGATAGTCAAAATCATAGAGAGATAAACTATATGCTAGAACACATTTTAATTTTAAAATTACCTATTGCCAAAATTATACATTTCAGCATCTCTTGAAATTTTCAGTTTATTCAACATACATGGCTTATGGTTTTGTGTATACAAATTTATCCAGATATTTAACTTCTCATTAAATCTATCATAGGAAGATCATATTTCAGCATTAGAACAGATAGATTTTTCTCCCTTTGAATAACAAATTTAGTGGTTGTCTGTGTTCTGGGCCTTGTTGCAACCTATTGTGGCAAAATCTTTGCACTACAACAAGAAAAAAGTATAATGTTTAGTATCAGCCATGAACTTATTGAATTATTAAATGAAATTTAAGATACAATAGCCTCTGCCACTTAAATTTTCTTTTAGCATTGCCTGACTGATTAGTACAGTAGACAGATGTGCATATAATATATATTGATGCACTTGTATTTGTATAATCATAAGATTACTTATAAAAATACCATTGAAGAACACTTTTAATGCACAATAAGAATGTCTACTTGTTCTTAGAACACTCATTTTTAAAAGGAACCTGTAAAGTCACATTGTTTTTTTCTGTGGAATACCTAGTCCATTTTGTTTCTCAGTTCAACTTTTTTTTTTTTTTTTCCAGACCTGGGGATGAAGCCCAGGGGCATTCTACCTCTGAGCTACACCCCCTAGTCCTATTTTTTAGTCTTTTTCTGCCTCCTGAATGCTGGTATTACAAGCATGGGCCACCATGCCTGGCTCAGTTCAACTCTCTTATTTCCAGTTTTAATATAATTCAATCATTATTTAACAGACTGACTTCTATCACTGTATTACAGGCCACTCTATTACTAGTGTATCTATATAGGGATGAACTTTTATACTTTTTTCTCTGATGGAGAGAGTTTCTTCTACTTCAATGAATATTGTCCAAAATACAGACTTGAAATCACCTTCCTTGCCTGTGAGTTGCACATGGAATACATCAACAAAGTAAGTGAGAGGGCAGTCAGGAATTGAGGAGTCAAACAGTTGTCCCACAGACAGTTGAAAAAGTTGAGAAGAGGCTGGGTGTATCCTCATAGTCAATCAGCGATATCTACCTGTGTTTTCCAGATTGTTCTAAGACTTGGTTTAGACTTAAAGTATATTGGTTCTCACATGAGGAAAGTAGTTTACAAAAGCTTTTGCACTTAACTCTTGCCCTGTCGTAGAACTGCTGATTTGAGGTAGCTGGGGATTACCTGGAGGGATAGTTTAGTTGCCTGTGGATTCTTTTTCTTTTCTGTTTTTTATTCCTCATTCCTTCCCTCCAACTCACAACATTATTTCTTTTGGCTAATCTGGTGGATTCCTGGAAAGTTTATGGGACTTGTGGGAGTGTTCTGCCCTGAAGCAACTTCGTTCTGCTTCCTTGTTAAGGCACCACAGATCCAGGCTTCTTGTGCAGTGGGTCTGTTTTGGCTCCTTGGGGAAGGGAGTATCCCACCTTTCCTTAATAATGAAGCAAAAAGATGACTCCAAAAGAGAATTGGCAATCTCCAAAGGGGATACAGCCAATTTCTCCTCCAATACATATGCCTCTCACAGGCAGACTTGTGAAAACTCTCATGAGTTTCCAGTATAGTTAATCACAAATTTCACCTTATTCTGTTTTATAACAATATTATGATAGTTAACCAAAGTTGAGTAGTAGTATAATTTATATTAATCCTACAAAGTATATATTTGAAATTTTCAGTTTATTCTACTTCCATAGATCAACATCTATTTACCAGTATCACATAATTGTTATTTAAATCTCGTGTTCCATAAATCAACAAATTCTAAAAAACTAAAGATTCCATAATCAGTAAATATATAGCCTTTTACCAAGCATTTGGATCTCTAGAAAATTAAAGTAGATAAGCTAGAAGGAAAGAGAAAACAAATATATTAAAATTAATTTATCATCCATTAGTGCCTATTTTTTTCTAAAAACTAGAAAAATGCTATATGCGATGGATATGTTCATTTCAAAGTTTCCTTCACTGTGCATTTTGAGCATATTAATAAAAGCTAATACCAGGTAGTCATTATCATGTCCTCAAGTACTTTCTTTTATTGAAAGATGAAGGAACACTTTGCATTTCAATCCTATTTTTGTCTTTTAATTTCTTCATTCAATAATATTTTATCTTATTCTTTGCTCTGTGCTAATAATTAGGCACACAATAATGAATGAATAAGGCTCCTCTATTTACATTCCTCTCAGTAAGGTAGTAAAAGCAGTCAGATGCAGTGTAAACATGTGGTTTTGCAGAATACAGTGCAAACATACAGAAATCCAATAGGGTTGTTGGTGGTTATCAGGAAAGAGTGACTGAAGTTTTAAAGAAAAATGGTTGTGTGAGGAAAATAATATATTTTGTAGTCACAGGAGCCAAAGTTTATTTCTAGGCAGAGTCAGAGGGCCAGAACTAAATTCTTAACTTCTCCAAGCCCAAGTTTCTTCCCTTATAAAATAAGGGCAATAATTAGGCCAACCAGTAAATGATACTACCTGTGAAAAAGATTTGCCAAAATACAATACCAGTGTACAAATTAGTTTCCTTGTCATCACTTGGAGATTAAATAATTCAAGACTGTCAGTACTTTGGGAATGAGACAGAGTATTTAAGATGGTATCCAAAAAGGTAAAGCTAATAGCAATTCTTTGCAAATAGCAAACTGGAGCCAGACTGTGTGAGTTTCATTTTTCCCTTTGGCAAGTTATTTAACCTCTCAGTTCCTTAATCAGTAATATGTAGATAATATTCCTTAAGATATTGAGTTGTTATGCTGATTAGGGGGTTAATTTTGCCAAGCAACTAGAATAGTTCCTGGGGGAAGGTAGAGCAGAACAAAACACTTGAATAATTGTCCCTCCACAGAAAAATGAATTTGAATAACATCTATTTATAAAAATACCTTCAAAAGACCTAAGGAAAACTTGTTAAAGGTCACAGTACCTGGTTACAGCAAAAGAATAAAAAGGATAGGTTGAAGAATGTAGAAAAGACAGTTTGACATTGGCACCATCACTTCTTTTTTCAGCCTCAAGAAGCACATCTTGGAGAGAGATTTTGTCATTGGGGAAAGAGAAGGATGTGAGCAAGGGACTCTACCTATAACTCCAGCACTGAACTCAGTGCAATAAAAACCAGTACCCGGGAAGTGATGGCCCTGTTTTCCAGGCTGATACTTACAGACCGAGCCTCCAGTTCTGTGTTGGCTTTTGTTGGGAAACCATAGCACTGATGAGACTTGATCTCTAGTCATGCATTACTGTTGTCAACTACAGTGATCTTGAGCTCTGGACAACCCTTTGGGGACAGTGACTGTGTGCTTCAGACACACCTGAGTGCAACATCAACTTCAGTGGCACAGACTTTGGTCATGCCTCAGCCCAATGCCCCAGGTTTTGGGCACACCCAGTTCTGTGCTAGCCTCAGGGGCATGAATCTAGTGCAGCTCTGGGACAACTGCAGTAGTTTCGAGAGACCACATTAAACAGACTATCCAAAATCCTGAACAGGCTTACCACTGGAGGAAATTCCAAGACAAAGTTAGCATGAGAAGACTAGAATAAATATTCCTTCAATTGTAAAGACACTGATTGGTGTATAGCCACAAGGATCGAGCGTAATAAGGAAAACACAGCATTACCAAATGGAAAAAATAAAGTGCCAGTGACTAAGGACTGGAGCAAATAATTCAATATAAATGTATTAAGAAAGCATAGGAACAAAATAGCAAATAATTCAATATTACTGTATTAAGAAGGCACAACAAATTTCAAGTAATCAAGTAGATACAGAGAAATATTTAGAAAGAGGAAAACATCAGACTAGAATGAGAAGTTTTTAAAAGATATTAAAATGAAAATTAAAAAGTAAAAACAAGAGTCTTGAAGATAAAAACATAATAAAGAAAATTTAAGAATGTAATAAAGAGTATCAACAGAAGAATTGATCAGGTAGAAAAAAAGTGTATAAGAGATCAAAGACATGTATTTAAAAGTATAAAGTCAGAGGAAGTAAGAAAACTAATTAAAAGGATTAAAAAATGGTTCCAGGAGTTATGAGGCAGCATCAAAGAAGCAAAAGTATAACTCATTGGTGTGCAAAAGGAAATAAGGATAGAGGGGTAGAAAGCTTATTTAAATAAACAAAAACTTTTCATACATGAACAAAGGTACAAATATCTGTGAGAGGCTTTCAATCAGATTCAAACCAGATGGGATTATGCCAAGGTATATCATAGTCAATCAAAAATTTCATGGTAATCAAAAATTATAACCAAATATAGGATACCAAAGGCAACAAGAAAAAAGGAAACAACATATAAAATATTTCCAGTACACTTAGAAGCAGAAAATTTATAAGGCAAGAGGTAAGAGAATATTATATTCAAAGTGCTAAAGGAAAAAAAAAGAAAAACTATCAATCAGAAATTCAGCAATCTGTCCTTAAAGAATTAAGAAACAAAGAGTTTTCCAAATGAAAAATAAGTGGGTTCATTACCACCAGGCATATCTTGCAAAAAAATGTGAAACAAAAAGACAATAAATTATAACATGAGAATTTCTGAAAGTATAAAACTTAGTCAAAGTAAGAACATAGTCAGTCAGAATACCTTAATACTATAATGGGTTCATGCATCTTTAGTGTAAAGGTTAAATGATAAAACTATTAAAATAATTCAAAAATTTAAGAGGCATAAATTACAAAATATTTATTTATTGCCATTTTAAGTATTTACAATAAAATAAAAAGTGCATAAAATGAAAGGTGATACAGTCTTAAAATCTACCTAGATAACGTCTGCATTTCTGTACAAATAATTAATTTAAAATGATTTGGTAAAGTATGAATATAGATTATTAAGTTTTTGATCTGTGGTTATAAGTTATGATGGAGCCAAGAAAGTTGCTAGACGGAATGGAGAGTTTATACTGATCTACAAGGTAGTCAGTGCAGTCTTTGTCCTGATTCCTGTAAGAATGGAAAATAAAAACATGACTAGCATATACTAGCATTTGTAAACATAGAAACACATGGCCACTTTGAGAGGTACCCACAAAGGCTAAAAAGTCCTTGGGATGAATCAGAACACCATTTTAGTCTTTTAATTTCAGATGCATATAATCTTCAATTCTTTGGGGTAGAAAAAAGGAGCTTTGGATTCAGTATTTGTTTTCAACCATGTTTATGAACTCTCAAATGCATATTTTTTTGCAAAAAAAAATAAAAAATATTATTTCACCACTAACTATCTCCAGGAATGGGCTATCACATTCTATAATCATATTTCATTGTAGGTAGGGGTGTAATTTCTTTTTTCTTTTTTTATTGTTACACTATAGATTCACATCATAATGTGAATCATACTGACAATGGCAGACATTCACACAGTACTTGAAGCCCTCCCTCCCTGCTTTACCTCCTTTCCTGCTTTTACTTCCCTCCCCAACAATGAGTGTCAAGGTGGACCATGCTACATTCACACTTATACACATATTCGAATGTAGCTCTTCCATTAATCAATCTCAGCCTTCTTCCTTTCCTATCCTTCCTTTCTAGCTTTGCTGAGGTTTCTCCTACATTATCTGGAGTCACTCTTGTATCTCTAATACTCTCTAGCGCGAGCATTTTAGAGAAAACATATAACCCTTCTCTTTTTGTGCTTAGATATTTCACTTAACATAATGTTCTCCAGGTCTTTACATCTTCTTGCAAATAACATGATTTTGTTCTTTATTCCTGAGTAGAATTCCATTGTGTGTATTTCCCATAATTTTGTAATCCATTCATCTGTTAATAAAGACCTAGGTTCATTCCATATTTTGGCTATTCTGAATTGTGCTGCTCTGAACATGGGTATGCACATGTTACTGAAGTCCTCTGATTTCAACTCCTTTGGATCATATGGTGGATCCATTCCCAGTTTCCTAAGGAATCTCCAAACTGATTTCCGTAGCAGCTGAACATGTTTGCATTACCACCAACAATGTAAAAGAGTTCCTTGGGCAAGGTGTGGTGGCGCATGCTTATAATCCCAGCATTCAAGAGGCAGAGATTGGAGGATCATGGTTCAGTGGACAGTCTTGGCTACTTAGTGAGGCCCTTTGCAACTCAGTGAGACCCTGTTTCAAAAATAAAAAAAACTAAAAACATAGGGCTGGGGGTCTGGTTCAGAGGTACAATGCCCCCAGATTCCATCCCCAGTACTGCAAAATAACAACAACAACAACAACAATAATAATAATAATAATATATAAATAAAAGAGTTTCTCTTTCCCTACATCCTAGACAGCATTTGTTGTTGTTTGACTTCTTTATGTTTCACCATAAAGTGCTACTTCTTTATGCAGCACCATTTGTTGAAAAGGCTGTCTTTTCTCTAGCATATGAGTTTGGCCCCTTTGTCAAAGATCAATTGACGATAAGTGTTTGGGTTTGTTTCTGTATCTTCTATTCTGTTCCATTGGTCTGTATGCCTGTTGTGCCAAAGCCATGCTGTTTTTACTACTATTGCTCTGTAGTATAATTTGAAGTCAGAGATTGTGGCGCCTCCTACATGATTTTTATTGCTGAGAATTGCTTTGGCTATTCTGGGCCTTTTCTTTCTCCATATAAAATTCATGACTGATTTTTCTGGATCAATTAAGAATGCCATTGGTATTTTGATAGGAATTGCATTGAATCTGAAGCTCACTTTTGGCAGAATGGCCGTTTTTATTATATTTATTCTGCCTATATATGAGCAAGGGAGATATTTTCATCTTCCAAGGTCTTTTTTAATTTTTTTCTTTAATGTTTTATAGTTTTTATTATAGAGGTCTTTTATGTCTTTGTTTGTTTGCTTGTTTGCAGTACTAGTAATGGAACCCATGGACGTCCTACTTCTAAGCTTTGGTTATGTTTATTCCTAGGTATTTTATTGTTTTGAGGTTATTATGAATGAAATTGTTTTCTTTCATTGTGGATTCATTGTTGGCATATAGAAAAGCAACTGATTTCTTTAGATTGATTCTGTATCCTGCAACTTTGCTGAATTGGTTAATCAGCTTCGGTAGTATTTCAGTTGAGGTTTTTGGATATTCTAGATAAAGGATCATGTCATTTGCAAACAAAAGTAATTTTAATTCCTCTTTTCCTATTTGAATTCATTTGATATTCTTCTCTTATTTCTATGGCAAGAGTCTTGAGGACTATATTGAAAAGGAGTGGTGATAGTGGGCATCCTTGTTTTGTTCCTGATTTTAGAGGAAATTCTTGCAGTTTTTCCCCATTCAATATGATATTGGCTTTGGGTTTATTGTATATTGCCTTAATAATGATGAAATACATTCCTTCTACTCCAATTTTCTGCAGTGTTTTTTTCTTTTTTTTAACATGAAAGGGTGTTAGATTTTGTTAAATGCCTTTTCAACATCTATTGATATGATCATGTTGTTTTTGTTCTCAATTCTATTTATGTGGTAAATAATGTGTATTGATTTGTATATGTTGAACCAGCCTTGCTTCTCTGAGATGAAACCAACTTAGTCATGGTGTACAAGTCTCTTAGTATGGTTTGGAATGCATATAACTAGCATCTAAGTTAGTCAAGGATATTGGTCTGTAACTTTCTTTTCTTGAGGTATCTTTTTTTTGGTTTGGGTATTAATGTGATACTGGCCTTGTAGGAGGAGTTTGGGAAAATTCCATCTCTTTCAATATACCAGAATGAGTTGAAGTACTGGGATTAGTTCTTCACTGAATGTTTTGTAGATTTCAGCTGGAAACTCATTTGAGTTTGAGCTTCTCTTTGATGGAAGAATTATTATTACTATTTCTATTTCTTTTCTTGCTATTTGTTGGTTTAGGCTTGCTATGTCTTCTTGGTTCCCTTTAAGGAGGTTATGTATGCTTAGAAATCTATTGATTTCTTCCATGTTTTGCAGTTTATTGGACTATACATTTTCAAAATAGTTTCTGATAATCCTTTGAATTTCCCCACTGTCTTTGTTGATGTCTCTTTTTTTATTTCTGAATTTGAAGATTTGAGTTGATTCTCTCTTTTGGTTAGGTTGGCCAGGGGTTTGTCAATCTTATTAATCTTTTCAAAGAAGCAGCTTTTGTTTTGTTGATTTTTTTGAATTATTTTTTTATCTCTATTTCATTGATTTCTGCTCTGATTTTAATTATTTTCTGCCTTCTGCTGGCTTTGAGATTAAACTGTTGCAGTATTTCTAGATCCTTGAGATGTGTCATTAGGTTGCTTATTTGGTGACTTTCTGTTCTTCTTTTGGGGGCACTTATGCTATAAACTTTTCTCTTAACACTGCCTTCAAAGTGTCCTATATATTTTGTCTCTATTTTCATTTAATTCTAGGAATTTCTTTATTTGTTCCCTTATTTCTATCTTACCCACTCATCATTCAATAGTGTATCATTTAATCTCCATGTATTTAAATGGTTTCTTTTGGTCTTCCTGTTGTTGATCTCTACTTTCATTTCATTGTGGGCTCAAAAGATGCAGGGAATTATATTACATCTTTTGAATCTTCTGGTGCTTTCTTTGTGGCCTAGGATGTCATCTATTTTGAAGAAGGTTCCATGGGCTGCTGAGAAGAATGTGTATTATGCTGTTCTTGGTTGAAATATTCTGTATATGTCTATTAGGTCCATTTGATTTATAGGTTTTTTTTTTTTTTTTTTTAGTTCTGAAGAGTATTTACTCATCTTTTGCATTACAGATTGATCTAGTGGCATGAGTGGTGTGTTGAAGTCTCCCAATATTATTGTATTTGGGTGTATTTGAGATCTGGTGTCCTGAAGGGTTTGTTTTGTTTTACAAATGTAGGCGCACCCACATTTAGGGTGTGAACATTTACTATCATTATATCTTCTTGGTGAATTGTTCCTCTAAATAAAAGGAAATCCCCTGCTTTGACTCTTCTGATATGTTTTACTTTAAAGTCTGTTTTGTTGGATATTAGTGTTGCTACCCTTGCTCATTTTTTTGTCTCCATTAGCATGATATATCTTTTTCGATCCTTTCACTTTCAGCCTATGAATATCTTTGGCTATAAGGTGAGTTTCTTGCCAGCAGCATATATTTAGATTATGTTCTTTAATCCACATTGCCAGTCTATGTCTTTTAATTGGTGAGTTAAATTCTTTGATATTCAGAGTTATTATTAAAATATGATTTTTGTTTCCTGCTATTTTGTGTTCTATCTTGAAACACATTTGTTTCTCCATCAATTTTGAATAATAACCTGGCTGAATATAGCAGTTTTGGTTGGAAATTTGCCGTGCCTTCTTCCCAGTCTAAAATTGAGCAAGGCTCATTTTAGCAGGAATGGTGCATGGCAGACATTCCCAGGAACAGGTGCGCAGCATCTCCTTCTGGGGAATAGTATTAGGCATGGGTATTTGGGGATTTTTTGAAATTGGCCTTGTTACCAAAAAGGTACTTGAGACATATTATTAATGGCCCCAAATTGTTTAAAATAAATCAAGATTTACTCCCTAAAGCTTAAACATTTATGGACAGGTTGCACTTAAATTTCCAAATGACCAACCTAACAAGAATTCTATAAAGACTCAGACAATAACAATCAGAACAAGCCTTAAAGGCAACTGATCCTCCCCAGGCTTTTCCCAAGCAAATATTAACAATAATCCTAAAACAGAGCCAAGACAAGTTGTTCCCATCATCATGAGTTCTGGGAGGACAGCATATGTTATCAGAGGTAGGGTGTGGTAGCGTGCCTACTGACTCCCCGGTAACCCTACCCCCTTGGTTGTACAATGGGTATGTGGACAGCAGCAGAATAGATGGATACCCAGGCACAGCCTTGGGACATGGGAAAGTATGAAATGTTCCTCTCCTTAGTAGTGTCTATTGATTCAAAAACAATGATATATATCAGAGAGTATAATGCTTATAATAGGATATTATTATAATATTACACTAGTAGTTAATAATAAACTTCTGATCTTTTTCTTGGTTTCTTGTAAGAGGAAATGTTCCCTTAAAAAGAAATTGGCCATCTTCCACCTTGCCTTGATGTATTAGTTCTTTGTATATTTACTGATGTATTAATTCTGAAAAAAAATTGTAAAAGTAGAATGTAGCCAAAAATAAAGTATAAAATGCTTGCCAAACCAAAAGTAGAGGGAGGAAAAATGGAAAATAAAGAGAGAAGCTTCACTCTCCATTGAGTTTGTGTGGTGTTTCTCCACTGTGCTTCACCAACTCCTCACCCCACTGCTTGTGGATCCATAACTCCTGCTAGGGCTGGACCCTGGCATAAGTTGTTTTCTTCCAGGGTCTAGATTACATCATACCAGTTTCTCTTGTCATTTATGACTTGCTTTTAAAGTATGGGGTGATTTTTATCTTTTTGTCCCTATATGTTAACCATTCTTTTGTTCTCACTGCTTTTAATATTCTTTCCTTAGCCTCTATGTTGGTCATTTTGATTATTATATGGTGTGGGGAGGTCTTTCTTTCATCTTGTCTTAATGGTGTTCTGTATGTCTTCTGTACTTGTATGTTCAAGTCTCTTTTCATGTTTGGAAAATTCTTTGAAATTATTTATCTGAAGAGATTATGAATACCCTTGGTCTGTGCCTCAATTCCTTCTTCAATGCCTTTTATCTGTAAGTTAGGACATTTCATGTGTCCATAGTTGTTGCATATTTAGATTTTGTTGCTGTAATGATTTCTGTATGCTGTTGACTGTACTTTCGGCTTTGAATGAACTATCTTCTAACAGTAATATTCTGTTTTCTATTTCATCTCATCTTCCAGAATTTCTTTCTATTGCTGTCTTCATTTCATTTATTGACTCTTTCATTTCATTCCAGTCCTATTTCTGATTCTTTCTTAATGTCTCCATTTCCTCTTCATTTCCTATATACTTATAGTGAAGCCTTTCATAATATTGAAGACCAGGATTCAGAATCCTCTTCTTGAATTTCTTGTAAGTCAGTATTTATGATTTCCCTTATTTCCTCACTGTTCTTAGTTCTCATATTTTCAGGGTTCTTGGGCTTGTTTTTCTGATGTCTTGGCATCTTACTTTTTGTGTGTGTGACTCTGTGGGTAATCTGTTTGATCCAATCATGGCAGTAGAAATTTAGAGGTGACAGTAAGTTCATGCATGGGTAAGCAGGGCTTTTTTCAATGGTGAGGGTTGGGTAAGGGAGGAGGAACTGGGGTAATGAGTACAGGAGTTGGGTAAAGTAGAGGATATGATAAAGTTGAGTAAGAATCTACAAAGAACTCAAGAAACTCACTGCCTCCCAAAACAAATAATTCAGTAAAAAAATGGACAGGTGAACTAAGTAGATACTTCAAAAAAGAAGAAATAAAATGTTCATTAAATATATGAAAAACATTCAATATCATTAGCAGAGAGATGCAAATCAAAACTATCCTGAGATTTCACATAACTCCAATCAGCATGCCAATTATTAACAACAGAAATCAATGCTGTTGAGGATGTGGAGATGTAGGAAGACTAATATACCACTGGTGGGATTGCAAATGAGTGCAAATATCTTGGAAAACAGTGTGAAGGATACTTAGAAAAATGGGATTGAACCTACCCTACCCTATGACACAGACATACCACTTTGGGTATCTACCATAAAGAATGATACCAGAATACCGTTGAAATGCATGCATATCTATGTTTATAGCTGAGGCCAGAATGTGGCAATTTAATAAGTCTCTGTTTCAAAAACATATATATATATCTGGGTGTGGTGGCGCACGCTTGTAATCCCCATGCTTGGGAGGCAGAGACAGAAGGATCACGCAGGTTTGAAGCCAGCCTCTCTGGCTTAAAAGACCCTGTTTCCAAATAAAATTATAAAATAGGTCTGGGAGTGTAGCCTGGAGATAGAAGGGTTTCCAAGAACCACAGTACCACCAAATATATATATATATATATATATATATATATATATATATATATATATATATATATATATATATTATGTATGTATCAGTAATAGAACATCTTTAGGTTTAATCCTTAGCATTAGCACCACAGAAATGAAACAAAACAAAATAAAAACAGGTGCTTTCATTGTTAGAGGTGTCTGAGAAAGTCATCAACTCTAATTTTGTCTTGCTGCCTGTACCAAACATTTAGAGATCTACAAAATGAATGCTTATAGTGTATAATAATCAGGGAACATAAATGCAAATTAATAAAGGTTGTTATTTTGGTAGGAACAAATTTATGTTCCTTCTAAGATAAAAGTAGAGAATAATCAGCCTAAAAGCAGGCTACTGACTGCTGACATCAAGATATGTCACCATCATGTGTCATGACATAAATGAACTCTTATAACCCCTTACTCATCTGTCAGGTTAGAGCCATAAGTTGTGTTTACCTAGAGACCAGTGGCTTTCATATCATAGTACTTATTAAACACTCTTTATTATAACCATTGTTCCATGAGGACAAGAACTTTATATTGCTCATCACTGAATTCTTGTTCCTAAGATAATGTTTGACATGCCTAAACTGCTTGATTAAATTAATTGATAGAACTGATTGAAATAGTGTAATTAATATAAAAATGTAATGCATGACAAACATTATATTTATAATGATCATATAAACATTTTATAATGAGTAATATTATATTGTACTTTCTATTTGCCGATCACTGTTTTAGTCATTCTAATTGATTATCTCAGTACTGTTACCAAGGATTTCATATTGTTTTTATCCTTAGAATAGTTAAGTACTTCTGCTTTTGAAGCAAATGTGACCTACAGACATATTTTAGTGGTTCATCCAATATATTGCTAATATTTTGAATGCATTTAGATAGATGATATGGTAGACATTTATAATATACTATGTCATCCTTTGGGAAAAGAGGAGGAAAGTAAAACACCATGTCTCCAGCATGCTCATCTCATTCTCAAGAATCTAATCAAGGAAACAATGAGAGCTAGTCTAGGTTAGAAAATCCAGATAAACATATCAGAGAACACTGGCTTTCTCTCATATATGCTAGGAATGAAGGCAAGTTAGTATTATCTGGAGAAAGCTGCTTTCTTGAATGTACACCAAGTTCCTTGGGATGCTGATCATACAATGGAAGAAAAGAATCTAAGCTAGTGATGACACTGCTTCTGCAACATAGCTTACATAGTCCCTCTCCCTAGAGCAACTGGTGCAAAACTGCAGGAAATGTGGAAAGGAAAGTGCCATTCATCCAGCCAACTGCCACTGGATAAGATACTGTTAAGTGATGGAGATTTGGGGGTTTTGCAATTACATCATCAGGGATGCAGGCATTGTTTGATGAAACACCATGAGGGATGGAGGTGCTATGTGTCTATTCTGTCACCATTGGATCTACCTCACAAGCAATTTTCAGTAAATCTTATGTCTTTTTTAAAGTTTTTTTATTTTTAACAATTTTTTATTGAACATAAATAGTATACATTTAAACTATATTTGTTGTCCTCTCCCCCCACCTCCATCTTCCCTTCCCCCCTCCCACCAATGGTTGTCCAGGTTAACCATGTCTTACTCATAATTTTACACAGGTTCAGATGTAGAACCTCATTAATCAAGATCAGCCTTCCTCCTCTCCTATCTTTCCATTCAAACACTATCTCTGGGTATATTATTTGGCCTCTCAGCAAATTATCCCACTCTCCTAACACAACTGGGCTGTTACCAATACATCCTGCCAACATAATTTTATTTGCCAGATTTAGTATTTTTTTTTACCATCTGCCTCATCCTTTAAGACATTTGAATTAGTCACTCCTGTCATAAGCAAATTCCATTGTTTCTTTCTGCTCATTAAAGTAATACTGTAATTTTCCAGCTTTCTTCAAAAGTATGAATACTTACATAGTATTCCCCAGTGCATTAGAAGAAGACTTGCCTGATTTTCTGTTTATAGAAAGGAGGTATGGTTTAAATAAATATGGTGGGTGAGAGATAAAGGTTAATTTGGATTGAGTGTGATAAAATTTCAGTCATTTGTGAACATCTTGAATATGTCAGTAGAGGAAAACAGTAGAAAGCTTTGCTTACAAGATGGTGACTCTTAACAAAAAATATGCATAATGGAAAGTACCATAAATATCCACCAAACTAGTCTAAGGACAATAGCTTGGCATATAAGCAATGAGATGGTTTTGAACTTAGTAACTTTTCTCTAGTGAGCTCCTAGCAGTTGAGTACAGAAAAGAAGACTACAGCAGATATTACCTTGAGTCAAAGGCAAGCTTTAGGAAATTTTATTAATACTTTATATAGCTCATTCCACAGAAGCCAAGCACTGATCCATTCAGATTCTTATTAAAAAGAGAAAATTTAAGAGCCCCTATGATCATGTAATATTCTATGTTTATTTCAAATTTTTTAACTTTGTAGTGAATCCTAATTATTATTATTATTATTTTGGTGGTACTGGGGATGGAACCCTTCTACCTCTGGGATACACTCCCAGACCTATTTTTATATTTTTTATTTGGAAACAGGGTCTCTTAAGCCAGCAAGGCTGGCTTTGAACCTGCATGATCCTCCTGTCTCTGCCTCCCAAGCACAGGGATTACAAGCATGCACCACCATGCCGGTAGTCCTAATCTATTTACTCACTCATATTATATCCAAACACAGATTAGAGTGATGTAGAAAGCAGGAGAGAGATTCTTGGGTGGAAAACTTTGTTTTTACCCTGGAATTTCACCTATGATCTAGCATCACCTGTAATGTTCAACACATATCAAAGAATCTAAGTGTTACTAGAATTTTTGAAACTTATATTTCTTCATATGTCCAGCATTATTAGAATAAATGAGACTCAAGATGATATAGATGACACAAATCATCTTGGTAAAAAGGGAAAGGTCAGAACTTTTTTGTAAACTGGCTCCCTTAATAAGATAAAATTCAATCTCAGGAACCACACATCACCAAATTCTGGAGCAACTGAGACTCTGAGCATTAGGAAACTCCTTCCAAACCATTTGTGGCATCCTAACACATCCATGACATATCTAAGGCACATTTTAAGTCAAAATTCAAGTGTACCTTCCCTAATAATAATTTCACAAATGCAATTTATTATAGTTGTCCCTCAAGTCTTTTACTTTCCCCTTGCTGGAGCATTCATTGACACCTTTGCTTTACTCACTGTATTTTTCTCTTCAACCAGTCTGTAGCTTCTGGAAGAATGATCAATTTTGTATCTAATTGCTTATTGGATGAAAATGATTTAATAGAGCCCTGAGACTCCTGAGTTTGGAAAAAGAAAGCATGTCTTACTCTTTCAGTCTGTTCTGGTCACAATTTCTTCATCTACAATAGTCAAATACAATATCCTGGGCCTAAACCAACCTCAATGTTAGAATGTGAAAGCAGGTGAATAAAAAAAAGAGTTCTTAGAGTCCAGTTTTCCTCATTGCCTGTGTCTTGAACCAGTTGCTTCCCTTATTATCACTTGCACTTAATAAGGTAGATAATAAAACAATGAGTAAACTCATATAGGAGAGGTTATCATAGTAGGACGTGTAATCTTCAAATTAGGAAATGAGAAATTACTTCACAAAAAATATCACCATATTAAAAAATGTTTCATATGAAAAAAGTTATTAAAAAACATAGGTGAGCTCAACTAATGCCTAAATATATTTTGGGACCAAGCCAGGTGTGGTGGCGGCACACTTGTAATCCCAGCATTCAGGAGGCTGAGACTAGAGGATCGCAGTTTACAGACAGCCTCAGCTACTTAGTGAGGCCCTCCACAACTTAGTGAGACCCTGTTCCAAATTAAAGGATAAAAAACAGAGCAAGGGGGTGTAGATCAGAGGTCGAAGGCCCCTGGGTTCCATCCCCAGACGCACATAAAAATCTAAACTTTGGGTAAAATATAAGTACCAAGTGAATGTATAAAAGTAAAATCCTAAATAATAGTATATATATATTTTTTTAATTAATTTATTTTTTAAATTTATGCACTGTAGTCATATATCAATCACATTGGAGTACAAGACTTGAGAGGATATACAAGCACACATCATCCAATTAGCCCTCCTCCAGCCCCAATCCCATTCCCTCCCCCTCCCTCCATCCCACACTTCTTTGGTGGTTTACTTTGATACATTTGTTTATGTACCTCCTGCATTTTAAAGAGGCTCCGTCCTCCAGTATTACATACCCTCTGATTGGTCACATTAGTTGCTTCACTATAGGGCCCTTTCTATAGCTCAACCTCTTCCTGTTGCCCTTATCCTCCTAGTTATTGCTGATTAAGAGAAGCATCTGATTTATATTTTCTGCGATATTTCTCTGTGCATGCTGCGTTGCAAGTACCAATCCCACTCTTGACGGTCCCAGTAGTGGCCTGGCTACTCAGTGGACTGATCCAGACCTCGCTGGCTCAAGCAGCGGTCTTGCCTCATGGGAGGCCCCAGGTCTAGTCTCGCTGGCCCCTGCACCGGTCTAACCCCTAAGCTGGCTTCGGTCCCTGCCTTGGAGGCTGCAGGAGTGGCCTTGCCTCACGGCAGGCTCCAATGCCGGCCTTGCTGGACCCAGCATCGGCCTCACCCCTCGGCAGGCTCCAAACCCGGGCACAGAGGCCCCAGTACCAGCCTTGCCTCATGGCAGGCTCCGGTGACGGCCTCGCTGGCCCCAGCACCTGCCTAATCCCTCGGCAGGTTCCGTTCCCGGGTTAGGAGGCCCCAGCACTGGCCATGTCTCACGGCAGGCTCCGATGCTGGCCTCACCTCACGGCAGGCTCCAATGCCGGCCTTGCTGGCCCCAGTACCGGTCTAGCCCTTCGGCAGGTTGTTATCCTGGCCTCGGAAGCCCCAGTACTGGCCTTGCCTCACGGCAGGCTCCGATGCCGGCCTCGCTGGCCCGAGCACTGGCCTAACCCCTAGACAAGTTCTTATCCCGGCCTCGGATGTCCCAGTACCGGCCTTGCCTCACGGCAGGCTCCAATGCTGGCCTCACTGGCCCCAGCACCGGCCTAACCCCTCGGCAGGCTCTTATCCTGACCTCGGAGGCCCCAGTACCGGCCTTGCCTCAAGGCAGGCTCCAATCCCGGCCTCGGAGGCCTCAGCACCGGCCTTGCCTCACGGCAGGCTCCAATGCCGGCCTTGCTGGCCCCATAATCGGCCTTGCCTCAAGGCAGGCTCCGATGCCGGCCTCGCTGGCCCCAGCACCGGCCTAACCCCTTGGCAGGCTCCGATCACGGATTTGGAGGCCCCAGTACTGGCCTTGCCTCAAGGCAGGCTCCGATGCCGGCCTCACTGGCCCCAGCACCAGCCTAACCCCTCGGCAGGCTCCGATCCCGGCCTCGGAGGCCCCAACACTGGTAATGCCTCACGGCAGGCTCCGATGCCGGCCTCACTGGCCCCAGCACCGGCCTAACCCCTCGACAGGCTCTTATCCTGGCCTCAGAGGCCCCAGTACCGGCCTTGCCTCAAGGCAGGCTCCGATGCCGGCCTCACTGGCCCCAGCACTGGCCTAACCCCTCGGCAGGCTCCGATCGCGGCCTCAGAGGCCCCAGTACCGGCCTTGCCTCAAGGCAGGCTCTGATGCCGGCCTCACTGGCCCCAGCACCGGCCTAACCCCTCGGCAGGCTCCGATCGCGGCCTCAGAGGCCCCAGTACCGGCCTTGCCTCAAGGCAGGCTCCGATGCCGGCCTCACTGGCCCCAGCACCAGCCTAACCCCTCAGCAGGCTCCGATCCCGGCCTCGGAGGCCCCAACACTGGTCATGCCTCACGGCAGGCTCCGATGCCGGCCTCACTGGCCCCAGCACCAGCCTAACCCCTCGACAGGCTCTTATCCTGGCCTCAGAGGCCCCAGTACCGGCCTTGCCTCAAGGCAGGCTCCGATGCCGGCCTCACTGGCCCCAGCACCGGCCTAACCCCTTGGCAGGCTCCGATCGCGGCCTCAGAGGCCCCAGTACCGGCCTTGCCTCAAGGCAGGCTCCGATGCCGGCCTCGCTGGCCCCAGCACTGGCCTAACCCCTTGGCAGGCTCCAATCCCGGATTTGGAGGCCCCAGCACTGGTCATGCATCAAGGCAGGCTCCGATGCCGGCCTCGCTGGCCCCAGCACTGGCCTAACCCCTCAGCAGGCTCTTATCCTGGCCTCGGAGGCCCCAGTACCGGCCTTGCCTCACGGCAGGCTCCGATGCCGGCCTCGCAGGCCCCAGCACCGGCCTAACCCCTCGGCAGGCTCTTGTCCTGGCCTCGAGGCCCCAGTACCGGCCTTGCCTCAAGGCAGGCTCCGATGCCGGACTCGCTGGCCCCAGCACCGACCTAACCCCTCGGCAGGCTGTTATCCTGGCCTCGGAGGCCCCAGTACCGGCCTTGCCTCACGGCAGGCTCCAATGCCGGCCTTGCTGGCCCCAGCACTGGCCTAACCCCTCGGCAGGCTCTTATCCTGGCCTCGAGGCCCCAGTACCGGCCTTGCCTCATGGCAGGCTCTGATGCCAGCCTCACTGGCCCCAGCACCGGCCTAACCCCTCAGCAGGCTCCGGTCCCGTCCTCGGGGGCCCCAACACTGGCCTTGCCTCACGGCAGGCTCCGATGCCAGCCTCGCTGACCCCAGCACCGGCCTAACCCCTCAGCAAGTTCCGGACCCGACCTCGGAGGCCCTAGCACAAGCCTTGCATCATGGCAGGCTCCAATGCTGGCCTCGCTGGCCCCAGCATCGGTCTAACCCCTCTGCAGGTTCCAATCCCAGCCACGGAGGCCTCAGTAGTGGCCTTGCCTCACAGCAAGCTCCAATTTCGGCCACTGGCCCCGGCGCCCGCCTAACCCCTCAGCAGGTTCCGATCACTGTCTCTGTGGTTATTATTTCAAAGGTTCCAGTTGTAATGTATCAGATCTCTGCCTCTCCGAATATTGGCCACTGGCATTGCCACTGCCTCCACCGTTTCAAATCCTTCCCAGGCTCTTTTTCCACTCTGAATGTTGTCCAGTGTTCCTAAGCATGCGTGATGGTAGCATTCGACATTTGGTGTAATTTCTCCAAAAAAATAAAGTTGGTAAGATCCGGTTTCTGCTTCTCCTGAATACAAGTCTCCACCACCATCGCGGAGAACTCTTTCAACACCGCATTTCTCCTTGGTCTCCGCTAAACTCTCTCCTTATATGTGATGTCTGAGATTCTTAACAATATAGAGAAATAGCAGTCCTCTTTCACGGCGAATTTTTCCATAAGTTCCAGTGCATTTAGATAAGTTTTGTCTGCATCTCCAGTGTCCTGGCATCCATAACGGCTTTCTTACCACCTCTCCAATATTTTTCTTTATCTTTTTCTGTTCTGGGCCCGGTTTCTCCAGGGGTCTGGCGTGCTACTCGCAGTTCTGCCCGGGGCCCAGAGTCCCGCGACCCGGGCCCCATCTGGAGTGCCCAGCCCGCGACCCCCGCCCAGAACCCAGCGTCTTACTGGGCCTGGTTTCTCCAGGGGTCTGGCGTGCTACGCGCAGTTCGGCCCGGGGCCCAGGGTCCTGCGACCCGGGCCCCGGCTTTTGTGCGCCGCGCGCGACCCCTGCCCAGAACCCAGCGTCTTACTGGGTCTGGTTTCTCCAGGGGTCTGGCGTGCTACTCACAGTTCTGCCTGGGGCCCAGAGTCCCACGACCCGGGCCCCATCCGGCGTGCCCAGCCCACGACCCCCGCCCAGAACCCAGCGTCTTACTTGGCCTGGTTTCTCCAGGGGTCTGGCGTGCTACTCGCAGTTCGGCCTGGGGCCCAGAGTCCCGTGACCCGGGCCCCATCTGGCGTGCCCAGCCCGCGACCCCCGCCCAGAACCCAGCGTCTTACTGGGCCTGGTTTCTCCAGGGGTCTGGTGTGCTATGCGCAGTTCGCCGGAACCCAGAGTCCCGTGACCCGGGCCCCAGCTGGCGTTCCTTGTGCTCGACCCCCGCCCAGAACCCAGCGTCTTACTGGGCCTGGTTTCTCCAGGGGTCTGGCATGCTACTCGCAGTTCGGCCTGGGGCCCAGAGTCCCGCGACCAGGGCCCCATCTAATAGTATATATTTAAGGTGAAAATTATACTTGCTTTTTTCAGAATCGTATAGGTTGATAAAATTTATTTTATGACAGAGAAATTTTTTCTTTCTTACAAGAAACAAAACCACAAAAAACCTGATACTTTTTATTTATAACAAACTACATATGTTGTTCAATACATATTTATTAGTCAGTTTGAAAAAGTTTTATAACCATGTGGTAAAATGGGTTTTATCCTCTTCATGGACATAATATTGAACATAGTTCAGAATTATTCTAAAGGAAATAAGGTATGCATTATCAGAGTCCTTGAGATGAGAACAGGTCTTTATGTGTGTGTGTAGCTTAGGAGATTGAACCTAGAGGTGTTCTACCTCTGAGTTATTTTTTAGCTATTCTTATTTTTGTTTTGAAAGGGATTTTGCTAGGTGGCTGAGAGTCTCATTACTTTCTAAGACTGACCTTGAACCTGCTAGCCTCCTGTCTCAGCCTCCCAAACAGGGAAAGTGAACTTTACATCCATTTTCTTAAAGATCAAAATTTATCTGTCTCACTTCAATTTGTTAGTGTGCAGTATGTTCAGACAGTCTGAAAGCTGACATTCTAAGCTCAAACTTTGAAAATACCTTAGCCCCAACAGCTGCATAATATGCTCTACTATGTTGTTTCAACCTAGGGTTAGAAAAAACGGTTTCCCATAACACATTTCATATAGTGTGGAGATTTTAGAGCCAGAATTGGCATTGGCTCATTAAGACTTAGGGAAAGATATAAGAACTATAAATTATTCCAATAGGCCTTTCCCTGGAATCAGCATTTGAATAAGCACATAAATTTGATTTGTGTTCACTCAACTTCTTATTCTTATACTAAACACACTGTTTCCACGGAACTAGATAAAATAACATCTGTGGAATTTAAATGGTTCAAACAAGATCTATATGCACAATGTCAAATTCACCTCCACATTTATAAATGCTATAAATGATATTATAGTTAACAAAAGAACTAAACGCAACGTCTACAAACCCATTTTGACTTTTGGCATTCCTGGTAGTCGTTCTCACTCCTTTCCACTTATTTGGAAATTGTAAGTGTTGAAATATTTACATAGTATATCAACTTTATTAATATATAGTAGAAAGAGTGCAAATTACAAAAGAAGCCATTTTTTCTAGATTCCCAAATCTAATCTATTTCAAAGACCTATTTCAAAGTGGAAATGATCATCAGGGATGCCAAAAGTCAAAACAGGTTTGTAGATGTTGCTTTTAGTAATTTTGTTAACTATAATATGATTTATAGCATTCATAAATGTGAAGGAAGTTTGACATTGTGCATATAAATGGCACCTCTACTTGAACTACTCAAATTCCACAAATGTTACTTTATTACCAATCTCACTACCATATAGGTATAGGGAGGAAAATACATCAAGTGCTGTGTACATGTATATTTGTATTAATTTGAATCTCACTATGATGTATAATTACACTGCACCAATAAAAGTATTTTTAAAAAGTCCTGGCTAGTGTGCCCTCAACATGGATCCTTATTTCTATTTGTTCTGCTCTCATCCTATTGAAGGCTTCTCTTGCTTCCTTCAAAGAATTGCAAAAATCCTATTTATTATTTTTATTCTTTGACCCATCAATTTCTATCTTAATAAAACTTATTATTATAATCTTTTTATTCTGCATTTCTTTGGCAATATTACTTAATTGCAAAACATTTTTAGTGCTTTTTCTGATGTCCAAGGAAAAAAAACTTTAAATTTTTTAATCTATCCATAAGTCCTTCAAAGTCAAATACACTTGGTCCTCTTTATTATAGATTCTGTATCCATGAGTTTAACAAAACTTTGATAAAAAATATCTGGGGGAAAAAACTGCATCTGTACTGAACATATATAACCATATCTCATGTAAATTTTCCCTAAATAATGCAATATAACAGCTATTTACATATTTACAATGTAGTGGGTATTATAAATAATCTAGGGATAATTTATAGCATAACAAGAAAGAGATATTTAGGTTATATAAAATACAATGCCAGTGTGTGTGTGTGTGTGTGTGTGTATGTGTGTGTGTGTATGTGTGTGTGTGTGTGTGTGTGTTACTAGAGATTGAACCCAGGGACATTTTACCTCCAAGGTACACGTCCAGCCTTTTTTTTGAAACAGGGTCTCACTAAATTGATGAGCATCTCACAACTTGCTGAGGCTGTCCTCGAACCTGTGATCCTCCTCTCTCAGCCTTCGAAGTACTGGGATTAAAAGTTTGTGCCACCACACCCAACTACAATGCCATTTTATATGAGACAGGAGCATATGCAGATTGTGGCATCTACTGGAGAACAGAAGGAAGACCTAAATCTAATGCCCCACAAATACTAAAGGATAACTATATATTTCTAAAGTTTCATTATTTCTAGTACTTTGTTTTACTCACTTGAAAAATGGGCACCCAACATTTTTTTTTTTTGTCAGTTCCTTTTCGTTAACTCAGCATAGTTGCTTTTTCATTTTATCTACTTGAGGCCTACCTTTTAAGACTCAGCTTAAATTCATTTTCTTCAGTAAAACTTACTCTTTAGGTTGTGTATGGTGATGCATGCTCGTAGTTCCAGTACTTGGGAGATTGAGACAGGAGGATCACAGGTTCAAGGTCAGCCTCAGTTACTTAGGGTCCCTCTGCAACTTAGTGAGATCTTGTTTCAAAATAAAAAATAAAATAGAGCTGGGGGTGTAGCTCAGAGGTAGAATGCCCTTGGGTTCAATCCCAAATACTACAAAAAAACTTATTCTTTATTACAGTGAAGTTTTCCTTTGGTGATATAAGGTAAACATAGGCTCTTACTAAGATTTTTTTCAATGGTATCTTAATTATTATATTATTCTCTTGAAACTAATGCAATTTTACTTTCAAAGTTTTCTGTTTGTGTGTGGTAATTTTTTCTAACACTTTGAGGCAGGATTTTTATACTCTTTTTTTTGTCCTGTCTATCAATGAGTACATACAGTATCTATACCTCTCACAATCTGAGAAGTTAAAAATAAAATTTGCTGTCCTTATGGCTAAAAAGTTGTAGCTAAAGTAAAAGACAGATTCTCTCACTACCACCACACATCTTGATAATACAAATCTAAAAGTCTATGCAACAGAAATTATTTTTAATTTTTTATTATGGAAAATTTTAAGCCCACATTACAGTATTTAGGATACATTAATAAGTTCTCATTGACACCTTACCCAGTTTCAACAATTATCAACTCATGGTCTTGTGCCATTTTTAACATAAGCAACTCTTTCCTTCTTATATTGTCTAAAACTGAACCACAGATAGCATATCAATGTCAGAAATATTTCTAAAAGGCATTACCAATCAGATATATAGTCAAGTACTAAGTAAAAGTGGTTTATATGATAATTATTGAAACAAATAAGGAAGGCTACATGAAGGTAAAGTAAAATCATCGTTTTATAGACCAAAATAGTTACACTTATAACTATAGAAGGTACTGTTTCTCACAACAGACAGACATTCTAGTTGTCTTATGTATATTTATGGCTAATTCTATGATTGGATGGATAACTGTCTTCCTCCTGGATCACAGCTCATTGAGTTAAATGCATCTTTATCCCGGAAGTTAAAACATCAAATTTTAAAATTCACTGTTTTATAAAGCACTCGTCTTTCTTCTTTCTCATCTCTGTTTTCTGCAAAATGCATTACAGAGTCTCTAGCAATGATTTATACTAGTCATGCTAGTAGGCAGGAACTCGGGCTAAGGAGCTGGTCAAATGCAATTAGCCTGAGAACTTCAGGCTTCATATTTGTTGAAGTACTGAATTTGCAACAAAGAAAGATGCATAGTCTCAAGAAATGAAATCCACAGATTTCCATCACAACCACAGGCATCATCTGAAATCACTTATGATATAATTGCATTTCTTACGCTATTTTGGATATCTATACCAAGAACTGTATTTTATTATGTATATATTGAGATACAAATCAGAATATATAAACTACAGATTTGAGAACATGTTTTTGTAAGAGAATTTTAGGGCAAGACACAGAACTTTGAGATTTGGTAGGAAAGCTAAGTAAATGGAGAAAAGAAAAAATACATTTTATGACAAGTCAAGGCAGGTGCCTGTAAATTTTCCTGAGGTCTCAATAATTATTTTAGTCTTTATTTCAGGTCTTGAAATGTTTCACAAACAATGAATTTCATAAATACCTTTATTTGCTACTAATATTTTAATTTTTAGTTAAATTTTATATTTTTTTTTCATGTACCTCTCTGTACAGTTTTTGGAAGGAGCCTATGGAAAGGGAGAGCCAGCAAGAGAGAGAGAGAAATGAGGGAGAGATGCTAGTTCTGTGAGAGCTGAGAGAGAACCAACTCAAAAGCAATGGTGGGACTGCCCATGAGCAGAAATAAAAATTCCATTCTTCTGAGACTGGAGAAAAAAAGTGTCAGTCAAGGCCACTGTGGTTTTATCTGAACCAAGGGATCCCCAAATGAAGACATTCTCAATGTGTTTTTCTTTTTGCTTTGGTGCCACTCAGTTGACAGAGGTCAAGTTTTCTCCCCTAGACTTCTGCAGAGGTGGCATGGGACACAGAACAGTGGTGACCAGCAGGGGGTCTACTAGCCAGATAAATACTGTAAATATTTTGTTCTGCCCACATAGTGCCTCTTATTTATTTATTTATTTATTTATTTATTTATTTATTTATTTGGTGGTACTGGGGTTCCTGGAAGCCCTTCTACCTCCGGGCTACTCTCTCAGACCTATTTTTACATTTTTATTTGGAAACAGGGTCTCCTAAGCCAGCGGGCGGCTGGCTTCTAACCTGCGCTATCCTCCTGTCTCCGCCTCCCAAGCGTAGGGAGGGATTACAAGAGTGCGCCTCCATGCCCGGCCCCATAGTGTCTTTTAAATTGGGTAAATTAAGCATGAGCCTCTGGATTTTTCTTTTTTAATAAAAACCCAGAGATCTCTTGGTTTATTTAAATAATTGTATACAGAAAAATATGTGCACAGGAGAGTGCACATTCCTGGTTTATTTCAAATTCATCACATCTTTCTTTGTTGTCTTAAAACACTCATTTATACTCCCTTGCACTATAAAAAGAATGATATTTTTAAGAGGATTAGTCAGCTAATTTCACAATTTCACCTTTATAAAAAATAAATACAAGAGCACAGAAATAATTTTTAAAAGGAGACTTTCAGGCAGTTTACTGATGAGCAGATGAAGGCTATTTGGGAGAAATGTCAAGTTTTCTTTTCCACTTAGTGATAAAACTACATCATCACTTAACAGATTAATGTCAAGTTGTTGTGAAAGTTGTGATTTGTGTTTAATGTGTAAAATCTCTCCTTGACTATGGCAACAGTTTCTCAATTAAGCCAGGTGTAGCAGCACAAATATATAATCTCAGTACTTGGGAGGCTAACACAAGGTGATTGCAGGTGTGAGGCCAGCCTCAGCACCTTAGAAAAAACTTTAGCAACTTGAAGTGACACTGTTCCAAAGTTAAAAAAAAATTAAAAGACAGGAGTTAAATCCTAAAGTTAGAATATCCCTGGGTTCAATCCCCAGTGTCAAGAAAAAATTAAAAAGACTCTCAGTTGAGATCCTCAAGCCCTCCTCTTACAATTGATTTTTCCTCCACACAGCAACACGGTTCACGTATGATATTTTACAGTCCAAAGAAGTCAAATAATTTACTCAATGATATAGTTATTGGGGCTGGAACCAGAACATAGGTTATCTACTTCATCTAATACTCTCCCTGTTTTATCTTGTTTATTTTGTTTGTTTGTTTGTTTTTAATTCTGCTTAGTTTCTAACAATTGAAAATATCATCTCTTTCTAAACTTGTTTGCAAAAATTAAATTTTCCTTGTATTTCATCATATAGGAATTTAACCCTCATTGCTGTGTTCCAATAGTCAAACACATATATAAACAACAGCTCTCATTTGGTAGTTAACACAAAGTAATAGTTTCCACCAAATAAAACATGTTGCACATGAATAGGGTGGTTGTTCTTAAAATTATTTTTACCTTATGCATTGAACTGTTAACTTAGCACATATTTGTGTTTTCAAACAAGAGAGTCGCCCATACTTTCTTATATCTGTGGATGCTATTGCCATTGGGTTATTTAGCAAATCTATTTCTTGCAAAAAACATATACTTTAAGTCCTGTGTAAATATTTCTAAATCCAGGTTCTAAAAGTCTTCCATTTATCTTATCTTCTTGAATCTAATGTGTACTGCATTGGTATTCAGAACTTTGTGATTCTACTTTTAATGAGTCATGAAATTGGCAAGATAAAAATCTTGTATTAGATAACTATTCATTAATAATAGCTTTATCTTAGCTTTCAGATTACTAAGAAAGTAACTGCATGATATATCACTGTAAATACATTGTGAGTAGCACATATGAAAATATTTAAAAGCATTATAAAAATATTTAGAATAAATGAATAATTGGATTATACCTTAAATTATGTGATGAAAATGTAGTGTGATTCCCTAAAAATTGTATTAATAACTGTCACAGTCAAATGCAAGGTATTGTAATCTAGGAAAGAGCATATACAGTAACTCCTAATTGGTTATGCCATTGGAGAACAGAGATGTGTTAGTTATTTAGTAAGCACTCAATTGCACCTACTGTGTTAACAGGTAGTAGTATAAAAGCTTTCAAATATTTAATAATTGTATCCTCACAGCTAATCTATGAGTTGTATGCTTATACCATCATCATTTTACAGATAAAGAAATAGGGTAATTAACAGGTTTAGTAACTTCCCTAGATGATACATCTAACAAGTTAATCCTCCATTTCAGCAAATAATATGGCATTTGACTGAACACATTCACGTGACATTGGGAGAAAACAATTTTTGAATGAGAAAATAACACAAAAAGAAGAAAAACTGAGCTGTAAATTAGAAAGATTCCAATGGAAATAGAACAAAATGTGCTAAATAAAACCTAATGCTAGAAGAGAATTGGAGTTCCAATTTATCTTTGGTGATGTTAAGACCAAGACATATAGCATTGAGTTCAAGCCAGTTAACAGTTGGTTAACATCAGAGCTGGACCAAAATGCTGATGGACATTCTCCTGGAGCATCACCTGTAAGCCAGGCCAGAACTGAACCATGGGACAAAATCTGAACTAGGTAGCATTCTTAGCTACCAGGAGGTCACTATTCAGAGGAAAGAAAAATAGATACACTAAGAATAACTCTAGAGAGAAGTATGTAATAGTAGATCTCTGGACAAAGAGAAAGACTAGTTAACAGTAATTTGAAATGCTGGAGGATGTTCTACAGGATAACTGATTGTTAAATAGAAATATAGAAAAAAGAAAACATTTGTGAGGCACAGCAAAGAGAAAAGCATGTAGTCAAAGGCCAGCTCACAAAGTCAACTCGAGTTCTGCAGCAGAAGAGTATATTCATCCCATGAGCACCATGTGCAGGAAGTCTATTCATTCAAATATTTTTATATTCAGCCAACATTTGGAGAAAGCCTACTATGTGCCGAGCAATGGCATTGCAAGCATACATGATAAAAATGTTTCTAGTCCTCATGTCTCAGGGAGTTCACAGTCTATTATGTATAAAAGCCAAGTGAAGAGACAAACTAGACTAAGTGCTAAGATATACATCTATTTCAGGGCTGAAAGTCTAAAGAGAAAATTCCTATCTGGAGGGGGAGGGTTGATAAGAAAAGGTTCAAGGTGAAGCCACACTTGTTTTGAGTCCTCAGTAATGGATAATGTTTAGCAGGAATGTAGGGGATGGAAGAAAGGCATGAAAATTTGACATAAACATCTTGCTGGTAATGCAAAAGCTACCTAACTTGATAAGAAAGCAATGTGGGAGTAGTTCCTAACTGACTCCTCATAGCATCTGGATACACATCAATTAGATTTTCCCTGAAGATAAATCTATAAACCTAAATCTATAAACCTCAAGCAAAGTCTGTTGTCTCCAATAGCACTAAATGACCCCAGACCACATGAGGTGGTGAATTCCTTTTAAAACACTTTCCAGATGAATAAATCACAAAATAAAATGGCCCTGGTTATAGAAAATAAAGAGAAATCATTGTCTATTTTGTTCTTTTACTTTACACTCTCAGGAACCTCAAACAAGCAGTACAGTTTCCTAAACCACATAGGCCTCACCACACACCAGTCAATTTTGTACTCATGAAGACTTTGCCTTCATCTCTTTGGGTGGCAACTGAAAAGTGGTTCATGGAAAATAAGAACAGATGCAGAAATAAACAAAACTATGACCCTTACCTTTGCAAGCTGAAAACACCGGACCTTCCTCAAACATTTGATTTTCACATGAGGAAGAAGTTAGTCATGGAACGACTAGCATAGTGATAAGCATGTTGTTTCAAAAGCAAGCAGGTTGATGACTGGGTCAGAAGTCAGGAATCAGATTTGGATGGGAAGTAATTGAGTGCAGCAAAGGATATTTCTCAGCCATGTGATAACCACCTAACAGTGGGTTTTAACTAACCCTAGACATCTCCAACTTTGCCTTAAAAAACCCAAATAAAGCCGGGTGTGGTGGTGCATGCTTGTAATACCAGCATTTGGGAGGCTGAGACAGGAGGAGCATGGTTTGCAGCCAGCCTCAGCTACTTTGTGAGGCTTTCTGCAACTAAAAAGTGAGACCCCGTTTCAAGATAAAGAAAAAAAAATAGGACTGGGGCTGTAGCTCAGAGGTAGAATCCCCCTGGGTTCAAGCCCCAGTACTGCAAAAAAAAAAAAAAAAAAAAAAATTTGTCCAACATCAAGCATGTCTGAGAACATCATGAGTCAGGCTGCCCACCAATGACTTATGCCCTGGGATGTCAAGCATTTCTGAATAGACCATCACAGAGCAAGAGAGAGAGTACCAGAAATACATATGCCAAAATAAATAAAGTAATAAACAATGTGTGTGTGTGTGTGTGTGTGTGTGTGTGTGTGTGTGTGTGTGTTACTGGGAATTGAACTCAGGGGCATTCTACCTCTGAACTACACCCCCATCCCTATTTTATTTTATATTTTGAGAAAGTGTCTCACTAACTTACAGAGGGCATTGCTAAGTTGCTGAGGCTGGCCCTGAACTTGTGATCCTCCTGTCTCAGCCCCTCCCAAGTACTGGGATTACAGGCATGCCCACTATACCTGGCTCAGGAGTAAACACTGGAAGCTCACCTTATCAACTTATTAACTAGTCACTAAAACTATAATTCCTGAGAAAACTCTTGAAGAAGGCCACAGATCACCCCTGTCATAGCACAGCTGTCATGGCTTTGATGCTTTGAGAATTGAGACTCTGAAGAATGAATAGCAGGTGCTCAAAAAATTTTTTTGAAAGAGGCAAGTTCAGTGAATGAGATAGACTCATCTTCTGTGATAACATTTCCAAGAAAAAGCAATGAGATTGCATGGTCTCATTAAAAAAAGACAAATGTCAACCCTTTTCACTAATGCTGGGTTCTTTCCTCCTTAGCTTTTCAAAAGCAGTTTGTATTTTCAGTTCTGAGAATTGTAAAATAACCCAAGTGACTGCTTTTTGATTGGTGTTAGGGATAATTATACACATAGAGTGATAGTTTTCATGTGGCATGAAAAGTCATAAATACAAAAATATCATCATTTGTCCAAAAGTTATACTCTTTGGACCTTAAATAATTAAATTTGTATAAACCCAATAGATTATTTTAAGTTCTCCAAGATTTTTTCTCACATAATTTATTTTAGGACAGTTGATTTAAAGTAAGAATTTTTCTTCAGAATATTGTAGCAGAAATCAATTTAAAATATAGCTTAAAGACAGAGAGAGAATGAATTTTAGGGAGAAAAAAATGTAAATTTTAATTAACTGAGGACATTTTGCATCTCTCTATAATGAATTAGAACCTTTACATAACAGATTATTGGCATTCATTTGCTTATTGATAAAAGGTTTCTGGGTCCCAAAGTTAAAACTCACATGGAAAGTTAAATATTCTCAAGGTCAAAAAAGACAGGATGGGTCCGTAAGTGGCTACCAGATTGAATCAGAATCAAGGGTTTCAAGAGAATCTTTTCTGACTTCTAGCAGAACACACTTCCCTTCTTCATTATTTTCTTTATTCTCTCCATAAATGTTGAATGAATAAGGAACAAAACAGGCAGAATTCCTTTTTTATATTCTTAGTAGAGATAATCAACAAAAATGCAGTATGTTACATGCTATGTAGATTAGATGTTAATAAATGTTAAGGAAATAATAAGGCAGGAACTAAGGATAGGAAATGTAGGGAAAGGTTGTAGTCTGGGTCAGGAGAGCAGTAAATGCCCTGTTGAAAAAGCAGCATTTGAATCAAGATCTAGAAGAGGGCAGGAGTAAGTTTGCTGAGTAGCTGGAAAGAGAATTCCAAAAAAGGGGATAGCAGAGGCCTCAGGCCCTGATGGTGAGTATATGCTATATTCAGTACCACCCAGTAGGTAGGTGCAGCTAGTCTGGTGTGAAAAGAAGTCAAAACATGGAAAAGAAAATCAGTCAGCTCTCTGGGAGGAAAATCATTGAGTGTTTTTATATTAACAAGAAGTCTCTTTTCACTCAAATCTTGTTAGAGAGCTACTGAAGGATTTTAAATAAAATAGCAATATGTTGTGACTTGTGTTCTAAAACAGCATATTTTGAAGAAGACTGTTGGCTATGCTGTGAATCATTAAAACACTCAATTTAAAACAAAATTTCCATTTTATAAATTTTCAGAATTGATCTAACAGTAACTCCAAATTTCTTACTTTCAAGTGATAAAGTTATAGCCCAGTGATGGTTATTGGCTTTCCCAAGATGATGCCAAGAGTTGGTGGTAGAGTCAAATATTTTCTTGGAGTACACTAGAAATGGAAGGCTTTCTCACAGATATAGTTGTCCTGTAGCCTAAGTTCTAGCCATATAAGTCAACATTTAATATGGAAAGACTTTTGTGAGATAAGAGTCTGATTTTCTTTTATTATATCAAAACAATGTACAGCTTTAAAACTTAAAAGTATTCAAGGGAAAAGCAACACTAAAAATAAATTTAAAAAATTTAAATCCCAGACAAATTTTGAGTTAAAAAAGAATGGACAAATCTCTAAGGATTTGACAGTCTTTTGGATATTGCCACCATAACCAAATGAAAGCATGTAGAAAAGAGATCAAATAAATGAGAACATGAAGTAGATAATTAAGCACCCTTCACACATTCTCCTGTCTTCCAGTTTAAAAAGACAAGAAAGAGAATGAGAGAGATGGCTAGTATTTTCATGTAGGTTTTATCAATAAGATTGAGCTATCAAAGTAAAGCCCACCAGAAATAGGGCTGGAACAACTCAAATGGTAGAAAGGAAGACAGAATGAGATATGTAAAAGTAAGTAGAAACAAGACTCCTTTGAGTCTATTGTCATCTACATTTGATGCAAAAAATAGTGTGAGAGGATTGATTCAAAAGTAATCATGACTACTATGTAAAGAATGGCCTCCAAGCCAGGCGTGGTGGCACACTCTTGTAATTCCAGTAATTGGGAGGCTGAGACAAGAGAATCACACAGATTCAAAGCCAGCCTCAGCTACTTAGTGAAGCTCTCAGCAACTTAGTGAGACTCTGTTTCCAAATAAAGTAAAAAAAAAAAATAGGTCTGGGAATATAGCCCAGAGGTAGAAAGCCCCTGGGTTCCACACCCCAGTACCACACACACAAAAAAAATAAAATAAAAAAAAATGGCCTCCAGAAGGATTTTACATGAAACCCTAACAAAACACAAAGATTAATTAAATCAACAGTGGAATAAATTAAAGGTGAGTTTTGTCTTTTAAGCTTTGACTACTATAATAGTAGACCCATTGGCAGATGTACACAGTTGGAAAAGGAATTTGAATTGAGAAGGAGAGAATAAAATTAAGCTGACATTTATTGACTACTTCCTACATACTAAGCACTATGCACTGATAATCTCAATCTTCTCAATAACCTTGTTTATTCACTGACTAATTTGTGTATTTTTTCGCTGACATTTATGCAGTACCTAATGTGAACCAGGCATTGTCCTATGTACACATTATTTCTGTTTTTATGCATGAAGAAACAGAAGGTCAGACAGGTAAAGCAACTTCTCCTAAGTACCAGACAGTAAGTGGCAGAGCTAGGACCTATATTTAGATCTAATGAATAATTGCTATATTAAAATGCTACAAATTTTAGTTTGAGGTTTGTTGAACTCAGAACTTTTGAACTCAGTTTTTTGAACAAAAGAGGGAAAGTAAAGAAAACCCCAGTTGTACGAAGACAGGACTAACTGCAAAAGGAAAAGGATCAACACAGTAGAAGTGTATGTGAGGAATGAGGAGAGATAAAGCCTCATAACATGAATGCCACTGTGGAGGAATTGGCCTTCATCTGAGCTTGTGAAACCAGGTTAATTGCTGCTGAAGTTTCCAGAAAAACAAGAAAGAATGTCTTAGATGTAAGATGGCCCTGTTTTGTTTCTGAAATTTAGATACCTATCAACTCGCAGACCCCATGAAGTTAAAGATGTTAAAGATATATTTAATTAGTTGGTTAAACAAACTAGAGAATCCCAGGTTACTATTATTATTATTTTCATTAGCATTGTTTTGGTTTCTTACTGGGTCCCCTCCAAAAGATCAGTTGACATTCTCACCCCCAGTACCTCAAAGTGTGGTCTTGTTTAAAAATAGGTTCATTGCAGATGTAATCTGTTAGGATGAGATCATACTGGAGTAGGTGGGCTCTCCATCCAATATCACCAGTTTCCTTAGAAGAAGAGTCACAGAGACATACGTAAAGAACACCATGTGAGGACAGAGCAGAGAGTGGAGTGATACATAAAAGCAAAGAATGTCAGTGACTGCTGATACCTCCAGAAGCTAAGATAAAGTCATGAATAGAATCTCCTGTGGAGCATCCAGAAATAACCAAATCATCAAGACCATGATTTGAACTCCTGTTCTCTAGAATGCAAAGATACACTTCCGTTGTTTTAAGCCACCCACTCTGTAATAGTTTGTCACAACAGGACTAGTATATTCATGCATGTGCATATCAAATCAAACATTCAAATCATGCTCACGATGTGTTAGAACTTCATTTCCTTTTTATATTTTATTGGTGTATTAATTATATAGCACAATGAAGTATAATATAATAGGAATATGCATGCACACAACATTTGGTGAGTTTCCTTTCAGGTCTCACCTCACCCTCTCCCTTTCCCCATACATGGCATTGACATTGGTATTGATAATTCCAAAAATGTATATGGCATTATTTAAACTAGTACCTTCATTATGTCTCTATGCCCCTTCATTCCTCTCCTAAGCATCTCCATGGTTTCACTGGAGTCCCCTTTACTTGAAGTCTCTTTTGTTACCCAATTTCTTTCTAGCTTCCACATATAAGAGGAAACATACTACTATTCACTTTCAGAGACTGGCTAAACTCACTTAGCATAATAATCTCAAGTTCTATTCATTTTCCTGCAAATAACAATTTTGTTCTTTCTTAAGGCTGAGTAAAATCCCATTGTGTGTATATACCACAGTTTTGTGATCCATTCATCTTTTGACAAACACATAGGCTGGTTCTATAACTTGGCTATTATAATATGCGCTGCTATAAATATGAATATGTATGAATTGATATAATGCTTAGACTTCAATTTTTGTGGAAAGATGCCCAGAAGTGGTATAGCTGGGTCATATGGAAGTTCCATTCTCAGTCTTTTGAGAAAGTGTGAGAAACCTGAGAAACCTTCACACTAATCTCCATGGCAGCTGTACTAGTTTGCAGTCCCACCAACAATGCATAAGAGTTATGTCCCCACATCCTCACCAGCATTTATTATTGTTTGTGTTCTTGATGATTGCCATTCTAAGTGGAATTTGATGAAAACTCAGTGTGGTATTTTTGCTTTTTTTTTTTTTTTTCAGAACTGTGGATGGAATCCAGGGGCATTCTACCTCCAAGCTATACCCCCAGCCTATTTTTTTTTTTTTTTGAAACAGGGTCTCATTAAGTTTCTGGGAGCTTCACTAAGTAGCTGAGCCTGGCCATAAGCTTGGAATCTTCCTGTCTCAGTTTCCCAAGTACTGGGATTACAAGCCTACCACACCAGGCCTGGCTCTCAATGTAGTTTGATTTGCATCTCCCAAATTGCTAATGATGTTGAACATTTTAAAATATTTATTAGCCATTTATATTTCTTCTTTAGAGAAGTATGTATTCAATTCAATTACCCATTTTTTATTCAATTATTTTTTAGTATTTTTAAGTCTCTTTGTATATTCTAGATATTAGTTCTTTGTAAAAAAGAGTAGCTGGCAAAGATATTCTCTCACTCTACAAGTTCTTTCTTTAGGCTCTTGATGATTTCTTTTGCTGCGTAGAAGCTTTTTAATTTAAAACCATTCCATCTATTAACACATTTTAATTTCTTGAGCTTTTGGTGGTTTAATAAGGAAAATCCTTACAGTATCTATATGTTGGGGTATATATTCTATGCCCTCTTCTAGTAATTGTAAGGCTTCTGGTCTAATTTCTAGGTCTTTTATTCATCTTGAGTTGACATTTGTGCAGTGTGAGCGATTGCAATTTAATTCTATTATTCTACAAATAGATAATCAGTTTTCTTAACATCATTTGTCTCTAGTGAATGCTTTTGACACTTCTGTCAGAAATCTACTGGTTATAAATATGAGAATTTGTTTCTGCAATATTTATTCTGCTCCATTGACCTATGTGTATGTTTTTTTGTGTGTGTGTGTGTGTGCATGTGCCAATACATGCTATATAGTTCAGTGGAATCATTTGCAATTAGGTATGCCTCAAGTATGGTTCTTACAACTGAGAATTGATTTGGTTATTCTGGGTCTTCTGTTTTTACATTTAAATTTTAGGACTGATTTGTCTTATCTATGAAGAAAAACATTGGTATTTTAATAGGTATTGATTGCAATAAATCTATATGTGATTTTTAATAGAATTACTATTTTGATGACATTTATTGTATCCACCCAAGATCTTCAATTTCTTTTTTTAGTGTTTTATAATTTTTATAGTAGATGTCTTTTACCTCCTTGGTTACATTTATTCTTAGGTATTTTATTTTATTTTTTTTGAGACTATTGTGAATAAAATTATTTTCTAGATTTCTCTTTAAATGGACTCATGATTGGTATATGGAAATGCTAATGGTTTTTGTAGATTTGGAAAATAATCACACACATACATGGAAATTAAATGGTACACTCTTTTTTTGTAGTGGGAATGGAACCCAGAGGCATTCTACCTCTGAGCTATTCCCACCCCTAAGGCCTATTCTTTAATTCTTTATTTTGAAACATGTTCTCACTAAGTTGTGGAAGGCCTCACTAAGTAGCTGAGGCTGTCTGCAAACCAAAATCTTTCTGTCTCAGCCTCCCAAGTACTGGAATTACAAGCATGAAGCCACCATGCTCAGCTTGAATAGTACACTCTTAAATGAAGACTGGCTCATAGAATAAATAAGGGGAGGAAATAAAGAATTCCTAGAATCAAATAAAAATAGAGACACAACTTATCAAAATCTCTGGGACCTTTAAGGTGGCATTAAGAGAAATATTTACAGCACTGACCACTCATAAGAAAATCAGAAAGACTCCAAATAAACAACCTAGTGAGCCAGGTGTGGTGGCACATGCTTGTAATCCCAGTACTTGGGAGGGTGAGACAAAGAGGATCAGGGGTAAATGCCAGCCTTAGCTACTTAGTGAGGCCCTCAGCAACATAGTAAGACCCCTGTTTCAAAATAAAAAATAAAAATAAGGCTGGGGGTATAGCTTGGAGGTAGAAAACTGCTGGGTTCAAGCTCCAGTATGGCAATAAATAGATAAATAAATAAATAAATAAATAAACAAACAAACAACAAAAACCCTATTGATGGACCTCAGGACCGTTAAAAAAAAGAAAACGGAGAAAATTTATCCCAAAACCAGGCAACAGTAGGAAATAACTAAAATCAGAGTGAAAATTAATAAAATAGGAAGTAAAAATAAATCCAAAGTATTAATAAAACAAAATTACACTTTCTTTTAAAAAATTTTTTTTGGTTTTACTGAGGGTAGAACCCAGGGGTCTTCTACTTCCAGGCTATACTCCCAGCCCAATTTTATTTCTTATTTGGAAACACAGTCTCACTAGATTGATGAGAGTCTCACTACTTACTGAAGCTGTTCTGGAATCTGTGATTCTCCAGCTTCACCCTCCTTAGTATTGGGATTACAGATATGCACAACCATGCCTGACTAAAAGCTGGTTTCTTAAAAAGATAAATAAATTGATAAACCTTTGGACTACTTAACCAAAAGAGAGTACTGACCCAAATTTCTAGTGTAAGAGATGAAAAAGTATATCACAACATATAGTGTGGAAATCCAGAAAAGTATTAGAAACTATTTCAAGAAACTTATACTCTAATAAACTGAAAAACTATGGAAGGATTTCTAGATACATGCAACATATCAAAATTGAAACAAGAGAATAGAGAAATCCAAAACAGACCCATAGCAAGCAAAGATATTAAAACATCGATAAAATTCTTTCATCAAGAATTTCCAGTTAAATTCTTTAAGACATTTTTACTTTTATTTTTATTTTTTATGTTTTGCAGTACTGAGGATGGAACTCAGGGGTATTCTACCTCTGAGCAACATCATCAGCCCTAATTTTTTATTCTTTCTTTTGAAACAGGGTCTCTGTGAGTTGTGGAGGGTCTAAGTAGCTGTCTGCGAAACATGATCCTCCTGTCTCAGCCTCCCAAATCCTGGAATTACAAGCCTGCACACCTTTTAAGAAGAACTAAGCCCAATGATTCTCAAGTTACTCCATTAAATAGAAAGAGAGAAAATTACTGAAGTAATTCTACAAAGCCAGGATCACCTTAATACCCAAACTGAATAAGGGTACCATGAAAATTACAAACCAATATAGTTAGTGAACATAGATGCAAACCTTCTTAATAAAATTCTAGCAATTCACATTAAAAATGTATCAAGGAAATAGTACACCATGACCAACTTGTCTATGCCAGGAATGCAAGGTTCAACATATACAAACCAATAAATGTAATCTACTACATTAATAAAGCTAAAGACAAAAATCACATGAGTATCTTAATAAATGCAAAATAAGCATTTGATAAACCCAACACTCTTTGATAATAAAATTGGGAAGAAATTCAGGATAGAAAGGACCTACCTCTAGCTCTGTGTGGTGGTGCATGCTTGTAATCCCAGTACTTGGGAGGCTGAGACAGGAGGATTGAACAGTTTTGAAGCCAGTCTCAGCTATTTAGTGAGGCTCTCAGCAACTTAGTGAGACCCTGTTTCCAAATAAAATATAAAATAGGTCTGGGAGTATAGCCCAGAGGTAGAAAGCCTCTGGGTTCCATCCTCCATTACCACACACAAAAAAGGAAGGACCTACCTCAATCAGCATCATAAAGGCTATATATGGTAAGCCCAAGGCCAGCATAATAAGAAATGTAGAAAAATTGAAAGAGTATTTCTTAATATTAGGAATAAAACAAAGATGCCCATTATGAGCACACCCATTTAATATAGTACTTTAAACCCTAGCCACACCAATAAAACAGAAGGAAATTAAGAAAATATAAATAGGGAAAGAAAAATTAAAATTATCTCTATTTTCTAATGATATAATTTTATACATCAGAATCCCAACCAGAAGACTTCTAGAGCTGATAAATAAATTCACCAGAGCAGCTATATATAAAATTATCTTACAAGCTGGGTATGGTGGGGCACACTTGTAATCCCAGCATTCAGGAGGCTGAGTCAAGAGAATCATGGTTCGTGGACAGCTTCAGCTACTTAGTGAGGCACTTTGCAACTCAGTGAGACCCTGCTTCAAAATAAAGAATAAAAAAATAAGGTTGGAGGTGTGGCTTTGAAGTAGAATGCCCCTGGGTTCCATCCCCCATACCGAAAAAAAATTAGCTTACAAAAATCATTAGCATTTATTTTTTCAAGTTTATTGATTCTAAAATGACATAAAATTATATATTTTTATCATGTGCAATAAGACATTTTAAATTTAAACTCCACAATTTATATAAACTATGGAGTGCTTAAATCTAGATAATTAAAACATATTACATCATATGCTTTACATTTTTCATGGTGAAAATATTTAACATTCACTCAGTAGTTTTCAAAATAAAATGTATTACCATGAACTATATCCACCATGCTGTTTGACAGATTGCTCAATCCTATCGTTCCTTTTAAATTTTAATTTTATATCCTTTGACCAGTATATCCTGAATGCCCCCAACAACTTCTTAGTCTGTGGTAACTTCCATTCTACTCTCTATGAGGTTGTACATACAAGTGAGATCATGTGGTATTTTACTTTCTATGCATGGCTCATCTCCCTTAACACTATATCCTCCAAGTTTATCCATGTTATTTCAAATGACAGATTTTTTTTTTTTTTGGTGGTACTGGGGTTCCTGGAAGCCCTCTACCTCCGGGCTACACTCCCAGACCTATTTTATATTTTTTTTGTTTGGAAACAGTGTCTCTTAAGCCAGCGCGGCTGGCTTTGAACCTGTGCGATCCTCCTGTGTCTGTCTCCCAAGCACGGGGATTACAAGCGTGCGCCACCACGCCCGGCTCAAATGACAGAATTTTTTTATGATAAAATAATATTCCATTGTGTATGTATACTACACTTTCATAATCCACTAGTCTTTTGATAGACACTTAGATTGATATCATATTTTAGGTATTATAAATAATTCTGTACAAAGAGGGGAGCACAGATATCTCCTCATACTGACTTTAATTCCTTTGGGCGTATATTCTAAAGTGAGATTGATAGATCATATAGTAGTTCTATTTTTAAGTTTTTGAGGAACTGTTTTTTTATAATGGCTGAACTAACCAGATTCTCACAAATAGTGTGCATGAATTCCTGTTACTTTACAACTGTTTCAACATTTATTATATTCTCTGTTTTTTAAAATAGCCTCCTGACAGGAGTTAGCTAATATTTCATTGCATTTTTTGTGGTACTGGGGATGGAAACTGTGCATTTTGCTTTCGAGCTATACCCCCAGCCTTATTTTTTATTCTTTGTTTGGAAACAGGGTCTCACTATGTTGTGGAGGGCCTCACTAAGTAGCTAAAGCTGTCCACAAACTTGGATCCTCCCATATCAGCCTCCCATGTACTGAGATTACAAGTTTAAGCCACCAGGCCCAGCTTTCATTACATTTTAAATTTATACTTCCCTGATGGTTAGTGATCAGAATTTTTTCATACGCCTGTTGGTCATTTATATGTCTTGTCATAAAAATGTCTAGATCGATTTTTTGTCCATTTTTAAGTTAAATAATTATAAAGAACTTATGACATATATAGTTTCAGAATGTTTTCTTTCAGTATGTAGATTGTATCTTCACTTTGTTGCTTTCTTTGCTGTTAAGATATTTTGTTTGATGTAATCCCATTTGTCTATTTTTGTCTTGATTTTTGTTCCTTTGTTTTTGGATTTGTTTTTTATTATGTAATCATACATCTTGATGAAGTTCAGAGTGATAGAGGTATATATGCACACAGTTCCCATTTTAATCCCTCTCCACCTTCCCATGATCCACATATTGATAAGCTTTGATAAGATTATATATGTACATCATGAAAATTAAGGTATTTCTCTCTTCAAATCTTTCTCCCCATTTCCATCTCCTTCAGTTAGATCCCCTCCTTTGCTGCACTAATGTTCTCTTCCTTTGTCTGGAGTCCCTTCTGTGTTCCAATTTCTTTCATTTAATTTTTTGTGCTACTGGGGATGAAACTCAGGGGCATTGTACCATGGAACTACATCCCCAACCCTATTTTTTAGTGTTTATACATTTAAAACAGGGTCTCACTGAGTTGCAAAGGGTCTTGCTAAATAGCTGAAGCTGTCCATGAACCACCATCCTCTGGTCTCAGCCTCCTGAATGCTGGGATTACAAGTGTGCACCACCATGCCCTAGCTTCCAATTTCTCTATAGCTTCTGTATATGAGAGAGATCAGATGGCCTTTCATTTTTTGTGACTGACTAATCTCACTTAGCATATTCTCCACTTCCATCTCTTTCTCTGCAAATAATATAACTTTGTTCTTTTTAATGGCTGAGTAGAATTCCCATAGTTTTGTAATACATTGTAATATATCTGTTGATGGACATTACAGCTGGCCTCAGACATGTGATCCTTCTGCTTTAGTTTCCCAAGTACTGGGAATACAAGTGCATGTCATTGTATCTGACTTAGATGCACCTGTTTTTTTTAATTAAAAAATGATATGACAAAGATATATTCTTACTAAATGTGTTTTTGTTTTTCAACATTATGTTTTTGGTATTTATTTATATTTGTAGAATCAGCACTTTTTAATGTAACTACTAAATATTATTTTTTATTTTAAATTTTTAAAATTTTTTTTATTTTCTTGGTGGTACTGGGGTTCCTGGAAGCCCTTCTACCTTTGGGCTACACTCCCAGACCTATTTTTACATTTTTATTTGGAAACAGGGTCTCCTAAGCCAGCATGCATGGCTGGCTTTGAACCTGCACAATCCTCCTGTCTTTGCCTCCCAAGCATGGGGATTACAAGTGTGTGCCACCATGCCCGGCCGTAACTACTAAATGTTGTTATAGGAATATGTCATTTTTTATATCATAAGTTCTCTTTCCATTTTTATTTGTATTTATATAATTTTCAATATTTATTCATTTATTTTTGCTATTGTTATCATCAGTATTAGTAGTATTCTGCATGTTTTTTTGAACACACAATTATCTCTAGAGCAGAATTTCTATGTTTTAAAGAAAACTCATATTTGGTTAATGTAATGTATTTCTAGTTCTTTATCAATAAAAAATGAAGTGAGAAAAAATCAAGAAAGCAATAAATTTATTATAGTTAAAAATAAGATTATATTTACCAAGTTAAATAATTTAGTTCATTATTGACATATATAAACACTAGTAATTTTTTATGTTGATGTTATTTTCTGCAACTTTATTAAATTCACTTATTTGTTCTAACAGTTCTTTGGTGGAGACTTTATGTGTATGTGTGTGTGTAATAATTAATAGTGTATTATATATATGATGTTCATTATTGGTGTATATAAACACTAGTAATTTTTGTATATTTATGTAATTTCCTGCAACTCTATTAATTTATTAATCCTAACAGTTTTATGGTGGAAACTTTAGGTGTGTGTGTGTGTGTGTGTGTGTGTGTGTGTGTGTGTGTTATCATGTTGTTTGCAAATGTCCAATTTGGATGACCTTTCTTGCTTCTTTCTAAATGTTCTGGATAGGTTTTCAGTAATATGTTAAATAAAAGTGATGTGAATGGGCTTTTTTAAATTGTTCAAGATCTTAGAGCAAAAGCTTCTAACTTTTTACCACTGTGTATTATGTTAGCTCTGTGTGTGTCATGTATGGCCTGGATTGAGGCATACTCTTTCTTTTTTATAATTTTTATTGGTGCATTGTAGTCATACATCTTAATGGGGTATAATGAAGGCATACATGAACACATCACCCAATTAGCCCTTACCCAGTTCCCACCCCGTTCTCTCCCCTTCTCTCCTTCTCATGTTTGGCTTAGTGATTGACATTGATATGTTTGTTAATGTACATTATGTATTTTAGAGAATTTCCCTCATCCTCTTTCTATTCCTGTGTTTTTGAGAGTTTTTTTTTATCATAAAGAGTTGTTGAAGGCAGTTTCATGGTGTTGCACACTCATAATCCCAGTAATTGAGACAAGGATGAAACAGGAGAAAAACGGGTTCAAGGTTAGCCTCAGCAACTTAGAAAGGGCCTCAGCTACATAGTGAGAACCTGTTTCAAAAATAAATGGAGCCCCTAAGTTCACCTAGTATCAAACAAAGAAAAATAAAAAAAGAAATGTGAAGTTTATCAAATTATTTTCTATGGTTATGATTATTATGTGTTTGTGTTGACATTGTATTGATGTGATATATTATGTTCCTTACTTGAATATATCAATATATTGCTTGCATATGTATTGTTGCATATATAGATTCTTCATATCTCAAATAAATCCCATGTGAATGTGCTGTATATTTTTTATGTGTATTTGTATTATATTTACTAGTACTTTTAGAGAACTTTTTCATCTATGTTTATCAGAGTTATCGGTCTATAATTTTCTTCTTTAGAGGTGTCCCCATCTGTTTTGGCATCAAGATAATGCTGGTCCATAGAATGAGTTTTGACGGGTCCAGCCCGTCAGCGGTGGGGCTGAGTAGGAAGGTTGAGTGCCAATGGCCCCGAACAATAGCAACACATGGACCTGGGAGCTGAGCAGAAGCTTGTTTTTTCTTCTTCAAGCAACATATATATAGCACAAAACCACAAGGGGAATTTCCAATGAGGAAATAGCCTAGCCTATCAGGATAAAGATCACCTCCTCATGGACCCAAAATGTAGCTTGCAGCCAATCCCAGGCCAGTACACGAGCCATTCATGTGTGCAGAAGCTCCTTTAAAGGTAAAAAGGGAAAAACTACTCAGTCTCCCCACCCATAACGAATGGGGAAACCACGCCTTCGTAACTTCCTCCAGGTGCCTTCTTAGCCCCTTTTCTGCTGAATCATTTTACTGCGGAAGTTCTTAAACTTTACCTAAGGCTTAGCCTGCAGGCCGCTCAGGCTGAAGGGAGGCTGCATCTCTTTAGGTGCTGTATGCACACACCCCAACAGAGTTTGAAATCTTTCACTTCCTTCTAATTTTGTTTTTTATTTTGTTGGGTAGGGGATATTTTAAGAATAATTGGTATGAGTTCTTTAGGAGTTTGTTAAAAATCAGCAATGAAGCCATCAGTCCTGGGGTTGTCTTTGTTGCAAGACATTTTATTAGTCTTATACTTTAATTGCTTATAATCAGTCTGTTTAAATTTCCTATTTTGTACACCAACCATAAATCCACTGAAAAAGAAATTCAGAAAACACTTCCACTCAGGATCTCCCACAAAAAAATTAAATACTTAGGAATAAACTTGACCAAGGAGGTAAAAGATCTCTACAAAGAAAATTATAAAATACTGAAAAAAGGAATAGAAGAAGATCTTAGAAGATGGAAGAATCTTCCATGTTCATGCATTGGCAGAATAAATATCATTAAAATGGTCATCCTTCCAAAAGTGATCTACAGATTCAATGCAATGCCCTTTAAACTACCAAGATCATTCCTCACAGACATAGAAAAATCAGTCCTTAAATTTATCTGGAATAACAAAAAGCCCAGAATAGCCAAGGTAGTTCTCAGCAACAAAAACCATGCAGGAGGAATCACAATACCTGACTTTAAACTATACTACAAAGCCATTGTAATAAAAACAGCATGGTACTGGCCAAAAAAAAAAAAAAAAAAAAAAAAAAAAAAAAACCCAGATACATAGACCAATGGAGCAGAATAGAAGACCCAGAAACAAGTCCACACACTTTCAGCCAATTGATTTTTGACAAAAGGGCCAAAAACATACACTGGAGAAAAGATAGCCTGTTCAACAAATGGTGTTGGCAAAACTGGTTAACCATATGCAGAAAATTGGAAATTAATCCCACTTTCTCACCCTGCACAAGAGTCAATTCAAGATGGATCAAAGACTTCAAAATCAAACCAGAGACCTTGAAGCTCCTTGAAGAGGGCATAAGTCCAACACTGCAACACATAGGCACAGATAAACACTTTCTCAACAAGACACCAAAGGCACAACAAATTAAAAGGCGACTCAATACATGGGATTGCATGAAACTGAAAAGCATCTATTCAGCAAAGGAAACTATCAAGAATCTCAATTGAGAACCAACAGAATGGGAGAAGATTTTTGCCACCTACAACACCGATAGAGGACTAATATCTAAAATATACAGCGAACTCAAGAAACTCAACACTAAGAAAACAAAGCATCCAATAACAAAATGGGCAAATGAACTAAATAGACACTTCACAAAAGAAGAAATTCAAATAGCCAATAAATGCATGAAAAAATGCTCAACATCACTGGCAGAGAGATGCAAATCAAAACTACCCTGAGATTTCACCTAACTCCAACTAGAATGCTAATCATTCAAAACACAAACAACAGACGCTGGTGAGGATGTGGAGAAATAGGAACTCTAAGACATTGTTGGTGGGATTGCAAATTAGTGCAACCACTTTTGAAAACAGTATGGGGAATCCTCAGAAGAATGGGAACAAACCTACCATTTGATCCAGCAATACCACTTCTGGGTATCTACCCAAAAGAAAGAAAACCAAACTAATGCATGTATATCTATGTTAATAGCTGCACAATTCACCATAGCCAAACTATGGAACCATCCAGGATGTCCATCAACAGATGAATGGATTACAAAACTGTGGGATATGTACACAATGGAATTTTACTCAGCCATTAAAAAAACTCAATTACATCATTTTCAGGGAAATGGATGGAACTGGAGGACATTAGGCTAAGTGAGATTAGTCAGTCACAAAAAATAAGAAATCAGATGCTTTCCCTAATATGTGAGAGTTAGGGAGAAATGGGGCATAGGAGGAACTCTAGATGAAAAAGGAAATCCTATAGAGGAGTAAACAAGGCAACCTAAAGGAGGAGAAAGGAGGGGGGAAGAGGAAAATCTCTAAAACACACATGTACTTAAACATATCGAAGTCAACCACTAAGCCAAGCAAGCGAAGGAGGGATGTGGAGGGAATGGGGTGGGAATTGGGTAGGGGTTAAATCAGTGATGTGTACATGTATGTACACACAAGTTTTTTTACCCCAATATGATGTATAATATAATGCACCAAAAAAATTTAAAAAATAAATTTTCTATTTCTTTATGGTTCAGTTTTAGATTACATATGTCTAGAAATACATTCATTTTATTTAGTTTTCCTAGTTTTTTGGGGGGTATAATTGTTCATAATCTCAGTCACTTTCCTTCTGGTATTGCTCCTGAGGCTAAATCTATACAGGTTTATTATTGTCTTTTATATTTTCACTGAGATTATGGAAACTTTTCATTATAGTATTTTTCATAATCATTCTAAGTTTGAGAATAGTCAACAAAATGACTCATAAATATTGGCACTTCCTATACTAATATATCTCCAATATTCTAACAAGTAATTTGTCTTTTAAACTCTTTTTCTGTGGTACTAGGGATTGAACCCAGGGGCATTCTCCCTCTGTACTATACTCTCAGTTCTATTATTATTTATTTTGAAACAGAATCTCACTACTTTGCAGAGGGTCTCACTAAGTAGCTGAGGTTGGCTACAAATCTATGATCCTCCTGTCTCAGCCTCCCAAGTACTGGGATTACAAGTGTGCACCACCATACCTGGCTCTGTTTAAAACTCTTTTGTACTAATTATAAAGGGATATACATAGATAGCAAAAACAAAGTTTTATTTTTCTTTTAAAAATATATTTGAATTTTATTTTCAATTCCAAAGGATTTCTGGCATCTCAAATTCTTTTAGAAAGAAATGATGGAGCCTTTAAGGTTGATTAAATATATAAATAGAGTTTAAAACCATATTATTTAGTCTATTATAAGTATATTTTCTATTAAATACATAGATTTTGGCAAATTCAGACCAAATTTTACTTTGCCTTTTTTGCTTATATACTCTCAAAAGTCCGAAGTGATAGACTTGACAGTATAAATCAACAAATTCTTGCCATTCTTTATTTTTTATATAAGTTTAATTCTACATACTCTGGGACATTCTAGAATCTGGTTCTAGTTACTGGTATAATGACAATGGGCATGAGAAAAACTATTAACTCTCTCTTACAAGGGCACTTCCCCAGGCAAGGAAATAACAACTTTTTGAAGCCAGGGAGGCAGGGCAACTTCCAAAGAATGAAAAGAACTTTTCCTTAGGCAATGGCAATCATGAAGAGTGCTTCATAGAAGAGGGTGTGTGATTCATTCCTTCCTTTTTATTTCCACTTTTAAGTAAACAAAGTTCCTGTCTTTGTGATTATTGTCTTATGGCTCCAAACAGAAAACAAAGAGTTAGGTTGTGTGTTGCTAAATTACAGAATCACTTAAATTCCTACTCTTTCATGAGCATCAGTTTATTCTTTATAGTGGTAATTTGGGCTTAAACTTGTTATTATTTTGCAATGTCACAGAAATCAACCACCCTGCCATAGTGGTGCTTGAATTCTTCATGCTCTTCAAAATATTTTAGAGCACCAGCAACTTTGTCCTCCCCCAAATTACTCTCAGGATGACATTGTCCTAGATATGGATATTTAAGTGGCTATTTTGTCATAAGGCACCAAGGTTCCTAGTTTCCATTCTGGAGTCAACAAACACACAAGCACGTGCGCGCGCGCGCGCACACACACACACACACACACACACACACACACACACACGTCAAGGTAGCAAGTAAGCCAATCTCCTTTTTGGTTCCCTATTCAGTCCTTCCATCCTTTTTGGGTCTTAGTTTTTCTTTTCCAATCTCGGTACAGGAGATTAATGGTAAACCCTCCTGCCCACGAACTACAGGCCCTCTTTTACAGGACAAAATTTCCCTGCCTGAGGCTCAGGCCAAAGTGGTTGTTAACCTAATACATAATTCCCTACATGTTGGGCCTATGGCACTTAAGCATTCCCTAAACCCCTTGTTTTATTCTCCCCTCCTGCAACAGCTGACTAGTAAAGTCATTGCCTCCTGTTCTAATTGTGCTGCTGTTTCTTCCCAAGGAGGCCTTTGCCCCTTTTATCCTACCCACCAAGTGAGAAGGACATTTGCCAGGACAGGACTGGCAAATTCATTTCACTCATATACCCTCTTGCAAAAACTAAAATATCTTCTTACCATGGTCAACACCCTAACAGGTTAGGTAGAGGCTTTCCTCTCAAAGGATGAGACAGCAAGCACAGAAGCCAACGTTCTATGCTTGGACATCATCCCTCGGTTTGGACTTCCTAATTTCTTATAGTCTGATAATGTACCAGCCTTTATTTCTAAGGTTACTCAACAGGTGGCACAAGCCCTTGACATTTCTTGGAAGTGCCAGATCTCATATCAACCACGGTATAGGAAAGGCACCTCCTTCAGGAACATGCTGACTGATATCTTCCCCAACCTGGGATGAAAGAAGCAGCTCCATACCTGGCAGCCAAGACCCTTAAGTTGGAAGACCAAGTCCTCCTCAAGTTGCTTCAACCAAAACATCTCCAACCACGGTGGACTGGGCCCTTCACAGTGATCCTCACCACACTTACTGCAGCCAAAATTCTGGGGGACCCCAACTGGCATCACCTTACTCAGCTAAAAAGGGCTTCATTACCACAGCCCCATGACAAATTCTTCTGTACACTGCTGGGGCCCACTAAGCTTTGTTTTTCTCAGCATAATTCTCTTTAATGCTTTTATTTCAGCAGGCCCACTTGTTTATGTCTAAAAATTCACTGTGCAAGCGACCTATTTGCCTCCCTTCCATAAAACGTTGGACTAATCACAAAGTGGGATCAGTGCAGTGCTCTTCCAAACTGGATGCCAGACAGCTACAAGTATTAAACTCTCTAAAATCTGTTACGGATGCTCCTGACCCAATAGCACGTTTTCCATTTGACCAGACTGACCCATACTTACTCACTGCTGAAAAGGGTGGTGTTTGTCTCTTTCTCAGGGAAAAATGCTATTATTAATGAATCTGGTCTACTGGAGGAAAATGTCTAAACTCTGACCAGGTTAAGCAAAAATCTAAAAACACAATATTGACAATCTACCTCATATTTGGAAGGGCTCCAAGGGCCAGTAGTGCTGGGCTCCTTCTCTTCCTGGCAAGGGCCAGTAGCTGCTGGGCTCCTGCCCCTCGTGGGATGCATTCTCGTGATTTGCCTTTTCTTTTAATAGCCCCTTGTCTGCTAAAGTTCATTCAAATGTGCATTACTGAGCTGTTCCTTCAGCTCAGTAATGCACTGATTGTACTGCACTGTTGATTGTAAGCTTCAATCAACTCCTACTGCAGCCATACTCCCACTCGCCCACTTCCAAATGACCCGACCTCCCCTGGACAAGGAGTCTATGACGCACCCTCTGACAGCAAGAAGTAGTTATTGACTCAGTATCCACTCAATATCACCAAAAGGCTGGGATGATGTCGGGTCCCTCCCTTCCCCCATGGGACCCCACAGTGGGGACAGGAGGTGGAACTCTGGAAGCCAGAGCAGAGATTTCATGAGACTCCAGAGGTTGCAAGACTCCAGATATTGTAGGGCAGACTCCTAATGCCAAGAGACTGCAGCATGAGAGGACATGCATTCCTATGTCGCTAGCCCCACCCCAACACCCCGGCTACATAAATACCCTCACTTTCTTTCTGCTGTGTGACTCTGCTGACCATGACTCTGCTGCTCAGTCATCAGTTCCTTCCCCCACAGTCAGCAGACTTCATCAAAAGGTGCTAATTGTCTAAGGAGACATTTAATAATTTGGCTGGTGTCTGACTCTTTTGTGATCCCCAACTTGATTTCAATGTTACATATATGATTTAAAAATTTTATTTAGAATACTGGGGAAGATTAAAGCAGAGTTAGAACCATTAGGTAAGCCTGTCTGAAACTCATCTTGGGGAGCTCCTAACTGAACAGCACCCCACACCCCAAACTACCTTCATGGGAGGTAGGAACTAAAGGCAGAGAAACTCAGTAATATCTACAAGGCTGCTTTTAAACACCAAGGCTGAGAAAGGAAATGAAACAAGTAATCCCCAAACAAGTGAAGATGCAAGAACACTAGGGCACACCACAGACTGGTGAGAACTCAGGGAATCCAGGAAAACCTTATGTCCAGGAACCTGACACTTTCTCCATGGACACTGAAGACACCAGGCACAGAACCACACTGTCCCACAAGGACAGGATAGAGAAAGATGACCAAATACATGACCTTGTCCCTCCCTACCCCACCCCACCTTGTGCCTGGTGGCAAAGGTGAGTGCATGAACCCCAGAGACTGAGTGCAGTCTTTTCATACGGTAACTGAAAAGAGCCATAGAAGGGGGAAGAAATTCAAGAAAACTATACACATGGAGTCCTGAGGAAAACAGCAGGCTTGGAAGCTACAGACCAACCCAACCCTCTCTGTGAAGAGCACGGAGTCCCAGAGCATGCTTTGAAGCAGACCCTGTGCCTGGGGCCAGTGCTCAGTGCCCACACAGACAGAGAGACACCAGGCAGGAGACCATGACACTGAAGCTGCAGACTGACACCTCTGTTACAGGTTTAGGAGCAAGCAAGGATGCTTGGAACATGCTCAGGAACCTACTGTAGTAAATACACCTTAAACAGACCCAACAGGGCTGCAGAGGCCAAGTGCAAGAGTTTTTTATGGTTGTTCTTTTCTCCCCGCTCTTTGTCTTTTTATTATGTCTGTCTCTTTGTTGTTGTTGTTGTTTGCTGCTGTTGCTCTGTACTTGTGTATTTGTAGATTTAATTTTTACTCTTTGTTTTCTCTCTTTCCTCTTTTTTTCTCTCCCTTTTATAAAATTTTTCAGTGCAGGGGATAGAGTCTAGGACCATAGTGAAGGCTGGATGAGGGCTCTGGGCTACACCTCTGCCTTGAAGAATCTCCTCTTGGCAGCCAGCAATTAGGGCCCACCTTCCCACCCTCCCTGCACCTCTGCCCCAAATTGCCTCCTTAGAAAAGTTGGAAACAGACAGGTGAGTAGGCTTGAACCAGATCTTTGAAGCAGCTCTCACATCTCTTCTAAGCAATCATCAAACCAAGAAAAAAAAAAAGAAAAAAGGCAAGGAAATATCCAAAGCCACAAGAGGAATCAACTCTCCTCCAACAAGGAAATTTTACTCATTCTTGGTTACGCAATTCTTAAGGCTCCTTTTTTTTCTGTCTCTGTTTCTCTTCCTCTCTTCTTGAGGGCACATATGTGAAGGATTGTTTGTGTTCTATTTTGCTCACTCCTAGCGAATGTGTCTGCCAATTCCTTGTATTGGATCCATCTTTATCTATATCTAAATTTTCTACATTGTTACTAGAATTTTTCTTTATTTTCACTATCTTTATTCTTTATTGTATATTACCTAATCACATGAAAACTCTTATTCTACTTGACTCTATTTTCTACTCTATTCTTACACCCACCCATCACTCTATCTCCTTCCTCCTCATTCAGCCTTCACCACTGATTATAGTACAATTTTTTCTTGTATATATTGGCTGAAGCCTCTAAACCTCTACTGCTGAGGTTGGACCAGACAGGTGAACTAACAGGAAGGATTGCCAGGCACTAAGGAAAAACCAATCACAGCCGGCAGATGAAGCCACCCAGTACTCCACACATAGGAGTTTAAAAACACACAGGATTCTGGAAGTGGTGGCACACACTTGTAATTCCAGCAACTGGGAGGCTGAGACAGAGGAGGATCGCATAGGTTTGAAGCCAGCCTCAGCTATTTAGTGAGGCTCTTAGCAACTTAGTGAAACCCTGTTTCCAAATAAAATATAAAATATGTCTGGGAGTGTAGCCCAGAGGTAGAAAGCCTCTGGGTTCCACGTTACACCCCCAGTACCACCAAACACACACACACACACACACACACACACTCACACACACTCACACACACATGACAAAAACTGTTCAGCCCATGCCTCAGAAACTACTATTTTGAAGGCAACAGACAAGTCCCTGGTCTTTAATTCCTGAAACCCATCAATTCCATCCTAGCAGCAGGCAGACAGAGTCTTGAGTAACTGCAACCCAGTCCCAGTCCTGGTGATCTACAGGCAGAACAACAGAGGAGTGATACAGGGTACAGACCTCAAAGTTGGCATTTTAGGGTGACAAATACTCAACAGAAAGCTGCGGATACTCATATGGAAGAGGATATTCGCTTTTAAGGCATACCTTAAGGTAAATATTTACCTCCAGAACTAAGGGAAAAATCACATGATCATTTCAATAGACACTGAAAAAGCATTCAAGAATATCTAACAACCATTCATGCTAACAACACTGTAGAGAATGCAGAGAATCAGAATAAAAGTAACGTACCTCAACATCATAGAGGCAGTATATAATAGGCCAACAGCCTACAGGATACTGAATTAAAAAATTAAGAGAGTTCCCTTTAAAATCAGGAACAAGACAAGTATGTCTACTATCACCACTCATTATAGTACTTAAGACTCTAGCCAGAGAAATAAGGAAAGAGAAGGAAATTTAAAAAGTACAAATAAAAATAATCTCTATTTTTAGATAACATACTATATTTATAAGACCCAATAAACTCAACCAAAAGGCTTTTAGAACTAATTAAAGAATTCAACAAAATGTCTAGCTGCCAAATCAATATTAAAAGAATCAGAATCTTTTTTTTTTTTTGTGGTACTGGGGTTCCTGGAAGCCCTTCTATCTCCAGGCTACACTCCCAGGACTATTTTATACTTTTTATTTGGAAACAGGGTCTCTTAAGCCAGCACGGCTGGCTTCAAACTTGCACCATCCTCCTGTCTCCACCTCCCAAGCGCGGGGAATTCAAGTGTGTGCCAACATGCCCAGCAGAATCTTTTCTATATAACAGCCATAAATCCACTGAAAAAGAAATTAAAAAAACATTTTCTTTTACAATAACTCCCAAGCAATAAAATATTTAGGAATAAACCTCACCAAGGAAGTAAAAATGTCTCTAAAAAGAAAAATATAAAACATTAAAAAATAGAAATCAAAGATCTTAGAAGGTTGGAGAAACTTCTATGCTCTTAGATAGACAGAATAAATACAATAAAAATGTACATTCTTCCAAAAATGACTTATAGATTCAATACAATACGCATCAAAATGCCAAGGTTATACGTTACAGATACAGAAAAAAATCAGTCCTTAAATTCATTTGAAACAAAAAACACCCCAAATAGCCAAAATGGTTCTCAGTAATAAGAACCATACAGGAAGCATCACAATACCTGACTTCAAACTATACTACAGAGGTATAGTAATAAAAATAGCATGATATTGGCACAAAAGTGGACACATAGACCAATGGAGCAAAATAGAGGACTCAGAAACAAATCAAGACACATACAACAAAGTTATTTTTAACAAAAGAGTAAAAAACATACACTGGAGAAAGATAGCTTCTTCAATAAATAATGTTGGCAAAATTGGTTATCCATATACAGAAAAATGAAAATAAATCCCACTTTCTTACTCTGCACAAGAGTTAGTTCAAGATGGATTAAAGACCTGTAAATTAGAACAGAGACATTGCAGCTACTTGAAGAGGGCATAGGACCAACACTCCAACAAATAGACATGGTAAATATTCCTCAACAAGACCCAAAAGGAACAAGAAATTAAAATGAGAATCAAGCCGGGCATGGTGGCACACACTTGTAATTCCTGAGCTTGGGAAGCAGAGACAGGAGGATCATGCAGGTTAGAAGCTAGCTGTGCTGGCTTAAGAGACCCTGTTTCCATCCAACAGACAACTAAGATTAGTTACCTGTGGAGATTCATTATTTATGTTAGTCTTTTACTTATCTCTAAATTGTATTGTTTGCTTTTATTGTTGTTAATTTTTAGGATTTCTAGTTGGAATATTAATATACCTTCAGATATAGCATTTGAAAATATTTTATCCCATTCTATCAGTAACTTTTAACTCTGTTTACATTGTCTTTGGATATACAATTTTTTTTTATTTTTTAGGGAGTTTGTATACCCTTCTGTTGCCTGTGCCATTGAAATCATATCCAAGAAATCACTGCCAATTTCAATGTTGTGAGGTTTTATGACCCAGATTTTCTTCTAAAAGTTTATAGTCTTAAGATTTATATTTAGGTCTTTTATCTATTTTGGGTTAATATTTGTATATGGGATTAGGTAAGGCTCCATTTTTATTCTTTTTCATGTAATTATTATTTTTCAACAATATTTAGTCAAAAGATTATTATTTCCTCCACCAAATGTTCGTGGAAACCTTATCAAAAATAACTTGACAATATATGGAAGAATTTAGCTCTAGGCTTGTATTTAATTCCAATGGTTTATATATTTGCCTTTAGAACAGTACTACACTGTTTCAATTATTGTAGCTTAATATGGTTTGAAATCAGAAAATATATATCTTCTAGCTTTGTTCTTTTTCGAGATCGTTTTGGGTATCTAGAGTCCATATTCCATATCAGGATAGATTTTTTCTGAAAAATAAATATATAAATATATGATAGTTTCACCTAAAAAAAAGAAAAATAATATTCTCTGGTAAGAAAGAAAACAAAAAGAAATATTGAAATGTTATCTTTAAGTTATCAAAAGCTTGGTATCAGACAAATGAAACTGCTATGTGAGATTATCATTTTTAATTTTGGATAAATTGCTATAATACTAGATGTCAACCACTAAGCCAAGCATGGGAGGGAGGGATGGGGAGAGAATGGGGTGGGGATCCGGTGGGGGCTAACTGGGCGATGTGTGCATGTATGTCTACAAAAGTTTTTTTGTATCCCACTATGATGTATGAATACAGTGCACCAATAAAAAAAAGACTAAAAAAAAAAAAAAAACAATGACAGGCTTGGTGGTGCATGCTTGAAATCACAGCACTTTGGAGGCTGAGACAGGAGGATCGCACAGGTTCGAAGCCAGCCTCAGCTACTTAGTGAGGCTCTCAGCAATTTAGTGAGACTTTGTTTCCAAATAAAGTATAAAATAGGACTGGTAGTATAGCCCAGAGGCAGAAAAGCCCCTGGGTTCTACCACCAATACCACACACACACACACACACAAAAAAAAAAAAACCCCACAAACAATAACAAATGCTGGTGAGGATGGGGAAAAGTAGGAACTCTGAAATACTATTGGTCAGATTTCAAGTTAGTGTGATCACTCTGGAAAACAGGGTGGAAGCTTCTCAAAAGAATGAGAATGAACCTGCCATATGACCAAACTATATCACTCCTGGGTATCTACTCAGAAGAATAAAAAATAAACTTCCAGAGTAATGCATGCATATCTATGTTTATAGCTGTACAATTCACAAATGCCAAACATGCAACCAGCAGAGATGTCCATCAACAGATGCATGGATTACAAAACTATGGGATATGTACAAAGTTGAATTCTACTCAGCCATATAGAAAATGAAAATTATGTTCTATACAGGGAAGTGGATGGAATGGGAGAACATTATGCTAAGTGAGATCAATTAGTCACATAAAGTCAAAGGTTAGTCGTTCTCCCCCATATACCAAACTCGGGAGAAAATGGAATACAGGAGGGAGTCAGACAAAGGAGAAACCTTAGTTGAGTGAAAAAGAACATACTTTGTTGAGTGAAAAAGAGAACATAATGAGGAAGATGGGGGTGAAGAGGGAAACACCTCAACGGTCATGATGGATGTACATACGCAAACTTATAACAACCTATTATGTGTGTTCATGTTTGGATATATAGGTGGTATATGTATGATCCTTCTACATTTTGAAAACCCTGCATAAACACAAATGTTTTCTGCATAATAATGTATTACCTTTCCCCACAATGCTAATGTTTCTGTAAGAAAATGTTATCTAGAGAATTATGTAGTCTCAATGTGCTGAGTGTGGGTAGGTATGGTAAGGGAGGGAATAGGACAGGAACTGGGGTAGGGCTCAACAAGTACTGTGTGCATAATGCCTCTATCATCCTGAAATTCAACAAGATGTATGATTACAATGCACCAATAAAAAAGAATAAAAGAAAAAAGAATAAACCTTAATTTTTTTCATTTAGATATAAAATTTTATATACAATAAGATATATAATTTTGAAAATAAAATTAATCATAATATAAAAGTATTCCCTTTTATTATAATAGTTGTCATGTACTCTATTTTAGGTATTTCTTTTAAGACATATAAACATTTTTCTTAGAAATTATCTACTATAAGCCGGGCATGTGGCACACGCTTGTAATTTCAGCATTTGGGAGGCTGAGACCTGGAGGATCGTGGTTCATGGACAGCCTCAGCTACTTAGTGAGGCCCTCTGCAACTCAGTGAGACCCGGTTTCGAAATAAAGAATAAAAAATAGGGCAGGGGGTGTAGCTCGGAGGTCAAATGCCCCTGGGTTCCATCCCCAGACCCGCAAAAAAAAAAAATTGTCTACTATACTAATTGTTTTGTTCCTATAATAAATACTCTGATATTTTCTTTCATTTTGCTGTAGTCTTTAGAAGAAGTTGCTATGAAATGAAGTTTTTCTTGGACTCATCTTGGGAAACATTTACAATATTACACATTTGTCTCAATTTTGAATTAGCGCTATAATAATATACTTTCAAGACCCTGGAAACAACATACTGTGAATGTGTCTTTACTATCAACATATAAAATGATTTTGCTATTATGAATTGACACAATATAAAAAAATATGTGTGTTTATGTTTGGATATATATGTGGTATATGTATCATCCTTCTACATTTTTTTTTTTTTTGTGTGTGTGTGTGGGTCTGGGGATGGAACTCAGGGGCATTCAAACTTCGAGCTAGACCTCCTGCCCTGTTTCTTATTCTTTTAATTTGAAATGGTCTCCCTAAGTTGCGGAGGGCCTCATTAAGTACCTGAGGCTGTCAGCAAACTATGATCCTTCGGTCTCAGCCCCCGCCCCCCACCCCCAATGCTGGGATTACAAGATTGCGCCACCATGCCCAGCCCTTCTACATTTTATAAACCCTGCATAAACCCAAATGTTCTCTGCAGAGTAATGTATTACCTTTTTCCACAGTGCTAATGTTTCTGTAAGAAAATGTTATCTAGAGAAATATTACAAAGGTGAGCAGAGACAAATAGCACCACTGTCAAAGTGGCAGGACACAGTAAAGTACCAGCTTTTGATCCAGGTAACTTGCTGGAGTTTGAACATGAACTCAGGACTGGTGTAAGGAAAGGAATAAAAAACTTAGCAGAGAGAAGTCAGTCGACTATTGCTGCCAGACAGGAAATTGTAATACTGTACAGAGAATAAGTCCAGTCAATTAGTGAGGTCAGTACAACATAGAAAATAGAAACCATGCAGCAAGAAGTATCTACTTAGGGCAAGTAGAAGAGGTAACAGCTGCTATGTCAGGTCAGGTTCTGATAAAGAAACAAGGCTGACACTGTAGTATGAAGGAATTGAAGGGATGCAATAGTTTGGAAGAGTCTTTAGATGACAAAAGTCTGTGGAACTACACAGTGTGGGGGTAGGAGGTATTACTTTCATGCAATGTTGCAGAGGAATCTTGTTATTATGAAATCTTTTAATTCTTTCAGTACAGTGTCCAGAGCTTAAAGAATCCTTAAAGACTATGTTTTATTGTTTTATGATTTGATCTAACAACTAAGCAAGTTAATAAAAATTAATCAAGTTTAAATTACTGCTCATAAAACAATTAAAAAACCAAATGTTTTAGTTTTAGTTTGGATTTATATATTATCTCATATATTGACTTTGATCTACTATGAAACTAACATTTTTTGTTATGGGAAGAGAAACTGTTTTAAAACCTTTCCTTATGGAAACTATAAACATAAAAGTAGAGACCAAAATATGCAATCATTTACCATTTCTTAGTTTCCACAATCATAAATTCCCTGTCATTTTTTGTTCAGCCTATTGTTCCTTTTATGTGTTATTTTTGTTTTTAATTATTCTAAACTAAATCCTAGAACCATAGTATTCATGAGTAAGTACTTTATCATGTATATCTAATAGATTATTCCTGTTTCCCAACATATGCATGTCAATATAACATCCAACAGAAGTTACAGTAATTTATGAAAAACATTCCTTTGTCTATAACAGCTTTTATTCCCTTTTTCATAGACCTATATATCACATAAAATAATTTATTTTTTTAGCTGATAAAGATGAAAAGAAATTTTAACTCTCATCTGCAAACAGGTCACTAATACTATTTTCCTGAGAGTGTAAGTGTTCCTGAGAATCCTGACAACCTCATGATATATATATATATAGTCCGAAAGTATATCAATTTTACTTCCCAATTCTGCTCATGTCTTTGACATTTCCACTGAAAAGAGGATTGAGAGAGTATCAGGAACTATCATGGATTAAAAGAAGAAACATTTAATTTCAGCATTGTAGAAACCAAGCATCTGTCCAAACTTAGTTATTATCTTTGGCTTGGGACCTGCCATGCTCTCACAGCAGACAGGATCCAGGTGTGGGGTACATGTGTGAACTCTCTGTTAACTGGGAACTCCGTTAAATGTGCTAATGTGAGAGATGATAAAGTATAGATTTCTAAGGAAGTCTGAAAAGAGCCTGGAGAAATAATTTTATCCACTTGTTTGCATTGAGAAAAGACCACACACCATCTGAGATATCAAGAAAATTATCAGGAAAACCTCTTGCTTAAACTCTTCATTGACTCATATAAATTGCAATGCACTTGATGACATGACAAAAGATAAGGGCCCTTTTTAAATTTAAGACAAATAGTATTAGAGGAGTTTATATCAGTGATCATTTTTGAGGGTTTATCTAACTCAGACTTTATACTAAATGCAATAAAAATTTAGTCTTTTTCAAGGTATTTATAATTTAATCAGTATGGCAAAACAGGACATATTTTATGATTACTCATTAATGCTGCAACATATACATTTAAAAGACTTAGTGAATAAATTGAGGCTGCTTTGACTAACGATTACATATAATGGCAGAGAACCAAATAGAAATCAGAAAGTAAACCTAATAAAAATTAAGTATAGAAGTGAATATAAAAAAACTAAATATGCTTTTAAAAACATCTTTTCTAATTCACTAGTTTTTAGAAGTCGTGTGTTCCATGAGATTGCTAATGTATTTACCCATAGCAGATGCTATACAGAGAAAATGCATAGCAGCAAAAAAAAAAAAAAATCACTAGAGTCAGCTGAACTTGAGTTTAAATATTATCTCTTTTACTTAATTATCTCATGTGACATTTAACATAGTATTTGTTTATTTTTACTTCAATATTTTCAACTATATACCAGGGATAAAACTCTAAAATATCAATAAAGATTAATGGCAATGACACCTCAAAGCCCTTGAAAACAACTTTCTGTCTAGTTAACATCCCCTGATATGAGTTAGGTCTAATGCGTTTTTAGATAGAAATTTTTTTTTTCAGAACATCTTACTAAGCAGTTGTCTCTAACATAGAGTTACAGTTCTTATTCTATGTTTGTATTCCTACAAACATATCATGATGTTATAATTATTTACTACTTTATTGTGTACTATATTTGATTGTGCATTGCCTGCGAGCAGATTTTGTATAAGTAAGCCCCCAATCCTCAGTGGCCTATATGTATTCAATAAATGTCAAATGAATGGATGAATGAATAAGTAATGTGATATTGCCAGTAATATTGACAGGGCAACGTCTCTGCCAAGCACTTCTAACGAAAACTCTTTGAATGTTGGTATGGTTTACAAATTTAAATACATAAAATGTATAAATTTATCCACTACTACAGACTAAAAGGACAGAAAGCCTATTTCCCACGATGATGCAATTGCATTGAAGTGATCCCAATATTATGTATGGATTTTCCCCATCAGGTCATTTGTCAATTCCAGAATAGGAAAGAGTCTAGGACAATGGGCAGATGATTATTGCTCAAAGGGAGAAAAGCTAGAATTTTTAATTTTATAGTCTGGAAAGACCAAAACTTGGAAAAAGATTGAGGAGGCAGCCAAGGCTTGAGGGACTAGAAATATGAGGTGAAGTGAACAATCAGCATAATTTTTCCCTTAAGACATTTAATAAATTTTAAGCTTCATAGAAAGGAAGATTAAAAAGTCAAGCAGAAAATAACTAAAAATCTGAGTTTTTTTTACTATATTATAATCCTGAAAATGCAAAACTTCTAATTTAAGATCAATAAAAGAAAAAGAGTACTCAAAAATCTCATTTGCAAACCATCAAGATTTCAATTTCTTTACATATAAACCTAGAAGTGGGATTCTTGGGTCATATGCTAGTTCCTTTTTGAGGAAAGACCATTTTGTTTTCTAAAATGGCTAACCTAATTTACATTCCCATCAATAGTATAAAAGGGCTCATTTTCTCCACACATTTTGACTAAAACCTGTTATAATTTGTCATTTTAATTATAGTCATTGAAACTGGTGTGAGATGACATTTTACTGTAGTTTTGATTTTAATTTCCCTGATGATTAGGAAAATGTTGAGCATTTTATCATGTATTTGTTAGCCATTCATATATATTCTTTGGAAAAATGTTTAACTGCTTTACATATTTTTAATAGGGATATTTGTTTTCTCACTATTGAATTGAGTTACATATATTTTCTCCTAATGGTGGGTGATATTTTTCCTTTTTAATTGTTTCTTTGCTGTGAAAAAGTTTTTAATTTTAAAAATGCCATTGGAATTTTGATAGATATTGCATTGAATCTATGGGTCCTTTTGGAAAGTATGGATATTTTAACAATATTCTTTCAGTCAGTGAATATGGGTTATCTTTCCATTTACTTTTGTCTTGTTGAATTTTCATCAATATTTTATAAATCTTAGTGTGCAAATCTACTACTTCTTTGATCAAATTTATATCCAAGTATTTTTGATGCTATTTTATAATGTTACTTTATTGGTGCATTATAGTCTCACATCATAATATAAATCATGTTGATAATGACATACACAAACAGAGTACTTGGTGGGTTTGATGCTATTTTTAAAGATATTATTAAAATTTTTTTTACAGATAATTTACTGTTTGTGTATAGAAAGGCTACTGATTTTTATACATTGATTTTGTAACAACATTGCTGAATTTAGGTATCACTTCTAAGAGTTTCTTTGTGGAATCTTTAGGGTTTCTTTGTTTAGATCATGCCATCAGCAGAAACAATTTTTCCTATTCCTTCTTTATATGGATGCCTTTTACACTTCTTTATATTGTTTAATTTCTCTGGCTAGAATTTCCAGAGGCGATCTGTCTAGGCTTTCTATTGGTGAAAGTGAGTATTCTTGTCCTATTCCTGATCTTCAAAGAAAATATTTCAACCCTTCACTTGTTATTATAAATTTGTCATCTATATATTTGTCATCTATATATTAATTTGTCATCTTATAAATTTGTCATCTATAGCCTGTATTGTGTTGAGATATCTTCCCTCTATATTTCTTGAGAGTTTTTTTTTATCATGAACAAGCATTTAATTTTACAAAATGCTTTTTTCTGCGTATATTTAGATCATCATGTGGCTCTTATCTAATATGGTACATTATATTTAGTAATTGACTAATGTTGAAATGTTCTTGCATCTTGGATAAGTCCAACTTAATCATACTAAATAATCCTTTTAATGTGACAAATTTGGTTTGCTAATATTTTATTGAGGATTTTTATATCTATGTTCATCAGGAATGTGGGTTAATTTCTTTTTCTTGTAATGTCCTTATTTGGCTTTGGTATCAGAGCCATATTGGCCTCATAAATTGAGTTTGGAAGTACTCCCTTCTCTTCAAGTTTTTGGAAGAGTTTGAAAATAATTAGTACTTCCTTAAGTTTGGTAGAATTTCGTCATGGATCCCTGAAATCTTACATTTTTATTTTATAAAACACTTTTTACAGATTTAATATCTCTATTCATTTTTATTCTTCTCAAGTCTTCTATTTCTTTTTAACTCAGTCTTAGTAGGTTGCACATTTCTAGGAACTTATTCATTTCTTCTAGGTTTTCCAATTTGTTAGCATACTGTTATTCATAGTAGTCTCATAATACTTTGAATTACTATGGTATCAGTTGTAATGTTTTCTATTTTATTTCTGATTTTTCTTGTTTGATCTTTTTCTTCATTAGTCTATTCAAATGCTTGAAAAATGTATATTTTTTAAAATATTACATTTTAATTTGGTTGAAAAATGTTATTATTTTCTAAGTCTCCATTTAACTTATTTCTCTGCTGAGCTTTATGATTTTCCTTCCTTCAAGAATACTATACCCAGCAACCCTATCCTTCAAAAATGTAAGAGAAATAAAATCTTTCTCAAATATAAGCTGAGAAAATTTACCATTACTGGATATGCCTCATAAGAAATGCTAAAAGGAGTCCATCAAGCTGATGTAACAGTTTGGTAAATGGTAACATAAAGAGCCAGGCATGGTGGCGCACACTTGTAATCCTAGTGTTTGGGAGGCTGAGACAAGAGGATCACGTTTTGCGGACAGCCTCAGCTACTACTTAGTGAGGCACTTTACAACTCAGTGAGACTCTGTTTCAAATAAAGATTAAAAAATAGGGCTGGGGGTGTAGCTCAGAGGTAGAATGCTTCTGGGTTCCATCCCCAGTACTGAAAAAAAAAAAAGGTAACATAAAAATATAAAACCCATTATTGAAAGCAGATAGAAATTCACACTAAACACTATTATGCAGTATTGGGGGCATAAAAATCAATTATATCTCTATTGTAAAGGTTAAAAAGACTAAAATATTTTTAAAATTACTATAATTATAATAATCTGTTAAGGGATACAAACTATAAAATAGAAAACACTTATCAAAATAATTGTGGGGGAGCTGGGCGTGGTGACACATGCTTGTATTCCGCTTGTGAGGTGGAGACAGGAGGAGCGCGCAGGTTCAATGCCAGCCTTGCTGGCTTAAGAGACCCTGTTTCAAAATAAAAATATAAAATAGGTCTGGGAGTGTAGCCCGGAGTAGGGTTTCCAGGAACCCCAGTACCACACACACAAAAAAAAAATTGTGGGGGATATTATGAGTATAGAATTTGTTCAAGTGATTAGAGTTAAGTTGTATTAGCTTAAATAGCTTTTATTAGCATAATGTCTCATTAAATTTTATGATCATCACAAAGCAAAAATTTCTAAGCAAATGTGGAAAGGATAGAAAATATTCAAAGCATACCACCACAGAAAATGATAAAACCACAAAAAACAAGGCAGTAAGGGAGAAACAAAGATCTATAAATTGAGTAGAAAGCAATTTTGTAAATGGCAATGCAAATACGTATCTCTCAATAATTACTTGGAATTGAACTAAGTTCTCTAATCAAAAGACATCAAATGGCTGAGTGGATTAAGAAACAAGGCTCTAGTATATGCTGCATAAAAATATTGACTTTTTGTCTAAGGACACATATAAACTAAAAATGACTTGACGGGAAAATATATTCCATGCAAATGGAACCATAAGAAAATGGGGGTAGTTAAATTTTTGTGAAAGAGAGATGAAGCATGAACTTTACATTTGATCTCAGCCAAAAGGCTGAGAAGCAATGAAGCAAAACTTTAAAAGTAGAGGAAAAAGTTCATAATGCGATGATAAAGCTCTCAGCTCATCTAGAAGTCGTAACAATTTTAAACATATGTGCATGCAAAACCATAACAACTAGTTGTATAAAGCAAATATTAATGGATATGAAAGGAAAGAGAGACTACAATACAATAAGATAGAAGACTTTGTACCTACTTTTAACATAGGCTACACATCTAGACAGAAAATTAGTAAGAAACCATTTAACTTGAGCTATACTTTAGACCAAGTAAATCTAACAGATATTTACAGAATCAGCTATCCACCAGCAACAGAATATACATTCTTTTCAAGGACACATGGAATACTCTCAAGGATAGATAATATGTTAAGCCACAAAAATAAGTCTTATCAAATTTAAGAAGTCTAAAATCATAATAAGCATCTTTTCTGATCTCAATAAAAGTAGAAACTAATAATAGGAAGAATGTTAGAAATTTTATAAATATGTAAAAATAAACATTAGGCTCCCGAATAAACAATGAGTCAATGAAGAAATTAAAAGAAAAATTAAGCTGAGCATGGTGGTGCATGCCTGTAATACCAGTACTTGGGAAGCTGACATAGGAGAAGCACAGGTTTCCAAGGCCAGCCTCAGCAACTTAGGGAGACCCTCAACAACTTGGGAAGACAGTGTTTCAAAATATAAAGGAGAGGTAGGTATTCTACCACTGTATGTATGCCACTATTACTATGAACTACAATATGATGTGAGACTAAAATGCACCAATAAAATAAATAAATAAATAAATAAATAAATAAATAAATAAATAGGCTGGAAATATAGCTCAGAGATAGAATGCCCCTGGGTTTAATCCCTACTCCCACAAAAACAATACACAAATTTAAATTTTATGAGACATGGAAAATAGAAACACATCTTATGAGAAGTATAAAAGGCAGTCCTGATAAGGTAGTTTATAGTATTTAGTATCTATATCAGAAAAGGACAGCTCAAGTAAACAACTAACAGATATAGACAAAATAAGACCAAAATAATCCCAAACCTAGCAGAAGGTTGTTTTCACAAACAGGTTTAAATGGTTTCCATTTCTCCCACACATAATGGTAGGCATACAGGAAATCAATAACATCTGTTTGATTCTTGGAAGAGGCCATCTGTCCTGGTCCGTGAGCGTCTCTGAAAATTCATATTGAATATCTCAGGAATAAAAAGCTCTAACTGTTCTTTTTCCAGGTATGCCCTCAGAATTTTCATTGGAGAAAACCCCAGAGATGAGGTAACATCTCTTTCTGGACGATGAGCAGGCTTGCTTCTGTTTAATATAAAAACAGTGAATCCTCCAAGAGCAGGGTTCTTCTTCTGTAATCCACTGAGCACCATTTAGGACCACTGGAATCCTCCTTGTGGGACCTGCAAAATCTGCAGAAACCACAAATTAAAATGAAGCTCACAATAAAATCTGATTTTCGTGTTTAGTGTATTCTTCCAGTGAAACATTAGCATGTAAACAAAATAGCTTTCATAGTTATTGACAGTTATTGACACTAATTTGGTGGATAAAAAGTGTAGAGTAGTAAATGGGCAAAAAAAAGAAATAATGGCAGAAGCCAATTATAAAATGATAAATAATGCAATAAAAATTAAATGACATACTTAAGAAAAATACATAATAGAACATTAAATTCTATTACAGAATCCTTTGGTTTAAAATAGTTATTAGAAAACTGTGAGCTTGGCATGGTGGTGAGGCAGGGCAGAGGACCTGGGTACAGAAAGAATTAAAGTGGCCATCTGCCTCCCCATTTCTGTAAGGTTGTGGGAGGGTGAGAGATGTGTGGGCACCCGGGAACAGGGCCCTGACCAGCCCACAGATAATCATTCAAATTAATTCAAAATTGTGCAAAAGTCATTTGTTCCCTTAACCCATTTCTTAGCAATCAGAAAAGAACAGATAGAAAACCTCAGAAAAGTTTATTTTTTAAATTTATTTTTTTATTTTTAAAATTTTTTTATGAAGGACACTGATTTTTTTAAATGTGGATCATCTTGAAAATAGCATACATTCAGACTGTGCTTGGTGCCCTCTAAAGCCCACTTCTCAAGAGCTTTGAGGTCATTCTCTTTTTGCCCCCCTCTCATGAGGGAGGAGCTGGTTTGTCTTCTCTCTTCCCCTGACTTAAAATAAACTTTCATATTTCTATATCCTCTACTAGTCCTTGGACTTCATTCATTCAAATCCACTGGACAAGAATTCTAAAAGAGAAGATACTCCCATTTCAGTGGCACACACCTGTAATCCTAGTATTGGGAGGCTAAGACAGGAGGATCACAGGCTCACAGCTAGCCTCAGCAATTTAGAGGCCCTCAGGAACTTAGCGTAACCTTGCTTCAAAGTAAAGAATAAAATAGGGCTTATGGTGTAGCTCAGAGGTAGAATGTTCCTGTATTCAATCCCAGTACCACAATAAAAAGGAAGGAAGGAACAAAGGAAGAGAGGAAAGAAGGATGAAAGGAAGAAAACTGTGAAGAGAGGGAGAGGCTGGTAAAAAAATAAATGCTTATAAATTCACCTTTTCTTGTGCTGAAGGTTATAAAGAAGAAATTGGATATATAAAACTGTAATAAGATGCCAATTAAACCAGGAAAATATAAAGAAAAGAAAAATTTTTTTCTTTTGAATAAACCATCTTCACCACTAATACCAAGGAAAACCTCCATCCCTTATGATTAGTTTAATTCACTTAAAAACAAGAGCTTGAAGAATGGGAGAAACTCTTTGCCAGCAACTCCTCTGATAGAGGACTAATATAGAGAATTTATACATAAAAAATAAAAAACCTTAACACCAAAAGAACAAATATTCCAGTCAAAAAAGGGCAATTGAATTGAATAGAAACTTCTAAAAAAATACACATGGGCAAAAATATACAAAAAAGTTCTATATCATTACAAACCAGGGAAATGCAAATCAAAACTACACTAATATTTCACTTAACCCCAGTTAGAATGGTAGTTATCAAAACTATAAATGATAATAAATACTAATGAGGATGTAGAGAAATAGGAACCCTTGTACAATGTTGGTGGGATGACAAATTAGTGCAGCCACTTTGGAGATATGTATGAGAATGCGACCACCATATGACCCAGCTATACCACTCCTAAGTATCTTTTCAGAAGAATTAAAGTCATAACACTATAGTGATGCATACATATCCATGTTTATAGCAGCACAATTTATAATTAGCTGAATTATGGAGCCAATCTAGGCAAATAAATAATGGATGAATAGATAAAGTTAACAGGTAAATGAATAAAGAAAATGTGTTATATACATACAAGAGAGTTTTACTCAGCCTTAAAGAAGAACAACCTTTTGTCAGTTGCAGGAAAATGGACAGAATTAGAGGAATATTGCACCAATTGAGATCAGCTAGTTTCAGAAAGTCAAGGATCATATGTTTTTTCTTATATGTGGAAGCTCTACAGAAAATAAGAAACAAATGGGACTTCATAGGAATGAGGACAGTAGAATAGTGAAAGGGGGTCTAAGGAGGAAGGAAGGGAGAGAATGAACAGACCAAATAGTATTGTGTACATAATAAAGGTGCCACTAACAACCTTATTAGCATGTATGGGAAGGAGGGGGCACAGCAGGATGGGGTTAAGAGAGATAACTGCAGCAAGAGACGTGCATATAAAAGTACCACTTTGAATCTCACTATGGTGCATGATTATATTGCACTAATAAAAATTTTTTAAAGAAGCATGTGATGAACACTCATCCTCTATAAGATAAGCTATGAAAGTAGTTGTCAACTCTGGTAGATGCTTTGGGAATTCAAGACTGGGCTCTGGTATAAAGAGAGAGATCATGTGGGAAGATGAACCACAGACTGAGCCCTGGAAAGCAGCAAGTGGAGTCCTAGGTACTAGTCATAAAGTTAACACATTCAGGCTATCTACTTGAAGGTTTTATTTCTATGTAACATTCACTAATAGAGATTGTGTGAGAAAATTCCCAGAAAGATGAGCTTATCCTATGAGAACCAAAAAAAAAAAAAAAAAAAAAAGTTAAAGCAAAGATTTTGGAGACGTCTTTACCTGCAAACAGCTGAGAAGCAAAAACAAAGTCAAACAAAACAAAAGCATCCTCTTTAAGTAAGCAGATACATAGAAATTGCAGTGTAGAAAGTAAAAGGCAGTTTATCATGACAGTTGAATATGGAGAGAGAAAGTTCAGGTATTAGCAAAGAAGAGAAAGAAGAAAAGAACTAGAAAAGCAATCAAGTGATTTGAGAGCATCCATAACTAAAGTCAGTAAGGAGGGAAAGAAGTTTATAACTCCTATTTATTATGGTTGGAAAGTAAAGGAGGGAAATACATCTAGAACATTATCCCATCAAAATATAATGCAAGCAATATTTCAATTGGAAAGACTCCAGTGGTCAGACTAAAATGTAAAAGGAAACTAGAAATTAGTACAACACATAACCCAATATTCCCATATTATCATTTAAAAATGTAATCAATTTAAATTTAAATTACTAATGGTATTTTTATATTGTTTTTAACACAAGGCCTCTAAAATCCAGCATATATTTTATATTTACAGAACCTCTACTTAGACTAACCATATCTCAAGTGCTCAAAAGCCAAATGTAGCTAATGCCTACATTATTACCTACTGTAGATCAAAGAAGCATAAAGAAATATTAAGTTCAATAAAATTAGGAAGGATATTTTAAGAAGTATATAATTCTGTATCAAGAAGTATATAATTCTGTATCAAGAGTTTTCAGGTCACTTAAAACATTTTGTGTTGGAAAACTTGATTAGTGAAAGAGGAGATATAAAAGACCAGAATGGGAAAATAAGGCCTTAAGTAACTGAATACGATAAGACTTTCTTGCAAAAGAAGGCATATAGGCATTTGGATAGGAAACAAAAACCAAAATGTTTTTCCTAATGTTTTGACTCTTATATTGTGTGTTGCTGTCAGTAAAACCTATGAAATAAATTACAACCAGAATGTAAAAAGAAAGAAATGCTCAAAGGTTAGTATGAATTATGAACACAATAATCTATGAAAAGTAATTAACTTTCTGAGCCATAGGACCTCTTCTACACTGTTGGGATTGCAAATTAGTTTAGCCACTATGGAAACAGTGTGGTTTAAAATGTTATATTGACACATACATATGCATGTTTATAGCAGCATAATTCACAATAGCCAAATTATAGAACCAAAGTAGGTGCCCATCAACAGATCAATGGATTACAAAATTATAAGATGTACACACAATGGGATTCTTCTGCTCAGCAATAAGGAAGAACAAAATTATGTAATTTACAGGAAAATGGATGGACTTGGAGAACATTATGTTAAATGAGATTAGCCAGTCACAGAAAGTGAACGCTCAGATGTTTTCTTTTATGTGCAGAAACTAAGGAGTAATCTGGATATAAGTTGGACTTTACATAATGGAAAGATACTCCAGTGGAATGAAGGAGGGAGTCTAGGAAAGTGTTGTAAAACAGGGAAGAAGAATTAATAAGGGAAAAACTTCCATTTATGATATGCACGTATGTGAGAATAGCAATGCCAGTCACAGTATTATGTATGTGGAAGGTGAGGGCGGTTGGGGAAGCTCCCCAAGTGTTGTGGGCATGTATGACACAATCACTATGAGCTAGATGATAATGTGGGTCTACAATACATCAATAAAAGTTTATAAAATAAAGTAAAAATACTTGGAACTCAGTTAATATGGAAAAAGATGACAATCACCAAATTAGTTTTGAACAAGTTTTGCCACATGTATCTCCATATATTTTTATTGTAAACGTATTGCTTTTTCACTTTAATTTGGTTGTCCTTTGCTACTGCATAGAACTATAATACATTTTTACACATTCATCTTGTACTGCTAAATCACTTATTTCTTATAACTTTCATTCATATACCACTAGACTTTCTACCTACAAAACCATGTCATCTGCAAATAAAAACAATTTTAATTTTTATTTTAAAATAAATTGGTGGAAAAAAGCATATAAAATTTTGGAAAATAAGTATCAAATGTATATTAAATTGCATTATCTTACACATACTTACACATATTAAAACCTATTTATTTTGAAACAATGTTGCATTAGCTGTAGAGTCACAAAGATAGTACAAAGTATACCTTCACTTTCTCCTAATACAGTCATGCTATATTTATAGATAATTAGGCTTATTACAATAGAAACTGCAAACTTTTAAAATATGTTTAATTTTTATATTTGCATGTGCAAATTTCTCTTATAAATTTATATTCAGAGATAAAAAATGTTAAAGGAATGATCCAGAATTCTGCTGAGAAGCCTGGAGTGGTGGTGTATGCTTGTAATACCAACATTTAGGAGGCTGAGATAGGAGGATAGCTGTTTGCGAACAGCCTCAGCTGCTTCCTCAGCTACTGAGTGAGGCCCTTCACAATTCAGTGAGATCTCATTTCAAAATAAAGAATAAAAAATAGAAGTGTAGCTTAGAGGTAGAATACCCCTGGGTTCCATCCCCAGTACTGGGAAAAAAAAAAAAAAAGAATTCTGCTGAGAGGTTGGTAAGCTTCTGTGTAGGGCTTCAACAACGTGTCTAGGTACACAAAGATGACTATAAATTTTAATTTGTGGGTTTTTATTAATTGGCTGATAAGAAGTCCTTGAAGATTGGGAAAGAAGTCAAGATAATTATCATAAATATTGGTTAGGTAAAACTGAGGAATGGAAATTTAGAAGGATTAGAACTATGAAACAAAGTACAACTGAACATTTGAAGTACTTTATATGTGAAGTTGGTATCTCTGAAGTCCAATTTCACTGTTTTTCTAAACAAATAGGATGGAATGTCCCATGATTGTAGCAAGAAAGCTGTTTTATTCTCGCTTATCGAATGTTAATTTAAAAGCAGTGTAATCATTTAATGCTATTGACATATTGAGATTATGATCTCATTTTATACATTTGCTTTACAGACAGACTTGAGAGTCCTTCCAAATCAGGATACCTATTAGGAAGAATCTCCAGAGTCCATTATTTTATTGCAAGGTCAAAATCTGTGTGTGTTTGTGTGTTAATGGGGATTGAACCCAGGAGAATACTACCTCTAAAAAATTTTTGTTTGTTTGTTTTGAAACAGATTCTGTTAGGTTGCTGAGAGTCTTGTTATGTTGCTGAGTTTCTTCTCAAATCTGTGATCCTCCTGTCACAGCCTCCCAAGTATTCGGGGTTATAAGAGTGAGCCACCATGTTCAGCTTCTAAGGTAAACATTGTTTAGTTGATATATACGAGAAATTGAAATTAAAATCTCCTTAGACTCTATCACATTCTCCTGAGTATTTTATACTAAATTCATGTTTTTATTATTGATATCACAAGTAAAGCTTTGTAGGTAAATATCTTTTTTCCAACCCTCTTCCTAAATGCTTATAATATTCCCCTTGCAAATCAATCTATCAAAAAATAAAGTTTAAGAAGAAAGAGGAAATAAAATGAGTGAAACAAAAATGAACTTCCACTTTCAATGCGCATTTATGTCAATGCACTTTATGAAGAAGCTCTTAGGAACTGACTCTGCGAAGCTGTCCTGGAGTCCTTCACATGGAATATCTGATTATTGCTGATGTCAGGTTTTATCCCCATTATTCTTGGAGGCCAGTGTCCCATATTGCTTGGTAAATGACTCTTTTCAAGTATGGCTTAGATTGTCAAATAAAAATATAAACAAAAGTCAAATGTGGGCCAAAGTAAATATTAATTTAAAAACTACAGCTTGAGATCCAAAATGAAGTAACTTTTTTGGCTAATAGCTGCAGTTTTGCTAAGCTGTCTGCACTTGGAGTAAATGAAAAAGAAGGAAAAAAGTGCTGAGCAGAGAAAATACTAGCATTAACAGTCACAACAACTTATGAGAGAAAGCAGATCTAGAAGTACAGTGTGTATTCTCAACAGCCCAGTACTAATCTGGTCGATGAATATTTCTTCCCCAACACAAGTTTATTGGAGCATGTGGGAGTCTCCATTGTTCCTTGGATCATGGCTTTACTTTCCCCAGGACACCAATGCAGTCTTTCCTCTAAAAGCATTCTATGCCACGAAACCTCTCACTGCCCTTGGATCAGGTCAAATTTGGTTCCATATTTTCCCATAGAGCTCTGTTCAGAGTTTTGGGATAGGGCCACTGCATGAAGTCCTAGGGGAGAAATGTGTTGCCAAGGAAGATGTCACACTAGCTGTTTATTTCTTAGTGGGATGAAGGCTTTCTCATGTAGTTGAACAGATGCCTTCAAATCTTGGGCTTAATGCCCTCTACAGTTTACAAAGTGCTAGCAGGTTGTACAGACACATTAGCCTTCACTGTAATAATCCCATGGGCAGACCATAGCAGATATCTATAATCCAAATTTTATAAATTAGGAAGCTGAGGCTTAGAAGTTTTATTGATTTGCTAGGTCTATGTTTTACTCCCCTCTTCCATATCCTATTACATTGCCCATGATAATTTTTTCTTTTTAAAATTAAAATAAATATATGTGTTATATATTTTGGACAACTCCATAATGCAGGCATGTAAATGAAGAGAAAAATATTATTATGGGCTTTCCTCATGTGTGTCAAGTGTAAAAGGTGAAAATATACTCAAATATATGAGTGCTAAAAATTCTTCAGTATTTCAATGATTAGCCTTATCTTCTGGAACTTTCCATGAATCTTTGAAATAGTTAAATTTGAGTCTGTGATAGCTATTTGCAATAAAATGTTTTCTCATTTGATATATTCTTCAGTGGTTGAGCATCTATTATAAAACATAAATACCAAAAACACTTGTTAATATTAAATAAATTAGGGTCACCTGTTCAAATTTACATACTGGTTATAACTAGAAAAGTACAAATTAATAGCAAAGTAGGAAACCTGCCATATTCTGTAAAAACAAGCATCTCAATGCTAATGTATCTGTGTGCATATGTTCACAAAGCAAACTATAATAAATAAAATATTTATAGCATAAAGCTTCTGACCTAAGAAATACTTTGGCCTATAACTTATAAATCTGATCCTTAAAATATAATTTTGAAGAATAAATTGATGGAGCTAAAACAAATCAAGCAACACCACCAAAATTCTTCAAATTTCTAACTTTTACAGGTAGAACATATGACTGAAATTTAGGCCTGCAGACTTTATCAATTCAAATAGGTGAAGAAACACCATTGAGAATTATTTCTACTCTAAAGGGTATAATAGATTCCATAGATTCAATATGTCAGCTAGAGTGAGTTTAACTGCAGTATTTTTCAGTGAACTTCAAGTTCAAGAATTCCATTTCAGATGTGGAAAATGCCAGCAGAATATAATAAAGAGCCAAAATTATTATTATTAGAAAAACAATATGTTTTCCTAACTTTACATTCATAATATTTCAATAGGATTAAAAAGAACAGAATGAAAACTAGAATGTTGTTGGTAAGACTCTGAAAAAATATTTAACATGGATTATTTTAAAATTTACATTAAATAATAGAATGCAAAGTATATAGAAAGAGGTCACTTGTGAATGTGAGTGCCTGACATTGCCATAGAAATTTTATTGGAATTGTATTTGAAATTATTTGATAGACAACTGTGTTCAAGGGTGTTTTTGTTTTGTATACCAGCATTCTATACTTGTAGTAGGGCTATGAAAAGGGGGATAACCCCAAATACTAGAAAATCTCAATTACATAACATGACATTGGAAGAATCTTACCCCCCTAAAATGTTTGACTAGTCTTGCTGTATACCACCAGATGGAAGAACTGTGAAGATTCTAAATTGGTTGGAATATTTTAGGGGAAGTTAGGGCTATGCCCACTTTAAAAATGACACACTGACTTATTTATCATAGTTAATAATATTTGTTGAACTAAAAGCCTGGGTATGGGTAAAAAGAAACTCTTGTACACTGTTGGTGGGATTGCAAATTAATATAGCTTCTATGGAGATCAATGTCAAGGTTTTTCAGAGGACTGAGAATAGAACCACCATATAATACAGCTATAACAAACTTAACTTCTAGGTATCTTTCCAAAGGAGTTGAAGTCAGAGTATTATAGCAATACATGCATATCCATGTTTATAGCAACATAATTTATAATAGCCATATTATGGAATCAACATAGGTAAAATTCAACAGATAAATGGATTACAAAAACCACATGATCTTATCAATAAATGCTGAAAAAGCATTCACCAAAAATCCAACAGCCATTTATGTTAAAAACACTCAGAAAATTGGAATAGAAGGAACATATTTCAACATCATTAAGGCTATATACAATAAACCCAAAGCCAACATCATATTGAATGGAGAAAAACTGCAAGAATTTCCTCTAAAATCAGGAACAAGACAAGGATGCCCACTATTACCACTCCTTTTCAATATAGTCCTTGAGACTCTTGCCACAGCAATAGACAAGAGAAGGAAATCAAAGGAATTCAAATAGGAAGAGAAGAATTAAAACTATCCTTATTTGCAGATGATATTATTCTTTATCTAGAAGATCTAATGAACTCAGCCAAAAGACTACTGGAGCTGATTAACCAATTTAGCAAAGTTCCTGGATACAAAATCAACCTAAAGAAATCAGTTGCTGTTTTTGTGCCAACAATGAATCCACATGAAAAAATAAAATGATTTCATTTACTATAACCTCTAAACCAATAAAATACCTAGAAATAAACCTAACCAAAGATGTAAATGACCTCTACAGAGAAAACTACAAAACATTAAAGAAAGAAATTGAAGAAGACCTTCAAAGATGGAAAGATCTCCATTGCTCATGAAAAGGCAGAATAAATATCATAAAAATGGCCATTCTGCTAAAAGTGATCTATAGATTCAATGCAATTCCCATTAAAATACCAACAACATTTCTCATAGACCTGGAAAAATCAGCTATGAATTTTGTATGCAGAAAGAAACCCAGAATAGCCAAAGCAATACTCAGGAACAAGAACCAGGCAGGAAGCATCACAATCCCAGACTTCAAATTATACTATAGAGCAATAGTAGTAAAAACAGCATGGTATTGGCACAACAGGCAGACTGACCAGTGGAACAGAATAGAATATACAGAAACAAACCCACACATCTATAGTCAATTGATCTTTGACAAAGCGGCCAAACTCATACGCTGGAGAAAAGACAGCCTTTTCAACAATGGTGCTGGGAGACCTGGCTGTCCATTTGTTGAAAGTTGGATGTGAATCCTTCTCACCATGCACAGGAATCAACTCGAGATGGATCAAAGACTTAGAAATTAGACCAGAGACTGTGGAGTAATTAGAAAAAGGCATAGGATTAACAATCCAACATATAGGCACAGGCAGTAACTTTCTCAATAAGACTTCCAAAGCACAGGAAATTAAAGCAAAAATTAATAAGTGGGATCTCATCAAACTAAAACATTTCTTCTCATCAAAGAAAACCATCAAGAACCTAAAGAAGAAGCTACAGAATGGGAAAAGATCTTTACCAGCCACTACTCTGATAGGGGGCTAATATCCAGAATATACAAAGAGCTCAAAAGACTCTACACTAGCAAAACAACCCAATCATGAAATGGGCCACTGAAATGAATGGACATGTCACAAAAGAAGAGATACAAATGGCCAATAGATACATGAAAAGATGTTCAACATCACTAGTCATCAGGGAGATGCAAATAAAAACTCCTGAGATTCCATCTAACCCCAATCAGAGTGGCAAGCATTAAGAACTCAAACGACAACAATTGCTGGCAAGGATGTGGGGAAAGAGGAACTCTTTTATACAGTTGTTGGGAGTGCAAAGTAGTTCAGCCACTATGGAGATCAGTGTGGAGATTCCTTAGAAAACTGAGAATAGATTCACCATTTGATCCAGCTATACCAATCCTGTGTATCTTTCCTAAGGGGTTGAAATCAGAGAACTATATTAACATATGCATATCCATGTTCATAGCAGCACAGTTTGTAATAGCCAAAATATGGAACCAACCTAGATCTCCATCAACAGATGCATGGATTGCAAAATTATGGGAAATAAACACAATGGAATTCTATTCAGCTAATAGCATTTGCAAGAAGATGGAAGGAACTGAAGAACATTATGTTAATTGAGATTAGTCAAGCACAGAAAGAGAAGGGACATATGTTATCTCTAATATGCCCAAGCTAGGGAGGAGTGCTAATACCAGAGGGATCCAGATGATGGAGGGGAAATCTCAGCAAAGCTAGAATGGAAGAATAAGAGAGGAAGAAAGCTGAGTTTTTTTTAAATGGAAGAGCTACATCCAAATATGTGTAATAGTATAAATATAACATGGTTAACCTGGACACTCTTTATTGGGAGGGAGGAAGAAATGGGGGGGGGAGTGGGCACGAAGCACAATCTAAATGTACACCATTTTCAATATGTTCCACTTATAAATAAAATAAAATATGTAAAATCTTTGAATGCTAAAAAAGAATAAATAAAATAAATGTTAACCCCACCCTTAAAGGACTTCCCTACAATTTTAGTCTATATTTCAAAAATCTATAAAACCTATACTGCCAAAGGGTCTTGGCTTCTGCTCTCACTTGATACAGTCTGTCAGGCTCCTGACATTAAACACTCTTTCTTATCAGGGTGTATGTGGTATTTACTGTGCCAATATCTCATTGGTGTGGTGACTGGGATGTAGGCTCTCCCATAGACCTTGGTCTCCCCCAGGAATCTGAGCTGCTTTGGGATAGTGACCCCAGGCATAGGACTGCCACAGGAAGCGCTTGTCTTACCCACACACCGGCCATCTCATTTACATGGTGAGTGTGTTTTGGGGTTTCACTTTGTGAGTCTCTCTTCTATCCTCTCACTTCTCCTCTTCTTCTCTTCTCTTCTCTTCTCTTCTCTTCTCTTCTCTTCTCTTCTCTTCTCTTCTCTCTTCTCTCTTCTCCTTCTCCTCCCTCCCTCTCCTCCTCCTCCTCCTCCTCCTCCTCCTCCTCCTCCTCCTCCTCCTCCTCCTCCTCCTCCTCCTCCTCCTTCTTCTTCTTCTTCTTCTTCTTCTTCTTCTTCTTCTTCTTCTTCTTCTTCTTCTTTTCTCTCTCTTTCTCTCTCTCTCTATTTCTCACCTATCACTGCAAGGCTCCTACAAGCACTCAGAGCAGCAAGGTTATGGTAACAACCCTCCTTCTCGCCTCCCTTTTCCTACTTGTTGGTTTGATTGGGTTTAGGGCTCGCCATGGGAATTGCTTAGTCACATACTCCCTCCAACTCTCCTCTGGCTGTCTGCTTGCCAACCTCCTTCTCCTAAAGTTGGCTTCAGACCTTAAGCGGACCAAGCTCATTTTTTCTCTGTAATTGGGCTTGGCTACTTTATGATTTAGACAATACCTCCAAATGGCCGTTTAATGGCACCTTTCATCCACGATTATTTGGGATTTATATAATTTCTTTGAGTTCTCCAGAGATTCCCTACATCCAGACTTTCTCCTATCTCTGCTCTAAGCCTTCTCTCTGCACTTCCTGCTCCCCTGCTCCATTTGTGCTTGCCATCAAAGATTCTATTTCCCAGGCATCTGACTCCTCCGTACACTCCCCAAACCTCCCTACTCCACCTTCTGCTCCACCAGTATCTCAAAACCACCCTTTTCTCTTCCCCAGCTCTCTAAGACCCAATCATGCCTTGCTGCCTCTGCTACAGCCACCAATGCCGCTCCTCCACCCTGGGAAGCAGATCCTTCTACCCCTGATACCCCTCGTGCCCCTCTCATTCCTCTAGGTGAGGTGACAAGGGTGGCGGGAATAATTCACAGCCATGTCCCATTGTCCTATGGGTGATCTTTCTGAAATTGAAAAGCACTTGGGGTCTTTCACTTCTAACTCCTCTACCTATATTAAAGAGTTTTAATATGCTACACAATCCTATAATCTGACTTTCCATGACATTTACATTGTACGTTCTAACACCCTTCTTCCTGAGCAGTGAAGATGAGTATGGCCCCACATATGCTGGTGAAGTCCACCAAACCACTCCTGCTCATCCTCTGGGAACCTGAGACTGTTCCTGATCAAGATCCCACTAGAACTAAAATACTCCCAATGGTATTATGCACAGAGACCAATTCATTACTTGCCTATTGGCTAGACTAGCAAATCCACCCCCAAAGCTGTCAATCATGACACACTTCAAGGAATCATCCAAGATAAAAATGGGAACCCATCTGCCTTTTTAAAGATCAACTAAAGGTCTTTTATAATACACTAAATTAGAAATCCACTGATGGCCACAATCTCCTTATGTTTTACTTTTTCACTCAATGTGCATCTGACATCAGGACCAAACTTAAGTGCCCAGAAGGGGACTGCCCAACCCTCCCCCCAAGCCCAAGTACTTGAAGTGGCTTGTAAGGTCTATAACAGTAGAGAAGACAAGACTAAATGGGCCAAATACCAAATGTTAGCCAAAGCCTTACAACCTAGGTCATCAACTTTTCTGACTCTAAACCACATAGAGCCTCTGGGTCCATATTTCAAATGTGGTCAAATGGGTCACTGGGTAAAGGCATGTCCAAATCCCTGCATATCTCCAGGTTCTTATCCCAAATGCCATAAAAGGGGGCCACTGGAGTATTGAGTGTTCCTTTCTTCTCAAGGTAGAAGGTTCCATTTGGCTCCACCCTGCCTCTGGCAGATCTTCTGGGACTAGAAACGAAGCATTGACATGGCCTAGGATTCCATCACAATGCAGAAGCCCAGGATAATCATCTTGGTAGCAGGTAGGCCCATGTCTTTCCTTACACATAAAATCCATGTACACAGTGTTAACTCAATATTGGTATGCCTACCTCTTTTTCCCCAAACTCCATAGTCAAAATGCAGGAAAAACTATATCAACCCCAACAAACACAGCTCTTATTTTGCATTTTTCAAAATGTCCTCTTTTCACAATCTTTTTTAGTCATTCCTCAATGCCCTATATCCCTCATGGGACAAGATCTCCTTCACAAATTTTTCTCTATTTTCTTTTTCCTCCTACAGAGCCCTTCCCCTGACTCATCTTTGCTCCCTCTCCTCCTTCTTGCTATCTAAAAAAAGTCCAGGATCCCCCTCTTATTCCATTCCTTATATTCCCCTGGGTTTGGGATACCAAAACCCCATAGTAGCCACCCATCATCCCCCAATAAAAATTAAATTCGAAGATCCATCTAGATTCCTTCTCAATCCCAATACCTTCTTCCCCTCTCTAGGGTCTGGGGATTACAGTCCATCATTCATTCCAGAATTGTTACAAAAGGCCTGCTATGCTGAACTGACCCTCCTTTAATACCTCTATCCCAACAGTTAAAAAAGCTAATGGTACTTAGCAGTTAAGAAACCTAATGGTGCTTACTGCCTTGCTTAAGACCTCCAACTAATTAATGCCACAATTATCCATCTGCAACCCATAGTCCCAAACCCCTATACCCTTCTTGCCTCTATCCCAGCATCCACTACTCACTTCTCTGTCTAGATCTCAAAGATGTTTTTTTCTCTATTCCCATCCACCCAGATTCCCAAGACCTCTTTGCCTTTACCTGAATGGACTCAGACATCCATTTCTCCACCTAACTTGCTTGGACTGTCCTTCCCCAGGGTTTTTGAGATAGCCTCCACCTTTACAAACAGGCCCTATCCAATCTAAACCTTTCTCTCTCCTTTCTTCTTCAATATTTAGATGGCTTTTACTTTTGCCCCTCTTCACAAAAGAAGAGCTATACAAAAACACCACTTCTTAATTTCTAGAAGTCAAAGCATTATTGAGTCTCTCCCTCCAAAGCCCAACTCTCCCTTCCTTCAGTTACCTACCTAGGCCTCCATCTCACCCTACCTCACAAAGCAATTATGGTAGACAGAAAATAATCTTATTGCCTCATTTCCCCATCAAAAACCAAAAAGGAAAGAATATTCTTTTTGAGATTGGCAGAGTTCCTTCAGACATGGATTCCCATTTATTCACTCCTAGATGACCACTACACAAGGCTGCAAGAGGCCCCTTATCTAAACCTCCCTTGTGACTTATAAATCATTCTTACATTAAATTACAACAAGCTCTACTCACAGCACCTGCCTTATACCTACCTGATCTCTCTTGCCCCATTTTTCTCTCTTGTCCCATTCAATCAGGGGTTTGCTCTGTGAGCTTTAGGACACCAGCTATGTCCTACCTTTGCCCCTGTAGCCTATCTTTCCAAACACCTTGTTCCCACCATTTGTGGATGAGCACCTTGCCTTCAAACACTAGATGCTTCTGCTATTCTAATTCAAGAGTCCAAAAAGCTCAACTTTGGTTTGCTGACCCCAATAGTCCTATCCTCTCATATCCTTTCCAACTTCCTAACTTATAAAGGACTCCAGACCTTTCCTTCATCTTGCTTCCTATACCTTGAGACTTCCCTCATAGAAGACCCCTTCATTACCTTTCAAATCTGCCCCATCTTAATCCTGCCATGTTTTTACCTGTCCCTAGCCACATCCAATTGCCCTATTCTCCATCCCATTCCTGTACAGAAACATTAGAACAACTTCTCCCAGATCAATTCCACATTCATGAAGGACCCCTCCCTAATTCCACATTTGTCTGGTTTACTGATAGGATTTCCTTCCTAAATGAGGGTCATAGAAGGGCAGGATATGCTCCATCTCAAATACTCAAACAAATGAAGCCAAGACTTTGCCCTTAAATACTAAAAATCAACAGGCTGAACTGACTGCTCTTGCTAGAGCTTTCTTTCTAGCAAAGAGATACTTCCTCACTACACAGATTTCAAGTACTATGCCTTTAATATTCTCCTATCTCACTCAGCTATTTGGAAGGAGTGTGGGCTCATGACCACTAAGAGAATAGCCAATATATTACTCTCCTCTCACAAGTGGCCATTATTCCTTCTCCAATAGGAATAATTCACTGCAAAGTTCACCAAAAAGACAATTCAATCATTACAGCCAGTAATAATAGGGCAGATCAAGCAGCTCATCAAGCTACCCTATTCCCTGCCTCAGAAGCAGCACATTTTATTATGAGTCCATGCCCAAGGTGCTGAAAAGTAATATTAAATTTAAAATATAAATTTGAATTATATTTAAAGTGATATGCACATTTTTTGTTCAGGATTTTGAAACTCTGTGTGGAGGCTATCTCATTGAAATTTAAATGTTTATTCTAATCATAGATACACTGCAGTACACACATATTAAGAGGTTTGGCAAAGAATTGACAGAACTGTGCATATAAGAAGTATTGGAATCCCTAATTATTAACCTGGCATTTATCATTAATTTATAGTATAGGTTTGTTGCTTTAATTTGTATAATAAAAGATTAATATCAAGCTCTATGTTTCTAATTATTTTTAGATTTTATAATTCCTAGATATATCAGTTTGAGTTATATATTTTGTTAGGATGAATATATTTTGAATTAATATGTTACAGTTAGTTATTGTTAATCAAATTTAATCTTGTCACTAAATTTTTCTGAAGAATTGCTCTAATGGTATTGAATTATCTGTTTTTTTAAAATTTTTATAGTTCTCATTTGTCTGTCTAACTTGAATTTTGAAAATGAAGAAAGAGGCTTTAAAAAATTTGACCTGGGCAGTATTTTCACAAAATACTGACAAGCAATTTGAAAAATAATTTTTTCTGTCTCTTTTCCTCCCTCTGTTTCTGACTATCTGCTTGCCCCACATAAACCAAATATAAGTAAAACTTTGAATTATATTGATCTTTCTAAAATTTTAATAGCTATTATAAGTAAATAATAAAATAACTCTGAGTCTCAAATTTTATAACATTGTGTGAGTGTGTGTGTATATGTGTGTGTGTGTGTGTGTGTGTGCATCTTGAATATTTGAACCAAATATAAATATTAGGTAATACAAATGTCTGTGTCAATGCTTTTAAATTGAAAAACCAATTATGCCATTATAACTTTATTTTTAATTATTTGTATTACAGAAAAACACATACAAAAAGGGTCATTTCATAAGTGTACAGCTCAAGAATTATCACAAAGTATAAACAAATATGTAATTACCAATTAAGTAAAAAAATAGAACATTATCAGTAAGCCATAGTAAGCCATTCATATTTATCTCCAAAATTACTCCCTTTCTCCATCTCAAAGTAAACTATTATTTTAACTTTATTATACAATTGCCAAACTATGCAAACAGACAAGATGCCCATAACAAATGAATGGTTTACAAAACGATGGGACATGTACACAATTAAATTTTACTCAGCCATAAAGAAAAACAAAATTATGTCATGTGTAGGGAAATGGATGGAACTGGAGAACCTTACACTAAGATTAGTCACAAAAAGTGAAAAAATTGAATGCTTTCCCTAGTATAAGGAAACTAAGAAGAAAAAGGGCTATAGGAGGAACTCTCAATAAAGATGAAGAAATCATAGATGAGCAAATAAGGTGACCTAACTGAGGGTGATGGAAGGGGGAAAGATAAATTCCCTAGTGTACATGATGTACATTCACAAACATATCAAAGTCAATCACTAAGCTAAACATGAGAAGGAGGGAAGAGGAGGGAACGGGATGGAAATTGGGGAAGGGCTAAATGAATGATGCGTGCATGTATGCTTCTACCATTTTGTACTCCATTAAGATGTATGGCTACAATGCACCAATAAAAAATTAAAGTTAAAAATACCATAGATTGGTTGAATATAAATTATGAAAATTTTTCTATCTATTTTTGTGTGTGTGGTACTGGGCATGGAACCTAGGGGAATTCTACCTTTGAACTATGCCCTCAGCCCTATTTTTTATTCTTTATCTTGAAACAGGGTCTCCCTGATGGCTAATGATGTTGAACATCTTTTCATGTATCTATTGGCCATTTGTGTCTCTTCTTTTGTTAAGTGTCTATTCAGTTCAGTGGCCCATTTCATGATTGGGTTATTTGTTTTACTAGTGTAGAATCTTTTGAGCTCTTTGTATATTCTGGATATTAGCCCTCTATCTGAGTGGTGGCTGGCAAAGATCTTTCACTCTGTGGGCTTTCTCTTCATGTTCTTGATGGTTTCCTTTGATGAAAAGAAACTTTTAAGTTTGATGCCATCCCACTTGTTAATTCTTGCTTTAATTTCCTGTGCTTTGGAGGTCTTGTTGAGAAAGTTACTGCTTGTGCCTATATGTTGGAGTGTTAAGCCTATGCCCTCCTCTAATAACTTCACAGTCTCTGGTATAATTTCTAAATCTTTGATCCTGGCCCCTTTGTCAAAGATCAATTGACTATAGGTGTGTGGATTTGTTTCTGTATCTTCTATTCTGTTCCACTTGTCAGTCTGCCTGTTGTTGTGCCAATAACATGCTGTTTTTACTACTATTGCTCTATAGTATAATTTGAAGTCTGGAATTGTGATGCCTCCTGCCTGATTTTTATTGCTGAGAATTGCTTTGGCTATTCTGTCTTTTTTTCCCCTCTATATAAAATTCATGACTGATTTTTCTGTCTATGAAGAATGTCATTGGTATTTTAATAAGAATTGCATCGAATCTATAGATCAGTTTTGGCAGAATGTCCATTTTTATGATATTTATTCTGCCTATCCATGAGCAAGGAGATCTTTCCATCTTCGAAGGTCTTCTTCAATTTCTTTAATGTTTTATAATTTTTTTTTGTAGAGATCTCTTACATCTTTGGTTAGGTTTATTCCTAGGTATTTTATTGGTTTTGAGGTTATAGTGAATGGAATTTTTTTCTTTATTTCTTTCATTGTGAATTCATTGTTAGCATAAAGAATAGCAACTGATTTATTTAGATTGATTTTGTATCCTGCTACTTTGCTGAATTGGTTAATCAGCTCCAGTAATCTTTTGGTTGAGTTTGTTGGGTCTTCTAGATAAAGGATCATGTCATCTGCAAATAAGGATAGTTTTAATTCTTCTCTTCCTATTTGAATTCCTGTGATTTTCTTCTCTTGTCTTAATGCTGTGGCAAGAGTCCCATGGACTATATTAAAAAGGAGTGGTGATAGGGGGCATCCTTGTCTTGTTCCTGATTTTAGAGGAAATTCTTGTAGTGTTTCCCCATTCAATGTTGGCTTTGGGTTTATTGTATATTGCCTTAATGATGTTGAAATATGTTCCTTCTAGTGTTTTTAACATAAATGGCTGTTGGATTTTGTCAAATGCTTTTTCAGCATTTATTGATATGATTATGTGGTTTTTGTTCTCAGTTCTATTTATGTGGTGAAAAATGTGTATTGATTTGCATATGTTGAACCAGCCTTGTTTTTCTGGGATGAAACCAACTTGGCCAAGGTATATACTTCTCTTGATATGGTTTTGAGTGTGTATAGCTAGTATTTTGTTTAGAATTTTGCGTCTATGTTCATCAAAGTTGTTGGTCTGTAATTTTCCTTTTTTGAGATATCTTTATTGGTTTGGGGATTAATGTGACACTGGCCTCATAGAAGGAATTTGGGAAAATTCCATCTCTTTCACTTTCCCAGAACAGTTTTTAAAGTATTCGGATTAGTTCTTCACTGAAGGTTTTGTAGAATTTGGCTGGAAACCTGTCTGGGACTGCGGTTTTCTTTGATGGCAGAAGTTTTATTGCTGTTTCTATTTCTTTGCTTGTTATTGGCTGGTTTCGATGTGCTATGTCCTCTTGGTTCAGTTTATATAGGTTAAATGTGCTTAGAAATCTGTCAATTTCTTCCATATTTTCCAGTCCATTGGAGTATAAGTTTTCAAAACAGTTTCTGATAATCCTTTGAATTTCCTCACTGTCTGTGGTGATGTCTCCTTTTTTATTTCTGATTTTAATAATTTGAGTTGATTCTCTCTTTCTTTTGGTAAGGTTGGCCAGGGGTTTGTCCATCTTACTAATCTTTTCAAAGAACCAGCTTTTTGTTTTGTTGATTCTTTTAATTGTTTTTTTATTCTCTATTTCATTCATTTCCTGCCTTCTGGTGGCTTTGGGATTACACTGTTGCAGTCTTTCTATGTCCTTGAGATGTATCATTAGGTTGTTTACTTGGCGACTCTCTGTTCTTCTTATGTGGGCAATTAGTGTTATAAACTTTCCTCTTAGCACTGCCTTCAAAGTGTTCCATAAATCTTAGTGAGTTGTTTCTCTATTTTCATTTAATTCAAGAAATTTCTTTATTTCTCTCCTAATTTCTGATCTTACCCACTAGTCATTCAAAAGTGTATCATTCAATCTCTATGCATTTAAATAGTTTCTTTTGGGTTTCCTATTGTTGATTTCTACATTCATTCTATTATGATGAATAGATGCAGGGAACTATAGTACATCTTTTGAATTTTCTAGTGCTTGCTTTGTGGCTCAGGATGTGATCTGTTTTGGAGAAGGTTCCATGGGCTGCTGAAAATAATGTTTATTCTGTTGTTCCTGGTTGAAATATTCTGTATATGTCTATTAGGTCCATTTGGTTTATAGTTTTCTTTAATTCTGAAGAGTCTTTACTCATCTTTTGCCTTGTAGATCGATCTGGTGGTGTGAGAGGTTTGTTGAAGTCTCCCAATATTATTGTATTTGGGTCTATTTTACATCTGATGTCCAGAAGGATTTGTTTTACAAATGTGGCTGCCCCCACATTTGGGGCATAAACATTTAATATCATTATATATTCTTGGTGTACTGTTCCTTTTAATAAAAGGTAGTGTCCTGCTTTGTCTCCTCTGATGTGTTTTAGCTTAAAGTCTGTTTTGTTGTATATCAGTGTTGCTACCCTTGCCCATTTTTGGTCTTCATTAGCATGGTATATCTTTTTATATCCTTTTACTTTCAGCCTGTGAATATCATTGGCTGTAAGGTGAGTTTCTTCCAAACATTATATATTTGGTTTATGTTAATCTGCATTGCCAGTCTATGTCTTTTGATTGGTGAGTTAAGTCCTTTGACATTCAGAGTTATTATCAAAATATGATTTTTGTCTCCTATCACTTTGTGTTTTGTCTTCTGTTAGGTATCCTGTTATTTCTTCTTTACTTAGATGCCCCATTGTTCATCTTCATCTCTTCTCTGGTTCTGAAGTTTGCTTTTTTTTCTTCTTTATAGTTTATTTCTTTAAGTATTTTTTTCTAGTGTTGACTTTGAATACATGAATCTTTTGAGGTTCTGCTTACTTTAAACCCTTATGTTTCTCCATCAGAATAGTTTTGCTGGATATAGCAATTTTGGTTGGAAGTTGTTTTCTCCCAGGGTCTGGATCACATCATACCAGTCTCTCCTGGCATTCATGATTTGGGTTGTATAGTCTGGGTTGATTCTTATTGTTTTGCCTGTATATGTCACCCGTCCTTTTGTTCTCACTGCTTTTAAGATTTTTCCTTGGCTTCTATGTTGGTCATTTTGATTATTATATGGCATGGGGAGGTTCTTCTTTGATCTTGTCTTAATGGTGTTCTATATGTCTCCTGAATGTGAAGATCCAAATCTCTTTCCATGTTTAGCAAATTCTCTGAAAATTATTTCTTTGAAGAGTCGGAATGCCCTTAGTCTGTACCTCTATTCCTTCTTCAATGGGTTTTATCCATAAGTTAGGACACTTCATGTTGTCCCATAATTGTTAGATGTTTAGGTTTTGTTGCTGTAATGACTTCTGTATGCTGTTGACTGTGTTTCCAGTTTTGAATGAACTGTCTTCTAACAGTGATATTCTACTTTCCATTTCATTTAATCTTCCAGAATTTCTTTCTATTGCTGTCTTCATTTCATTTATTGACTCTTTCATTTCATTCCAGACCTCTTTCTGATTCTTTCTTAGTGGTTCTATTTTGTCTTTCATCTCCTGTAGACTTGTTTTAAAGCCTTTCATCATATTGTAGATCAAGATTTGGAACTCGCCTTCTTACATTTCTTGTAGGTCAGTATTCATGATTTCTGTTGTCTCCTCACTATTCCTAGTTCTCACATTTTCAAGGCTCTCAGACTTGTTTTTCTGATGCCTTCCCATTGTTTGTGGGTATTATGTTTAATCCAATCTTAGTAGTTGAAATTTAGAAGTGACAACAGGTAAGCAGTGCTTTTTCCAATAGTGGTGGTTGGGTATTGGGGAAGGAGCTGGGATGATGGGTACAGGATTTGGGTAAGGTTGAGAATATGATTAGGTAAGTATGGATTTAAGTGTAATAAGGTAGTGTCTGGATGAGAATGAGAGAAGGTTAGATAGTAGGACTCTTGTAGCTAGTAGAGTATTTAAGTAGGGAGATATATAATACCTAGAGTATTAAACACGGAGATACAATAAAGGAAAATAAAGTCTTGAGAGAATAGAGTAGATAGGCTGATGTGAGAAATTTTTTTAAAAAAATTAGGTGGGGGGAGAAACAATACAAAAGCTAACAATTATACTTTGAGGACAGAAACAAAATCAACAACAAAAAGAAAAAAGAAAAAAAAGGAATAAGAAAGAAGAGAGATGGGAAAAAGAAAAAAAAAAGGACAGAAATGAAACAGACTTAGAAGAACCAGTGACCTTTTGAGAGAAGAAAGCAAAACAAAAACAAAAACAAAAACAAAAACAAAAAAAACCCAACCAAACCAGCAAATAAAAACCTGAATAAAAGAAAGAGAAGGGGAAAAAGCCACAAAATAGAACAAAAAAAAAAAAAAGAAAGCAAAAAATAAAAATTTCCTACTAATTTAAAAACAATGGGCTGGGCCCATGTAATATTTGTATGTCTAATCACTGGAAGATTCTGGGGTATATTCCAATGTCTCTTATTTGCTCTGTACCCTTTTGTCAGCTCTTGACCCAGTCTCTACATGATCTCTTCTCTAGCCTCTGACTGCTTTGTGAAGAGGGCATCTAAAAACTTAGCACACCCCCCTGTGACTTGGTGTCACTGTAGGTTCTAACCAAATCCCTTCTCTGAGCAGACCCTATTACTTGTGTGTGGTCCGGACCACTGCAAAGCTCGCCGTGTTGCCATATCGGGAAGTTTTCCTGTGTGCACAGGTTTCCTCTTCCAGGTCTCTGAAGGACTGTACCACTGTGGGTGCTGCCTTTGGTGAGCACACGGGATTTTGGCTCGGCAGCCACTCACCACTTAAGATGTTGGAGGTCTGGGCACTTTCAAGCACTTGGATTATTTATCTGGATTTCTTGAGACTGCTGCACCAGAGTTCGCGGTTCAGGCCCAGAGCTCGCAACCCTGATGGCATTGGTGGCTGATCCTCAGCAGGTCAGTCACGCGCGCACAGGCTTTTTGCAGTGGATCCCACAGTTCAGAGTAATTGGATTTCTTCTGCTGTGGTTCCTGTTCCTGTTATGGATCTTGAGGTGTATTTATTTTGCTCGTCTAGACTCTGCCTTCTCGGTAGTTGAACTTTTTTTTTTGTTTCAGCTACTGAGATACGCTGCATTCTGCAGTCACCTTTTCTTCCCCTCTCTGTGGTTAATTTGAAGGCAGGTATTTTGTTGCCTCCTACATGATTCTTATTGCTAAGAATTGCTTTGGATATTCTGGTTTATTTGTTTGCCATATAAAATTTAGGACTTATTTTTCTAGACCTGTGGATAAAATCATTGATATTTTAATACCAACTAGCTTTATTGACTCTGTTGATCACTTTTGACAGAATGGAAATTTTAATATTTATTCTGCCTATCTGAGAACATGAAAGATCTTTCTATCTTCCAGATCTTTTTCAAATTCTATCTTACTGTTCTATAATTCTCATTGTAGAGGTTTTTTAACTTCTTGGTTAGATTTACCCCTATGTACTTTATTGTTTTTATGTTATGTTGAATAGACTTGTTTCCTGGATTTTTTTTTCCATTGAATTCATGGTTGGCATATAGAAGAGCTACTAATTTTTTAGATTTATTTTTTATCCTGTTACTTTGCTGAATTTGTTAATCAGTTCGAGAAGTCTTTTGGTTGAGCTTTTTGGGTCTTCTAAGTATAGGTTCATTTTATCTGCAAATAGAAATAGAAATAATTTCACTTCTTTCCTATTTGTATTTCTTTGATTTTCTTCTCTTGACTTATTGTTCCAGTTAGAGACCAAACTACTGTATTGAAAAGGAGTGGTATTAGTGGGCATTCTTGTCTCATTCCTGATTTTAAGGGGAATTCATGCAATTTCCCCATTCAATATGACATTGGCTATATCGGCTTATTATATACTGCCTTTATGGTGTTGAGGTAAGTTCCTTCTATACCAATTTTCTAAAGTGTTTTTAACATGAATGGTTGTTGAATTTTGTCAAATGCTTTTTCAGTATTTATTGAGATGATTCTGTGGTTTTTGTCCTTATTTCTATTATGTAGTAAATTACATATATTGATTTGCTTATTTTGAACCAGCCTTGCATCCCTGAGATAAGATCAACTTATTAATAATATATAATTTTTGATATGGTTTTGAATGTGCATTGCTGGTATTTCATTTAGAACTTTTGTATCTATGTTTTTTACAGGCCTTTTAATTTTTTATTGATGCATTGTAGTCATATATCTTAATGGGATACAAGATGGTGGAGACATACATGCACATATCACCCAATTAGCCCTTAACCCATTCCCATGCATTTCCTCCTCTTTCTTCCTTTTCCTGCTTTGCTTAGTGATTGACTTTTATATGTTTGTTAAAGCACATCATGTTCATTAGAAAATTTTCCTCTTCCCCCCTCCCATCCCCTCAGGTCACCTTATTTGCTCATTTATAGAATCTCTTTCTTCATCTAGAATTCTTCCTATTACCCATTTCTCCCTAACTTTCACATATTAGGGAGAGCATCTTATTTCGTATTTTTTTGTGACAGTAATCTCACTTAGCATAATGTACTCCATTTCCATACATTACCTTGTAAATAATGTAATTGTATTTTTTCTTGATGGCTGAGTAAAATTCCATTGTGTACATATCCCACAGTTCTGTAATCCATTCATCTGTTGATGGACATCTTGGCTGGTTCCATAGTTTGGTAGTGGTAAATTGTGCAGCTATAATCATAGATACACATGCATTATTTTGGTAGTTTAGTTTCCTTTCTTTTGGGTAGATACCCAGAAGTGGTATTGCTGGATCAAATGGTAAATTTGTTCCTCCTCCTCCTCCTCCTCCTCCTCCTCCTCCTCCTCCTCCTCCTCCTCCTCCTCCTCCTCCTCCTCCTCTTCTTCTTCTTCTTCTTCTTCTTCTTCTTCTTCTTCTTCTTCTTCTTCTTCTTCTTCTGGTGGTACTGGGGGTAGAACCCAGGGGCTTTTCTACCTCCGGGCTATACTCCCAGACCTATTTTATACTTTATTTGGAAACAGGGTCTCACTAAGTTGCTGAGAGCCTCACTAAGTAACTGAGGCTGGCTTTGAAGCTGTGCAATCCTCCTGTCTCAGCCTCCCAAGTGCTGGGATTATAAGTGTGCACCACCTCGCCCGGTTTTGTTCCCATTCTTCTGAGGATGCTCCATACTGTATCTGTGTTTATTAAAGATAGTAATCTGTAATTTTCTTTTCATGAAGAATCTTAATTTGGTTTTGTATTAAGGTGATATTGGCTTCATAGAAGGAGTTTGTAAGAATTTGATCTCTTTATTTCATGGAATAATGTATGAAGAATCGGGTTTAGTTCTTTTTTGTAGAATTTTGTACAATACAGCTGGGAATCTATCTGGACCTGGACTTTTCTTTGATGGAAGGCTTTTTATTGCTGTTTCTATTTTTTTTTTTTTTTGCTCTTGGTCATTAGGTTTTCAATATATTCTTGGATCAATTTAGGTAGATTGTATGTGCCTAGAAATCTTTTGATTTCTTCTATGTCTTTCAGTTTATTGGGTTATACATTTTCTCTTTCTTTCTTTCTTTCTTTCTTTCTTTCTTTCTTTCTTTCTTTCTTTCTTTCTTTCTTTATCTTTCTTTCTTTCTTTCTTTCTTAATTTTGCAGTACAGAGAATGGAACCCAGGGGCATTCTACCTCGAAGCTACACCCCCAACCCTATTTTTTAGTCCTTTTTATGTTTGAAACAGTGTTTCACTGAGTTGTGAAGAGCCTCACTAAGTAGTAGCTGAGGCTGTCCTCAAACCTCGATCTTTTGGTCTCTGCCTCCCGAATGCTGGGATTACAAGTGTGCACCACCTTGTCCGGTGGGTTACACATTTTCATAATAGCTTCTGATGATTATCTGAATTTCCTCACTGTCTGTGGTGATGCCTCCTTTTTCATATCTTATTTTAGTAATTTGAAGAAATATTTTTCTCTCTCTCTTTCTTTCTTTCTCTCTCTCTCTCCTTCCCTCTCTCTATTTGCTATGGGTTTATTAATCTTGTTTATCTTTTCTAATAACCAGCTTTTTGTTTTGTTGATGTTTTGTATGTTTTTCTTCTCTGATTTTAATTATTTTTTTCCTTCCTCTGACTTTATAATAGCTCTGTTCTGATTTTTTTTTAGGGTCTTGGGGTATATAATGAGGTTGTTTATTTGGTGATATTTTTATGGGCACTTATGTGGGCACTCATCATTTAAAATTTTTTTTTCTTAAAACTGCATTCAGTCTGGGCCTGGTAGCACACATTTGTACTCTGAGTACTTGGAATGCTGGGTCAAGAGGATTGCAAGTTTGCAGCCAGTCTCAACTACTTATTGAGGCCCTCCACAATTTAGTGAGACCCTGTTTCAAAATAAAGAATAAAAGATAGAGCTGGGGATATAGTTTAGAGGTAGAATACTCCTGAGTTCAATCTCCCTGGTACTGAAAAAAAAAATCTTGCCTTCAGAGTGTCTCATAGATATTAATCTGTGTGTCTCTACTTTCTTAATGCAAAAATATGATTTCTTCTGTTTTTCTCCTTGTTTCTTCTATGACCCAGACATTATTCAAAATCATTTAATATACATGTATTTATATAATCCTTTTGAGTCTTCTTGTTGTTTATTTCTACTTTCATTCCATTACAATCTGAAAAGATGCACTGAATTATATTGACATTTTTAAAATTTGCTAGTATTTGCTTTGTGGCCAAGAATATGGCCTATTTTGGAGCTTCCATGAAGAGCTGAGAAGAATGTGTATTCAGCTTTTCTTAGATGAAATATTCTTTATATGTCTAATAGATCCATTTGGTTTATAGTGTTTTGTAGGTCTGAAGAGTCATTACTGATCTTTTGTTGGGAAGACCAATCTAGTGGTGTGAGAGGTGTGTTGAAGTCTAATGTTAATATTGGGGTTTGCCTTTCAGATTTTAACTGTTATTTTTTATTGAGAAATTTTAAAACATATTTCATAATGCCAAAGTGAAACCGATAAGAAAAGTAAAACAACAGCAAAAAGCGCATTTTTCTCTTTTGGTGCTTGCTTTTTTGGTGACTATTAAAATATCTCTTTGTATTGAATTAGAGGATTGAGTTTAAAGATGCACTTCTAACTATTAACTTCCTTATTTGTTTAACAAGCTATGAATATCAGAAATATTGCGTAATGCTACATGTTTACAGTTCTGCAGAATTTTATTGTCTACTAAAATTCATCCAACAAGCTAATTTCTATTATGTTGCAATAATTGTTGAACATAGTACTTTCAAATTGTTTGTTCTTTTGCACTGCTTGATCCACCCACCTTGTGCCAGGAAGAGATTTCCAGAGATAAATAAAATTTTAATAGATTTATTTCAAGGACTATATATTAGTCATTCATAATTTATTGCAAAATTTACTATGAACATATTTTAACTAAAACAAAAGAAGAAAAATATGAACAAAGGAAAGGATCAAGGAAAAGAATAACAATGAGTACATTAAACTTTTATGTTTGTGGGCTGTTTACACGCAAAAACAGAAAACAAACTCATAAAGGTAGTATCTGTTTTCTTTGTATTTTAAATATTTTATGATGACTAATAATTTTACATTCAGAAATATATTATTATTATTATTATTATATGTATATAGGCTACAAAAATTATCATGGCTATACTTTTAGAATAGTTGTTATTTTATTTTAGTAAATCTTGTCAATTTGATTTATTTACTTAACCACTGAAGAATAATTTATGGATTCAGTTTGATTTTCTAGAATCATAAAACTATACTTAAGTTATCACATTGATAAAACACAAAATGTTGCAAACTTTCCAAATTCTTAAAATTTTCTGTATGGAATGAGGCCATAACTCATAACTGGTAAGTTCCTGTAGTCAGAAATATCTGACTACAAGAAATGTAGTCTATAACTTACAGGATATGTGACTATATATTTCTTATTGTGCCAACTTGAGCATATACTTATGAAATTAATTAACACATAGTATGCATAATAATGCCTAACATTTGTTTAAGAGAATTACAGTTCCATAGGTGGGCACATTTATATGTTGAACATAGATAATTTGGTAGTAATGGTATAGTCTAAAGTATCAGATGAGTGTTAGTAAACACACTTGTCTTAGTAATAATATACATTATTATCTTTCATAGTGAATAACATGTAAAAAAATTAGTAGTATTTTCCCACATCTATCTACATCTACAGATTTTAAGTTGTACAAAACTAGGTGCTTGATTAAAGAAAACAGAATCTTTCATATTACATTGAGAGTTTGGACATGGTCAAATTAAAGTATGGCTAAAATACAAAATGAAGGAGAGGTATCTAAGAGATAGTAGTAGTGGTAACTTATGGACTTACCCCAGTGGCTTAAACATGACAGATTTTTTCATTTGAAGCCAAATTTAGTTTTCATTAGGCTTAATGACATTAGGACATTTACTTTTTCATAATAAAATTTACCTGGTGTTAAAACACTGTTAATGTGGAGTTATCTTATATTCATGGGTAGGATACTCACTATCGTTAAGATGTCAGTTCTTCCCAACTTGATCTTTGATAGAATGTAATCCCAATCAAAATGTCACCACTGTTGTCTTGTGGATATTGACAAACTGATTCTTAGCATCTAAATAATGTCAGCTAAGACAAAGGCAGTATAATGGAGAAGGTGGTCTTTTCAACAAATGGTACTGTACTTCCACACACACATTAAAGATTGAATCTAAACCTAGACTTTAGGCCCTTTATAGAAATTAACTCAAAATAGAACATATGTAATTAAATGTGAAATTCAATACTACAAAACTCCCAGAATACATAGGAGAAAAACTACATGACCTAGAAATTGGCAATTACTTTTAATGTGCAATATCAAAGGCATAATTTATAAAAGAAAAATGATTAAATCGAACTTCATTACAATTAAAATTTTTTGCTCTGCCTATAAAAGATATTGTGGAAAGGATGAAAAGATAAGCCATAGACTTAAAGGAAATAATAGCAAAATACACATTTAATAAAGGACTGTTTTACAAAATTTTAAAAGAACTCCTAAAACTTAACTATAAGACAACTCGATTAAAATGGGTCAAGATATTAAAACATACCTTAGTGAAGGAGATGCAGATGGCAAATAAGCATCATTATGGCATGCCACTAAATACCTATTAGAAGGAACAAAATCCAAACACTGACAATGTCAAATGCTGATGAGGATGTGAAGAGACATGAACTCTCATTCATTGCTGGTAGAAATGCAAAATGGCACAGCAGCTTTGGACAACATTTTGGCAGTTTTTTACAAAATAAATCTATGTATACTATATCATCAAGAAATCTTGATATCTGATATTTTACCAAAGAAGTTGAAGAGTTTGAATTTTTATAGCAGCTTTACACATAATTATAAAAATGTAAAAAGCTTCAAGATGTTCTTTAGTAGGTAGATGGATAAATATACTGCTTCATTCAAATGAAGAAATATTACTCAATGCTAAAGAAATGAGCTATCAAGTATGACCAGAGATGAGGGAAACTTAATGCATTCCAAATTAAAAAAAGTCAACCTGAAAATGTTACATACATACATACATACATACATACATATGTACATACATCATATAATGTCCCATTATATGACATTTTGGAAATGGCAGAGTACAGAAGATTTTTAGGGAGGAAAATGACTGTATATAATATTATAATGGTAGGTACATAAATTTATATAAATAGTTTTCTCTTAATTTCTAGCTTGTCTTTTTTGTCACTTGACAACATCCTTTACAGAACAGATGTTTTTAATTTTAATTAAGTCCAATTTATCAATTTTTTTGTGTGAATTCTTCCCAAAGCATCAGTTGTTTAAATATTGCTTCACAATCCCACTGAGTTCTTCAGGTTTCAGTAATTTGATTACCAATCCTGGCTCAACAGAGATATTTGCTTATTCAGAGTAGAAAATGAATGGTCTACATCTGCTGTTTTGATTAGCCAAGTCACAAAAAGTATAAAACCTCTCAAATGTAAGAATAATATTGAAGAACATGTTAACTAAACACAATTAAGAATGATAAAGTTGGTAAGAGTAGATAGCATTGAACCTTTTGAAGTAGTAGTAAAATTAAAAATCAGCACACCAAGTCGGTTATGATTTTGAATTTGAATCACTTTTCATTTAATGGTTAATATTTTAAAATAATAACAATTTTATTCCTTTAAAATTATTGGTAAATATTTCATTTGTAAAATTCCCCTTTAAAATATGGAGTTAAGTATTTTTTAGTATATTCACAACATTATGCTCCTGTAACCACTACCAAATCTCAGGATGTTTTCATCACCATACTCATTAGCTGACACGCTCCAGTATTCCACCTCAGTGAGTCACTAATCTATTGTCTCTATGGATTTGCCTATTCTGATCATTTTACATAAATGAAATGATAGGGTGTGTGGCTTTTGTGTCTGATCTCTTTCACTTAGCATAATGGTTTCAAGGTTCACTGTATTGTAGCATGTGTCAGTGCTTCATTTCCTTTTATGGTTAAATAATATTCTATTTTACGAATACACCACTTGTTTTTGTATGCATTCATTAACTGATAGACATTGGGATTTTTTCCACTTTTATATTATTATAATAATATTGCTATAAGGATAAAGTAGAAGAAAATTCCATCTGAAAATATGTTTTTATTACTCTTAGGCATGAACTTACAAGTAGAATTACAGAGTAATATAGGTCTATGTTTATCTTTTTTGGGAAAAAAGAATTTTGTATGATTTCAGTCTAAATTTTAGGGACTGCCAGATGTGGTGGTGTACACTTGTAATCCCAGCATTTGGGAGACTGAAACAGGAGGATTGTGGTTCAGGGACAGCCTCACCTACTTGATGAGGCCCTCTGCAACTCAATGAAACCTGTATAAAAATAAAGAATAAAAAGAGAGCTGGGGATGTAGCTTAGAGGTAGAATGCCCCTAGGTTCCCTACCCAGTACTACCAAAAAAAAAAAATGGGGGACTTTTTAGTAGCCAAGCATATAGTCTGTCCTGGAAAAATATTCCCTGTAGGCTTGAGAAAATGTGTATTTTCCTATTCTTGGAAGAACTCTTCTTCAGATATTTGTTCATGTTTAGTGTTTTTCAAGTATTCAGTTTATCTTCAGTTTAGTTGTTTGAGCAATTATGTAAAATTGATCAGTAGTTAGGGTATCAAAATCTTCAACTATTACTGTGTAATCACCTATTTTTCCCTTTAATTATACCAGTTTTTATCAGATATTTTAAAGCTCTCAGTAATTTTATATGTTCATAATTGTTATACATCCTTCATAGATTAGTACTTTAATAAAAATATATATAGCCATCTTTTTTTTAGTAATAATTTTAGTCTTAATGTCTATATATGTCTTAAGAGGTAAGGCTTTTTTTCTTTCTTTCTTTTTTGTGGTACTGGGGTTCCTGGAAAACCCTTCTACCTCCGGGCTAAACTCCCAGACCTATTTTTATAGTTTTATTTGGAAACAGGGTCTCTTAAGTCAGCAAGGCTGGCTTCAAACCTGTGCAATCCTCCTGTCTCTGCCTCCCAAGCACGGGGATTACAAGCATGCACCACCATGCCCGGCAAGAGGTAGGGCATTTGAGAAGTGAGTATTTCATAGGGTTTATACCCCAGCCTATTTATTTATTTATATTTATTTAAAAATAGGGCCTTACTATGCTCTGAAGGTCTCTCTGAGTTGCAGAGACTTGCCTTGAACTTATGATCTTCCTATCTAAGTCTCCCAAGAACTGATATTACAAGAATGAACCAACCATACCCATCGTTTTTAGTGTTAAGTATTTTCTATTGCACTATTTTAATTCCTTGTCAATTCTATATTATAGCTTTAATTATTTTATTATATTTACCTGGAGATTACAACTGGCTCTTTCATTTATAAAATTAGATCAAGATGTACATCTATATTAAGGTGTACATTTAGATTAAGATGTATAACAAATTAATTTCAAGAATATATAGAACTTTGCTACTATATAAGTACTTTCCCTTTCCCATGTTTGTGTTATTGGGCAGAAATTGTATTTCTGTCTCTAATGTATCCATAAATACAAATTTATAATAATTGTATGAGATTTTCTATTAAATCAGAGAAGAGAAAATAATTATAATAAAATATTTTTACCCTGTCCTTTACATCTTCCTCTAGCATTTACTAGCACTTTTTATTTCTTCATATGTATTTATGTTATTATTAATGTCCTTTAATTTTAGCCTGAAAAACTTTCTTTAATAGTTCTTATTGAGGAAGATGGCTAATGTTTAATTCCTTTTGTAGCTGCTTATGTAAGAATATCAATTTATTATTTATGAAGGCTATTGGTGTTGGGTACAGAATTCTTGAATAGATTTTTCTACCATTTTTTTTTCAGTGAAACTTCTATTTTCTTATTTCTATTTCAGAATTACTATTTGGCTCTTTTTATTTTTTAAGATACACATTATTTTACACTGGTAACATGGTTACACATTATGTACTGGTCACATTATACATGAGTTACATACTGGTAACATTGCTTTTCTTTAGTTCTTCTTAAATTTTTTATAGTGCTTTGTAGTCCTACATCTTAATGGAATACAAGATGGTGGAGGCATACATGTACATAACACATCAACCAATTAGCCCTTACCCAATTCCTGCCCCATTCCCTCCACCTCCCTCCTTCTTATGTTTGACTTAGTGGTTAACTTTGACATGTTTCTTAATGTACATCATAAACATTAGAGAATTTACCTCTTCACCTCTCCCATCCCTTCAGTTAGGTTGCTGTATTTGCTCATCTATAGAATCTTCTTCTTCATCTAGAGTCCCTCCTATGATCCATTTTCTCCCTAGCTTTTGCATATTAGGGAGAGAATCTGATTTCTTATTTTTTAATATATTTTACTGATGCATTGTAGTCAAACATCTCAATGGAATACAAGATTTGTGAGGATATACAAGCGCACATCACCCAATTATACTTTATCCAATCCTCATCCCATTCCCTCCCCCTCCCTGGATCCCATGCTTGATATAGTGATCAACTTTGATATATTTGTTTAAGTATATCATGTGCTTTAAAGAGATTCCATCTGCCCCCTCCCAGCTCCTCTGATAGGTCACCTTAATTGCTCCTCCATAGGGCCCTTTCTTCAACTAGATTTCCTCCTATTACCCATTTTTTCCTAGTTTTTCATATTGGGAGAAGCATCTGATTTTTTATTTTATGTGATATTTCCCTGTGGATGCTGCATTTCAGGCTCTAATCCCACTCTTGAAGGCCCCGGCACTGGCCTCACCACACAGCAGGCTCCAATCCTATTCCTTGGAGGCCCCAACACTGGCCTAGCCTCATGGCAGGCTCCGATCCTGGTTCCCTGTCCTGGCATCAGCCTCACCACATGGCAGGCTCCAATCCTGGCCTTGCAGGTCCCAGCACTGGCCTTGCCTTATGGCAGGCTCTTTTCCTGGCTTTGCTGGCCCCGGCACCAACCTGGCCTTACAGTAGGCTCCAATACTGGCCTTGCTGGCCCCAGCACTGGCCTCACCACATGACAGGTTCTGATCCCAGCCTCAGAGGCCCCAACACCAGCCTTGCCTCATAGCAGACTTCGATACCAGCCACACTGGCCTGAGCACTGGCCTCACCACATGGCAGGCTCCAATCCCAGCCTGGCACCAACCTCACCACAAGGCAGGCTCCAATCCCGGCCTCAATGGCTCCAGCACCGGCCTCAATGCATGGCAGGCTCTGATCCTGGCATTGCTGGTCCCGGCACCAGCCTCACCACCTGGCAGGCTTTGATCCTGGCCTCAGAGGCTCCAACACCAGCTTTGCCTCACAGCAGGCTCCAATTCCTGCCTCACTGACCCCAGCACCAGCCTCGCCACATGGCAGGCTCTGATCCTGGCCTCGGAAGCCCCAGCACCAGCTTTGCCTTATGGCAGGCTCCTATCCCATCCTTGCTGGTCCCAGCACCAGCCTCACCACATGGTAGGCTCAGATTCCTGCCTCACTGGCCCCAGGAACAGCCTCACCATATTGCAGGCTCCAATCCTGACCTCGCTGGCCCCAGCACCAGCCTCTATGTATGGCAGGCTCAGATCTTGGACTTGCTGGCCCCAGCACCAGCACTGGCCTCACTGCAAGGCATACTCTGGTCCTGACCTCAGTGGTCCTGAGAATGTGCAGGAGTAGCAGTCTACCTTTGGGGAGATTTCTTCCAAAGTTTAAGGTGGATTGGATTGGATTGGATCTCTGCCTCTCCCAAATACTGCTGCTGCCACTGCCATCTTGGTTCTCTTCTGAGGACCTTTTTCACACAGCATGTTGTCCCAAATTCCTGAGCATGTGCAGTGGTAGCATTCTACCTTTGGGGAGATTTCTTCAGAAGATCCAGGTGGATTGGATCAGATCTCTGCATCTCCCAAATACTGACCGCCGCTGCCACTACCATCTCAGTTCTCTTCCAAACACTTTTCCCACACAGCATGTTGTCCAGAATCCCTAAGCATGTAAGTGGTAGCAGTCTACCTTTGGGGAGATTTCTTCAAAAGATCAAGGTGGATTGGATCAGATCTCTGCCTCTCCCAACTACTGGTTGCCATTGCCTTCTTGGTTCTTCTCTCAAACAACTTTCCCAGACAGCATATTGTCCAGAATTCCCGAGCAGGCGCAGCAGTAGCTGCCTACCTTTGGGGTGATTTCTTCAAAAGTTCAAGGTGGATTAGATTGGATCTCAGCCTCTCCCAAGTACTGACTGCTGCTGCCCCTGTCACCATCGCCATCCTCCTGGTTCTCCTGAGCAACTTCCTTACATGGTATGATATCCAGAATTCCTAAGCATTTGTGGCAGGAGCAGTCTCCCTTCATGGAGATTTTTTTTTTTTCCCAAAAGTTCAATGTGGATTGGATACAGTTTGTCTGCATCTCCTGAATACTGGCTGACATCGCCATCATCTTGCTCACTCTCCAATATTTTTAATAAAAGAAGACAGTATGTGTATTTGAAGAGGTTGTGAGATTGAGCACTCAGCAGCAATGGATTTTATCTCCCCTCCAAGAGTGGAGGCCACAGCTTCACCATGTAGAGCAGGATCTGCTGTTCCGAGCACATCACGGCCCCCAGTGCAGCATAGAGGAGCGCAGCACCCAGGCACACTGAGTTACCCTGGATGTGCGGCTGGGCTTCTCGTCCAGCACTGCTGGGCTCTCTCCACCACGTCTGGATCATTTTTCTTACAAGGTGTGTTGTTAAGAGTTCCCCAGCATGCGCAGGTGTATAGGTCTTTTCTGTAATCTCTTCTGTGATGTTCTTCCAAAAATCATTTTTCTTGCATGGTGGGCACCTCCTTGTCATCTTGCTTCTAATATCCACTCTCCTGTATTCTAGATAGAAAGTCACAGCTGGAAAAGTCATGGCCACATATCCTTAAGTTGTCCCAATCAGATATTAAACTAAAATCTGGTGTCCAGGCCTTCTCCAAGGAATGCATGTCCTATTTGGTGACTGTGGTCACCACTGCGACTGTGGCAGCTGCCATCTTGCCCCTTCTCCTGATTTCTTATTTTTTGTGACTGACTAATCTCAGCATAATGTTTTCCATTTCCTTTTTCCTGTAAATGACCTAATTGTATTTTTCTTTATGACTGAATAAAATTCCATTGTGTACATATCCCATAGTTTTAGAATCCATTCATCTGTTGATGAACATCTTGGCTGATTACATAGTTTGGCAACTGTAAATTGTGCATCTATGAAAATATATACACATGCATTGTTTTGGTAGTTTGGTTTCCATTCTTTTGGGTAGATACCCAGAAGGGGTATTGCTGGTTCATATGGTAATTTTGTTCCCATTCCTTGAGGATCCTCCATACAGTTTGCTAAAGTGGTTGCACTAATTTGCAATCCCACCAGGAGTGTTTTAGAGTTCCCACTTCTTCACATCCTTGCCAGCACTTTTTGTTTGTTTGTGTTTTGAATTATTGTCATTCTAATTGGAGTTAGGTGAAATCTCAGGGTGGTTTTGATTTGTATCTCTCTGATTGCTAATAATGTTGAACATCTTTTCATGCACTTATTGGCCATTTGAATTTCTTCCTTCATGAAGTGTCTATTTAGTTCCCTTGCCCATTTTTGATTGAGTTATTTGTTTCCTTAGTGCTGAGTTTGAGTTCTCTCTATATTCTAGATATTAGTCCTCTATCGAAGGAGTCGGTGGCAGAAATCTTCTCCCATTCTGTTGGCTCTCCAATGAGGTTCTTGATAGTTTCCTTTGCTATATAGAAGCTTTCAGTTTAGTGCAATTCCATGTATTGATCCACCTTTTAGTTTTTTTGTGCCTATGGGGTCATGTTTAGCTAGTTTTTATTCATGCCTATGTGTTGCAGTGTTGGACCTGTGCCCTCTTCAAGGAGCCTCAAGGTCTCTGGTCTAATTTTCAAGTCTTTGATCTTGAATCGACTTGTTTGCAAGGTGAGAAAGTGGGGTTTATTTCCCTTTTTCTGCATATGGTTAACCAGTTTTACCAACACCATTTGTTGAACAGGCAATCTTTTGTCCAGTATATGTTTTTGGCCCTTTGTTCAAAAATCAATTGGCTCTAAGTGTACAGATTTGTTTTTGAGTCTTCTATTCTGCTCCATTGGTTTATGTATCTGTTTTAATTCTTTTTAAAAATATACTTTTCTTTGTTCATTGTAATCATATATCATATGGAAGTTTATGTGACAGAAACAGACATGCACATGTCACCTGGTACATTTCCCTCTGGATTTCACTCCAGTCCTCCATGGACATAATTTTTAAATTGGTATTGATAGCTGCATAAATGTACATAGGTTTGAACTATTTTCTTTTATCAGTTCTCCCCATTCCCCTTCTCACCTTCCTCTCCAATCCCCTTCCACTATCCTATTGGTATATCTCCCCATATATTTAAAGTCTTATTTTTTCTCTCAATTTCTCCCTAGTTTTCATATATAAGAGAAAAATTATGCCTCATCACTTTCTGAGACTGGCTAATCTCACTTACTATAATATTCCCTATTTCCATCTGTTTCACTGCAAATGATATAAATTGTTTTCTTATTTATGGATGAGTAAAATTCCACTTTGTGTGTACACCACAAATTTTAACCCATTCAGCTGTTTGCAGACAATGAGGTGGGTTCTATTGTTTCACTATTGTGAATTGTGCTGTTATAAACATGGATATGCTTGTATCACTGTAATAATCAGACTTCAAATCCTTTGAAAAGATGCCCAGGAGTGGAATACCTGGAACATATGGTAGCTCTATTCCCAGCCTTCTGAGGAACCTCCATGCTGATCTCCATAGCAGCTGTGCAAATTTGCAGTTCCACCAATAGTGTATAAGGGTTCCTTTTTTCCCACATCCTCACCAGCATCTATTATTTGTGTACTTGAAGATTGTCATTCTAACTGGTATTAGATGGAATCTCAGTGTAGTTTTGATTTGCATCTTCTTGATTGCTAATGATGTTAAACTTTTAAAAAATATTTACTAGCCATTTCTATTTCTTCCTTTGAGCAGTTTTTATTCAGTTCAGTTGGCCTGTTTTGATTCTTTGGTTATCTACTGTTTAGTTTTTAAGTTGTGTATTTTACATATTAGCCCTATAACTTAGGGATTGCTGGCAAAAAAAATTCTCACATTTGGTAGACTTTCTTTTCAGATTCTTGATGATTTCCTTTTCTGCACAAAGGCTTTTTAATTTGATGACATTCCATTTATTAATTCTCATTTTAATTTCCTGAGCTTTGGGCGTCTTAGTGAGGAAGTCTCTACCAGAGTCTGTATGTTGGAGGCTTGGTACTATGCTATATTCTAGTACTACAGTCTTTTGTCTGATTTTTAGGTCTTTGTCCATTTTGATTTGCCTTTCATACAGGATAAGAAATTGGAGTATAAAATGGATAACCAGTTTTTCCAGCCCATTTGTTGAAAAGGCTGTCTTTTCTCCATGTTTTTTGGCATCTTTATGTAAGCAATCAACTCTCTATAAATGTGAAGAATTGTTTCTGTATCTTCTGTTTTATTTTATTAGTTGTGTGTATGTTTTTGTGCCAATACCATGCTATTTTTATCACTACAATTTTATGGTATAATTTGAAATTAGGTATTGCAATAAATCCAGTGTGGTTCTTATTGCTAAGAATTACTTTGGCAACTCTGGGTCTTTTTTGCTTTTACATATGAATTTTAAGACAGTTTTCTTAGCTCTGTGAAGACTGGCATTGGTATTTTAATAGGCGCTGTGCTGAATAAGTATACGGCTTTTGGTAGCATTGTCATAGTAGATTTGATAACTTATGTCTATTTTTTGAGACTCTGTATCTGGTAGCACACCATTATAATGCCTTTTACTAGTTATTTGGACATGGCGTGCTTTAGTTCTTTGAATACATTTAAACTAGGTACTCTTTTTTTGTAGTAAATCCAATATCTAGACTTCCTTAGGGGAAAGTTTCTATTGCCTTTTTTAAATATATATGAAGCATACTTTGTGGTTTCCTTAAATATAACTTTTGTTTAAAAAAAGTAAACATTTTGTTTTTTAAAAAAGAGACATTCTATATATTTTTGGTTACTTTAAAGTCAGACTCCCAACAAGCATCTAGAATTTGTTATAATTACTTATTTTTTTACTTTTCTGACCTAATTAAAATTTGCATTTTTATTGTGTCAGACCACTACAGTGCCTATTCAATGATCAGTATATTGAGTTAACATTGGACAGAGATGTACTTTTTATCTTCTTGTTTATTCAAGTATAGTTGTTTTTATTTTTTATTTTTCTTCTTTTTATTGGTGCATTGTAATCATACATCTTAATGGAGTACAAGATGGTGGAGGCATACATGCACTCATCACTGTTACCCAATTCCTGCCCCATACCCTCCTTCCTTCTCATGTTTGGCTTAGTGATTGACTTTGATTTTTTTTTTTTTTTTTTAGTGATACTGGGGTTCCTGGAAGCCCTTCTATCTCTGGGCTACACTCCCAGACCTATTTTTTTAAATATATTTTTTATTTGGAAACAGGGTCTCTTAAGCCAGCATGGCTGGCTTTGAACCTGTGCGATCCTCCTCTCTCCACCTCCCAAACGTGGGGATTACAAGTGTGTGCCATCACGACCGCTGACTTTGATATGTTTTTGAATGTACATCATGTACATTCGAAAATTTCTCTCTTCTCCCCTCCCATTCCCTCAGTTGAATCGCTTTATTTGCTCATCCATAATTCCTCCTTCTTAATCTAGAGTTCCTCTATGACCGATTTTCTCCCTAGTTTCTGTACTCAAATGCATGAAAACAATACATTTACCAGCTTTTGCTGGGGATTCTCTGTGCATGGTAGTGTATGTTTTAATACTCTTTCTTAGCTTTCCAATTATACCAACCTCAATGTTAGTCAGAAATAAAAACATAAGGCCTTTTCATATGGTTGGCCTTCCAAATTTCCAAGAATATATTGGATGTTTTCAAATTTCCCTGTGGATATCTTATTCAACAGATTTTCCTTTAATCAATTTTTAAATGTTATTTTGTTGATAGGCTAAAGAAAATTCCGTTATAAGTATTCCTTTATAATTATTTCATGAGCTAATAAAAAACACCAACACAGAGGTATAAAACAAGTACAAAAATAATAATATGTAGCAAACTGACCTTCCTGAAGGAGGAAACTGAAAAAACTAATTACAATGTAATAGAGCAAAATATTTCCTGAATGATAAAAATAAAATGTAAATATAAAAGCTGAAATAATTTGTGGCATTCCATAAAAAGGATGAACAACTATCACTCAGATATATATTGATTAAATTTTTTATTAGTAATAATAAACTCTTAAAATATTCAATAGAAGTTGAATTTTTCTATAGGAAAAAATTAGATTCAGATTGTCTCAGACTCTCTTACACTTTTAGATGCTAAATTGTAACTATTAAATGGGATATAAAAGTAGGAATTGGTGGATGGGTATTGTTATTGTTTCAGTTTAGAATGTCCCCCAAAAGGCTCATGTGTGGAAAGCATGTCCCTAATATTCAGAGGTGAAATAATTAAATCAGGTCTCTAAACTTATTAGTGGACCAATCTATTGAAGAATTAATAATAACAATGGATTTAATGGTTGTAACTTAGGTAGGGCACGGACAGAGAAGGTAGGTCACTCGAAGTGTCTCCTTAAAGATGGTTCTATCCCTGGTCACTTACTCTCTAGGTCTCTGCCTCCTGTCACCACTGAGCTGAGCTCAGGTTTTTTCCTGCCATGCACTGCCATCAAGATATCTGCCTTTGAGAGGGCTGACTATGGATTCTCCAAAATTGTGAGCCTGAATAAATATTTCCTCTTGTAAATTGTGCTTGTCAGGTATTTTAGTCACAGTGATGGAAAAACTGACTAAAACATGTGTGATCTATTTCTGAATATTTAAAATAAGTATTCTAAAATATGCTTTTCATAGGAAAAAATAGATATTTTCAAACATCACAATTAAATGGGAAATAATGATAAAATTAAAGTTAAAACTTTGTGTAATTTTAATAAAGTTACTATAGTAAACTCAGTTACAAAATAATATATATAATATATATATAAGTTTTAAATTTTAGAAGACACTAATGTACATGAAGTATATTCACAAACATCAAAGTCAATCACTAACCCAAATATGAGAAGAAGGGAGGGGGAATGGGGTGGGAATTGGGAAAGGACTAAATGAGTGATGTGTGCATGTATGCCTCTATCATCTTGAACTCCATTAAGATATATGACTACAATGTACCAATAAAAGAAAATAAAAATAAATACAAAAAGAAAAATGTCCAGAAGCAGAAACAAATGTAAATACATGAATTCCTTGTTTGCATCTGTGATGATGCACACTATTTATTCAATAAATGCTCATTGTTTTAAAATTTTTAAAAAATTCAAAAAGAGGATACATAATGTAAAACTAATTATGCCAAAGTAACCTAATACATTAGTTTTGTTGGTAGGTGTCAGTACATGTAATTTCATTGTAGTTGCTAAGAATGCTTAAATGTATTTGTGTTAGTATTCTAGTGTTTCTGTGACAGACTACCACAAATTTAGTAGATACAAAATCCACAAATTTAGTGGATAAAACAAACACATTGTCTTACTGCTTCACTAAATATAACCAACATGGATCTCACTGGACTACCACCAAGGTGTTAGCAGTGTGATGACCTTCTGAAGAGATTGCCATATCCCTTAACTAATTTCATCTTTATCATCAAAATCAAAATTCTGAATCAAGTCCTTTTTATGCTATTATTTTTATGATTTATTCTCTTCAGGTTCTCTTACATAAAAAGACCCTTAATGCCCAGGTATGGTGACACATGCCTGTAAACCCAGTGCTTGGGAGGCTGAGACAGGAGGATTGAAGGCCTAAGAACAGCCTCAGAAAGTATCTTTACTCTCACCAACCTAGCAACAAGCTGTTTCAAAGCGAAAAATAAAAGGTATGGGTGTGGGCCAGGCATGGTGGCGCACGCTTGTAATCCCCGTGCTTGGGAGGTGGAGACAGGAGGATCACGCAGGTTTGAAGCCAGCCTCATTGGCTTAAGAGACCCTGTTTCCAAATAAAAGTACAAAATAGGTCTGGGAGTGTAGCACGGAGGTAGAAGGGTTTCTAGGAACTCCAGTACCACCAAAAAAAAAAAAAAAAGGTATGGGTGTGTAACTCAGAGGTAAAATGTTTCTGTCTTCATTCTTAGCACTACAATCAATCAATGAAAACATACCCTTGACATCCTATTTTCTTGCTCAATAAGCTTGGGCTGTAGTAAAAATACCACTATATGCCTTAAAAATAGAAATTTATTTTATCCTAGAGTTCTGAAAGCTAGAAAGCTTATGGTCAAGGTCAAGGTCAAATAAGGCTTGGCTTCTGGTGAGGGATCTCTTCTGGTCTTGTAGACAACTTCCTTCTCAGAGTATCCTTACACTGTACTTCCTTGATGCCTCTACATACATATGATGAATTTCTTATAGCCACAAATCTGATCATATTATAACACCACTCTTAACTTATTTAAGTTTATCTCCTAAAAGCCTCTATATCCAAATATACCCATACAGAAGAAGCAGGCTTCAACATGGCCTAGGGGAAGACAATGTGATCTGTAGCAGTCTGTCCCTGCTCCTAACAGTGCATGACTTTCTCACATGCAAAGTACAGTCATTTTACCCAAATAGTTCTAGAAGCCTCAATGCATTCAAGTGTCAACTTTACTTCCCAATGTTCAAAGTCTAATATAAATATCAACTAAATCAGATACATATGTATTATTTATCTTGAAGGAAAACTCCTCTCTAGCTAAAAATATGTGAAACCTGACAAATTAAATACTTCCAAAATACAACGATAGAATGGGCATAGACACACATTTATATCCAAAAAAGAAAAATTAGTAATACGAAAAAAGTGACAAGCTCCAAGTTAATATGATACTTAGTAAAGCAAATTCCATTAGGTCTTAAGGCTGGTGATTAACCTTCTTTGACTTGGTCCCACAACTCCTGGGTGACTTTGTCTGTTCCAAAAATGGAACCCAGCTAAAGAAGATTGTGCTGATCTCAACAATCTGCCATGGCAATCTTGTCCCCAAGAATCTGCAAGGTATCTTTTTTCTCCATGTATTTGCAGAGTGGTTTCATTCCTGAGGTTTCTGGAGAAGCTGTTTGCTCTGTTGAAACCAAGGCAGCAGTCCTACTCATTGCAACCCAAGTAGCATCCCTAATGTTTCCTGCATTGCCCTTGTAGTCATTCTCCCCTTTTCTTGAAAACTAGCACATGTTTAAAGTTGAATACTGTTATGGCCCAATCTTTTAGAATCTAAAAATATAATAGTCTTTCTTCATTTCATCATTTTTCTTTCTGTCCACTTTAGTACCAGCTGGCAATATTTCTGCTGGTATAATTCCATACATATTCCTGGCTTCTTTTGAGATGGCCGATTAGGTCCATGTGTTCTGCTCATGATCTCTTTACCAAACGATGGTTCAGTCAGAGCTTTAGTATTCTCTCCAGCACATTCTTTTTCATTTTTTTATTTGAAATATAGAAAAAGTAAGAATTTCCCAAATCGTCATTCTCTGGTTGTTTTCTCTTTACCAATTTATCTTTAATTCATCTCTATCATTTTCCATCTTTTGGCATCCTAATTTTTATTTTGTCATTTTTAGTTTTTAAAATTATGCTTTATTTTCATAATTAATATACTTTTATCAATGCATTACAATTATACATCATAGTGAGGTTCAATGTGATACAAACATGCATACACACAGCTGTTAGTATGATTTTCTCCAGATCCTATCCCACACCCACCCCTACCCATTCAGTGAAATTGGTAGTTCATTTTGCATTTTAGTAGACGAGGTCAGGAGAAATCAACCCCCTCCTTCAACACTTTTTCTAAAAATCTTTTCAGTTAAATATTCAATTTCATCACTTATAAGTCATACCTTCCACAAAGCACTGGAATACATTTCAGCTGAGTTCTCTGTCACTTTATAATAAGGATTGATTTTTCTCCAGTTTCCAATTAACATGATTCTCATTTCCATCTGGCATCACATCAGAATTTCCCTTAATATCCATATTTCTAGCAAGCATCTTAAAACTCTTCTAGAAAAATATACTAGGAAGTCCATGCACTAGCCCTGAGAACATGAAGCAGGTCAGAAAGACATGGTAAGTGCTATGGTTTGAATATGTGCCCCCAAAATCATGTGTTGAAACTTCTTCTCCACTGAAACAATGTTTGAGGTAGGTGATTAGTCCAAGAGGACCCTGGCCTCATAGACCCATTCCTTATAGAAGGACAATATCAGCCCTTTCTTTCCCTCCTGCCCCATCACCAATTTCTATGTACATAATAGTTTCCAACATGTTAGTATATATCAAAAAGGCTCATCCCAAATGCTAGTTCCTTAGACCTTCTAGCCTCCAGAATTATCAATCAATAAATCTCTGTACATTATGAATTACCCAGTCTCAGGTATTGTGTTGTAGCAACATAAAATGAACTAAGACATGCAGGAAAAAAGGAGAATAACTAAGGATATGCATTGTATAAGAATTTACTTTTTATTATAAACATGTGCTCCAAACCCCTTGGTTTATGCTAAGAAGTAAGTAAGACATATCAAGGTTGTTCTTGGATATTTCACTTACAAATTTGACACCCAGAATATGATACTGAGATGGCTAAATATGTTCTAAAACTACCAAAATATAAACAAGTACATTTAGACTTGGGGTAAAAGGCAAATCAGAGAATGCTATGGAGAAATGGGAATTAAAATAGGGTTTGTGTTGAAAGTTGTGTATGAAATAGCAGACATTATATAATTCCCACCAACCTTGCTTCTGCAAAGCTGGAAGCCTATCATTGCCACCCAGAAGTATATTTTCAACAACAAAAGTTAAATAATCCGGAATAAAAATTGCTGGATGTTAAAATAGGGAGCTCTCATAAGGAAATCAACTGATTACCCTTTAGTGGAGTCTAAGAAACGAACCTTTAATACAAAGGTTCCTAACCACTTGTTAATTTTCACACTTAATATGGTGATATTTGAGGAAAGACTAAAGAATAAACATGAGAAACAAACAAATAGAAAAATCAAAAAGAAACAATAAGAAAAAAGGGTATAGAACAAAGTAAGTTAATGGTAGAAATACACATACAAATTAGTCACTCCCAGTTCCATATTGATTGCTTTATAGGTTTTTGTTGTTTCTTAGACTTGGGACCTTCTTCTTTTTGTGTGCACTCCCCCAGTGTTTAAGTGATATAAAGCATAACTCTGCCTCTAACTACCCACAACTTACCCCAACAGCAAAGAAAACAAATTTTGTCCTATCAAGAAGGCAGCTTCAGCAGTGGCACCCCCTTTGTAAAGACTTGAGTGAGTACCAGGAAGACAAATGAAACCTGAGAGTTGATTTGTAGGTATGAGGTCTACAGTCATTCATTGGGTTCTTGGTCTTTTGACACCTTGGTCTTTTAACCCCCAGCACTATTTTTTATTCTTTACTTTGAAATAGGGTCTCACTAAGTTGCAGAGTGTCTTACTAAGTAGCTGAGGCTGTCCTTGAACCTGTAGTCTTCATGTCTCAGCCTTCCAAGTATTGGAATCGCAAACATCCTCCACCACACTCAGCTAGATGGTGATGATAATGATGATAATGAAGATTGTTATTATTTTTGCTACAAAGTCTCATTAGATTCATCTTGCTTGCTTAGCCTGATTTGTCAGTCTTCATATGGCCTCAAAGATTTACCTAATTTTATTACAATAAACTTTGTTACTCTTCATATAGTAAATTTAGAGTAGAATTCAGTGGCTTACAGCTCAGAACTCTGACATGCCCTGATATTATTATTTACTCCTTAATTTTTGTTTTTGTGAGTTTGGGGATGAAACCCAAAGGCGTTTGACCTCCAAGCTACACGCTCTGCCCTATTTTTTATTCTTTATTTTGAAACAGGGTCTTACTAAGTTGTGGAGGGCCTCACTAAGTAGCTGAGGCTGTCCGTGAACCACGATCCTCAGTTCTCAGCCTCCCAAATGTAGGGATTACAAGCATGTGCCACCACACCCAGCCTCAATCCTTGATTTTTTATTGACAATATTCAAATGTTACAATTCTCTAAACCTTTAAAGATTTTTACACATTAGGAGAGATTATAATTACTGAAAATAATTTAGGTAAGAGACTTCTTTGATTTTCTTGGACTCATTAAACACAGGCAGTTTACCTTGCTTCATCATTAAACATTATTTTAGTAATTTAAAATTAAAAGTGACATATTTTTCAAAGTGTTACTGGATAATCTGTAATAAAATTGGATTTATAAGACAAGGTTAAAACATTTATATGACATTATAGTATTGAATGTCAGAATGTTTAAAATATTTTTTGTGGATTGCTAGGTATGTTCTCATTTGACTTTTCATTAATAAGCCAGTTCTATCATCTGTTAATACATGTCTATCATTACAAAATGGTCTTTGATTTTTATAGAGCCCAGAACATCTTCAGAGACTCCCTTAGGAACAAAGAAAAGGGAAATAACTGATAGAAAATTTGAGTATTTACCCAAAGCTCTAACTTGTTTAAAAACATTTTCTTCAATTAAGTAACAACATTAGCAAAAACAAAGTACAGAAAGCTAATATTTAGTGGGTAAAGTTTACCTATAAAATGCATATCCACAGAAGTGCCACTATAATAAATTTATTCACAAACATCTTGCTTAGAATGTGCTGCCAGAATGTACTTGCAATTTATCAGTACTGTGTTTTTAGGCCTAAAGACTAAAAAATATCAGTATCTATTAAAAACATATTCATAATATCTGGCTCCAGGTATTTGGGGAGTGAAAGTGTATCTTGAAAGGTAATGTTAGGAGGGAAGGAGGTTCATGAACTGGAAAACATTTTATGCTGAATTTAACTGCCTCTATAGATTTTGGGGTAATGTGTATATATTTAAAAATTCTATGTTTGAAACTCTCAACCTTGTTATTCTCATATTTATTTTTGAAAAAATTTCTTTTATTCTTCAGTAAATTATTGTCAAAGATTGTTATATTGCAGGAGTATAAGAACTCTCCACTCTGTCTCCTGAAGGCCCGCTGGGGTGAACTGACAACAGACAAATGCAGTGGGAGAAAAGACATTCAAATGCATTAATGTGCAAAAGGGGTGAAATCATAGCATGGGAAAAAAATCACAGGAGTGGGATTACCCACTGGCCCAACATGATTTAAAACTCATATACCTCCTTTTCTAAAAAAGGGGAATGAGGCATGTAGAAAGTATTCAAGGGACAAATAAATAGTTTTTAGGGGAACTCAATGGGCTTGAAGAACAAACAATGACCTGTTATAAAAAACAGTTGGTTTGTAGAACAAGCAATGGATTGTAAGTGTTTCTCTGTGGGAAAAGAGGACAACAGTCCTTTGCATAAGTGAAGTCTGTCCCTGGGTCTGAATAAACAATCTATCTTCCAGTGCTATGAGTTTAGCTAATGGAAGCTTAGTGAAAGGAACACAGGTAGTTATTTTTTCCTTCAAGAGGTCCAGATTTAGGCAGATAAAACCACTTTGAAGAAATCTTGCTCCTATGCTTGAGTGGCTGAGAGATAAGGCAAAGTTAGAAGGACTGTGATTCTGAGCCTACTTTTTTTTTTTTTTGGTACTGGGGATTGAATCCAGGGACATTATACTTCTGAGCCCTATTTTTAATTTTTTTATTGGTGCATTGTATTCATACATTATAATGGGATAAAAAACTTGTGTAGATATATATGCACACATCCCCCAGTTTGCCCCTACCCACTCCCCACCCCATTCCCTCCCCATCCCTCCTTTCCATGCTTGGCTTAGTGGTTAACATCTGTATGTTTGTTTAAGTACATCAGGTGCATTAGAGAGTTTCCTTCTTCCCCCCTACCAGCCCCTCATTTAGGTTGTCTTGTTTGCTTGCTCCTCTATAGGAGCTCTTTTTTCACCTAGAGTTCCTCCTATGACCCATTTCTCCTTAGCTTTCACATATTAGGGAAAGCATCTGATTTCTTATTTTTTTGTGACTGACTAATCTCGCTTAGCATAATGTCCTCCAGTTCCATCCATTCTCTTAAAATGATGTAATTGTGTTTTTTTATGGCTAAGTAAAAGAGCCATATTTTATTTTTTATTTTGAATCAAGGTCTCAAGAAGTTGACAAGACTGGCCACCTTCGAGCCTCTTGTCTCAGCCTCCCAAGTACTGGAATGACAAGTGTGTGCTACCATGCCTGGCTCTGAGTCTGCTTTTAAGGCCTTTTAATTTCTTTTCTATCACATTGTTCAGTGTGCAAAAAAAAAGTCAAAATAAGACTGTATCTTTTCCTAACTTTCAACAGTAGTAGCAGTGACATTTAATAATTACATAGAGAGTTTTCTGTGTTAAAACTGCACATTCTGGAAGTCAGAAATTAAAATGATTTTTTGTCAACCAGTATTCACAGTTATCTCTCTGTCTGAAGTTTAGATGGGCGATGAAATGATTTTATTGAGTATATTACATTAAAATGTTGGAGAATAATTCCTTAACTATTCATAAGTAGTATAATACATTATGCAGAAAACCTCTAATAAAGAAAGAAATCCAAGCAATTATAACATTTATGTAAGTTGAAAATGTTCATATGATACTAACAAAGCATATTTTCCCCAGACTAAGAATGGAAATAGTATGGATAGGAATGACAAATTTTAGTTAATTGTTGAAAAGTTAATGTTCTGCTTCTTGTCTCTTTCTCACTCTTCAAGTGGAAGCCTTTGGGCAAACATAGATGTGTTCATACCTAAGAATCTATGCATCATTAGTTATAATTCTGGTATATAATTTTCACTGGGACTGTTACCAAGCCATAAATATTTTTTATTGGCTTACACTAGTCAAAGTATATAACTTAGTATCAAAAGATAATGATAGTTTTTACATTTATGAACCATAGACTTTTCCCATATGGGAGCACAAGATGCAAGTAGGGGAGAGGGGAGTTCTATTAATCAATAGAGAAAAATGTGAAATAAAGAGAAGTTTCAGGGGAAAAAAAATTCTGATGAAATTCCATCTGTTGACTTAGCTGACGAAGGATAAGCACACACAGGTCTGCACACAGGTACACACGCATGCCTACACAAGAGACAGCCTTGCTTTGCTCATGTGTTGTTATGCTGCATAAATTCAATAGCATAGAAAATTGCTTCATCTCTTGCTTGGCTTTGTCCACCCAGTTGTGGCTGTGGATGGTTCAAGGTTCTCAGAGCTTTCCTACTAGTTTACAACCTTACAAGGATGTTTTTTCTACCAGCAAAACATTGGCTGTAAATGTCTATTAGTCAAAATAACTGCAGCAATTTTATAAGGCCTGTGAGTGCATATTTCCCAGTCTGCTTCTCCTTAAATTACCAGGAATGCAAAAATAACCAATAGTTTGACCTCTTAAATCACAAATTGGAAAGGCTTACCATTAAAGTATATTGTAAATGTGTTTCCCATTATTTAGCTCATTTAGCATGTTCAGCAACAAGCATTCAAATGTTGTGAGTCGTTTCTTCTTTTCTTTTTACTTCACAGAATGGGTTCTAAATGATTTTTCAAGCCACCAGGGAAATTTAAAAGACTAGGATACAATTGGAATATTGCTAATAGGTCATCATTAACCATCCGCATAAAATAGAAGGAATATAAAGATGCAATTGACTAAGAAATTTTTTGGTTTTATGTTAATCATTTGGATAATTCTCACTGTGGAAAGTTAATGAGACTTGTTCAATTTGGAAAATTATTTGACCATATCACATTCATAGAGTGAAAAAAGCACCTAGAATTAAGGTTTATAATTACTGCCCTACAAGTTAAAGAAATAGCCATAACAAATTTATAACAAGTAAAATAATTAAAACTTACTTCAAAACCAACATAAACCTCAAGTGTATCTGTGTTTCATGTTAACATTAGGTTATGGCATGCCAGTATCTGCTTTTTTTTTCTTCCCTAAAGCAAATGAATTTCTTTTCTCTTCAACATAATTTTTCTTCATTTTTTTTGGTGGTATTGGGGTTCCTGGCAACGCTTCTACTTCCGGGCTACACTCCCAGACCTATTTTTTTATACTTTTAAATTTGGAAACAGGGTCTCTTAAGCCAGCGCGGCTGGCTTCGAACCTGCGCCATCCTCCTGTCTCCGCCTCCCAAGCACAGGGATTACAAGTGTGCGCCATCACGCTCGGCTGCAAAATATTCTTAAAACCGTGGGGCATGCTTATATTGCATAATCTTCTTAGTTAATTTTTATCTACCTTTTAGATTCTCTCTAGAGTAGCTCAAGGTACCCAAAATTTTGTTAAAAGTGAGAAGTAAGGTACCTGGAGTCTGATTTACAAGGTCTTGTCACCGAGTATTGAGAACATCACAGGTACCTTTAACAGGTCTCTTACATAGTTTATAAAGTTATAGCGACATATGCCAATCAACTATCCTTACCAAGAGTTCAAAAGTGTGTTGACTAGTTGGAAAGATGACCTGAAGTATACCATCGATTCAAATATTCTTTTTCCACAGAGTTGAGACCTGGTCTACATTCAAGAATTTCATTATTACATTCAAGTATTACATTCTGTATTTTGTAATTTTTAAAGAGGGGAGAGTTTAAAGGGCCTATCTGTTTAATTTGTAAAGAACAAATATATATATATGACCCCCTCCTCTATATGTATATATAAATACATGTGGGACTGCATATAATACATGTATATAATATACATATATGTATTACTTATACAAATGTCCTATTATTTGCTTATGCTATGATGCATTTTAGAATAATAACAAGTATGAAATACAAACACGCTTATTAAAAGTTGAAAAATTTCCTTTAAAAGAGAGTAGACCTCTATTTTTATATTTCTGGATCACCCATAGACTTCAGGTGTAAGCTAATATTTTTAATGCTACAGATGCTTCCCTTAGACTAAGCTCCTCTATTCAGATATTTTTAACATATGCTTGTCTTTTTAACATTTTTACATTACCTCAAAAAATAACGATAGGAAGGAGATAAGATATATTTACTGTATAAATAGGTTATATTTGAAAGAAAAGCACTCTGCAGATATAAAACACTATTATTAAAATATTATAACATAAGTTTAAAATAAGAAAGGCTTTCCCCCTTACTTTTCATCTTGGGAAATGTGAGTCAGTTTATAATAAGCCATAGGAAATGAAAGTGTTGATGAGGGAGATAGGCATGCAGGTGGCTGATAACAGCCAAAATTGCCTGCAGTTTGTTGATGAGCCACATGCAGCATAGCAAACCTGTGTTTTATTTAATGAAGCATAACATGAAGGTAAAAATGTGTTCCATTAAAATAAGATTCCAAATGTGTTTCATTAAAACAAGATTTCACAAGCTATATAGATGATGTGTAGGTACTTGTTGAAGTATGTAAAAATTCCCAATGAATGGGCAAACGTCTGTGCTTCTTTGAATTGGCTATTGGTCATTTGTGAAGCTTCTCCTTTTAAAGATTAATAATGGTGGGTAAAGACCTCAACAATAAAATATGGCAACCCAAACTGCTTAAATCGTCTACTTCAATGAGCCCGAAAGAAAGGCTTACAGAGAAGCAGTGAAATAAGCAGCTTCGAAGGATATAATCCCCTTTTGTGTTAGTCAAAAACAAAATCACTAATATGAATGAGAGTAAAAAAGCATAGCAGTTAATAAAATGATATTCGTATAGCAGATCTGATTCACAGATTCTGTGTTTTAAAATAAAATATTTTTTTGTTTTTATAATGAAAGAAACCTAATATTAAGGCAATTATGGCCTAAGATATACATAATAATCCATTCCAGCTTCTTTCTTCCTCATCCTTATTTTGATCTTTCTTTTCCTCTCCCTCTTCCTCTGTTTTTCTCATCTTGAATATAAACTGTGATTGTGGTTGTGTAAGAAGCACTTTTGGGTTTTCTTAGTACACTTAAGAGGTATATTATTTTTTCCACCCCATCACCAACATGCATACATTTTTACCTAAATTAAGAAGATTTTAGTTAATGGAATAAACAAATAGCCTACTAAAATTTTAAAGGGTTTCCCTGTACTATCATGTAGCCTGCTTTAAGGATAAAATGAAAACAAGCTAAAAATATTTTCTATAGCTTTCTCTTTTGTATTATTAACAATATCAAGAAATTCTTGATAGATTACTACCTGATAGCTATTTTGTGGTGCCAATGTGCTCTTTAACTAAATTATAAGGTAACAGCTAGTTTCATCTTTCCATGGAATGTTCATTTCTTTCCTATTTTCATTTCCGGATCTTAAATTTAAAATACTATGCATCTTACACTTCAAAGTCAATAGCTAGAAATTATCTTAACCATAGGATGTTTAATTTTAAGGTGATTATTATAGTTCCATTTCTGGAACCTTAAAAATAACAGATAGAGAGATAAGGCATAATGATAGTGATTAGGATCAAGGGTTTCATGATGCCCAAGTAAGACCACTGCAAGAAGTTGCTTCTTTGTAATTTGGGTTTTTTACATTGCAAGATGGAACAGATACCCTATATTATAGCATTTTGATAAAAATCAAACATGCTTAGCAGGGTTCATAACATAAAGCACTTAGGTTTATTAATTGTACAGTTAACAATAGTTAACTAACAGTAGAATTAGCACCATCTTGAGAAAAGAAATGTGGAAAATTGAGGTACAGATTTGTCAACAGAAAAGGAGAGGCGTATTCATCTATTCACTAGAATATTCTGGAGAACTCAGGCCAGTTGCCTTTCTTGCTCTCTATGCTCAAGAGAGTTTAATTGATATATTATGCAACTGAACGTCTAGGTTACTGCTCTTGTTCCACTGGATGACATCTCTAAACAGAGGTCCCCAGGATGGGTAAGTGCAGAAGCGAACTCTGCTGATGCTGCATGGCATGTGTGCGGTGGCTTAGTGATGAGATAGTTCTTGTCCTCTGAGAAGATTAAGCTCCGTGGAACATAGCAAGTATCCAGTTTGCAAAGACAGATGAAAAAACAACATTGCATTTCTATCAGCACCTCATATTTCCACAGGGAAAACCAAGTTAAGATTTCAAAAGCAATTGCTTTTGTTGAGTACGCAAACAAGAAAATTCCAAAGAGGAAAGAATTGTTATGTGTTCTCAACTGATTGTTATTTCTTAGTGTTCAAGTAAGGTAGCCTATCTGAGCTTCTGTTTTTCATATACAAACTCCAAATTATGGACTAGTTACCTTTAAGACCTATGTTCAAAATTCCAAGATAATTTATGCCAGTAATTAGTCCAAATCGTATTAATGGCTGGTCTGCTCATCTTCAGACAGTACTTTGAGACATGACTATCCTTCCCATTAGGGGAAGAAACTTAGTTTAAGGCAGATGGACTCTGTCCTTTCAATAATATAGCACACTGACAAATACTGCAGTAAAACATGTATTCCCAGCCACATCAGTATTAAAGACAATTGTACCTGTTGGATGATACTGTATCTGAAATTTCTAGATCATACATAATGAATCATAGCGTTTCTAAAGAACTGAGAGTTTCATAACAATGTCAGTGTTTACATATTTTACTGAACTTTTATCTGGAAAAAAATCTGGAAATCTCATGAAAGAGGATTTTCTCTTTGTTGGTTTTTCAAGAGCATAAAACTGCAATAAAACAAAGTCAATGGAAAACAGCCTTTGGCCAGAGACTTTTCTCTGCTTCCTAATTTTAGTCAGCTCAAAAGCTTGTCTTACACAATTGTGGAAATAGTGACTCTGGTGTTAGACTAATCAAGAACTGCAGAAAGACTAGAATGAATAAAATAAGTTAGTCATGAAATGTTTTGAGCTTTCATGTAGGTTTGGGTTTCATTTCTCTTGCTGATGGAAACTCAAGTATGCTTAGATTTTATGTAATCCAATTCATCAAATATATTTGAATTTGAGTTATTCATCACTAACCTACCAGTCTTTACCTTTATGTCTTTTCTTCAAACTGTGAGAGAGGTGGAGAGTAAACTTCATGTAGTTTCTTATAATTTAAATCAAATTTTCTTGAATTTTTAAGCTGCTTAAGTAATCCTATTATTGTAAAGTTATATACCAGTGTAATCAAGTCTAGAAGAGAAAAAATCACCTAGGAATCTAGAAAAATATTGTGTGGTCATGATATAAGTTCATTCCTTTTCTAAAGAAAAAAGACAAGGAAGTAATAACAGATGTTATATAGGTAACAGTCTCTTGTGAGTATAAAAATTAGAAGGAAAGGTTTAAATAGAAAAACTTAAGGACTCTAAGTGTTGGAAGAGCAGGTTGAAGATTAGAATTAGAATCCACATGGGAAAGAAGGAGGTAAACTCTTTAACATAAGTCACCTAGGTACTTAATTCAAAATTAAACATAAACCTGAACAAGTGTCATATAATCTGGCTAAATACACCTGGGTTTTATTAGCATGGTGTGAGCCAAAGACCACAACGTTTTAGACAAGTTCAAGCAAGTTGTTTATTTAGGAGAAAAACAAATGTACAGTGCGTCTTTCTTTTGGAACATAAAACCCCAAAACCCTGACACACTGACTTCTAGTAATTAGTGAACTGATATTCTTAACATATATTACTCTTCATAAAAACCAGTAAAATATAATGTTTAACAGAATACATTCTAGGGTGATAAAGGCTTGAGAACAAATCCTGGCATTCCCACTTCCTGCCAGTATGGTTTGAAGCACATTTCCTAACCTCTCACCACTTGAGCCTCTCCATCTGTAAAATGGGCATGACTGCTGTCCAGTGTTACAGCATTAGTGTGTGAATCAACACAGTGGGTACAAAAATGCCTCGTACACTGCCAGTCAGAATAAGACTAATAAAGAATGGCTACTTTTCTTTTTATTGTAATTTTGGATATTTAAGTTAAAAGAAACAGAATTATAGCTGTTTTCAGTCGTCACTACATAGTTCCTAACAACTAACTATAGCCCTACAACTCTTTAAGCAGTTTTCATGAAAGATTTTGGTAAATTTTATTTTGCTATAGTTTCATACTAATAGAAAAGCTACATGTAATTTAAATATAGCCTTTGTCCATCCTCTTTTTCCATCATTTTCTCTACCTCCTTTGCATCTCTCTTCTCCCTCTGCCACTCCACAGGCATACTCTCTATTCATTCTGAAACATTAAAAGTAAACTAAAGATATGTTATTTTATCCTAAATACTTCAGTTCATATGTCTGCAAAACATGGGACTCCACTTACACAACCTCAGTGTAGTTACCAACATCAGGAGATTTAACAGAGACATACTATGCCATCCAATTTTCATTCAAATGTGATAAATTGTTTCACTGACATTCTTTGTAGCTATTTCTTTGTTCGGTTTCAGATCCAATCCAGGAACATGCATTACATTTTATTTTCATATCTCTTTAATCTGGAACATTTCCTAAGACTTTTTTCCCTAAAATATCTTCCTGGACCTTGAAATCTTTGAAGTATACAGGCCGGTTATTTTATAGACTATTTCTCAATTTATCTTTTTCTTTAGGTTTCTTATGATTAGGTTTGGCTTATGGATAATTTTGCAGGAATATTACTGTTGTATATTCAGTATATACATTAGGAAACATGTAACATTTTCAGAATATTGATGATATCAGATTTAATGGCTTCTTTAAGATGGAGTCCTTCAAATATCTTAATTGTAATTGATGGAGAAATACTTTAATGGAAGGTTAGAACACTGACAAAATACTGGCCATGCTCTTATATCTCTCTGGACTTGTACCCTAGCCTTAATCCTTTTCAGGCCTGCATAAACCAGTTATAGTAAGAATTCTGTTAAACTGATTTAGGTTTAACAGAATCTAACCTCAATAGCTGATCATCCTAGGTATCAGATTAAATTCTTCAGCTCTTACCTTCCCCCTAGTGATAGCTGATCACACTGGCCTACTGTCAGCAAAAATCCCATTAGATTTGTTTAATAGAAATATCCCACCCTACCCCACCCCTGACATTTCCTCTTAGTTATTTTCCATTTACTGACTCCATTCTGTCCTTGGCTATACATCCCCACTTATCCATGCTGTATTCAGAGTCGAGCTGAGTTTTATATTGAAGTGTTTTTCTCCTATTACAAAATTTTCTGGATACAATTTGTTTTAACAGCTTTAATTATTGTCCAACTTTTGTTTCCTTTAACAATATGTAAATATTATATTCTGCATCACTGTATCTATTTAAGGGAGTGTTTTTGAAAGTCATTAAGTACAATTTTTTTAGAATATGATGGTAATTCTGGAGAACAGGGAGTCTGAAAAAATGAACCATGGCAAGGGAGCCATGTTTTGATCTCATCGGGCATTCTTCATTCATGTTTCCCGCACATGTTTTATCACTCATGCATGGGTTTAGAAATTCAACCAGACATAGCAATTAGAACTGGGGACCTTCAAAAGCATGGTTTAATAAAATGAAAGGAGTGTGAAACTTCTTTCTCCAGGGTTTCAATTTCTGTTTTAAAGGAGCTCTACCACAAAGACAGTGCTGCTGTTCCTTCTACTCTCCTCACTGACTATTCCTGTAGAAAAGGAGTGAGTTCTCATTAGCAAGAGAAATGAAAAGATAAATTGGCTTTGACTCTACTTTTTAGCTCTTTTATTTTATAAAAGAAGCTGTGATTTAACTTAGAAATTAGTAACAGAGATAGCTTGAAATCACCAAATATTAGGAAATGTAACACTGTTTTACTAAATAACATGTGGATGAAAGAAAAATTGAAAATATATAAAATATTTTAATTAATTAAAATTGAAAACAATATATCAAGCACATCGAAATATATTAAATTTAACTAAATCAATGCTTAAAAGAAAATCTATATCGTTAAATGCAAATAATCCATTAACAGTTCTCTAAACTTCCAATTTAAGAAGCTAAAAAAGAAATAATCAATATAAGTAAAATCAATATAAGTAAAAAAAAAATCAATATAAGTAAAAAAAAACTTTACAGTAAATGTAGGGTTAGAAATAAATAGCAAAAGAAATGAAATTATCTCTATTTGCAGATGACATGATCTTATACTTTGAAGACCCCAAACTCAACCAAAAGATTTCTAGAGTTGATTAAGAATTTCAGCAAAGTAGTGGGATACAAAATCAATCTAAAAACTTCAGCATCATTTCTATATGCTAGCCATGAATCCACTAAAAAAGAAATTCAGAAAACAATTCCATGCACAATAACCTCAAAACAAAAACAAAAGCAAAACAAAACAGTTACACAACTAGGAAAAAGTCTAACCAAGCAGGTAAAAGACCTCTACAATGAAAATTATAAAACACTAAAGAAAATATTAGAGTTCTTAGAAAATGAAAAGATCTCCTTTGCTCTTGGATAGGCAGAATAAATATTATTAAAATTGCCATTCTACCAAAAATGATCTACAAAGTCAATGCAATTCCTATCAAAATAGTAATTTCCTTCTCCACAGAGCTAGAAAAATTGATCCTAAATTTCATATAGAAAAACAAGAGATTCAGAATAGCCAAAACAATGCTTGGTAATAAGAACTATGCAGGAGGCATCACAATTCCTGACTTCAAATTATGCTACAGAGATATAGTTGTGAAAACCAGCATCATATCAGCACAAAAACAGACAGACCAATGTAAAATAGTAGAAGATACAGAAACAAATACATGCACTCATAGATAATTGATTTTTTACAAAGGTAACAAAAACATATTGGAGAAAAGTCAGTTTTTCAACAAATCGTGTTGGGAAAACTGGTTATCCAGTTGTATAAAAATGGAACTAAATCCTTACCTCTCACCCTGCACAAAAGTCAACTAGAGATTGATCAAAGAGCTGGGAATTAGACCAAAGACTTTGACATTACTAGAGGACTGCATAGATCCAACACTCTAACATATAGGTGCAGATAGAAACATCCTCAATAAGACCTCCATAGCTCAGGAAATTAAAACACAAATTAACAAATGGGATGGCATTAAAGTAAAATTTCTGTTAATTAAAGTAAACCATCAGGAGCCTAAAGAGAGGACCTTTAGAATGGGTGACCTTTGACAGTTATTCCTCTGATAGAGAATATTCAAAATATACAGAGAACTTAGAACATAAAAAGCAAATAACCTAATCAAGAAATGGCCAATTGAACTAAATAGACATTTCACAAAAGAAGAAATACAAATGGTCAATAAATACATAAAAAAATGTTCAACACTAGTAGCTATCAGGTAGATGTGAATTAAAATTACACTGTGATTTCACCTAACCCCAATAGAATGGCAATCATCAAGAAGTCAAAAACCAATAAATGCTGCTGGCCATGGTGGTGCACACGACACTTGTAATCCCAGCATTCAGAAGGTTGAGACCAGAGGATCACAGTTCGCTGACAGCCTCAGCTACTTAGTGAGGCCCTCTGCAACTTAGTGAGACCCTGTTTCAAAATAAAGAATAAAAAATTTGGCAGGGGTATAACTCGGAGGTCAAATGCCCCTGAGTTCCATCCCCAGATCCTCAACAACAAAAAACAAACAAAAAACGATTAATATTGGTAAGGATGTGGGGAAATTGGAACTCTTCTATACTGTTGATGTGGGTTTGCAGATTATTATTCCTGCTATAAAGAACAGTGTAGCGATTTCTCTCTCTTCTTTCTTATCTCTCTCTCTCTCTCTCTCTCTCTCTCTCTCTCTCTCTCTCTCTCTCTCTCTCTCTCTCTCTCTCTCTCTCTCTCTCTCTCTCTCTCTCTCTCTTGGAGTACTGGAGATAAACCCAGAACCATTATACCTCTGAGTTATCTGAGTTATACCCCTAGTTCTATTTTGTTCTTATAATTTATTTTATTTTATTTTATTTTGGTGGTACTGGGGTTCCTGGAAGTCCTTCTACCTCCAGGCTACACTCCCAGACCTATTTTTATATTTTTATTTGGAAACAGGGTCTCTTAAGCCAGCGCAGCTGGCTTTGAACCAGCGCTTTCCTCCTGTCTCTGCCTCCCGAGCATGGGGATTACAAGCCTGCGCCACCACGCCCGGCTTATTATTTATTTTAAAACAGGGTCTCACTAGTTGTGGAAGGCCTCTCTAAGTAGCTGAGGCTGGCTGCAAACCTGTGATCTTCCTGTCTCAGCCTCTCAAGTACTGGAAATGTAAGCATACACACTGTACCTGGCTCAGTGCAGAGATTTCTAAGAAAATTGGTTATGTATTCACCCTATGATACAGCAATACTACCCCTGGGAATTTTTACAAAGGTACTGAAATAATAAAATTATAATAATATATGCATAACAATGTTTGTTGTAGCACAATTCACAGTAGTCAAATTATGTTTCCATCAATTAGGTTTCCATCAACAGATGAATGGATTACAAAATTATGGTATATACAAACAATGGAATTCTACTCCGCAATCAAGAAGAACAAAATATGTCATTTGCAGGAAAATTGATGGACCTGGAGGACATTATGTTCAAAGAGATTAGCCAGTCATAAGAAGTGAAGGGTCAAGTGTTTTTTTCTCATATGAAGAAACTAAGCAATAATTGAGATACCAGAGGGACTTCAGATAATGGAGCCAGAAAGGTGGTCTGGGGTAAAAGAGAAAAAAAGATCAGTGAAGAAAACACTTTATTGACATTATGTACATATGTGAGAACACCAGTGTCAATCTCAGTACCCTGTATTGGGAAGCGAGGAGTGGGGAGGGAGCTGGGGGCAAGCCGGCCACGGGCTGTGTGCATGTATGTCACTATCACTCTGAACTACTTTATGATGTGAGATTATAATGCACTATAAAAGTATAAAAAAGAAAATGGAGAGGCATTACAGAAAATGAACTGTCAGTAAATTTGTTAACTCTATAGCTAGACTGATAAAGAAAAAGGAAGAAGTTTTTGATTTTAGAAATGAGAGAGCATTGCAAAGATTCTATATTAAGATGAATATAAGAGAATATTATGAAGAATTTATTTCAATGAACTGATCAGTTAAATGAAATGAAAGTTTTTTGAAAGAATAAAATATTTGACATAAGAGAAAAATTCTGAATATGTCTGCTACTTTAGTTCACAGCTAAATTTTTTCGAAAAAAGAAAATTTCAGGTGCAAATGGAATTATCGGTGAATTTTAGTAAACATAAGAAAAACAAGAAAATGGAATATTTCCTAACTTGTATAATATGGCTAAAACATAAAGAGGCTCTAAGTAAACTACAAATCAATTTTCTTCATGAATAGAGATGGCAAAATATATCTTAAAAATATTAACAAATCCAGTAATAACCAAATGTTTTTTCCTGAGATAAAAAGTTATTTTGACAATTGAAAACTAACCATGTATTTAACGATGACAGACAAAACAAATGAGGAAAAATCATTGGACAAAGACAACACCTATTCATTATGAAAACTAAGAATAGAGGGAATTTATACTTAGATAGGGCATCCACAACCATATGTGGCTTTGATTTTCTCATGGAAGGGTGTCATCTTAAACTCCATCAGATATTTTGCTGACAGATTGGACAGAGATCAAGAGGATAGCAAAATGCTTTGGGGCTCACGGATATCACCTATCTCTGCCAGAGTAGTTACTCATTCTTGATTCCACTGCGGAAACACTGAGGTGTCTAAGGATGGAGTCCAGCTGACATCTATTGATGGACTCATTCTCTTAAGGGTGGTTTCATTCCCTTTCACAGAGGAGTCTTTAGAGGGCATTAAGCAGCAACCGGTCCACTCTGTTCCTTCTCCCATGGACTCAGAGGCTTGCCTTTTTCGTGAACATTGTCAGTTCTCATTTTCCAGTCTTTCTTCTTTTCTCCTCTAGGGCCCCTAACCAACCACCCAATCTGGCATAGCTGATTAGAATCTGGTAAAGACAGTCCTCACTTTGCCAGGTTATCAGCACACCCTGCAAGCTGAAACCACACAAAGATACCTTACTGATCAATAAGAAAGATTGTGCCAGCTCAGTTATCTCTGAAAATATGTAAAACCTGTGTTACTAATGGTTACAAAGATAGAAAACAAAAAAAAAATCCCCACAAAGCTAATATTTAGTATGCTTTTAAAATTTGAAAATATTGCCGGGCGTGGTGGCTCACTCTTGTAATCACCGTGCTTGGGAGGCTGAGACAGGAGAATCGCGCAGGTTCCAAGCCAGCTGAGCTTGCTTAAGAAACCCTGTTTCCAAAAATTAAAAAGTATGAAATAGGTCTGGGAGTGTAGCCCGGAGGTAGAAGGGCTTCCAGGAATCCCAGTACCATATATATATATATATATGAAAGATTGAGAGTTAAAATGTTTAATATTTTGCAAAGAATATTAAGAGTAGTTTGATCATAGCCAAAGGAAACTGAGTCTGGCTGTGATGACTTTGGCTAGCCTTCCCTTAAGAAAAAGATAAAACCCATTTTGCTCTCCTCCTTCATCTATTTTCACTCTGGCTTGGACATTGCCTACATTCATCTTTAACTGGAAGTCTGAGTCAACACTGTGCATGATAGAGCAAAGCACTGGAAGGATCTTGGATCTTGAGTTTGCAGTCAAAATTGATGGGCAAAACTTAGTGAAAAACTAAGTAACTAATATATATATATAACATATTGTATTTGGCAATTAATATATACAAAGGACTTAAAATGTGTCTGGCAAGTCATTTGACCAAATAAACACAAATTTAAACAATGAAAACCCAATTTTTTTTATCACATCTGTGGAATGAATAATAAAATTGCTGATAATACTCATTACTAGTAATGATGTAGTGTGATGTTTAATTTTAACCACAGTTACTCAAATTAGAAATTATTTATATTTCCAAGCCAGATGTGTTGTCTCATGCCTGTAATCCCAGTGCTTGGAAGGCTGAGACAGGAACAATCCTACCTTAACAACTTGGCAAAACCTTTGGCAATTTAATAAGATCCTGTTTCAAAAATCAAAAGAAACAAAACAACAACAAAAAAATAAGACAGTGTTTAGCTCAGTGGTAGAATGCCCCTGGGTGCAATTCCTTGTACCATAACACACACACACACACACACACACACACACACACACACAACACACAGAAATTATTCACATTTTCAGTGAGAAAGTAATTTTCACATAGCTATAAACAATTTTCAATTGAAACTATTAGGTTAAATTAATATATATGTCTATATTTTAAAAAATGATACATTGCCTTGAAAAAAAGAGCAATTTCCTGCCCACTTCCCTTTCTCACAAGTTTACCCTATTTTGAACTCTTTTTTGTTCCATTTGCCTCAACATTTCTAAATAAATGCCTATAATATTACTTCTTGGTTTATTTTTAATATTCCTTGTACCAATTAAAGTGGAATAGAATTCGGCATGCTCACATGCACACACCCACACATACAGCTTCCCCCAAAGGTTCCAATATACTACAGTTTCTTATTCTATGAGTACTCAAACATTGTAATTAATCAAGCAGGTCCCATAGCTGAGCTACATTGTATATTATTACTATTATCATATCTTGTTTTTTAAAACTGTTTACCTTGGAGTTAATAATTATCCTTTGTTTTATTGTTTAGCTTTCTCTGTAACTATAGCTAATTCTCCAACTTTCTTATAGAATTATACAACATGTCAGTAGAGTCACATATGTCAGGTACTCTATCATTTCATTTTTTTTTTTTGTGGTACTGGGGGTGGAACCCAGAGCCTTTCTACCTCTGGGCTATGCTCCCAGACCTATTTTATATTTTATTTGGAAACAGGGTCTCACTAAGTTGCTGAGAACCTCACTAAATAGCTGAGGCTGGCTTCGAACCTGTGGGATCCTCCTGTCTCAGCCTCCCAAGCGTGGGGATTACAAGCGTGCACCACCACACCCGGCTATCAATTTCATTTTGGTATAAGGAAAATGCAATTTTAAAGAATAGCTAGAGCCTTGTGTGGTGCATGCCTATAATCTCGATACTAAGTTAAGAGGATTGCAGGTTTGAGGACAGCCTCAGCAATTTAGTGAGGGTTTCAGCAACTTCATGAGACCGTTTTTCCAAATAAAAAATAAAATAGGGCTGGAGTATAGCTTAGAGCTATAATACCCCTAGGTTCAGTCCTCAGTAGTCAGTTACACACACACACACACACACACACACACACACACACACACACACGTTATTATCCTCATGGTGGTATTGAGTAGAGAAGATATTGCAACGAGGCAACTAGGGAAAGATTTTTTAAAAGATCAGAGAAAAAGAATTCTTAGAAGTTTAAAATAAACACACATACAAATATATTCCTCCTGCATACTTTTGAATTTTTCCTCTATTTTATTGCTTTATTCTTTCCTTTTTCATGTGGAAAATTTCCTAATCAGGCTGGAGATCCTGCTTGCCCTTTGATGCTCCCGAAGGAGGCCTTAAGAAGCTCAGGGAGAACTGTCTGTGTGGAAGGGTGTTTGTCAACTGGTTGGCTTCATTTAGGGTCATAAAGCCAAGTCCATTTGTTTAATGAGCAACTCCACACATGTCTGCCCTTCCCTTTACAGCTTCTCCTGTAAAGAATTCTAACTTGGGATGCAACCTGTTGGCTGAACTTGGGGCCAAAAATAGGGAAAGAAGTTGTGTATTGATTTTCTCCTGCTGTCTTTAGGTCTTCCCCAAGTGTTTTCTTGTGTCTGGGTCCTGCAGGTTCTTAGGTTCAGTGCAATGGTTCACCTACACACACAGAGGCTATATGATGTAGTTTCTCCAGGGAATAGTCTCTAGTCTTCTGCAGTTAGGGAGAGTTACAGGGCTCAGGAGGGTAAAGTGTGTCTGGGTCTAACTTCTATGTAGGTTTTTGACCTATTCATATGCCACTTTTATGTGTGATACAAAATCTATTCAGTTTTGAACTTTTCATCTTGTTGATAATTCCCTTGGCAAACATTTAGAGTTTACTTTCCTTGTTCTCTCGAGTCAGCTACTATTCTTCAATCCACCTTACAACATCTAAAAATTTGGTGGTTTTTGTTTTGTTTTGTTTTGTTTTGTCGTCTGGTACTTCCCCTCCTCACTGTCATGCTCTGTAGGTCTATGCTGTAATTTTTTTTTTCCTGGTAGTGAGGCTGGAACCCAGGGGCATTCTACCTCTGAGCTAAACTCCAGCCCTATTTTTTATTCTTTATTTGAAAGCAGGGTCTCACTGAGTTGCAAAGGGCCTCAATAAGTAGTAGCTGAGGGTGTCGGCAAAACATGATCCTCCTGTCTTAGCCTCCCAAATGCTGAGATTACAAGTATGCATCACCATGCCCGGCTTGCTGTTGATTTGTGTGTGTGTGTGTGTGTGTGTGTGTGTGTGTGTGTGTGTTTGTGTGTGTGTAGTACTAGGGATGGAACCCAGCGGCATTTGATCTCTGAGCTACACCCCCTGCCTTATTTTTTATTATTTATTTTGAAACAGGGTCTCACTGAGTTGCAAAGGGCCTCACTAAGTAGCTAAGGCTGTCTGCAAACTGAGATCATCTGGTCTCAACCTCCTGAACGCTGGGATTACAAGCATGTGCCACCACACCCAGCCAGGCTGCAGATTTTTTTTTTCTATGCTTTTCATGTAGTTTGGGGAGGTATTGGTGATAAACAACTGTCATGTTTTATAAAAGTCTCAAAAATTATTTCAGCCTTTCCCTCTCCCAACCCCCTTCTTCCCCCACACAATTTTTGTACTAGAATTGCTATTAAAAATGTAATTATTTGCTTATAGGTTAGAATTATTGAGAAGAGGAAGAAAACATTATGATTTTACATCAATCATGTTTGGTGGAAATATTAACATTAGAAGACAAAGGTGATGGAGTATCTTTAAGAATTATCTTCGAAATACACATGGTATATTACATAGGAGTTAGCTACTCTAAACGAAGTCTGTTGTTACCCCATTTTTTTATTAGACAACATTCAGTTTGATTCAAATTGTTTAAGTGTCCATACACATTTGTTAGATTTTTTTTCCTGGCCACATTTGTAGGAAGCTTTACACTGGTGTTTTTGGACCAACACAAAACAAACTGGATTGCAGTTATGTAATCGTATTTTTCTCACTTGGAACTGCTCTTTGTCCTTCTACCTCAAGGTAACACTTGCCAATATGGAAATCTGTAATGAGTTGCTTAAGCTCTGCTTTTCTGTTCTTTGCCACCAACCCTGTATCTCTTGCTTCATTGCTTTCTAGGAAGGCTATTTCATGCCCTTCCCCAATGAAGAAAGTAATTACTTCCATCATTGTGCAGAAAATAAATCTTACTCATCTCAAGTCTTCTGGTCAGGCTGTGTTAAATATACACTTAAGCACTTCCAGGGTGGTAACAACAATACAGGCCAAGGAAGAGGGCTGGGGAGGAGAATAATTAGGAAAAAGTTTCAAAGGCGTAATGTAAATGGATGAGAATGTTGGAAGTAGATTGTCAGAGGTGATGGAGGATAATAGGTGAATGATAGAAAGAGATATTTGGGCCATAGGCCAAGTAAATTTTGAATTTTAACTCACCTTTTTTTCTCCATTTTCATACTGTGATTAAGATGGGGCTTAAATGACTGTAAACAGTTCAAGTTCAACTCAGTTTTACCTAAAAGTTCATTTTACAATTCAGTTTAATTTCACATCTGCAGATTTGTTTATTTTGGTTGAAGAAGTTTACATGTATTTTCAGCAAGACCCAAACATCCATCCATCACTCTATTTTAATAAAAATATCAAATTTTGTTCAGGATGGCAATATGTCTATTTAAAATAGTATATTTCTCATTATCACTCTACCCAGAGGTTAGACCATATGATCAGGTGCTGGTCAATTAGATTTGAATAGAATTGTTCGGTGGGGTTTCCAGGGCCTCCACTTTCTACATTACAGCCAGAAGAGCAGATGTGGTGGCTGAAGTTCCAGCATGGAGACAGGGCTACATCCAAGGAATACGGGGTGCCACATGGTAGTAATGCGTTTCTGACAACCTCAGCACCCCCACGCCCTTGTTCTGACCTGTCCATTCTGAATTTACCTTGTGTAAAGAATGTTTCATTTCCACTATTCTATTTTGATGGCAAAATGTTCAGTTAAGGCTATTCTGATGATACAAAAGAGAACTCAGCATCCTTTGAAACCTCACCTACAGAATTGCAAAACCTCAAAATGCTCGTTCATACCCAGTGAACTGTCATCTAAACTAAGAAATTATTTTATGTTGAAAAAAGGTTTATAGACATATTTTTAACTTTCAGCTTGAAGCAGAGGACCTAGTGTAGAGCAGGCACTAAATAAATATTTAGTAAGTAAGTGGTCATATAACTTAAATAATTTATGGAAGTCCTACATCTATCTGTCAGTATAAGTATACAGAGACAAATAAATGCTATTTTGTCCTCATGAGGTCTCTAATCTGATAAAAGGGCTGCAAACAATTTTCCCTTACACAAGGGAATGTGCGGGGTGACAGTGACAGTGGAGGGGTGGGTGGTCTGAACTGAAACACAGGAAGAGAGGGAAAGGAAACTGGAAGGGGCACAACTTAAAACCCATCCCCAGGACTTTTTGTTTTGTTGTATAGTTAACTACACTATTCAGCTAATATTTAGGAAGATGATTCTGGTGGGCATGTGAGGTAAAGACAGGGTACAAATGGCAGAGGATCTGGTCTAGCAGGGGGAGAAAGGAAACTAGCCTTATCACCCTGAGTCCCATGAGGCTGACATCAAGTCAAAGAGGAAAAGCTTTCAGAAAAATGTGGAAGGTGGGAGGCCGGTGGGCAGAGAGGGGAGCTGAAAAAGAAGGGGTGATGGGCAGAAAGACAGAAGAGCCTTGGCTGCAGGCAGAGCTGTGTCCTGTGCTGGGTGTATGTGAAAATAGGGTCATTAAAGTGATAACTAGGGTTAAATGGGGCTGATGTAGTAGGATTAGAGTCTTATTTGTAAGAGGAGACACCAGGGAGTTCACTCTTTCTCGAAGTGCGCACAGAGATGTGGTCAGGTGAGGACACAGGGAGCAGGTGCCAGCCTGCAAACCAGACAGAGAAGAGAAGCCTTACCAGAAACCAAATTTTGTTGGATCTTGATATTGGACTTCTGACCTCCAGAAATGTGATAAATAAGTTTCTGTGGCCACCCAACCTGTGGTATTCTGTTATGGCAACTCTGGCCAACTAATGCAAACATACGGGTTGACTGAGTAGGAGGGAAAACTAGGGACCTGCATTATTCTATTCTTTTTTAAAATTTTTTAAATTTTTTAAATTTTTATGTGGAACATATTGAAAATGGCATGCATTCAGACTATGCTTGGTACCCTTCCCCCCACTTCCCCTTCCCCACCTCCCAACAATGAGTGTCCAGGTTAACCATGCTATATTTATATTTTTACACAAATTCAGATGTAGCTCCTTCACTAATCAACTTCAGCCTTCTTCCTCTCCTTATCCTTCCATCTAGCTTTGCTGAGGTTTCTCCTCCATTATCTGGAGTCCCTCTGGTATCCCTAACACTCCTTAGTTTGAGCATATTAGAGAAAACATAAGTCCCTTCTCTTTCTGTGTTTGGCTGATCTCACTTAACATAATGTTCTCCAGGTCTTTCCACCTTCTTGCAAATGACATGATTTTGTTCTTCTTATAGCTGAGTAGAATTCCATAGTGTGTGTTTCCATTCTTTGAAGCAGACTTCTTGCTCCTCTGTGGGAAAGAAACATCACTCAGACTGAGCCCAATTGTTGGGTCAAGTTTTCATTAAAAAAGATAAAAATAATGGTACCAACTTCAAAAGTTAGAATGAACAAGCTAACAATGCAAATAAACTAATCATATTTGCTCAATAGTATTAGTCATTTTTATTTTTACAATAAAATTGCACCTGAAAAATTTGTATTTCCCATTCTGCTGAACTAAAGACTTGAACTAGACTTAGGACTCTTAGAAGGAAATTTGGGTGGGGTTGATATGGTAGGTATGTGGGTAAGCATAAATAGGTATTACCCTGAATTTTGTACCACAATAGGTTGAATTATTGGCAAGGTTATACCTGTTCAAAGCCCAGACACCTACTGCCATACTGTTTTCTCCCCATAGTAAGCTAGCACAAAAGATAGAATTTTAAATCAGACTTTCCTGAATCATAAGTCTTACCCAGCACCAAATTCCTAATGATGCAAATGACAGAGCAAGAAGGAGGCCACATCTGGTATTCCTTTCTCAAGGGGCCTGAGCCTTCTTAACATCTTCCTAATTGTTCCTTGTCCCACAGTGAGAGGAGCAAATAACAACTAACAATATGTTAGAAGTTAGTCATTCAGATTTAAGACTTAATTTTTATAATAGATTAGTCATTTAAGGGCAAAGATGTTACAGGAATAATCCCATTTTGGAGGTAGTAGCATCCTCATCACTGTATGCTTGAGATTTGATTATTCGAGCTGAGGAGAGCAAAGTATTATCATGGGCTACTCATTCCTCATTCCTCTGGCTTAGCTCACACAACCATAGCACATTTTTTTTTTTTTTTTGCGGGTCTGGGGATGGAACCCAGGGGCATCCGACCTCTGAGCTACACCCTCTGCCCTAATTTTTTATTCTTTATTTTGAAACAGGGTCTCAGTAAGTTGTGGAGGGCCTCATTAAGTAGCTGAGGCTGTCCGCGAACTACGATCCTCCATTTTCAGCCTCCCGAATGCTGGGATTACAAGTTTGTGCCTCCATGTCCTGCTCCATAAAATTCTTAAAGTGTCCTGGCATGAGTTGCAGGACACTTTAGTAAGTTCAAGGTCACAGAGCAGCTCAAGTTATATATATGGCTTCACACTTGGTGACTAGTTTCTTTACTGACCTCAGTGTGCTTTACTTAGTCTCTTTTTTACCTTCTACACTGGTCGGGGCTTTATTAAGATCCTTATATACTCAATACTTGTAATTACTTTTTAATCAAGTTCTTGTCTTACATTTTATTACTGTACCATTAATTGAATCCCTAGTTCCCTCAAAATATCCATCTTTATTTTCTCCTGCTGAAACATGATCCAAATTTCCTACAAGACAAAGACAGCTCATATTCATCCAGGACTTTTCAAAATGTGACCCCAAACTCTCCAGTTGCCTCTTTCATCATTCACTATGACCACACTGGTTCCTGGGACATGAGATCATGCCCTGGCCTCTATAGACATCAGATGACTTTTCATTTGTTTGCTGATTCTTGACCTCTCTGACTTTGATCATTCTCTTCTTTTCAGTTGGCTTGGTCCTTTCACTCTCTATATGTCTAATTCTTTAATTCTGGTTTATGTAACATTTCTGTCTTACCTGTTATAATTTCTACTCCACAATCCTTCAGTTAGCACAGTGGCTCTCAACAAGAGTGTGAGAGATGAATTCCTTAAGAAATTACTTCTTCAGAACACAATTCATTCCTGGCATTCATTTCTCTCTGTAGTGTTTTGAATGGGAAAACTTCTTGACAGCAGTTACATCATTGCTATTTTTCCACAGGTGTGTTGCTCATCATAGGCTCAGCTTCTGCAGAAAAGCAACTATCATAGTTGTCTATCCCTCCTGAACACATGCTATGATGCACTAAAGTTATTTTTAAAACACAAATGCAGTTTAGCAGTTTTCAGATTCAGATTACATTTCTAAATAGTTCTTGGGAGAAATTATTTCCATCTTGAAGGAGATTAATATGTAAAATAATTGTACATATAGCTTATTCTATAATTATATTCTATAATTATAATTAATTGTACATAAAGCTTATTTTATAGGTTGTACCTATGTCTTTTAAAAGACAGCATTTGTTTTATATTCTGTTTGTTCAAACCATAACAGTTTACTCTACAATACCCTTCTCAAAAGGAATTTGATAGAGAAAAGTAGAAAACAGTGTGTGTATATTTTATTTGTACTTCAGTCATCATAAGCTTATTTAAATATATGTTTCTTAAAATGTTCAATCATTGACATATTTAAATTTATTTAATTGTAATTAAATTAGTATTTAGAAAGCTTCTGTCTGTATTTAAAATATATTTATTTCTAAATGTTGTATAAGCTACAATCTTAAAATATAATTTTCATTTTTCCAAAAAGCAAAATGAGAGCCCTCTGGTGGGCAATACTTTTAAGTTCAAAATGTCATGTATAGTATTTTCATAATAGAATTTTCTAAAGATTAAACAAACATTCTATTTCTAAACTTATCAGTAACAAAAAAAGATGGATGTTAAAAATGTATGTAAAAAAGTGTTTCAACTTCGTAAATGTATTTTAAGTAAGCAAAATTTTCACAGAAAATATTTTATTCTAAGTAGTTCTTCTATTAAAATAAAATCAAACCAAATCCATAGAAAATCTTCTCATGAAAAAAACCATCAATAATAAAATAAAATATGTAATATAGTAATCTTATCCTCTTACATTTCAGTGCAATACATATATCTAATTAAACCCAGAAGAGTGAAAAATTTAGACAGATGCTTTTATTTTTCACTTTTTTTCAAACTGAAGTGTATCTTCATTATGAAATATCAGCCATATGTTGTGGTACACACTTATAATTCCAGTACTTAGGAGTCTGAGACAGAAGGATCTCAGGTTTGAGGAGAGCCTCAGAAAGTAGCGAGATTCTCATCAACCTAGTTAGATCCTTTTCAAAATGAAAATAAAATAGGGCTGAGATGTGATTCAGAGGTAGAATGCCCCTGGGTTCAATCACCATTACCACTAAAAAGAAAAGAAAAAATAGCACGGACTGGGTGGTTTAAACAAACGAGAAATATTCCTCACAATTCTGGAGGTTGGAAGTCTGAGATTAGGGCACCAGAGTAGTTAGCTTCAATGAGGTTTTCTTCCTGCCTTGCAAAAGTCTGACTTCTTTCTGTGTCCACATCTGGTTCTCCTTACTCTTCATCTTCTTATAAGGCTACTAATCCTATCATAGGGCTCAACTTTCATGAACTCAACTAAGCCTACATGCCTCTCCAAAGCCCACCTTCTAATATCATCCCATTGGGGGTTAGTAATTCAAAAGATAAAGTTTGGGGACACAGACATTGAGCCTAAAACAAGGTGAAATTCTTAAGTCTTAAATTAAGCATTTTAAAATGAACGATTCAAGGGTATTTCCTACTATCACATGTGCTTCACCACTTCACTTGCATTTAGTTCCAATAATGCATTATATTATCTGCTGTAGTTGGAATTTGGTTTGTCCTCTCCAAAACTCAGATTGAATTTTTTTAAACTTTTTATTGGTGCCATGTAATCATACATCTTAATGGAGAAGTAAAAAAACAGATAACCCAATAGAAAAATGGGCAAGGGAACTAAATAGACACTTCACAAAAGAAGAGATACAAAAGGCCAATAAATGCATGAAAAAATGCTCAACATCATTAGCGATCAGAGAGATGCAAATCAAAACTACCCTGAGATTTCACCTAACTCCAACTAGAACAGCAATCATTCAAAACACAAATAACAATAAATGCTGACAAGGATGTGGAGAAGTGGGGACTCTAATACGTTGTTGATGGGCTAGCAAATTAGTGCAACCACTTTGGCAAACTGTATGGAGGATCCTCAGAAGAATGGGAATGAACTTACCATATGACCCAGCAGTACCACTTCTGGATATCTACCTGAAAGAATGGAAACCAGATTGAAATTTGATTGCCTTTGTGGCAGTGTTGTAAGGTCGAGCCTTTAAGAAGTGACTGGGTCCTGAGGACTCCACCCTGGTGAATGGATAAATCCATTCATGGATTAATGACCAATGGACTAATGGTTATTGAGGGAGTGTCTTATTTTAAAGGCCAGTTTTCTCTGGTTAGCTTTCTCTGCCTCACAGTGCACTGTGCCTGGCCCTGTCATGATGCATCAAGGAAGCCCCATCAGATTACGGTACCATGCTTTGGACTTGCAGCCTTCAGAACCATGAGCTAAAGAAGCTTGCATTTTTTTAAGGTACAGAGGGTAGAACCCAGGGGCATTCTACCTCCAAACTACACCCTATTTTTTTTTATACTTTATTTTGAAACAGGGTCTCACTAAGTTGTGGAGACCCTCACTAAGTAGCTGAGGCTGACCACAAACCTAGATCCTTCTGTCTCAGCCTCCCGACTACTGGGATTACAAGCTTGTGGCACTATGCCTGACTTCCCATTCTTTATATATTAGCCTGTCTATCTTATTTAGTTAAAGCCACAGAAAACAGGCTAAGAAATTATTTCAGGCTAAGAAATTATTTCAACATAAAATCCCATAAGCATAAAATCCCTTAAGCAGTTACTCCCCACTCCCCTTTACTCCTAGTCCTTAGCAGTTGCCAGTCTGCATATTTAATATTAGTGGAATCATGCAAATGGGACATTTTGTGCCTGACTTTTTTACACATCATGTTTTTTATATTCACTCATGTAGCATGCATAATCAGTGTGTGTGTGTGTGTGTGTGTGTGTGTGTGTGTGTGTGTGTGTGTGTGCTGTGTGTGTTTCTGGGGATTAAACGCAGGAGTGTTCTATTTTCAGGCTACACTTCTAGCCCTATTTTTATTTTATGTTTTATTTGGAAACAGGGTATTGCTAAATTGCTGAGACTGTCTTTGAACCTGAAAGTCTCCCTTTTCAGCCTCTCAAGAATTAGGATTACAGACACGAACCACCACACCTGGCTACTTAATTCTTTTTGTGTGGCTTAAAAGTGTTCATTCAGTTTTATGCTACTATTCTTTTTTATTAATTCATAAGTTAGTGGATGTTTGGGTAATTTTTTATATTGCTGTTGTGAATAGTGCTGCTACAAACATTCATATGAGAATTTATGTGAGCACCTATTTTCAGTTCTTCGGGGACATATAACTAGGAGTGAAATTCTTAGTCACAGGTAATTCTACGTTTAATTTTTTTTACAACTAACAAAATTTAAAAGCTGCACCATTTTACATTTCTACTATGGTATGATGGTTCTAGTTTATATTATATATCTTTTTATATTTTATATTTTCCTTGTATTTTGTATTTTATATTATATGTCTAATTATATTTAATTCTATATTCTGTATTTAATTAGTATATGGAATAATATGTGTTATATAATACATATTACGTAATATATAATCTGCATTTAATTAATATAATATATTAATATAATCAGTATGTAGGATTAATGGACAGGTATATAGATAGGTAGACCGACAAACAAGTAGTTACAACATAGTTATAAAAAGTCAATCAGCCCTTAAAATACGGAGCAAATGTTTATATATATTCTTTACCAATGAGGACACATGGATAGAAATTAAGCACAAGAAAAGATGCTCCACTTTGTTACTTATTAGGAATATTCAAAATAAAATCAGAATAAGCTACCAGTAAACACTTTGAGAATGTCTAAAATTACAAAAACTGAAAAGACAAAAGAGAATGTGAAGCAACTGAAATTCTTGTACTTTACTGATCAAAATGCAAATAACCCAAACTCCCATCAGTTTCTTAGAAAGTTACCTATGTTAATGAATGATATTACTCCTGTGTATTTATACAAAAGGATTAAAAACATCCACATAAAGGCCCATATAACAGTATTTGTAAATAAAATGGAAGCACTTCAGATATCCATAAAATGGTTAAGTGTGTGAATAACTTTTGGTATAACCATATAATGGAATTTTCCTTAGTAAAAAAAATGTAATGAAATACTGAAACATGCAACAATATGGGCACCTTAGCCTTACACTAAGTGCAAAAAGCCAGAGAGCAAAGAATACACATTTGTACCATTATGCTGGTAACTACAATTACAAAAACAAAAGATGACTACAAGTTTCCAGAGGCTGGATTCAGGGGGTAGAGGGAGAAATACCATGAAGGGCATGAGAAAATTTTGTGTATGATGGAAATATGCTGGTTGTTTTAGAAATAGTTACATGACTTGTGCATTTGAAAAACTCATTGAACTGTACACCTACAAAATGTAACTACCATCTGTAAACTAACTCAATTTTTGATGAGCATTCCTCATTAAAAATATAAAACATATTTATAAGCAGGGAAACATTAAAAATTAAAATTCTATTCAAAGACAATAAGTCTATGAAAATATAAGCAATCTATTGAAGCATTATATATATACAACTAATATATAAATGCACAAATAAGTGATGAGGAATTAATATTGGGAATATATATATTTAAAAAATCAATAAGAGAAAAACATCTTAATAGAAAAGGGAGGTACAACTGAGCATGGTGGCTTGGAATGCTGAGACAGGAGGATGGCAGGTTTAAGGCCAGCCTCAGTAATTCAGCGAGGCTCTCCACAACCCAGTGAGAAACCATTACAAAACAAAGCATAAAAAGAGTTGAGGCTATCGCTCAGAGGTAGACTGTTTCTAGGGTTCAATCCACAGTAATAAGAAAAAACAGGAAGAACATCACAGAAAAAAGTGCAAATGAACAACATGTATATATTTAATAATTTAATATAAAAATCTAGAAAATGCAAATTAGTTTATTTTGAAATTTTCAATGTAAATGATTGACAAAAACAAAAAGTCTGACAATATAAGATATTAAAAGATGTGTGAAATAACAAAAAATTTGCATATTGATAGAGAATAAGTTGAGGCAATAATATGACATACCTCAGTGACAATGGATATGCACATGTCCTACAACCCAGCTATTCTATTGCATAGGCAAACAGCCTGAAGAAATTCTTACATTCTTACATAAACACATTATGAAATATATACTAGAATATTTGTAGCATTATGCTTTAATATGAAATAACAACTCCCACAAAAAGTAGAAATAGATCAAAGTATATTTAACAAGGTACTATATTAAAAGGAACATAAAAACTGTATCTTCAATTATCAACATGGATGGATATCAGAAATAATATTGAGCAAGGAAATGCAATGTACATAATGAATACAAAATAATTCTTTTAAAATATTTACTTCTAATATTCACTTACATTTTATATAGTTTTTATTTTATAAATTGCAATAATATTTTGCATTTGCCAAAACTCTTAGAACTGTAGATCTAAAAAATTAAATCTAGAGGTCTGGAGGTCCCAGCTGCAAGGCCCTGGGGCCCCCCGGGCGGGGATCAAGTGGGGCACTCTTGGCCCTCAGAAGGACCGGGCCAGGCCGCAGGGCCCTGGGCCCCCGGGTGGGGGTCTAGCGGGGCACGGCTGCCCCCCCCCCCAAGGTTCGGTTTGAGGCCAGGTCACAGTGTTGCAGGGGATAGCTTGCGGGGATGGGGAGGGGGGAGGCGCGTGGTGTGTATGTGAAGTAATCCCCCCCCACCACACACACAGACAAACAGAAAAACAACCGTGGATTCTTGTCCTAAGCTAAGAATAAGTATTCATCGCTTGGACAGCTGCTGAAGATTTAAAGAAGTTTATTAGAAAGATAGAAATACAGAAAATAGAAATACAGCCCCATGCCAAGATGGCATGAGGGGATGACTCGAATGAGTACACCAAAGGGCTTACACGTGGACCAGACTTTTTATATCCATGACCTCCATCTTGTTTGCGTGGCTCTGAGGTAGTGAACGTCCCTGTAAGGTACCTCCTCTAGCAAGGTGTCTCCTTTCATGGAGGGCAAGGCCAAACCCTGCCCCATCCCCCCTAGATCATGTAGATCTGTCTTTAGAAAGAGGAAGCCCTAGCTCTCCTCTATTGACTTGTTAAGTACTTTGAGCTAGGTTGATTTACACTGGAATAGCTGCCTGTTGTTAGGCCAAAACCAAGTCCTTTCTTTATCCATGTCTGCCTCCATTTTGACACAACTATTTTGAAATATACCAATTATTTTCTTTTGAAATATATTAATAATCAGAGCTTTCCCAAATCTTCCTAGGTCATTCCCCATACTGGCACAACAGGGCCCTGGGAGCCTGGTCCCCGGAAGGACTGGGCCAGGCCGCAAGGCCCTGGGCCCCCGGGCAGAGGTCAAACAGGGCATGCCTGCCCCTCCAGAAGGTCCAGAGGTCCCGCTGCAAGGCCCTAGGCTCCTGGGCCTGGGTTGAGAGGGGCATGCCTGCCCCTCCCCCCAAGGACCGGGGTCAGGCTGCAAGGCTCTGTGTCGGGGGCGGGGTCAGACAGGGCCTGCCTGTCCCCTGGAAGGTCCGGAGGTCCTGGCCGCAAGGCCCTGGGCCCAGGACAGAGGTCGAGCGGGGTACACATGCCCCATGGAAGGTCTTGAGGTCCAGGCCGCAAGGCCCTGAGCCCTGGGCAGGGGGCGGGTGGCACGGCCTACCCCCGGGAAGGCATGGCGTCAGGCAGGAGGCCGAGCCCAAGTTCCTAGAGGCCCTGTACCAAACAGGAGACCTAACCACGGGTACAGAAGAACCCAGCTCTGCTGTGCTACACCAGGCTGTGGTGCACTTAGAACAGCAGAATCTGCTCTGCACAGTGAGACTGTTGAACTCCTCTTTTGGAAGCGAGGAAAGAAAAAAAAAATTCATTGCTACTGAGTGCCTGATAGCCACAACTTCCTCAAACCACACATACTGTCTTCTCTTATTTAAAAAAAAAAAAGGAAAAGAAAAGAAAAATATTGGAGAGGAGTCAAGATGGCCATGGCGGCAGCCAGTATACTGGAGATGCAGAAAAAACATATTCAACTGAACTGGAACTTTTGGAAAAAATCCCCACGAAAGAGAACTGCTTCTCCTCTACATTCTTAAGAAACCTGTTAGGAGAAAGTTTAGCGGAGAGCTAGGAGGAAGGCGATGTGGGCAGTGGTGGCCGCAATGGTGGTGGAGGCTTGTATTTGGGAGAGGCAGAGATCAAATCCAACCCACCCTGATCTTCTGAAGAAATTACCCCAAAAGTGGAATGCTACCGTTGCGCATGCTTAGGAACACTGGGCAACATGCAGTGTGGGAAAATAGCTTCGGAAAGATTTGGAATGGTGGAGGCAGCGCCAATGGCAGTGGCCCGTACTCAAGGGAGGCAGAGTTCTGATGCAATACATATGGAACTTTTGAAGAAATAACCCCAGAGGCAGAATGCCACCACCATGCACCCTCGGGAAAGTGGGACAACCTGCTGAGTGAAGAGGGTGCTCGGATTAGAGCCTGCCGAGGGGTGAGTCCGGTGACAGGGACAGCAAAGCCTGTATTGGAGTCTGCCATGAGGCAAGGCTGGTGCTGGGGCATCCGAGGTGGGGATCAGAGCCTGCTGAGGGGAAAGACCAGTGCTGGGGCCAGCGAGGCCAGAATCGGAGTCTGCTGTGAGGTAAGGCCAGTACTGGGGCCTCTGAGGCCAGGATAGGAGCCTGCCGAGGGATTAGGTTGGTGCCAGGGTCAGCAAGGCCGGGATCAGAGCCTGCTGTGAGGCAAGGCCGGTGCTGGGGCCTCCAAGGCCAGGATCGGAGCTTGCTGGTGGGTTAGGCCAGTTCCAGGGCCAGCGAGTCCAGGATCAGAGCCTGCCATGAGGCAAGGCCATTACTGAGGCCTCTGAAGCTGGGATTGGAGCCTGCCGAGGGGTAAGGCCGGTTCCGGGGCAGCGAGGCCGGGATTGGAGCCTGCCGTGAGGCAAAGCTGGTGCTGGGGCCTTCGAGGTCTGGATTGGAGCCTGCTGATTGGTTAGGCTGGTTCTGGGTCCAGCGAGGCCAGGATAGGAGCCTGCCGAGGAATTAGGTCGGTGTCAGGGTCAGCGAGGCTGGGATCAGAGCCTGCTGTGAGGCAAGGCTGGTGCTGGGGCCTTTGAGGTCTGGATTGGAGCTTGCTGGTGGGTTAGGCCAGTTCCAGGGCCAGTGAGGCCGGGATCGGAGCCTGCCATGAGGCAAGGCCATTACTGAGGCCTCCGAGGCCAGGACTGGAGCCTGCCGAGGGGTATGGCCGGTGCTAGGGTCAGCGAGGCTGGGATCGGAGCCTGTCGTGAGGCAAGGCCACTACTGAGGCCTCTGAGGCTGGGATTGGAGCCTGCCGAGGGGTAAGGCAAGTTCCGGGGCCAGCGAGACCAGGATTGGAGCCTGCTGTGAGGCAAGGCTGGTGCTGGGGCCTTCGAGGTCTGGATTGGAGCCTGCTGATGGGTTAGGCCAGTTCTGGGTCCAGTGAGACCGGGATAGGAGCCTGCTATGAGGCAAGGCCACTACTGAGGCCTCTGAGGCCGGGACTGGAGCCTGCCGAGGGGTGAGGCCGGTGCCGGGGCCAGTGAGGCCAGGATCAGAGCCTGCTGTGAGGCAAGGCTGGTGCTGGGGCCTTTGAGGTCTGGATTGGAGCCTGCCAATTGGTTAGGCCGGTTCTGGGGCCAGCGAGGCCGGGAGCGGAGCCTGCCGAAGGGTAAGGCTGGTGCCAGGGCCAGCGAGGCTGGGTTCGAAGCCTGCCATGAGGCAAGTCCACTACTGAGGCCTCCGAGGCTGAGATTGGAGCCTGCCATGAGGCAAGGCCAGTGCTGGGGCCTCCGAGGCTTGGATAGGCGCCTGCCCAGGGTTTAGGCCAGTGCTAGGGCCTTCAAGGCCAGGATAGGAGCCTGCCGAGAGTTTAGGCCAGTGCCAGGGTCAGCAAGGCTGAGATCAGAGCCTGCCGTGAGGCAAGGCCGGTGTTGGGGCCTCCGAGGCTGGGATCAGAGCCAGCTGAGGTTTTAAGCTGGTGCGGGGGCCAGTGAGACTAGAATCAGGGCCTCCTATGAGGTAAGGCTGGTGCTAGAGCCAGCGAGGTCAGGATCAGAGACTTCCGGGTGGCCAGGCCACTACTGGGGATGTCAAGAGTGAGATCTGAACTTGCAATGCGGCATGCACAGAGAAATATCACAGAAAGTAAAAACCAGATGCTTCCCCTAGCTAGCAAAATCTAGGAGGAAAGGGGTAACAGGAGGAGGTCGAATTGCAGAAAGGGCCCTATAGAGAAGCAATTAAGGTGACCAGTCAGAGGAGATGAGATGGGGGAGGATAGAACCTCTTTAAAACTCAGGAGGTACGTAAACAAATGTATCAAAGATAACCACCAATCAAACATGGTATCGAGGGAGGGGGAGGGAATGGGATGGGGATTGGATGAGGGCCAATTGGATAATGTGTGCTTGTATATCCTCTCAAATCTTGTACTCCAATATCATGTATGATTACAATGCACCAATAAAAAAATAAAAAAAATTAAATCTACCATAGGTAAATTAACTCACTTTTTGATGGGCATTGCTAACCTATCCTATATATACTACAGAGTTTTCATATAACTCCATATATAGTTTCCTCTATTATTAACATCTTTCCTTAGTATGGGACATTTATTATAATAAATCAATGTTGGTTAATTATTATTAAATAAGGGTCCTTTTTCTGTTTCAGAATCTCATCCAAGATATCACATCTAAGTGCCATAGCTTCTTATGCTTCTCTGGGACAGTTTCTAAGCTCTGCCTTGTTTTTGATGATCTTGATAGTGTTGAGGAGTATTTGTCAGTTGCTTTGTCCAATGCCCCTTTTACAGAATTTCCTTGGTGATTTTTCATAGTTAGGCAAGGTTATATGTGTTGAGGAGGACCATAGAGGTAAAATGCCATTTTTCATCATGTAGTATAAAGGACATAAACAGTCATCGTGGTTTATCATTGTTGCTACTATCCCTAATCAATGGGTGGAGTTAGTGTTTTTCAAAATTTTCTACAAAAAATATTTTGTCCTGTCCATGCTAGTTTTCAATCCAATGGTGGAAACTATACTCAGAGAATAGACAATGTTCCTGATTAGATTCTGAGTCATATTCCTGGGTGTATCATCTGAGTCCACTAATTTTAATTTTTTATTGTCATTGCCTCTATCCTCTGGTATGTCCTTAATCTCTTAGTTTTTGTCTTGGCAACATCTAAAGGCATCTTTGTAGAATATGTCCTCTTAATGACTAGAAATTTCCTAAGCCTGTTCTATATCCCAAGAAATCTGAGGGAGAAAAAGTCTCAAACATTATCTTCTAATATTTTCTAACTTAAACTAGTGATGCTTTGGGAAGTACAACTTCCCCTCAAATGTTATACTTAAAAATACTATCCTCTGTATATTTAAGACATAAATAAATTTAAAAATGAGAATTATTGAATTTTATTTAAAACTTAAATGTGGGAGAGATCTAATCATGTCTTAGGAAAATGTGACCAGTGAGAAACTGTGCTTATGACTATAAGGAATAAAAATGTAGGTGCACTTAGAGGTTTATTTGTTAAAAAGCTTGCTCTTAGGAATAATTAAAAACATTGACTAGTATGGCTCCCAAAAATAATTGGAGGTGAATCAATGTTTTAGTTTCCGCATCTTAATTTATATTTTTGTTCTGTGTACAGGATAGCTAACCTCTGCAAAGAGTACAAGTTAATTCTTATGTAAGTTCTTGGTGTTTTATTTGAATAAAAATGGCACAGGTTTTTTTTTTACTTCTTTGGAAGAATATTGAAATTAAACATTTCCGCTAAAACCAGAGGAGACATTCATCAGATTTTTTTTTTTTTTTTTTTTTTTTTTTTTTTTTGGTGGTACTGGGGATCCTGGAAGCCCTTCTACCTCCGGACTACACTCCCAGATCTATTTTTACATGTTTTTATTTAGAAAAAGGGTCTCCTAAGCCAGCACGCGCAGCTGGCTTCGAACATGTGAGATCCTCCTGTCTCTGCCTCCCAAGCGCGGGGATTACAAGCGTGCGCCACCACGCCCGGCATCAGAAATGTTTTTGAAGTATCAAATTTCTCTTCACAGATGCTATGTCCATTTTCTTCATAACCTTCTCTTATTACCATTGTATCTCCAGTATCGATTTTCTACCTTCCTAGACATAACTAATTGTGTTTTCATGCATCATCCATCAGAGTGAGGCATCAAACTTCTGAGAATGCATATCCACAAATATTAGAAAATATGAAAAAAAAATTCTCCCCCTGATGGGGGAGGCTAGTCTTTTTGCTCTATTCTGGAATGTGTGTGGGAAGGGATACTAGGATTTGAACCCAAGGACACTTTACCAATGAGCTGTACCCACAGCCCTTTTAGTTTTTGTTTTGAAACAGAGTCTTCCTAAGTTACTGATTTTTAACTTGAGGTCTTTTTGTCTTAGCCTCCCAAGTATTGGGATTCTAAGAATGCACCACTTCACCCAGGGTATTCAGTATTTTAACTGATAGGATGAGTCCCATCTACTTTACAGAAGACAATTTGTTTCTACTGAAAAACACACTAAGTAGGAAATAGTTTTTTCTTCATTTTGCAGGTGAAGAAATTTAGGACCAAAGAACTGAAAGGTATCTTGTGAAAAATCACATAAATATTAATTTTTTACTCCCATATTTGAGCTGGGGAGTCTGGGGCCAGAGTCCAATCTGAATCAATACAGGATATTGTCTCTCTTTAAGTTGTTTATATAAGTCATATGCAAATGCCCACAGGAATATTTTCATATAATTTTATAGACAAAAATACTAGAATTTTCCAAATATTTTTACAAGTGCATTATTTCCAACATTATTAATTTTTATATTTTTATTTGTAGGCCAAAGGTAGCTTAACTGACTATAGAAATGTATTAGAAATAAATTTTTATCAAATAATCCTACCAATATTTGTGAGTATGCATAGCTCATGACATACCCATAGAATTTTTGGAAATGTTCTGTGAAGACAAAAATACCTGCTATTATTTTTATTTTTGCCTTTATAGGTAAAGAAATTGATATTAACTGGAGATAAATGTCTTCAATATTTAAATAAAAAATAATATTTCATTGCCAATTTCTCTTGTATACTTCCTTAGGAGACTTTCTGCTATGACCTATAAATGTCAGATTTTCTACATGATGTGACAGAGGAATGATTAAGACTACATTTTTTATTATGCCCCCAAATATATACATTTTGAGGCATTTAGAAGAATTTAAAGGAAGGGATTCAAACATAGCTTATTTTAGTATCATTTTTTTAAAATGTTAGAAACATTTTATTTAGGATATTTACTGAGCCACCTCCTAAACTGAAGTCTCTTGGTAACTATTGTTTTCTAAAAGATCCAATGAGTAAAACACTTAAGTTACCTATAGAACTGAACATTTTAACATGTGTTTCTAGATTGCTGAATACGTTTAAATCAAAAGATGTGTGTGTTTGTGTGAAACAGCTAATTTATTTAAAAGTTCAAGTATTCTAATTAAAAGCAGACATATGGATTAAGTAACTGTCATTAAGACACTGTACTAATTTCCCATTTGTGAATTACAATTAGTTTAATGGAATCAAAGGAAGTGAGCTAAAAAAGTTTTTTGAAGATAATTAAATCACAGTTTAATGAAACTATTAACATATTCTAAAATTTACACAACTGTCTTAAAAAGAAAACATCAGAATATGTGTGAAATATGCATCTGTGTTATAGTGACTATTTCAGGAGAACTGTTTGAACTGAAAAATTAAGGCCACCACAAAAACACATTATCCTGAGAATTTCTGCAATGAGTATATTTAATCTGGATTTACCTTAAAAGTTATGTCCCTGTGGCTAAATTCCATAAAATGATAAAAATACTAATACTTGATACAGTCTTAGTAAGTTTTTCATACAAAAACCTAACTTCATCATAACTTATACACAAACTTTTTGCTAATCTGATTTTAGCCATCATAGTTTATAGAAAAATGAGCTTGAATATTCTTTAATGAGGCATAGAATATTTATTTTATAATACTTATGCATAGCATAATTATTTTAGTATTTTCATTTCTTCCATATTTTATCTTATTTTAAACATTTTACTTATATTTTATCTATTCATGTTTTCAAATGAGATCTTATCTAATTTAATGGGATATAGAAACCATCACAAGTTCAATCTTTGAAAGATAAGAAATATTAAGAATAGACCATACTTCAAACCTCTTCTCTGAGACTCTTTTTACTTTTCTTAACAATGGAAATAATAGATTTGTCTAAAGAGCATACTATTCCATATGAGATAATTAATTTCTGGGAACTTTTACCTATCTTGGCAGGGAGACCAAGAGAGATACTAAATACAAAATGATATGATGTGGTGTCCAGAGAATTTTAGATATACAATGAATGCTACTTTTCTTCCTTGACCTGCTCTAAGACTTGATTTCTAAAATAAATATTTGTTGGCTATGGGGCCTATTGTATATTGCCTTTATGATGTTGAGGTATGTTCATTCTATTATGATTCTCTGCAGTGCTTTTAGCATGAATGGGTATTGGATTTTATCAAATGTATTTTCAGCATCTATTAAAATGAACTCGTGATTTTTGTCTTTGGTTCTGTGTATGTGGTGAATTACATGGATATTTTTTCATATGTTGAACCAGCTTTGCATTCCAAGGGTAAACCTGACTTGGTTATGGTATATAATTTTCTTGATGTGGTTTTGAAGCATTTTACTAATTTTCTAGCAGTTTTGCATCTAAATTCATCAACAATACAGGCATGCATATATATATATATATTTAGCTGTCTTTATTTGGTTTTGGTATTAATGTGATTTTGGCTTCATAGAATGTATTTGGGAGAGTTTCATTTCTATTTCATGAAATAGATTGAAGAGTATTGGGATTATCTCTTTTATAAAGATTTTATAAAATTCACTTGGGAAACCATCTGGTCCTGGGATTTTGTGTGATGATAGGCTCTTTATTGTTGCTTCAATTTGTTTTATTGCTATTTGTTACTTTAAATTTTCTATATCTTCTCGACTCAGTTTACAATGGTTATATGTTTCTAGAAAACTGTCAATTTCTTCTAGATTTTTCATTTTGTTGAAGTACAGTTTTTCAAAGAGGTTTCTGATAATTATCTGAATTTCCATAATGTCCGTGGTATATCTCCTTTCTCATTTCTTATTTTAGTAATTTTGGTAGATTCTTTTGGTTAGGTTGGATAGTGGTTTATTTGTCTTCTTTATTGTTTTTAAGAAACCAGCTTTTGGTTTTCTGTATTGCTCTTTTATTCTCTACTTATTGGTTTCTGCTCTGATTTTTATAATTTCCTGTCTTCTCTGGCTTTGGGGTTAGACTGGTCCTGTTTTCAAAGTTATTTATTTGGTAATTTTCTGTTCTTTTTATGTGACCACTCAGTTTTATGGATTTTCCTTTTAATACTGCCTTCAAGGTGTCCCAGAGGTTTTGATATGTTGTGTCTCTATTTTCATTTGTTTCTGAAAATTTCTTAATTTCACCCTTACTTCTTCTATGACCAGTTCCTCATTCAGCACTGTGGTGTTCAGTCTAAATGTGTTTATGTGGTTACTCTGGGTCTTCTTATAGTTAATTTCTATTTTCATTCCACTGCGGTCACATTTTTTGGATTTGCTAGTGGTCACTTTGTGTGCAAGAGTTCCCATTAAAAACAGAAAAAAAGACAAGAAAGTCCTTTATCACTAATTCTTTTTAATATAATACTTAAGATTCTAGCCAAAGCAATAAGGCAAGAGATTAAAATCAAACAAGTACAAATAGAAAAAGAAGAACTGAAACTATTTCTAGTTGCAGATGAACTGATCAACAAATTCAGCAAAGTGTCTAGATACAAAACAAATATTAAAAAATCAGGAGCTTTCCTGTATACCAACCATAAATCTCCTGAAAAAGAAATACATAAAACACTTCTACTCACAATATCTCACACACTCACAAAACATACTTACAAATAAACCTAACCAAGGAGGTAAACAATCTCTACAAGAAAAATTATAAAACATTGAAAAATAAATCAAAGAAACCTTAGGAAATAAAAAGATCTTTAATGCTCTTGGATAGGCAGAATACATATCATCACTATGACCATTCCAAAAATGATCTATAGAGATCAGTGAAATACCTATTAAATTACCAAGGTCATTCTTCACAGACATAGAAAAATTAGTTCTTAAATTCATTTGGAACAACAAAAAACCCAGAATAACCAAAGTAGTTGTCAGAAGCAAGAACTATGCATCATAATACTTGACTTCAAACTATACTACAAAGCCATAGGAATAAAAACAGCATGGTATTGACACAAAAACAGACACATAGACAAAGAGGGCTGAATAGAAGACTCAGAAACAAATCCACAGGCTTACAGTCAATTGATTTTTGACAAAGGGGCCAAAAACACATGCTGGAAGAAAAATGACCTCTTCGACAAATGGTGTTAGCAAAACTGGTTAATCATATGAAAAAAATTATAAATAAATACCACTTTTTCACCTTGCACAAGAGTCAATTCAAGATGGATCAAAGACTTGTAAATCAGACCAGAGACTTTGCAGCTACTTAAAGAGTGCATAGGTTCAACACTTCAACACACAGGAACAAGTAAAAATTTTCTCAACAAGACCACAAAGGTACAAGCTATTAAAAATAGGATGTGTTAAACTGAAGAGCTTTTGTAAAGCAAAGGAAACTATTAAGAACTTCAATAGAGCCATCAGAATGGGAGATTTTTTCCAACTACTTCTCTGATAGAGGACTAATATCTAAAATGTACAGATAACTCAAGCAACTCACTGCTAAGAAAACAAATAACCCAATAAAAATGGGCAAGTGAACTAAATGTACACTTCACAAAAGAAAATCAAATGACTAATAAATATATTAAAAATGTCCAACATCATTAACAGTCAGAAAGATGCAAATTAAAACTACTCTGAGATTTTACCTAACTACAATTAGAATGATAATCATTAAAAAAAAAAAAAAGCAGCTGGGCATGGTGGCGCACTCTTGTAATCCCAGCATTCGGGAGGCCTTATGTATTCTAAAAAACATAAGAACAAAGCCATAAATATATTAGGGATCATAATAAAGTCATAGATAATACAACTTTGTAATGTCTTACAGTATGTATACATAAATAGACTTCAAAAAAGTTATAAATAAAACCAGAATAAGGGTAGTGAATTATTAATAGGGTTTCCGAGGGCATATAGTAAATTTTCAGGGTGTGGGTTAAGGTTGACAAAGAATACAAGGTCTGCAGTTGGGAGGAAATTCAAATTGTATAATATTACAGTCTGACATGTGAAAACCAATAATGACATTTCTTTACTTATTTTCAATTTTCAGAAGAATAACATATACAAATATATACAAATTACAGTTGAATGTTATTTTGTACATGCATATAAATAAATTCCCCTCCCATATGTCTCAAGCTGTTTAGTACTTCCTCCTTCACCATTAACCAAATCTTTTAGTTTAGTTTCTGGTATATTCTTTAGGAGTTTTCTTTTCATGTAAAGTACTATTAACTATTCTTATTTTGTTTTCCTTTTATACAAAAGTTGATTATTACAGATAATTTTGTACCTTCCCATTTTTCATGGAACAATATTTTGGAAACTTTTCATATCCCTTTCTTCTTTACATTTCTATGTAGTAAATAGTGGTGTTTTTTTTGTAGTAAATAGTGTTTTTTTTTTCTTGGTGTTTACCTTTGTGGTATCAAATGTGCCAATAATTCTTATATATGACTTACCAACTATAAATGCTACTTTGAATCTCAGAAATTCAACAGATTTATTCCATTTATCATTTACCCTTCTCTCTCAATTTTTGTTGGTTCTCTCCTTTAGACAATGTCTTGGCATACCATATTTATGTCATGCTAATGTCTTTGGACTTAGTGGTAAAGTAACTGACACTTACTTCCAGAGTGTAAGTTGGGTCTTCTAGGTATAGTATCATGTCATCTGCAAATAGTGAAAGTCTGAGTTCTTCTTTTCCTATTTGTACTCTTTTGGTTTCCTTTTTTTGCCTTATTGCTCTGGCTAAAGTCTCAAGTACTATATTGAAAAAAAATTGGTGATAATAGATATCCTTGTCAAAGGAAACTATCAAGAACCTCAGTTGAGATCCAACAGAATGGGAGAAGATTTTTGCCAATTACTCCTCTGATAGAGGACTCACATCAGTACTATACAGAGAATTTAAAAAACTCAGAACTAAAAAACAAATAAACCAATAAAAAATGGGCAAAGGAAATAAATAGACACTTCATGAAAGGAGAAATTCAAATGGCCAATAAATGCATGAAAAAATGCTTAACATCATTAGCAATCAGAGAGATGCAAATCAAAACTACCCTAAGATTGTACCCAAGTCCAACTAGAATGATAATCATTCAAAACACAAACAACAATTACAAATGCTAGCAAGGATGTGGAGAAATGGGAACTCTAATACATTGTTGGTGGGATTGCAAATTAGTGCAACCACTTTAGAAAACTGTATCGAAGATTGTCAGAAGAATGGAAACGAACTTACCATTTGAACCAGCAATACCACTTCTGGGTATCTACCCAAATGAATGGAAACCAAACTAGCAAAATAATGCATGCGTATATATGTTCATAGCTGCACAATTCACAATTGCCAAACTATGGAACCAGCTAAGATGTCCATAAACAGATGAATGGATTTCAAAACAATGGGATATGTACACAATGGAATTTTACTCAGCCATAAAGAAAAGCACAATTGGGTCATTTACAGGGAAATTGATGGTATGGGAGAACATTAGGCTAAGTGAGATTAGTCAGTCACAAAAAGTAAAAAATCAGATGCTCTCCTTAATATGTGGAAACTAGGGAGAAAATGGGTCATAGGAGGAACTCTAGACAAAGAAGGTGATACTATAGATGAGCAAATAAGATGACCTAAAGGAGGGGATGGGAGGAGGAGAAGAGGGAAATTCTCTAATGTTCATGTTATACATCAACAAGCATATGAAAGTCAATCACTAAGCCAAACATGAGAAGAAGAGAGGGGGAGGGAATGGGGTGGGAATTGGGTAAAGGCTAATTGAATGATGTGTGCATGTATGCCTCCCATCTTGTACTCCATTAATATGTATGACTACAATGCACCAATAAAAAAATTTAAAAAATAAAATAAATAAAATCTTGAATCACAATTTCATTACTTCCTAATTGTGTAGGTGTTTCTATAATACAATTTCTACATTCTTCATAGCTCTGTTTTACCCCTCCTAGATAATCTTTTTGTTTGGATATCCAGTATTCCTGTGCCCTTGGTCAGTTTCCTTTCTTATGCACTTTGCCTTTTAAGTTTGTAAATTAGCCGGGCATGGTGGTGCAAGCTTGTAATCCCCATGCTTGGGAGGCTGAGACAGAAGGATTGCACAGCTTCAAAGCCAGCCTCAGCTACTTAGTGAGGCTCTCAGCAACTAAGTGAGACCCTGTTTCCAAATAAAATATAAAATAGGTCTGGGAGTATAGCCCAGAGTTAGAAAAACTCTGGGTTCCACCCCCAATACCACCAAAAAAAATAAAAATAAATAAATAAATTTGTAAATTAAAGTTCTTCCTTTATTTCAGTATAGCTCTCAAATTGCATTTTTAAATTGCATCTTGTTCAAGGAATAAAATCAATATATTCTTAATATTTTTTGTCTTCTTGTCTACTATTTTCTCTATAGTCCTTTTAAATATTTTTAGTGTTTTGAAATTCATTTTTCTCACTTCTATCCTATTTTGCATTACAATGGTTCCAGCTGTTGTTAATTATTCCTAACACTCCTTCAAACATCACAATTATTTCTATTATTATTGCATTTTACTTTTTTACATATCACAATTATTTCTAATATGAATTTATTTCCTTCTCCTTTGAATTCTACCTACTTACCTGCTCATATTTTGAAAGATTCTCTTGACTTTACATCTATTCCCTGAGTTTTTCTGAATTTTAAAATTGCATCATTTTAATTTTGAGATGAGAATAATATATTTTTAATCTTCTCTATGGCAAATTTTTTCTGGTAAGTGTTTCTCATGGGGGTGATAAGTTTGGGGGTATGCTGAAATGCTCTGTGATTCTCTGCTATACTTGCTCTTGCATATCTTTTCCTGAGCTCATCTCTTTTGGAAGTCCTCTTATGTATTTTATGCATATATTATGTATGTGTTTTTAGTTTTGCTTAAAATATAGTTTTTATTGTTTCTCTAAAACAAATTTTCATGAATTCCAAGAAGTTAAGAGGAAATTGTCTTATGCTGTCCTAATCTTGATATGTGGCTCATATTTTTATTTCTCTCATTGTTATTGTTATCATTATCATCATCCATCATCATCATCATCATCATCATCATTTTTTTTTTAGTACTGGGAATTGAGGCCAGGGATATTCTACCTCCAAGATATACTCCCAACCCATTTTTAATTTTTTTTTTCAAACTGGGTCTTTTTTAGGTTGCTGAGAGTCTCACTACTTGCTTAGGCTGTCCTCAAACCTTTTATCCTCCAGTCTTAGCCCCCCAAGTACTCGGATTACAAATGTGAACCACCACAGAGACGTTCTCTTATTATTTCTGAATTTTGACATCGAAATGTGGCTGTCCTCATTGACTTGATTGGAGTGAATTTAAATGATAATAGTAGAAGTATAAATGCAGTTAAAAAAAAACTACATCAGCATTTACATTGTGCTAGGAAATCTTACAGTAGAAGACTGCCTATGTATGTATCAGCTTTTAAATGTTATTTTTCATAGTATAAATATCACAGCTGGCTATGCTAGGGAATAATGGAACCATACACATATCTTAGAAATTCAAATTTTCAGTCCCTTTCTTAATGAGAATGGTGGAAATGATTAATTGCCTATTCTGATTCACAAAGCAGCCGAGAGGACCAAAATAGCCAATTTCATTATTTCGATGATTGTTTACACTGGTGAAGCCTCTGTGTGAATTCCAGTTGTTGACCATATGTGTAATGATCTTTATAGACAAAATGCTTTTCTTCATGACTAATTAGAAATATGTAAAACATATGCAACCAAAATCTTTTGTCAGTATGAAGGGTGATCAACACCTGGTATCTTCAGTGTTTTGTGAAAAATGTCAGATTATGGCATTAAGTACAGGCGAGGCTAAACCATGATATTTGCTGTTCCATGCAACTCCTGATTTGTTTTTGCAGCATCATCTGCTGCATGATTGGGATACCAGTCAACCACAGAGACATTATTTTTTAATTAGCAATAGATCCAACTACTGGAGTTGGAAAAATATTTGGTAGAATCAAGTATAAGACTCCCCAAAGTTCACCAAGAAAGAGAAAGGGATTTTGCAATTCAGTAAATGACCTTTTTTCCCTTTTATTTTGAATTATCTTATACCTGCCTTAATGTTGAGACCTTTACACATGATATTAATTTAAATAAAAATTAGCTAAACAAAAGGCCAAGAAATGACATTCTTCTGTTTCTTTAGCCTCTTCTATTTGCTAGGAAAATAGAAAAAATGGTCAGTGAGACCTATTGTCCAACAAGGATAGCAGATGTCATACATTTTTTTTCCAAAAAGCCCTATCATTTGTTTCAATTGACTTCAATTAATTAGTTTAACTTTCCAAAGAGAAAATCTGCCAAATATTCTGAAATTAAGTGAAAAACACATGTGAGAAAGAGGTAAATTATACTAAATGACATAGGAATGTGGGAGAGTGGGTAGTTCCATTTTAAAAGGCTGGGAAATAATGAAAAACAAATTCAACAATTGCATACTTATGAAAGAGGTGTTGCTGGAGAAAGAGTACTAACTAAGTCCTATTCACAGGAGACATATGCCTGTAATAGTACGTGGTTATTTTTCTTAATGTAATTCATATTACATAGCAATTGAAAATAACACATCTGTACTTTGTAGCCAGAGTTACTTATTTCATTACTATTAAGTTCTGAGGAATAAACATGAAACAGAGGTTTTTTCTCATTAGTCTAACAAACACATCATAAATAAACATCTAATTATTACATGATTTGAAGAAATGATAGCCATTGTAGGGAGAGAACTGTTTTTTAGTTTTTATAAGAAAACCTGAAACTGAACATCTTGTGTATGCTATTATGTTATATTAATATACAAAGTTTTAAAATTGTTGTATCTTTTAGCCCAGAAGGAGCACTCCACACACATGAAAATTCTGTAAAATACTTCTAAAATCACAATGTAGAGGTTACAAACATTATAAAAACAAACACAAATATGACAAATGCTTTTACTTGGATGAGTGGTCCACTAACTCTAGGGACAGACAGAAGCTGGATAATAACAATGTTGATTTCATGGCACATCTGGATATTGTCTCATGCTGTCGAGCATCATAGAAGAGTGAAAGACTCTCTAGCCAGTCTGCTGTTAGCTGAATAAGGAACCTATGTAGCAGGACTATGTTGAAGAAGACAGAATCATGGCTCCTACAGCCTATAACTTTTATCCACAACCTCTCTGTCTGTCTCACATTTAAACTGATATAGGAACTCAAGGCAAATAATTAGAGAATACAAAAGCAAATATCAGTTGCATTATTAAAAGTTTGGTGGTCCTATACTGACAATATTTTCAGCTTCTTTCAGGGTTGGGAAGGCTATTTCTTCCTTTTAAATTTTGGTTATATATATATATATATATATATATATATTATAATAAATATATATAATATATATTTCATAGCTAAATCTCCTCTTAATATGATTATATGTTATATGGTTTTATCTCCTCTTAATATGCTATATATTCCAGGTAAATATTAGACAAACTAAATTTGAAAAATTTACATTATATTTATTTCAGTATTTTAAGTGTTTCTTCTATATGGCTAAATCCTTTCTCATAGTTAGTGTTAGATTGTAGTTATGTCTTTTCATATGGTAGCTATTCTAGAGTATAGTTTATGTCTTTTCCAAGAACTAGCTTTTAAATGAAATTAGTACTTCCATGATATTTCTGTTTTGTTGTCTTTTAGATTTTGCTCTTATTTTTATTGTTTCCTCATGGGTTTCCTAAGTTTGGATTTTGTGGTGTGGGTTGCATTGGCAAATTTCTTGAGTTGAATATTAAACTTGTTTTTAGTCATTTGAATTACTACTATGTGCATTTAAGGCTAAAATATTTTGTCTTTCCATTCGGCTGAATCTCCTATGTAGTAGTGCAGTTACAATATCTAAATAGTTTACAGTTATAATTTTTTATTTTAGGAATTCTTTTTTATTTATTTATTTTTAATATATACTTTTATTAGTGCATTGTATTTATACATCATAATGGGGTAAAAAACTTGAGTAGACATAAATGCCCACATCACCCAGCCAGCCCCCACCCAGTCCCCACCTAAGTCCCTCCCCATCCCTCCCTCTCATGCTTGGTTTAGTGGTTGACTTCGATAAGAATAAGTACATCATGCAATTTAAAGGTTTTCCTTCTCCCCTCCTCCCATCCCCATAATTCGGATGCCTTATTTGCTCCTCTATAGGATCTTTTTTCAGCTGGAGTTTCTTTTGTGTCCCCTTTCACCCTAGCTTTCACATATTAGGGAAAGCATCTGATTCCTTACTTTTTGCGACTGACTAATCTTGTTTAGCATAATGTCCTCAAGATCCATCCATTTCCCTGTAAATACCGCAATTGTATTTATTTTTATGGCTGAGTAAAATTCCATTGTGTACATACACCACAGTTTTGTAATCCATTCATTTGTTTATGGACATCTTGGCTGGTTCCATAGTTTGGCTATGGTAAATTGTGCAGCTATGAACATAGATACACATGCATTAGTTTGATAATTTGGTTTCCTTTCTTTTGGGTAGATACCCAGAAGTGGTATTGCTGGATCAAATGGTAGATTTGTTCCCATTCTTCTGAGGATTCTCCATACTGTTTTCCAAAATGGTTGCACTAATTTGCAATCCCACCAACAATGTTTTAGAGTTCCCACTTCTCCACACCCTTGCCAGCATCTGTTATTGTTTGTGTTTTGAATGATTGCCATTCTAGTTCGTGAAATCTCAGGGTAGTTTTACTTTGCATCTCTCTGATTGCCAATGATGTTGAGCATCTTTTCATGCATTTATTGGCCATTTGAATTTCTTCTCTGCAGTGCTTTTATCATAAATGGATGTTGAATTTTATCAAATGCTTTTTCAGTGTCTATTGAAATGATCATGTGATTTCTGTCTTTGGTTCTATTTGTATGATGAATTACATAGATTGATTATTGTATGATGAATCAGCCTTGCAACTCTGGGATGAACCCTACCTGGTCATGATATATGATTTTCTTTATGTGTATTTGAATGCGTGTTGCTAGTATTTTGTTTAGCAGTTTTGCATCAAAATTCATCAAAGATATAGGCCTGTAGTTCTTTCTTGAACTGTCTTTGTTTGGTTTTGGTATTAATGTGATATTGGCTTCATAGAATGTATTTGGGAGAGTTCCATTTTTTTTTTCTATTTCATAAAATAGATTGAGGAGTATTGGTATTAGCTTTCTAAAAAGGTTTTATAGAATTCACTTGGGAAACCATCTGGTCCTGGGCTTTTCTTTAGTGGTAGACTCTTTATTGCTGTTTTAATCTCTTTGATTGTTATTGGTTGGTTTAAGTGTTCTAAATCTTCTTGACTGAGTTTAGAAAGGTTGTATTTATCTAGAAAGTCATTAATTTCCTTCAGATTTTCCACTTTGTTGGAGTATAGTTTTCAAAGTAATTTCTGACAATCCTCTGGATTTCTACACTATCAGTAGCAATATCTCCTTTTCCATCTCTTATCTTCATAATTTGGGTTGATTCTCCCTGTTTTTTAGTTAGGTTGGCTAGTGGTTTGTCTATCTTGTTAATTTTTTTGAGAAACCAGCTTTTGGTTTTGTTGATTTTCTGTATTCCTTTTATTCTCTACTTTTTAAATTTATGCTCTGATTTTAATAATTTTCTGTCTTCTACTGGCTTTGGGGTTAGATTGTTCCTGTTTTTCAAGGGCTTTGAGGTGTGTCATTAGGTTATTCATTTCAAGATTTTCTGTTTTTTTTTTTTATGTGCGCACTCAGTGCTATAAATTTTCCTCTTATTACTGCCTTCAAAGTGTCCCAGAGGTTTTAATATGTTGTATCTTTATTTTTGTTTGTTTCTAGACATTTCTTGATTTCACCTCATGTCCTCTATGACCCATTCTTCATTCAGAAGTGTGGTGTTTACAGTTTGAATTGATGCCTTTACTTCAATGTTTATATCCTTTATTTCTTTCAAACTCTCTCTAAATTCTTTTCTAAAATACTGAATTATTTCTACAGTTACATTCCTGATTTGATCTTCTGAAAATCTCTGCATTTCTGTGTTATCAGGTTCTATTATTGTGGGGTTGTGAGAGCTCATTGCTCTGTTGTTGTTCCTCCTTCCCATGATTTCAGAAGTTTGTACCTGTTGCTTTGGGTAGATTTCTCTAAGTCTCTAGGTGTCAGCTGGTATATTCAAGGGCAAGTTGTATTCAATAGTGAAGGTTGAGTAAGAAGGGAAGTGAAGGAATAAATGGAAGAATAGGGTAAGTTCTCAGGTAGGGTCAAATAGTATGAGTGTATGAGTCCTTTAAGGGAGTGTATACTAGAGATTAGAGATAGTACCAGTGTAGTAGAATTCTAGTAACCAATGTATAGTTTCTGGCATAGTGATATGAATTGAGATCCTCTGGTCTCAGTCTCCTGAATCCTGGGATTACAAGCGTGTGCCACCATGTCCGGTGTTGTTCACTTTCTTATTGTTGAGTTTTAAGAGTTTTTTTCTATATTTTGGATGCATGTTTTTATTATATATGCATAAACATATTTTTCTCAATTTGTGGCTTATTTTTTCATTCTTTTAACATTTTTTATTTTTACTTTTATTTTTTGTGTTGCTTGGGATTGAATCCAGGGGCATTCTACCTCTGAGATATTCCCCAGCCAAATTTTTTTATTCTTTTTTGAAACAGAGTCTCAGTAAGTTGTGGAGGACCTCGCTAAGTAAGTGAGGCTGTCCTCGAATCATGATCTTCCTGTCTCAACCTCCCAAGTACTGGGATTACAAGTGTGTGCTACCATACCGGGCAGATTCTTTTAACATTTTTAAAAATTTCTGAGATTGGCAGCCATTCTTCTACCAAGAGATGGTGATTTATCATCTCAACTTAGCTGACATTTCTGGGTCAAAAACTCAAGACACCTTGCTCTTATATGGTTGTGGCATTATGTTAATATTATTATAATAATATTAATACTGTGTAGAGTAATTCACATGTCATCTAACTTCTTGTATTAACCTTTTCTAGTATTAACTACTATTCTCTTATTTGACAAGAATAGTATTACAGCAGATTCTGTAACTTCTCCCAGGAACTCAGAGGTTTTGGCCTCCATGATATTAGTTTTATAAGATGAAGCTGATCAACTCATTCCAACATCAGGACCAAAAAAAAAAAAAAAAAAAAGGCTTCAGATACATAGGTTAAATAAAACTTTTTGTCTGTACTTTGGAATGTCATGGTGTTTATTTCCCAATGTAAGTGTTAAAATGAGGGCTATTATAGGAAAAAGAATAAAAAGACAAATTTAGACTTACTGATCAATTCTTATCTAAGAATCTCAGAGATAAAGCTAATTATAAAAGAAATAAAAACATACTTTTCTGTGCCTATTCCATTTTAAAATTCACTTTGAGGATTTTTTGAAAGTATCTGCCTATTTCAACTGTATCAAAAAACCCAAGGCATTTTTACTGAAGTACTAAAAGAAAAGATCTATAATTTCTCAGTTCAAAACACATTTTAGAAAACATACTACATATCTTATGATTGCAAAATAAGTTATGAAATGGTTGTCATTGTCTAACAATTTAACCCTATTATAGATGGTACCTGTTCATATAACTTATATGATAGTTACCTCTGTGAATTTATTTGTAATTGGTAGCATCAAGTAAATTTTCATATTAATTTACTTTATTTCCTCAGTTCAAAAATCACCACTAATAGGTAACATGCCCATAAAGTGTGGTCTGGGTACTATAAAAAAAAAAAAAACCTCTATTCCAACCTCATCAATAAGGAAAGTACAGCCAAATATCTTCATACTGAACTTAAAATTGTACTTCAGATGCCTTCCAGAACCATAGCCAGTAGTTATTTGGTTCACTTCTCAACTCTTTATAACTTTAATTTTGAAACACATCATTAGTTTAATGATAGTTCTTTAAGGAGAGAAAAAGCAGTTCTAGAATTCTGGCTTTCATTTAAGAAGTAAAAGCCAAAAAGAACATTGTACTCACCCTTGTTGCGAAAATAGATAACAACAAGAAATCCCACACAGATACTCTGCAAAACCCACCACGTTCTTGAACCCATCAGAAAGCCCTATAGGGCAAATTGCTCAATATCTAAGGAAGGGCTGGTTCCTCCAAAGTCAAATTGCATCCTTTTCATTCCTACCAATCTGCTTCTTTCCCACATACTAACCTGCATGTGTATGCAATCTGTTATAAATTGAGAATAATCATAGCAAGATCACATCTCAAACCATTTACCTTAATAAATTTTATCAAGGAAAAATTGATAATTCATATTGACTTAAGTTATATTATCTATTAAAATTGAAGTCAGAAATTTTAATCTCAGTTTCATATAACTCAGTTAATGCCATGTATAACTATTGATGATCAAAGTTATTTGGGACACTGTTTGTTTCCAAATCTGAAGATTTAAGCTCCAAAATAGATTGTAAAAAAGAAAGCATCTTTAGAACCTATGAACAAATATAAACTACTCTCACTAGGAAAATAACCCATGCTTATTTAGTGTATGTGTTTCTGCCAATGAACAACTATTAGTGCATTGAGAAAGGTCATGTATTCTGGAAGTGGACAAATTTTGGGTACATGCTCTTGTTTCTCAATTTATAAACTTTGTGCCTTAGACAAGCCACTTGATTATCATAACTTGTTTCATTGTTATTAAAACTGAAATAAAAATAGTATATACGAGGCCTGGAATGCATGCTTGTAATCCCAGTACTTGGAGGCTGAGACAGGAGGATAGCTGGTTCAAGGCCAGCCTTAGAAACAGTGAAAGCAGGACGTAGTGGGGTAAGCTTGTAATACCAGCATTTGGGAGGCTGAGGAGGGTTGTGGTTCACGGGCAGCTTCATCTACTTAGTGAGGCCCTTTGCAACTCAGTGAGACCCTGTTTCAAAATAAGGAATAAAAAGTAGAGCTGGGGTGTAGCTTGTAGGTAGAATGTCCCTTGATTCCATAAAAAAGTACCACAAAAAAAGAAAGAAGAAAGAAAGAAAGAAAGAAAGAAAGAAAGAAAGAAAGAAAGAAAGAAAGAAAGAAAGAAAGAAAGAAGAGAAAGAAAGAAAAACTTAGTGAGGGCCTTGGCAACTTAGTGAGACCCTATTTGAAATAAATACAAATAAATAAATAAATATGGATGGTGTGTGTATGTATGCTTCTACCATTTTGTACTCCATTAAGATGCATAGCTATAATTTAACAATAAAAAATAAAATAAATAAATAAATAAATAAATAAATAAAATAGTTCAGCTGGGAGGGGTGGCACATGCTTGTAATTCCCACACTTGGGAGGCTGAGACAGGAGGGTCGCTCAGGTTCAAAGCTAGTCTCAGCTGGCTTAAGAGACCCTGTTTCCAAATAAAATATAAAATAGGTATGGAAGTGTATCCCGGATGTAGAAGGCTCCTGGGTTCCATCCCCAGTACCATAAAAAATAATAAATAAATAAATAAAATAGTTCAAAGGTAGAATATCCCTGGTTTCAAAACAGAGTACCACAGAATAATAATAGAAAAAATACAATAGAAATAATAATATACATTGATGTACTTTGAAAATGCCAAATAATTTATAAGTATTTAAAATAGTTCCAGTCACAGGGAACTATAAAACAGCAAATATTACTGAGTCCCTTTTACTTCCTACATCATGCCTTGGGGTTTCTGTATCTTATCTTACTAAAGGAGGTGGTATTTCCTTTCAAAATAGCAAGTAGCTAAAATATACTTTTTAAAGTGTTGCAGTTCTAATAACATAGTTGACCTTTGAAGGTTTTTAAGGTTTTATCTTTATTTAACTTCCCCTGCTTTCTGTAATAACTTTTTTGATTCAGTACTGAGGATGGAACCCAGGGGCATTCTACCTCTGAGCTACACCCCTAACACTAGTTTTTATTCTTTATTTTGAAATAGGGGCTCACTGAGTTGTGAAGGGCCTAAGTAGCTGAGGCTACTTAGGGGATCCTTGGTCTCTGCCTCACAAATGCTGGGATTACAAGCATGCACCACCACACCCAGTCTATAACTGATTATTTTTAAATGCCTATATTGTTGGTTATTCACAATTCTTTGTACTGCCGTAACAAATATAAAAAGATACAACCATATTTAGCCTTCAAATTTCCTATGTAATATGCTCTATTGAAATTAGGTTAAATGCATTTATTTTTTGACACTATTACCATACTTCTTGAGATAATCTTAATTTGGGGGAACAGGACAGAGAGATAGTGTTGACAGAAACAAGACTTAGAGAATTAAGAATTGAGTTTAGTTATCTTAGAAATATTATTGTTGTTTATTTTACTTTACTTTCTAACACTTTTTTAAAGTTTTCCCAGAATTATCTATTATTGCTGATTAGAAAATGATAGTCTAAAATAACCTCCATTCTCCTCCTCCTCCTCCTCCTCCTCCTCCTCCTCCTCCTCCTCCTCCTTCTGAAAAGTTTCCTCTACCAACTTTACACTTCTATGCCTTGCTATTTCAGAAGAACACTTATCTTCTAAACATGATTTTGGAGAGGTCATCAGGAAGTTTTCTAACAATGAGATTCTTAGGTTTTCTTTTCTTTCCTCTGTTGCTTTAAGAATACATCAGTTGAGTCAAATGCTAAATTGATATGACTTTCTCGGGAAAAGATATAAGCACAGCATTATAAATGTATATAAAATACTAAAAGAGTATAGGCAGAGTTTCTCAGCCTTATCTGTCAAAATATGAACTTCTAATTCACTCTAGCCTTCTAATCTGTTAAAGGAACAGAAAGCCAGATTGAAAATTTTAAAGGATTTTATTTTAACTCTGGAACTTGATTTTTAAAAGCTGAAATTGCCAGAGTTTACAGTAATTTTCTCAATGCCTCTCAATCTTCCTATGAAGCTTAACTTCCTCACAGAAAACACTGACTTAAATGACTCAAGCCACTCTGGTATCAAGAGTTCAACTCTCAATCTTCAGAATCCAGGTACAACATATATGTGAAAGGCATCCTTTCAAGCTACTCCATGGTGAAAGAAAAATAACTCAGGGAATATATGACAAAATGAATTTACATATTTAATAAAATTTGACCAACAAATTAGAAAGCTTTAAAAGAAAAAAAAGGATGACTACAATAACATTCTCATCAAGTGGCACCCAATTTATGCCACCATGTGGCTTGCTTTGACTGAATCATAATGGTAAAAAATGACGTAGAAAAAAGAATTGAGGAATCTAGAATACAGAGCAATATGTGCCATATGCATGGTCTGTGTGAGGGTTTCTGTGACCCCAAAGAAGAGTGACCTACACAGGGATACTGGGAAGCAAAGACAGCTCTCAGATAGATGCAGAATGGACTAATTTGACTCTTCTACCTTGGAGTAGACAGCCCCTAAATTCTGTTCAAGGTAGGTTTAACAACATGATCTGGAAATTGTTTATTAATTTTACCTCTCAACCTCGCTGCATATCCTCTTACAGCCATTAAAAAATGGTTTGCTGGATTAAGTATAGCATATGGAACAGCTTTGAAGACTTAATTTCCACATTTATCAAATGTATTCCCTTGTCAAATCATACCATGTTTCAGAGGTCCAATTTCTCAAGCTCTATAATGGACATCACACTTCACTTTATAGTTTCCATGATGACCATGTGAGGCTGTGAGTTTTCTGCAGGTAGAGCCCTATAAATTTGTTTTCTGTGCCACCTCCAGCACTTATTCCAATATCTGTTTCAGGGTCAACAATCCATAAGCTAAAAAAAGTAAAGCGTTTGAGCATGACTGAGGGCTTAAAATCTTATACGTTTGTTCATTGCTATCATTGTAAATTCTTCAATTAAAATGCCTCCCCAAATCACTTGTTATTTTTACCATGTTTAAATTGAATTATTATAATTTTATATACAAAAGGTTATTTTGAAAAGTGGTGAGATATTTTTATGTATATTTCAGTGATAACTCTACAAAGAAGATGTGATGATTTTTTTTGCTTCTGACTTGAGTGATGATGTTGTTCACTTGAGGATGAGGTGATATTTTCTCTTAGCTGTAATACACAAATGAAAGTGCTATATAATGACTCTCAGAGGAATGACTTTCTCAGAAGAATATGGTATTGGCCTGACTCCAAATCCTAAAAAGTCCTAAAAGGCTTGACATATTTTCTGTTAATGGCAACTTCTTTGTACTCAAAGATTCATTATAGTGAAAGCTACAGAAAGAGACCATCTGCTGGTCATGAAAATTATTTTACAAAAACAGCCAACAACTAGACTTTTCTAGTTCTTTAATAGAAAATAGAGTCCAATAAAATCTTGGGTTCTTTAATTAATGATGGTCTCCAAGAGCAAATAAGCCATGCTTAAAACACTTAGGAATAGTCTTGTTTGTACTCAATATCTTTTAGGAATCTTATACAGCAAGGTATTTTTCAACATAAGCATTAACATTTGTCTACTATTGGAAAAATTTAGAAAGATTAAAATATATTTTTCTCCAATTTAATGTTTTTCATAGACTATGATTCCTTTCTCTTCATTAAACAATATGGGCTATCATCTAGAGGGCCAAAAATTATTTAACTTCCTGTTTTTTACATGCTATTATATTGTCTTTGTTTTATTTTAGGTTTCAGGTCTTCATTCTTTCTATCAATAAACAATACACATTGCCCATTTCTTTCAATCAATGAAAAAAATGGGGGCTGATAAAAATGCACATTTTATTACATTTAAACTTTTGATTATGGGTCAAATTTCTAATATATTTTATATAGTAATTTAATCACAAGATACATATAAAATATAATAAATATGTATTGATAGAAAGTAATTTTATATCTAAATTTTACTTTTATTGTAAATTCTAAATATTCACATGTCATTTAAGAAGGTAAATGAAAGATTCTACCTCTTTCATTATAAAAGAAATAGTTTTATTTTATTTAAATCAACCCAGAGAAAGTACAAACGAGATATTTCCTACATCTGGTGCATGTATTTTGCTATGTTTTAATATGCACTTTAAAATACTTCAGTAAACTTTTAAAAATTTTATTCATTTGTGTTAATAATATACTTTTTTAGTGCATTGTAATTGTACATCATAGTGAGAGCCAATGTGATACAAATATGAGTGCACACAGCACTTGATATGATTCTTTATGGATCCTTATAGGCAATGACTGTTCTGTTTCTAGTTTTTTCTTCTCAGAATTTAAGAAGCATATGAAGTACCGGTCTCAGGACTTGAAATGTATAACTAAGATTTACATTAATCTATTAAATTCTCTATTATGTTAGAAATAATTTGTTAGGTGTTTATTATCAAGAAAAGACTAATTACTTATTCATTTTACTTTAAGTTTATCATGAAAAATGTTCAAGTGTAAATAAAGAGAAAGTTTGATATATAATAAGCAATTTTTATACAAAACAGACATAGTCCTGTGAAAATGTTTCATAAAGAAAGTAAACAAAAATTATGTTAAGAAGAAAAACAGTGAAGAATAGAGTTAGATGATCATAGAGAAGATAAGATGAGGGAAAGAAGCAATCAAAGGAAGAGCTAAGGTGTCAGACTAGGAAAAAGTCCAGTCCTCCACAGTGATGTAGAACTGAGGGGCAGAACAAAGACATTTTGCAACCCAATGCTTGACGGAGAATTTGTTATTCCATTCATAGGTTCAGGTTGTGTCCTGATATACCTAGAAGTAAAAAGTTAGGGAGATCATGGTTACCTTTCCCCAGAGAGAAAACTTGAGAGCAGAGAAACTGAAAAGAGAAAGGCTGCGGAGTGCTGGGCTTCCGTGAGGCACTCTCTCCCTGCAGATGAGTTTAGCAGTTGGCTCCTGGGGAACCAGGACCTTGGGCTTACAGTGATACAGCTGGAGGCACAAATGCCTGGGGATTAAGAGGGTTTTAGGGATGGAAGCTCACTGACAATAAATTGGCTTGGAGCTGTACTTATCTTACAGTTAATCCAAGCTGTCATGGACCTCTCCGATTGCAATGAAAATGGCAGAATCAACTGATATGAAGGAAACCCCATGGTGTGCTGAAGCTCTAAGTACTCTGTGGCAAAAGCCTTCAATTCAACTAGTTTCCCCAATGTCCAAAAGCCACTTTGTGGTAACTCGGCATGCCAGAAGTCTCCAGATCCACTTGAGCTTTCCTAAACTTAATAGCCAGGAATGAGCTATTAACTCGGGATCATAACTAAAATTAATATGGGGTATGGATAAGCAAGACTCTGGGGGAGTCATTATCTGTCTTCCAGATGCAGAGGGTAAGAGAAGTATGGGAGTAACTGTGCATCTTAAAATATTCATATTCTTTTGGCCCCAGTCCAGATCCTGACTAATAATTTTGAAATGCCGAGGACAGAAGTTAAACAGGCATCTAGATCCACATCCACTAGGGAGCCCTTGATCAGCTAGCAACAGGCCAGCAGTGACAAAAGCTATGGATCTTGAAGTCAGGCCAAGGAAATAAAACCCCATGGGTCTTGGCCTATTGCAGGTACTAATGGAGGGACAGAGTCCTGATGAGAGTAAAGGCCAACTTCTAGGAAGTAAGAGTTGAATGAGAAGTGAGACAACTGTGTGAGCACAGTTGTACAAACTGAAGCAAGGTCCTTTCTCCTTTATGGCCCAGAAACAATAAAGAAGTGGGGACATCACTAGAGATGCATGCATGTTTCTGATTCTCCTGCCTAAATGTTGATGAGAGAAGGATGAAGAGAAATAAGAGGATGTAAAAGCAATGATAAGGGAACCAACTTTTACATGGTCAGCCACTTGGGAAATAATAAAAAATATTAATTAGCATTCTATTTGCTATATATCAAACTATAGAACTAAGGGTACTGTCTTGATTTTTAAAAATGTTTTCTTAAAAGTTTCTATGAATATTACCTATAGTTTACTTTCCAAATAGACTTTTTTTTCAGCTTTAATGTCCTAGAACTCATCAAGGAAAGTATCAGAATGTGTTACTCTAAATTATTTTGCTAATTTTCTGTGACAGAGGCATTTTAGGCTGTAAAATAGAGCTAGCTCTAACAATCTGGACTTAATAAATTAATTAAATATTTTACATGTTAATGATAACACAAACACTATAATATAGATTTGAAAAAATGGTAACAACAAATAGTGACACGTTTACTGCATGCAGCACATGTAGAAATTGATTTGCTTATAGTAACCCATTTTTTTCTCATAACAACTTTTGAGGCTGACCCTAAAATTATTCATTGTTCATAAGAAGAATGGAAAGTACAAAAAAGATGAGTTACTTCTCCAAGGTCACAGTTTACAACCTTCTAAGTAAAGATTAGTATAAAGCAGTATATCCTGAGACTATCCAATATATTTTCCTACCTCACCTACAGTGACACACACACACACACACACACACACACACACACACACACACACACACACTTAAAAAAATCAAAGCTTCACCTGAGGATCAAAATAAGATGGAATCAATAAAACATACTGATGCTAGGAGGTCTGTTTGGAATACTATTGCCTAAGAAACGACTTTGATATCAATAGATCCCAGAAAGCCAAATGCTTTCTCACAGGATTTGGACCACCGAATAAGAAAATCCAGAAGCCACAGGATCAAATAAAAATCAAGTTAATTTGTCATCTTTCACAAATTAAATCTCTTATCAATGACATATCTAAACAGGATTTTTTCTATGGCCTCAGAAATAAAAGATGTTCCATTTTTTTATAAATATCTTGTTTTGAAAATATCTCCTTGAGTTCTTTGTTCATTCAAGGAAGACTTTAAAGACATTTTGTATCTTTAGCTACTCACCAATCCATTTCATCTTGTGGCTGTTTTCAGTGCTCAGTTTCATTAACTAGTGCTACTAACAAATTTCTTGCTAGCTGACATAAATAGAAATTTAAGAAATAAATTCAAATAAGTTGGTTTAAGAATCCTTATCTTTCAGTTTAAAACAAAGCGATGATATATTGACATGTTAAAAATTTAAAAAGTTATGCAGGCAAGCTTTTTGCCCATTACTTGCATGATTATTCTTTTCTTAGTTTCACATGGTTGTGGGCCACTAATCATTAAAAACATTATTTCATCTATTGCTAAAACTAAGACATGTGTCAAAGTTGGCTAAGGTCAATAAGCTTCCCAGGTACCAGCTCTCTACTGGCAAGGAAAGTGACAACGACAACAGAAAACCAAGCAGAGCAGACTTGAGAGGAATATCACAGAGACAGAAACACGCAGAAATGAGAAAAGGAAATAAGTTTGGAAACATGGAAAAATGAGAAAACTTAAGGATAAATTCAATGAGGATTTTCAATATAGAAAGATCCAAAGAGAAAGAGGCTATTTTACTTTATAAAAAAATTGCAGGCTCTGGATTTCCTGCTCCATTAAGATAATTGAGGAGAATTGTATAAGAAGTGGAAAAAGATATAATTTGGTGAGAAGAAGAAGGAAAATGAGCAATTGAGTATATAAAGTAGAGAAAATAAATGTATGCCAAAATTCACTTGAAATATTGGCGTGGATTTATTTCATATTTCTTACCTACACTGTCTTGAGCTAGATAAGCCTTTGGGGACTATCCCTTACTTATGAACATTTACAACAAAATAAAAAATGCTATAACTTGTTAGAAATTTTTTCATGTTAGTAAGTTGAAATGATTTTTGCTATTTAAATGTTATAACTTTTATTAGCTCTACTTTGTTATACTTTCATTAATTTATCATTTTCTGAATATGGTAGACATTGAATCAATACATTCAGTTTTACTAGAGTATTCTTACTATTTATTTTTTATGGTACTAGAGGTAGAACCCAGAGGCTTTCTACCTCTGGGCTATCCTCCCAGACCAATTTTATACTTTATTTGGAAACAGGGTCTCACTAAGTTGCTGAGAGCCTCACTTAAACTGTATAGAAAAATACCAGAAAAATACATATATGTGAGGAAAAAAAGTATGAAAACAGAAAGATAAACTATTTTAATACCCTGGAAATATATTTCTCATTTTTCTATCTTTGCATATGTATTTGAAATAGATTTATAAGAGTCAGATTTTACTATAAATACTGTATAGTAAGTAACATACTTTTCCTCATGTTTTTTATGCATTTGGCTATGTAGATATGAACATTTATATGATATTGCAAAGGATTTATGTCATTCCATCTAAATGACCACACATTTCTGTCAACCTATGTAGAAATTTAATTTTACAGTTTTGCTAGTGTGTAAAACTTAAGACCCATCATAGCTGAACACCCATCATTACTGTCTGAACACCCATCATTACTGTTTTTGCACATTTTCCTAATTGTCATCTTAATCTAAATTATCCTGAAGTGAAATTGATGCAAAATTGACCCATAGCCAAATTTCCCTCTATAGAGTTTTAATGATTTATAATTCTACTAACAGTATATAAAAATGCCCATCTGAATATGCGAGGGATATGAATCATTGGTAGTCAGAAGGAAAATTGTAGTAGACCCCAATGATGCAATGCCCTCTTTCTTGAATTTGCACACTGCCTTATGGCCTCATCTCGAATATGGGTGAGACCTATAACTTCTTTCTCATCCAGAGAATACAGCAAAGATGAGATGGTTCAACTTATATAAGTGTTATGTGGTCTTAGGTAAGAATCAGTCTTTTCAGCAGACTGGAAACTGTTGCTGGCTTTGAAGAAGCAAGCTGCTTGAGATCTATGACAGTGTTTGAGGAGGTCACATAGAAAGAATTCGAGGTAGCATCTGTGGACTAAAGGTGATTTTCAGCAAGAAACCAAACCCTCAGTTCTTTAATGACAAGGATGTGAATTCTGCCAACCCCATAAGAGTGTGGAAGTTTTTCCCTGGCTGAACCTATGGGGAGACCACAATCCTGACTGACAGCTAGATTGGCACCTGTCAAGGCTTCGAGCGACAGGATAAACAAGTGTCTATTTTATAATACCACTAAGATCATGGTAATTTTTGATGCAGCAATAGAAAACAAATGTGCTAAGCCGGGGTGGGGGTGCACACTTGTAATCCCCGAGCTTGGGAGGCGGAGACAGGAGGATTGCGCAGATTCGAAGCCACCCACGCTGGCTTAAGAGACCCTGTTTCGAAAGAAAGAAAGGAAGAAAGAAAGAAAGAAGGAAAGAAGGAAAGAAAGAAAGTAAGAAAGCAAATGTGCTAAACAAGCTACTAATTTATTAATTTATTTATTATATGGCAACATTGGCTTATGGTTTTCTAGTCCATCCATACTACCATTATTGACCTCTATCCTCACATTGCCCTCCAGCTGGGTAGGGTGAGCTCCCTTTAACCAGATTTCTAGATCCTTCTGACATGTCCCTATCTTTTGTTAAGTATTTCCTTGCTTTCTGGTTCAATAAGATATTCTAGGTTCATCTTATACTTCCTATGACCTAAGCTTTGGAATTGGCTATTTTCTTCAAGTATCTTTGATTCTTTTTTATTTTTTGGTGGTACTAGAGGTGGAACCCAGGGGCTTTCTACCTCTGGGCTACACTCCCAGACCTATTTTATATTTTTTTATTTGGAAACAGGGTCTCACTAAGTTGCTGAGAGTCTCACTAAGTAGCTGAGGCTGGCTTCAAACCCGTGCGATCCTCCTGTCTCAGCCTCCCAAGGCAACTGCAGCCACCAAAAATGACAAGCATTCCTTGGAGAAACCCTGGACACCAGATTTTGATTTAATATCTGATTGGGACAACTTAATGAGGCATTTCCAGCCATGACTTCCTATCTCAAATACAGGAGAGAGAGTGGATAATGGCGGAATTAGAAGCAAGATGACAACAAGGCATCTGCCATGCAAGAAGAGTGATTTTGGGAAGAATATCCCAGAAGAGATTAGAGAAAAGACTGCTTCAGCCATGCATGTTGGGGAACTCTTAACAACATACCTTGTGAGAAAAATGATCCTGGAGTGGTGGAGGGAGCCCAGCAGTGCCAGGTGGAAAGCCCAGCCATGCATCCCAGGGAGCTCAGTGCGCCTGGCCGCCACACTCCTCTATGCTGTGCCGGGGGCCGTGTGTGCTCAGAACAGCAGATCCTGCTTTACATGGTGAGGCTGTGGCCTCCACTCATGGAGGGGAGATAAAATTCATTGCTGCTGAGTGCTCGATCTCACAGCCTCTTCAAAACACACATACTGTCTTCTTTTATTAAAAAATATTGGAGAGGGGCCAAGATGGCGGCAGCGGCAGCCAGTATTCAGGAGATGCAGATAAATCTTTTCCAATCCACCTTGAACTTTTGGGAAAAAAATCTCCACGAAGGGGCTCTGCTCCTGCCACAATGCTTAGGAATTCTGGACATCATACTATGTAAGGGAGGTGCTCAGGGGAGAACCAGGAGGATGGCGATGGCGGCAGGGTGGCGGTGGTGGCCAGTATTTGGGAGAGGCAGAGAGCAGATCCAATCTACCTTGAACTTTTAAAGAAATTGCCCCAAAGTTAGACTGCTACTGCTGCGCATGCTTGGGAATCCTGGACAATACGCTGTGTGGGAAAGTTGTTTGGGAGAGAACTGAGATGGCAGCAGTGGCCAGTAGTTGGGAGAGTCAGAGATCTGATCCAATCCACCTTGAACTTTTGAAGAAATTGCCCCAAAGGTAGACCTCTACTGCTGCGCATGCTCGGGAATTCTGGACAACATTCTGTGTGGGAAAAGTGTTTGGGAGAGAACTGAGATGGTGATAGCGGTGGCGGCCAACATGGTGGTAACAGTGGTGATGGCTGCCAGTAATTGGGAGAGGCAGAGATCTGATCCAATCCACCTTGATTTTTTGAAGAAATCTTCCCAAAGTTAGACTGCTACCACCACACAAGCTTAGGACTTCTGGACAACATGTTGTATGGGAAAAGTGTTTGGAAGAGAACTGAGATGGTAATGGCAGCAGTCACAGTGGCAGCCAGTATTCTAAGGAGGCAGAGATCTGATCCAATCCACCGTGATCTTTTGAAGAAATCTCCCCAAAGGTAGAATGCTACCACTGCACATGCTCGGAAATTTGGGACAACACGCTGTGTGAAAAAGGTGCTCAGAAGAGATTTGAGATGGCAGTAGCAGCGGCAGCGATGGCCAGTATTTGGGAGAGGCAGAGATCCGACCCAATGCACCTTAAACTTTTGAAGAAATCTCCCCAAAGGCAGACTGCTGCTCTGCACATTCTCGGGAATTCTGGAAAATGTGCTATGTGGGAAATGTGTTCAGGAGAGAACAGAGATGGTGGTGGCAGCGGCGGTGGTGGCAGCAGTGATCAGTGTTTGGAGGGACAGACAGATCCAGTCCAATTCACCTTGAACTTTTGAGGGAATCTCCCTAAAAGTAGACTGCTCCTGCCCCACATGCTCGGGAATTCTGGATAATATGCTAAGTGGTAAAAGTGTGTGGGGCATATCAGAGGAAGCCCCACATAGCCTGATTGGGCCTCCATGCTGAGTGTTCTGGGAGACATCAGCCCTCATGGCCACTGCACTCCTCTGCGCAGTGTGGGAGGCCAGGGTGCATGTGAAGCAGCAGAGCCTGCTCTCTGTAGTGAAGCTGTGGACCTCTGCCTTCAGAGGCAAGATAAAATTCATTGCCACCAGGTATTCAGGCTCCCAGCTTTTGCAAAAGATATGTACTGTTTTTTCATATTAAAAAAAAGAAGGAAGAAAAAGGGAACATCTGTAGATGACCTGCTCACCACAGTGACAGAGACCAGAGCCCACTGCACAGAGAGACCCTCTGAGGCCAAGATAAGAGCCTACCGGGAGGCAAGGCCAGTAATGGGGCCAGCAAGGCTGGGATAGGAGACTACTGTGCGGTGAAGCCAATGCCAAGGCCAAGTAGGCTGGGATTAGAGCCTGTTGGGTAGTGAGGCCAGTGCTGGGACCAGCGAGGCTGGGATCAGAGCCTGCATGAGGCAAGGACAGCGCTGGGGCCTATGATGCTGGGATCAGAGCCTGCCCTGTGGTGAGGCTGGTGCCGGGGCCAGTGAGGCCTGGATCAGAGCCTGCCATGCGGCGAGGCCAGTGCTAGGGCCAGCAAGGCTGGGATTGGAGACTTTGTGAGGCGAGGACAGTGCTGGTGCCAGCGAGGCTGGGATTGGAGCCTGCCCTGTGGTGAGGCTGGTGCCAGGGCCAGTGAAGGTGGAATCGGAACCTGCCATAAGACAAGGCCAGTGCTGGAGCCTCTGAGGCCATGATCAGAACTTGCCATGCATTGAGGCTGGTGCCAGGGGCAGTGAGGCTGGGATTGAAGACTGCTGTGTGGTGAGGCTGGTGCTGGAGCCTTCAAGAGTGGGATAGGAGCCTGCAATGCGGCACATACAGGGAAATATCACAGAAAATAAAAAAATCAGATGCTTTCCCCAATATACAAAAAGTAGGAAGAAATGGATAATAGGAGGAAATCTAGTTGAAAAAAGGGCCCTATAGAGGAGCAATTAAGGTGACCTATCAGAGGGGATGGGAGGAGGAAAGATGGAATCTCTTTAAAGGACAGGATGTACTTAAACAAATATATCAAAGTCAATCACTAAATTAAGCATGGGATCGAGGGAGGGGAAGGGAATGGGATGGGGATTGGATAAAGGCTAATTGGGTGATGTGTGCTTGTATATCCTCACAAATCTTGTATTCCATTGAGATTTTTTACTACAATGCACCAATAAATATATATTTTTAAAAAAGAAATAATAAACAAATTCAGTTAAAAAATAGTTTTTAGGAATAGAAATTTCTGCCTGATGTGTGCTCATCATTTTGGATGTCATTGTTCTCAAGCTTTGTCATGGACAGAGGCAAAGAAAATATATATGCTGGTAGGTATATTTATGGTTGCATGCACATATTTCCATATATATTTGTGTATATTGGAAACAGTGAGTTAAATGAGTGCCTCCAGTTCCAGTCTAACACAAGGTTCATTTCAGCTTTATCTTCTTACATTTGTAGCCCTCTTTCCAACAGTCAGAATCCCAGATCTAATTATCCATATTTATCTACTTGATTACTACTTGTATATGGAATGATCTCCCATTGCTACTGCACCTTCCTCTTTGTAAACCATCTCCTAACCCCACGTGAGACCTGACATTTTTCCTCACATCTCTATGGCTGTCTCTGCTACATGGTCTCTCCAGCTCTTCCTAACCCCCTGTTAGTACAAATATTCACTTTTCTTTATTTGAAATTTGAATCCTCAAGCCAGTCTGCCACCCCTATTGCCCTACACAGATGCCTTCTTCACCCTGATTGGACTGTGATACTTTATGTCAGCGTATCCTTCCACATGGATGCTCTCCTTACCCTGCTTGAGTTTTAGGATGCATTGCCAGGCAGCTGCAATGAATGGATAAATCCTCACTCACTCAAGCTCTGACAACCCAGGCCAGACTCTCCTCTTTTTTTTTTTTCACATCTGGGGAGGGAACTAAGGGGCATTCAACCTATGATCTACACCCCCTGCTCTTTTTTTTATTCTTTATTTTGAAACAGGGTCTCATTAAGTTGCGGAGGACCTTACTAAATAGCTGAGCCTGTCTGTGAACTACAACCTTTCATCTCAGCCTTTTGAATGCTGGGATTACAAGTGAGTGCCACCATGCCTGGCTTCAGACTCTCCCTTTGGATCCCTTCTCCTCTGCCCTCAGTCTCCGGGCCCTAGATTGAGCCTTTGCCTTGTATGGATGATGTCCTCACAGGGTTTGGACTTTGACAACTTTCATTAAGCTGGCTCTCTACAGGGATGCTCTACTGACCTATTTGGACCCTGTACCCCACCGTGGGATTCTCCAGTGAAGAAATACCCTATTTTTCTCAAGCAGATGTTCTGTGTAGATATCTTCTCACCCTTCTTAGGCACCAGCACCTGCATCTAGACCACCATGACTCACTTAATTTCCCCAGTGCCTGTAGCTGCCTCACCCAAGCTTCACATAATGTCTTTGCACTTATTTTTTCAGAGAAAGGAAGGAAAAAACAAAGGAATGGTAAAACAAGGGCAAAGAATGTGAAGATATTCAGAAAAGGAGGAGCCATAAATACCTTTGATTCTATTTAAATAAAATCTCAGAATGAATAGTATTGATGTTAGTACATATAGAATGCTATGTTTTTAGCTTGTATGAACTTTTCAATTTAAATATATTTATGAACTTAAAAATTAGTTTGTTCTATTATGAAATGTAACCATAAGACTTTTGTTTAAGAAAAAAATGTCCTGATAGATCACTTGTGCCTGATAAATACAAAAGACCTAAGGAAATTAATTTGTTTCTTTTTAAAAAAACTTTTCATAAATACGGTATTGCATTTTACTCATAGAATACTGACCAACATCTGTTCAATTTCTGTGATATATGTCCACGTAATATATATTTATTAGCTACAAAAATATAAAAACTACAATTATCACTGTCAGAAAACACATTTTATAGTACTTGTCAATGTTATGAGTTTCCATACACATATAAAATTTAACTCAAGTGATGTTACCACTTACACAACATGAGAGAGTGTCTAATCATTTTGACTTTTTCTACTCCATTTTCAAGTTTTTCCCATCTTCTAAGTGCAGATATCATGTGATTATAAAATGGCCAAAATGATAAGTCCATGGTAAATGAAAATCTTTTGAAAAATATATATATGTGGAAAATAAACCTGCCCTACACTCCCATCGTTCAATTCATAAGAGAAAACTCACTCTATTAGTTTCTTTGATAATTACCCACAAATATTAAAAATGTATAATATATGTGAATATATATAATAATGCATATACTTAAATAAAAACACATTGACTTATAGATTTGCACAGTTCTGTGATCTCCAACCCTCTTCTAAAAAATTTGCTTGTAATTCCGAGGATTAAAAAGAATATTGAATATTAAGTAGTACTAGCATTAAAGGACAAGAATTTGGACAAGAAGAAATACCCAGAGAGAAAAACAAATGAAGTCTTAGTCTCCTGTGTATTAACTGAAAAGATTAGATCTTGTGGTGATCAATTTATAGAGGCAAGAATATGGACACTTATCGGGTGAATTTTCATCCTTTTAAGCAAAACAGTTCATACCAAATTGACAGAATAAAAACCTTACAGACCAAAACCAGTAGCATTTTTTTTAGTCATTTATTGAGCAGATTGAAAAATGTAAGTACTTGGAAGGCTGAGAGGATCATAGTTTTGAGGACAGCTCAGCAATAGTGAGACTCTCATCAACCTAGTTAGATCCTGTTTAAAAATAAAAATAGGGCTGAGGATGTATCTTGTAGGTAGAATGCCTTTGTATTTATTCCTCAGTAACACACACACACACACACACACACACACACACACACACACATACACATAAATAAATATAAAAACAATCGATTTTTTTGAAGTTTTTAAAGACAAAATGTTCAGAGAGCAATTATCTATGCTTTGAGTTTAAAACAAAAGTAGTTAGATACAGGAACATTTTATAGCACCTATGTAATTGTATGTATTATATTAATTATTACATGTATATTATATTGTTATATGAGTAAGAGAAATAAGCCATTATTCTTCTTAATAAAGTCAATAAATCTCTAGAATGGATTGCCAAAATCCCTTTAAGAGTTATGTGATTATAATATAACATTATTTGTACACAAATTGTGATTTATATGTTGAAATGTGATATATTATTTTTGAAAAGTAGTTTAAAATTAACTCAGATCTCTACTCTCAGAGAAGACTGTGTTCAATAAAATCCATATCCTGGAAACAGAAGTACAACAAGACTAAAATGATGAAAGGACAATAAAGGAGGAAATGAACAAATTGCACAAGGCTAAAACATGACAGGACTTTTACTGGAATAAAGTGGTGCTGATGGTAAATTGCATCTTGGTGGCCCAACCACAAAGAGGTGGTGCAATCAATGATAAAACAATATATATATATATTACTACACAATACTTCTTAACACTCTTTTATTGTGTTTTCTTCCTTTACTAGAATCTTTGTTATACATTAAATGATATTATTCTTGGTAATCTTTGTAATGTTTAAATTAAATATAGCTTATGAAACTTTTCATAGTGATAAGTACATCCTGAAAATATTTTGTTTTTGTTTGTGTATGTGGTATTAAGGATTGAACCCAGGGGCATTCTACCTCCAAATTACACCCCCACCCCAGCCTTATTTTTTATTATTATTATTATTATTATTATTATTATTAATTTTGTTATTTGGAGAAAATTATTTTATCCCCTAATTATATTATAAACAATATATTTATCATGTCTTTAGTAAATGTTATGATCTCTTATTATTATCATTAATTCTTCCTCATAACATTTTTGTAGTACTGGGGATGGAAACCAGAGGCTTTCTACCTCTGGGCTATACTCCCAGACCTTTTTTTTTTTTTTTTTTTTGAAACAGGGTCTTACTAAGTTGCTGAGAGCCTCACTAAGTAGCTGAGGCTGGCTTCGAACCTGCTCGATCCTCCTGTCTCAGCCTCCCAAGCGCGGGGATTACAAGCGTGCATCACCACGCCCGGCTCTTCCTCATAACATTTTAAAGTAGATGGCATTATCGTCCTTCATCGAAGAAACTAACTTTTTTAATCTCTATAATTATGATTTTTTTCCACGCAAAAATTCTAATATGTGATTTTCTTTCTGTGGTACTAAGGATTGAACCCATAGACATTTTGCCTCTAAGCTAAAACTCAAGCCCTTATTTATTTATTTATTTTTTAAATTTTGAAACAGGGTGTGGACAAGTGTGGAAGGTCTTGCTAAGTTGCTGAGGTTGGCCTCTAACCTGTGATCTTTCTGTCTTAGCCTCCTAACGCCTTGGATTACCGGCATGTGCCACCATATCAAGCTTTAATACATGAATTTAATGAGTTTTTTAGTAATAAGAACAATTATTATAAGTATTAGAAGTTACAGTCCATAGGAGATGTTCACTCTGCAGAATGCCTGAAGTGTGCATTCACCTCATGCTTCTAAATTTCCCTACATGGGAGTTTGGAAATGCAGGCAAGGATTAACCACTACCATGTTCAAGGGTTTCAGATATACTTGAATTAGACAATGACTACATTGGGTAGTATTCAAAGGGTATTGCAAAGCTAAAGAACTTATAGCAGCAAGAATCTTTTAATTGACTCCCTTCCATTTATCCCCATACTATTTTCCATAATATACCCTTTTCACTTTGAAAAATGGAAACCTTTCTTTAAAGGAGAAGAGATGTCTGATTTGTGCTTTATACCTTACTATTACATTTACTAAGTTTCCTTTACTTAGTGCTAATGAAATAATTGCAAAGAACATTATTGCTAATTTTCTGGGAGAGGGGAGAAGAGATTTCTTACCCTTCGCAAGGTTCATGGCTGAGCTACCTATATATATATATATATATATATATATATATATATATATATATATATAATGTATTTTATGTGACACAGAAGTCTTTCATAAATTAAGGCACAGTAAAAAGTGAGATATTATATATATATATATATATATATATATATATATATATATATATATATATGGTACTGGGGTTCCTGGAAACACTTCTACCTCTGGGCTACACTCCCGGACCTATTTTATATATATATTTTTTTATTTGGAAATAGGGTCTCTTAAGCCAGTGCGGCTGGCTTTGAACCTGCGGGATTCTCGTGTCTCCGCCTCCCAAGGGCGGGGATTAAAAGTGTGTGCCATCACTCCCAGAGAGAACCATATTTTTAAGGACAGTTGTGAAGACATTTTTTTGGAAGACAAGAGTATCATATAATGGTAACAAACTGGGGGAAATATATTAAGGCCTGTTCATTCAAATTTTCTGTTTCTCTGTGTTCTCCCAGTCAAGGAACTCCTTTTTTGTAGTTATAGAGAGGATGGCTCTAGAATGATAATTTTATTAATGATTTTAGAAAAAAGTCAGAGAATCTTTATAATGGCTTTCTTCAGGGAAGAACTGCAAGAAGAAGGTCACAGTGACCTTCCTGCTTCTGTTGTTCCCTCAAATATCGAAGTCCCATGATTTGAGATAGTGTCTCTTGAACCCCATTACTGATATATTTGTTGTTTCCCATTTAGAATCGAAGATTTAACTTCTATTTAACTAAGCCTTTTGTAGATTAACATAAGAACTTTATAAAATATGCATTTAGAAATCTTATGTGCTCTTTTGTATCTGCACCATAAATAAAAATATAATGTAAGCTAATAAATAATTTAAAATATTCTAGTAGTGCCTTAATAGTTTTTAAAATATGGAATTAGATTTAATAATATGTTTTGTTTTATTCATTATATCAAAAACATTTTTTTTTTTTTTGGTGGTATTGGGGATGGAATCCTTCTACCTCCGGGCTACACTCCCAGACCTATTTTATATTTTATTTGGAAATAGGGTCTCTTAAGCCAGCCAGGCTGGTTTCAAACCTGCATGATCTTCCTGTCCCCACCTCCCAAGCATGGGCAGGGATTACAAGTGTGCACCACCACGCCCGGCTCAAAAACATACTTTTAATGTGTAATCATTAAGAAAGATATGGCTGGGAACTGAATATCCAATAGAGTATGGAACTTGATTCCTTCTAAATTTTCATTAGCTTAACCCTCTTTCCTCAAGGTTCGTGACATGGCTCTCAAAGTTCATATTCTATAGATGGTTGATTCTAAAGCTCACATACACAGGACCCTATCTCTTCTTTAATATCCTGTCAGTAATCCCAAGAAAGAGTGCTTCATAACTTATTTATTGTTTTTCCTGCTGATGCAGATTTATCTTCTTATTGGGTCCTCAGTCTGTAAAATTTAAGAATAATGTCCAAGGACTATAGAAGGGTGGGCATAGGGGTATTAAAGTTTATTTTATGCCAAGAGAAGATTTTAAAAAAGAAAGCTCCCCACCATGAGGGTAAAGGAGAGTAACCACTGAAGTTCTCAGGAGGGAAGCTTTTCTTCTTGTGGTTCTTCATCTGCTCTTTTGTGATTGGTCAGAATTGGGTCTTGGAAACCTAATTTTGGGGTTTATTTTCAGTTCTTAATTTGAATCTCTATCTTAAGAAGTGGCAGGCTCTTTTACTCTTCTGGCACCATTTACCTACCTCCTTTGGGACTCATTTACATTGATTGTTCTCAAAATGTGATCTGCAGAACAGGCTGGTTTGGTGTTAACTTGCACTGTTATTCCTGTATCTATTAACCTTCCCTATTTCTGTTCTTTATATAGATGTTTAATTTTAATGCTTCCTGTTTCTGGGTCCTTATTATTTATACCAGTTCATATAAGTAAGAATTAATAGTGATACTAAATATTTTTTGCTATACCCAGCTGGAATTGGGAGTTAAATGAATATGATAAACTTGAGAATGATTGGTATCACATTTGATGCCCTTAAGAAAATGCTTGCTAAAAATAAAGGCAACATAGAAGAAAACATGATAAGAATGTGAAAAGAAGTGGTACCTTGGTGAAACTGTGGAAACCTCTGGATTCAGCAATGTCTGAATCCATTTATACCCTTTTTGATACCCTTTGATAAATGGCCCATCAAAATGACTTGGGATACACTAAAACAATTAATTAAAAATAAGTAAGCCACCGTGGTGGTGCACGCTTGTAATACCAGCACTTGGGAGGCGGAGACAGAATTGCGCAGGTTCAAAGTCAGCTGTGCTGGCTTAAGAGACCCTGTTTCCAAATTTAAAAAAAACAAACATATATATATATATATATATATATATATATATATATATATATATATATATATGCCTGGAGTGTAACCCGGAGGTAGAAGGGTTTCCAGGAACCCCAGTACCAAAAAAAATAAAATAAAATAAAATAAAATAAAATAAAATAAAATAAAATAAAAAATAAGTAAAACGTTCTAAGTGTTAAAGGGGAAAAATCTAGAATTTTTAGTTAGGAGTTATCTCTTAGATAAAAGAGAAATATAAGAATAGCCCCAGCTGTATTCCAATTTAACAATCCACTTAAAATTCTTTGTGGAAGTGTTTTCTATTAAGAAGAAAAATAAACCCAGTAAGTCACTATGACACATATGAGAAGTAATAGTAAGCAATCACAGTAACCACAAACACACATATTCATATGATCTACAAATGCAAGAATGATAAGCCTTATGGCCCAGATAAATATTAAAAGCCCAACACCTACATGGCTGAAGAGTGTAGGAATTGACAAAAAAAAAGAAAATAGAAATGATTTGTTTTTTGGGTGGGAGATAAAGTTCATAAGAAGATTCAACAATTAATAAAATAGATTTTATTAATTAAAGAAACTAATGTAAAAATAAAAATAGGCAACATTTAAAGAAGCAGAAAAATACAACAGGAAACAAGAAAAAAATCAAGAGAAATATAACACTATAATGCCGGGCGTAGTGGTGCATGCTTGTAATCCCCACGCTTGGGAGGTGGAGACAGGAGGATCACTCAGGTTCGAAGCCAGACACGCTGGCTTAAGTGACCCTGTTTCAAAAATATAAAATAGGTCTGGGAGTGTAGCCCAGAGGTAGAAGGGCTTCCAGGAACCCCAGTACCACCAAATAAATAAATAAATAAATAAATAAATAAATAAATAAGAAATATAACACTATATATGTAATAATGCAATAAATACTATAAGAAATAAATGTAATCACCAATAAATATAAAATCTAGAGATTTTCTAGGATATGGAAAACAAATTTAATTTGGTCAACAGCAGGATGTGTTTTAATCAAAGAAAAATGTGAATTAAAGGAAAGTAAACCATATATACTGAGCACAAAAAATATGATGGCAATTTATATGGAAAAACAAAAGATCCAGAATAGCCAAAGCAATTGTGAGGAATAAGAGTTATGTTGGAGTCATCTTAGTACCTGATTTCAACAGACATATAGACCAATAGAATAAAATAGAAGATACAGAAGCAAATCAACATGCTTATAGCCAAGGAAATTAAAAACATAATGCTGGAAAAAAGATAGCCTTTTCAACAAATGGTGTTGAGAAAACTTGTTATCCATATATAGAAGAATTAAATTAGGCACCAATTCTTCATCCTGCAAAAAATTCAAGATTATGAATAAAGACCTAAAAATTAGACTAGGAACTTTGAAATTAATTAAAGAAAATGTAAGACCAACTTTCCAATACTTAGGTGCCAGTAGAGGTTTCATTAATTAGACTTAATTAGTTTAAGAATTAAAACTGAGAATAAATAAATGAATGACAACAAATTAAAAGGCTTCTGTGCAACAAAGGAAATAATCAAGGGTCAGAAAAAGAAAGCCTACAAAATGGGACAAATCTTTGCCAAACACTCCTCTGATAGAAGGCTAATCTCTAGAATATATATAGAACTTAAAAAAAAATTAACACTAAAAAAAGGAAATAATGAGCCAGGCATGGTGGTATGCATCTATAATCCCACTACTTGAGAGTCTGAGACAGGAAAAGAGCAGTTCCAGGCCAGTTTCAGCAATGTAGGAAGGTTCTCAGCAACTTAGTGAAAATTTGTTTTAAAATAAAAAATAAAGCTGGGTGTGGTGGTGTACGCTTGTAATCCCAGCATTTGGGAGGCTGAGACTGGAGGATCACAGTTTGCAGACAGCCTCAGCTATTTAGTGAGGCCCTCTTTAGCTCAGTGACACCTGGTTTTAAAATAAAGAATAAAAAATAGGACAGGGGCTGTAGCTCAGAGGTCGAATGCCCCTGGGTTCCATCCCCAGATCTGCAAAAATAAATAAACAAATAAATTAATTAATTAAATAAAAAAGAGCTGCTCAGAGGCAAAATATCCCTGAGTTTAGTTACCAGTATCACAATAAATAAATAATCCAATAAAAATGGGCATTTTAACTGACAGATACTTCTCAAAAAAAGAAATACAGATGGCCAATAAATAACAAAAAAATTTGTTAGCAATCAGGGAAACACAAATCAAAACTATGATCTTCCATCTAACTCCAGTTAAAATGTGGCACATGTTTGTAATCCCAGTACTTGGAAGACCAAGACAGGAGGATCGTGGGTTCTTAGACAGCCTCAGCTACTTAGTAAGGCTCTCTGCAACTTAGTGAGACCTTGTCTCAAAAACAAAGAATAAAAAAATAAGGCTGGGGATATAGCTCAGAGGTAGAATGCTCCTAGGTTCTATCCCCAGTACTGAAAAAAACAAACAAACAAAAAAGAATACAAATAATAATAAGTGCTGGTGAGGATGTGAAGAAATAGGAATCTTATACACTGTTAGAATTTGAAATAAAAACTGGGTAAGAAGAAATTTATAATAATAAAATAATGCTACTGGTAGTAATAACAAATATATAAAATGGTTGTTATATGTTGGGTGCTAGTCTAAGCACTTTGCATATTATAATACATTTCATCTTCATTACAACCAAGGATATATGTACTCTTATCATCAATAATTAGTGTATGAAAAAAGTGAGGCATAGAAAAAGTGAGTTCTGGAACTTATCACAACCAGAAAGTGTGAAAGTCAGAATTAAAAAAGTCTAGCTCCATGATTCTAGGTTCCACACTATTAGCTACTAACTATAATAATCATGAACATATATTCAAACAAAGACTGAAGATTTATATACTAAAAAATATAAATGAGTAGAGTGCATAAAATATACATTTTAAAGCTTTCCTCCAATCTTACAAATATTTCCCAGGTTGATCTATTTTTCTAACCCACACATTTCTCCCAACCTGCATATCTAGTTTATCAATTGACACCTCAAACTTTTTTTATTGAAACATCATACTATTTTGCCCGCAGGCCAGAAGTGTCCTTCATTCCTTTCTTCTTTCACTTTCTGCCTCAGATCTATTAGAAAGTGCTATTTGTATCACCTTAAGATATATATTCAAAATTCGGTGCTGCAACAACCCTGATACATGTAACTCATCATCAATGATTATCTGTATTATTGTTTTAATCTCCAGATACTTCTTGCTATTATTCTTTACTCCACAGTCTGTCTTCACTTAACCAGTGTCTAACATGGTAGTGATACTCATCTAACCTTTCTGTTCAAATACTTCCAGTGGGTCTTCTCTCTATCACAGAAGAAGTCATTGTTTTTGCAGTGGTCTATAAGATGTTCCATAATTCAACCTCTATGGTAGTTAATTCCTTGATATTTTAAGTACTTTTCTACCAGAAGACAGGATACAGCTTGCCCTTCTCCCTGTCTTCACAGTCCTCCAAATATCTGAATGATTAATTCCCTCACATCATTGATGGTGGTTACCTGGGTTGGATGTGTTTGCCCAAAATCATACTCTACCTCCAAAAGGGCCCACTCTTTGTAAATTATACCTTAATACACCCCCAAAATATACAATATAATAAAACTGTCTTGATGGAAATATTATAATACTATCAAGAAAGCAGTTCCAATAATGCTATGTATCTAGATGAAGTTATCAATACCAGTCTCAATACTATGAACAGGGAGGGTAGGGGATGCAATGAGATGGGATATGGAGGGAAACACTCCAAGTGCTTTGTACAAGTATGTTTCTATCACTCTGAACCTCATGACCACTAACAAACATTACAGTACACCAATAAAAGTATATTTTAAAAACAGAAAACTGTACCAAAAGATCACCTCTAAGAGCTTAGAAAGTGAGGTATGTGTTTGTAAAAACTTAGTTGAGTTACATTTCAAAACAATCAGGAGCTGGGCCTGGTAGCGCACGCTTGTAATCCCAGCGCTTGGGAAACTGAGACAGGAGGATCACACAGGTTCAAAGCCAGCCTCAGCTACTTAGTGAGATTCTCAGCAACTTAGTGAAACCCTGTTTCCAAATAAAATATAAAATAAATATGGGAGTGTAACCAGAGGTAGAAAGCCCCTGGGTTCCTCCCCCAGTACCAAAAAAAAAAAAAAAAAACCCAAAACAAAACAAACAATTAGGACAAGATGATACAGAGAAAATTCTTAACTCTGGGGAAAATACAGCTCAATCCTGGCTTTATACCAGATAGAAAAAGGGGTTTCATGTGGTTTCAATCCTAAATATAAAAGTAAAAAAAGCATAGGCTAACAGACAAAATTTTTTTAAAAACTTTAACTTTTGTGATTCTAGGTTAAAAAATTCTTTTTGGATAAGACCTCAAAAAAGAAATCTTAAGGTGAAAAACTATTTTATCACACTGGAATCAATTATTTTTTAATTCTACATGGGAAATTCAATTGGTTAAAAAATTTATTTATTTATTTATTTATTTATTTATTTATTTATGGCACTGAGGGTAGAACCCAGAGGCTTTCTACCTCTGGGCTATATTCTCAGACCTATTTTCTATTTATTTGGAAACAGGGTCTCACTAAGTTGTCGAGAGCCTCACTAAGTAGCTGAAGCTGGCTTTGAATCTGTGTGATCCTCCTGTCTCAGCCTCCGAAGCGTGGGGATTACAATGGTTGACAAGTTTATTTAGAGAAATGGTAAAACTCATTAGCAAATCCAAATTTAAAAACACATTCAAAGGTACATATTTTAGGATATAAATTAGTGAGAATGTAGGAAGCTAAGAATTCTCTTCATAACATGATTTAGCCATTCTGGGAACAATCTGGTAGTTCTTAGTGACATTAAGTATTTAAGTATTGATGTACTAAAAGGTCACACATGTGAATATATTCTTCGTATTCCTGAACAGGAAGAGGATGTAAATGGATTTGTGCAGTTGAGTTTGCATAGTGGGTGTTGGAGGCAATCTGTGCCTTTGCAAAAGAATAATATATTGTTAGTAGGGGAGGAAATATTTAAACTATGATGACCAGTAAGGAGCAGTAAAGACTTCAATATCTGACAAAATTATACAAATACTCTAGTAATGAATTGTTTTTATTGTTGCATGTAAAATATAATGACTTCTTTCTTTTTTTGGATTGAACTCAGAAGCATGCTACCTTTAGACTCTATCCTTTATTTATTTATTTATGTATTTATTTATGTATTTATTTTTGAAACAGGGCCCCAGTAAGTTGTTGAGGGTAGCCTTGAACCTGTGATCCTCCTGTCTCGACCTCCCAAGAACTACACCACCACACCTGGCCAACACCATGATTTTTAATGGTGTTAAGTGAAGTCGTTAGAGACAGAATTAAAAAAAAAAGCAGAAAAAAGTAAAAATTATTCCAAATAATTTCCACTATTCTGAAGTCAGCTGATTTTGTAATTTGAAACCAGAGTATTTAAGAAGTTGGTTAACTCTTCTTTTTGGCCTTCTATCAATATCTCAATAAATCCCGAAGATTTGAATGCCTTTTCTCCATCACTCACAGATCTTGAAGTTGTTTAAATGCTATGTTGTGCTTTGCATTGCTTCTCCACACTTCCTTCCCACAGCCTTTTACTCAGGGTCCTGACTATGATTCTGCATCTCAGAGCTGGGCTGTAAGTGTGCACCTTCGCCCTCTGCTGGATAAACATTTAGTGTCCCATTAAGGGCAGGGTCTGATTTTCCTGAGTTCGGTTGGAAGTTAAACTTGATGTTATAATTATCTCGTAAAATAATATCAGTGATAACGAATCATGCTTTAAAAAGAAAATTAAAGACTAAAACACATAGTTAACTTTTTTCTTTAATTTTGGCACAGAAGTTGCTCATTATTTTCAATGGAATATGTTCATGCAGTTAACATCTGTTTCGTATGCTTATGTGTATATGCAATGAATTTCACTGTTTTCTAAATGTTTTTGATGTTAAATTTTTTAATAGAAATGTTTGAGAGGTCCCCCTTAAAATAATAATATCTGTATAAATTACAACTTTGAAATCTGAATGTATTCTTCCCATATCGTGTGCATTAATATATGTTTAAAGTATTGTGCCCATCATCTTTTCTTAAATCATTCTCTGGCAACATAGTTTGTCTCCAAAGATGGCAATTGGTTTCCTGGGAAGTGGTCATTTCCAAGAATGATGGGCTTTGTCATCCTCTGCAACTATTTCAGTTGCGAACCTTCTTATGATTGGTGTGAGCTGCTCACCTAAGGTATACAAATTTTAACATATTTGGGATCAAATACTATTTCACAAATAATTTTAAATGTGAAGAATTAAAACTGTGTTTGTGTGTGTGTGTGTGTGTGTGTGTGTGTGTGTGTGTGTGTGTGTTGCTACGGCTCAAATGCATGGTAGGTAAGTGTCCTACCACTGAGCTATATCCTCAGCCAAAATCATGGCTTTTCAAAAGACAGTTATGAGTCTCAAAAAGTTTAAATTTTTTATTTTTTTGTTACTTCTTTGTTTAGTTTGGGTTGGTGCGCGCGCGTGTGTGTGTGTGTGTGTGTGTGTGTGTGTGTGTGTGTTACTGGGGATTGAAACCAGGGGATTTTTGTCTCTGAGCTACACCGCAGCTCTTTTGTTATTCTGAAATGGGATCTTGCTAAGTTGCTAAGGGTGCACCTGGGATTGCTGAGGCTGGACTCAAATTTGCAATCTTCCTGTTTCAGCTTCCCAAGTACTGGAATTGCAGATGTGCACCACTGTGCCCGCCTGACATTTTTTTTTCCCCCAATTAACACGGAAAGAAATTGAAAACCTGAGCAAAATGGATTAACTTGAGTTAAATACACAATTTTCTATAAAGTTACTTGTAGCTTGCTGCTGTACATTTAATCAGAATTTTAAGAATGGAATGTGGTGAGCTTCTCTAGTATCTGCACTGTAAAAGTAGGCAAGCCTCTTCGCCTTCCCCTTCCACGACCCTCCCTGTCCGAGCTCAGTCTGCCTCTTCACTGTCAATGATGTTTTTCAACAGTTATTTTAGTTCTATTAAGAATTACTTATATAGAAATATTTCTAAACTGCCAGCCTTGTTGATGAGTCAGGAGGTGATTAATGGCTTATGGTAGGGAATTTTCATCCTCTGCACAGTCTTCTGCTCTCACCTGTGTGTTCTCTAACTGTCCCAGAGCCTTGGGACAAACTCCTTCACAGCCATGGGGAAGGCAGAAAGGGTTTGAAGGGCTCTGAGGGAGGATGACCTGAGAGAGCCAGTTCATTGAGCAAAAACAAAGCCTCTTCTAGAGTGAGATAGCCAGGAAGCATTTGTGGGAAGGCACTCATTGTGGGTTGAAACATGAAATTTCCCACACTTGCTTTGAAAACAATTTACAGAGTCTGGGGATGTAGCTAAGCGCAGAATGCTTGTTTAGCATGCATAAGGCTGTGGATTCAGTCCCTAGAACTACAAAGAAAAAGAAAAAATAGAAGTAAAAGAAGAAGAAGAAGAAAAGAAGAAGACGACGACAGAGGAGAAGGAGAAGGAGAGGAGAAGAAGATGACGACAAATGACAAAGGGAAACTGAATCTACTTGATAGATCTCTTTCTCAGGTGGTTTACATGAAGTTCTACATAGCACAAGAGTGATGATTTTATTTATTTATTTATTTGTTTATTTATTTATTTTCCAGTACTGGGGATAGAAACCAGGGGCATTCTACCTTCGACCTATGCCTCCAGCCCTATTTTTTTATTTTGAAACAGGGTCTCACTGAGTTGCAAAGGGCCTCACTAAGTAACTGAGGCTGTCCGTGAACCACGATCCCCCTGTCTCAGCCTCCCAAATGCTGGGATTACAAGCATGCTCCACCACGCCTGGCAAGAGTGATGATTTTAGAAAATCCATATTTACCTTCATTGTGAGAATAACACTGCAATTTTAGCATTTACATATTTCAGATATTTGAGACTGTAACTCAATATAGCTAAAGGTTTATTTGCTGACAGCCAGAACAAAAATGACTAACTAAAATTGCCAGGGATTGACTTTGTACAACTTTAAAGAGAAATGGTAGAATGTTTTTCTTTTTTAAGACAGGTTATTAAGCCCAGAGACATTCTACCTCCAAGTTATACCCCTAGCCACCTACCTAGTTTAGACTTTAGCCACAAGGGATTCAATTCACCAGTTTCCTCATCAATAGCAAAACAGATGGCTGATGTTGAAATGTACTGATTCTTATAAGGTTTTCCATTAGACAGTTATTTTGGACCCCTCATCCAAAAGAAAAATACAAAATTTCTAACTCATTGTATTTATGTTTTCTTACTATAATGGAAATCTAGTCTAAATGTGTTTATACTTTATTTCCTAGTAGTACTCCATTTCTAAAATTATCATAATTAAAACTCCACCTTGTTCTTTCTTCCATTAGCCATGAATTTATTTGATCTTCTACTTGCACTCAGGTTCTTGGCATTTCTACCTATGTCTTGCTTTACAGTTTCTCAGTGCAAAGAGCATTAAGTCAGGGTCACTCTGCTCTATAGGCAACTGAGTGTTTTCTACTTTTTTTCAGATTCGGATTGAATGGAACATAAAGCCATTCACGTTTGTAGCATCTCAGAAAGACTCTAGCATTCAGTGACTGATGGATGCTGGTTAGACTTGTAAAGCTCAGAAATGTTTTCCAGAATCTTCTTCCTATGTGGATCCAGGTTAAAATTGTCTAAAAGAGAGACTCCAGTAAGATCTAGAAGGCAGAAGTAAAGTAGGGCACTTTGTAGTTAGATATAGGCAAGGTCAGATTTAAAGATGCTCATCAAGTCTAGTTGAACCTCATTGTCCTCTGCTCTATACTCAGATCTTCCCAACTTTGGGTCCTGCTCACCAACAGTGGTCTCAGGCCACTGCCGTATACTTGTATACACACAGAGGGAAGAGAAGCCACCAACTTGCCACTAGCTCCCATCGCATGGGCTCTCTTTAGCTGCTGGATTTACTTGTGTTTCTCTCTACCTCATTTCCAAGTTTCTCCCACAATTAGCTAAACCATAATAAATTTTACGTAATACTCATTAAATCTCTGCTGCCCCAGCTGAATCTTAACCAATAAAACTGAAATTCGCCCATTTTGATATTTTGAAAATTGGCTCAAGCTATCTTTTCATGTTTTTCCTTCCATTTCTTCCAAGTTTTAGATTAGTCTTTGTGATGACTTCTACTGAACATTTTCTAAGAGTTAACTCTATAATACAAAAGAAAAGAAAGAAAACAAAGTTTATTCCTGGTGTGGTCCAATTAAAGTTTTTACTACATATGAGTTTAAAATCAGTTTTTAAATTCATTGATCCATAGATGTGTTGAATGACTAGTATGAGCCAATTATTGAGGGAAAAAATAGTGACCAATAGAGACTGATTATTTATGAATAGATGGAAATTAAAAACAATGTAAGTAATGTTATGATTAGGGTTAAGGGGGCTAGAGGAAAGCTATTATTCTAGACTAGTGGAAAGAAGGGCCAGAAATATTTCCTCAATGAAGTAGAATCTTTTGAAGGATTAGTAAACATTAGAAAGATAAAGGAAAATGAAGAAGTGTATATTTTATATGGAGGAGAAATAGAATATGCAATAGCCATGAAGAGAGGAAAATTACAAGTTTCTTAGAGAAATGTATTTAGTACACTGAGAACATAGTTTGAAGAGTCCCAAGTAACAAAACAGGAAACTGGTGACCATTCAAAAAAGGGATCTTTCAAACTATTATTTTAACAGTATGAGAGACCAATCCTACAAAATCATTCAGAAATTATGCATTTGATCTGGGCATGGCAGTGCACACCTGCAAATTCAGAACCTGGGAGGCTGAGATGGGAGGATTTCAGGCTTGAGGAAAGCCTCAGAAACACAGTGAGGATTCTCAACAATGTAGTGAGAATTTATTTCAAGGCCAAAAATTTTTTTTATATTAGGCTGGCCAGGCGTGGTGGTGCACGCTTGTAATCCCCGTACTTGGGAGGCGGAGACAGGAGGATCGCACAGGTTCGAAGCCAGCTGTGCTGGCTTAAGAGACCCTGTTTCCAAATAAAAATATAAAAAAATAGGTGTTTGGGAGTAGAAGGCTTTCCAGAAACCCCTGTACCAACACACACACACACACACACACACACACACACACACACACACACGGCTGGTGGGAGAGTATTTAAAATGGCGACTGCCAGACACAGCACTTCTCAGTGGCTGAAATAAATAAAGTTCAACTACCGAGAAGGCAGCGTCTTAACCAACAAAATAAATATATCTCAGGAACCAAAACAGATTCAGGAGCCTTGGCAAACAGAATCCAGAAACCTTGAACTGTGAGCTCCACTGCAAAAAAAAAAAAAAAAAAAAAAAGTTTGATCATCGGATCTTCTGCAGACACAGGTGGGCCGCCAGCACCAGCACAGGTTGCCGGCCCAAACTGCAATCCCTGGACCTGACTGATACCAATGTGGTAAAATAGCCCAAAAGTTTGAAAATGGACATAGAGCTCCATACTTAAGTAGTGAGTGGCTTCCAAGAGCCAGCAGCTCATGTGCTCACTAAAGGCAGGACGACAGTGGCACAGCGAGTCCTCCAGACACCTGGATCAAGCAAGCCAGGTATCTGGGTGCGTTTAGAGAAACTGCGGGACTTAGCGTGCGCCCCAAGACCAGCGCAAGCCCAGGGAGCCTGTCCCACACCCCAGGACCCAGCGCTATCCTTGTAGACCCAGCTTGTGTCCCAGGATCTGTGCTAGCTGTCTGCACCGCCTGCAACCTTAGACCCGGCACCATGCCCCGGGCCCAGTGCTAGCCTTGTATGCCCTGTCAAAGCCCCCGCTAGCCTCTGGGGCCCTGCCCACTACCCAGGATGGCGTTAGCTGTTTTGCCCTGTCCATGCCAAGACTGGGGGCTAGCCTTGAGCGCCCAGCCCTGGCCCCAGGTCTAGCACTAGCCATGTATGCCGGGCCCATGCCCTGGGACCTAGTGCCAGCCCTCTGCACCCTGCCCAAGCGCTAGGTGACTGCGCCCACTCGTGACTGGGAACCGGCAATAGCCATGCACCCAGTCCTTCCCGGGACCAGCAGCACTTTGGTGGTAATTGTGTGCGCCCCAGGGCCCTACAGCAACCCTTTGCACTTGGTGTGCACCTTGAGACCCCACAGGCTAGCCCAGTTAGAATTTCCAGAGACACAGGAAAGGTCCTCAAGGCACAATACCTGAACAGGGCCTCAGGAGAAGATTTCAAGACTATTTTGGACACCCTCCACCCCTTTAGTAGGGAAGCACAAGCCTGAATCCAGGGTGGAGAGTGCAGAGGCACGGGCGACAGGCTAGAAATACAAAGAATCCGGCACTTGTACAGAATTTGTTAACAGTGACACAAGACGTCTTGACAGCTAAACCCAAAGCTGTCAAAGGTAAGAGAGGAGTCCAAACACCCAGACAGTGGGTTAAGAAGCTGACAGTAGGGTATGCAAATTAATACATGTTATTCACCACATAAATAGAATTGAGAACAAAAACCACATTATCCTATCAATAGATGCTGAAAAAGCATTTGACAAAATCCAATACCCATTTATGTTAAAAACACTGCAGAAAATTGGAATAGAAGGAACATACTTCAACATCATTAAGGCAATATACAAAAACCCAAAGCCAACATCATATTGAATGAGGAAAAACTGCAAGACTTCCCTTTAAAGTCAGGAACAAGACAAGGATGCCCACTATCACCTCTCCTTTTCAATATAGTCCTTGAGATTCTTGCCACAGTAATAAGACAAGAGAAGGAAATCAAAGGAATTCAAACAGGAAGAGAGGAATTAAAACTATCCTTATTTGCAAATGATGATTGTTTATCTATAAAATCCAATGAACTCAACCAAAAGACTTCTGGAGCTGATTAACCAATTCAGCAAAGTTCCAGGATACAAAATCAACCTAAAGAAATCAGTTGCTCTTCTTTACGCCAACAATGAATCCACAAAAAAAGAAATAAAGATAACTATTCCATTTACTATAACCTCTAAACCAATAAAATACCTAGAAATAAACCTAATCAAAGTTGTAAAAGACCTCTACAGAGAAAACTACAAAACATTAAAGAAAGAAATTGAAGATGACCTTGGAAGATAGATAGATATCCCTTGCTCATGGATAGGCAGAATAAATATCATCAAAATGGCCATTCTGCCAAAAGTGATCTATAGATTCATTGCAATTCCCATTAAAATACTAACAACATTTCTCATAGACCTGGAAAAATCAGTTATGAAGTTTGTATGGAGAGAGAAAAGACCCAGAATACCCAAAGCAATTCTCAGCAACAAGAACCAGGCAGGAGGCATCACAATCCCAGACTTCAAATTATACTATAGAGCAATAGTAGTAAAAACAGCATGGTATTGGCAAAACAACAGGCAGACTAACCAGTGGAACAGAATAGAAGATACATAAACAAACTCACACATCTATAGTCAACTGATCTTTGACAAAGGGGACAAACTCATATGCTGGAAAAAAGCCTTTTCAACAAATGGTACTGGGAGAACTGGCTATCCATTTGTAGAAAGTTGGATCTGAATCCTTACCTCTCACCATGCACAGGAATCAACTCGAGATGGATCAAAGACTTAGAAATTAGACCAGAGACTGTAAAGTTATTAGAGAAAGGCATAGGATCAACACTCCAACATATGGGCACAGGCAGTAACTTTCTCAACAAAATTTCTTAAGTGCAGGAAATTAAAGCAATAATTAACAAGTGGGATGGCATCAAACTAAAAAGTTTCTTCTCGGCCGGGCATGGTGGTACACTCTTATAATCCCCGCACTTGGGAAGCAGAGACAGGAGGATCACGCAGGTTCGAAGCCAACCACACTGGCTTAAGAGACCCTGTTTCAAAAAAAAAAAAAAAAAGTATAAAATAGGTCGGGGAGTATAGCCTGGAGGTAGAAGGGCTTCCAGGAATCCCAGTACCACCAAAAAAAAAAAAAAAAAAAAGTTTCTTCTCATCAAAGGAAACCATCAAGAACCTAAAGAGGAAGTCTACAGAATGGGAGAAGATCTTTGCCAGCCACCAGTCTGACAGGGGGCTAATATCCAGAATATACAAGGAGCTCAAAAGACTCTACACTAGCAAAACTAACAACCCAATAAAGAAATGGGCCACTGAACTTAATAGACACTTCACAAAAGAAGAGATACAAATGGCCAATAGATACATGAAAAGATGTTCAACATCACTAGCCATCAGGGAGATGCAAATCAAAACTATGCTGAGATTCCATCTAACCCCAATCAGAGTGGCAAACATAAAGAAATCAAAGAACAATTGCTGGCAAGGATGTGGGGAAAGAGGAACTCTTTTACACTGTTGGGAGTGCAGAGTAGTTCAGCCACTATGGAGATCAGTGTGGAGATTCCTTAGAAAACTGGGAATAGAGCCATGATTTGATCCAGCTATAACACTCCTGGGTATCTTTCCAAAGGGGTTGAAATCAGAGAACTACATTAACATATGCATACACATGTTCATAGCAGCACAATTTGTAATAGTCAAAGTATGGAACCAAACTAGGTCTCCATCAACTGATGAATGGATTGCAAAATTATGGGAAATACATACAATGGAATTACATTCAGCTATAAAGAAGAATAAAATAATAGCATTTGCAAGAAGATGGAAAGACATGGAGAACATTATGTTAAGTGAGATCAGCCAAGCACAGAAAGAGAAGGAACTTATGTTTCCTCTAATACGCTTGAACTAGGGAGTATTAGGGATACCAGAGGTACTCCAGAAAATGGAGGGGAAATCTCAGCAAAGTTAGAATGGAAGGATAGGAGAGGAAGAAAGCTGAGGTTGTTCAATGGAGGAGCTACATCTGAATATGTGTAATAGTATAAATATAGCCTGTTAACCTGGACACTCATTAATGGAGGGGGTAAGGGGACTGGAGGGAGAGAGGGCACACAGCACAATCTAAATGTACACCATTTTCAATATGTTCCACATATAAATAAAATAAAATATGAAAAAAATGAGGCTGGGAGTTTAATTAGGTTGTAGAATGCTTCCAGGTTCAACCTCCAGTATCCAAGAAGACAATAAATTATACAGTTGTATTTTGATGTAGAAACATTTTCTTATTTGGTAGGGAAAATAAAAGAATAGATAACTACAGTTGAGAATAAGGAAAGGACAAAGCAATCAGGGGCTGTAAGAGTCATCCCATGTGCCTAGCATGGTGATGTGTGCCTATAATCTCAGTACTGGGGAGGCTGAGACAGGAGAATCTCAGGCTCAAGAACATCCCCAGCAATATAGCAAGATTTTTGGCAACCAAACAAGAGCTTATTTTAAAACAAAAAAACAAAAAAGGGCTGGTGTGCATGTATGCCTCTACTATCTTGTCCTCCACTAAGATGTATGACTACAATGCATTGATAAAAATAATTTTTTAAAAGGGCTAGGGGCTTGGAATGTAGAAAAATTATTAAAAATTAAAAAATAGTCATCCTGTGAATAGTAGTCCAAATTAATAGACACCCAGAATGTACAGAACTTCATGAATCATTCAGTAGGGTGTGGTAGAAATGAATAATGCCTACTAGGTCTTTTACTTAGGGCAACAGAGAGATAGTGTATTAAATAATACAAGGGAGCTGGGTATGGTGGCACATCTGTAATCCCTGTACTTGGGAGGCTGAGACAGAAGAATCACAGGTTCAAGAACAGCCTCAGCAAGTAGTAAGACTATTATCAACCTAGTGAGACCCTCTTTTGAAATATGAAATAAAAGAGTACTGGGGTATATCTCAAAAATAGAATGTTTCTGAATTTAAACCCAGTACCACAGAAAGAAAGAAAAGAAAGAAAAAGAAAGAAAGAAAGAAAGAAAGAAAGAAAGAAAGAAAGAAAGAAAGGAGGGAAGGAAGGAAAGGAAAAGGAACATCTAGTGCTATCAAGGGAAGAAGGGTAGTGAACATGGTTTATGTGTTGGGCTGGAAGGGTCTATGGGATATTCAAGTGACATTATCTTCCAGATACATGGCATACCATGAAATCTTCATAGAACATAAAGAGTTTGGATTTGTGATATATATTATTTGACCAGCTTAAATAACATCCATTCATGCAACTTCTGGTTAAACTTCTGGTAACAAATATCCATTTCCCTTTGAGTAACTACCAATACTCCATTCTCAACCCATGTTATTCAAATTGATTGGTTAAATTCACATGACCTAGAGCTGGCTAATAAGAGTCATATATTTAGTTCTGGAATAAGCACAGGATTTCACTGACCAAATGAAACTCAACTAAGCACTTCTGATAAAACTATGGGGGAAAAGACTATGCTTTTCCACTTACTGCTAATTCAGAAAGATTTATGTACCTGAAACTTTCACCATTTTTGCCAGATATGCAGAAATTCTACCTCTAGAGGAAATCAGAGCTTGGAGATAGAATTCTGTGAGACTCTTCCTGCTACCTTCCCCTTCTAGATTCATAGAACCTTCATTATTCTGCTTGCTAGAGGCAGAAACACTTGTATGAATTTTAACCCTTAATTCTCTCAAACACTACTTTTGATACTTCAGTAAATTCTCTTGGCTCAAACTTCAAAATGAAATAATTTATACCTCTCCTTCTCCTCTTCCTTCCCCTTTTCATCTTCCTCTTCCCTTTTATCTTCCTTTTCCTTGTTTTTTTAAAATAAAAATGGCACATTTATTGTTACAGAATGGTCATATACATGACTTCATCAAGTAACTACAGATGAGAAAGAGGTAGTGGCCTAGACTAAGCTGGGGTTGCTTTTGTTTTCAAGAAACTCCAGCACACAACCTGTTTGGACACTTCTAGTAACCAGAAATATACCAAAAATATGAAAAAAATCGAGTAACTGAGTCACACATTTAAAAAAATGTGTAACTCTTTATCTTTTTAATGTTTTCTTCTTTTAACAATTTAAAAAATTTTTAGTACACAACCCTGTAGCTATGTGTACAGTCTTGCGATGGAATGTCCATCAATTACTCTTCCTTTCAACTTCCATTTTTTCTAGCCACCAGAAAAATATATCATCATATATTTAATATATATATATTTAATATATTATGTATAAATATATATGTATATATTTATATATGTAAATTAGATTGTGTCATTCTCCTCAAATGGTTCCAATTTCACTCAGAGTAAGGACAAAGGTTCTTATAAATGCCCACAGAGCCCTACATGATTCACCACTGCATATCTCATGTTTCATCTAAGACTCAAACCCTTGGTAACATTTTTTAGAGTTGTCCAGGGCTCCTTGCAATTTCCACTCTGTTTAGACTTACCCTGTGCAAGGGATTTGCAGTTTCCTCTGCCTAAAATATTCTTTCTCTGGCTATCTATGTGACTTACTCCTTCAGCATCTTCTGATCTTGACTGAGGTATTACCTTCTCAGTGAGTTATATGAGTTATATGTACCTGATATCTAAAATAACAACACCTATCATGGCCATCTCTATCTTATTTTTTCTGTCTCATTTTGTGCCAAAACTTATCAGAATCTAACATACAATGCATTTTATTTGTGTGCCTTAATATTTGTGTGCCTTAATATTTATATGTATTTTTGTTGTTATTTGTATTTTTAATAAAATTTTATTGGTGTATTGTAGTCATACATCTTAATGGAATAAAAAAAATTGTGGAGATATACATGCACACATCAACCAATCAGCCCTTACTCAATCCCTAACCGCTTCCCTCCCCATCCCTCCTTCCCATGCTTGGTTTCCTGATTGACTTTGCTATGTTTAAGTACATCATGTACTTTAAAGCATTTCCCTCTTCCCCTCTCTCATCCCCTCAGTTAGATCACCTTAATTGCTCCCCTATAGGATCTCCTTATTCATCTAGAGTTCCTCCTGTTACCCATTTCTCCCTAGTTTTCACACATTAGGGAAAGCATCTGATTTCTTATTTATTGTGAAATTTCACTGTAAATGCCATAATTTGGTTCTCCTTTATGGCTGGGCAAAATTCCATTGTGTACACATCCCATAATTTTGTAATCCACTCATCTGTTGAAGGACATCTTGGCTGGTTCCACAGTTTAACAGTGGTGAACTGTGCAGCTATGAACATGGTTGCTCATGCATTAGTTTGGTATTTTGGTTTTCATTCTTTTCGTTAGATACTCAGAGGTGGTATTGCTGGATCATATGGTAAGTTCATTTTAATTCTTCTGAGAATCTTCCATACTGTTTTCCAAAGTGGTTGCATTAATTTGCATTCCCACCAATACTGTATTAGAGCTTCTATTTCTCTACATCTGATCAATTATTTTTACTATAATTTTATGCATTTATTATAAACAACATAATGTTAGAGATTATTGGCTAATTAGGTCACCTCTCTATCTCCAGTTTTTATTTTATTTATTTATTTTTTTTGGTGGTACTGGGGGTGGAACCTAGAGGCTTTCTACTTCCGGGCTATACTCCCAGACCTATTTTATATTTTATTTGGAAACAGGGTCTCACTAGGTTGCTGAGAGCCTCACTAAGTAGCTGAGGCTGGCTTTGAACCTGTGTGATCCTCCTGTCTCACCCTCCAAAGCTGGCTTCAAACCAGCATGATCCTCCTGTCTCTGCCTCCCAAGCGCGGGGATTACAAGCATGCACCACCATGCCCGGCCTCTATCTCCAGTTTTTAAAGCAGTTCTAGGTTTCATAATGGGCCCTCAAATTTTAAAAAGTGTTAAATTAATTAAACATTAGCTGGGCGTGGTGGCGCATGCTTGTAATCCCCACGCTTGGGAGGCAGAGACAGGAGGATCATGCTGGTTTGAAGCCAGCCACGCTGGCTTAAGAGACCTGTTTCCAAATAAAAATATAAAATAGGTCTGGGAGTGTAGCCCAGTGGTAGAAGGGTTCCATCCCCAATACCACCAAAAAAAGAAAAAAAAATTAAACATTAAAATGCCTATATTTCTCCATTGTATGAGACAATAGATATACTTTTGAAAATGCTTTTGTTTAAATTTGGATTTCCACTACTAGCCTCTGCCAGATTCCTGATCAAGTGAGAAATTATCATGCAGTGGATGGAAATTCTAAAGCCAAAGAATTCTTTGATATTCTAAAGCTAAATAATGTGATGGGACGTCCTCTGGAGAAACTACAAAAGGAGAAAAGAGAATCTAAATCCTTTTAATGTAATATTTTTCTGGTAGAAAGGAGTAGAAGCCCAGATAAGAGGGTGGTATTAAAAAATTAGGAGAAGAGAAAATTCCAAGACTGAGAGCATGAAAAACCACGGTAAATATTACCAGCAGGTCAAATAAGATAGGAGTTGGAAGAGCTGGCTAGATTTTCATTTTGCACCTTCTCACTCAGTATATTACTTTTTCTTTTTTGAAAAGTAGCATAAGAGGTCTTTCTTCTTTCCATTAAAAAATTTGTGATTTTTTTTTTCTGATTTGCTGCATCCTTTTCACACTAGAATTGAAACTTTCCAAGAAACTTCTAAGCTTCTACTTCGATCATTTATTTGGGTTGTGACACCAGTAGAATGGTACAATTATAGACAATGGAATCACTTCCATATAATGTAGTGTACATTTTTCCATATATTTTTGGAGCTTGATTCATAAACAACAGTCATTCACTTCAGCTGCTTAACAATTACTTCGGGTAAGAGTTTCTTCCTTTAGTAATTTCAGAAACCATAGGGACTACATAAGGACTTTACAGATGAATACCATGAATTAAAAGAAAGAGGAAAGCCAGTGGTGGGGGGAAACACTTTCTAAGGGAAAGTGTTAGCTTTTTAAAGATGAGCAGCTGGGATTTCCATATCAGGCAATCAGAGCTAAACCCCTGTGTATTAATGCACTAATGCATTCTAAAGATTTTCTAAAAGTATTTTAGAAGCAAGTTGTGTATACTCTCTTGCTCGGTCTGGGAGCTGTCAGGTGCATACTTTCTAATAAAGATGACCATGGCTCACTCTTCCCCATACCCAAGGGAAGAGATCTGCTGAATAAAATTTCTCAGCTTATTCATCACTCCTCCTTGAGGACTCTGATATGAAGACTGCACATGAAATCATTCTATCTTTCTGATTAATAAACCTTAAGTTCCTTTATGATCCCCAAAGATAGCATTAGGCCTTGAGAAGGACTCCTTCAAAAGCCGGGCCCACTATAACCTGAGGTCAGGGTGAGAATAGGGTTCTGGCCACTGCTTCTCCAGAGGTGACCACCAGAGTCCCCTCCACTCATCCAGAGATGAAGCCTGTCAGTAGGAAGGAAAAAATGTGTCCCTGTGGCCCATTTCCACCCTGAGTCTTTTTTGACAGAATAAAGACTGCCATTTGGACTAAAGTGGAGGTTCTTTAGTTATGTACTGGGAACTGGAGTTCTCTGGGAATAGTGCCAAGACCACCAGACATATTGAACTCACAACTTTTTACCATCACATCATCAGAATGAGTTCCAGTCCCTCTGGTCAATATTGGATTCTGACCAGTGTGAGTCAGGTGAAAGGTTACTAACTTAAAATTACTTTGATTTTTTTCCCTCTCCCTCCAACCTTTTTCATTGTCCTGGTAATTAAATTGTGTTTATCATGCCTTAAAACAAGTTTATATGCTGCTGTATGCTGGATTCTAGGCTACTAGTTGACAAATGTTTGCTTATCTCTATATGACTATAATGTTTCACTTGAAGATTTTATAACCTTATATAAGTGTATTTTATAAGAAATTTTACAAATAAGAATAAAAAGGAACTTTAAAATCCGATTCCTATGTTATATACATAAAATAATTTTTGACTTCTCCATTGGGTCTTGCTTTTCTGAAAAATAAAAATTAAATGAGCATGGAGGCTTCATTGCTTTGGTTAATTAGAGAAATATCAATAGGGAATAATTACACATGGTGGGAAAGTAGAATCAAATTAGACAACACATTAAATTCAATTGTGGCATCCATATGCACATGACTAAAGATATATCACAATATTTTCGTAGCAGACACTATCAAATAATTATTCAAGATCTCATAAACTACCCCTTTCCCTGTAAAAGCCACCCTTTTTTCCCATAAAATGAGCATGAGAAATAGACATTCTTTAGGGCATGGGTTTTGACAAAATTTTTTTTATTATTATGGTTAACAAATATTTATTGAGGACCTATTTTGACTGAAAATACAGATGAAAAAAATGCTATTTTCCCCCTTAACTGAATGTTTCTTCCCCTGGTGCTACTGAACTCCACTTTGGTGGTGAAGGATTGACAGGCATGGTAGACTTAAGCTTTCAGATCCTTTGGGTTGGATAAGTTCAAAATATTCAAGCCTAATAGTTTTAACCATAGTGACTGCCTAAATTGCCCAATTCAATGTCCAGCAGCAAAAAATTATTACTTTACAAACTAAAAGATGAATGTATGTTTTGTTTGATGTTCATAGATGTACATATTTGGGTTTTTGTTGGTTTGCTTGCTTGTTTTGGTTTATTTTATAGGTCAAGGAATATGTTTGGGATTTTCCATAATAGAGTACTTGTCCTCTGGTTTTCAATATTCTTTTAAAATATGAATATCACCTCCATATTACTATTTTTGTGGTATTAGGGATGAAGCCCAGTTGATTTCTACCTCTGGACTATACCTTCAGGCCTATTTTATTCTTTATTTGAAAACAGGGTCTTGCTAAGTTGCTGAGACTATTTTGGAACCTGTGATCCTCCTGTTTCAGCCTCACAAGTGTTTGGATTACAGGTCTAGCTTCCATATTACTATTAAACATAGAGTGGAATTATCTTTGCACTGATAGAAATAATTATTCCGCAAAAGTCATGCCTGTATAAGAACTGCTGTAAAGCTATCAGAAAGAGAGCTTATTCAGGTCTGGAAAAGCTCTGACCTATGTTCCTTTTGGTCAAATCATTGTTTCTGGACAGCACTCTCTTCCCTGAGGAAATAGGCTGTTTTCTCTTTGGGACACTGTAAAGAGATGGTATGTCTAATTTCCATTCCTAGATGAACCATCAGATCATGGAGTGACCTTTGATGAGCCAGCCTCTCTGTGGTACTGAGGATTTCTTCTTTGACTATGGTATAGGATGCATGCTTAATGTTTGCTCCAACATCTTGCCTGAAAGGTGCTGCATGCTCTTTGAGAGAGGACAGTTAGCACATGATGTCATAGCTTCCAACATATGTTCAAATGTATAAAAAGAAAAAAAAAGAGGCAGTATAACTAAAGCAATACTGCTTTCTTGGAGGGTGCTGTCAGGAATCAAATAAGGGGTGCACAGATATGTAGGTGGCAGGTTGCTTTCCTACCATAAAGCAAAACTTTTGTATCATGTCATTCTGACAAGGAGAATTTAAAGACTATTTCCAGCAAGGTGTGATGTGAACTGAAACCATTTGGTGAAAGAACATGGGGAGGTGACTAGGGACCTGGAAATGTGGACTTGATTTGAACCCTTGGATGAAAATCCTCTTTTCTGAGTTGTTTCCATGACTTATAACACTACAGTGATGACATTTGCACTCTCCAGTCCAGGATTAGCTAGAGGGGGAGGAAGGACTCGATTCAATTGCTCTAATGAACAAATAAACCATGGCATCTACTGAAAGATAATTATAATTAAAGATTATTAAACCTAAGTTCATTTGCCTCTTAAAATGAGCAACAGAATTATATACCATCTTGACATTTGCCTGACTATGAAGAGGAGCTTTTTCTCCATTATCATCTGCATACTGGTTTTTAGGTTGAACAAAGTCATAATTTTCAGATGGTGATGTCAGATCCATTCCCACAACAGAGATCAGGCAATACCACAAACACAGATTTATGGTTTCAAGGGAAAAATCTCCTCTTTTCAAGCATTTATCTTTAACAATGGGCTACTGGCAGGGATAGAAAGCTACTGGTCACATGTTAAAGATAGGTTATTTTGTTGTCAGTGATGAGCAATACATGGATACAGATACTGGTTACTTCTGTTGCTCCTGATTTCATCCACTTTTTGATATATTTAACATTTGCTATTCTATATTGAATGTTCTCACATGAGATAAGAGGCATCATGGCTCATTTGTTAAAGATTTATTATACTGTTTATCATAGTTAACAAAATATTATGATAAAATACCTCATATTTCTATCAGAGTAACTTTTGTATCAGGGACTAAATGAACTTTTAATCCATATTTTTAGTTAAGAAACCTGAGACTAAACATTGCTAGTTTTTATTTTTATGATTTAAAGTTTATTTATTATGTTTATTTATAACATATTACAGTATATATGTATTGAACATGTCTATACATACTTGTATGTACAGTTTAGACACATATAGGTAATGTGTGTTGACACAAAGACAACTATGAGAATACATGTTGAAATCTGTTTTTAAATCTGTACACATCTATGCTAAAAGACTGTATAGCTTTAGGCAAAGTTACCTACTAAGGTTTATGCTATGTGAAATGCCTATTCCTAACAATGGAGTCAACTGGAAGATTTTCATGAGCATATTGGAAGTAATGTGGTTTTTGTATTACATTTTTTCACTAAAAATGTGTTAGCTCATTAATTTCAATGAACCTAACTCAAAACCCAGAAGGGAAAGTTTGGGACTCAGCTCTCACTTGCTCCAGGCTGTGAGAGTCATTTTAGTATCTAAAGACAGTATTTATTTATTTATTTACTTACTTACTTACTTACTTACTTAAATACTTATTTTTTATGGGTGCATCATAGCCTGCATTTTAATGGGGTACAAGATGGTAGAGGCATACATGCACACATCACTCATTTAGCTCGTCCCCAGTTCCCCCATTTCTCATGACACTCAACTATAAGTTTTGTGTCAATGGAAGGTTTTATATTATTTTAAGAATTATCTGTTTTTTAAAACATTGTTATTTTCCTTTTCTTCTCTATAAAGAGACAGGATTTGATTATGACACCATAACTCCTGCTAGCTTTAGAAGTATGGTATTCCACAAGTTTTTAACTTTCTATAGGTTTAGGCTTTCTAATATTATCATGACACTACACAGTGATTTCATAATAAATTTCTTTAAGAAGTCTTGCCTCCATCTGAGCATTTCAAGGCAACCTAGTACTTTTCTGTTATTGTTGTTTCTTTAAGTACTAAGTCCTATCTTGTTCCAGAAAGGACTTAAAAGGATTTATAAATATACACACACTATGTTAAGATGAAATAAACATGTAATAAAAATAAAGTGAAGGGGAAACAAAGGGTGAAATTAGGGTGAGGGTGGTGTGGTTGCTTAACACTCTCATAAAGTTTGACTTCATTTTCCAGAGATGATTCTCACATTTGGATCTCATCATTCCAAAAGCCAAAAACAAATGGGAAAACGGCACTAATTATATGATTTTAGTTCCTCTAAAGCAATAGTTCCACAAATGTGGCCTGAAAATACATGAAGGACTCTTAGGTCCTTGGTGGGGGGCTGTATAGTTAAATTTTTTTCATAATGATACAAACTGTTGTTTCTTTTCATTTTCATTTTTTCATGAAGGCATGGAGGTGCTCTCCGGAGGACACATGGCCTGGTGGGGCTGTCTCTCTGCTATGTGTGCTATGAGCTTATGCTTTAAATCTTTCTGTTTACATTCTTAATATATTAAGTAGTAGATACAGTTCACACAAAAAGAAGTATATTGGATCTTCCATCATATTTGAGGATCTAAAAGGATCCTGAGAACTGCCTGCAAGCAATTTTGCATTTTATTTCACTTTTCTGATAGTAAAACCCAAAACATTTGTTTCACATAGTTTAATATTATTTATTCTATTTTATCATAGATAAGGTGAGTAATTTTTAGATAATTTATGGTGAATTATAATTATCAGAATAGTAGTAGATCTCATTGGTCTCTAATTTTGAGGCTATTGGCCAAAGCCCCTTTCAGGAATGGATGACAGCTATGAACTCTAAATTCAGCATAATAGACACACAGAATCTTCATCATGTTTTTGCACACCTAGAGTTTTTTTGACACTATATGGTTCTAAGAACTCTTCCATAAGGACAGATATAGCAAACACAGATATTCTGACTTCCTAAGAACTGATTTAAATTGCTATAAAACATTTTTAATGGTTCAAAGCACAAATTTATTCTACAGCAGAAGAGAATGAGTAGTCTAGTCATGTTGGTACATGGAAGGTCTTATAGATTCGGCTTTTCTTTATTGGATTTGAAAATAATCTCCACTGTATAGCATAAGTACAATTATTTGGAACATTACAAAAATTTTAAAATATAGATACAGAAGCTTCATAAATTTTACAAACTTGACCCTATTCAGTGTGGGGAGCTGGTGTAGGACTGTAGAGGTGCTCATGAGGACTGAAAACTTCCAAGTATAGGTTTTGAATTCACTAAGATACATTTATTGAATGCCTGATAGAATGTAGACATGGACACTGTAGGGGCTGTCTGAGTATAGTATGACATTTGGCTGGGAGTCGACTAATTTATAAGATATAATTAATAAGTGAAAGTAGATATTATACATAGAAATGTGTCAACTTATAATGAGGTTCTGTACTGATAAACCCATCATAATTTGAAAATTTGAAAATATTATGAGTAACAATTTCAGCCAGTCTCTGAAAGTCAAGGGCCAAATGTTTTCTCTCATACATGGAAGCAAAGACAGAAAATTATAAGCAACTTTATATAATTGAGAAGAGTGACCAGTTGAATAGAGAAAGGGGATACAGGAAGGCTGGTGGAGAATGGAAAAGGAAGAACTGATGAAAGAAAGAGTTCAAATGATGCTATGCCTATGTATGAAGATATCACTACCAATCTCATTATTATGCATGGGGAAGGGTGGGCAGCAGGATAGGACCAGAAGGGAAACCAAGACCTGCATGTATGTTTGTTTGTATGACTTTGAACCTCACTATGATATATATTTACAATGCAACAATTGCACCAATAAGAGTATTAAAAATGAATTTAATACACTCAACCTCCTGACCCTCAGGGCATAGCAACACAGTACACTGTGAAGTATTGGTTGTTTACCTTCATGATCATGTGGCTGATTGGCCTCGCATTGTCAAAGGGTGTCATGCTGTATATTACCAGCCAGAGAAAAGACCAAAATTCAAAGCATGATTTCTACTGAATGTATTTTGCTTTTGCACCATCATAAAATGTAAATATCTGAAGTTGAACCATGATAACTGGAGGAACATATATACATATATAGGAAATAGAGAAATATGATCAAGAAAACATCCCTAAATTCAGAAACTTTGGTGAGTGCTAGCAGTTACTGGCTGTGTGGCTTAAGACAATATTTAAATCTCATCCATTGAATTGACATAAGGACAATATCAGATGCATAGAGTTGCGGGAATTAAACTAAGTAATGCATGTAGAGTGTAGAGAAAAGTGTGTGTTATATATAACAAGTGCTCAGTAAGTGCTATTACAGTAAAGGTCTGTGGAGCATGATGTGGTGAAAATTGCCGTATCAATTTGGAGAAGGCAAGATTCACCAGAGGCCAAAAATTCTAGGGGAGAGTTCACAGAGAGGCAAGCCTTCAGCTGTGGGTTACTAAATGAAGTGGGGAGTTATAAAGTTCTTGGTGGACTATAAATTTAAAATCTAATGGAGGAGAAAGGATCAGCCCCAATATGTATAAGCACAAGTGTCGGAAACATGGAAAGAATGCTCTGGTCTCTAGAGATGTATGTAGAAGTGCTAAAACATGGTGAGCGAAAAGAATAAAGAGTGGGTATAAGTTATTAAAATGATTGGAGTGGAGGTAAGTATATTGCACTACTTATGGGACCAGATTGTTCTATTCATCCCCCCTAATTAAATTTCACTTGTCTCCTAGGAATTTATTGAGGGTGATGGATCCAAAGGGAGGATTGATCTTTTATTTATTTCTGAGGAAAATAAACCTAGGCACATAGAAAACACACACACACACACACACACACGCGTGCACACACACACACACACACACACACACACACGTGAATAGCAAAACTAAGTTTATGTGCTTTTTAAGACATTTACCTTTTTCGTCTCTTCATTGAAGGAACTGAAAAAAATTTTTGGAAGGAATTTTGAAAAAGGTTTATAAGTACATGTTAATGGAAACAAATATTCCAACAGAAAAATTTCAAGGTTATTTTAAAGTAATGGTTTTATAATTCTTTTTGCCAATGTTTTAAATGGTCATGACAACATATCCCGGTTTTGTTAGTGCACATTTTCTGATTAAGAACCTCCATTGCTCTAATTAAAATAACACCATCTGGTTTTCATACTCCACAATAACTCCTATACCCCTTAATCTCAGAGCTGCAGCAGCATTTACAATCTGGACTATACAGAAGTCACACAGCTAGTTTACTTGCTGCTACAGTTTATGGATTCACCGGTAGATGAGGCTAGAAAGTATTGGTCTGGAATTTAAAAGAAAAAACAAACAATAAACAAAACAAACAAACAAACAAAAAAGTAGAGAAATCAGAAGAAATTAAAAAACCAGGAGAGGACACTGGAGTTGTACGTATAATGCTAGATTCTCTTCTCAAAGTGGAGGTCTTTCGAGTCTAGAGGGTGGACTTTTTATAAAGGCAGTACTGGACAGTCCTCTCTGAAGTAAGGAATCAGGATATGAGATTCAGGGTGGGATGTGTTTGTGGGAATTAAAATGGGCCGAAAGACTGAAGCAGGGATGAGTTTGATAAAGCAAACCTGGTGAATTCAAGGAACAGAGATTGAAAGCAAGATTGGCAGGAGTGAAGCAAAAGAAAACCAAAGAGACTGGGAACAAGTGAAGAGGAACCGGATGGTGCTGGACTTGGAGGCTGTCCTGAGGGGGCCGGAAACTTTGGAGGACTTGTAGCTAAAGAATGATATGACAAAATTTTTTCCTGTTAATGTTTATAACAAACAAAAAGAACAGACCACAATCAAATTTAAAAAAAAAATGGCAGTGTATACTCAGAATAGCAGGTTGTGGAAGAAACACAAAAGAGTAAGAAAACTTAAGTTCTCTCAATACTAGTGGATTATTGATAAGCAGAAATTCAGGCCTAGAATTTTCCTGTAGTTCAAAGTGCTTTGTGGTTTGTTTTGTTTTCTTTGCTTTTTAAAAAAATCTAAACCCCATATTTTACATAATACACATTCAATTTTCTAAACGCTGATAAATAATTCAAATTTTCCTAGAGTTGGTGTAGAAGCCAGCACTCTGCTGACAGAACTAAATGTCCTTAGAAACCAGATCAAGCCCTGGTCTTGATCATTTATGATGGTACATCATTACGATGCTACATTGTGACTTTCATAGATTGTAAGTAACAGTGAGAAGGGAAAAGAGATTAATAGTTCAAGTATCAGTTGGACCAACAGGAAACACATGACAGAGAGGGACAAGGAGATTGAGGAGAGACTGATGAATGGACTACTTTATGATGGTGTGTCAGTAGGTTATCTAAAACAACAAGGTCTGCCAAACAAGGATCTGCAGGACTCACTGCCACTGAATGTGAAACCCAGAGAGGCGCTGGAAAAGTAGTTCATCCTAATGTGTGGCCTGGGTAAAGGAATACAGCCTCTGGCAAACTATGCCATGTTAGGGCAGAGCCAAGAGGACATGTTCCCCAAGCCAATCCCAGCAAGAAGCAAGAGAGAGGTATAAGAAGCCAGACCACTGAAACCATGTGTATCAGCCAGTCTCCAGGGATACCAGAAGAGCCTGGGATACCATCTAGCACAATCAGGTACCTTTATATTTTTGAATACATTACTTATATGTCAAATAAGATCTCAAATACATTGCAACTTTTTTTTTTTTTTGCAGTATCAGGAATGGAACCCAGGGGCATTCTACCTCTGAGCAATACCCCCAGCCCTATTTTGTATTCTTTATTTTGAAACGGTCTCACTGAGTTGCAGAGGGCCTCACTAAGTAGCTGAGGCTGCCCACGAATCACAATCCTCCTATCTCAGCCTCCCAAATGCTGGAATTACAATCATGCACTACCACACCCAACTCACAACCTTTTGATAATTACATCAATCCAATAAAAGTTCTTCTGATTTGGGCCATTTTTATGAAAACCAGTTACAAACTGGTTAAAACTAGTTAAAGGCTATGAACTTTTTTCTTTAAATTTGTTTTCTTTAAATTTGTAATTACAATCATCATACAAAGCTTTTCTTCTTTTCTGACTCTAATTCCTCAACTGTTACTTTTCTTTAAGAAAAGAGGTGCTTTTGGAGAGAATCTTTTATGTTCTGGTGAAAATTAATCTTCAAGTCCAGGGTTTTAAAAACATGATGTCTGAACTGACAGTTGGTGTCACTTTTCTAGCGCACAAACATAATAAGTGGATGACATCAGCCACGTGACTTTAATGTAGGGAATCATCATCCCCCAGAAACTGACAAGTTCTTTAGGCCAGGCTACAGAAAGAAACGAGAAGCATATTGAGGTTTTTAAAGAATTCATAAGAGAACTTGGTCCACAAATAAGGAAGAAATGTAAAATCAAAACACACTGGCCAAAGTTTGGGCAACTTTCCACCTGCACTTTTCCGGGGCCCCATCCTGGTGACCTTGACAAATTACGTTGTTCAGTTTGCATTTCAATTTTACTTCTAGGGGTCAAAAATTGATGTCCGCATTGTCATTACATGCAGCAATTCCTTATATTAACTAAGTAGAGATAGTGTTTTGGTAAGAAGGATAGAAGAAAGTATGAATTCAGTGGATTATTAAGCTGACTTTTAAAAAATATCTTCAAAGAAATGGTGATTCATTTTCTCCTCTGAACTCTGTTCGCACAGCAGAATGTGAGGTGGGGTGGGAAGGAGAGTTAATGTCTACTTCAGGGTGTTCGTCATGTTATGGCTAATTTCAGCCACATGTTCTCCAAGTCCTCTGAAAATCTCAGTTTTTCTTTTTATTCCTTTTGTGAAAATTTGAACTTCTGAATCACCTTTAAATTGCTCTCATATCAAATGATCATAATCTGTATAATGTTACATATCCATAATATGCTCATCTGGAGAACATTGTCCAACCTACTGACTGATGTCCCTTGAAAGAAACTGTCATGGAGGAATGTAGGCTGGGAGAGAGAGAGTAACATATTAGCCATAATTTTAGCACTAGCCACTGTAATTTAGAAATCTAGCAAAGTGCTTTTCCCCCCTCTGGGGTACTGCCCCAGCCCTATATTTTTAATTGGAAATAGGATCTTGCTACATTACTGAGAGCCTCACTAAATTGCTGAGGCTGGCTTCATATTTGTGGCCCTCCCATCTCCTCCACCCACACACTGGGAGTATTGTAGTGAATAAGTGATTACCGAAGATAGTCATTAGGCCCAGATTTGATACACATGAACTCTGTGACAATAGAAAAGCCACGAAATACCCCGAATCATAAAGAGAATGGTTACTTCTAATTGAAGATGCATAAGCTAATGGATAAGAGTACAAACTATCATAAAGTCTGGGCTCCACTACTCTTAGCTATAAAGAAGTTGGTATAAAAAATAACACAAGATGCTATAGAGTTGCTGCTAATCCAGCACCTGGTCCATAGTAAAAAATTTAAGAGAGAGAAGAGTTATAAGCTTATTGCAAGAAATAAAGTGTGGGAACACACTTGGCAGCATTCTGTGGCAAAGTAAAAAATGTATGAATATAAGATTATTATTACTATTCTGTCTGTATGCTATTAAGAGGTCCCTATGAACAGTCTTTTCTGTCAGTTTATAAGAAGATAAGAATCAAATTCTCAGTAAGATGATCTACAGAATTTGAGAAAATTGCTGGGCTGGTACAATATTTTTTAGGTAGTTACAAAATCACTGTTTTTTTGTGACACCTTTGTGCTTAACAGTCAGTTTTCACCTAATCAATACTTCTAAATACTCCCTTTATTTCAAAGAGACCCAAATGTATTTTACTAAGAAAACAGTCCATGCCTCCTGCTCCAGAAACATTTTCTTGGATTGCCCTCATCTTCCCCTTTCTTCCAGATGGTCAATCTCTTCAGTGTGTCCTAGTCCTGACACTGATTATCCTGGGATTATTTTTTCCTGTGAAGTAATAGATATTCCACTCTCTTTTGTAAGCTTAAAACAGTGTTTTGAGCAAAGTCATATTCAATAAATAAATCCTAAGCAATCAGGAAAATGCAAATCAAAACTACACTGAGATTCCATTTAACTCCAAGTTAGAATGGCATTCACCAAGATACAAGCAATATACATGCTGGTGAAGGTGTGGGGAAATAGGAACTCCCACACACTATCAGTGTGTGATTTAACACACCTACTATGAGGATCTGTATGGAGGTTCCCAGGAAGTCTAGTAATGGAACCACTATATGACCCAGCTATCTCACTCTTTGGCATCTTTCCAAAAGAATTAGTCAGAATACCACAGTGATACATGCACATCTATGTGTATAGCAGCATAATTCACAATTAGCCAAATTATGGAGCCAATTAAAGTGTCAACAGATGAATGGATAAAATGTGGTCTATACACACAATGGACTTTATTAATGCATAAAGAACAAAATATGTCATTTGCAGTAAAATGGATGGAAATGTAGAATATTATGCTAAGTCAGATCAGCCTGTCTCAGAATGTCAAGGGTCATATGTTTTCTCTCATATGCAGAAGCTAGAGAGAAAATAGGAAAAGAAGGGACTTTAGATAAATGAGTAGAGAGATCAGTGGAATAGTGGCAGGGGATTGAAAAGAAGTTAGGGAGAGGAAAAAGGAGACTTGAGGAAAGAAAATTTAAGTAACAGTATGTCCATATATGAAGGTATTACTGCCAGTCTCACCAGCATGCAGTAGAGGGAGGGGAGGGGAACAGAGTGGGACCCAGGAAAATATAGCAAGTGCTGTGTACATGTACATCTCTATCACTTTAAATCTCACTATGATATATAATTATAAGGAACTAATAAGTGCATAAAAATAAATTCTTTATAAGTTGTCTTTACCCTTTATATTTTAAGGAACATTTTGCACAGCATTCATACTTCTCCACAGCTAACATTGATTTTTAGTAGTCCCAAACAGAATCCCATTGTGTTCTGGGACATTTACTCTACTCCCTATAGTGTATTCAAGGGTCCTTGAAATACATAAAAAGGATTTTCTCTGTGTATTCCTCTCAGGTATTATAAAAGGCAGCATCATTATATTTAGATCATGGAAAGCTATAAGCCATGGATGCCTGTTAAACAGCTTGAATCTTACTGGGAGATTCCCATAGATATTATATGGTCTTAATGTTATGCAAATAAGCTTTAAACATGGCATCCAACTGGGTACTGAATCAGTGACTACTGGAACAGATGTGAACACTGCCGAATGATAGGCAGGCAGAAAAAGAAATGGAAGATGAAATTATTTCAATTTCAAGTTTGGTCTGAAAGGCTTAAGTAGGACTTAGAATATCTTACATGTATGAGCAGATCTGATGTTCTCCATCTGTTCTGGGCCCTGGAGGCTGACTGGCCATTAAACACAGAACGATGACTGGTGCAGCAGGTGCAGTAAAGTGGGAAGGTGTGGAACAAATAAAACAAGTCCATGCCATCTATGAGAAATGTTGACCCCCAGGAAATTTTAAAAGGTTGCGTGCTGTGGTATTCATGACATATGTGTGAGGTATGACGACAAGTGCATTTTTTCTGAAAGTGCTTCAATTACTTGCATATTGTTATTTCTTTAGAATTCCCAGGCCCTACACTATACCATTACTTAATACTCAAAGAGAACTACGACTTACTTTGACAAATTGGCCTTTAATGCAATCCATTGGCCCAGTGTCAACAGGAATGTTGCCTGAGCTACACCCTTTGCTAAAGTAATTTTCTAAACCTACTGCTGTGAGTCAACTGTTCTCTTCCCATAAGCTTTCTTTGACACCCTTTGACATCTGTATCAAATTGAAGCTTCTTATTAGCACCTTCTATGATTCCCAGCATTCCACTTGATGCGTCCCTTTCTTAGGTTTTTGTTAGAAATTCATCTCAGTCCCTGCGTCCTGGCTTCCCTCTTTTCTCTAGATGCTTCTTCCACCCTCCCATCCCCTTATTTGTCTGTGGACATTCACCTGAGTGCATCCAACAAACTCTTTGCATTGATGTTATCCCTTCTTCAAAGAAGTTTTGTTTGTGTTTTTTAGACTTTTTTAGAATCTAAGAAAAATTTTAATTGGTGCATTGTAGTTGTACATCTTAATGGAGTACAAGATGGTAGAGGCATATATGCACATATCACTCAGCCCTTACTCAATTCCCACCCCATTCACTCCCCCCTCACTCCTTCTCATGTGTGTCTTAGTGATTGATTTTGTTATGTTTGTGAATGTACATCTTGCACATTAGAGAATTTTCCTCTACTCTTTCCCATCCCCCCCCCGCAGGTAGGTAGCCATATTTGCTCATCTATAGCTTATCCTTTTTTGTCTAGAATTTCTCCTATGACCCATTTTCTCCCTAGCTTCCACATATTAAGAAAAGAATCTGGTTTACTTTTTGTGAGTGACTAATTGCACTTAGCATAATATTCTCCAGTTCCATCCATTTCCTGCAAATGATGTAATTTTGTTCTTTATGGCTGAATAAAATTCCAATGTGTACATATCCCATAATTTTGTAATCCATTCATCTGTTGATGAACATCTTGGGTGGTTCCATGATTTGGAAATTGTGAATTGTGAGGCTGTGAACATAGACATGCATCCATTGGTTTGGTAGTTTGGTTTCCTTTCTTTTGGGTAGATAACCAGAAGTGGTATTGCTGGATCATATGGTAGGTTCATTCCCATTCTTCTGAGGATCCTTTATACTGTTTTCCAAAGTGGTTGCACTAATTTTCAATCCCGCCAACAATGTTTTTGAGTTCCCACTCTCCACATCCTCCCCAGCATTTGTTGTTGTTTGTGTTTTGAATGATTGCCATTCTATTAGAGTCAGCTGAAATTTCAGGGTAGTTTTGGTTTGCATCTCTCTGATTGCCAAAGATGCTGAGCATTTTTTCATATATTTATTGGCCATTTTAACTTCTTCCTTTGTGAACTATTTATTTTTCTTGTCCACTTTTTGATTGTGTTGTTTTCTTAGTACTGAGTTTCTTGAGTTCTCTCTATATTTAAGATATTAGTCCTTTATTGGATGATTAGTTGGCAAAAATCTTCTCCCATTCTGTTGGCTCTCTGTTGAGCTTTTTAATAATTTCCTTTGCTTTATAGAAGTTCTTCAGTTTAATGCAATTCCATATACTGATCTGCCTTTTAGTTTCTTGTGCCTATGTGTTACAGTGTTGGACCTATGCCCTCTTCAAAGAGCCACAAGCTTTCTCTTCTAATTTCAAGTCTTTGATACATCTTGAGTTGACTTTTGTGCATGGTTAGAAAGTGGAATTTATTTTCACTTTTTGCATATGGTTAACCAGTTTTGCCAACACCATTTGTTGAATAGACTACCTTTTCTCCAGTGCATATTTTGGCCACTTTGACAAAAATCATTTGGCTGTGTGTGGATTTGTTTCTGAGCCTTCTGCTCTGCTCCATTAGTCTATGTATCTCTTTTTGTGCCAGTACCATGCTGTTTTTATTATTAAATGGCTAGTAAAAGACTTATGAAGAAAAACTTTCTAAAAAGCTTCCTTTTACTGAGGATAATTTTTCTTTATATGCTGAATACAAGGGAACTGTTCAGAAGAGAGAAATTTTTGAGCCTTTTTTGCCAGCAATTTAGCTCCCTTTGTTTTGGGTTGTCATGTTAGACTTAGACTCCCTTCTTTCTTTCACAATATTCACTCACTACAAAGGAGAATACAGCTGGATCCATTTCCAACATACCCGAATTAAGCTCTACTCCCCATCTCTCTATTTCACATCAGCAAAAGTTCTCTCTCTCTCTCTCTCTCTCTCTCTCTCTCTCTCTCTCTCTCTCTCTCTCTCTCTCTCTCTCTCACTCTCTCTCTTCTTTTTTGGTACTGGGGTTGAATTCAGAGATATTATACCACACAAGCTATACTCAAGTACTCTAATACTCTAAGATCTTTTTTTTTTTTTTTATGGCCGTACCATCCTGAATGTGAGTGATCTTATCTGATCTCAGAAGCTAAGCGAAGTCTGGTCTGGTTAATACATGGATGGGAGACTTTTTAATTTTTAAACAAGGTCTTGCTAAGTGGCTGAGGCTGGCCTTATACCTGCCATCCTTCTGCCTCATTTTCCTGAGTATTAGTATTGTAGGCATGAGCCAAAAAAAAAAAAAAAACTGGCTTCCATGTCTCTTTCAAAATAAAACATGATGAACTGAATGTTGTGGCACATGCCTGTAATCCCAGTACTTGGGAGTATGAGACGGGAGAATCACAGGTTTAAGACCAACCTCAGCAACTTAGTGAAACTCTCAGGAACCTAGTGAAATTCTGTTTGGGAAGGAAGGAAGGCAGGCAGGAAAAGAAAGAATGGGCTGGGATTTGAGGACCATAGTAGAATGCCCCTGGATCCAATCCTCAATATTGCACAGATTAAAACACCCTGCATCCCCTTAGAAGATTGTCAGTAAGATTTTGTATACTCTGACCCAGCTCCCTCCTTACACTTGTCTCCTGTCTTCCTCCCCACGTCCTCCTCATCTTAGTCTACCCACATCAACCTCTTGACCTTGTCAAGTATTTGTTTGTACTCTTTTTCTGCCTGGGTCACTGATTCTCTAGACAGTTTTATTACCAACATATCAGGTCACTCAGGTTTCTCCTCAAATCCTGCCTTCCTCAAGAGACCTTCCCTGACCAGAGTCAGGAATCTGTTGATGTACATTTCCAATTAGATCAATTGCAGAAAAGAGGGACACACAGCATGAAGCAGTGGATGCCACACTGTGACAGAGCCCTAAGGAAAGGTCAGTTTGCAAGAGAGTGTGGAGGACATATCACTGGACACAGCTTATTCCAAACTAAGCAGTAGTGATGCTTTGCATATGATAGGAAAATGAAAAAGAAGTGCTAATAAGACTGCATCATGGTGCATTTCTAACTTTGACAGTTTTATATGAAGAAGTAATCCCTTGGGTGTATTCATTCGAGTCACCCCTCCATGCCAGACTGGTATGGAGCTGTACCTATCCTCTGTATTTCTATCTTTCTAATAAACTTCTTTAAATCTTCAGCAAAAAAAAAAAGAAGTAATCCCTCAAATACCACTCACTCTTTAAAAGGAAGCAGAATGTACAGGTGGATTCTTTTCCCATCCTACCATTTGTTAAAATATAGTTCCATTACTAACTTCTTAATGGGACATTTTTTCTAAATAAATTTAAGTTCATAGATTACCAATTTCACATACCTAATTTAGATTAGATAGCAATTTTACAAAGTAAACCTAAAGTCTTTTCCTGTCTATCCATCTTTATTCAGATTCAATGCATCTCTACTATGGTTTCTGGCAACACTAGGTCCTATATGGGTTAATAGTGTTTACCTAAGATATCTGTTCTAAGAACTAGAGATTGAGTTGTTTTCTAAATACTTTTGGCTTAATCTTTTGTGTCCTTAAAATTCACTATACTTTGTTTAAAGTAAACTATATGAAAGATTGGTGTCAAATTAATAAGCCCTCTGAGGCCTTGCCAGATACACATTCATTTCATTAGGAGTCTGTCAGGCCGTAGATGCTGAAGGAGTTCCCACTCAATCAGGCATCTAGAAGCCCCCAGCCAAGACTCAGCAGACGTGAAATAATCTAAGTGACGGAGCATTTTAGCCATTAACTTGACAATTTTTAACTTTGACTTCTCTAGATTTATTCTAAAAAGGGAAAAAAGTATTGCAGACTTTATATTCTTGGGCTTATTTTCACTTTAACATACAAGAGGATTTAAGTTTTGTAACTTAGTTTCCCCTTGGGGAATTTTTAGTAAAAGGAGTTATATTCAAATATCAGGTAATTTGTATTCATGGGATTTTCTTATTGAAATGAATTCATACATTATATTAGCATATATTCAATGTCTCATTAAATATTACCACAGGGTCAGACCTAGTGGCACACTCTTATAATCCAAGCATTTGGAAGGCTGAGACAGGAGGATCCCAGTTCATAGCCAGCCTCAGCTACTTAGTGAGGTACTTTGTAACTCAGTGAGATCCTGTTTCAAAATAAAGAATAAAAAATAGGGCTGAGTTGTATCTCGGAGGTAGAATGCCCCCTGGGTTCCATCCCCTGTACCACACACACACACACACACACACACACACACACACACACACACACACACATAATATATGTGTGTGTGTGTGTACACAAAATCTCTGGTAGACTGTGTTTGATAATGTGGTGGACATAATTGAGATGGTAAAATGAATTGGAAGTTATAATCCCTGTCACAAAATGGTCTTTGAGCTGATTTAATCAATGTACTATTTTTTTCATTCTTTTTTTTTTTTTTTTTGCTGGTACTGTGGGTGGAACCCAGAGGCTTTCTACCTCCGGGCTATACTCCCAGACCTATTTTTTAATTTTTATATTTTATTTGGAAACAGGGTCTCATTAAGTTGCTGAGAGCCTCACTTAAGTAGCTGAGGCTGGCTTTGAACCTGTAGGATTCTCCTGTATCAGCCTCCCAAGTGCTGGGATTACAAGTGTGCGCCACCACATTTGCCTTTTTTCATCCATTATAAAGCTCTTGGGGACAAATTATAAATTTTGCCCCACTGATCCTGAGAATAGCCATAAAGAAGGAGTAATTAACATTAGGGGAATAATTTTTCAGGGACTGCCTGACTTTGAAAAAGTAATAACCTTTTAATTAAGATAATAAAATGACTAACACAACTACTTATGGGGCGAAATAAAGGACTTCTTTAGCTCATGGTTTGGGATGCTGAAAGACCAAATGGAATAACAAGACTCTATGGTGAGGGCCACCCCTTGGGTACATAACCTCATGATATGGCTAGCAATCAGGGGAGCAAACAAGAGATTACCCTAAAACCAAGAGTAGAGAGAAAGACTTTGGTCCCACCATTCCTTCTGAGTACACACCCTCAGGGACCTACAGAACTCCCATTGAACCCCATCTATTAAAAGTCCACACCATCATCCAATATTGCCACCAGGGGGACCAAGTTCCTTACAAATAAACCTTTGAGAGAACACGAACCATATTAAGATCATAGCACTGCCCCAGTAGATAATTGGCAGAATTTTGGTTCAAACCCATATCCTCGCCTAAACAAATTGTGTGTGTGTGTGTGTGTGTGTGTGTGTGTGTGTGTGTGATACTTAATTTGATGTGAAGTTGAATAATAATCTTCATTTCACTGCATCACTCACTTAGATCTTGTATGATATGAATCGAGAATTTTGAACAAGATTTTTGAATGAGACATGCATAGTTCAGACCCTTACCTATACCTTCTTCTTTGGTGCTAACTGCCAGAAAGAAGTGTATCAATCTGTTTTGCCATCCATAGTATAAATTGTACAGAGAAGCTCCTATAGGGTAGAGCTAAAATTCTCAATTTGAGGGAATAGGTAACTAGGAAAACTCTAAATGACTGATTAACATGATGTAAAAATGGCCAGAGTGGTGCTTGAGGTCTCTGTAGTTTTTTCATCTAGCTATTGGACTGTTCTAGCTTCATTAAGCTGCCACAGCTACACTTGATCCATTTCATTATGTCAGATGCTTACTTTTTACATATTTAGTTTGTAAACCTTTCTGATAAAACATGAGTTTTGCAAATATTGCTGGGCCTTATAATTGGTGAGTATTATTGGTCAAATACTCCCAACAACATCTGTAGGTACAAAAAAAAAATAACAGAGAAAAGACCTGATTTTCAGAAAATAGATTTAGTTCTGTAGGACCCTCCCTTCTGTAGGACCCTCCCTTCTGTAGGACCCTCCCTTAACTCTGTCTATCACCATTAACAGATAAAGACTTCTTGCCGGGCGTGGTGTACCCACTTGTAATTCCAGCATTTAGGAGGCAGAGACCAGAGGATCACAGTTCATGGACAGCCTCAGCTACTAGTGTGGCCCCTTTCAACTCAGTGAGACCCTGTTTCAAACATAAAAAGAACTAAAAAATAAGGCTGGGGGTATAGCTTGAAGGTAGAATTCCCTGGGTTCCATCCCCACTACTCCATTAAAAAAAAAAAAAAAGAAGAAAAATGAAAAGAAGACATCTTGTAGTTACTTTGTGTCATATGGAAATGAACCCATTCCCTAAGCATGGTGGCATGTCCGTTTTGGACAATTTTAGCCTAGAGAAAGATTATAGGGAATTTGCTGCCTGTCTTCAAGTGTTTTGGAAACATTTGTAGAGAGACTTTGTTTCAAGAAGTTCTAGAAGACAAAGAAAGAACAAATGAGTGGAAGTCACAATCTGGAATACTTTTATTTAATTAAACAATATCTTCCAAACAGGTATAGCTGCCCTACCATGAGGTGGGCTGTCTTAGCAGTGGTAAATCTCCTCTCCTCACCTTGTGGTGATTCTCTCTGAGCGATTCCCACTCCATCCTCCAAATCAGACCAATTCTAGTCACACTCTGAGACCTTAGGGATCTATGAGTGTTTTCCCCATAAGCAAAACACAAGGCAATTTGGGTTCAAATTTTTGGAAGAGAAAAATTTAATATATTTTATCTTATTATATATTTCCCCTAAATTACAAAGTCAACAGCTGCAAATATATTCTGCTACAAAGCTTTCTGTAAGAAATATCTCTATAAGAAAATACATCTCATTAACATTTCCTGTAAATAAATTACTCAAATAATAATTTTTGAAAGGCTGAACATAAGGAAAATAATGCAGAAACCAGATTGAAAATGTAATTGCTCTATAGGAAATGTTTGACTGAAATGTTTCGTTTTTATGTCAGCAAGCTTATATAACTCGTTGGCAAAAACTTTGGCTCTTGGATAAATTAGCTTATAATTTTCATTTTTGCAGTCATGTGCATAAAACATAAATCTTAATCATCCTATTTAATGTTCATGAGAAGCTAAAATTCTTAGTAGATACATAAGCTCAGATTCAATTTCTACTGGGAGAACTTGAATTTGAGACTGCAGATGGGCTTTAAGTGAAAGAAAATTAAGGAGCAATTAGCACTCTATAACAGTTTAAAGTAACAACTATAAGAAAACTTTTTTCCTTTATGCTCTAGACATAATAATTAGAACTGAGTTAAATAAAAAAAAGTAGTAAGGTGGTTCAAGGTATTTAGAATCTGTGGTTTCTATAGGTTAGCAATATGCAGATTTACAAGTCATTGTTTTGAAACTTCAGTGGCTGTAGGAAACAAAAAACATATCTTTGGCAATAAAATGGCTGTTGCAGAGAAAGTTTGGTGCAAAATAATTAAATGATACCATTGGTTGGTTAGAAGCTAAAGGAGGACAATGGAATCTCACCATGCTGCCCACTTTGGGAGTACATTCCATGACACTCCTCATATGGCAATTCCTTTAAGACCTCAAAAAATATAAAATAAATATTTTGAGGCTATGAAAGGCAAGTAATCTAACAAGGAACCCATCTTAGTATGAAGTATTATGATAGCAAATTCCATGGAGAAGTTCCATTTAGGTTGCGAAGCCTCTGGTTTCAAAGGTAAATCATAGCTTGTGCTTCAGACATATGGTCTGTGCGCTGCCCAGACTTGGACAGTTGACAAAGAGTTTCCCATTTCCTTGGTGTGCTTTAATGCAACACAGATAACGCTCCAGTCTCTATTTAATCAGTTTCACCCTACTCTACTGAACTGATCTAATATTATCAAAATGTAGGTCAAGCCTTTTAAAAAATAATAATCTCTCCATGAGCTTTGTTTCCCACATAGTTTGGATATATTGAAATTTTTGCCATCTGTGAAAATTATTTTCTGTTAATGTATTGCATGAGTCACCATTAATGGGTGTAGTTTAGAAAGAAAGATGTTTTCAGGGTAGGAATCACTTATGATCAAGACAGAGACAATGTTGTTCCTTCAATATTTTTTATCTCACATCATTTCTTATTAACTACAGGTGATATTAATTTTTTGAAAAAAGGTAAATAAGAAGTTGAGGAAAAACAAAAGGCTTTTTGCCCTCGTAAAGTCTTAATAAAAGTCCTGCCATAATCCTGTTTTTCTTGTCTACCAAGGCCTTCAATTGAGCAGTCAAAGTAGAGTTCCAAATTAAAAGGTTGCAAATTAACTATGTTGCAAATTATGCATTATGTTCTCATTTCCTGTTTATCAACTCCTTTTATATTTTAGATCCTATTGTATGTCAAGGTATACTGAAAGAATTTTGTTAAACTATAGCATTGAGTAGAAATATGGCTTTTAGGTTATTATTCTAGGTGATCACCAATCTGAAGGAAATCTCTCCTCCAGGATAACCTATACTCCTGGAAAGTCACATGGTATGTGTCAGTAATTTCCACCGTGTGCTTTTGTTTTAATAATAGTATTTTCACAAATGTGTACATTATTTACATAAACAAGTCGCATAATGGAAACACGATGGTTTCACTGAGTTTGCCGCCCATTCTAATCCTTTTCCTTCTCTTTCTGTGCTCTATACTTATCACATTCCTCATTGTAGCAGTTCTTCTGCATTCCAAACCTTATTTTTCACCAGGCCATAATGCATTAAATACACAAATTCACAGTCTGTGGGTGGTGATTTTCCTCAGTGGGGTCAGATTTTCTGACACACATGGAGTCTGGCTTTGGAAGAGTAGGTGGCATCCTTCCACACTTTGCAAGACAGGCCCTTTGCACAGTCACACCGCTGGAAAATTTCCAGCCCATGAGAGCCCTTCTTGCGCTGTTTGGTACAGACTTCCCCCTGATGTAGCACTGGTTTGCAGATTTTGGTCCAGAAGTGACGAGCACAGCAAAACCCTTCAATGCAGTCTGATGATCGCAGGCAGGGGTCTCCTTCATGCCCTGCAGAGAACAGGACCAAAAGATAGCAAGCACCATGACACTTTAGAAAGAAGTATACTTTGCAGTCAGAAACACGTAAAATAATTATAGTGTTTTCCATGATGATACCATTTATAAGGAAAAGTTTTGGATTCTTACCAATTGGTTCTCCCTTTATTCACAGCAAATCTATTGTCTCTTCCCATGACTTCTCATTTGAATATAAAATTTAATGAATAGTCAGGATTGTGCTTCATCTTCTCTTTATTTTGTCATGGTCTACTTTTAGATATTTCCCTGATCATTTTTTTATTAAATGGTGAAAAAAAGTAAAATGCTCTATTAAAACTAACTAATGTGGTAACTTCTTGGAAGGTATAAACACACCTCTGATTCAAGGTTAATGCCTAAATGCTCAGGGACTCTCAAGACCACATTTTGATTAGATTATAGTCAGGAAATCTAAGCATTCAAACACAGAAGTTTACTTAATGCAGCAAATTGGTCATATGGGCAGTGGTTGAGCTAGGAGTCACCAGAAGATGACATAAAACTTTAGAAATCCACTACCTCAGCACACTTAGCCTAGAGAACCCAAAGGAGCAGGTGATGATGTCAGAATCCAGGGACTAGACTCACCAGCTAAGACTAGAATCTTATTTTATTTTATTTTATATTTTATTTTATGGTACTCGGAATGGAACTCAGGGGCATTCGACCTCCAAGTTACACCCCCAGCCCTATTTTTTATTCTTTATTTTTTGAGACAGGGTCTCACTAAGTTGCAAAGGGCCTCACTAAGTAGCTGAGGCTGTCTTCGAACTGTGATTGCCCTGTCTCAGCCTCCCAAATGCTGGGATTGCAAGCATGTGCCACCATGCCTGGCTAAGACTATAATCTTAATAGGCCTGTCTTGCAGTAGCAGAATCTGCAACAAGACACGTCCCTATCAGAAACACTACCTGAACTAGTGGAAGTTGAGGAATATATTGGATAAACACAAACAGATACATCCAACAGGAAGCCCCAAAATGCCACCTGTATAAAGCTCACAAATCAGAGAAAAGGAAATTAATCTATTTAGGGCAAACGGGATCAGGCAACCACGTGAAAATACAAATAACTATGCAAATACTAAATGTTTTATCCAGAAAAAAATAGATGATGTCAGCAAATAGCCCCACACATTATGGTTGTGTTGATGCATAATCTATATAAGGCAGGATTGGCAATTTTTTCTGTAAAGTGTCAGATTATAAATATGTTAAGTGTTTTAAGGCCATATGATCTCTGTCATAGCTCCTCAGTTCTGCTGTTGCTTTGTAAGAGCTGCCACAGATAAGACATAAATGAATAAGCAAATATGTACTCCAATAAAACCTTATTTACAAATTCAGTTGCATAGGTTCATAAAAACATAGCGTGGCCAACTGAGGTCTGAAGGGTTATCTATTATCCCAGATATAGTTAATCACATTGTGTGATTAACATATAAGTTCTGTTTGCCATCAGAAAAATTGCACATATAGTTATAAAAACAATTAGTAAGTTTAAACTGTACTATACAATTGATATATGTTAAAATAAAGAAATAATATGTGTCAATCATGGTACATGCCTGTAATCTCAGTATTTGGGAAGCTGAGACAGGAGGATCACTGAATCAAAGTCAGCCTCCTCAACTTAGTGAGACTATGTCTGATAACAAAAAAGGCCCACAGTATAGTTCAGAGGTAGAATGCCCCTGGGCTCAATGTCCAGTACAAGGAGAAGTAAGGAGAAAGAGGAGGAGGAGGAGAAAGGGGGTGAAGATACACAAATGAATTTGGTGGAACAGAAATAGGAGATACGGTGTAAGAGTTTGGTATCTCAGAGAGTAGAAAAAAATAACTAAAGGGAGATTTTTTTTGTCCATCTCTTAGTACTCTTAGTACTACCCATTAATTATTTGTCCATCTCTTAGGACTAGTCCAGTCCAGACAAATGGGTCAGATATTCTCTGGGATACTAGCTCTGCAGAACATGAAAATATAGGAAAAGAGGTTTTTGGTAAAAGTAAGCTATGGGAATATGTGTTTAAGAAGTAACTAGGTTTTCTCATTGCTGGCTTTCTCAGAGTCTTCAGTACATTAATGTTTATTATAAATGTCCGTTTATAATGTTTATTATAAATGCATTATTACAAAACTTCTGAATACAGGGCACTTTTATTGACAGAACATCTTGAAAGAAGAATATTCCACATAATATACCTGGGAAAAGCTTCCTTTAAAAATGATTTTTTGAAAGTTTAGTGATTAATACTTTCAATTTTTCTATTAGGTTTGGACTTCAAGAGTTTCATGTTTTTCAACTTTATTATTAATGATTAGATTTCTGAAATATTTTGATACCAAAAAGAGGATTTATGATGATAAATAATCCCACAATAAACCAATTATTTTGGGAGGTTTTATCATCCATTTGTTTAGTGGAATAATATTTTTGAATCTGCAAAGGCAAGAAAATAACTCCCAAGCCTAGTGATTTAGTAATGAAGTAACAAAGATTTTTCAATTCGTTTTTCAGAATATTCCATCTCTTGATATATATGCAATAAATGTTGGTATAAAAGAGTTCTCCCAAATTTTATGTAAAAACAAAGCCTGCTTAGAAAATGGCATGATTGAGCAATGCACTGGAATTTTCATATTTATTTTCTAACAATATAAGATCCCTTAGAAAGCTCTAGCACCCTCAAAAACAGGAATTAATAAATCCAGTTTAAATCTTGCCATTAAAGTACCTTTCTTATATTTTCTAAGACCAGTGGAATTAATTATCTACATATTTATTTTGCTTCTTTATAAAACATGATAAATCAATGTAGAAGTACAATAGTACCTTTTATGTGTGAAATCTTGGTGTGTGGTCTTCCTAGATTCTGCCATCCCAAGTCATGGTTTGAGAAATGACCATGGTTTCGATCTCTCTGCCGAGTGCCATCCAGAGCTGGGATGTGAGGGGTTAGGATGCTCTCAGTGACCGGGATGCAGATACCTGGAGATGGCAATGTACGCAGTTAGACTAATTCAATTCTATAAGCTGTGGTACTTATCCTGATGTGAGGTCTGAGGCCATTTACCTATGTATCTGATTATTATCTATCTGTCTCTATATCGACTCATTCATTCATTTACATATATATATTGAGATTGTGTATTGTATAAATTGGCTTTCAAGTCAGGCATCCTTGACTTGAATATTGTTTCTTTCAAGACTAAGTGCTCTTAAGAAAATAGGAAGACAAACTAGATTAATTTCACTAAGTTACTGGAAATATATGCGAAATGCTCAGAATAATAACATGGTAAATAAATTATTCTCAGTAAACATCTTAACTATTGTGTTTTTAAATCATCTTGATTAAACATTAAGAATTATGAATTAACCCCTCAGAACTAAGGACTTCTTTTTTTGTTATTGTTGTCATTGCTATTAATTAACAATACAATCTTAGTCGAACTGTAAACTTCCCAAATGGTGTGAGCTTTTCCCCTGCTCAAGTGTACTCATAGCAGGTCTATGGTACTCTCACTAGTTCTGTCAAGAGGTTAATGTGGGCAAGGAAATATGAGCCTGTGTCATTTCATATGGTTAAGTTTATGTTCCTAGCTACTTTCTGTAATTTCTTATTGTTTTTATCATGTGTTTTTGTGATTCTTCATTTTATAGTTAATGAATTATCTGCCCATAAATTTATTGAATTCTGTTTCTATGTTTGGAGGAACCAACCATCTCCTCACCATATGAGGGTGCTGCAGGAAAACTTGAACATTAAGTTGGTATGGAACTAGAAGAAAGACTCACAACTGCATTACTAAATAGCAGGAGATTCCTTTCTTTGACTCTTTCCAAACAATCGCTTATGTGTTCAGCAAAAGCATCTAGGTATCTTACACAACACTTCAACTTGGCAATATCGTTGACAAACATAGATTATAAAGTACAGTGGTGGCCAGATCCCAAGAAAACTAAGAGCTGGGAAGCATTCCAGATAACACTATACTACCTAAATCATAATCCAATCTCCCCCAACTCTAAAGCATACCTTATCTTTCAGGAGTCTGAATAGGAAGTTAGACTAACCTGCCAGACTTCCTATGTGAAAGAGACAGAGGCTCATGAACACTCAGCAAGATCATTTACCATTGTTGCAGCGGGTACCAGGGCAACACATGCCATCTCTATGGCAGCGCTTCTTTTTCCTCCGACACACCATGCAGACTGACGATCCTTGGTGAGGACTGTGGCAGTATCTCCCAACTTCGCATTCCTTATCACTGCTACAAGGATAGGCCTGTTGTCCGGCAGAACAATGAAGAAAGCAAAGGATGAGTGCTTTGTTACATTGGGAGACATTACTGCACCAGATTATGATGCAAACTCAGTCACAGTATGTCCCTCCGGAAAGGATATGTACCACTAAAATAATGCTCTGAACAAAGCTCCTCTACAGTGACACTCATACCTTGACAACTTACCAGCAACGAATATTGCTGATAGGGACAAAGATTAAGGCGAAGCTATTTCTAATTTCTCATTGACCTAATTTTGGAGTTAGGATTTACACTTTGTGTTGATAGCTGGAACACTTAAGAGTGACTCTGGGGCCTCAGAAACAGCTGTTTTTGCCATATTTCTCCTAATTAAGTTACACATAAAACAGTCCTCCCACCCACTCCATTTTCTATCTGGTAGTGGAGGATGGGGAAGGTTAAAACATACAACAAAAGGGCTCTGCTGGAAGCTAAAATTCATCTGCCCAATTAGAGAAGAGATACTGTGAGTGATTCCTCACGATTCCTCCCTGTGAAAAACAAGGAAGAGAAACTGTCCAAGTAGCTGGAAGCAACGGACAGTTTGAAACAAATCCAGGAGCAGCATCTTCATTCCTTCTGCTTCCCAGGAGCAGCGACAGTGTGCTGAGCTGACAGAGAGAAGCCTGACCCCAGTTTCGCCCCTCCATTCTCAGGAAGCAGAGCACACTCCTTACCACCACGACCCTGTGGTCCATTAGGTGCTACCCTTACAATGTTTTTACAGTTTTCTTTTTTTGAAAATACTTTTATTGGTGCATTATAGTCTCACATTATAATGTGGCTCATAATGATAGTGACATTTATGCACATAGCATTTGGTGAATTCTCTGTAGGAACAGAAAAGACTATTCCTACATTTCTCTGCCAAGTAGTATATTATTTTTTTAAAGATCTCAGAGGGTATTTTACCCCTTAGCTAGACCTGCAGCCCTACTTAATTTTTATTTTGAAAAGGGGTTTCGCTAAGTTGCTGAAACTAGTTTTAAATCCGAGATATTCCCACCTCAGCCTCCCAAGTACTAGGATTATGGATGTGTGCCACTACACCAGCAAGTGTTATGTTCTGAAGGCTACTTAAGCAGTGTTATATATTATCTCCAAAAATGAAAATATATATACCTATTATATATCCCTCGTCTCTTAGAAGTTTTTGGAACATTAAAAATGCCCCATACCTGTTTTCAGGTTCTGATATGTCACACTACATAACACATTTATGTCTTGACGCAAAAGAATCTCAGGTTCCAGACTAGCCTTAGCAACTTACTGAGGCCCTCAGCAATTTACTGAGACCTTGTTTTAAAATAAAATTAAAAATTAAAAAAATAGACTGGAAGTGTAGCTTAGAGGTAGAATGTCCCTGGGCTCAATCTCCTGTACCACACACAAAAAATTTTCTTCATCTTCATAACTTTCAAATAATTCAAGTGCTTTGGTTCTTCATTCTTCATAAAAATAGGTTTGCGGCCTAACCTGCATGCACTGTTCAATCATTCCTCCCTTCTCTCACTTTCGTTTCTTTCCATTTCTTCCAGCTTCTTGTCTCTCTGGCCATCCGTGAATGTGTGTGTGCACACTTAGCCCCCACATGTTTTCCATTTAGGCCTGATCATCTTCATTTAGAAAGAGGAAATAAAGATGAACTTTATGTAAGAGACTGGGGAAAAAGATATATTTCAGCATCATTAGCATGTCGGCTTAACGCTTCAAATAATTATCTAGAAAAACCAACAACTTCAAATTGAAAGGGCTTCTTAAGAGTTGCAAAGTAGCAATGTTTAATGTGAACATTATTATGGGAGCCAGATAAAGGCATAAAATGAATTTTCCATATTATTCCAGTTCCATCATTAGGCTTCAGAGAATCTGAATGAAGTGAATTCAGAGTAGTAGGCTATTTTTCAAGAACCCTACACTGATGAAAACAAATGTCACTTCCCGCCTTACCACACTCTTTCCCCCAAGCACTTTACTCCCTTCTTATTTAAACCCATTATTTTTCAATGAAACACAATTCACATGTTTCTGATTCATTTACATTTATTTCATCAAATTGTTTTGCAAGAAACATTTGATGTCTTACAAGTTTCTTTCCTTCCTCAAAAATAGGACATGTTCTTTTAACAGAAATAAATAAACATGTGCCACCTAAAACATCATGTGCTATTTACAACTCAGCAAACTCTCAAAAGATTCTGAATATAGAATATTTGCTTCCATTTCCAAACAATAGTTTAATGATAGAAATCCAGTTGCTTCTAAAAGGATCTGTTTATTTACACAGAAAATTGTGGAAGCCACATGATATTTTCCTCATTCCAGGTTGGTGGGAAATGGAAAATATTAAAATGGCAAATAATTGATGCAGAAGATATGAGAAAAAGAGGTTTGCTCAGTAGTCCTCTATTTTAATAGAATCACAGTGAAATTCTCATAGTTTAATTTTTAAAGGGAGAGCTCTTGGGAGGCTGAGATAAGAGGATCATGGTTCTAGTAGACCTCAGCTACTTAGTAAGGCTATTTGCATCTCAATGAGACCCTGTTTCATTTTTTCCCCCAAGTACTGCAGATGGAACCTAGGGGCATTCTACCTCTGAGCTACACCCCCAGCCCTATTGTTTTATTCTTTATTTTGAAACAGGGTCTCACTAAGTTGCTGAGGACCTCACTAAGTAGCTGAGGCTGGCCATGAACTGGATCCTCCTGTCTCAGCCTCCCAAATGCTGGGATTACAAACATGCACCACCACACCCGGCTCAGACCCTGAATGCCCCTGGGTTCCAGCCCAAGTACTGCACACACACACACACACACACACACACACACACACACACACACAGCTCATTTTGTTTAAGAAACATATCAGAAAACATGTAGTTTTATTATACCCCCAAATATCTTTTAACTAGCTTAAGTAGAAATGACATAGACAAAGATAGCATTTAGGAATTTCTTTAATGTAAAAAGTTAGAAACATTGTCAACTTGTACTTGGAACTGAATCCCAGAACATAAATTTAGAAATTCTTCTTTGGAAATTTCAAAAATAGTTTTTAATAATTTAAATGCCAAGTTATATTACAGGGCTTCCAGTATACTTATGAAACTCCTGGCTCCTATAAACTATCTTCATACATGAATAAAATCAAGAAGGGATGAAATAAATTGCTTAAAGCAAGTTTTAGGTGGAACAAGTGATATTTTAGGCGTGCCTTGCCTCCTAAAATTAGTGTCCCCAGCACAGACTTACTCAGCATATACTTGTATTTGACATAACCATTATCAAGAAAATATATAACCTGAGCCAGATGTGTGGTGCTACACACCTGTAATCTCAGTATTTGGGAGGCTGAGACAGGAGGATCACAGGTTTAAGACCAGTTTTAGCAACTTAGTGGTGCCCTTGGCAACTTAGTAAGACCCTGTTTCAAAGTTCAAAGCCAGCCGCTCTGGCTTAAGAACCCCTGTTTCCAAATAAAAAAGTATAAAAGTAGGTCTGGGAGTGTAGCTCAGAGGTAAAAGGGTTTACAGGAACCCCAATACCACCAAAAATAAATAAATACATACATACATACATACAGCCAGGAGTGGTGGCACAGGCTTATAATCCCCGCGCTTGGGAGGCGGAGACAGAAGGATCACGCAGGTTCGAAGCCAGCAGTGCTGGCTTAAGAGACCCTGTTTCCAATTTTAAAAAATGTATAAAATAGGTCTGAGAGTGTAGCCCGGAGGTAGAAGGGCTTCCAGGTACCCCGGTACCACTATATATATGTCTATGTCTATGTCTATGTCTATGTCTATGTCTATGTCTATGTCTATGTATGTATATGTATATGTATGTATATATATATATATATATATATATATATATATATATATATATATATATATGCTGAGGATGTAGCTCAGAGGTAGAATGCCCTGGACTCAATCAATCCCTAGTATGAAAACAACAACAATAATTCAAAACAGAATATGAGAAAATATAGGACCCATTAATAACAATTTTTGTGTTTTCAGCATGAATGCATTCTTTTTCAATAGTTTTAAGTAAGGCATTTTCAACTCAAATATGAGGGTTCTGCAGTTTGTAATTTTTCTTTTGGCATTAATCATTTAATGCGTCTGAGAATTATCACAGTAGAGGATCAAAAATGAGAGATAGAAATGGAAACAGGGAAGCAGACACATGATTATTAGTAATTAGGGCAGTCCCTGAAGAAGTGATGATCATAGCAATGGTGGACTGCTGGTAGAAATTACATACAGTAATAAAATTGCCATTCAGAAACTTTCACATGGAAAGTCTTTGTTTTTCATTTAATTCCAAACACTATTACTTGGTCCCATTTGATGAGGATTTGGTGGCAAAAGGTAAACAAAGTGTGAGAGCAAGGACTTCAGTCTAAGTTTCCATTTAATAAAGTCAACAACATGCTTACCTGATGTTTGTTTTAGAGGCGAAGTAAAAAGGCTGTTTTTTTTTTTAACTTTCTATGGAAACTATTAGTAGTGATTTTTATGGACCATCATTTGCGTAGAATTTAGGTGAATAGACTAGATAATTGTTTCCCCCCCCGAGGATCAGTGATTGTCTTTGTGGAAGACTGAAAATCAAGTGAAAGAATTAGAGTGAGACCTTAGTATATCTGTCCCTACTAAAATGATGCACAGTTAAGTCAGAAATTCAGGTTTGTGAACATGCAGGGAAACCTAGCTTTATGTAGAATAATTTTAACCTAGCCTCAGTTTCAATTAGGATAAAAATTAATTTGAGACACCCAATAATAGCAGACGATTGGGCATAAATTAGGAATGTATGAGAGTAGTCCACAGTCAGGCCAAAAAAGAGATGTTTGTCCAACTCCCTTCTAGGCTAAGAATAGAGTGGTTTCCACAAATAGCAGTGCCAGTGATCATTACAACCATGACATGAGCTAAAAAAAGAGTAAACACATTGGATCCAGCTTGAAAATAAAGTCTATCAGAAATTAGCATTTCTTTTTAGTGTAAAGGGTTTTTTTCAAAGTCCATTTCCTCTGTGATAGTTTGGAATCATTATTCAAAATTTTAGCAATGAAGCGAAGAGCGGTTCAGTAACTTCTGGAAATAAGTAGGATGCTCGGGGCAGAGAACGTAGGGATTCTGAGCCCTGACCTGGTTTTCAGGCTTGGCCATGAGGTGTCATGACTAAGAGCATGTCATAGTGAGAATTTAATGAGCACAGAGACAAGGTGGTGGAGGAGTGACCTATGTGCTGAATTTAGAGATTAGAGAAATAAGCTTGACCACGTCACTTTATAATGCCGACACCACATCGTGCTGCAGCTGTTGGAAAGAGAAAACTGGCAGGACACACTGACAGAGCAGTAAACAACATTGTCTTATTCTATTTCCTGACAATAGTTTTATGTTCATTTAAGTTCAGTGTAAATCACAGTTATAAGCAGAAGCACATCATGCAAATAATGATAAATAATATTCTAGTGAACAAGCAAAGTGAAGTGTAGTTGTTCCATCTTACTTGAACTCCATCTTAATTGGGCCTTTTTTTCCCAATTATCCTCAAAACTACAGGAAAAAAAGGCCTACTCAAGACTCACATTTAGGATTGAATTTATTCTCATTTTTTTTAGTAATTGTTCATCCTTTAGAAGATGCAAATACAACAAGGAAGTCATCAGATCCTTAAGAATAAAGACCTGAGGAAAATCATTTCACTATCTTGGCAGCCATGACAATGGAGTAGACCTTTGGTCACAATTAAAACATTAGCTTAACTCCCAAGTTTTCAAAATAATAATATTGTTTCTGTTTAATGAGGAGGAGGAAGAAAGGAAGAGAGACACATAGCACAGTGATCATGTGGGATGGCCACCCATCCGGATTCTTGCAAGAGTGTCCTAGTTTTGTTGTTGTTGTTTTAATCGGGACAATCCTTCATCCCCGCAAGCACTGTTTGTAACAATCTCTCGGAAGTTGGCTGGAGCCAAGAGAACGTCATCAGTTGGGCAGGCAGAAGAAAGCCTGCAGGGGACAACCCAGCTGTGGGAATGAAGAACATTTGATCCCACAGTGAGGAGCTGGAGATGGGAACATATTTGGGGGCTCTGGGAATACAGAGGAGGTTAACAATTACTTTTTGGAAATCAGATCAGCCTGGCTTCCCTACATCCTTAGAGAAAAGATTAATATCCCTTGTTCTGCCGGGCGTGGTGGCCTACGCTTGTAATCCCCGCACATGAGAGGTGGAGACAGGAGGATCGCTCAGGTTCGAAGCCAGCCGCGCTGGCTTAAGAGAACCTGTTTCCAAATAAAACCTATAAAATAGGTCTGGGAGTGTAACCCAGAGGGAGACGGGCTTCTAGGAACCCCAGTACCACACACACACACACACACACACACACACACACACCCCTTGTTCTGATATTCATCATTCAATAAATATTAATCTTTCATTTTTTGAACACAAACTATGATCCAGATAATTTTAACACCTTTAAATAGTCCAAAACTTCTTCCTATATTGTCTCCTAATATAATTTTGAAAAAAGTGTATCATCTTACACATTTGATATCTAAAACTTTCAGCATTTGTGTTTTTTATTAATACGAAACTAATGTTAAATATTTTATGAAATTAAGTTTATATTAATTTGAGATGATTGAGGAAAATAAGTTTTAACTATTTTGTTATTAAACCATACTGATCCTAAAATTAATCAGAATATATTTCTGTAAATATATCTTATAAAGAGAGGGTACAAGTACACACTTATAATCCCACCACTTATAAAGCGGAGACAAGAGGATCACAGGTTTGTGGCCAGCCTCAGCTACTTAGTGAGGCCCTCTGAAACTTAGTAAGACCCTATTTCAAAATAATGAAAAGAACAAGGCTGGGGTTGTATTTCAGAGGTAGAATGCTCCTGGGTTCAATCCGTGATTCCAAAAGGAAGGAAGAAAGAAGGGAGGGAGGGAGGGAGGGAAAGAAAAAAGAAAGGAAAGAAAGAAAATTATCTGCATCTCATAAAGAAATTAGACAGTGTGAATAAAACATTAAGGTAAGCTTTAAAATATAGAAGTTATCACCACTCTTTTGGATATTTTTTATCCTGAATTTTCACTGGGGTCAAGTTACAGTTAGAATTAAGAATAAGAGAAGAAAAGGAATTTAAGACAAATCATTAAGAATATCTTTGTTAAGAACAAAGTCCCAGATTTTATTTTTGTATGTTACAGAAAAAGATTTTGGGACATATGGATAATGTGGAATATTAATATTTGGAATGTGTGAGAATTTTTTATTATATTTTGGTGCATTGTAGTCATACATCTTAATGGGGTATAAGATCGTAGAGGTGATGGGAGGGGGGAAGAGGGATATTTTCTTTTTATTTTTACCCATAAAAACAGCAAAAAAATTACCATAAACTCAGTCATAATCCCAGGCAATTCAGGAAAAATGAACCTTAAAAGTTGAGAATCTGGAAATTGAATCTATTAAAAAAAGAGCTCATGCTGTGCACCCCATAGAAAATCTTTGACTACATTTTACACATTTAATTTTAAAGATAAGAAACTTAGAAAATTGATTTTCATACAAACTTTAAAGCCAGGAGAGGGTCTACTAACACTATAATATATAAACTATATAAACTAGGAATGATGAATTTCTTTCAATGATCTACTAGTTCCCTAATGTATTCAGAAAGCCTTCCTTAAATCCTAAGAAATAAAAATTCTCTGAAATAAAAGCACAGCCCTCTCTCACTTCAGTTGCTCAACCTTATTCTCTGCATGTCATTAAGAGAGTTGTAGGGAGTTCTCTACTTTGAACATAGACCACATTCTCAACTGTGGCATGTACTTTACTGTTATTGATCATGAAATGAATGGGGAGAGCTAACTTTTTCCATATGTCCTTGGTACCCAGAGAAATCTAAAGGATGTGGTTTACCTGGCTTTTGATTATTCTTGTTTATTTTTACCCCATCCCCCACTAATTTAAAATATAGAGGACAAAGTACTTCCACCCCATGCTCAAAATATAGCATTTTAGGACTTGAAGCAGTGTTTGACACCCTTTATCATCCAGATAGAATTATGAAGTCCTTTACAATCCAGTTATAATAATAATTGTTCTAATCTAAACAGAGGAAGAAAATATATCATTTTAAGCTTTCTTCCAAATCTATAATATAAAATGTTCATTGACGTCTTAAGAATTTGCTACCTCATGGCCTCAGACCTCATGACCTTCAGAAATGTAACATGGGCACATTTTGGAGTCATGCTACAATTTAAATTATGCCTTCATGCCGGGCGTGGTGGTGCATGCTTGTAATCCCTGCACTTGGGAGGCGGAGACAGGAGGATCACGCAGGTTCGAAGCCACCGCGCTGGTTTAAGAGACCCTGTTTCCAAATAATAATATAAAAATAGGTCTGGGAGTGTAGCCTGAACGTAGAAGGGCTTCCAGGAACCCCAGTACCACCAAAAAAAAATGCCTTCACAATTTATTTGCTTTATGATACTTAACTAAGTTATTGAGTTTGTTTCCTTTTTGGAAACCTAGCTATTATTTCCTAATTTTAGCAATGTTTTCCCACTTGCCTAATCATAAAAATTTCAGGGATCCAAGTATCTTTAAAAAACTACTTATTCATAGGCTCTTCTTCTAGAGATTCTATAAGACTAGATAGAGTCTAGAAGTCTGCATTTTAATAAATTCTATCCTGGTGATCATATAATAAAGCAAGTTAGGGAAGTATTGGCTTGAAAAATTGTTTCAAAGATTAATAATGCCTCTTGCACAGGTATCACACAGATGACACCAGTATGTAAAAGGTGAAGACAATTTTATCTCCAGATAGACCAGGATCTCAGTGGGAGATTGATTCCCTGGCAACAACAAAAGTCTAAAGAAGGTACCTACTGACAATAACAACTATTTCCAGGAAAGTTCATCTTCACTCCTACTGCTTAACCACTGAGCTTAAGGGCAGGCTTAAGAATCTCTACAGCTATATGAAAAAGCAAAATAACACACAACAAACACGTCAGTGCCCTTGGGAAGAAGACAGTGTGGACTCAGAGCTGTCAACACACCCTTTATGGCTGGATTGTTTCAGAGCCTCATGTGTTATACACCTGTGTCTGGTTGGCAAAGCTTAACTTTGTGGTTTTCTTTGTATCTTATATCCTGTCCATCTTTACAAAACAAATACTTTCCCTCCCCATACAATGTATGATAAATAGATGATGTTTGATTTTCTTATTTTTTTATTCTTTGTACAGCATCAAACTTCCCTTTTTCAGTGAAAGTTACATTTAAAATTCAGAAATTAATAGGGAAACTTATTATTTCAAAGTGTTGCTTAGAAGAGACCTTCTTCATAATTATAGAATAGGTCAAGCTTAGTAAATATTTCTGTGTCCACAGTATAAAAATGTGAGTTTTATTTTATATTTTTTATGTTCTTTCATAAAACATTTTTATACTTTCATTGTTGCATTATGATCTCACATCATAATTTGTTCATAGTAATGGGGCCATACATACAGCAATTAGTGGGCTTTCCTCCAGCTCCTGCCCCATTCCCTCACTTTTCCATATAGGACATTGAGATTGGCAATGGTTATTTCCATAATTCTGCTAATGTGAACTGTGCTGCTATAAACATAGCTATGCATATATCACTATAGCATTCTGATTTCATTTCCTTTGAAAAAATACCTAGAAATGGTATTGCTGGATCATATGGTGGATCCATTAACATTTTTTCTGAGGAATCTTCACATTGATCTCCATAGTGGCTATACTAATTTGCAATCCCACAGAAAGTATGGAAGAGTTACTATTTCCCCACATCCTCACCAGCATTTATTATTGTTTGAGTTCTTAATGATTACCATTCTGATTGGGGTTAGATGGAATCTCAGTACAGTTTTGATTTCCATCTCCTTGATAGTAATGATATTGAACATTTTCATGTATTTATTAGTAATTTGTATATTTTATTTTATGAAGTGTTTATTTACTTGATTTGCCCATTTCTTGATTGGGTTACTTGTTTTTAGTGTTAAGTCTTTGAAGTATTTTGTATATTCTAGTTATTAGTCCTCTATTAAAGAGTAACTGGCAAAGATCTCTCATTTTTTAGGTTTTCTGTTTAGACTCTTGATGGTTTTCTTTCATGAGCAGAAACTTTTTAGTTTAATGCCTCCCACTTATTAATTCTTGTTTTAATTCAAAACTATGTAAATAAAATTGTAGACCATTACCAAGTTGGTTTCATTCAAGGGATGTAAGGCTAGTTCAACATATGAAAATCAATTCATGTCACTCACCACATAAATACAACTAGGGACAAAAATCACATGATCATCTCAATACATGCTGAAAAAGTATTTGACAAAATCCAATGCCAACTTATGTTAAAAAAATATTGCAGAAAATCAGAATAGAAAGAAGTTACCTCAACATCATTAAGGAAATATAATAATAAACCTAAGGCCAACATGATATTGAATGGGGAAAACTGTGGGAATTTTCTTTAAAACCAGGAAGAAGACAGAGATACTATCATTATGCTTTTTTTTTTAAAACTGGAGATAGAACCCAGCTACACCCTAGCCCTATCTTTTATTCTTTATTTTGAAACAGGGTCTCACTAAGTTGCTGAGAGGCCCACTAAATAGCTGAGGCTGGCTTCAAACCTGTGTAATTCTCCTGTCTCTGCCTCCCGAGCACTGGGATTACAAGCATACACCACCACGCCCAGCCCATTAAGCTTTTTTAATGTAGTTTCTTGCCAGAATGATAAGGCAAGAGAAGGATAGCAAAGAAATTCAAATGTGAAAAAAGAACTTAAATTAACTAATCGTTTTTGGATTCCAAGAGTCATGACAATCTCTGAGTCTCAACATAGTTATAGAGTTAAAGCTTCCAACTGGAAGAGTGGCTTGGTTTTCTGACAAATGCAATTTTACAATAGCCGAGGCTACTCATTTGTTTCAGAGGTTTCAAATAATTGAATTGTAAATCTTCAGATTAAAACTTATTTTTAGTCTTAGTTTCTGATAATAACAGTAATATGATCATATGACATTTATTAATTTTTTACCAAAACAATAATTTATATCTCAGCACATACATGGACTTCTTATTCTCCTATCCCATGAACCAATTTAAATTCTTACACTGTAGGAAAAAAAAAGAAAGAAAAGGTCAGCACACGAGGACAAAGAAAATTTGTTTCTAGAGAGCAAGGTGGTATGAAGACATCACTCATTTGGCCTTTTATCAATACATATAAAAATATTTATTTAAATGCTTTGCTGGAGGATGGAAAAGGAAGAAATGATGAACCATCTGATGATGCTTGGTTGGTGTGATCCCAGTGTTCAATGTCAGCCTCAATGTGGTGCATCTTGTGATGACATACTCAATGTGTTAGTAATCCCAAAGAGAACATACTGAAGACTTTGGTCCCCCACGCCACCCACATCCCAACATCTGCTTTGGTGTGGTGACCAGCACATTCTGAACAGTGCAAGGGAGGTCAGAAGATCTGTCATCAGATGATAAAAAATTAAATCATGTCTCTGGGTCTGGGTTTAAGTCATTTTTCTTCCATCCCATTGGTTCCTTCTGTCTGTGCAAAAAAGATGCTCCTCTGCACTTCTGCTTTTTTGTGGGCCCCTGTTCATGGCTAAGGGTCTCAGTTGTACTGGCCTTGGACACTTAATACCTCTATGTCTGGTTTCACGTTCCAGCAGCCTTTGTAGCAAATGTGGAGCTTTAAAGCTGTGTGATGGGGGATGGAGAGGAGGAAAAGAAAGTGGAGAATATTTAAGAAAGTGAAGATGCTTCTAACCACCACTGCCAGGATAGCTTCAACAAGACTTGGGTGCTATTTCAGTTAATTGCAGTCTAGGCTAACAAAGTGAGAAAAACTCATTGGCCAAAAGGCTAATGGAGCTTTCAGACAAATGTGTCTCGAACTATGTTTAGCTATATGAAATCTATAAAAAAATTGTTTTAAACAAAGAAGGAAAGAAGACCAGAAAGCATCTTTGTTCTCAGCATGTATATGGTCCAACTGATTGTTCTCCCTCCCTCCAGCTTTTGCACTATGCACACCAGCTAAACAGAGGTACATGTACACTCCATAGCCAGACACACTCCTTTCTGACTACACATTTTTGAGAATTTTCCCTCTGCCAAGAATACCTTTTCTCCATCCACTTCATCAGATTATTTCCCAGTCATCATCTAGATATTCAATAAACTGATGTTACTTTGGGAAACCTTTCAGGCTGCCTTCCTATCTCCAACTTTTCACCAAGTTTACTAGCACATACCTGTAACCCCAGTACTTGGGAGGCCATGGTAGAAGGATCATAGGTTTGAGGCCAGCCTTAACAACTTAGTGTGATCCTCAGCAAGGTAGCAAGATCATGTTTCCAAAATTTAAAAGAGGGCTTGGAGTGTAGTTTGGAAGTAGAATGTGACCCTGGGTTCAATCCTCAGTACAAGAGAGAAAGAAAGAGAGAAAGAGAGAAAGAGTGAAGAGAGAAAGAAAGAAAGAGAGGAAAGAAAGAAAAATAACGAAGGTAAGAAAAGCACTCATTTTCTCAGTTACTACATAATACCTAAATAATTGGGCACTTGACAGTTTGTCTATTCATGAATTAATGAATATTCTTTTGTTGCAATAGTAGTAAGACATTTGTGCCACTGAATTGACCAAAAGTACTTACACAAGAACCAATCAGCAGAAAATGGTAAAAAGAAAAGTTTTAAAAATTAAAAGCTGATTTTGTAGATATCTAAAATTTATTTCAAGAAATTAACTAAATTCTGTATCAGTCCTGCATAACCTACAATTATACAGTAAGATTATCATATGTATTTAATAAAAATGAAAATAACTGGTGAGTAATTTTTCTGACCACCAACTTGACTACAAGTACTTTATGCTGAGCCATCAGATTCACATTTTCAAGTCCTATCCTTAGTTCCTCACCTTGCATCCCTCTGATGATCATATTTTTATGGCTAAATTGTCTAAAATAAAAAGCAGACTCATTTCTAAGCAATCTAGATGATCTTTGCCAGAGCAATCTTGATATGCTGACAGTCATCCAGAACAGTGAATGTATCTGATCCCTTTCTTAATTGTTCTCTAAAAATTATCTAAGTCTATTGGCATTTGGGAGCCATGACAAGGGGTACTTTGGGGATCAGAAGAAACTGGTGACACTATTCCTAAATGCTTCTTTATGATTTTTGTTTACCCTTGTCTCTAAGTACTTTTTTGTTGGTGGGTTATATCTGATAGTGTTCGTGGTTAATATCCAGGACTATGAAGTATTATTGTAAGAATCAAGAAGGTAACTCATAATCACTTTCTATAAACATTTTGGTGATATTCTTAAATATCTTGGTAGTACTAAAGAGAGCCAATTTCTTGATATACCTTAGTCACAATTTATTAAGCAGTATATAACTAAAGTACATGATTCAGATGCATACCGCATGGAATGCTGGCTGGGCATGGTGGTGCACGCTTGTAATCCCCACACTTGGGAGACAGAGACAGAAGGATTGTGCAGGTTCAAAGCCAGCCACGCTGGCTTAAGAGACCCTGTTTCCAAATAAAAATATAAAAAATAGGTCTGGGAGTATAACCCGGAGGTAGAAGGGTTTCCAGGAACCCCGGTACCACCAAAAAAAAATGTATCTGATATATAACTTGTTTATGATCCTAAGCAAATGGAGTCAAACAAGGTTCTCATCAGCATCTTAAATTAGTTTAATCTCCCTTGAATGTCAATGTTCACCAGAAATCTGGATACTGCTTCTAGGTTTTGAACCAATTTTTTTTCAAATATTGCCTAAAATTCTTGCAGCTACATACCCAACTCCCATAATTATGTCCACATTTACTGAAATTTTAAATATATTTTTCAGGTTCTTTGCATAGGTTTAAGAACTTCCAGAAATTTTCCAAAGCTGGATGCATACTTGGAATTTATAGAAAGATATGAGCCTATTAACTGCAAACAAAGATAAATAAAAACTCTGCCTCGCAGGTTAAACTTCTTACAATCTATGTTTGTGACATGTTTTGAATCTAGGCAGGGAAGTCACTGTGCATTTGAAAAGGTTAAGTCATTATAAGACTCCTGTGCAGTCTGACTGCAAAGAATAGAGACTGGAGTGATTGGATTCCCTTGTTCTGTAGGAAGTAGAAAGACCCCGCTGCACCTGGACACAGCAGGTATCAGACAGGATAGATTACAGGATGACTGTAATATTTCCTGGGTTTAAATGAGATCACCAGAATTTTATTCACACAAATAGCTCAAGTTGTTTCCATATTAGCATTAGATGAAGTGATTTTCATTACAAAACCCAGCACTAGTCAGACTCCTGTCTGAAAGCAGATCAAAAGCATAACAATATGCTCAGAGACTGCTTTTCATCTGCTCCTCCAGAGCTCAGCACTGTCTAATACACGCTGATGGAATTCTGCCTGGGATTCTAAGTAGGATGGTTTCAAAAAACCAAGAGTGAGCCCTTGAAATAAGATTGCTCATCACACTGTAATGGGAACTGGAACTGCACTTTTATCAATAGCACATTGAAAACCATTTACAGCTTGTAAATGATGTTTTCAAGAAATGATAAAACAATAAACATTAATAAATATTAGCAAATTTGTTTTTAAAAAAGTCTATTCTTGCTCTCTGGGGAATCTTTCAATAAGGAATCAGAAATCTTTCAAAACCGAGTTTCACAGAAGGAATCAGTTAGAAGAATATTCAGCCAGTTACTGACTATATAATAATGATTAATATTAATTAACATTTAACAGCAACTACACATAGATCTTTTTGTCTTCAAAGCAGCAACTGTCTTAAGCACTAAAAATTAACTCCTTCTATCACAGACTGACACCACATGTTTGTAGAGCTCTAAGAACTCTACAAATGTGCCCATCCACGTGCCCCTTCTTGCTGTCCATTCTGTCTGCAGCAGGCTCCTTCCATGGTTAGATGTATACATGCTTGGGTGTACAGAGACAGAGTAATAACACACACCCCGTCCCAATGTCTGGCTAGTTCAGTGTTGAGTTCTCCACCAATAACCAATCAAAGAAAAAAAATGTTCCGAGGGATAGATCAGTATGGTTTTCATCGAGGAAAAGTTTAGCTGAAAATAACACAGAAATTGTCTGGGAATTTGGGTGCATAACCTGGGTGTGGTGAGGATGAGCTTTTTACATTTCTCACTAGAGTTCAATAACTCTACACAAAACCTCAGCCTGGTCATGGAGCCTTAAACTCACCGTCTTGTCAGCCAAAAAGACTCCTCCTGCTTACAGATGCCACAGTTGCTAGAATTTCTCTACAGACTTCACAGACTTCCATGAGTCCCTGAAAATAACAGGCTCCTGGAAACTACAGATACTTTGCAGATGTGCCTTTTACAAAATGATTTCCCAATCTTGCTAGGCACTTTTTGTATCATTACACAGATGAATACAGTTCAACAAATATTAATTGCAGTCATTTTTCCTGTGTGATTTCCAAACTTGTGAAAATGGAAGAATCTCCTGGCTTGGATAGCTAATACTATGTAGGAATTGTTGTTAATTCTTAGCTTGGGTGGTAGTATTTTGGCTATCTTTTTGAAGATATTTTGTTTTAAAATGACAGGAAATTTTATGGATAAAAATATGTCTAGGATTTATTTTAAAATGCTGTCTGGGAAGCAAAAATGAGTTGGAGAATATGAATGAAACAAGATATTCCATGAATTAAAAATTGGTCAACCTACAGAATAAGCATACGCAGGTTAACATATGCTATTCCTTTTGCCTTTGTGTCCTTTTGAAGTTTCCATTAAAAAAGAAATAAAAGAATTCTGCAATATAGACAGAACTTCAAAATTAATCTTTAAGCAGCACCCAGCTCTAGCAAGGGTTTCAAATCAGTCCGTTCCTACACATTGAATTCTTTCCTGGTCCACCTTCTACATGAAAAGCTGAAACGGTGACTCCTAAGACAGCTCCTCAGGCTGAAAAGTCCCTCTGATAATCTAACTTTTACAAATGGTATCGTCCACAACCTATTGTACTGAGGTAGCCAGCAGTCAACTGAGCTGTGAAAACACATGTACTCTCACCTGTGTTCCTCAAATTTCTAAAGATAAAATTATCCCAGGATAAGTCAAGAGGAAACACATACCCACTTCCATGTCCACCTAGTGACTATTTACTGAACCATGAAGGTTCATGCAATTAATTCTTTCATGCAATTAAGAAAGTGAGTTGAGTTGGCTTTCTAAAAATAGAATGATATAAAATTCACATAATATAAATTAACTAGTCACACTTTCAAAGTTTTCAAACACTCTTTCTATTCAGTCCCAAACATTTTTATCACTCCAAAATAAAACTTGTGTGCATGAAGCTGTTTGGGGAGGCTTTGTTATCTTCAGTTTCACAGGTAAGGAAGCCTACTCAGAGATTGTGAAATGAAATATGATTAGTAAATATTGTAACATCAGAAACAATGAGGTTTTGTAATTCCATGTTCACTACCATACTAGAGATTCTCAAACTTTAGCTTCTGTCAGAATCCCTAAGTTGGATGTGTCAAACATAGATAACAGAATTTCACCTGCAAAATCTCTGGTTGTGGGAACTGAGAATCTACATTTCTAGCAAATTCTCAAATGATGCTGATGTTGCTGATTCTAACACCACACTTAGAGAACCACTGTGCTAGTAGCCCATGCCCAAATTTCCTAAATATAAGTTTTGTTAATGGGGTCAAGAACGGTTATATATTCAAAATAGGCTCATAGGAAAAGCTTGTTTTCTCTACTTCATAGGTTTTTGCTAAGTCACCATCACAATAAAAACCTCTAGGTGAAAGCGCCTTGTCAGCTTAAAAGTTACCATGATGTGGCTCATACTTGTAAACCTAGTATTTGGTAGGTTAAGACAGGAGGATCACAGGTTTGAGGCCAGTACCAGCAAATTAGTAAGAGTTGTTTCAAAATAAAAGATAAAATAGGACTGGAGGCTGTTAGTGTAAGGATTTGTTTCTGAGTCTTCTATTCTGCTCCATTAGCCTATATGTCTGCTTTTGTGCCAATACCATTCTGTTTTTTATTACCATGGCTTTGTAGTATAATTTGAAGTCAGGTATTGTGATGCCTCCTGCATGGTTCTTGTTGCTGAGAACTACTTTGGGTATTCTGAGATTTTTGTTGTTTCAAATGAATTTAGAGACTTTTTTATGTTTTTGAGGAATGACCTTGCTAATTTAATGATTATTGCATTGACTCTATAGATCATTTTTGGAAGAATGGCCATTTTGATGATATTTATTCTGCCTACCCAAGAGCACGGAAGATCTTTCTGTCTCCTAAGTTCTTCTTTAATTTTTTTAATGTTTTATAATTTTCTTTGTAAAGGACTTTTACCTCCTTGGTGAAAGGGGCCAAAAACAAACATTGGAAAAAAGCCACTTCAACAAATGTTTTTGACAAAAGCAGTTAACCATATGCATACAAATGGTAATAAACTCCACTTTCTCACTCTGCACAAGTGTCAATTCAAGATGGATCAAAGAGTCAGAAATCAGACCAGAGACATTGTAGCTCTTTGAAGAGGGCACAGGTCCAACACTTCAACACATAGGCATAGGTAAAACTTTCTCAACAAGATCCTACAGGCACAGGAAATTCAAAGGAGGATCAATACTCATGATTGCATTAACTGAAGAGCTTCTGTAAAGCAAAGGAAACTATCAAGAACCTCAACAGAGAGCCAACAGAATGGTAAAAAATTTGCCAACTACTCCTCCAACAAAGGACTAATATTTAGAATATACAGAGAATTCAAGCAACTTGTTGCTAAGAAAACAAATAACCCAATCAAAAAATAGGCAAGTGAACTAAATAGACACTGCAAACTTCACAAAAGAAAAAATTCAAATGGCCAATAAATGTATAAAAAATGTTCACCATCATTAGCAATCAGAGAGATGCAAATCAAAATTACCCTGAGATTTCACCTAACTCCAATTAGAATGGCAGTCATTAAAAACACAAACAACAACAAATGCTGGTAAGGGTGTGGAGAAGTGGAAACTTGTATTTTGTTAGTATTGCAAAATTGTACAGCCACTTGGGAAAATACTATGGAGGATCTTCAGAAGAATGGGAATGAACCTACCCTATGACCTAGTAATACCACTTTCAGGTATCTACCCAAAAGAATGGAAACCAAACTACCAAACTAATGCAGAGATATCTATGTTCACAGCCCTACAATCACAATTGCCAAACTATGTAACCAGCCAAGATGTCCATCAACATATGAATGGATTATAAAACTATGAGACAAGTACACAATGGAATTTTACTCAGCCATAAAGAACAACAAAATTATGTCATTTGCAGATAAATGGATGGAACTGGAGAACATTATGCTAAGTGAGATTAGTCAGTCACAAAAAGTTAAAAAATAAAATGCTCCCCCTAATATGCAGAAGCTAGGAAGAAAATGGGTCATAGGAGAAACTCTAGACAAAGAAGGATAAATTATAGATGAGAAAATAAGGTGTCCTAGCTGAGAGTGATGGGAAGTGGGAAGAGAGAATTCCCTAATGTCCATGATGTACATTCACAAACATATCAAAGTTAATCACTAAGGCAAACATGATAAGGAGGGAGGAGGGAGAGACTAGGGTGACAATTGGAGAAGGGCTAAGTAAATGATGTGTGCATGTATGCCTCTACCATCTTGTACCTCATTAAGATGTATGACTATAATGCACGAATAAAAATAAATGAACACGAGAAAAGAAATAGATTGGAGGTGTAGCTCTGAGGTAGAACACCCCAGGGTTCAATCTCCAGTTATACAACATAAAAAAAATTACCATGTATATTAGGATCTTATTTCTTGGTGAAAATCAGTGATCCTCTTTTCTTTAACTAGCTAAATCTATTATCTCTTCCAGCATGTCTGAGGAAATTGTTAAATCTGCATACATTCATAAGCCTGAACTGGAGGTTAGGTCCTATAATGCATCTGATAGGATTCCTGGGATACAGCAGTCCTTATTAACTGCTCTTGAGTGGAATAGCTTAGAGAAAATTAAAGTTAAGAAGGCCTTTCTTACCTTCCAAGCCCAGTGAAATTACTTGAAGTAAACTATATAATTTACAGGGTGGACAGAGCTTTACCCATAGGGCAATCCTTTGCCACGTCAGTTCACCCTAGTGTCCCAGTTGATTTGCACTAGGGAGGTCTTCCTCCCTAGCCTGATTACACTGCCTGGGGCATCCTCCCGTTTCCTGACTCTGTACTACTTGATGCCAAGGTCCCCCTGTGGATACACGTGTGTACAGATAAACCTATAAAATAGCCAACTTGTATTCCAACATCTGCCCAGCAGATCTGTGTGTGCCCTCCTAGTACTCAGTGTGAGGCTGGGGAAGGTGGGGTGTGCAGGGGAGCAGAGAGCACAATGTCTTATTTCTAAAGTGCTGGGATCCTTTAATCTTCTTTCTTCCTTTGATGTTTGAGAGTTCCTTCTTTAGGCAGTGACACTTGGACTAAATGCAACACCAGGAAACCATTTAGCAGTAAAGGGTATGTGTTACAAACACCTGTGAAGTCCTTGGTACCAGGTGACTTAAATTACTCATTTCTAGCTCTCTGCTCTGTGGGTGGTTGTAGTGATTTTGGCTCTTTTTTGTTTGTTTGTTTGTTTGTTTGTTTGTTTGTTTTTTCTACCTTGGGTAAAAAGATGCTGCTCTCTAGTCTCATTGCTATAACTTCTATTTATTTTCTGCTCTTACATCAAATAAAGGCACATGTCATTATGGGCAAAACAAGCAAATAAGCAAACATTTTTGTAGCTCCTATGTATATGAAGCGGTTGCTTGCAAACAATTCTAGTACAAATACTTTGTGTATTCAAAGAAAGAACATTTTCTGGTCAAAGGCATTGTGTACTGGAAGACAGAATATGGGATTCAGGTTTTGACTGTCACTTAGCTTGTAAATTTTGCACATATCATTTATTTGTGATGAGATCTGGTTTCTCACGTAGGGAATAAAGACAAACCTATAAACGATGAGGTTTTTGTTTGGTCTCTCTCTCTCTCTCTCTCTCTCTCTCTCCCTCTCTCCCTCTTTCCCTCTCTCCCTCTCTCCCTCTCTCTCTGCCAGGGATTGAAACCAAAGGTGTTCTATCTCCACACTATACTCCCAGCCCTATTTTTTATTTTAAAATAAAGTCTCAGTTATTGAGGGTCTAAGTTGCTGAGGCTGGCCTCAAACCTGCAGTTCTCCTGCCTCAGACTCCCAAGTACTGGGATTATAGGTGTGAGCCACCACACCTGTATGGGTTTTCAGAATGCTATCTTTTTCAATTGATGGAAAAAATATCATATATCCAGGGTCTATTTCTCACTAATCTGCTTTTCTTTTGCATTACAGATATAGTATGACATGACCTACTTTTATTGTTTGTTTCCATCTATAGAGCAAGAAGACATCTAGACAGAACCTTTGTTTAATATGAAATAACATCAACACTGTTAACATAGCTGAGCATTACAAAAAACATCTAACAATTGTTAACTTTTTACTCTTACCTATGTGCCATGCTCTGTGTTAAGTGCTCTACAAGCAGTGGCTCCTGTGGAAAGTCTAGTACAAAACATGTCTGTAATTGCAGTTTTCAAAACTGAGTGCCACACTGGAATGTCAAAAAGGTACCCATAGATGTGTGTGGTTTGCAAAGAGTCCCTGGAGGTAGTGAGGATATTATAAATGCTACTCTTTCTTTTCAATCACAGCCTTCCTCATCTCAGCAAATGGAAAGTTTATAACAGCAAGCGCAAAGCTTTGGAGCGATTCATATTTATCTGACACCCCTCATTTCAAATCCACTAGCAAATCTGCTGGGCTGGGTCTTCAAAGTGTTTTTAGAATCTAACCTCTTCCTATCATCTTCCCATCATTCCAACACCTCCATGCCTACCCTCCATTCCTGCATTGCCCTATTCAGTTCTATGCTGCACACACAGCCCAGTGACCCTGTGGAAATGGAAGTTCTTCTGTGTCAGAGCACTTGGCAGACATTGTTCACGAGCTGGTCATGTCCATGATGTCATGTGCAGGGCTTGAACACCTGAGCCCTTTCTGTCAGATGTGAGCTCATTCGATAGAGCTTTCTTCCTACTTGTCCCTGGTCTCACCCTCCTCGGGCCACCCTGGTTTCCTTGCAACAGTTCTATACACCAGGACTGAGGTCTGAGCACTGGTTCTTCTTGCATTGAGAATCACATGCCTCACTCCTGCTCCTTTCCAGCCCCCAGAAATTCTTGCTTCTTCAATTATCTTCCCTTTATCTTGTTAAAACAAAACTACTATCTAAATTAATTGTTTCCTTGAGCTTGAATACAGTTTACTTAGAAAGATAAGATATGGTGTATTTCTTATTTCTCATTTTCTTACTGTAAATTTTTCTTTCCTTTTCAAAATGTCTCATTAAAGAAAAAAGTTCTAATCATGCTCATTCTCTCTCTCTCTCTCTCTCTCTCTCTCTCTCTCTCTCTCTCAGTACTGGGGATAGATGGAAACCAGGGGCATTCCACCTCCGAGTTACACTTCCAGCCCTATTTTTTAAATTCTATTTTTTAAACTCAATGAGTTTAAAAGGGCCTCACTAAGTAGTAGCTGAGGCTGTCTGTGAACCGCAATCCTCCTGTCTCAGCCTTCCAAATGCTGGGATTACAAGCATGTGCCACCACAACCAGATCCTCATTCTCTCCGGAAAGAGTAATTTGTACACATAAGTTTCCTTTCTGGCCATCAATTTGTTACATAATTCACCATTTGTCCTAAAATCCAAGTCTATCAATAGAAGAAACTCACCACTCAGCCTTAATCATATTTAACTATCCAGTGCCTGGATTTAAAGGGTGATCCTTTACTGTGTCATTCTCTACTCTTCCTACTGAAATCACCTTATGGACAATCATTGCTCTTCAGCTTCTAGTACCATTATTTTGGTTCTCACCCTGTCTTGAGTCCTCTACGTTTTCTCACTTTTTTAACACAGTAAATTCTCAACAGTTCTAGCTTCGGATTTATTTTTTAAATTGGTGCATTGTAACTGTACATGGTAGTGAGATTTAATAGTAATATATTAATGTATGCACACAACATTTCTTGGTCTTCCCCTTCCATACAAAATAGTAAGAGTCATGGTGGTACATTTGTATGTGCACCTAACATTATTTGACTTATTTCCTTCCCCTGAACTCTCATTCCCCACCTCTTCTCTCCCCCAGCCTCCTTTCATGACTCTACTGGTCTCTCTCATTTTCATTCATATTTGCCTATACAACCTTTCCCTCCAAAATTCTACCAACTTCTATGGTTTTAAATATCTTGTGCAGGTAGTATTCTAAACAACAATGAACAAAACTTGTACCTTGAGACTCCAAATACTTCTTATTCCCACCTAAGGTATTCTGGTTCTTGTGGGGAGCCATTAGGGTCTTCCCCTTATCTTTGCTAAAAGAATACTTCTGACTGTCTTTCGCGACTGTCCTTTGCTCAGCTGACTGTCCTTCCCCCAGAGTCAACAAGGTTTGGGGACAGGGAGGGTTCAAAGTAATTAAAGTCTGAGAGAAGATTAGGTTCGTGTTGTTCGTGATGGCTGGAGGGTATTGATTGACCTGCCCATGATATATGTACTTTGGATTTGTCATTATTGTATTTCAGTGTAATCTGAAGTGAGAAACTGTATAAATACCACAAAAGAAATAAGCCTGGGATTGGCCGGTAGAGATATCAACCCAGGAGTAGACTGGCAATCCTCCCATGCTTGAACTGAATTCTTTGAATTGAATTCTTTAATCCTCACTCCTCTCTTTGGAACCTGTACTTTTGCCGGCTGGCTCTGGCAGGTTCTCTCCTGAAATCCATACTCATTAGGATTCAAAACCACCTCTTCTTTAGGATGTTCTGGTTTAGTTTTAAACATGCTCTAAAAAGGTAGAAATTGGGGAGAGTTTGAAAGGTTTAAAAAGAAACCCACAGAGCTCATCACCAAGGGACTGGTGATCAGATTGTAAGAGGATGGAAAAGAAACAGTGTTCAGAGAATTCTTACTAATAAAATTAAACTCAAACATTTTTTTTCAGTCAAATATGGAAAACATTCAAAGTTCTTAGTTCTAGTTTGTTAGAATCTAGTTTGTTAGAAATATTGTCTTAACTTTTTAGTGTTTAAAATTTTCCTCCAAAAATATGGCTTTTAAGAAAAAATAATGTGTCTTCCACATAGGAAAATATTTGTATTAAATAAAATATAATGCAGGAAATATGCTTATTATTTTACATTCCATTTTACCCAAACACATATTTGGATGCCACTGCATATTTGGTGTGGCACTGATTAAACAACAAAACTGAAGAATCTTAGGTTTCTATTTAAGCTTCACAGTTATTAAATTCAACATGAATCTTTTACCGTCTTTGATGTGTTGTGACTCAGGCTTGGCTTCAGTGTGGCAGTTTTGACCTCAAGGGGCCATCCATTCCATTTTGAGAATGAATTGCTAAACTGCTCATTTCTATATAAAGGAAAAGTCTAATGGCCATTTAATTCCCATCCATTTTTAAAAATTTATTTTGGTTCTTCCCATGTATCTATCTTTAATAAGTCTTATATTTTTATTAGCTCAATGATTTAACTTAGCTCTCTGTGAGTTGTCTTTTAGGTACATTTTAAAATATAAAGTCTCCCCTTGGTTTTTATCAATTTCCTTATGAGAAAGGACTTATTTCTAATGCAGCCATTCTAATATCACCTCTATGAAAGCAGGGGTAGCAGAAAATTTTTTAACTATAATTTGACATATGAACTTTTCAAATTAAAAGAGATGAAAGTTAAGAACCATGCTTCAGATGCCTTTCTCTAATTTTTCTTTTAAAAATCAAACCATGTTCTTTCTAGAGTGATGACTAATATTAAGGTCTGAATTCTTTATTTATATTAAGATTATTTTAAATGAGTATTATTTTAATGTCCATATATATTCAATGATTTCATAAAATAAAAACAACTTTCTGAAAAATAAAGATATTATTAAATCCTTAAGATAAAATGATAATATGTTTAATTTAAAAAATTTAAATAAAAAATTAAAAGCTATTAGTAAACAACTTTTAGGGAAAGGCCTGAGTATTTTCTAATCTTCATGATCAGTCATGAATGGTCAAGAGCTATATACCTAAACCGAAAAAGTTGCCACTTCTGATGGCCTCCCTAATATGCAGAAGCTAGGGAGAAAATGGGTCATAGGATGAACTCTAGACAAAGAAGAAGATACTATACATGAGCAAATAAGGTGACCTAACTAAGGGGATTGGAGGGGGGAAGAGGGGAATTCTTGAATGTGCATGATGTTCTTAAACATATCAATGTCAATTACTAAGCCAGACATGAGAAGGAGAGAGGGGGAGGGAATAGGGTGGGAATGGGGTAATGGATTATTGGGTGATGTGTGCATATATGTCTCCACCATCTTGTACCCCATTAAGGTGTCTGACTATAATGCACCAATAAAAAATTAAAAAATAAAGAAGATCCAAATAACAGTCTATTTTTGTTCATCTAAATTCTTCACAATTGAATCTTTCTTTTTTCTAACATCTGGTGGTCAATTTGCTTGTGGAAAAAAGTAATTTAAAACCTCAGTACAGAGTCTCCATTTAATATTTTAGGTATACCATACTCCATCTATTTTTAATCCCTATTATATTTATCTCCATCTTTTGCAAGTTGCATCTAATTTCCTGCTTTAGCTTTGCTATTTCTTGGTATTCATCCTAGGTAACCACTTTTATTTTGTGGTATTCCCATTTGTGTTTCAACTCCTTGTTCAAATTTTTTCTGTAGACATCCAGCTGTTACACTTAAGAACACCAGATGTTCCTGTAGGATTGGAGATGCTGTTACCAGGACAACCAGTATCAGCCCTTCTCATCACTGTGCTCACTGCTCCAACGAAGGACTGGACTGCACCTTTCTCTATGGAAATAAAATAGGCAAAAACACACTTATCTCACAAATTTAAAGAGGCCTCAACACCCTTCTTGTGAAAACTCAGCCCCCATCTTATTTTATGCTCTGCTCTCTATAAAAAGAACAAAATAACAAGTATTCAATAACAATGGTAGCAGAGAAGGCTTTAACTATTACCACTTGAAGGGTAAATTACATTTTGATGATTTTCAAGGTTATAAATGAGTTGCCTAATTCTGTAGATGAAAAGAAAAAGCTTTGACTCTTCCTACCCTTCCTAACCTAAGCTCAGAGGCCATTGACTTTTTTTTTACTGTGTCTGTGAGGCAATCTGTGAGATTCAGTGTTTCCCACAAAAAGGGGAGTACTTCAGGACACAACTGACATTCCACAATCAAAATCTCATGAGATGCTGAGCTATGACAATGTAGCATATTCAAGGAATAAAAATCACTTTTGGGTAACAAACTCAAATATATTAGCCTTCAAATCTCTACTTATTTGCTTTATGATTATAGTCAATTTTAAGCTCTTGGCATTTAGTTTTCTTATGGCATAAGAATCTGCTATGCAATGCAGCAGGGAAAATTCAGATCTTGGACGAAGTCAAAGTATTATCTCTTGCAAATTACTGGCCAAGACTCAGTTTTTCACCAATACACAATGAGTATAATAATAACTACCAAATATCACGCTATTAAATGATCAAATGAGACATGTTATTTAAAGCACATTATAAAATGTTATGTTATTCTGACTTTTATATAATTATTTTAGAATAAAAAAATAACCTGTGTGAGGGAAAAGTTGTTTCTTTTTTTCTCCCAGATGTGACCATTGTCCACTGCTAAGCCAGCTAAAATTTTACAGACAAAAGACTTTAGAGAGCCAGCTGTTATCTAAGGTTCCCAGGTTTATGTATACGAAGCTTAGTTTCAAGTTGCTGTTTTGCTTTTTATTTGTTTTGCTTGATGTAATATTGCTTATTTAGACTACCCAAAAGATTATTTTATCATAGGAAAGAGAAGAAAAAGAGATGACTATTGTAATTGTATTTTAATCAAGAGCCAATATAATCTTTAATATGACACTCTTTAATATGCTATTTTAAATGACAGCCTAAATAAGATTTCAAAAATATTCAGTATTCGGTGACAGAAAAAAGCAGGTATTTGGCAGTTTGTGGGCTTCAGAAACTGCCATCAATGTTAAATAGAAGGCCAAGTCTGTAGGGACCGGAATAGGAACATTCTGAACAAAACATGGAGGGGTTTCCCCACTGTGGACCATGACTTCACAAGTTCATAATTAATAGCACTGTTTTGCTCAATTAAAGAGCCTTGGGAAATTTTTTAGTGAGGCAACTTTACATGTTTTCTCTGTGGGAAATTGTTTTATTCATAAATCAAATAATAAGAACAAGACATAGTGTGCTAGATTTTGTTAATTATCTTAAAAATAACAACTTACTGGAAATGTAGTGGGCTATTATTTTTCTTTGTTAATTTTATACTGATGCCCTCCCAAAAGCTGAAGGCTAAGTAGCTTTTTTATACCTATTCTTCACTCATATCTTCCTTCTGAAGATATAAAGATATAGAATCTTAGCTCAAAACTTTCTGAAAGTAATATAATATGAACACATCTTTTCAAACACATTCATTACTAAGCTAAGGTATGTACTGGGTTTGGGCATTCATAAGCCAGCAAAGGCACCCTCACCCCTTAGTGTCTCTGCTGGGTCATTGATTTCCTCTGTGGACTCACTCCCAACACACATCAACACTCACCTGTGAAAATTTCACAGAATTAGTCTTTCATGCCTAATGACAGAATTTCAAATTACTGTTTGCCAACACTGGCCAACAAATACATGATTTGCTATGGAAACCTTTGGTGAAATTTCAGCTCCAGCTACTCTAGACATACTAAATGGTTTTATTTACCATAATCAGAAATATAAAGCGAGTGAATGAAAAACATTTGAGTAGCAAGCTGTTATTTTATTGGAATGCTGATAAAAATAGAAATCCTACATTTAAATTACAACTCAGTCCATGAAAATGTAAGTGAATATTACCCATCTGTGGAATCTTCCCTTCTGTGCCCAGCTCCAGAAATATAACTCTCACCCTTGCTACCACTGAACACCTCTTCCTTCAGTGTAGCATTTATGGCTTTACTGTAGCTCTCTAAGAATCTCCCTAAGAGCAACTGAAGTGTCTAGCTCATGTCCATACAAGAGTGCCTAACAGTTTCTGAGACATAAATGATAGGTGAGTAATTATGGAATGCAAATAGAATTTCTGAATTCTAAAGATAAATTTAACCCAAGGGCTGAGAAAATATACTTTATATTTGTTAAGATGACACTCTATTACCATTTTAAAAGAGAATAATATTTCTTCAGATAATTTACCTGAGGATCTATTGAAGAGTAAAAGAATTAAAAATTTATTCAGAATTTTCTGCACTGCAGAACTATTTTTTTTGCAGTTTTATGACCTACAATAGAAAATATTAATGGTAATATAATGTATAGTAAAAGATATATTAGGTATATAAATTACACATAGATTACACTACATAATATTGGAATGGATTATTTTACTATCTTAATTTGTTGAGAGCTTTATTAATAAAATACTAACTATTCCAAGTTCAATAATTAATACTAATCACAATCTTTTCTAAAAGGATTAATCGTAAATATATGCAAACCTATAAACTAGGAGATTATCAGTTAATTACACATTACCTGAAATTTACATGATTTGAAACTGTTTTCAGGAAATAAGGGTGATATTATCATGACTAATCTCTACTTGATATAAACAAAATACTGAAATATATATATATATATATATATATATATATATGGTACATAATATGTATATGGGAAGTAACATGAAGTAACTATAAATTTGTGAATGCATATCTAGCAACATCTTGAAAGGGTGGTTAATGAAACCTTAATAAACCAAAGACAAAACCATGCTCTTGATCACAGTTTCCTCTGTTTCGGTACCAGCATAACAAATTGCCTCATTCCTGTTAGATTCGGTTTTTCTAATGCTCTCTTTATTACTAAAATAAAAACAAAATAAGAAAAACTATCATTAAGAATTTAAGACCTAGACATAGTGGCACACATCTGCTATCCCAATACTCAGGAGGCTGAGACAGGATGAGCATAGTTTGAAGGGCAGCTTCAGTAATTTAGTAGGGCTTTCCACAACTTAGAGAGACTCTATTTCCAAATAAAAGAATAAATAAAATAGGATTGTAGCTTGGAGGTACAATGCCTCTGGGCTCAATTCCCACAAAAATGAATAAAGAGAATTTAAGAGATGAAAAAGACATTACGTGTAGATATGCTCAAGTTTCTTTTCTTTGTAGTTGATCATACCAAGCAGACAATATTTTGGAAAGCTAAATATATAAGCCAAATTACTGTATTTGAGTTTTGGAATCACCACATGTCTAAAAAAAGATTTTATTTGTCTGTATAGGAAAATAGTCTAAGCATATAAAAGGGTTTCCCTGGTGGATTAGGAATGAAATATTCTAAGTCTCCACATCACAAAACCTCGTTTTATTAAGCTGCTTTTATGAGTGCCTGATTGCCTCACATAAGTTTATGTTTCTGATTGATCTCAGTCTTCCTTCTTAGGGACTTTAGAAAATTGGTCTTGGATGCCATTAAGAAATATTTGGCTTGCTGTATTCAATGCAAGAAAATAGTCCCTTTCCCTTTTTTGTAAATCTTTCAATTATCTAGAATTCTGCTTGATTCCTTATGCCTAATTTTTGCAAATGTTCCCTAAGAGGATATAGAGATGAATTGAAACCTAAATTCTCAATTTGTAAAATTCCCATAAGGAACTCCATGTCTGGAAAAGAATGATAAAACTTGTATGGGAATTTCAAAAGTTTTGTTTTTGTTTTTACTATTTAATATGAAATATGCTTGACAAGGATTGGATTCCAGTAAAAATCCAAATATGAGCCAATACATAACAATAGAAGTTTGCAAAAGTAAAGAATATTAAAATTTATGGGTGACAAAGATCCTTTATTCTTTCAGTGTTTCACTAACTCATGTATATATAATTCACCAAATACTTTTTGCTCCTGTAAAATTTTCTGCCCCATGAGATGTATACATACTAAATTGAACTTATACAGAATAAAGCTCAAGAAATCTTTGAAATATTATTTCTGCATTTGCTCAATATGTCATTAATTCATGAACCAATTTGTTCCTGGTGTGAAAACTGAACTGAAAAATGCAAACGTATAAAATGGGTAAAACTAGCTATGTAAAGAAAAAAATTTTGTGTGTTTTGATATAAATTATAAATTTTACTTTATAAACCATGATGTCTCATTAAATCAGTGTTCAACTAGCTATAAGACACACTGTCTGAAATGTCAGGATGTTTCATAAGACATTCATATTGTTGCAAAATGTGCCAACTTTCCTTTATATTGGTTATAATTTATAATTGAAAGTGACTATAATTAAAATTCTATTTTTCTACTAAGTTGGTCTTTAAAAACAGTGAGTACTGTAAAAGAACAATGAAGTGGGCCAATTTATATTTTCCATATTCTTTGCTACTGGTTTGTTTGCTCTATTGTAAGAAGCCTTCTCTAATTGAGAAAATTAATAATATGGTCACTGCTTATCTCATTCATTATAACTATGCATATTTAGGAAAATCCAAGCATTTTATTTTTTCTCTTTTTATAAGTTAGTACATAAGTAGGATCATTAATTTTCTGTCACTTGTCTATTTATTTGAAACTTAACAAACATTTTGATAAGGGAGAATGTTAAGACCAATATTAAATACTAATTTTAGCTCAGTGCTATGAATGAAGGATTTTGCCATCTAACCTCCCCTTTCTCTAGAAAATATAGGGTTGGCTAAATTTCTGTGCATTCTTAAATAGTAATCCTAAACTCATTAAACTGTTCAAGCAAAAAAAAAAAAAAGAATATGCTTGACCCTGGTGAAAAGTTAGTATAGGTTATTGCTTGTCCGTTTTGAAAATTTTTCAAAGTTGAAAAATATTTACTATTTAGTTATACTAGCCATTTCTTAACACTATATCAATTTTCCTAAATTTTTAATCTAATTAAAACTTCTAAAACCTTGATATTTTTACAATAAAGTGGTTCTGGAAATTCAACAGGGCCAAAAATAGGACAATACATTTTTTAATGTTTATACTTTATAAAGAACTTCAAACTCTTAGTTTTGCATCCACTAACAGCATAAACCCCCCAACCTCCACCCTCAAAAAATGTCTTGTAATAGTTAAGAGTCAAAGACTTTCTTTACAAGCATGGGTTCATGAGTTTCTCTTGTGCATCTGATGTTAACAATTTAGTTAGAACCATTTGTAAGGTAGGCAATAATAAATGTCTTATGCAAACTTACAGATATTCAAAATATGCTTTATAATGCAACCAAAAACTTCTCGCATAATCTTGCTCTCTTATCACTTAGCTGTACAACTAACCCTATCAAATACAAAGAAGAAATCAGTAGTTAATTATTTAGTTAGAACATCATGTACTACTGGATTCCTGGATCTACCACTTAATAAAGCTCTGTGGCTTTGGGTGAGTTATCTCACCTCTTTATTTGTAAAATCTTACCACGTGGAGTTTTTCTGACAGTAATGTAATGTAACATATGTAAAGAACTTAGAAAAATACCGGTCACTGAATAAGTCCTGTGTTAGCAACTATTACTATTTTGCTTGTCATCAGGCAAAGCTTGAGGAAATATATCCACAGATAACTCTCAAGCTTCAGCTGATCAGAACATCATTTTATTTCATCAGATGTTGGACTGGCCGGGCGTGGTGGTGCACGCTTGTAATCCCCGCGCTTGGGAGGCAGAGGATCGCGCAGGTTCGAAGCCAGCCGCGCGCGCTGGCTTAGGAGACCCTGTTCCCAAATAAAAATGTAAAAATAGGTCTGGGAGTGTAGCCCGGAGGTAGAAGGGCTTCCAGGAACCCCAGTACCACCAAAAAAAAAAAAAAAAATGTTGGACTGATTCTTAACCAAAGGCCTCTTAACTTGATGGGGAAAACAGCTTCTTTTTTTCCCCTCAAATGGGATTGCATGTCCTTCAGTTGTGAATATGTGCAATGGCTCACTGTGTTATTAGTGGTTGTTATGACATTGTCAACAACAGAAATCACAGTGATGTCCACAGCACATTACAGTTATTTATGGACCTCAGCATATTGTTCCCACTCATCTCCATTTTAAAATTGTGAAAATTACTAAACTTGCAAAGAAATCTTGTTATTTAGTATGTAAATACATACTATCTTGCTATATCACAAATTTGGTTAATCTTATTTCAATGGAAATTATGTTTCTTATAACTCTACTTTTTGTGCAAACATATGTATGAGAACCAGTTCCCTAACCTTTCCCAGATTGTCAAAGGGGTCTTGTATATTTGACCTACTGATCTATACTTATTCTCTTCTTTCCTATTCTCATATTTAATGTACAAAGAAACAGCAAAATGACTAAAGGAGGAAAAGTTGTAAATATCACAAGTATCAGAGTTTTCTAAATTGCCATATTTTGAAATTTGAAGTAAGAATATCAACTTAATGGCCAACAAGGGATAGAAAGTTGGAGAATAAGGAGAAACGTGGTGTTGGCAGTGTTGGTTTTCTGTGCTACCTTTGGTAGGCTCAAGGCCAGTGATTTAATTAACCACCAATCTAGGCATTGCTGTGAAGACCCTTTTTTATACCTGGGTAACTTCTCCAGTTGGCTAATTCTAAGTGTAGGAGTTATCCTTGATAATGGAGTCGGGGTTCATTCAATTAGTTGAAAGTTCTTAAAGACAAAAATGAGATTTCCGAGACAACAGGAAATTTTGCCTTAACAATAGAACATCAAAGTTTTCTGCATTTATAGCCTATGGATTTCAGACTTACCAGGGCCACAATGGTATCAAATATCCTACTGATGGAAACCTCACTGACAGTGTTTGGTACACTCCACCTACTGATTTCAAAATGGTACAATAGAATAAATGTGTTTCTCTTCCTATATTTTTCTTGTGCTCTTACATACTTCTCACTTTAAATCTTAAAACAATTTCTTGATATTTAGATACCACTAAGATAGCAACTTTGAAGACACAAAAAAGTCTTTGCCTTCTGTGCTTGGCTGATCTCACTTAACATAATGTTCTCTAGGGCTTTCCATCTTCTTGCAAATGATATAATTTTGTTCTCCTTTATGGCCGAATAGAATTCCATTGTGTGTATTTCCCACAGTTTTGCTATCCATTCATCTATTGATGGTGATCTGGGTTGGTTCCATATTTTGGCTATTACAAATTGTGCTGCTATGAACATAGGTATGCATATGTTGCTGTAGTTCTCTGAATTCAACCCCTTTGGAAAGATACCCAGGAGTGGCATAGCTGGATCATATGGTGGATCTATTCCCAGGAGAAGATACATATGTTTCCTCTAATATGCCCAAACTAGGAAACACAAAGGATACCAATGGGACTCCAGATAATGGAGGGGAAATACTAGCTAAGCTTGAATGGAAAGATAGGACAGGATTAAGGCTGATCTTGATTAATGAGGGTCTACACCTGAACATGTGTAAAATTATGAATAAGACATGGTTAACCTGGACAACCATTGGTGGGAGAGGGGAAAGGAAAATGGGGGTGGGGGGGGAGAGGGCACCAAATATAGTTTAAATGTATACTATTTATGTTCAATAAAAAAATTGTTAAAAAATAAAAGGATAAAACAATGGTAAAAAAAAGTCTTTGCCTAGTTTTGTACCAGATATATATATATATATATATATATATATATATATATATATATATATATAAATTTTTTTTGAATAGCTAATATCAGTCATTGTTTTACTTATTTATTTATTTATTTAGTCGCACAGGGGGTGAAACCCAGAGGCTTTCTACCTCCGGGCTATATTCCCAGACCTATTTTATATTTTATTTGGAAACAGGGTCTCATTAAGTTTCTGAGAGCTTCTCTAAGTAGCTGAGGTTGGCTTCGAACCTGTGTGATCCTCCTGTCTCAGCCTCCCAAGCACAGGGATTACAAGTGTGCGCCACCACGCCCGGCTCTCAGTCATTGTTTAAAACTATGACAACATAACTTGAGTTATATCTAAAAGTTTGTTAGAAATCGTTTTCCCAAGGATATCAAAGCTAAGTGCTACACAAACACAATTCTTTTTCATTAAAAAGCAATATAAATGGTAGCAACCACCTTTGGATAAGATTTAATTATTGCAGCCTAAATTTTAAAATCTTTCTATATTCCTTCAGCTTTAAGAATATCAATTTCTCTCAGAACTTCTTGATTATATTTAAAGTCCAATAAGTATGTACAGTATTTTAAGATTTAAAAATAACTTGAGAAAACATGAAGGATTTAAATCACATACTTTCAAATGAACTTTGGTTTCTGTGTTGTAATATACCTTAGCTTAAAGATAATTTTAAAAAGTTTCTCATTTTGGAATCAGAGTGTGAGTGTGATTCCAGGTATATTATCCTTTCACATACTTTTTCTACAAAGGAATTTATGTAGAAATATGGCTTATAGACCAAAATGTGCACATTTACTCTATACTCCAGTCACAAAATCTGTAACCAAATACCAACATGATCAATTTCCTGAGGGTTTTCTCATTAGTAGCCAACCTTACATCTTTTCTAAAATTTTAATCATTCTAATTTTCCCATGTATGTACTTGTGTTTCTTATTTAAATCTCATCTGTTAGGAAGTAAATGAAATGTCTTGACCATTGTTCACAAACAGTCGTGTTTGAAAGAGCATATTGTAAGCCTCTGGGTTATTTCCTTAAACAATATGCATCTTAATGAAGAGCCTGGAAGTCATAATTCTCAAGGCTGCCTCACAACTAGTAGGCTTTGCAGCCATAGGTTTCTGGTTTAGAATAGAGTTTGAGTAGAAAAAAGGTCAGCATAAGGAATTGTTGCCTAGAATTGTCTTCATTATTACAGTCTGTGTATTACAGGAGTGCACATTTTTTTGTTTATTTGTACTTTCTTCATTTAAAGGGAAGACTTTATTGAAAGTGTTAACAGTACTACCAGGAGAAAGAACTGATGGTGATGAAGTTCTTGGTGGGCTACCCATCCTTTCATCCCATTACTCACTCCATCAGTCAACGAACAAACACTGGGCACTTACCAGAGGCCAGGCCTGTGTCTGGCACCGGCCACATGATTGTGAGAAGACAAATCGAATGTTTGGTCTTATGAGATTACTGTTTTGTGGGCTAGATAGCAATTAAGATAAAGATGGTAAGCTTAGATAAATAAATGTGCTTGGTTTTTTGCAAGTATAGAGCCAAAGAATTTGATCTATATAAAAGGTCAGGGGCAGTTTTTCTGAAGAAATGACATTTGAGCTGAGATCTGAAGGAGGCCTAGGAGTTCACTAATTGAAGGGAAGCCCAAGCAAAGAAAGAGTTCTAGAAGGAAGGAAGGGAGGAAGAAAAAAAGGAAGGAAGGAAGGGAGCGACGGAGGGAGGGAGGGGGGTGAGTGAACTAGAGAAAGAAAGAACCTCAGAGTGTGAAATATAGTAGATGATAAGATTTGTAGATGTCATTGAGCATGGTGGTACATTCCTGTGATCCCAGTACTTCAGAGACTGAAACAGGAAGATCACAGGTTCAAGACCAACCTCAGCAACTTAGCAAGATACTCAGCTACTTGGCAAGACCCTGTTTCAAAATAAATAAAATAAAATAGTGCTGGGAGCCTAGCTCTGAGGTAGAATGCCTACAGACTCAGTTTCCAGTAACACACACACACACACACACACACACACACACACACACGTACGTACATACGTACGTAGATATCTAAATCCAATAAAGCCCTTATATACTGCTTGGCTCCTCACACTTTCTTCAGAGCTTCATGGATGTTTTGATTTTGATAATTATCACTACATTTATAGATTGGGATAATAAATTATTAATTAGGATAATTAAGCAACTTGCTTAAAGCAATACAGTCAGTTCTCACACCAGCCCTCTCTCCAGGTTATCAACATATGTATATATATATTATATATACAATATATATTTATATATTATATATATATGAATGCACATGTGTGTATATGCAAACACACACACACTCTCTCACACACACATATACTTTCTCTACTGGAAAGGTTGTGTAATTAATATTAACAATGAGACACAAAATAATAAACACATACTTCATTTTTCTTAAAATTATTGCAACTATTATTGTAAAGTTTTTGTGAAACAGTGTGCCCAGCAGATAGTAAATATATGACTATAATGTGCCAATAAAAATTTTTACAAAAGAAAAATAATTACTGCTTTAGTAACAAAAAAGAAATTCTATCTATGCATAAAATGGCCTGAATAACAACATAATTGATTATTCATTTTTATATAAATTTCTGGGTCATTTTGGCTCTGAATGTATTGGCAAGATTCTTGGGCTGTTGTCTCACATGAAACCAAAAACCAAAGAGCTGACTGGGGTTGTAGATCCTTCAGAGTATGAGGAAAGGGTTTAATAACTTCAACTCTCCCACTTGAAAGAAGATAAAAGAGGCACTGGCTGAGGGTCCATGGCTATCTCCTTTCTTCGTCTTGCACACTGTCCATTTGTATTTCACAGAAGCCTAACTGAGCAACTGAAAGACATTTGCAAAGTCAAAGTCAAACAAAAGTCCTAAAGAAGAATTATTAGTGTTTGACCTAAAATCCTTTCTGGAATTAAATTGAAAGTTAGGTTCCTAGAGTATAGATTTGTGCTTCTTGTTTTATTTTGTTTTTAATTTAGGAGTCAATTGGCCTTAAACACTTTTATGATCTTCAGTCTAAATTGAAGATGGATTTCTCTTACTCTGTTGTTGCTAAAATTTTATTATCCAGTTTGGGACTCTCTTCCCTTTCCCATGGCACATAGATCTTGTTCCTTCTGACCCTTAGCCACTGTCCTGGGATCCCCTGCTCTCAAGACCAGTTCTCACAGTGGTGCTAAGTTTTTCTTGGTCTCTCACATCCCATCCTTCTTTGCCCTCCACCTTTATATTCTACATCATTTTGACTCCAGAACTACACACAATATTATAGTTTGAAATCAATAAATGACTTGCATCAGGTGTAGCATTTAAATGGGGGAGAGTAAGCCGGGTGTGGTGGCGCACGCTTGTAATCCCCGCGCTTGGGAGGCGGAGACAGGAGGATCGCACAGGTTCAAAGCCAGCCACTCTGGCTTAAGAGACCCTGTTTCCAAAATTTAAAAAAAAGTATAAAATAGGTCTGGGAGTGTAGCCCGTAGGTAGAAGGGTTTCCATGAACCCCAGTACCACCAAAAATAAATAAATAAATAAATAAATAAATAAATAAATAAGGGAGAGTAGAGGTTAGCCTTAAAAAGGGGAGGGTTAAACTTTCCCATTCTCTTTCTTTCTTTCGTTCTTCCTTCCTTCCTTTCTTTCTTTCTTTTTTTGCAGTACTGAGGATTGAGCCCAGGGGCATTGTGCCTCTGAGCTATACCCCTGGCCCTATTTTTTAGTCCTTTTTTATTTTTGAACAGGGTCTCACTGAGTTGCAAAGGGCCTCACTAAGTAGCTGAGGCTGTCCGCGAACCCGATCCTCCGGGCTCAGCCTCCAGAACGCTGGGATTACAAGTGTGTGCCACCATGCCTGGATCCTTGTGTATCTTTCAACCCTTCTCTTTTTCTTCTTGGTCTATAACCCTTTGAAAGATTTTTATATTTAGTTTGAGTGATTGCTCCAAGTGTGAGAAATGTTCCATGCTTTCTTTTCTTTTCTTCTTTTTTTTCTTTTTCTTTTCCTTTTTTTTTCCTTTTTTTTTTTTTTTTTTTTTTGCAGTTCCAGGGAATTGAACCCAGGGCCATTGTACCTCTGAGCTACACCACTTCCAGCTCTATTTCATTCTTTATTTTTAAAAAGGACCTAACTAAGTAGCTGAGGCTGGCCACAAACCTGCAATCCTCTTGTCTTAGCCTCCCGAGTACCAGGATTACAAGTGTGCACCACCATGCCCTTCCTGTTCCATTGCTTTCTAAACTTAAAAGAGTAGAGAGAAAAACAATTTACAAATGATTGATAATAGGAAAGAAAAGGGGCTGAGAAAGGGATGACACAGTGCCCTCAGAGCATAGAAATATTCCCAAGATTTAAAATGGATCAGAGACTCCCCTTGGATTCATAATTCCAATCTCCCTGTATGTTAAAATCTATGGGACCCTGAAGCCAGGAGCAAAGACCTGGGGAACTACAGAGAGAATGGGAAAAAGAGGAGGAGACTTTTGCTATACAGTCTCAGGAATACTGTGAGTCAACTAAAACTTTATGAAAATTTAACCACTGTCCTTATTTTCATCAAAATGTGTGTGTGTGTGTGTGTGTGTGTGTGTGTGTGTGTGAAAGAGAGAGAGAGAGAGAGAGAGAGAGAGAGAGAGAGAGAGAGAGAGAGAGAGAGAAAGACTGAGGATTGAACCCAAGAGCATTCTATCTCTGAGCCATATGCACAACCCTATTTCATTTTTTTTTAATTTTAAACAGGCTGTCACTATGTTGCAAAGGGCTCGTTAAATTGCTAAGGGCTTCCCTAAGCTGTTGAGGCTGAACTCAACCCTGCAACACTCCTTTCTCAGCTTTGCAAGTACAAGTGTGCACCACACACCTGACTAGGACATACTTGAGTCAATCTCCAATGAACTCAAGCCAGAGAGCTTAGATTGAAATCTCAGTTTTACCATTTATGATAAGATTAACTTCTGAAATTTTTCAGTTTATAGAACAGGGATAATATGTCTACCTACTTCACAAGGCAGTTGTGAAAACTGAATGAATGAATTCTTGAAAAGAACTGTGAAGATTTTCTGGAATTAAGTGTGATTGTTTAATCAAAAAGATAAGTACACATTTGGGGAACTTTCTGAATACATATCTAACTGCAGAGATGTAAGCACAGTCCGTCTATTAGAGAATAATGGTTATCTGTTTTTGCTAATATAGCTCTAAAGATTTGATGGGACAACGTATATAAAACTCTCATTGCCTGACATGGAGCAGGTACTCAGAAATCATTATTATAATTACATGAGCACTTTATTTTCCCATGGCACACCCATCAACAGAAACTCTGTTGGCAGTCCCTGTTGCTACTACAAAACCTCTCAGATGATGAATCAGTGCTCATGGGTTTTGATTAAATTCAATCTTACTGCTACACCTTTAGTCTAGTTTGTGAACTCTTCTATCTACAAAGGGCTCGTTGAAACTAGATTTTTAGGACTGTGGCAAAAATGGCATTGATGATCATAGGAAAAATCTTTAATCCAGACAGTGCAGTTAAAAAATTCTCAACCCCATACCTAAAAACTTATATGGTTTTAAAACTTATATAAAAACTTATATGGTTTTAAAAACTTGTACCTACAGAGAGGAAAACCCATGGCCACATTCACATTTGACATTATTTTTTCCTATTAAATGTCATAGATCACTACATTGAGAACCAGCAGTAAGGGTAGTCTTCCAAAATATCAACAAAACTACTTAGAAACAGAAAAAAAGGAATCAAATAACTGCTGCTGTTATGTTTGAAACTTTTAAAATATACCAAATTAGATTTTGTTTTGTTTTGCTTTCCTGTACTTTACTGAGGTAAACATTTGTTTGGGTGGCCATCCTAGAATACATTCTAGTTCTGACTCTTGTCACAGTGTGCAAATATTTTCTTGCTTTGTGTTCTCTCTGGGTAAACATATAGAAAATGTTATTTTCCTAATGTGCTCTATCATTTGCATTGCATTGGAAATCTGATTAGTCTGAGTTATACAGGATCCATGAGTCAGAATAAACTCAGATGCTAACTTTCTAAATGATACTGCACTATTCTCCTTGGAAATATAAATTCTTTGTGTTATAGAATTATCTCTCCTAAAAAAAAGCTATGTTATATTCCTCTATATATATTCTATACTATTAAAACAATATTAGCCACCTAATTCCATTTAACATATCTCAAAACTAATTACTAAGCATCTTAAATCTATACTCTGCTTGGTGCTGGAAATGAAAAACACATTAAGGTTAATGGTACCCTCACAGGTCAGAGCAAAGAAAACGCTACCCCCCAAGATCCTCAAACCAAGTACATGAACACCACTACCTATAATGTAGACCAGACCACGTAGAAGCGAAGTAATGCCTTCGAAGAATAATGAGTTGTCTAAATAAAGTCAACTTACATCCCAAAGTATGAATGATGCTGCTATTGCTTATGCCTACCATCTTCTGTTTTACAGTATTCTTTGATCCGTTCTTTGCATTCTCTTTGTCTGAAAGCAATATTCTTGATACGTTTAATAGGAGAGCCCTCCTTTGTTCCTAGATGTCTTGGCTGCTGACCAACAAAAGCCATTGACAGACTTAATCCTCTGTGCTTGGCACCACATCAGTCTGGAAGTCGTTTACATGCAGAGTCCTTTGCAGTAAATACTCATTAGAGGTTCTGTAGGCTCACTTGGTCACCCACATTTTGCAGTGGGTGGCCCAGTTGGCATCCTCATTATTTTAGTTTCCACCACTGAAAAAAATCCAGATGTAGTAAACTGACACTATTTTCTTTTCTACCCTATATCCATAATGATGGAGCATCCACTTATTTGTGATATTAGCTACTAAGTCCAGATAAGTCAGGGCCTCAAGCTGATAACACTGTTTTATTTTTTTCTAATATGTCTTTTACAGTACAACTTTACTGAAATAAAATCTGATCATTTCAAGTATGATTTACTAGTAATATCTCGTGTATGAAACTTTGAATTGTGTTCTCTCTTCCCCTTTGCCCACGTCTGTCCACAAATGAAACCAATTCACCAAATTAAATTACTGGAGTTATTGATAAATCACAAATAAAATCTTTTGCTTCTTCACTTATTATTTAGATAGCTCTTTATGAATGAGCACTTCATTAGTTCTTGTATCAAAGAAGCAGAGATTCTTCAGAATGTCATCTTTCAGTAAAAGTTTCAAGAAAAAAAATTCACTAATATGTCTTGACTACCTATTAAGTGCAAAGTACAATTAAAATACAAGGAATCTAAGACATATCTTATTCTTACAGGATTTGCATTCTTGCTATATACCTAATATAAGTAAGTTGATATTTTTCTCTTAGATTATTACAATATGTGTGTGCAAAAATATTACCAGATAGGATACTTACTAATGTGAGCAATAAAGTCATACTATACCTAAAGTTCTTAGAACAGTGGCTGTTTGTTACAGATACTGATAATATGAGAAGTTATTGTATTCTTAGCATATGGATTAGCATCAGTCTTCCTTCCAAAAACATTCAGAGTTTTAGAATTTATACAACTTTGCAAATGTTTTGTTAATTTCTCTATGAACAGCAAGGAACTACTAGAAGATGTGGTATTGGAGGTTGAAGGAATGTGACCACCTAACAAGATAGTGGACATTATGTTAATATATTTACACCCATTATCTCATTTAATATGAAAATAATCACACAAGTGATCACATTTCTTTGTTATAGAAAAACTAAAATATACACCAACAAAGGTTAAGTAAGGAACCAGGATTTGAAGGTAATTTATCTGATCCAATACTCATCCTTTCTGTTCCCTAACTTCTAACTGAGCTACTTAATATCTTTTCTTTTTTTCATACAGGAAGAATGTAGGAAGCACCCCGTCATCTTGTGCAAAATCATATGGTATCTTGGATTTTAACTGCCATTAAGTTGCTAAGATTTAATAACTGTGAGGAAGAAACAGCAAGGTATCCTCCTGTGTGTCGTAAATAGATCACTCCATGGTAAATTACATACTCACGACTTCTCCTGGAAGGAGCCTCACATTACTGTTGGACAGTATTGCTGACTGTGGCTAAAACCACGAGGGCTTGCACGTGTGCAGGGTCACCCTGTTAAGTGTGCAACACACACACAGATGCCAAGCTATTCCCAGGCTTACTACTGACTGACTCAAATGCTCGGTGCTTGGGTGATGTGATTTCTGTCTTCTCTCATACATCACAGTAACCAGGTGTTTGTTCTATCTTCACATTTAACCATATAAGATTTTTATAAATAGTTGCATAGCTCCATCAAGGGACAATTCATAATACTGGTCACTGTAAATAGTTTGCTGCCGTACGTCTGTCTTCAGTTACTCATCTATAAATTTATATATAAGATTTCACCTTGGTGTATTTGTTATGGTTCCTGCTATGCCAATCTATATTACAGAAACCTTCTCTGACAGAGGATACCATAAGCACTTGGAAAGAACATTTTAATTTCAACCATTCATTGAAATTGAAGTTGAAAGTTAATTTCAATGAACAAATACTGAAGAATCAATAAAACACTGTCAGTGAATTAAACAATAATATCACTCTAATGACCTATTTTATAATTCCAATGTGATAGATACAATTAATATTCCAATTTATGGAGTATTTCAACATATATAATGATAAAAATAATATGAAATAGCATTTATTCCAATCTGATTATTTTATTTATATACTTGTGTGTTTTTTTCCTCTTTCACTATACTAAACTCTCTATAAAAGCAGACATGTCAAGCCTCAGATACTTAGTGAGGCCTTCCGCAACTTAGTAAAACCCTGTTTCAAAATAAAGAATAAAATTTATGGCAGGAAGTATAGCTTGGAGGTCAATGTCCCTGGGTTCCATCCCCAGACCCACAAAAAAAAAAAAAAAAAAAAAAAAAGCAGACGTGTACTTGCTCAGCACTTTACTTTCAGGTGTCTATTAACCATTTGTAGAAGTACACAGGAAAAAAAGGAAAGGGAGGTAAAGCAGGTGGGAGAGAAAGAAGAAAGAATGTGCAGAGTCTGCTTGCATAATTCTCTATTCTCATCATCACTTTTGCTAGCCAGAACATCACCTGTGCTTCATTCTCTAGTTTCTGGTGTTCTGGTGTTCCTAGGAAACCAACAGAGAAATAAACTCAAGATGGATCTGCTGCTGATTCTGGGTGCACTGTATAACAAAGAAGAGTGAAAATACTTGACCTATTTCAATTTCTTTTTTTCTTGTTAATTAACACAAAATTGTAAAAGTATGGTGGGGGGGACAGTTAGCTTATTTCTACCCTAAATACTTCTATGAATACTGATTTCTAATTAATCAGCTTTACTCTTGAAAACAAACCCAGATATCCTTCAACTGATGAATGATTAAAGAAACTGGCACATCCATACCATGAAATATTGTTTTGCCATAAATTATTGATATACACCTTGGTCTATAATCTCCAGAAAAATGTTAAATAAGAAGAGCCTATCCCAAAAATCTACACATTGCATGATTCCATTTGTATATAATTCTACCTTGAAATGATAGAATTAGACCCAGAGAAGTGAATGTGACCATAAAATGCACTTGAGAGATGGTATTAGTGATGAGAGACCTTATTAGTGCTGTCTTTGATTGTTTCAGTGTCAGTGTCCTAGTTGTGATATTGTGATATCGTTTTACAAAACATCACTGAGAAAAATCATCGTATCTCTTTTATATCTTTATTTTTTTGTGTGTGGTGCTGAAGATGGAATGCAGAGACATCCTATCTCTGAGCTACGCCCCATCCCTTTTTCTAGTTGTTGTTGTTGTTGTTTTGCTTTGAAACAGGGTCGTGCTAGGTTGCTGAGAGTCACACTAAATTGCTGAGGCTGATCTAGAATCTGAGATCCTCAGGTTTCAGCCTCCCTAGTACTGGATACACCATCAGGCCTGGATTAATTTTTATTTTGAAACAGGGTCTTGCTAAGTTGCTGAGGATTTTACTAAACTTCTGAGACTGGCTTCAAAACTGCGATCTTCTTGTCTCAGCCTCCCAAGTACTGGGATTACAGGCCTGACCTGTACCTGACCCAGATCTCTATTTAATTATAACTGCATGTGAACTTACAGTGATCTCAAGAAAAGGGATGGAATGAAAAAAGGAAGAAAGAAAGGGAGAGAGGGGAGGAAAGAGAGAGAGAGAGAGAGAGAGAGAGAGAGAGAGAGAGAGAGAGAGAGAGAGAGAGAAACTAATCTCACTAGGAAACTGTTTAGATTCCAGTCAGGCAAGTTTCCTTCACACGGCCCCTGATGGTGACCCCGACACTAGTATGTAAATACTGATTTCTTTCTAGAATGCAAAGTGTGGTGACTCAGGCTGACATGAATACCTGCAAGGTACTGCACATAGCATAATTATATAGTGGCACAATATTTAATATCCTTAGGCTCCTATTTATTTAGAGAATCCCTGGAGGAGCTTTGGCAGCCACTCTGCTTTCATTCCGAATGGCCACCAGCAGTGCACTGGAGTTCCTCTGAGTTGAGACTTAACGGTGGAAGCAAAGGGCACACATTGCGGTTCCTTTTCATATTGTATAAATATTTTGCTTTTTACTAAAGATTTCTGAGGAGGAGAATAACTTTCAGCCTTACTTTAATTGTTTGAAGCCTTGCTCTGACAGGGCTAATTGCTTAGTTTTAATGAAAGGCATTGTCTGCTGTGAAGTGAAAGCAGAAGCTTAAAAATAAAATACAGAGTTGGTTCTTTTTAAGTCCCTGGTGTTGTCATGCAGTGCATAGGCAACGTCAGACCAAGTGCTGTTTCACAAGTCACACATGTCAGTGCAGATCGGCAATCTCAGAGAGGGTTAGCAGTTTCCCACAGAAAATAGTCTTATATCAACTAAGAGTTTAGGGAAGTGTTCTAGATATTATGCTTACACACAAATGGAATGGTTTATTTATACCCACCCACACACATCATCAACATCATCACCATCAAGGGACTCATGTCAGAAGAGCCTAAAGTTTCCCTAATTTAAGCAGCTAGTACATTCTAAATATGGAGAGCCCGGTCTTCTAATACCATCGCTAAAAATCTAAATCCTTGACTCAATGATTTTTTTTTACTATTCTCTCTATAGAGGGACTTATATCACATAGCTGTTAACTTTCCTCCTATTATTCCCAGACTGTCATGCATAAAATGTCAACAAGGGTATATTTCATTCATACTCTAAAATTAAATCCTTTATCCCCACAATTAGACATAATCATGACCACATACAACTATGATTTACCATAACTAAAATAGATGGTGTGAGATTTATTATTGGCTTATGTTTGAAATGGCAAAGGCAGATTTTTGAATTAAATAATTGCATGCTAACTATGTGAGACATAAATGCTATTTATTATTTGGTACATCATTTCTACTCATTTTTCTTTTCAAATATCTCCATCTCATTAGATAGCAAATTGTTAAAATCCCCTGTCAGGAAACTTTTAAGTGAACCCCAAGGAAATGTTATAAAAATAAATATTTTTCAATTATATTTGCATATGTGTGTATGTAAAATAACCTCTTCAAGAATATTATCACTGTCAATAGAGAAGAATAAATTGGATTATGAGCTCTTTCTAATGGTAATTTTTAAATTATGCTTATCACTAACTTATAAGTGCCACCATTGCATGTACTATTGTCAATTATCTCATTTGAAGAGCATAATAAGTAAAATCAGGAGACTGTAAAAACTTTTATTTCTTTTGATATCTAGAATCCATGTCCTATTTCTTCACTATACCAACTAATGTTTTATTTGAAATCTTGGTCTGCAGACTTGACTACAATTTGATGGAACTGTCAGTTGGTGTACTCTGTCTTTTCTTGTCTTCCCCTTAGCAAGGAAAGTCACACAAGGCCCCCACTAGCCACCCACATTCTTTCTGGGAAATTTGTGTCTTGAGTAGAGATGCATGAGATGCAATTTAGTGAGCTCTGATTCTTTTTTTTTTATTGGTGCATTATATTCATACATCATATTGGGGTAAAAAACTTGTGTGTACAGACATGTCCACATCACTGATTTAACCCCTACCCAATTCCCACCCCATTCCCTCCCCATCCCTCCCTCCCTTGCTCGGCTTAGTGGTTGACTTCGATATGTTTAAGTACATTGTGTGTTTTAGAGATTTTCCTTTTCCCCCCTCCTTTCTCCTCCTTTAGGTTGTCTTGTTTGTTGCTCCTCCAGAGGATTTCCTTTTTCATCTAGAGTTCCTCCTATGACCCATTTCTCCCTAACTCTCTACTCGTGGTACCCTAATCATCCCAATTTGTTCTTGTTCTCGGTATCCCTAAATATCTAGGGGCGCATATTCTTCTGCATCCCAGTCCAGTGCTTTATTTAATTTCTTTGTCTATCTCGAATCCTTACAATCAATTCCTCTTTAAAATATATTGGATACTTAAGAATTTACTTTTATTGCTTGTACCTGAAAACTCCTAATGCCCACAATGTCACCTTCTTCAAAAAGAAGAAATTGAGATATGGAGAGATAAAAAGTTCACAATCACAGAGCACTTCGTTAACACAACTGAACTCAGGTCAGCCTGATTCCAAGCTTCACTTTTAAACTCTAAGTGACATCGCCTTTGTTTTAGCATTCTTGCCTCATCACTTTCAGTCAGTATTTATTATGCGCTCAAAGGATTCTTTGCACTAAATAAGGAGTACAAACCATGACCAATTTTGCAGTGACCCTGGTGGTCCCTACCATTCCCCTCTTAGTACTTAATATCACACAGCTGTGCACAACTCCAGAATTAACATAAGTTGAAGTATAGGATCTACCTGCATTCAAAAATATATTGTTATTTCACAACCATTTAACAAAGGAGGGTATGTGAAGACCAGTGCAAAGAGTGATAACATGTGTATAAACATCAATTTAAAACTCCCATGGAGAACTACACTGGGAAGTCAGAGTCAAATGCGGGAGGATCAAATTATGTCCAGATTTAAAATAGGAGTGGGAGCCCACATAGTGACGTCTTCAATCCCAAGGTCAAGGACCTTCATCCCATTTGTGGCTTGGGTACAGTTTACATCTTTAAGTCTCTGTTTTCATCCTTATCCAGTGTTCTAGAAGGAAGTAAAGCTTTCCAGCAGGCCCCGTAGCACTGAGATTCAGGATCAAGGCCAAGATGGGATAAGACCAAAATGGGGTTGGGGCGAGCTCAGCTGATCACAGAATGCCTAAGCTGGCTGGACTTGTCCCACCCAACTTCTGGCTCTCCCTTTCTGATTCTGACAAACCAGTCCTAAAAGCAACATTTTATGGAAGTGTTGTAACACTGATCTTTTCTAGGTCTGTTTCAAAGTGATTACTCCTGGAGCCACAAAAGAAGTGGGATGTGGTCTGAGGCTTTGGTGTGGGAGCCAGAGGAACACTGAAGACCACCTATGTACCCCAAGAAGAAGTTTAAAACCAATATCGCAAAATCAACAAACTTTCCATTATAAGTTTTGTTTTGAAATGCCGCAGAGTAAGGCATATTTACTGTATAGTATGCTAGAAAAATCCCTGGACAATAAAGTCAGGCAAACCTGGTCTTGATTTTGCCCTCTGTGTTGACCAGTTGTGTGACTTGACCAAGTAATTTCTCTGTGTCTCTGTTTCCTGGTCTGTAAAATTAGGGCATCCAAAACTTTTCTCTCCCTTGGGATTACTGAAAACATTGAATTGGATATTCAAAACCTGTCTGGCATATGATATCTACTTAATAACACTATTATATTACTCCAGTTAGAAAAAAATTAGGTTATTCTAAAAAATGAGTTATTCCACTAGATCCCACTATAAATATTCTTTCCGTTGTCAAGAAACATCATTAGAATCCAAGTGTTGCCTAGCTAATAGTGTCCAATGAATGGATTCTGCAAAATACAGCAATTTCTCTTCTCTTAAAAAAAAGAGTTATGATTAATCTCTCGAGAAACATAATGAATTAGTCACAGTAGATTGTTCTGTTTTGAGTTTTGGTGGGATCACTTAGGGTCCCAAAAGAGAACAGATAGAATACTTCAGCTGTGTATTTGAATATACTTACAAGATTTGGGCAAAGTTCAGAGGGCACAATACAATAGTGAAAACAGTGGTTGCAAAAACCTGTAGAGAATTAACTGTACAGAAAGTGCTCTTTCCATATACTTTTGGTTTAGATACTCTGCCAACCAAGATGGCCAAGTACAGAAAGGCCCAAAGGACAAAGTGTCTAAAACCACACACCTTTATGACATGCTGATTATGTGACTTTCCAAAAACTAAAACCCTTGTAGAATTTTGTAGTATTTAAAAAAAATTAATTTCCAAAAATTAGAACCTGTGTAGACTTGTAGTATTTACTCATTTTCATGCCATAAGCTCTCCTACCATGACTGATTATATGCCAACAACATGTCACTGAAAGCAGACTTAGGGAGTAATGTGCAGAGCAGGTTTTCTGCAAGATAGCACTTAATCACCTTCTATCATTAAATATCTTGTTAGATTCTGCCAAGGTCAACTGATAACCAGAGGCCAGCCCCCCACCCCAGGTCAGTTATGGATCAGCTTCTTAAGAACTGAATAGGATGGAGAAAGATCAAAAAGAGGAAATGGAAATATGCTCAGTGTTCAAAATAAAAAAGAACAATTAGCTCTTTTTTTTGCCTTCTTGACACATAGAAGAAAATAGCCACAACAAAGCTGAAGTTTATGGCATAGACTTTGAAGACAAGATGCTAAATAGAGCAGGCATAAGAATTGCTCAGGTACAAAAATTGTGTTCTGTGATATAGAATTTGTGTAGAGGAAGAATAGATATTTCGAAAAGAATTTTAGTGCTTACTGGAACATTACATTTTATAAATGAAACAATGATATTATTCATTTAATATATTGACAAACTAGACATACACAGATAAAATTTTACTCCAGTTAATTATTTCAACCTCTTTTCATGTCTGTTCACTTATAAGCTGTCTTCTCTCTTACACCCAGTGATCCTCCAGATACATCCTCTTAGGTAGCTCCATACCAAGGCAACATGAATTCAGGTCTTGGTCTTGCTTGCTCCTGCTCCTGCTGCTATAGGACTCTCTCAATCCTTTTTCCTCAAATACCTCATGTTATGCCATCCACTTTTCTCAAGAACCTAACCTAAGGGACTCTCTAGCACTCCCTATCCACTACTCAAACTCGTTCAAATTCTTGGTCTGCCCCCCTTGGAACTCCATAACTCCCAGTGAACTCACATTTCTGAAACTGAGTATTTCCCTGTAGCAAGATCAAATGTGGCTGCCTGCAGAATTCAGGCCAAATTTGTCAGAGGGTTTCATTTCAGACTCCTTCTTGCCCAGCCTCTAATACACCCCCATACACCCAGACCCAAGAATACGCTCCTCTCTACCTGTATATTTCTAAATCCCACCCATCACTCAACTTCAAGCTCAAACATTTTGCTCCATGCTCTGAACTCCAGCTGGTGCCCTGACTTGTTTCCCACTTGGTTCCTCACTCCAGTTATTCCCCTGGCCTCTGTCACATTGCTACTTTCTATTTCTACCCTAATGTGAAGTTCCTAAAGTGACTCCATGTATCCAGAAGGTAGCAGGATTTTGAACAAAAGTCACTTGTTGAACCATCCCTCAATATTCTGAGAGAAGCAGCAGGTGGGAGAGACTAACAAATATTATTAGTAAATGTAACAAGATTATCGTTTAATAGATTTATCCTGCCATTAGCAGTGTTATATGTGGTAGTCCTCTCACCTAAGTTCTGCAACCACCATATTATTAGATGAAAGAATTGAATTAGAATATAGCAGAAATATTAAAGGTTTGGATGAAATGCCAACCATAATTAAATACCAGATGTTTCCTGTATTTGTTTCTGCACTGGCCAACCACTTTCTCGTTTTTATAAACCGGAGCATTGTTATATTTTTTGCGAGTTTGAGGATGGAAGCCAGGGGCATGCGACCCCCAAGCTACACTTCTTGCCCTTTTATTCTTCATTTTGAAACAGGGTCTCACTGAGTTGCAGAGGGCCTCACTAAGTAGCGGAGGCTGTCCCCGAATCACAATCCTCTGGTCTCAGCCTCCGGAATGCTGGGATTACAAGCATGCCCATCACGCCCGGCTTGGTGCATTGTTATTATAAACCATAGTGAAATTCAAGGCAATACACTTATAGGTCACTTGATGTGTCTCCCCCTGGATTCCACCATGTTCAGTCTCTCCTTCCTAAACATGTCATGAGATTGGTAATGATATCTTCCTCTATGAACATAAGATCACTTGAGATTTCCTTCTTCAAGCCTCCTTTGTTTTCTCTCCCCTCACTCCCCAATCCTCTTCCACTTTCAACTACTCTTATTTATCTTAAGTCTCTTTTGTTTCCTTTCTCTCTGGCTTCCACATATGAGAGAAATCATTTGGCCATTGACTTTCTGAGCCTGACTGATGTCACTTGCATAATATTCTCTAGTTCCATCCATTTTTCTGCAAAGGACATAATTTTGTCATTTTTTATGGCTGTGTAAAACTCCCCTGTGTGTATACATCATATTTTCTTTATCCATTCATCTACTGACAGACACCTAAGTTGGCCGACAACTTCCTGACTGACACATGGAGTGAGCCAGTTTCTCCAGTGTGGTCTCTATAATTGTTAGAGAGGTGCCCCTCCGTGCCCCTGCCTTCTTCCCTCCCTCTCAGCCAGTAAAGATTTCCTTCTGGATTTAGGGTATTATAGCAGGTCTGGAATAGCAATTCTCAATGTGCTCTGTGAAATGTTAACAAATCTTAGTGAAGCTAGAGATTGTTTATTAAAATCAATTTGGCAAATGCTGGCTAGAACAAGGATACATTTATCTACTGCAGAACTTCTCAGAGCCTTTGCTAAACTGATATCAGAATGATTAAAAACTAATGTAGTAGGTAGAATTGCACACATATATCTAAACAGAGAAAGTTCTATCCTCTATATTCTGTTCCTAGAACACTAGAACCAAACCCATAGGGTTATGTAAAGACTGAATTATTGTATAGAAATCACTTAGAAAAGTATCTGGTGGAAGACATGAGCTCTTTGGGCTAGTTGCCATTGGTTTCATCACATAGGTGTCTAACTGGTACCTACTATGTGCCCCTGTGCTCTCTGGGAAAGAAACATAGTTGCATGTGGAGTGAATCAGAATCTCACCTTAGAGATGTGAGGATCCTGTATGGCTACCATGCAGGACTAGAATGGACCTTTTTATGGGGCCACTTGAATAAAATTTGAACAGTTTTATTCATCTCTCTGGGTCTTTATCAAGAATTAAATAGATGACAAATGAAGGTAATACTTAGCCTCAACCCTAGAATGTGGTAAATATCCAATAAATGGAGGCTCCAGACCATCTCAATGTGAAACTTATTTTGCCAGTTTATTTAAACTGTGAAATACCAAAGGGCTGTACTCATGAAGCCATTTTCACAATATTCATGAAGACCAATTGGCTTACAACTAATAGGTGTTTAGTTAATATGTTGGTCATTTGGACTGCTAGATTAATTCTCATGGGATCTAACTCCATACCATTGGAGACTGTCAGGGGAAGCCATAGGAACTCTCAATGGCTACTCTCTGTAGAGCCAAAGCAGAAAATTAAACTTCACAAAATCAAAAAGTAATCCCTGAAGAAACTCTGATACTTCTTTATTTTTAAAAACCTTTAAATAGTTTCTACTATAATGCATAAGGATTTAACTCCTAGTTAAAAGAAAGAAAAAGTATTCCTAGGTTCTTCTCTTTGCTAATGAATGCTGTGAGTAATACTGAAGTTGTTCACAATCCAGTGGTCTGAAGCTATGGGAAAAATAATTTAAATTTTAGATGCTTCACACAGCACTGCTAATGTTATCTATCCTATTTGGGCAGGGAGAAAACTGGCAGGAGCTGTGAGATGGGGAATTTATATGAGTTAATGGAAATGTTGTGGCTGACCAACAAAGGAACTTCCCTAGCCAAAATCCAAACAAAGATATTAACTCAGAAGAGGGAAAAGCCTGCGGCATAATAATATCATGCATTGTAACCTTATCTAGTGGTTGAAGTGATTTGGTTTGAAGAACTTAAAGAGCATTTTGTGGTTTGTGTAAACTGCCAGCAGACACTGTATTTAGCAGCCTCTCCACTATTACATTCACATGCCATCTTCGCCCCTCCCAAGTAGGACCTTGTAGCTCTATCTCTGGCCCTGTTACAAACCTGCCCAAGACGTCCAGAGGACGAAAGCTACATCTTCAGATCTTGAATGCAATGGCCATGCATTGCTGGCGACTTCTGAAGACTAAAGTGGCCACAACAAATACTTGTTTATAAACACTTGAGATCATTCTTCAGAATATACTTAATATAATGTCTAAGACTTAGATATAGCCATTCTTCTTTTCAACACATATTCATGATTTAAATGTATAATAATTGTGAGTTAAAGAACTCGAAGAATGAGTTATAATGAATTTTCTACTGAATAAAAAATAATTGGGAAGGAAGAGATGATATTTTTATTCAATACCATGACTTTCTTTGTGTAAATAAGAGAACAACAGGGAAGAAAAAGAGAGCCTTGTTAAGGAACTTGCCAATCAGCCTTCTCAGGGCATCCACGGGCCCACCTGACCCGGCTGCTCTCCTGGAAGTGCAGATGATCCTTTGTGGAACGATCTGTGCATCTACCCTGGACAAGTGCTGGGAGGGATCCTGCTGGAGCACCTGCGGCTAACTCTGCTCCAAAACTTTAAGTGATAGGATAGTCTTATTTTCTCAGTCTTTTCTTTTTTTCTGGTAAAATAAACTGCTATTCTACCATGCACAAAAAATCTCAAAACTGGTATATTATTTTATAAAAATATGATTTTACTGATTATAGACAATGCTATTAACTGACATAATTATATAACATAGTAGAACAATTACCTAAAATATTCATTTCCTATAATCCATTTTGTTTCCTTTGATATTTCTAAAATTTAATATTATTAAATATAGTAAGATTAGTAATATTTCTAGTGACATTGTCTAGGGCAACTCCTTTGATCATTAAGTAAGAAATTAAAATGTATAATATGCTTGCTAATAACCATTTTATTTAATTTCTCTTACAATATGGACACCACTGAAACTATATTGATTAGCGTTCCCAAGTTCTTTTTCCTACTTGAGCTATATTATATAAGAATTTATAAGTTAAAATTTAATTCTTATCTCAGAAACTTCATCAGTGTCCCATTTGCTCTATTTTTTTCTTCTTTCTAATCCAGATTAAAGTTCCAGGGGATATCTCTTGTTTTTTGAAAAATAATTTAAAAATTAAATTCACCAATATTAATTTATATAATATTTCTTAATAAAAGCAAGAAAATAAGCCATTTTTATGTGCAGAACGAGGTCACTGAGGAACAGGACTTTGTAAACTTTTCTCTAGTCAGGAGAAACTTCACTTTTATATTTTCACTTAATTAGTCATGTGAATATCTGTCCCAAACTTTAACTTTGTGATATTGAGAGATTGCAAAGGGTAAAAAAAAAAATGTCCTGAAGAATTTGTTTTTAAAATGTCTACTTAGAGTGAGTCACAGTGCCACATGCCTCTAATATCAGTACTTGGGAAACTGAGACAGGATGATTGTAGGTTCCAGGCCAGCTTCTGCAACCAGTGAGAACCCGTTTTCCCTCTTTTGAGTTAAAAAATTAAATAGATAAAGAGCTGGGGGATGTAGTCCAAAGGTAGAATGTCCCTGGGTTCAAAACCCCACGCCGTATGAAAAAAAAAAAGTCTACTTGGGATGAAAATCAAAAAGGATATGCATCAACAATGTCTGTCATTTGGGATCTCTAAAGTTATAGAATATCTTAAGTGGTAACAATGTTCAGATCCAAAGCTGTCCATACCTACAATGTTTGTAGGTTAAATTTAAAAATAGCATACATAGCTGGGCATGGTGGTACATACCTGTAATCCTAGTTCTTGGAGGCTGAGACAGGAGGATTGCAAGTTTGAGGTCAGTCTCAACAACTTACTAAGGCCCTCAGCAGTTGAGATCCAATTTCAAAATAAAAATAAAATAAGGCTCAAGGTTAGCTCAGAGGTAGAATGCCTCTGGATTCAATCCCTGATAACACATATACACACACACAGACATACACACACATGACACACACATGTATGTGGTTCAATTTTATGGAAGAAAAAGATATGCAAAAAAAATGCAGCTCAAAGGACAAAAGTAAAAAATTGGAGATTTCTTGTTTTAAGTGTTCTGATCAGGATTCCATCCTATTTCCAGGAAAGGTGACTACCTCCAAGACAGTGACTGTGAGGCTGGCATTCTACCAAAAAAACAAAAAAGGCTGCCGAATGAAATCCTTTGAGCACAGAGGATAAACTAAGATAAACTCTTTAAAATTACGTCGATCTTAAGGTGGACAGGTCTTGGAGGTTGTGGTCTTGGAAGCCACAGCTACTCTCACACTCCAAAACATTAAAGAAAGAGTAGTGTTTAGTTATTAACCTCATGCACAAAATTACGGAGTCATAAGATGAAGGCAGGTTTTCATAGTTCCCTTGGTGACTTGCAAGCAAAGGAAAATCGGCTGCATAAGCTCAGCTTCCTCCTTTCTGAGGCAGCTGTGACAGAAATACAATCACTGGATTTGTTTCTTGCTTCTCTGAAAAATTTCTGACAGCGAGGTTAGCCTTTTTCTGTAGGCTAGGGTTAACTCTGAAAATCTAATTTTAGTTTGACTAAAAATAAATTACATAGTATATTAAAAACAAATTACTGAGATGAGAAGAAGCCTAGGGACTTTTATAATTATATATTAAAGATTTTATAAAAATTAGCATACTTTGAGAGATTTCTATAACTCAAAACAGTCTATTTTTTAATAAAATTTGTGTTTACAAGTTTTACCTCAAGCAAAATTTAAGTTCAAATCACTATAATGTGCACCATTAGTCACGGTTCTTCCAGTTACACTGAATAACTAATCCTATCATGTTAATGAAGCAATATAGGATATTTTATAATCTAGATAACATATCTATAATATAGATATTTTAACTGTACCCATAATGTCCAGCACAGAACTTGACACATGGAAGATTCTCAATAAGCATTATTCCAGGAATAAGTTAATGAATGAATGAACACTTAAGGTGTTGATAGACATTCTTTTCTGGTTAAAATATTTTAATTATTTTATTTGTTTCTCATGTTCAAAAAGGTTTTCAGGTTTTTGCTTTTATCAAGCAGGTGTTGAATGCAGTTGGGGAATATATAGATATGACATATGCCTTTAATGTCAGTATGCAAATAGATTAAATTCTCCTCAAAATACAGAAGATTGGCAAGAGCGTCAACAAGACAATCTGGAGCCAATTGGTTATGTAGGCACCCAGGAAATATGTTTCCAAATTTTCTTAGAATTTAACTCTAACCATGGCAATTGAAAAACTTTCTTGTAATGCCATGCAAAAAAAGTTAATTGAGGACAGGAACATAGTAAGTCCAGAAACCAAAAAATCCATGGTAAAAGGTGTTGGTAACTTAAATACTGAATTTCTTCTCAACAATCTCCAAAACTTCAGGTATACTGAAACAATATTCAGGTCTAAAATTAAGTATGTATGTGTAACTCAGAAAGTCTTAAAAGACATATAGTGGCCTTTCTTGTTTTAAATAGCTTCTTTTTCTCTTTCATGATCTACCAAATTACAATTGACTAAATGTACCTTTTTAGTGAAAATGGATTCCATTAGAGTGTAATCTTACCCAACTATTGTTTTCTTCTGCAGGAAATAATGGAGAACATGTGCAAATGCTTAACATCAGGCTCCTGTTTCTAGAATTACAGTTTTAAAGCTGTCAGAACTGCTCAACAGCAAGGATGATCCGAGCTCCTTAGGCATATGAAACACCCTGTTTGTGAACATTTAAATAGGTGAAGCAGGAGAATACTAAATGACTGGCATGGAGACCTTAAAACAACCAAGCAAAGGGACTCGTTCTTTTCTTCTTAGTTGCCAAAACATCCTGTTTTTCCACAAAATAAATGAATCATATTTTTCTAATCTATTTTGAATCCATGAGGTTCTTTCTAGTCTATTTTGTTTTAGTCTCAAAATGTGGTAGCCCTCAAACTGTCCCCAAATTGAGTTATTTTGCCTAAATGTCTTTTGGAAGAAGAGTACATAAATGTATCCACATTTCTCTATCAAATTGTTGTAATCACTTTGGTTACTCAAAGCCATAAAGATTTATTTGTATATCTTCTTAGGCCAGTAAGGACAACCAGTCAATGCTCCTTCCAAAAAATATCTCTGAAAAGTACACCAAGAAGCAGTTTATAGCAACCTTACTTAATTCAGTAGCTTTAGTAAAAAATGAATAGTGATTTTTAGAAATTATAATTATTTCAAATGAAAGTCTCCAGTGGATTCTCCTATAAATGGAATAATTCTACAAGGCATCAGCAATATATTTCCCAAAGCCTATAATAAATCTGTTGTCAGATTTTCTTAAGCAGTATCAGAATAGCTTATAGCTATTTGGAAAAAAATGCCCATTTTTCTATTTTAAAATTTTCTTTATGATTTTCAAGCATTTTTATGTTATCATGTAAACCGATTGTGTTGTAACAATATGATTTTATAACTGATAAAATAAGTTTCTGAATACCATGTAGAAATTTCTCCAACAATTGAGGCATTAAAACTGGGGGACACTGATTTAACCAGTAAGTACATCTTATAAGTAACACAATAAGTAACATCTTATAATCATCTGCTTTAAGTTTATTTAGGAGAAAAAAACGAAAGAATTGGCTTGGAATCAGAAAACAAGCAAAAAATGTAAATTCATATCCTGAACATAAAACTTAGCAGCTTAGTTTTGTGTTCATAGACAAGTGACTTTACTTTCTTGATGATAATTCTATGCCTACTTTCTATCATTGCTCTGAATAGCACAACTGAAGTATGTAAATCACTCAGCAAAAGGTATAGATCATGGTAGTTTGTAAGATTTTTAAGAGTGAATTAGCAGTGACCCTACTTTATTAAAAAACTTTACTGAATGCGCATATACATATATACATATATATTATTTTCAGTGAACTTTTTTAATCCAAGTTTTATGTGTTTAATTAGAAAGGATAAGCTACATTTAAACAGTTAAATTTTTGTGTGTAACTTCTGATATTCTAGACACATACACAAAAGTTTTAAGTTAAACGGTAAAAGTTTGTTAAGATTTAAACTCTTCTAATAATTATGGTACGAAGGCCTATGGAAGGCAGGAGTCTATTTCAAAATCTTATCAGTATGAGCATGAATAAGTGTGATAATGAAATATGTACTGTGAAAAGAAATACAAAAGAGTTGATAAGACTGCATAATATAAGGAAAGTATGTACATGGGTGATAAAACAGAAATATAAACAGAAACAGGCCAAGGATTTAAAACAATGCATAGCTTTATGACTAACCCAAGATAAAATCCCACCAAAACTACTTATTGGACCTAAGATTTGCTGTAAGTCTAATGCAGTTTTATTTTCACAAAGCTCAGTCCTTGATTAATGTTAATTTCTGCTTTCAGTATAGATTCTTTTTTGCTGGTATTGTCAACTGAAAAAACACATTAATAGTTTTGAAATGATGTTAATGGGTAGAGATTAGGACACAGTATTGTTATTTAATTCAGCAACCGTGTAGTATTTATTTAAATTAGAATAAAGACTCTTATTTACAACATTTGGAAAAAATGATTATGGGTTTTCAAGCTAAGCAAAATTTGGGCAAACAGTATTGTAACCCTAGACACTGAGCTACTTTTAACACCTGAAACATTCATTACTCAGAGTGGAAGCCTCTATTCCAAGAGCAATAGGGCAATTTAAACCTACATAACTCAATTTGTTATGAGCATTTTGCAACTGCTTAGCATCATCCTGGTCCCTGATAAACTCGTCTTTTCCACTTACTTTTTTCCTATTCTATCTGTGAATCAAAGGGGCCCTGCTCAAGATTCCTAAATTGTGGCCCCTTTGATACATAGTGTACCCACATGAGCCAGAAGACAGAAGAGGGAACAAATTCCTAAGGTCCATTGCGTGCCAGACATGACATCAGACTGTATGCTTCTCACATGCTTCTCATTAATTTCTTATGCAAGTTTATTATATCCATTTTACAGGTGAAGAAACTCAATTTAAATTGTCTCCTGAACATGGCCATCACACCTGGGAAGTATAGATCTCACTACTACCTTCAAAACCCCTGAAATCTGAGGTACATATTTTCAATGCTACAACTCTTAAATTGTACTAACCATAACAAAGTTGAGCTTTCTGGGAGGAAAAAATAGGTATGTGTGCCCTGTGGTTTGACTTCTTTTCACTTCTCACCATATCACAATAGTAGGGCTCTTCTCTGTACTGAATTAAAACCCTCTCCCTATCTCACTCAGAAACATAAAGCTTTTGCCTGGCGTGGTGGCCAGGTTTGTAATCCCAGCATTCGGGAGGCTGAGTCTGGAGGATCCCAGTTCCAGAAAGCCTCAGCTAATAGGGAGATCCTGTTTCAAAGTAAAGAATAAAAAAACAGGGAAGGGAGTATAGCTCAGAGATTGAATGCCCCTGGGTTCTTCCCAGACCCACAAAAAAAAAAAAAAAGAAAAAAAAGAAAAGAAACAAAGCTCCAATGAGATTAGGCATTATGTTATAACATAACTTTCCAGCATTATACACCAGATAACATATAAAGAAACACACAAAGCCAGGAATTTCTGACAACCATGAGAAGCTAGGAAGAGGCAAACAAGGGTTTCCGCTGGCTCCTCCAACGAGAAGATGGTTTCAGCATTTGAACTGTGATTTCAAACTTAACCCCTTGGGCTTTATGATAGAACACATTTCTGTTGTTTAATACCTCTTAGTTTGTAATCCTTTTTTTATAGCAACTCCAAGAAATGATTAGAAACTTTGGTAACCTAAAGCTTTCCTATTTGAAGTATTTTCTAAGCAATTTAACTCTATTATGATGATATTCCTATTTTGTGAAGATTAAGGAAATATATATTGGAGGCAACAGAAGTAGAGTTTATATGAACTAAATCCTGATTGCTGTAGATTTTAATTAGTATATACTTTTTAGTATATACTTAAGGCTCTTAGCCCAAAACCTGGGAGCTATCTAGTGCTCAGTAAAGAAAAGTACATTCTCTTCTTGTTTCTTCCCTCTGGTCTTAGATTATCTGCAGATTTTTAATGTTTTAGAAGACAAAGAACATGGCTTACCATCTCTCATGCCATTTGGTACATTGTCTTCCTCATAGGAGATAACATGTATGTTCAAAAAGGTGAAGAATTATATTTTCATAAAAGAATGAAAGACTAAAAGTTTTCCATATAAAAAGACATGAAATAATACACTAATGGTTTAATTAGGAAAAACATTTTAAATTCAAAACAAAAATAATTCTTTGTCCTTTGAAACATGAAAGACTTATTATTCCATTACCTACATTGGACTATCACACACCTCATCCCTGGAAAACTCACTTGTCTTACACTCAGCCAATCAAAGTTAAGCAGGAAGTGAAATGTTACATTCCATGAAAATCTTACTGTGAACTTAATTTTTTGCACTTGGTACATAATGACTTTTCCATCTTCCTTCAAAGAAAAGAAATCTTCGATTTCAAAACCATGTGTTAGAGGGAGGGAAAAAAAATCTGTCCTGAATTATCTCATTCTGAACTAGCTGCAAGACCATTCTCTCAGAATGCCTGATTTCACAGTGCATAGATATGCAAACAAATTGTTCACATCTTTTAAGTCTACATGCTAGTATTGTTTAACTCCTAAGTATCATCGTGTGGCTACAGAGTTAGCAGACCTACTGGTTGTCTCTGCTTTTGACTTGCTTTTTCCATAAGCAGAAGCTGGATCTAATTTCTAAATGAAAGACCTCTTCACCGAAAATTTATTTTTACGAAGGAATGGCTTTACAGTGTTTGCCATTTGGGTTCTTTTATTTGGTTTTTTATTCTCTTCGAAATGTGAATGGAAAATGTTTATCTGCTAGAGGGCTTCACATGCTTCTGCTTTGCTGGCTCCATGAATTCTACTGCCAAAAAAGAAAAAGAAAAGAGAACGAAAAACACTAGTCACTGAACAAATGTTGTGTCCAAAGCAAATTTGGTGTAGCCTAAAAATGGTGTACATTTAAAACCAATCCCAGTCTAATATTCTATATTTTGGACCTGGGGTTGTTAGGCAGCTAGATTAGAGATGAGCAGGGAAGGGAAAGAAATGGGACCGAGGATTTGACCAGATCTCATGAGAGGAGATAAGGATCTGTAATTGTTTTAGAGACTGCCTCTACCCCCCAGGATAAAGGATTCACTTAGACTCTGGAGAAAGTCTCCAACCAGGCAGAACAGAGCAGACACACTAAGTAGTGGTTGAAAAGGAGAGAGTGGCCTCCCCAAATGCACATGTATTGGGGGAAAATAAAACTTGACCCATGGAAGACTCCACGTTGTTTTTCTACTTGCAGAAATGGACACCTCCAGACCCTCTCTCTGGAGTATAACAACCTCTTTGTCCCATACGTTTTCTCCCCAGAGAAGCTGCACTTTCTGGATTTTCTCTCTCGTAACCAAGCACTTTCTCGACAACTCTCTTTATCATAGCCTTTTTAAATTACTGTGCCCCCACTTTCCAAGTAAACCTCCTCTAATCCCTTATTTGTGCTTTTTTGTGTGAATGCCTTCCATGCAGAAAAGCAAGACCTAAAGTGTTGCCAAATAATATTCAGAATAAAGAGAAGCTTCACCCCATGACAGAGTTCTGGGTCTTCTCCCTGTCACAACAGTTAAAACAGCTCAGTGATTAGAAGCACAGGTTCTATGAGCTTGAATTCAGCTGTGTCCCTTAAAAGTTGTGTGAACTTAAGCCAGGTGCAGTGACAACTCAGGAGCTCTGGGCAGGAGGATCACAAGTTTGAGGCCAGTCTGGGTCATTTAGCAAGCTCCTCAAAATAAAAAAAAGAAAAGGGCTGAGAATGTATCTTAGTGGTAGAGCAACCCTGAGTTTGATCCCCAGTAGCACAAAAATAAAGAATTGTGTGACCTTGGACACATCACTTGACTTTTCTTACCTTCATTCCCTTTTCTGTAAAATGGGGATGAGGCCCATCCTTTGGCACTATTGCAGGGATTATATTAGGTAATGCATCCAAAATGCATACCAAAATTAGGTAATGCATCAGTAAGCAAACACATTCCATAGGTGGTTCACACTACCTAATTCATGGCATCAAGTACAGAATTATGATTATGAGTAGACTGGGTGTGAGACTTTTAGCTCAAATCCACTAGAACCTTATTAATAAAAAGGGGTAGCAAGGCTGGCACTTTCTGAGGATGCTCAGATAGAATCTGCTTCATCCTCTCCCCTAGCTGCTCCTGGTTCACTAGTAATCCTTGGTGACCCTGAGTGTGTAGATCCCTGCCTTCATCATCACACAGCATCAGTTATCCCTGTGTGTGCCAGCTATCTTGAGGACACTCAGAGGAAGTCAGGTACAGAACCTTCAGTCTTTCATCCCATCACCAAGTCAAATAGTAGATGTATATGAGAGCCAATACAAATCTCCACCAGTTCCTACTGGCTTCACCCTGCCCAGGTATAGGTCACCACCTTTTGTGTCCTACCATTGTGTCCATACATTACCTTTTGGGCACTACTGAGAAGACTGGTCACCCAGGTATATCCCCTAGTTGACCAGAAAGACTCGAGGTTCTCGAGTGATCACCAACTTAGACCTTCATTGTACGATGGGCCAACCTTAGCTCAGAGCCACTTCCCTGAAGTTCTTATTTGAATAGATTCTAACTTAAAGATGCTCACTCTCTGGATTTTCCCCATAGGCTTCTCAGCCAAGCACATACAACAAATGCCTGAGCCTGCAAGTTCCTTTCCCACTGAGCAGAATTACCATGGCAACAACATGTAGGATAAAGTTCACCTGCCTCAGGACAGCATCTATCATCATCACATCACCTGGGACCTGATTAATTTATAAATCAGTAGATTCTACCGTGACCTAAAAAATTAGGATTTGTATTGTAATAAGATCCCATAGTAATTTTCTGACCCATTTAACTTTGGGAAGCACCACTCTAGAGTTATATAAGTCTTGCATTCTGAACTGATAGATGGGCAAAAACTCATCAGGATTGAACTCATGTTCCCTATTTGCATATTTGTTTGATTTACTGCTGTCATGAGGGATAGTAAAGAAAAAGAATTGATGAAGTAACATGGTTCAGTATCACTTATATCCATAATACTATGTGGAGAAGGCCTGGAAGAGAGAGAGAGAGAGAAATGCAAGAGAGAGAAAACAATTTAAATTATGCCCACAACTCTCTGTCATATTATATTATTAGAGTCAGTTCCAAAGTTCTGATCTCAGGAGCATCTCAATTCATTGTAATTCAAATGTTTAGAAATGCACATTTTTCATCTACTATCTACCAGAGCAACAGAAGCTCAGCCAGTTGACAATTGTAGTGATCTATTCCAGCACTAAATAAATGATTATGTTGATTATTATTGATAGACCTATGTTGGGGTTTGTAATGATATCTTCCTAAGAAATGCTCAAGTGATTTAGAATTCCAATTAAGAATCTAAATATTTATTCTACCACAGTCATCCTAACCATATCAATCTATTGCACATGCATTTGGCAAAAAAAACACTACTAATAAAATTTTAAAATTTATAATTCTATAAAATAATATAAAATGTGGCAAAATCAAGTATCTGCCTAAAGGTCATTATATTATAATAGGCAGAATAATAACACCCTAACATGTTCACATTCTAATTCCTGAATCCTGTCAGTCCATTATTGTAGATGGCAAAAGGGACTTTGCAAATATGATTATGTGAAAAACTTTAGGATGGAAGAAATTGTTCTGGAATTTATGAGTAGACCCTATCTAATCACATGATTCTTAAAAATCTAGAAAAGCTTTACAGGCTATAGTCAAAAGAAGATGCTACTAAGGAAGGAGCATTGCAAAGATGGAATTTGAAGAGGACCCAACCTGCTGTTTCTGGCTTTGAAGGGAGCTCAGGACTGTGAGTAGCCTCTAGAAACTAGAAGAGGCAAGGAAATAAATTCTCTCTGAACCTCCAGCAAGAACTCAGCCTAATGACCCTTTGACTTTAGTCCAGTGAAATGAACTTTGAACTTTTGACCTAGAGAACAGTGAGATCATTTGTTTTGATTGAAGCCACTAAGTTGATGGTAATTTATTAGAGTAACACTAGAAAACAACACCAGAAAATGAAAAACAAAAAAAGACCTAAATTTATTTCTTCCTTATAGATGTCTTACATACTTTTCCCTAAAAGGTGGAGACATACTGGTTGTGCCCTGAAATCTTCTATTCTTTCTTCCCTGGGTGGTATTTGGTCTTCACCATTTTTCTAATTCACTTAGTAACCTCATGTATTCTGTTTGAATCATTGTTCTGAGCTTGCAATTAAAGGGACAGCAAATATTTTTAGACCAAAGTAGGAGATAAAATGAGATTTTTATCTTATTTTGTTTTCTAGTTTCTAATGGACTCTTTCCATTAGATAAAATATATTAGGTTCATACAATTATCAGGAGAGCTTCGTGAAATATTTTCTTTCCCTGAGTAAGCTACTCTGATAAATTGTTCAGCTTCATTTAATAAACAGTTTTGTTTTTGTCTCTAGAGCAATGTGTACCCAATTTTGGCAACAGCATATCAGAACACTAGAAAAATACTCAGAGAAGGCTATTGTCCCTGTTGTTTTATGTTGTTATTTATGGTATTGAGAATTGAACCCAAGAGTGCTCTATCACTGAACTACACCCACATCCTTTTTAATTATTTTTTTTATTTGTTTTGAAACAGGCTCTCACTAAGCTGCCAGTTTGCCTTGAACCTGTGATCCTCCTATCTCAGCCTCCCAAGTACTGGAATTACAGGTGTGTGCCAACACACCAAGCTTATTGTCCCAGCTTTAAAACAATGTAAGCACATAAAACCTAGAGTTGTAACATCATTGGAAATTTAAAATTATAATAACTTTCTAGATATAAACCTATCATGATTTCAGTGACTAATTCCAACATTTAAGAAAATGTTGAAAATAAAAGCTAAAGTATAACCGGGAGTGGTGGCACTTGCTTGTAATCCCAGCATTCAGGAGGCTGAGACAGGAGAATCACAGGTTGCAGACAGCCTCAGCTACTTAGTGAGGCCATTTGCAACTCAGTGAGACCCTGTTTCAAAATAAAAAATAAAAAATACGGTTGGAAGTGTAGTTCGGAGGTAGAAGGCCCCTGGGTTCCATCCTCAGTACCACACACACACAAAAAGTTGAAGTACTAACATGTGGTCAAAAGCCAAAATATAATTAGTGACCTAGAAGGTAAATGTTGCTAATCAAAATTAAAGAGCTAGATTATGATTTCAGAGTTCACATTAAAATAACTTTAAAGAACAAGTAGGGAGGTTGAGACCGGAGGATCGCGGTTCGCAGACAGCCTCAGCTACTTGGTGAGGGCCTCTGCAACTCAGTGAGACCCGGTTTCAAAATAAAGAATTTAAAAAAAAATAGGGCAGGGGGTGTAGCTTGGAGGTCGAATGCCTCTGGGTTCCATCCCCAAACCCACAAAAAAAAAGGAACAAGTAGTTTTTCCCGTGTTATTAATGATAAACGTATTTTAATATATACTTTTGGTAGTGCAGGCAGGGTATTCAGCATGATTCAGAAGGAAGAATTTCAACATTTCAAGGATGGATAAGTTCAAAGCAGTCTGTCTTTCTGTAAGCCCGACTAAAGTATACCCTGGGAAGGAAGTCCTCCGTGGTCTCAGATCCTCTTTCCATGCCTAGCAGCACCTGGCTGTGGGCAAAAGGAATACCTTTAGCAAACAACCTTTAGGTGACTAAGAAAGTTTGTTTGTCTGGGTCAGATTTCTAGGATCTGGCTGAAATTTTTAGTGGCTCCGAGATCATGTTACTTGCACATATTTGTCAAGTGTTAAATTCTGTGATTTTCTTGATGGCTGAATTAAGCGCAGATGGTTCTCTTTTTACTTTTTGCTCACCCCTTCCCCATACCCATGCTGTGTACCCCTCAATCAGACTCAAGTGAAAGACAAGCACAGGGAAGCTGAGGATCTCTGGCTTGTGTCCTATGTATATAAAAAAAAAAAGTAAAGTCAAAGTTAAGGAAGCCTGGAACTGTAAAATAAGAAGCAAAATGTTGTTCTCAAATTTTGATTGGGAAATACATCATTATGCAAGCTAACTGAAATAAAACCTTAACTTACCTCGACTATAAAACATATGTGTTGGGAGCAGTGACAAGAAGGAAGCTACGTTCATATGACAGTTGTCAAACATGTACACACTGAAAAAGCCTTTCAAGGGAACAATATTTCAGATGAAATAAGATATTCTTTAAAGTTGGACTTTGTTTCATATTTTCAGAGCTAATAGGTAAAATAAACGGGCACATATACCTTGAAAGAGCAACTATCACAACTTTGATTCTCTTAATTTTTTCTCCAGTAAGATGATCCTGCATTTGCAAAACACTGGTGATTTGGTTGAGTTGATTTATAAATTTGTGCTTAGGTGGAGGCTTCTCCCTGTAATTTTTATACTCCTCTGATTCAACAGAATCAGGAGCAATAGATGTTATTTTATTTATTATATAGCTATGACAATTCCTTGTCATGATATTCTTTGTCATCATGGCTTAAGAAAGGTGGCAATGAGGAAACAGGTTGTATTTAAATATGAATATATTTTAAACCTAGAACACTGGACAATAAGAAATGGTTTAAGAAAAAAATCAAATAGCTTAGGTGTTCTGGTGCAAGGCCTAAGGACTAGAGGCGATTTTCTGACCCAAAGCCCTGTCCATAAACATGCTTTGAATGTGACTCCAAATCAGCAGTTCTGTTGTCCTCTTAAAGTGCAATGACCCTCAACATGGTTGAACATTGGAATCACCTCAAGAACTTTAAAAACTACCAATCCTTGGATTTTACACTAAAAGGCTTGATGTGATTGGTGTGAGGTGTTCCCTAGCACCAGATGATTCTGGTGTGTAGCTAAGTTTAGAGGCTGGCATGTTAGGTAGATGAAGTCATGTTCTGTGATAAGTACATACACATTAGGACGTACTTGATATTACTAGGGTTGGGATAAATGTCAGGCAGTGATTTCAATGGTCTTTCATTTGTACAGGCTTGCTGGTCCTCTGGAAACATCAATTCTCAGAATGTGAAAGCTGCCCAAACTTGACCCCTGCTCCTATCATCTCCCTTTCTGGCAGAGTTTTATCTGACTCAACTCCAGAGTTCTCTACAAGTTATAGCCCTAGTTATATCCCAACCTCTGATAAACAGGGTCCATAGAAAGTAGATTATCTCTAATCACGACCATTAAAACTAGTGAACTACATAGGTTAAAAAAAGAATTTCTGGATCATGTGGTAGGTTTGTTTCCATTCTCCTGAGGATCCTCCATACTGTTTTCCAAAGTGGTTGCACTAATTTGCAATCCCACCAACAATGTATTAGAGTTTCTACTTCTCCATATCCTCGCCATGTCTATCAACAGATGAATGGATTACAAAAATATGGGATATGTACACAATGGAATTTTACTCAGCCATAAAGAAAAACAGAATTATGGCAGTTACAGAGAAATGGACAGAACTGAAGAGCATTAGGCTAAGTGAGAATGGTCAATCACAAAAAGTAAAAAATCAGATGCTCTCCCTAATAATTGGAAGCTAGGGAGAAAAAGGGTCTTGGGAGGAACTCTGGTGGACAAAGGAGAAACCAGAGATGAGCAAATAAGGTGACCTAACTGAGGGGAATGGGAGGGAGGAAGAAGGAAATTCCTAATGTACATGATGTACATTCACAGACATCTCAATCAGTAAGCCAAACATGAGAAAGGAGGGGGAGGGCCTGGGGTGGGAGTTGGGTAAGTGCTAAATAAATGATTTGTACATGTCTGCCCTAAAAAAAAAAAAAAAGAAAAGAAAACTAAAAAAAAAAGAACCCTATTTTAAGGTTGAAGAAAAAAGCATTTGTAACTCAATATTCATTCATTCACTTATTCAAATATATTTACAGATCTACTCTGTTATTTGTGCTAGGCATGGACATATAATGCTTAAAAGGCTCTGTCTTTCAATTTAGTTGGGAATGAGAAGTAATGCTGACCATAAATATTCAGAATGGTAGTAGTTACAATGAAACCAAATACAAGGTGTTATTGGATCACCTAGGAAAGAATTTTGTTTTGTTTTGAGAAGAAAGGTTTTTGGAGAAACTTTTAAGAATTCTAGACAGTAGGATGAGTAAGAATTATCTGAGTAAAATTCCTAATGGGAAAAACAAAAACCACCATGGTGCTAGGAAATCATAACTAGTGTTGTAAATTAGTTGTAGACTTGTAACTCACGATGGACTCACATTAAGGCAGTTAAACTTGATTTTAAAGGTGAGAGACACAATTAAATCTGCAATTTTGAAAACTCATTCCAGATACTATATGGAAAATCAAAGAAAAAGGGTCAAGGTTCCTTCTTCAATGCTTCTCATATACAAAAATGGATTTACACACATACTCACACACACACTGAAGTTGAACTTACTTTCTCTAGATTTCAGGTGACTTATTCAGTATTTTTTTTTTTTTTGAAACAGGGTCTCACTGAGTTGCAAAGGGCCTCGCTAAGTAGCTGGGGCTATCTGCGAACCCTGATCCTCTGGTCTCTGCCTCCAGAATGCTAGGTGAGAATTGTGTGCTACCATGCTCGGCTTTATTCAGTACCTAATTAGGCTTATACTTGTTTCCATATTTTAGTATTTAACCGTCTAAAATTATGTCAAGTAAATTTAGTAGTAATTATAGCATAAAAATTCCTGAATTTTCTATTTTTAAGTAGAAATATTCAAGAGTATGTAGAAAGATGAGAGCTGAATATAATGAAAACTGCATGTACATTTTAATTTGAATATACTATGAACCTAAGTTGTTTAATTATAATGTATTAATAAAATTAAAAATAACCTTTATATGATGTATAATTGCAATATACAAATAAAAGCATCAAATGGATTATTTAAAAGAAGCATCATGTTCTTACTTTAAAAACAGGAATATTTGATTATCTATCATGCCCTTTAGTACATTGCCCAATAAGCAGAGAATTTGTTTGCAAATCTGATAAGTTAATAGAAAAAGAATGGACATCGAGGGTCATAGTAGGACAAATATATCTTCTCAACTCCTGAAATGTCTTCATACTAATAGTTTTTTTTTTTTTAACATGGAATGCCAGATTACTGTAGGACCAATTCAAAAGATAGACCTGTTCTTCCACCTTCAGAGCAGGAAAAAAAACTCCTTAATTTCAACACTAGAGAATTGTACTATATCCTTTCTTGATTACTGCTCTTTTGCCACTGCTTTGATATCTGAAGAGTTCAGAAATAAAATAAGAATAGTGGAATTCAAAAGTAATGTCACAACTGAGGAAGGGTCTAAGCTAATCTCCACTGGCAGTTTCAAAACCACTGAGCACTGGCACAGCGGCAGGAGCTTGGAAGAAGGTATCAGAGACTCCCAATATTTTTTGTATTTTTGAAATGTTATTACAAACAAAAAATCTGAAAAAAATGAAAGACCACAAAAGAGCTAAACATCTGTAGCTGAAAGTGTAAGGGGAAGAAAATGAGAACTTATTTTAAACATATGTATTAATTATTGCACAAAGCCGAGGAGGAGTTTGCAGCTGGGAAGGGCAGAGCAAAGGAAAAATGAAATTTTATTTCAGAATAAATTTATGAAATCATGCTTCATCAAGGGAACTTGCAGCTGGGGGAGGGCAAAGGGACAGCAATATTTTTCAAATAAGTCACTCTAATAAAATACTGGAGCCCTCACTTTGACACAGCATTGGAAGGGACATTCTTGAATCAGTATCAAAGTGGAATCCGGCATTTTGTTACGCAAAAAGCACTTCTGGGCTTCTTGGCCAGCAGAGATTTTTCTTTAAATGAGTGCTTGCTAACCAGTTTCTAAATCTCTGTAATTCTGTGGAAATTTTCCTCCAATTACTGAGAATAAGAATTTGGCTCCAGGTGACTGTTCCTCAATTCCTCAAATTTATACTTCAAAACAATTTATTTTCCTCTCGGGACGCCAAAACATTTTACCATCTGTGAAGTTTGCCATCACTCTATGGCTTCAAATTACTTGTTTTTTACATATAATCATTATAATCATCTTCATCATCAGTTTCATCATCATCATCATCCTGTGGGATTTTTCCTTTCATTTAAATAATTTGACTTACCTATTAGTAGGCTGCCTTCCTGAAAGGTGAGAAACACAGAATGTCCACACTCCAGGAGTATGTTTTCAGTCAAACCACAATAATGCTTCTTGGGTAATGCCACTGTCAACTTAATGCCATAAAATGTCCAATAGTTCTCTTTCAAAGTATAAGTTAACATTTTATTAAAACAGCTAGATATCAAAATTATTCAGCAATAGGAATAGGGAATGATTTATTCCTATTTCTTAATTGAAATAATCTACTAAGCACACAATAATCAGTAATTTCACATAACTTTTTACTGTTATAACTTTAAGCTGAGCCAGGATTGGTGGTGCGCATCCGTAAGCACAATACTCAGAGGGCTGAGACAGGAGGAAAATAGGTTTTGAGGCTAAACCCCAGCAACTTAGTGAGACCCTTGGCAACTTGGCAAGACTGTTTCAAAAGTTTTTTTTTAATTTTTTTAAGGGCTTGGATATAGTATAGAGGTAGAATGCCTCTGACATCAACCCCCATTACTAAAATACAAAAAAATAATAATCTGAATATTTAATTTAAATATTCCCTCAAGATAGGACAGGGACATGTTTGCTTTCTGTGTTCCTAGTTTTAGGACAATACATATTTCATAAGAGGTTCCCATTAGATATGATTAAGAGAATAAAGGTGGGATCCAACCTTAATAAAAGGCGTTAAATCTCAGAAACGGTAACATCAAATTAAGAAGAATGAATTAAACTGCCTCCCTTGTACTCGTGATAAATTCAGAAACTCCTAAACATTTGGTTTCTAAACATTGAAACAGAAATGAGAATATGTCTAAGGAAATTGTTCTCAAACTACTGAGACTTAGAACCTAAGTAGAGTTAAACTATTGAGAGCGCCAGAGTTTTTGTTTGTCTGTTTTATCTATTCATAGTTACCATATTTGTAGTTAAAACTGAAAAAAATAGGCATTCATTAATCTAAAACCATAACTCTATTATAACATGAATACAATACTTTTTAATATTAAAAGCCTGACTTTTAAAAACAAAAGTGTGTTGTGAAGCATGGCATTATTTTACTCTTTTAAAAACTCTCTTGAATCTTTTACAAAAGTCTGACTTTAATAGGAAACGGCTGTATACCGATACCTGCTTCTGCATTCAATCTCTTGTAATGCCTTGTTTTGGTTGAAATAGATAACAGAAATCTGTACTCAAACAGATGTACAGTTTGAAATGGAAGAGTATTGTAATTGATCTTTTAGCTAATTGTGGATATTCTTCTTTGATAACTAAAGGTTATCTTAAAGATTAGTTGTAATATGGAATCTGAAACTTTAACAATGAACACTTCATTCTCTGTGACAATACAATTCTTTGATCAGCTTTGATAAACTATGATTTTGCAACATCACCCAGCTGATGGTTTACAAAACATTGGTTCAAGCTGGGCATGGTGGTGCATGCTTGTAATCCCAGCGCTTGGGAGGCTGAGACAGGAGGATCACCCAAGTTCAAAGCCAGCTTCAACTACTTAGTGAGACTCTCAGCAACTTAGTGAGACCCTGTTTCCAAATAAAGTTTAAAATAGGTCTGGGAAGCTGGGTGTGGTGGCACACGCTTGTAACCCCAGCATTTGGGAGGCTGAGACCAGAGGATCACAGCCTCAGCTAGTGAGGCCCTCCGCAACTCAGTGAGACCCTGTTTCAAAATAAAGAATAAAAAATTGGGTAGGGGGTATAGCTTGGAGATTGAATGCCTCTGGGTTCCATCCCCAGACCCACAAAAAATAAAATTAAATTTAAAAACTAGGTCTGGGAGTATACCCTGAAGGTAGAAAAGCCATGGCCACCCCCAGTACCACCAAAAAAAAAATTTTTTTTTTGGTTCATAGACTTATGCAGACCTTGAAAGTGCAAATCCTACTGTGGCAACAAACACTGAGGTTTTTTTTTTTTTGAAGCAGTGATCACTATATTCATTTCTGAGAAAATACTTGTTAAATACCTCAGTCTGCAACTATAGCTTTTTTGTTAATAATTATTTCAGGTAAAAATGATGTCACAGGCCAGGTGTGGTGGCACATTTTTGTAATCCCAGTACTTGGTAGCCTGAGACAGGAGGATCTCTTGAGTTCACAGCCAGCCTCAGCTACTTAGTAAGGCACTCTACAACTTAGTAGACCCTGTTTCCAAATAAAAATATAAAATACATCTGAGAGTATAACCCAGAGGTAGAAGGCTCCTGGGTTTTATCTCCAGTAACACACACACACACACACACACACACACACACACACACACACACACAGTGGCACAAAAAGAAAAAACAGGTATTTCAGTTCCCTGCTCAAGTATTACACAATCATATTTTAGTTTGAATCAAAAATGCTTTATATGGACTTCTCATTCATCACACAGAGTATTTGAAGATGTATACTGAAGGGTTCTGGTGTAACCAAAGTAACATTTGCTTTTGGCTTTGTGGAGCACATTCTAAAGGGCAACTGGTGTGTCTGTGTGTGTGTGTGTGTGTGTGTGTGTGTGTGTGTGTGTGTGTACCTACATATATAAAATTTGATTCTGAGTTTGTTGGTGAAAATTTAATGTACAAAATATATAGTTTGATGCTACTAACTTGATTCTTGCCAAGGCATCAAACAAATGCACCCAGATTATTTTGCATCATCAATGTAAATATCAACAGTGAGAAAAGGCAGAGGCATCTCAGTGTGATTAATGAGTTTTGACCTTTAAGACTCCTTGAAAGAGTCCTAGACACATGCGATAGTATGTGGCCCAAACTTCAAGAACAACTGGCATATAAAGCCCTTTTTTTCTCAATAAACTAGAAAAAGTAATTTTCTATTTTGTTCCTAAGAACTAATAGAACCACCAATCATCTTTATAATAGTAAATTGCTGGCTTGATATAACATACTATTTAAATAACAAAATTGATTTTAACCAAACACACCAGGTATAACAGGAAAATGCATCCAAAGTTAAACTACTGAAAGGTTTCATACTGGGTGTATATAATATTGTAGAAGGGAAACCTTTAACACTGATTTTTTATGTGTGGTACTGGGAATGAAACCCAGAGGCTTTCTACCTCTGGGCTTTAGTTCCAGATCTATTTTATATTTTTATTTGGAAACAGGGCATCACTAAATTGCTGAGAGCCTCACTAAGTAGCTTAGGCTGCCTTTGAACCTGTGTGATACTCCTGTCTCAGCCTCTGAATACTGGGATTACAAGTGTGCACCACCATGCCCAGCTTGAACACAGATTTTTAAAGAGATTTTGACCTTCTTTTGTAGCAGAACAATTCAGCAACTTTATTTCGCAAATATGATGGAAATAAATTTCATCAGTATTTGTGCCAGTCTTGGTGTTGAAAACCAGAATTCATTATTTTCCTCATTCATTATAAGTGTTTTCATGTTTATACAATTTCCCAGGAAGTTGCAGTAATAGGATAGAAACATGGTTTGCAGAAGAGTTTGATTCTGGGAGCCATGAATTCTTTCCTCAAAGAAAATTGTTTCCAGGATAGGTAGAAATGCTCAGTGAGATGTTTTCAGAGATGGCGATGAAGTAGAGGGATATAGAGTTCATGTGTCCACAGAATGTTTCAGTGGGTGGACATGTGTGAGAGTAGAAAAGGCTTTGTCACTGGCCAGGGAAGAAACTCATAAAAGCTTGAACCACCTTCTCTAAGGCCCAAATCCTTTTATACAACTTGCTCTAATATTGTTCATTCTGCTACTGTCAACATATGGCCTCTAAAATTTACTTGTATACTATTGCCCCTTTTATTTTTATTTTTTTAAAGATTTAAAGAAGGGGTTCAAAAGATAGAAATACAGAGGATAGTTACAGCCCCATGCCATTCTTGGTTCGAGTGAATGCCACACCAAAGATACAACATGTGGACCAGACCTTTTATACCCACAACCTCCATCTTGTTTATGTAATTCTGACATAGTAAACATCCCTTTAAGGTTCCTTCCCTTACTCTGTAAGGTACCCCCCCCCGCCAAGGTGTCTTTCACAAAGGTCAATCTCCTCCTCCCATCCTAGCTAGATTATTATGTAGAGCTGATGACACTTTTTAAAGAACATGCTCATAGATTCTGCCTTTCCTCTCTCATCTGCAGTCATCTGGCCTCAATGGAAGATTCCAAAGTTATCTAGAAATTACCAGGTCTTTATTATGTATTACCTTTTAATTTTTAATGTTTAAATATTTTTAAAAACATCTAATACATGCAAAATATACTTAAATATATTTAGGTCATCAAGCACAGCTATAGACCTACCATTTAACCCCCAAATTAGAAAAGTACCAATAGTGTGCCTCTATTCAGTATACTTCCCTTATCACAGTTCCTTTGACTCTCTCGAAAGTTAACATTATCCTCAATATTATGTATCTTTTTTATGTATCTTTTATTATGCATCCTTTTTGTTTTTTAATTAAGTGATTACACACATATACAAACATTTATATATGTGTGTGTGTATATGTATATATACACACATTTATATAAAGTCTGTCATTAACTATTGTATTTCATATCATGTCCACTTGTAACTAATTCATTTTATTTATCTTCACTCTATAACACTTCATGGTGTTAATCTACCAACCTTTCATACATACTCTTGTCAGTGAACATTTGGGTTGTTTCCTGTCTTTATATACAAGTAGCACTGTTATAATTCTTCCCTCTGCATGTCTTTCTAGTCCACATGCTCCTACATTTCTCTGGGTTATGTTCTTAGAAGAACTGAGAGGTCATACTGTGCATGAAGGCTAAGAGTTACAAGATATTGCCAAATGCTTGTAGTGATTTCAGTCCCATGAATCATATGCTAAAGTTTCACATGTGCACTCGGTACTGTCAGTGTTCTTCACTTTCGACAAACTTAAGTTATAAAATGGAAGATATCTTTACTATTACTAAGATTTGCAGTCTCTCTACTACTACTAAGATTGAGACTCTATTCAAATATAAACTGGCCATTAATTTATTCTTTTCTCAAATGCTCTCATGAGTTTTATTCATTTTTAATGTAGTATTTATTCATTTCCCTGGAAATTATTGATTTATAGGGATGTCTGTATATTCTGGACCCTAATCATCAGTCATACAATATTTGGGCTGCTATATGTTAGTTGCCTATTTTCTACTTCCTTTAAGGTGCATTGGATAAGTCAGTATTCTTACTTTTAAAATATTAAGCTTTATAAATTTATTTTGCCTATAGTAAGGTATTTTTCTAATATCATTTGTTCCCACATGCACAAACAGTTTTTTCCAAAATAATTTTAGATAGTTTCTTATTCCCTCGTTGATCTATGTCTTGGTAAATATCTAGATTCTCTATTATGTTCTACTGATAATGTGTTAATATTACAGAGTTAATTAATAAACTTTGTATTTTTCATTTCTCTTAAGACACAATACTAGTTCATATAAGTGGGATCACAGAGTGACCTGAAATTGAGACAAAATGGTGCTTTTAATTGCCAAAAAATATACTTTTCTCAAATATCATACAAATATCATACATAAGTCATAAAAATCATAAAAGTCATCAATATGAATGAAATAAAAATTAAAGAAAAAAACTCAGTAGTCACAATAAAAATTGGGTGTAAGGGAAAGGAAATCCAAGATTGAGGTAAATGATAGAAACGAGGCTTTTGATATTAATTTTTAAAAAGCAGACTTACCATTAATTGAGTTGGTGAAACCCATGCAGGTGCCGCAGATGTAGGAAAGAAAAAAGATGAGATTTCAATCTGGACAGTATAAAATATGTACTAGTGGAAATTGAAGTAAACCCTTGGATGTATCGCTAAGTAGGCACTGAAGTTCAAGAGAGAGGTTTTGCCTAGAGATAATACCATGAAAATCTTTGGCACTTAAAGCCAGGAGGACATTCAGTGACATAGGAGGTGACTCTGAGTGCCAAGGACTAAGCATCACACTGACTGATTCCCCTGTTCAAGATATTATACAATTAGTTGTCCATGTTTTTGTTTTTCTGGTTAAAATCTATGTTGTTTCCTAGGCATCTCTATTTCCCCAAATTCTTAATTTTATAATCTTCTGGCCAGTGTGGTCCAGGATCAATATAGAGCTCATCATTCTCTAAGATAAACCTTTGTCTTTTGAAAGTCAGAATCTCTCTTTGATATTACATTTCATTTTAGAGTAATGTAAGCAGCCAAATTACTTCAAAGCCATAAACTCTACCTCCCTGTTCAGCCAAATAGTTGTATCTGTTAAAGAAAGAGTTAATTATTTTGTAGAGCATAATTAACTGAAGATGAGTAGGTTTTAGTAAGTGAAATGTAAATTTAAAAATTGTGTTATTGTGAAAGAGAATCATAGACAGTAAGAACATAATCTCAGGCTCTCAACTGTAGTGTGATCAACACAGTTCCAATACTGTTTTTCCTATTTGGCCATACTCATTATAAGCAGTTGTTAGAAGCAGCTGTTACTAAGATGGAAAGGAATGGGAAAGTTCTTAAATATTGCTTTCTTAAGAAGAAAAAAATAAAAAGCCCAAACTTCAAAACATCTGGGCTTTGCACTGGGAAATACTTTTAGTGAAACTGAAATGATTATATGTAAAAGATTATGCAGAAAGAACAGCAAGTAGATCTCTTCTTTGATTTCTACAATTTTGAAATCTTTCGCTTTCTCAGTAGTTTTGTGAGACGCAATGAAAGTTTAATGAATTTGTCTCTTTTTCCTCATTAAAAATGAGCCTTGTTTTAAACCCTCAAAGATTCCTTACCCATTGAGCATACAGTCCTCAATGGTCCCATTTAGGTATACGTTTAAGCTTTGTGTGTCTGGTAACTGCAGCATTTTTCTCCTCAGCTGGGTGTGTCTTCCTTATGAAAAATACCCCAAACTCTGAGAGGTAAAGCAAGGAACCATGAATGACAATACACAATATAAAAGCAGAAATCCAAACCAAAAAGGTTGGCCAAGACTTTTATAATAAACCATCCAGCCATGGTCCCAGCTCCATCTGAGTCAGAGGGTCATGTTATCACCTTAGCCAGACCTGTTATTGTTAGGGAGGTATATCTGCTGTCGCTAGAAAAATAACACAGCCAAGTCATACTTCCCAATGGAGGAGAGAGTGGTGTCAGAATTTCAAGAAGGTCCAAATCAGGACACCTGTGTGCCAGATCGGCCCAGCTGCACAGGAGGAGCAGCCAGGGCTACAGAGCGCCATCTGCTCGGCACATGAAATGCCAGCTTCTTTGCTGAAGATGGGCTTGAAGGATGGGATTCTTTAAAGAGAAAGCTCACAGCTCGGCTGTGACATCCTTAAACTTTCTCACATTTTAAAATAAACAATTTTAGGAAAAGAGGATTAAAGGCTTATGTCTGAGAGATGACAAGCAGGGTATATTGGGAGCTCTAGAGGAATTGCCTCAGAAGTCCTCTCCTGGCTTTTCACTCTGGTGACTGATGAAGTATGACTGTTACTCTCAGAAAATTCCAGGTGTTAAGCACGTGCACATTCCAAAAATGCTCTCTGTTCTTATTGCTGGGTTTGCAAGAATGGGACCAACAAGAGAATCTCTCTCTTCTTCCACTCTTCAAAAACAGAAGGAAACATTCAACCCTCATCTTCACTTTCTGATCAGTGAGAATCTACTCAGAGTAAACATGGCAGACAATTCAGACTCCATTGAACCACGGTACTCACTGTCCGTCCCTGCCACTCCAAGCACTAGTACCTAGGAAACTAGAAACCTGGGTTTCCCACAAATTATCTTTACATCCTTGTTCAGAAATCTTTCATTCAGGAACTATTAGTAATTATCAGGTTTTTGAAATGTTGGTTTTTATTAGGGGCATCTTTGAGAAGGGGCTTGTTTTTGTTTAGTTTGGTTTCTTGTTTTGTTTTTCTTTTATAGTTGTAATGGAGATTTACAACCTGCACCCCTTTCAGATTATCGGCAGAGGTAAGACATGCACTTTAACAACGTTTTCAACGTTTATCAGCATAGTTTATTAGCCTCCTAAAACAAAAATAAAAATAAAACAAATCAATATGGGAAAACAATCTTATTCACTTTTTCAAAAATGAATAACAAAACACAGTGTTTTCCCTTCTTAACTCAGCAAAGCAAAACTCTCTCCTATTTAAACTATAAAGAATTCTTAGTGTGAAGCTAAGCCACCATGGAACTACAGATACAAAATAATGAGCTTGTTCATGACCTACAGGTTAACTTTGTTACCTTTTCCCTGACTGTCTGACTGCTTCTCTCACATATTTGCTGATTAAATGATATTTTAATTAAATGATATTTTAAAATATCCTAGCAAAAAGTAGGTGCTCAACAAACATTAGCTGTCCATATCTTTTAGAAGCAAGACACCATGTTATGCTTGGATATCTGACCATACTAGTGCTGGATGTAAACTATTTCTAGGAACACGTAGGGAAGTACAGTGAAACTATGTTTAATGTCAGATTATATTACCTACAGGTAGACACTGACTATGATTCATCTTTATCTTACTGGATTTTGTGTGTGAGTGCATCATAAGTAGCTGACAGGTACTCTCTTACTTTTTTGTGCATGCATCTTAACTGCACAGTAGCACTCCTTCACATCCTAGGGTAAAATCACAGTGATGATTACTATTGGGACTTTGCTACATGTGCATTTCTTAAATTGGATGGCAAGAACTTGAAATCAATCACTTGCTCATCACTGGCCATTCTCCCTTGGTTTCCTAAGATATTTTAAATGGTTCCTGAAAACTCTGAACAACTTGGTCCCACCATCAGAGTATCCTTTCCAGTTAGTTTCTGACTTTGCCAGAGTGGATTTATTTAAAAAGCAGGATGACTGATGTGGTTGGGTTACACTATACTTTATTGATGTCTACTAAGAACCAGTGTTTTATTTTTAGGTCTTCATTAGGCAACCTCCAGGCCATCAAATATTGTTGCTCTTTTGTGTTGAAAGCTTGTATTTTCTAACAAGAGAACTCACAGTACACACTCCAGTGCAATTTGTGATCAATATCCAGGGTCACTGTGGTATAGGCCCTGAGTACTGGTCACTTGTGCTTTTAACAATAACCAACAGAGACTAAAATTCACTTACAATGCTTTTACAACTGCTGTGAATGGGACCCTCTTGGAAATGTAATTTATTTCAAGGGGATTTTTCTTGTTAAAAAGCCATTTCCTTTTGAAGAGTGTTGAGAAGATAGCAGCAGGGCAAATAATAGGCAAGCAAGAAAATTTACAAGGATTTCCAGAAAGCGTTTTGGAAGCATTGTATTAATTTGAACAATTGCAAAGACATTTTTATTGAGTTAAGAAGTTTAGTCTTTTCTCTGAAATTTTAATAGGATATATTTTGCATTTTTTAAAAAACAAACTTTTGACAGGCAGTTATTTTTTCTTTTTTTCTCCTCTCAGTGCACGCATTTTAACTAACAAGTCACACATGAAGTAACGTGTGTCACCAGATTGGACTCCAGGGAATTGCACTGGGCAGTATTTGTTCCTGCTTCTTCTTTCAGGAAAAGAGTGGGCTGGGGATGGAGAACATACTGTTGGCCCACGCTCATTAACTGCTTCGGGATCACTGAGATTTTCAGAAATAGGAACAATTGTACATAAATTCTGACGAGGTTCTTCCAATTGAGAAGACCTGATCACAGGCTAGCACTAGAATTTATTTTAAGATTTTATAAACCCACAGGGAGTTTCTACCTTAAAGTCCTTGACATTGAAAGGTTTATAGTTGTAATCCCAATACTGTCTTGACTTGGAATGTTTGGGGAAATTTTTTGGAGTTGTTTTCAGAAATGACATCATCTTTCTTTGACATCCTCACCTTTTCTGAGGTATTTGGCTTATGAAAACAATAAAAAGACCACTGAGAGCCAAGTATTTTTAATATGGCATGGTGATCAACATGCAGAGCATTGTTTAAGGTCATACGCTATGGCCTACCAGAAGTAAGCACGCAAATTATTTTTTAAGTTAGCTTTAAAAAATGTCTACATGACAATTCAAGGGAATTTTTTGCGGTAATTAATTTTAAAAAATAATATTTTAATATGCTTTTTAAAATATTTGTGACAAGGTTTCACACATTTATTTCCCAATTTTCTTTTTTCGATACACTTTGGCACACATCTGTGCCCTCCCCATAGTCAGATCTCCCACTCGAAGTTTCCTCTTCCAACCCATGCTGAGGTCACCACTGACTTCTACACTCCATCTTTGTTATTTCTTCCCATACTTCTAATTCCTTGCAAGCCTGCCTCTTCCCACTTATGTTTCTGTAGTGCTTTGTAAATTATAAAATTAGAATCAGATTTCTTCAGGGAGCAGCGAGCTATTTATAAAGGAGAAAATCAAATTTTAATTGCTTCTAAAATATTTGAAAAATAAAATGAAGATTTCACTTCCTTTATTATCATCATAATTTCCATCACATTCAGACCTTTTCATGGCTACTTATGAAGATAGGCTTCTTTCCACAGGTCTCTCAACTGTACATCAATTTATTTATACAATGTAATATGTGAAGAATGACCAAAATAACTTGATAACATTTTATGATAATGAGGATGTGATTTTGAGACTGATATCTAGCTTTGTTTTATTTATGTGTTTTTATGTACAAGAAAAAGCATAATGTTTTAAGTTTTAATATAAAGCTATCTAGATAACTATGAGAAGAATAGAAGTAAAATAATCCTTAAAAATAATTATAAGAAAAGCTCATCAATTGTCCAGCTCTCATACTGTGTTGGGAATGAGGCATGAACTGGACCGTTTCTGGAGGCTGTTCCAACTTTATCATTTCAACTTGATTTTCAAGTACAATGCATTTTTTTCATTGCTACATATACCAAGAACCTAGCATAGCCTACATGCCTGATAAACGTCTATAGACAGTAATTACAGTGGGTAATACACCTAAGAATTAGCAGCTAACTTACCTGATAAGCAAGGTGACTTACCTGAAAAATTTTAATCACAACTGAATTCTGAAAGGTATCAAAGAAAAGTCCTTACCTGGTTTCTCTGACTTTTGACTTTTCATGACTCAGATGGCAGAGTGATTAATTTTACAGACTCAGGTAAAACTGCTTTACTTTAAACCCCAGATTGGCTACACATGTATTTTGTGGTTTGAAGGACAAAGAAGGGAAATAAAAAAAAAGATAATTGGGGATATTGTGTATCATTCTGAGGAGTTTAGACCTCATTAGGTAGAGAATACATTGATCAAATTTTTACTTTAAGAAACTCACTTTAGGAAGTGGGAGAAAAATTTTATATATTGTAATTGTCTAGTAAGAAGTAATAAGGATGCTTTATAAATCAAGACAGTAACAATCTGAGTGGCAATAAAGCAGCAAAAAAATAAAAATTAAGGAAAAAGCAGAATTTTATAAATTAGAGAATAATTGCTTTATCAAGAGGATAGAAAGCAGGAAGTCTAAAATCCTCAAAATTGCTTAAGCGGTTGAGGGTAATGCCAATGAATATAAAATGGAGAGAAAATTTTAGAGAAATAAGGTAATTTTAAACATGTTTAGTTTGAGTTGTTTCTCATGTGTCCAGGTGGATGCAACTCCCTAGAAGATAAATATGTAGACTCTTTCCTGAGAAATTAATCATATCAGTAAAAACCTAAAATCTTTTACTTTCTTTGTATCACTGTAGCCTCCCATTTTGCAGTTTTTCTATCGATAATAATCAAGTTTTCTCCATTTCATTAAAGAATAAAAATGTTTAAAAATCATTATTGTGCTTATTAACCAAAGAAACTATAAGTCAAAAATTATACTCAGAGATAGCTAAATTAAGCCTATTCATTTACTTCTTAAATAATTTGAGTGTAAAATAAGAATCACCATGAGAAGGCATGGAGAAATCTTATCTGCATATTATTAAGTGAATATTGCCAATCCAAAAGGGCAACATAATATTATTCAAACCATATAACCACCTGGAAAAGACTAAGACAATAACAATATTGGTCGTAACAAGGGGATAGGGAAGAGGAAGAGGTGATAGGTAAAGCACAGAGGAATTTTTAGGACATCACTACTATTCTGTATGATACTATCATGGTTTATACACATTCTTATAAATTTGTCAAAACTCGTAAAATGTAAAACAGAGTGAAATCTAGTATAAATTATGGGCTTTAGTTAATAATAATGTACCAATACTGGCTCATCAATTATAAAAAATGACTTGTTATATACTAGTACGAATTAATGTATTTTTGCCATACTAATGCAAATTGTAAATAATAGCGGAGACTTAGAGAGTGGGAAGGGAGCTTATTGGAAATCTGCACTTTTAGCTCGATTTTTCTAAACATAAAACTGCTCTAAAAATAAAGTTCATTAATAATTCTTAAAGGAATTCTACCAGTTCTCTAAACACAATATTTGCCCTGATATTCTCAAATTTATACTATTTTTACCACTCTGAGATTCCTGCATGAATGTCATGAATATATATTTGATAGTAAATGCCTGCTTTGTGATATAGTAATGTGTTTTTAATGGTTTTGAAAAATACTTTTCCATTTGATAAGTTGTTGTAAACTGTGTTCCTCTGTCCCAGTCTATGTGGTGCCACACCAATATAACTTGGCTTTATAACTGGCCATTTTTCTGAACTTTATTCATTCAGAACTCTGTGACCTATAATGTGTCTAAAACATGGTCTTCAAGTTTAGTTTCAGAACCTTAGCAGTGCATCAATTTCTATTATTGAATATCTTACCCAAACTTTCCAAAACATTTTAAAAATAAATAAAATGTAGCACATCTTCAGGTATGACCAAAAAAAAAAAAAAAAAGGCATGAGGATCTTCTAGAATGAAAGAGTCAGAATATTCCAATAGCAAGCAAGAGTTGTTTGAAGCCTGGAAGGATAATTTTTTTAAAAAAGCAACTAAGTAGTCATTGGAAATGCACTAGTACTACTACAATAGTGAAATTGTTGAAGAACTCTAAGAAAATCAAAACAAATAGGACAAAAAGGAAAACAAATTAAATATTACCTTCAACTTTCAATTTCTGCCTATGTTTTTTTGTTTGGTTTGGTTTGGGTTTTTTTTTTTTTTTTTTTTTTTTTTGGTACTGGGGTTCCTGGAAACCCTTCTACCTCTGGGCTACACTCCCAGACCTACTTTTTTCTACTTTTTTTCTAATTTGGAAATAGGGTCTCTTAAGCCAGCGTGGCTGGCTTTGAACCTGCGCGATCCTACTGCCTATGCTTTTTAAATGTAAATCTATCAAAATAGAAGCTATTTATGGTTTCAGTATCAAAAATTATTGAGTTAATTCCATATAATGCATATTTTCCCTTCATAAATTCAGGGTGAAAACTCCTCAAATTTGTTTTTAGTAAACAAGTCAATGTTAGTACAGATAAGTGATATTTTATGGTTTGCAACAAAAAAAAAAAGGCAGAAAAGATACTATTACTGTGATGACCATTAGACTGATGAGGAAGCTATAGATTAAAGGTGTTAAGTTATTTTTTCAGTGTACATCATATTAAAAATTAGGCTGGAGCCGGGCATGGTGGTACACACTTGTAATCCCCGCGCTTGGGAGGCTGAGACAGGAGGATCGCACAGGTTCAAAGCCAGCCTCAGCTACTTAGTGAGGCTCTCAGCAACTTAGTGAGACCCTGTTTCCAAATAAAGTAAAAAATATAGGTCTGGAAGTATAGCCCGAACATAAAAAAGCCCCTGGGTTCCATCCCCAGTACCACACACACACACACACACACACACACACACACACACACACACACAATTAGGCTGGCCAGGTCTATTGAATCTATGTCCAATACTCTCTCAGGTTCACCTGATATCATATGTAGATACCGTAACCATCTTCAACAGCAAAGTCTTAGCAACTAAGTATGGTAATACATGTGGCATATATGCAGAGGGGAAAATTCTTATGCAGGGTACACGATTAAACCTGCCTGAAACCTCAGAACACCAAGTGTCCCATAATTATCACCCACATACTGCTGAAAGTGGAGAGAGGAGAAGTTAAGCACATTCCCAGATGAAGGGATATACCACATCTGGATCAGAGGTTGACAGGGAGTTAGAGAAGGGAAAGTGAAAGCCATCTGAGAAAGATAAATACTCCTCTCTACGAAAGCCTGCTGACCGCTAATACCCCTCAACAGGGCTGACTGTCTTCCTAAAATACGGCTGATCCCCAAACATGATACTCCAGGACCCCTTCTGGACAAGGGAAGTGGTCTAACAAGCCATTGGTATTCAAACTGCCCGTTTTGGTCAGTCAATTCAAGGAGTCGTGATCTGGATTTAAAAACAAAACAAAACAAAAAAAGGAATAGACTTACATAGAACAGAATAGAAGGAATGAGCTAAAATGTAAACATGTCAGACTGCATCACCTATCATGAGTATTTATTTTTGAAACTTTTGTCAGGAGCATGGAGGTGGGGGTAATACTGGGTCACAAAGTAAAATACATTTCTTTCTCTGACAAAATAAGTGTTTAAAGCAATTGGCCTCCATCCTTGTGATTGATGCTTGGATCAAGGTCAAGCAGCTGGCTTTCTCGCAGACCGCCATTGCTTTCTCCCCTTCCCAGGTCTCTGGCCATTGCAGCGCACGCCTTTTGCTAATCGCATCACTGAAGTCTCAGGACTGAAAATGTGAGCAAGGACAACATGTCAAAGCCACTTCCCTTCATTAATTTTGTCTAGAAATCTGCTGACACAGTTGTCATTAGAACATTGAAATCTTTGATAATACATTTGAACATGCACACATTTTCAGCTAATAAAAAGCTCTACATATAATTCATCTTCTGACAGCTTTTTAATCAACTCAAGGCAATTGAATTTAATCCTTACACAGAGCTTCATCAGTGTAAATTTCACAGAAAGCATTGCAGTTGGTTATTTGAAAGGCTTAGGAGTCAGAGGATCCAAGTTCCAATGAGAATCCTTAGTCACAGGAACCTACTACCTGTAGGACATTGGGCAGATCATAATACACCTCCCAGCCTGGTTCCTTCAAGTGTAAAATAAGCAAGTTAAACTGGTTGTTTCCAATGTATCTCCCAGGTATAACTATATTCTATTTTAGTGTGTTGTGTAAGTTCTTGAAGCATTTAGATGATAAAAGTTTCTCCTGGTACTTTCTATCATATACGGTAAAGGTTAAACACATCTGAAGAACTCTCCAATTTAATTATTAAATATTAAATAACAAGCATGTGGAGGCACATGCTTGTAATCCCAGCACTTGGGAGGCTAAGACCGGAGGATTGTGGTTCGCAGACAGCCTCAGCTACTTAGTGAGGCCCGATTTCAAAATAAATAATAAAAAATAGGGCAGGGGGTGTAGCTCAGAGGTCGAATGTCCCTGGGTTCCATCCCCAGGCCCGCAAAAAAATAAATAAATAAAAAATTAAATATTAAAAAACTTAAGGAGACTATCAGGTAAAAAGTGAATTTTAAGAGGCTTTTTGACACTAATAATTAACACATAATTATTCATGAATAACAGATAAAAATAATGCTCTTTAGTACATAGTCCAAGCTACAAAAAGAGTGTATGTTGTCTGTAATATGGATGTGTCTTTTATAATATGCAACATTTTACATATGTAAATCATAGTTACTTTATACTCTAACCAGACACAAATTTCTTAAAACAGACTCATCATAGGGATAAAAGTGAAGGCCATTTAAGCCCTAAGCATTCAAATAAGTAGGGTTAACAAAATAAAAAGCACCTGTCTTGACAGGAACGCACACAGCTTTTGTTCATTACCAGCAAGAGCTAAGACAGAACAGAATTTGGGGAGGATGTGGGCAAATAGACCTTATTTTTATAATCTGCATTCATCAGCTGAATATTTTTATTAATTGTTATTATTATTGTTGCTGTTATTATTGTTTTTGCAGTACTGGGAATCGAATCAGGGGCATTCTACCTCCAAGCTACACCCCCAGCACCACTTTTTTTGTCTTTTTATTTTTAAAACAGAGTCTCACTATGAGTTGCAAAGGGCCTCGCTAAGTAGCTAAAGCTGCCCAAGAACTGCAATCCTCCAGTCTCCGCCTTCTGAATGCTGGGACAAGACTGTGCCACCAGGCCCGGCTCTGCAGCATTTTTTGTTTTGTTTTGTTTTGTTTTGTTTTTTTGATAGCTATTAAAAATCATACAAATTTGATTGCTTGAGTTCTGACAATTTTCATTTAGACATAAAAGTCTACCTTTCATTACAAAGGATTAGTTTGTTGTTGCTGTTATTTCTGGCACCGTTTCCAAAGCTGTTGAGCAAGAAATGTGGCGAGGGAATTTATCAAGTGAATATCTACATATATGACAATTTCCTTTTCCCCAAAGGAAAATAATATCAGTAAAGGAGGGAAAAGTGGAATGAAAAGGAAAAGGGACCGTGAGGAAGCACCAACATTTATAGGTAGATGGCTGTAGAAGAAATAGTAAAGGACATATAGAGGAATGTGACAGAAAAGAAAACAGAGATGATATAGGACTAAGGAAGCAGATGAATAAATTAGATGAATATATGGCAGGCTGCAGGGTACAGCAGGGTACAGCAGGCTGCAGGGTACAGATTGCTGGGGTGGTGGGAGAGTTTACATTTCAAGAGGCCAACCTAATGTCTGTCACACCAATGTCAAAAGATTCAGATGAAGCTAAAATGAGCAGGTGAAAACCCCTAGTTGAAAGTTACTGTAATTTCAGGGCATTTTAAATGATAATTTTCCCCTCTATGGTCCCATTTGGATGAAGGTTTTTAGTCCATTACCAGAAGAAACACTTAACTGACAATGTTTCTAACATGTTAAACTTGCATGCTTTAGATGAATTTCTTATTTTAACATTACTAAAATATTTCTGATTTACCTGAATCATGAAAAGGAACTCAAAATAAAAAAGAGCAAATGGATGGGATGGGAAAGAATGAGCCCTCACTTTCTGAGCCCTTTTAGTAGAAACAGCTGATACTCAAGAGGCTTGTCAGTTTTCCAAATGCCCAGCAAGCTCTGTGGGCCCAGACCCACCGCAGGAGACCAGGAGGATTGCATTTGCAGGGGCTATCTTACTTTGGACAATATCAATTAATGTTGTTGACAGCAGACTTGACCATATTGTTTAGTTATTTTGGTTCCTGTGGCTAAAGAACTAATATTGCCTTGGTTGCTAGGACCTCCACTTGTGGTCGTTTTTAATGTCTGGGTATTGCTCTGTGTTCTTTCTCTAATTTCACCAATTACTCAATTGTGTGCCTGTTTGCTTACTTTCTAAGTGACAACACTGACTTACCATCCCTCTTAATGTTAACATTCAACAGGAGAAACATGACAGGGTGGGGGTGTGACTATTTTGTCATGTTTTCTTAGCCTTAGTGTAATCGAGCTCCTCTGTTTGCTTCACGTTCATCATATGTACTAGTTTAGTGAGCCCTGCCTGACTTGCTAGGGAGATTAATCAGCCCTGGCTTCTTTGGTACATGAGCACTTGACTGATTTCTGTAATGACAGTAGTGACATCAGTGCCATAACTGTGCTCCTTTTCAAAATTCTTTCATAAATATTCTCTCGTATGATCCTTGCTTTTGCTCAAATTAAGTATTACTACTATAGTTGATTTTTATTGGTGTTATTATTGTGAGCCCTATTTTACAGATGAGAACAACTAGGACCAGCGTCATTAAGTGACTTTGCCAAAGGCATGAAGCTAGTCAGTGATGAGCTGGAGTTTAGTACCTTTTAGAAAATTGGGTGCTGTACTGCTGATTCTCAGAAAGGCAGCCAGGAGAGGGAAAAAAGCCAAGGAAAATAGCAAGCCCTAAAACTAGACAGTACCCCTGTGTCTAATGGATGTGGAGGGAATGTGAGCTGAGCCACTGAGGAAGCCTACAAATGTGGTAGCATTCAGATTCAGGGACATGTGAAGGGTTGGAGGGTGCTGTTGGCAGGAGACTAGGAGAGAGGATGGGGACTACCCACCAGCATTTCTGTCTACTAGAAAAACACCACATTTGAACAGGAAAAAGGTGCAGGTGTGGGTTTTTCTTGATAACAGGGAAGCAAGTAGAGACAGAGATGAAATAATACACTGCTATACTGCCTGTCTTTGTGTCCATGAACTTCCAGCATGCTTTAGGCTACTCAAGTAGCAGATGGAAGCAATAGTGGGCTTGAGTTTGTTGTGGCTTTTAATGGAGCAAGGGTTACACCCATGTCATTAGAAAATATAAGAGAGAAGGGTAAAAAGGAAAGCCCATGTTCCCTCTTAAATCTAGAGTAAGGTTACCATATTGTAGCAATGTAGCCAGTGGTTAAATACACAGATCCAAATAATAGATTTGAAGATCACTCTGCTTTTTCAGTCCCCAGAAGAAAGAACATGTGCTTATCCTATTCCACAAAACAAATTATAATATGGAAAGCTAATATCTTCTAGAATAGGTTTGAATGGATAAACCATATTAACAACTCACTTGCCCTAGTTGTGATGCTTTGACTTGTTTTGTCATTTAATGTGCGTATTTACTCATTTTTTTCTTATTTGTTTTAAAAGTATGATTATCAAATATTTAAATGAGAATGTGTACCAAATTATATTAGTGAATCAACCAATTAAATTAGATATTGAAAAATATTTAAAAGAAAATCCGATGGTCATTGGTTCTTTTATTTGAGAACATGAGAGAGATAAGTACCATTCTTTTTTAAAACTTCTACTTTTGTGGTTTTGTACTTTTATGGCTTTGCTGATTTTACCTCTGCATTTCTAACTGGGAGTACACAAATACATCTAAATAAATATTAGGATCCCACAGATATAAGCTGTTGTACTGCTACAAAGATTGTAGAATATGTGTTGGCAGCTCTGTCTTTATTACCTAGACCAATTACTTGAGTTAAAATATAAAATTTTGATATAATGTTCAAATCTCTAATGGTTCCTCTGATTCATTTTTCCAACATGAAGAAAGACATTTGTTGGAAAAAACTCTGGGAGGACATCGGATTGGCTACTGGTGTTATTCGTGGCCTTCCCATCATTGGGTTGAATGCGAAGTCGGCAGTGGCCCAAGGTTGTCAGCAAGAGACAATCACTGGAAAACCACTATTCTAAATATTTGGATGGTGACTTTTCTTTCTGTGGACAGATGTTCCTATAAAAAAAAACCTTCCAAATTATGTATCAATTGACCTCTTTGAGAGGATGGTTTATATTTGTCCTAACAAAACCAATAATTAGAAAAAAATATGACATCCGCTCTAGTTCCTGACAAGGACAAAGTAGGAAAAGAAAAAATTGACATCTGCGTACCTTAAATAATAATACTAAATCTCTGTTATTTCATTTTATATTTAATTTTAAAGTAATGCTACAGGGTACAAAAATCAACATATTAATTATTACTCATCTTATATCCTTTGGGCTTCTGCTTCTAATTTTTAAACTGACTCGAAATTCCTATGAGGACACAAACATATAAATCTTTTCAATGATAAGATAAATGCCTGAGAGTAGGTTTATCTTCTTTATATAAAAAAGTATAAGCAGCTAGGACTATAATTAATTAAAACAACTTTAACAGACTGTTAAGGAGTTACAAGCAGAAATAAGATTGTAATTCATTTTGATGTTATTTCTATTTCAAAGAATGAATAGTTGTAAGAGACTGATTTAAATATATATACATATATATGCATATATATTAAATATATTTCTTCTAAAACTTCACAGATAATTTCATCATGAATTTAAAATGATTATGTAGAAAAAAGAAGAGTGAGCACTACTATCATCCTATAATAGAACTTAGCAATTGCCCTTTATGACATTGCATTATCTTTAAAAAAGAAACTGTAGATTTGAAGCATTCTGGAAAGGAGGAGAGATTGCTGAAGTTTGTATCAGAGGCGAATGTTTAAAAAACAAAAAGACAACGGCAGGATCAGATTCACAGCTGGAGCAAGTTTAAGTCACCTTGTCCTCATGCTCACTCTAGTCTAGGACAAAAATAAAATGATGGATACGTAGATTGTGACTAAAATGCTTTTCTTGCTATTTATTATATAAGCTTCCACTTGTATCAACTATCAATTCTCTATAATTTACAAGGAAAGAAAAATCAATATAGATTGCTTCAAAAATTTAAATTATTTTGGAAAGCTTAATCTTAAAGTGATTAGATTTTGGTGTCAGTTGATGGCCAAAGAGGATTAGCAGATTATTTCCATTTTAGCAGGGGAAAGTTGGGCTGAGGTTGAAAAGAAAAAGTTACACAAATAATTTCAGAAGGTAAAGTGTCACCTACAAAATATAGCAGAAGAGTTTATTTCAGGGAGCACATTCATGACTACTCAGGTGTAGAAATAGATACAACATTTTATTACAGAAAAAGGCAATCTATATTAATTCTTCCTAACCAACTCCCTCAAGTTCAGTTCAATGTATTTAAAGAATTATTTTCTCACAATATAACTGCATTGAAACCACTGTCCTTCGACTGCCCAAGTTATATTAAAAAATCATGGAATCTGAATTTACACTAAACACTTTCAGCTTCTATTTAGAGAATCACGCCAAGAAGCTTATCTACATTTAAAATAAAATTATTTTGTCAGTATTGCACTCATCGCTTTTAAAAGAATTTCAAAATGCTACATTACATTCAGATTAAATTCATCTGTTCATCTCAGTAAGACAAAGTGAAGAGTAAAGAACGGGAGGATCTATTGCAAAGACAGCAGGAGGTGGATTTTTATTCATTCATGAATATTGTAAATTTAAAAGGTAGAATGATTAATTGCCTGAATTTTAAAACAAATTGTTTTGAAGGTGGTTCGTAAAACCTGATACCTCCAACTCCAGTGGTGACAACACACATGTAACATACTTACTCAAAATATACTGGTTCATAAGGTATTGAAAGTTTTGTTTAAAATTAGTTTTGATTTTTTAGCATTTTAAATATTCTCAGGATTTGACATATATGAATATTAAAATTTACAAATAGTTTACATAGACATTAGCAATAGTTCTGCAACTTAATTTATGCAATTATACATATCTGTGTCTGTGCTACCTTTTAAAATCCGTTAGCAATAGCTGCAATGTAAATTTAAAAAATAATGTTGGTAATTCAGCAAAACTATTCTTGCTAGTTCTGTATCCACCATCTGAATGCTAACATTCTTAATTTTCTATGTCAGTTTCCATCATACCCAAAACTGTCTTTGAAGGCAAACCTAAGAATGAGAATTTTAACACCTGTAAAGAATAGTGTGTTTGTCTCTGAGCTCTCTAAATTTTCTTAAAATTTAAGAACGTATTTTCTAGGAGTAATTTACAAATAATCCACTTTGCCTATGGAACAAGTAGAGTCCTGGAAATAAAAATGCTTCTCTTCAAACAAAATCGGGCTGCATGAATTAAGAAAACTGTGGAGCCTAGTCGGTCTCACTTTTACTTTTGCATATTAAGGAAACATTACATTTCTTTAATAATTTCTTCTGCAATGGTAATAAAATTTGTGCCTTAATTCTATATCCTGAAAACATAAAATAGATGATTGTTGAAATTTGCAGAAAACCAAAGACTAAATTTCTAATCTGCCTCCTTAAAGTTACACTCTGTTGTTCCTTATTCCTGCATCTCTGGAAGGCATGTATTTCAACATCATCAGCCACGGATGAAGGCGATGGGGAGCCAAACTTATTAAGTTCAGGATGACAACATACAATTAGTTTTTTATATCAATTGACACTTTGTTTCCAATCTTCTTAAGTATATTTGCTATTATAATAGGTGAAAATTCAATAAAGTTACCTTTTGAGTCTAGAGATTGCTCTAAAAAAGGAAGTGAGATCTTCCCTCTTAAAGTGTCTAATTTTCATCCTGATTTTGAAAATAAAAACACTAAAATTTTTGATCATCACATAACTAGTAGAATAGATAGCCCAACATTATTTAAAAATTCCTCTTTCTGCTTTGAAGAATCTATTTTCCTTCATAACAGCACATGTTTCAGATCATCTTCGAGATAAGTGAAAAGGCCGAATATAGAAATCACCCGTTTACCAGAAGAACTCCTACTATTCAACCAGTTTGCTTTGTTTTACCATTAACACCAATATGCTATTTTTTCTCACAAACCTAGTTGCAAATGTTAAAATTTTATTTTTAAAATTATAGTTAAGTACATAAAATAAAATATATTTCATAGAACTGCTAACTTATGGAGGGCATATCAGAAATTCAATTCATTTGGAAAATAAATCAGTCTTCAATTTGAGGAGATACAAGTAGAGTTGCAAACTCTGTAGGTGTGTGCGCAGGAAGGTGTGTGCAGATGTTTATTTTATTCTTTGTTTTTTGTTTTATACTGGGGATTGACCCAGGATCTTTCTACCCTTGAGCTACAGTCTCAACCCTTTTTACTAATTTTTGTTTTGAAACAGGTTCTAAAGCCTCCCTCTGTTGTTGAGGCTGTCCTTGAACCTGCAATCCTCCTGTCTCAGCCTCCCAAGTACTGGGATTATAAGAGTGAACCACCACGACTTTCAAGTTAGAAGCTCTTTAAAAAGCATAATTAAGTACATATTTGGGAGTATTATAAAATAAATGTGCACAATTTATAACTATTTACATATAGATATGTTGTCAAAACATGAAGGGTAAGCTAGTTTGGGGGATGTGTCAGACACTGTAAAGCCAAGGCAATTGACAGCACTTACATACCTCGCCATTTGATAGAGGAAAATCAGGTATTGTGGCCTAAGGGTGCGACACCAGAAGTGTTCTACAGAAACTCCCAAGATATGCACAGATTAGAATCGAAAGAACCTCAAAAGATTACTGTGTTCCTCTGACACATTAATCTCTCTCCAATTTATAACTTGAAATTAGAAGTCAGAAGCCTTAAAGAAATCCTCTGATTTGGATTAAGGGTATATACATTCCTTCTAACCCTTGCCCCATCTCCTGATGGACTTCTAAGAACCCATATAGGGATAATTGCTGTTGAGAATGTCAAGGTGTCCCTCAGGAAGAGGAGAAGGGCAGGAGAGAGGCCACGTGAGTGTGGAGGCACGTGCAGACGTGAGGATGTGCAAAGGTTTCCTACCTACGTGGACACGCACGCACGTGCGTGTAGACTTTCCTTTCTTGAGCCCTTAAAAAATCGCATAGATGCAGACTTCATAACCCATTGAGAGAATAACTGAAATATTTGGCATTTCAAAGCCCTGGGAAATACTCTCAAGCTGCAAAACTAGCAAAACTGTCCCCGTGAGAGGGCAGTAGGGCGCCAAGCTCCAGCAGGAGGCTCTGGTGGACGCAGCACCAGCCCTCTCTCTCCAGCTTCACCCTGCGCCTATTCTGTGGACCAGAGCGGCCACGGAGGACTCGGAGTGAGCGCGCAGAGCCTCTGCGGAAACAGGGAAACCCGCGCCCACAGGGCATGGGCAGCCGCTGCGGGTGACACATGCTGTGCGAAGCGCACACAGTGGTTGGCAAACTAGCTTTTGATTTTGGCCTCCCACAAAAGGAGCGGAAGGAGGAGCTGCAGTGGTTCCCAGTGCCCGCAGAGCCCCCTCTCCTGGCCGAAGCGCGCCGTCCACAGTCGGTGCCCAGGGTGCGCTCGCGTCTCTTGTGTCTGTTTCTGTGTAACTGTTTGCAAGTGACTGTCAATCTATCTGTAGGAGAGACAGAAACAGAGACCCCCGCAGGAAATTCCCTCCCGCAAAATCGACTCTGGGTGTTACTGTGTCGCTAGCGCCTCGGATGCTGCCAATGTCACCTCATCCTGGTGTTGCCTCGTAGATGATGGTATTTACATTTCTACGCTACTGAGATATGCATGCCTATATGAGTTGCTTTCTGCCTGTGACCTTGCTTCTTTGAAAAGAGAAAGTGGCTGGGAACGGAGAACCTGAAAAGCTGTAAATGTCCCCTCCAGGCTGTCAAAGGTATTGGGCTCCCAGGACCTGGAGTCTGTCCAGACTGAAATCCCGCTCTGCCCCTGGGGTAGCTCATCTCTCCGTGACTCAGTTACTCCATTTGCAGAATGGAAAAGCAACGCGCCTATAGTATAGCGTTGTAAAAACTAAGCAAGGGAACATATGTAAAACGCTTAGAACATCGCCTGGCACAAAACCGCTGTTCTGTGCCTTGGCTGCTCTGCACATCTTCATCAGCTGCATCCTGGTGTAGGATGGAGGGACCATTCAGGCCATGTTCGCCCATAGAACCGTTCTAGATCTTAAACCGTACTCGTGCCCCAAAGCAAAGGTGAGACGGAACCTTAATCTGCCCACTCCGTGCGTGGCAGCACCCACCCAGCCACCCGCGCCCGCGCAGACCCAGCCGTCGGGACCCCTTCGGACCCCTTCCCCACTCGCGGGGAGCGCACACCTGGGGTGCGCGTTCGGGCTCTCTTGCAGTCCTGGGGCTCTGAGGCAAAAGGCGCGCGCGCCGGAGCGCTGGTCCCTACCTCTCCTGGCTGAAGAGTGTGTTTGGGGGGGGTTTCCTACCTGCCCCAGGTTTTTGCCTTTCTTACTGCCGCCGAATGTCAGTCCTTGGTAGGAGCCCGCAGATCGATTGGCGGCCTGGGCAGGCGTCTCCCCGCCCAGAGAGGACTTGATGGAGTTGAGTTTGGCCCGCGAGTTGCCGAGCTGCGAGCTCTCCACCATCAGCACCGCGGCCAGTAGGAGTAGGCAGCGGGAGGAATCCTTGCCCCGCATCAACGCGGCCATCTCCGGGCCAGGGGGTCCCGGGGAGGCGCAGAGCCCGGAGGGTGCGGGTGCAAGGGGAGGAGGACCCCAACGAGGGGCCCCTCGCGTGGGGCGTGGGGCTGCAGACAGCTGCCACAACCTTTCCTGGCGGGGGAACCCAGGACCGTGTGAACTCAGTCTCGCGCCTGCAGCCAGGAGCCAGCGGCACCGGCGAGACGCGCTTCTCCACCGGAGCAGGAAGTTTCTGCAGTAACTGGAAGCTGTGAACAGCGAGGCGCCTTCTCGCCAAGGAGGCGTGACCCTCAGTGCGAGAAGACCGGCCCGCGGACGCGCGGCTGGCCGGCCCTCCCCGCACCTCCGCCGCTGCGCCCGGTGCCGAGCGCGGCGCGATTCTCCTCCGCACTGACCAGGAGGTCCGCACCGGCTCCTTCCCCTTCGATCTCAGTTGCTTTTCTCTCCTTTCTTTTCTACCGTTTTAGGTCTCAACTTTTGCCGGGTTGTCTTTTCCTCCAAGGTTAGCAGTCTCTACAGTGGGGACCCGCCAGCCCCAGACCCTCAAGGTTGCGTGGAGCCGAGGTCTCCAGACGCCCCGGGGTTGCTGCGAGGGCCGTCCCGGGTCCGCACCCGGCAGCCAATCCTGCGGCCACGCAGCGATGCCCAGGGCAGGACCCGCGCTCCGCGCCCGCCCGCGCTGCGTCTCTGCCCCCCATCCCGCCCTCGATGCCTTTTATAGCGTTCCACAGTGGGTCTTTCCTCCGCCCCCAATTCAAGAGTGACAAAGAGTGAAAACGTTTCTCTCGCCCCCACGCCCCCTCCCCCGCTACCCCCCTTCCGAGGCTTCCCGGCTCCTTCCCCTCCCCCAACTCCTCCCCCTCCCCCACAGAAAGACCTGGGGGATCCTAATTCCTGACCTAACCCTAACCCAGGGAGCAGATGGGCCTTAGGAAACGGGCGGTGGGCAAATGTGGAAATGAAGAGGGGCAAACTGTTCCGGTGCCCCAAGACATCCACCACCCTTCCTAATCCTTCCATCCACCCTCCCTCGGACTCGGGAAAGCGCCGAGAGAGCCCCACCGACGCCCTAGAGTCGGGAACGTCCGCCGCGACCCTGCTCAGCGCGCGCTCCAGCTGATCTCAGCCCTGGCTTCCCCCTGAGGGAGTGGGCTGCGCTCTGCAGGTGCGACTCCCGGTGCCCTGCGATCCGAGGCTGACTTTAGGACCAAAGGAGGGGAAGATAAGGCTCTTCTCACCATCGGAAGCTTTTAGTCTGTTCCCTCCCCATCCCCACCACACACAGAGTGTTGTTGGTCGGTGTCTCTGGGGGACTGCGAGGCAGGGGTGCCGCTGGATATACTCCAATGGGTTGGACCTCGCAGCACGACTGGGCATCTTTAACGTGGCTGGCAACTGCCCTCTTTGCAAAAAGGAGATGGCAGACAAGAATGAACGGGGTTGGGGACAGGAGCCTTTGAGGCCTTGACTTCTTCTGCTTCCTGCCTCCTGGTCCCAGGAATTCCCAGGGAAGCCTTTCCTGTCAGCCCTGGAGGTTTCCCAGGTCCAGTCGGCTTCTGCAAAGGTGGAAGGTGGCTTCAGGAGGGACTGGAATGCGCGGCTCTGGGCACTTGGGGGCGCCCTTGGCAGCGAGGATCGGGGAAGGAAAACTGCAGGAGACTAGCTGGGGGCAAGTTCCGCGCTTGGCCAGGTCTGGCCACCAACCCTACAAGGCTTCCAACGCAACGAGAGGGTTCAAAATTTGCTACATTTCTCCTTCATAGGCAGTAATGTCTCCGAGGCACTGAGCCAGGACTTGGAGTTACACAGTGATGGCTCGCTGAAGAGAGGACTCTAGCAGCATTCTTTTTAGAATGTTTCAACTTAGGTGCCTCAGCTTTCCACACCTAACACTGGCAAACACCAGCATGCCCAGGAGCACAGATTTATCAAGTCACTAAGTGACAACGTTAGTGACTCCTTTATTTTCCACCAAACAATGCCACCATCTGAAGTATAGAATTAGAGTTCTTGAGCCTCCCAAAAAAGTTCTAGTTATATTTCTTTCTTCTGAACTTTGAGTGGCTGTGCCCTGAAATTCTTCATTTACAGACAGGTAGCTGTGTGTGTGTGTGTGTGTGTGTGTGTGTGTGTGTGTGTGTGTGTGTGTGTATTACACAGCCAAAAAGGGGTTAGAAACAAATGAACCCTCTGGCATATTTTCTTATCTTTCCATTGCCTTAGGGTAGAGATCTCCACATTTTAAAGGTTGTTTTCACTGTTTAAAAATGTCCAGGAATAACAACAGAGATGACCCTTAAGGACATCATGCTAAGTAAAATAAACCAGTCACAGAAAGATTGCATGATTCCACTTCTGTGAGACATCTAAAATAGTCATATTAATAGAATCAGAGAGAGTGGAATGAATTACCAGGAGCTTGGGGGAAAGAGTCATTTCAGCTAGATTAATAAGGTCTAGAGATTTGCTCTATTCCATAGTACCTTTAGTAAACAATAATCGTTGTACACTTAAAAATTTAAAAGGGTACATCTCATGTTAAATATTCTCACCACACTAAATTATATATATATATATGTATATACATATACATATATTATATATATACATACATCTATACATTTATCCACATGTGTATGTACGTGCACACACACACACACACACACACACACACACACACACACGGGAGGGGGTATGCCTATGCCTAGGAATTAAAGTGTTAGTTTGTAAGAATAAGCAAGATATTCTAGGCACTAATGAAAAGCAAGGAAGCCGGCTGTTATGCTATAAATAAGTGCTTGAGACTCAACACCTAGATTTTGTGAAGGGGTTGTTTCTTTTGCCTTAGTTTTGATTTATTAATCAGGAAACATTACAGAAATGGAGAAAATTAAAAATCTACTGGCTCAAATATTTTCAAAGACTATTATTTTAGGGCAAAAGAAAAAGACAAAATACAGTTAAATACGTAGAAAACAAACCATTCTATCTTCACTTCAAAAGGTACAGACTTTGACCATAGATTGAAGAGAAAGCTCAAATAAACAAAGGAAATTTAAAGATGCTTTGCCTACTCTGTCACTTCCCTCTTGTTTACCTCTAACCAAAATAATACCTCACATACACAAGACTAACTAATAGAAATGTCAAGCACAGCACATTTACACAACAAACTCCTCAGCTCTGAGTACCCTGATGACAAGATGATCTCAGAGACCCAAAAACACCCTACAAGCTGCAAAGGCAAATTTTTACAAATACAGTCAAAATTAAAATTCACATGAAATTTACTTGCACAAATATTCTCCATTATGAAACAAAATTATATATATGGAATCAGATACTAAAAAAATACAACTACACCTTGGACTACACCTTGGACTAAAAAGGAGGCAAAAACTAATTTTTATTCATAATCCAAATGCTTTGTGGAAAACTGACAAAGGCACATAAAGTGTGTAGACAAGTAGATATGCAGATACAAAAGCAACTAACTGCAAACAAGCCTAATCCTTTGGGTTACTGTCATAAACCCACATGTGCTTTTTCCCTGTGTGTTTTCCTAAGTAAAAAGATACAAGTTTTATTATTTTATGTGGAAAAATATATTTTATGTCATTTTCAATAACACAATTAGAAAGTAAATATATATAGACATGATTATAACTATGTATAATTAGAGGATTATAAATAGATATAATTAGAGAGTAAATCATATATAAACATGTAAAAGTAAGAACAGGGCCCCCTGTCCAGAAGAAAATGCCTGTATGGACATTTTGGGTTTGGCTATATATTCCCTCCTTCTCTCTGTTCCTCTGCAGGGTCACTTTCATTCCATAGAAAAGCCACAACTTTCTCAGAAGTTATTTCATTTTCTTTCTGAATTCTTAACCCCAAAGTCAAGTTAAATATATTTCTTGTCATTTTATTGTTGTTTCCTGCCCTTGCTATTTTTCATCCCACTACTACCTGCCCCCTTGCTTATTTAGCAGTTGTTCCTGCACTTGCTGAACATTTATTAAGTATGGGACCCTGAGACACAGGGGTAAGTAGGTAGAAGCCTTGGCCCTGGCCAACCTCACAACCCACTGTCAAGGCCTGGACTCACTGAAATGTGCCTCAACCCTTCTCAGAGGATTACTGGACAGATATTCCCTCTAAAGTCTGAAAACAACCAATATAAAAAGCAAATAATCCTGTAGTTGTGACGCAGGCTTATAATCTCAGTACTTGGAAGGCTGAGAAAGGGGGATTGTAGACTTGAGGACAGCCTTAGCAAATTCTGAGACTTTCATTAACCCGGTGAGACCCTATTTAAAAATATAAATAAAATAAGGCTGGGCTGTAGCTTGAAGGCAGAATACCCCTGGGTTCCATCCCCAGTGCCACAGGAAAAGAAAATAGCAAATTATGTAATCTAAAATTCAGTGAGCTAAACATCTACTAATATAAGTGACCATAGGTGGGTTGGAGTCATAAACAATCTCTAAACGTTGATTGGAAAACCTTTCCTGTTATGATACACAATAGCTGTATGTCCTTCTCTGCGATCCATGTATTCTCTCTGTTGAGTTCTGGTGGACTTGAATTCAACATTCATCTTTGGAAACAGCACTAAATACCAAGTAACACCTAATCGTGAAAGGGAAGTGTGTTTATTTCCTGAGTGAATTTCAATGACAAGAAATCTATCTGGGTGACCAATAAAACACACAAATTCTTGATAATCTGAACTAGAGTTTTCTAGACTAGGTTTCTTAATTTCAAGGTTCCATAGAGATCACACAAAAGTACCCAGGAATAGGACCTAGGAAGAGAGGAACACAGCAATATTTATGGTTAAATGCCTGTTTCGTTATTTATTTGAGGGAGGATTGTGTTTGTTGGTTAGTTGGTTTCAGTCAACTCAACTTAACTGCTCAGATTTGGAAGCTACAGTGAATTGGGTGGAATACTCCAAACCTTCCACCTGCCAGCAGCAGGATGGATTCATTTCTACCAGGTCATTATTACAGATATTTTCAAAATAAACATTACTCAAATGAGAAAAATATTTTAAATCTGGCAATTTATTCAGTCAGAAGTGTTTTGGTCATGTGCAGTACAGAATATTAAAAAACAATGGCATGATAGGGTAACTAATCCAAAAATGGTACAATGTGTTTATTACTGGTCAATTATCTGAACTTATGACTCATGAATATGGAAAAACCCTAACTACCCTCATACTGCACATAAAATAAATTGTGGTACAGATGGGAAACTAATGGGGAAACTATTTTTCAAAAAATAAAAAATAGCTCCCAAGTGGTGACTCAAAATCTATATCTGAAGTGTAACTGGCAGGGCAACAGAAAGCGAAAAATGTGATTAATTTATATTTGGAAGACTATTTTATAATAGGCCTTACTTTTTGATGTTCTGCAAATTTATGTTTTAATACATAAGCTCAAAAATAGTGTGGGAGGTAAAGAAAGAAAGTCAAGATATTAAACTTAAATCAGTTTTGGGAATTTTTTAGGTAACTGGTTTGAAATATATAGCAATAACTAAAATAATAATAACCAAACATCTTGAATGTTTACTACTATATAGGCTAGGTTTTATACTTTCCATGTATTTTGTACCTAATAATTCATATTTTAGTACAATAAATGCATAGCCTAGTATTAAAGTAATATTATGCAAAGAGTAGCCTTAAACACAGTTGGTCCCCATTTGTATCAAGAGAAACCCAGTTATGAAAACAGAGGGAGATACATATAAGGAAAGAGAAAGCCATGGGAAGACACTGGATAAGATAATCCACTTGATAATGAGCTACAACAGTAAAAACATGAGTAGGTAAGTACATGTATTTTAGCTTTGCCTAATAGAGTTAAATCCTTAGAATTAAATGATCTTGTATCAGGGACCTTAACCAGACCCTGTGTTCTAAAGAGGGTGCATTCGATTGGTAGGACTACCATAACAAAGTACTACTATTGACTTAGTGAACTTTATTTTCTCACTATTGTGCAGGTTAAAAGTCCAAGATGAAGGTCAGTAAGTCTGGTTTTTTTTGAGGACTATTTCCTTGACTCAATGTTGCTGCCTTCTCAGAATATCTTCACATGGTCTTTTGGTCTTCCTCTGGACTGTGACAGCAGCTCTACTGGATTGGGGCCTACCTTAAAGACTCCATTGTACCTAGGTGTGGTGATGCATTCCTGCAATCCCAGCACTTAGGCAGCTAAGGTTGGAGGATCACTTCAGCTCAGAAGTTGGAAACTAGCCTGGGCAACATAGAGAGACTCTCATCTCAAAAAACAAAATGAAAAACACTCAATTTTTAACTAAATTACTTCTTTAAAGACCTATGTCCAAATATGGCTACATTTTGAAGTACTGAGGGTTATAGCTTCAGTATATAAATTTGGAGGCCAAGGGAGTAGACACAATTCAGTCTATAATGGACAGATTTAGAGACACAACACACATTGAAACATTTGGGGGAAAAATAACACTTCCATCCAGAAAGTGTACACCAGTCTGCCAGAGTTTCTAAACTTAACAAGGGAACCACAGGATATATTCACTTAAATACATTATTTAAATCTTTCCTATTACCATTGACCTCTGGGTCTATGTTAATGATATTAACTTCCTCACCTTCCTCTGTGTGTGACTTATGGCTAAACTTGAACTCAGCTAACAGAGTCTGAATATGATTGCCAAGTTTCCACTTGTGAAAAAGAAAACAAATCATAATCTGCTTGCCAGAAAGATAAGGTCATTTCTACATTTTTAAAAAGTACCTAGTTAATGAATGATGGAAACAATAAAACACAGGAGTACATAATACAAAAATAAAATCACTGTAGATCAAAATAAACGGAAGTAGCAACCAAAAATTGAGTGATCTAGCAATCAGCAAGTTGTTCTGCTACTAACTTAATTTGTCCACTTATTTAATTTGATTTGTTCAATTTACTCAGTAAACTAATAGTCACTTGGAATCACAGTACCTTTAATTAATTCAAGGCAGTGCTAAATAGATGAAATCAGGGGGAATATCTTATTTCACTGAAACTGCTCATGAAATAATTTTTAATATATGTGTACTTGACCACTTAGTCTTTAAACTATCAAGAAATCTGAGTTGGAATAAGCTCACATTAAGTTTAGTTATTTTTGTTGTTGTTGTTGTTGTTTCTGTAATCCATAAAATTCATTTTGGCTGTTAGTGTTGAGAATATATGTGCAGGTTTGTAAATGCCAAGTAGTAAGTCATATCTCCTACAATGTGTTTATATGTTACCACTAAAATTATGTTAGCTGTGTTCTCCAATACCAGTGTTGTATCTTTTAATTAAGAAAAAATGAAATTCTTAAGTCTTTGGTCAACTTATATTTCATATTCAAAATGTATGAATATCACCTTAATGTATAATAGGATTATTCAAAGTTTGAAAGCTTTTTGTCTTATAATCCTGAATATATTATCCCTTCTATCTAGCATTGCTCCTAGCTATATTGAGGCCAGAAATACACAAACTGGGACCTTTACTGATATCAAAGGGCAAGAAATATTTAAAATCTTCTAAGTGCTACTTTGAAATTCACTGAATTACCTAACTTTCCTCCTATGTGTTAGCATAATTTTAGAAGTTCATCCATTAAAAAATTGAGCCGGGCGTGGTGGAGCACGCTTGTAATCCCCGCTCTTGGGAGACAGGAGGATCGCACAGGTTCGAAGCCAGCCTCAGTTACTTAGTGAGGCTCTCAGCAACCTAGTGAGATCCTGTTTCTAAATAAACTATAAAAAAGGTCTGGGAGTATAGCCTATAGGTAGAAAAGCCCCTGGGTTCCACCCCCAGTACCAAAAAAAAAAAAAAAAATCAGAGTTGCAAGGTCCAATCCAAAGTTTTGTTTGTTACAGTCCAATAAATACCCTTCATTCTTTTTAGCCAAGTATAAATATAGTTTAAGATTGCTCATTATAAGTTAATTTATACAATGTCTGCCACATACATATAAGTATTTCCTGAATATTGGATGGTCATCTAATCATCTCCTTCAGTGATCATATAATGTTAGAATGCCTCTATGGAGCAGGGTGTGGTGGCACATGCCTGCAATTGCAGTTGGTACAATGAAACATGAGGATTGCAGTTTTGAAGCCAGTCTCAGTAATTTAGCAAGGCTCTCAGCAACTTAGCAACTTCCTGTTTCCAAATGTAAAATAAAATAAGTTTGGGGGTACAGCTCAGAGGGAGCATGCCTTTGGGTTCAATTCCCAGCACCACATACTCAAAATGCTTCTAAAAAAACATTCTTTAGTAATTCTCAGTAATTCCCCTAATAAATCCATATATGTGGAGGATGAAAATGACAACCCATCGTGTTTTTATTCTGAAAACAAAAGACTTATTGTTAACTGTTAGCTATGAGCTAACAAAAACCAGAAAAGTTAAAGTTAGTATTAACCTGAAACACTATGAGAGGTCCAAGTTCATGTATCAGAGAGCAGCAATGTATTCTTGTCACTATAAAAGAGACAAAGAGCTGGAAATGATTACAAAGTAATCTTGCTTTCTGGAAAAAAGTGTAGAATGTAATTTTTATACCAAGGTTATCAGAGAATTGATTAATTCACCTATTCCTCCCATAAAAAGGTTGCAGTATTCTCAAAGAATTGTACATATATATGGATATATATATATATATATATATATATATATATATATATCCATATATATATATATTTTTTTTTTCATTCAGAAAGTTTTTCTGTGTTCAGCTATATACAAGGAAACAACTTTTTTGCCAGGGATTATGCATGTGGCACTGTAAAACCTCTTTTAAATTTCCAAGAGGGCAGGTATATGATGTTGCAAATGGTTCAATGACTGTGCCAGATGCTTTGGAAATTAACAACTCCCAACTCCCACTTAGAGTCACCATCACCTTATTCTCTGACTACTTGAAAAGAAAATGCAATGCATTCCAAGGACCTCAGTACTTAAGCTCCGTTAGTTTCTGCAGCTGTTTGCCGCTCTAACCATGTGTGCATCTTTTTGTCCCTGTTCTTTCAAGATGTGCTTCCTCGTGCTATTTATCTCCTCCCTTCCTCACTTCTCTGTCCTGCCTTTATCTGCTCAAGATGAGCCACCAAATAAAGAATCCACAAGACAGGAGGTGTTGTTAAAAAATTATGTAGGAAAAATTTGAAGACAGAATCTTGAAATACATAATGGTATCATTTTCCTAATCATAGAGTGTACATAAAATCAGAAAAAAAATGTGAGGATAACATAACCAAACAACAACACACATGTGGACACGTGTGCAAACACACACAGAGTAAAATTAGGTACAAGAATAAAGGGGAAAAAACCCACCAGTTTTAAGGCCCAAATAATACTGTTTCTGTGAAAGAAAAAGTTTAAGGGAAAGTGGTAAGGCTCTAAAAACAAGAGAACCCTCAAATCTATAATAGCTCCACACTGAAAATCACACATCAATCTGAGAATAGTGGACAAAACCAGGAGGAAATGCTTCCTACAGGCTTAAACCAAGAAATAAATCCTCAATAAGATACTTTTGGAGCAGTTCAGGTAAATAGAGACAAAGGGGGGAAAATATCAATAAAAAATGAGCAGGAGAGGAAGCAACTCTTAAAAATATGAGACCATTTCAAAATCACTTCATAGAGAGCCGGGCGTGGTGGCGCACGCTTGTAATCCCAGCATTACGGAGGCTGAGACAGGAGGATTGCGGTTCACAGACAACCTCAGCCGCTTAGTGAGGCCCTCCACAACTTTGTGAGACCCTGTTTCAAAATAAAGAATAAAAAAATAGGGCAGGGGGTGAAGCTTGGAGGTCGAAAGCTCCTGGATTCCATCCCCAGACCCACAAAAAAAAAAGTCACTTCATAGAAATAATAGAAGAGGAAGTGCCAAGGGCAATAGAGCTGGAAAATAGAGCTGCACTGGCCCAACTCCCTCTCAGACAGCAAAGAAAAACTTGCTTGACCTAAAAAATGGTCAATTGAAAAGAACTCTGGCTCAATCCTCTACAAATGTAACATGACAAAACACAGATTGAGGACTTGAATAGCATAATTACAGGCAATCCAAAAGGAAGACCCAGAAGACACCATCAAATCAGTCACCTGGTATTCCAAATTACTCTAAATTAGAAAGATAGCGAAATTATGAACATAATAAATCAGAATTAGAAAAGCTCTAATGGTATAGTCCAAGAAAAGAAACACTTGAAAAGGTATTTTTCACAAAAAATATTTCAGAAATAAAGATTAAGCTGGAAGAAATAAGAAATATATATTGTTTTAATAGAAATATAAGATAAAAAGAGGAAATTAGAAAAATGTAAAAGAAATAAGAAAATATATGAGTTTAAGAATGGGCAAGTGAACTAAATAGACACTTCACGAAAGGAGATTTCACCTAACTCCAACTAGAATCGCAATTATTCAAAACACAAACAACAACAAATCCTGGCGAGGGTGCGGAGAAGTGGGAACTCTAAGACATTGTTGGTGGGATTGCAAATTAGTGCAACCACTTTGGAAAACAGTATGGAGAATCCTCAGAAGAATGGGAACAAACCTACCATTTGATCCAGCAATACCACTTCTAGACATCTACCCAAAAGAAAGGAAACCAAACTACCAAACTAATGCATGTGTATCTATGTTCATAGCTGCACAATTCACCACAGCCAAACTATGGAACCAGCCAAGATGTCCATCAACAGATGAATGGATTACAAAACTGTGGGATATGTACACAATGGAATTTTACTCAGCCATAAAAAAATCTCAATTACATCATTTTCAGGGAAATGAATGGAACTGGAGGACATTATGCTACGTGAGATTAGCCAGTCACAAAAAGTAAGGAATCGGATGCTTTCTCTAATATTTGAAAGCTAGGGTGAATGGGGTCCATGTGAAAAAAGAGATCCTATAGAGGATGGGAGGGAGGTTATGGGGAGGGAGTGAAGGGGGACTGGGTGGGAGCTGGCTGGGTGATGTGTGCATTTATGCCTTCACAAGATTTTTACCCCATTATGATGTATAAATACAATGCACCAATAAAAATATTAATAAAAAAGAAAAATAATAGAGAAAGAAATCCAATAGATCCATAATAGTTTTGTCCAAATAAGAATACAATTAATGGAACAAAACAAACTAAAAACAATAATTTTTTTTAAATAACAGAAACAAAAAGAAACTACCTACCATAAATTTTCATGGGAGAAAATAATCCAGATTGAACAACATTATAACATATTCTAATTAGTGAACTTGACAATGCAAATCCTTTGGCCAGTGGGCAGAAAGATGATGTCACTAAAAAAGGACATTTCAACAAGTATGCTTTATTGGGTAAGGGATAATTGAGTGGTATGTGCATGTATGCTTCTACCATATTGTACTCATTAAGATGTATGATTGCAATAAAAATGTATGATTACAATGCACCAATAAAAAGAAAAAAAAGGTATTCAAATAAAGTAAATGTGGAGTAGGGTGTTTTTTTTTTTTTTAATGTAGCACAGTACCTTTCAAGGACAAACCTCTCACGATTTAAGAACTCCCAGGCCTGCTTTAGAGACCCTCTTTAAGAGAGGCTTTATCAGTGAACTGACTGTGTGTTTGTGTGTGTGTGTGTGTGTGTGTGTGTGTGTGTGTGTGTGTGCAAGAGTGTGTGTGTGGCACTGGAGTTTGTTCCCAGAGACATTCTACCTCTGAGCTACATCCCCAGCACCCTTTTATTCTTTATTTTTAAACAGTCTCACAAACTTGCAAAAAGTCTCACTATGTTGCTGAGGCTGGCCTCAAAACTGTGATCCTCCTGTCTTAGCCTACTTAAGCACTGGGATTACAGGTGTGTGCCATCACTCCTGGCTTGAATTAAATTTTTAAGAGGAAGTTTACCTGTACTTAGACACCTCCTAAATTGAATGCCCTGAAGCTAGATCCCTATCTCTGTTTTAGGAACACATTTTTTCTGAGAATTGAATCCCATTCTCAATGACCATATTCCTCCAGTTGACTTGCCTTCCGGAGCACAGGATGTGAATTTGGTGTCACCTTTAACCCAAAGCAGTAAGGCCAATGACTTCTGCCTTTCCTGTGGAACAAGTCTATATCTTGGTGTGTCTTTATATAAAATGAAAACTCAAACTACATTGTCAGTATTTTATGTCTTGTGAACAAGAAGGAAAGAAAATCAGTCTTTAGAACTTCATATAATGAGGAGACCCGTTAAAAATTGGAAGAGAACTGAGGAAGGAAGATGGGAAGGGAAAAAAGGAGAATCGATGAAGGAAATAGTTCAAATAGTTCTCTGACCATCAATGAAGGCATTGCTACCAATCTCATTAACATGTGCAGGGAGAGGGGGAGTGGGAAGGGATCTATGGAGAAATACATCAAGTGCATGTATGTTTGTATCACTTTGAACCTATGATGTATAACTATAATGCAACATTAAAAGTATGAAAAATTATACTTTGGTGAGACAGTAATGCATATGAGCAGAAAAATTTGGAACTGAATGATGGAGAGATGGAACTAATCAGATAATGTTAAAAATGAGATAGATAAGTAGATGGATAGGCTGATAGGCAAGCTGTAAGTAGGTAACTAGAGGGACAGAGAATATCACATACAACTATCTCCAAGTTATACAGTTAAGAAAAGTACAGTGTATAAAAATATGGCCTAGCTTTAAATGAATGTGAGCACAACTAAAATGTTAAAATGAAAATCAAGCTCCTAAGGCTGGGCATGGTGGTACACATCTGTAATCCTGGTACTTGGGAAGCTGAGACAAGAGAATCGCAGGTTCGAGGTCAGCCTCAGCAACTAAGCAAAACCCATTTCAAAATAAAAAAAAAAATTGGGCTGGAGTATATATAGCTAAGAGATAGAATGACCCTGAACTAAATGCCCAGTACCAAAACTACATACATACATACATACATACATACATACATACATACCATACATACATAATCAAACTCCTGATATTGGGAGAGATTTGTATTGAGGGAAATAGGGTCAGTGAAAAATAACTTTTAACTTTTTATTGTATACATATCAATATTATTTCAATTGTTTCAGTTCATTTCTATTTCTGTTTTACTTGTATAAATAGAAAGAAAAACTAAAAAAAATATTAAAATCAAGTAAATACTGAGTATTACTTCAAGGCCTGGTTGGATAGGAGAAGCCTGTCTTTAAAACCATTAGTAAAAGAAGACCTAAAAATATAGCAGTTAAAAATTTATTCGTATACTTTTATTGGGGCATTGTACTTATGCATCATAGTGAGATTCAAAGTGACCCATTCGCAGGGCGTGGTGGCTCACGCTTGTAATCCCCGCTCTTGGGAGGCGGAGACAGGATGATCGTGCTGGTTCGAAGCCAGCCTCGCTGGCTTAAGAGACCCTGTTTCTAAATAAAAGATATAAAATAGGTCTGGGAGTGTAGCCCGGAGGTAGAAGGGCTTCCAGGAACCCCAGTACCACCAAAAACAACAAAAAAAAGACAAAACAAAGTGACCCACTCATATATGGATACAGCACTTGGTGTGTTTCTCTCCTCGTCCCCCTGCTCCCCTAACCCCTCCCTGTACATGTTAGTGAGATTGGCAGAGATACTTTCATATATGAACATAATATTATTTGAATCTATTATTTTTCTATTTACTAGTAATAAAAACAAATACTGGCATAAACCATCTGGAATCTTGCAGTATTTTGTTTCCACTTATATACTTGCTTCCTTGTGTTTACTTAGATGAACATTAAATGAATTACTGTCTCCTAAGCATACACACTTCCTAGAAAAAAAAAGCTATAAATTCTGTCACTAAGTGGCAAATATAGGGCTAGGAATAAATTTTCTGGGCAGAAAAATTCAAAATATATCATAGTAAGCAAGAAAGACTCCAATTGTTTTATAATTGTTTTCCAAAATATATTAGCTCCATCTACATAGTTTGACATTGATAAATGTTTAGTAAATAAGTGATTCCATATGCAATTTTATTGCAAATTGACAAGTACACACAAGACAAACTGATCTCAGATAAACTTTAGCCTCTAGTAAAGTTGTCACAGTGATGGAATCAAAGTTCTTTACTTATTGCAAAATTCTGATGAATAAAGTTAATTTATTGAAGACTCTGGTAAAGAGTTTACCGACACTCTGACACTTCCATACAGAGTTCTGGTCCATGACTACTTGAACACTACATCCAACAAAGTGCACTTTGTAAGGCAAGCAGATTTTCCTTCTTGGACACTAGAGGGAGATTGTTTGCGGTTCCTTCTCTCAGGCACATTTTCCAGTAGCTTATGAGGCTTTCATCATCCTTCTCTTTGATGTGCCTCTTTGCATCCTATCAAGAAGAGTATTTTTATGAGACCTCTCATAACTAGGAGAAACTTCAATTTAAGAAATAGTTCACATCTACTTATAAGACTCTGAAATGGAGACAATTAGATTGTTTTAAAAACCTCTATTTAACCTATGATGTATATTTGCAATGCACTAATAAAAGTATCTTAAAATGTCTAACTGAAGCAGACCACAGCTCAGATATTTAAAACATAATCATATTCACAATGAAAATTATTATTTGTTTTTGGAAGAGGATACTAAGAATTGAACCCAGGGGTTTTCTACCTCTGAGCTATACCCTCAGGTGTTTTTTTTTTTTTTCTTTCAATTTTCTTAGTGCATTGTAATCATACATAATGAAGAAGTTTGGAGCAACACAGACATTTCTGTACACTCTACTTGGTTTCTCCTCCTTTGCCTAGAATCTCCTTTGCATCTCAATTTCTCTCGTTTACATATGAGAGGAAATATATGATCTTTCATTTTGTTGTGACTGGTTGATATTGTCTACTTTCATTCATTTTTCTGCAAATGACATAATTCTGTTTTTCTTTATAACTAAGTAGAATCTCATTGTGTGTATATCCCATATTTTTTGGTGGTACTGGGGTTCCTGGAAACCCTTCTACATCTGGGTAACACTCCCACTCCTATTTTTTATATATTATTTGGAAACAGGGTTTCTTAAGCCAGCGAGACTGGCTTTGAACCTGTGCGTTCCTCCTGTCTCTGCCTCCTAAACGCGAGGATTACAAGCGTGTGCCACCATGCCTGGCTGTATCCCATAATTTTGTAATCCATTCATCTGTTGATGGATACCTAGGTTGGTTCCATAATTTTGCTCTTGTGAATTGTGCTGCTATAAGCATAGATAGGCTGTATTGCTATAATATTATCATTTCACTCCCTTTGAGAAGATACCCAGGAGTAGTATGGCTGGATCAAATGGTTGTTCTCTTCCAAGTCTTCTGAATAACTGCCACACTGATCTCCAAACTGGCCATTCTAATTTGCAATCCCACCAACAATGAATCAGAGTTCTTATTTTCCTACATTTCTGAAAACATTTATTATTGTTTTTATTTTTTATGATTACCATTCTAATTGGGATTAGATGGATTCTCAGTGTTGTTTCTGGTCCATTTTCTAGATCTTTGATCCATCTTGAATTGATCTTGTGTGCAGGGTGAGAGGTTGGGGTTTTATTCTATTTTTTTAACAAATGGATAACCAGTTTACCCAACACCATTTGTTAAACAGGCTATCTTTATCCAGCATATGTTTTGGGCACCTTTGTCAAAAATCAATTAGCTGTGTGTGAATTTGTTTATGAATCTTCTGTTAATTGATATATGTGTCTGTTTGGGGGACAACACAATGCTGTTCTTAATAATATATCTCTGCATTATAGTTTGAGGTCAGGTATAATTATGCCTCCTACATGGTTCTTATTGCTGGAAATTGCTTTGGCTATTCTGGATCTTTTATTTTTAATATGAAATTTAGGACTTCTTTTTTCTGGCTCTGTGAAGAATGACATTTATATATGTATTTTTTTTTACTATATTTTGAAAAAGGGCCTCACTCAGTTGCAAAGGACCTCACTTAAGTAGCTGAGTCTGGCCATGAACCTGCGATCCTCATGTTTCAGCCTCCCAAGTACTGGGATTACAAGTGTGTGCCATCACACCCAGCTCGACATTGGGATTTTACTAGGAATTGCATGTAATCTATAGATCACTTTTGGTAGAATTGTCAGTTTGATTATATTTATTCTGCCTATGCAAGAGTATGGAAGATCTTTCCATCTTCTAAGGTATTCTTTAGTGTTTTATATACTTTTTACTGTAAATATCTTTTACCTCCTTGATTAGGTTTATTTCTAGGTATTTTATTGTTTTTGAGGCTATTGTGAATGGAATTTTTTCCAGACTTCTATTTCAATAGACTCATGGTTGGTGTATAGAAAAGCTACTGACTGTTGTAGAATTATCTTGTATCCAAGTCCTTTTTTATTTTTTGTTTTGAAATAGGGTCTCACTAGATTTCTGAGAGTCTTGCTACATTGCTGAGGCTGGCCTTGAACCTGTGCTCTTCCTGTCTCAGTCTACCAAATACTGATATTACAGGTGTACACCACCATGTTCAGGAGAATAAAGTATTTTAATATAGTTTTGCCAGCATATAGTATACATTATAATGAGGTTCAAACATGTACATGAGCCTTGGTATATCTCTCTTCAGGTCCTGCCCCACTACCCATGCCCCCTCTGTCCATAAGAGTGAGATTGACAGTGATACCTTTCCTCACGGGCACAGCAGAATTTGAACTGTTTCTTTCATAAGTTCTTCTTTTTTCCCTCCCAATATTCTTCCCCATATATCCTTCCACTATTCTCCAAGTTACTCTCCTCAATTATCTAAAGTACCTTTTGATTTTTTATTTTCTCTCTGGTTTCCATATATGAGAGAAAACACTTGATCCTTTACTTTCTAAGAGTGATTTATATCACTTAGCATGATATTCTATAGTTCTATCCATGCAAAATACAGTATAAAAAGTGTAATAACTCAGCCAGGCATGGTGGTGCATGCTTGTAATACCCGCGCGGAGGCGGAGACTGGAGGATTGCGCAGGTTCTAAGCCAGCCTTGCTGGCTTAAGAGACCCTGTTTCCAAATAAAAATATTAAAAAAAATAGGTCTAGGAGTGTTACTCGGAGGTAGAAGGGTTTCCAGGAACCCCAGTACCACCAAAAAAAAGGGGGGGGTAATAACTCAACTTTTAGAACTTCAGAGGATACAACCAATTTATAATAAAGTGCTTTGGTATAAAATATATAATAATAGGGGCTAAATGGATAATGTGTGCATATATGTCCATACAAGTTTATTACCCCAATATGATGTATGAATATAATGCACCAATAAAAATTTAAAAACAAAATAAATAAAATAAAAAAATAAAAAACTAACAGAAAAAAAACTAAAATATGTAACAATATCCTCTCTCTTCTCATCTCTCCTGCCCTCTTCTTACTTATTCCACTCCAACACACCAGCCCCTTTGCCTTTTCCGAATCCTCTAGCTACATTCTTACTTGGGGCTTTTGCACTGGTTGGTCCCAAAATTATAGTCCTCTGGCCTTCTAAGTACTGAAAGTGTACCTTTCTTAAATTTACACCATTACTATTCCACAGACTTTTTTATGTATGCGAACATACTCTAAATCTTTCCTCCATGGCATTTATAAATGTGTTTGTTTGTTTGTTTGTTTGTTTGTTTATTTGGTGGTACTGAGGTTTCTGGAAACCCTTCTACCTCCAGGCTACACTCCCAGACCTATTTTTATATTTTTTATTTGGAAACAGGATCTCTTAAGCCAGTGAGGCTGGCTTCGAACCTGTGTATCCTCTTGTCTCCACCTCCCATGTGCGGGGATTACAAGTGTGTGTCACGACGCCTGGCTTGTGTATTTTATTTAGTTTTTATGTTGTTTATAATACATGTCTTCCACAATAAGCTCATGGATGATAAAGATTTTAGTGAATTTTATGTATCAATTTATCCTAAACATCAAGTCAGTTCCTGATATGTAGAAGACACTTAATGATAACAGTCTTATTCCACTTTTATTCAACTCAATATGATATTACTGCACTGTACTTTTATTTTACAATATTTTTATGATCTCAACATCTCTTTTGTTTTTGTTTGTTTGTGGGTTTAGGGATGGAACCCAGGGTCATTCGATCTCTGATCTACACCCCCTGCCGTATTTTTTATTCTTTATTTTGAAACAGGGTCTCACTAAGTTGTGGACAGCCTCACTAAGTACCTGAGGCTGTCTGAGAATAGCAATCCCTCCCGAATGCTGGGATTACAAATGTGTACCACCACGCCCAGCTAACATCTGTTATTTTGAAGTAAATTTTTCTCACAAGAAAACCATGTAAAGATAATAACATTGTCTTTCTCTAACACAGAGTCTTAATACCCTATAAACAGTGAAGGGCCATGTCTCGTCTTCTTTGTGGCACTTGAAATGCCTTCATGTTTCTCAACACCTATGAATATGAGATCATTTTGTCAATTTTTTACTTTGCTTCTCTTCTCATATGCATTATAACTAATGTGTATTTTCTGATTGTGTTGAAGAATTATAAAAGATGTTTTAAATCAGGAATAATGTGAAGTTAGGTTAAGTAAACTTCTGATACTGTGAAAATTAGTAAACTGTACCTAATATTCTGCTTTCCTTACACACTGTCCCTCAGAAAACTGTTTTATCTCTACCTATGAACTAATCCCTGCTACACCAACTCAGTGGTTTAAGGTACTATTCTCTCAGTGTCTCGTGGGATAATTGTGTTTAAACCAAACTGGAAAACTATAAGACCTGTCAGAACAAGAAAAAAGAAGTAGTCAAATAGTGGGAGAAAATATTTGGTGGGGGAAACCTCCAGGCACTGATCGAATCATATCACTTAAGAGACCTCACCTCCTAAGACTTTCACTGTATATACGGTCTTTGAATTGGTGAATCCCATTTGAAAGAATATGCACTGTCAATGCATGAGAATAAGTAAGTCAACACCCACTGATGATAAGAATCACACCATTGTAAGAGCTTAGGTGGAAACCCACAGAAATGGTTGGGATATTAGATAGATATAAGAGATATCTTTGTTTATGCCTCTCAGCATCTTCTTTCTCCTTATGATGAGAACAACCTCATTTCCTTTAGTGGAACTACTCTCCCTGTTGCCCTGGTCTTAGTCCATGCATTTCTAACAGCAAATAGAGGGTCTAGACCTACCAACATAAATAATTCAATCCCTGACCACAATAGTTGCTTCATAGTGGCAGGGTCAAACATTGCTGAAAACACTAGAAATAAGGTTTTTGTCAAGATGCCTTGTCTGGCAGAATGTGAGGTAGGTGAGAACCTGCCTGAGAAAGAAGGCTCTACAAGAAAATCAAAGATCAGAGAAAGACCACTAAATATGATTTCAGCCATATCTGAATTCTAATGTTAGAGATTCTTATCATGAAAGCCAAGTTTCCCATTTTAAGCTAAGTTTTTGTCATATTTGAAAAAAATCATACATTTAAAAACATAGTAAATTTTAAAAAAGAAGCACAATATAGGAAAAACCATGACTAGAAACAAATAGAGAATATTTATTATTGAGGTCCTTGAACAAATAAGTATACTTTCCTTTAAGTTCAAGCTTAATGTTAGCCTGCTTGCATTTCAGGTTTGATCAGAACAAGAAGATGTTTGAAAATTTATTAGAAAATGTCTGACAAGACCATGCCACATGATAGATACCATGTGAAACCATGTGCCTATGAATCCTCATCATGAGTGGATACATTAAAATGGGAAAGCCATTTTAAAAATTGAAGTGTGCCTTATTACTCATATTCTCTGGATTAGGTAATTGCACATGAAATGGAACTGTAAGACATATTGCTTATATTCTTGGTTTATAGATACTTCTTTAGGAATTATTAGGTGACAATTAACAAAACTTTACTCATGCTTGCATAGTTTTTGAAGTGAATAATGGAAGAAATTTGATAGTAAGAACACAGCAAGGCAGGCTAGCAGACATCTGAATGTGAAACAAAAGCTCAGCTCAGTCACTTGGGGTCTAGACCCGGGAGCTCAGCACTAGATGCTACTCTCTGCTTTTCAGGGGCTGTGGGTCTCCTGTTCTTGCCTCCCTCTCTGCTTCTCCTTCATCTTGCTACATCTCTCTAAAAACCACCTTTCTTTGATCTTCAACTGATACTGACTTTTCTTAGAGCTCTTTCTGATGTTGGGATTCAGTTTTTCTCTGCTAGATAATTCAAAGAGACTATGTAGGCTTACCATCCCCATATAGTTTCTAGTGGACATGGGTACTTCTCAAAAAGGATGTGAGTGGGGAAGTAATAAATAATAATAATAATAATAATAATAATAATAATAATAATAATGAAGAAAGCAATGTAAACTATTCTGGTTACCACTGGAATAATTACACATTCTTTCTCAATGGAGAAACAGAATAAAACCATAAAAGATAACATTAAGTAATTAGATCTTAATTATTTTATCAATAACTCATCCTTTAGGAGTACTAGCGAATGATTAATGTTCCATTCAAAGGTTTTTGGTTTGTTTGAAAGAAAAAAAACTGAAGTATAAGTATCTCAAAAGATTCATGAGACGTGTTTGAAATTATTTTGTGCACAAGTCTTACAAAGTTTAATCAACAGTATTACCTCTATAGTATTCATAAATGTGTTGTATATGTATATACTTCAGAATTAAATAAAGCTTGTAGAAACAAACCAGACATTACATTCACTCCTATAATTGTTTGGACATGTCAGTTTTACTGGACAGTTCAGAGGGGGAAAAAGGAAAATTAAAAAAAAACATCAGCAGCATACCCCTAAGATCAATGGAAATTTTCAAAATTGTTTCTGATGTTAAAATGGATATAATTTTTCAAGACATCATAAAATAATTTGAAACATTCCTATCACTATAGATAATATTTATCTAAAACAAAGAAACAATAACCATACAAAATTGAATGTGGCTGATTCAACTTTAGGAAAGTATAATGACCTAATATACAAAGCAATTTTGGAGGAAACTAAAGCAAAAATTCAAGCTATCCAGATTTGTTTTTTTTTTTCTTAAGTGTGGCATATTGAAATAATCTCTACTAAAAAGAGTGCTGATGAAGCCATTAAGTGATATTAGTTCAGAAGATGAAAGAAGCAAATGACATATTAGAGTCAAGTAAGAACAATATAAAATAGTGTATAATACTCGTTATAAATTTAGGCTCTCTATATGCTTGGTATTTCAAATTTATTAAGGCTATTATAAAATCCTATTAACAAACAAATTTGGCAATTCAATTTGAACATGAAAGTATTTTTCTCAGTTTTCAAGATTTCTTAAAAAGTTGAGAAACAAGTTGGACACAGTGGTGCATGCTTGTAATTCCAATACTTGGGAGGCTGAGATAGGAGGATTGCAGTTTAAAAGCCAGCCTTAATAACTTGGTGATGCTCTCAGCAACCTAGTGAGATCTTGTTTCCATAAAAGATATAAAATCAGACTGGAGCTGTAGCTTGGAGGTAGAATGCCTCTGTGTTCAGTCTCCATTACAAAAAAATAAAGAAGAAAGAAAGAAAGAAAGAAAGAAAGAAAGAAAGAAAGAAAGAAAGAAAGAAAGAAAGAAAGAAAGAAAGAGAAAAAAGAAAGAAAGGAAGGAAGGAAGGAAGAAAGGCAAGTTGAGAAACAGATTGATCTAATGGAACTTCAGATTTTTCATTCCTTGAGGAATGTTCACGTTATTTACCTACACTCCTCGGTTTGTTTAATCTCTGCAGTGATGCAAAGATCAAGGTTTTCAGAGCCCATATTGAGAAATTAGAATTGACTTACCACTACAATAAGCTAGAAAGTTAAGAAAACTCAAAAGGAAACTCTTATCAACACATTCTTTATGCTATGAGGTGAATGTTAAAATAATCATTGTGGGAAACCACCCCAGATATATTTATTTCCATTACAACAATGTATGTTCTGAGAAAGGAGATATAGTCTCCTAATAAGACAAGCATATTATTTGTTGGACTAAATAATGTTAGGCATCATTCTTGTTTAAATTAATAAAGTGTAAAATTACAATAAAACAAACTAGGTATATCTGAATATTATAGTAGTGTTCACGCCATCAAGATCAGAGCACTTCAAATCACTGAGTAACAAGTTTAGCTTCTGAAGTGCCAAGAAATGCTTCCAAGAAGAGATGGTATTTGAACCAACGTTTTAAGAATAAGTATGAACTAGGAAACTGGAAGGAGTTAGCTGAGGCCACAGGAACCACAGACATGGAGCAACAAATGTTTGTTACAGGAGCTTAAGAAATAACAAATAGCCCTGAAAGAGCAGAGCTCAGAATCCATTGAGGATCAAGAGTGGAGTCTATAAAAGAAGCAACTTGTAGAAAACAGTCTCCCAGTCTTGGATAAGAAACTTACTTCACAGTTTCAGAGATGTCTCGTATGTTCTTCTGAAGGTGTTATCTTCAAAAACTGGAGAAATCCAAGAATATCATCTATACAAATGAACTCTTCTTCAAACATTTCAAAAGACTTTGCTGTTCAGAACATGCACTTCTGTGGCCAGCTATCTGGAGGATACCGGGCTTTCCCGGGCAGGGTATGTCATTGGCTTGTGTGTTCTCAGGGAATCATTTGCCTTATCATAGTGCTAAATAATGTTTATTCAATCAAGAAAAGACAGAGACCCTAAGCAATAACTTTCTGCAAACTTCTCAGAGGCCTGGCATTAGTAATTACTAAATATTTGGCGCCAAAATGTATAGTCCATTATGTACAAGTTTCAGAATTGAAAAGGAGAAAACTGAAATGCACCGGTAATTTATGGTTTAATGTGTCTAGAATTATTTGTCTAAATACAACAATTGTATGCTTTCAGGTCAAGAGAACTTCACAACTAACTAGGTGAGCAACTCTGGAAAGTAACTTAATCTCATCTTTAAGATGACAACTGTAATGGTTTGGATTTAGAATGTTGCCAGACCTCATGTGGTAGAGGAGGCAGCGAGGATGGAGGCTGGAGACTGGACCTGGTGCTGGGGAAAGATCCCCGGGGGTGCAGCCTTGCTGACAATAAATGTCCTGATCCCTCCCTTGCTTTTTCTGCTTTCTCCATTAAGTTTCAAAGACCTGTAGTCCAGGCTCCTGGTTGGCAGCCAGTGTGGACTGTAAATGGGCTGAAATCTTCAGAGCCATAAATACATTTTTCTTCCTCTAAGTATTGCATGTTGGATTTTGAGATCACAGAGGCGAGAACACTGATAGAAACAGCAAATGACATTAAGGCTTCTTTAAACTTTATAATAATAAGATTTTGTGAGATAGTGTTAAAGAGCATATTTAAGCAGCAAACAGCTGTGAGATCGTTTTACTTTAAATATTCTTAAAATATTTGTTCATCTCACTTGTTTGTTATTTAGGAAAATTATTTCTATATAGTGAAAATATGTTCTGCCCTTTTAACCTAATTATACATAGAAAGTAATCTTACTGTTATTGTAAGTACATAATAATACATACTTGAGTAATCATTTTAATGTGAATATATATATATTTATTTATTTATTTATTTATTTATTTATTTATTTATTTATTTACTTATCTGGCTTTATATCTCTTATGAGGCTAGGGAAAACTTGCTAGTAACACTATAGTGAAGGTATATATGGAAGTTTTAAAACATATAAATTGAAAATAAGGAATATAGGTAAGTAGAATCCACTTAACTAATTCATGTATTCTTACCTATGTCCTGCTGCCTCAAATTAAAATAGCTGAATAAAAACACAGTATTTTAATGTTTTTCTAAAAAATTTTATGTATTTGCTGAATATATTTATCAAAGGAGCAATGGGGAAAATATAAATCTTTTTAAATATGAGAGTAATTCCTCAGGGGCAATTAAATCTAGAATATTTATATAATGACTTAGGTAGAAGTCACAATATAGCTGGAGAGAATGTGTCATTATAGGGAAAGTAAATAACTTAGTTATACTCAACAGGAAAACATTAATCAGAAGAGGCAGGAAAGGCAGGGAACTTTTCACCAAGAGCTTAAGGCTGCATATGAAGCAGCATCAATCCACTGCCAATAATCTAGAGATTTAAAAACATCAAAACAAATTTTAAAAATAAGAAATGTGAATCTATTACGAAGACAATTTTTCAGAATCATGGCTTAGCCAGCTATCTAACATTGATCACTTATTGTGAAAATGGAAATGTAGACATGTCTTCAAAATATGTTAACTAAAAGTAACAGAACTCAATAGTTGAGTTCAGTAAAAAAATAAACCCGGACAACACATAGATTCAAATAGCAGTTTACAATACAAAGATATTTACAGCACAATTTCTACTCTCTAGCAGCCCACAGTCTGGAAAAGAACTAAGTGATAGTGCAATGAAGCAAAGTAAGAGGTGAACAGTGTGTGCAGGAGCACACCTGGCCCAGAAAACGAGGAATTATGAACAAATGCATTTATGGGGACTTTGTGTGTGGTGGGGGAGGGATATGTGAAAACTTCTGAGAGTTCAGAGATGAACAGTTCAAATACAAGTTTACTTTCCTCTCCTCCACTCTATTTTCCTGAAAAGACAATGCCTGCTTAGAAAAACACAAAAGGATCTTCCCAGCAGGGTTTGATTTTATTCCTTGGCAAGAAATAAAAAAGGAGGAGGAGGGGCCAGAAATCATGGTAATTAGAGGAGGAGGCTCAGAACCTAAACATTGTAACAACCAAAGAGAAAAGCTTTAAATCAATTGTAAATTGAATTTAGAATAATCATGAAGCACTCTTTCCCTCCGTATCTTCCAAAATGATCCAAATCTGCCAAATACCATCCACAAACTTATCCTGCACATTTGTTTCTAGTAGAGAGTGAAAATTGTTTATTTAAGCTGTCCCACTTTCCATACATGGTCAGGAATGTGGCCTATGTGCCTTGAGACACTCAAAATTCATTTTAAGAATCACTTATCAAAGGCCTTTCACATTCTCCCCTACTATGTGCCTAAGGATAAAAATTAAGAATGTTGGTTAATTACCTCTCAGCCTGAACAAGCTGATAGCCACAACAGAAAATCATGTCATGCAATTATAGAACAAATTCAATGTAAAATCTGTTTACATGTTATCTGTATGATCATACAATAGAGAATATACACAGTGCTCATTGAAGGAACAGAAAATAAAGGAATGAGGCTGGGCCTGGTGGCGCACGCTTGTAATCCCAGCATTCGGGAGGCTGAGACTGGAGGAGTGCGGTTCACGGACAGCCTCAGATATTTAGTGAGGCTCTCTGCAACTTAGTGAGACCCTGTTTCAAAATAAAGAATAAAAAATAGGGCAGGGGCTGTATCTTGAAGGTCAAATTGCCCTGGGTTCCATCCCCAGACCTAAAAAAATAAAATAAAAAAAGGAAAAGAAAGTAATGAGCACTTGGAAATACTTTTTAAATATTCTCAACATTTTAAAATAATTAGATGCAAATCTTAAAATCTTTGATGATTTTGGGGTGTCATTTATGAAGTATATAAAGATAAAAATGGAATTAAGATATTCCGTTAAGTGCTACATATACATTTTTCTCACTTAGTCTTTATCATAAGACGTCAAATAACTGATATCCAATTTACAGATGAAGATGAGCTTTTAACCCCTGATATATCTGTCTTCAGAATACGGAGGCTAGTCTTCAAACTTAGTGAGATCCTCTGATCAAGCAACTGAGCAAGGCCCTGTATCAAAATAAAAATCTGAAAGTAGAGCTGGAAATGTAGTTCAAAGATAGAATCCCTGGGCTCAATTCCCCAGTATCACCCCCAAAAAACAAGCACACACTCATGTGCAACTATGTTAGGTGCTCCAGTCTTCTCTTCTCCCCACTGCCTTTAACCTTCTTAATTTTCAGAATATGTGGATGACTGAAATCAAGCACCAACTGGTAGAAGGAGGCGTGAAGAACTAGGTATGGGTACCACAAGCTGCCGAGGAATATTACACCTCAATAGCCAACATTCTGTGGAGTTTCTCAAATTTACCTATACATCTACCCACATTTGGCCTGTTTAGCCTGCAGAAATGAAGCATGCCACGAATAACAGAAAGACGTCACTTCCTGCTATGTTGAAGGATTCCAAGGAACTCATAAAATAGCTTGCTTTCTCTCAATAAGAGAGGAAAAATACATTTATTTTGACAGACTATCCTTCCTCCAAATACGTCATAAATTAGGCCCTATTTCCCTAACAGCAATTCTAAATTCCCCAGGCCAGAAAAGATGGGTTTATTTGGTATCCCCATGTATTTTCCTTGCCAGCATCAAGTCCCCAGAGAGGTGGCTTTAAAACATGTCATCCATGAGCACGCCATGTTTCAGGGAACCTATTTAAATGACTACTCAAACTTCAGAACTTATGGAACAAAACTTGAAGGTTCTTGTCTGATCCACAAATGAATTTTGAGGAGGAGGTAGGGAGATTATTAAAATTCCTAGTCAGTTTCTCTACTTACTCTCTATATACAGCACAAAGCTTTTAGTGAATCGGACAACTCATGAGATGAATTGTGAAGATTAGTTTCATAAAGACGGCAGTCAGGGAATTTTTTAACATCAATATTTCTAGTGATGAAGTGATGGCAGCAGCTTTTATTAATTTTTATCTAAAAATTAATTGAGAGACAGGAGGATTGCGCAGGTTCGAAGCCAGCCTCGCTGACTTAAGAGACCCTGTTTCCAAATAAAAATATAAAAATAGGTCTGGGAGTGTAGCCTGGAGGGAGAAGGGTTTCCAGGAGCCCCAGTACCACCAAAAATAAAATAAATAAATAAATAAATAATAAATAATAAATAAATTGATTAGTCACTTATTGTAAAAATATAAAAAGAGCATAAAGGCACAGTCTTGGACTTTGTTAATGATTCAGTTGAGATATTAAAGAATTGAGCAAGTATATATTAAATCTGAAACTTAGACAATAGTCATGAGAAACTTCAGAGTACTTTAGTTAGGGTAGAGAAATGTCAGGTTACTTTAAGAGGATGTAATGATCAGCAACTCTGTAATGTCAGAGAAGAGTTCCTTGATGAAGTAATGCCGGAATGGAATAAAATGGACAGCTACAGGCTAGGCCTGCCAGGAGAACACCCAAGCAGTGGGTCCCACACGGGCAGAGCCCTGTGGTGGGAGGGAGCTCGTCCCACTAGTGCAACTGGAAAAGAGCACTTCCAGGGCCACAGAGTGAAAGAGGAAAAGTGTGGGGGCACCCACCGGTGAAGACATAGACAGAGGCCCGAGTACACAGGCCATGTCCTGGAATTAACACCATATTCTAAGAACAAAGGGATCCCACTGAAAGGATTTACATAGAAGAACAACTTGACCAAAAATAACTTGAAACGTCCAGTCTAAGTAGGACAAATGGAACAGAGATGAAAAGGATTAGATGACTTTAAGGATTTGAATGAGCAGGCCCACGATAGGTGGGATACTATACCCCTAAGCCTAGAGAACTGTTAAGTAAAGGCACTTTTTTGTTTTGTTTTGTTTTTTGTTTTTTTGTTTTTTCTGTACTGTTGATGAAACCCAGGGGCATTTTACCTTCGAGATACACTCCCAGCCTTATTTTTTTAGTCTTTTTCATTTTTTTATTTTTGAAATGGGGTCTCATTGAGTTGCGAAGGGACTCACTAAGTAGCTGAGGCTGTCAGTGAACTCAATCTTCCAGTCTCTGTCTTCCAAAATATAAGTGTGCGCCACCACTCCTGGCAGGAAAGGTGTTTTATAGATATATAAACACCTATTCTATAAAACACCCTTACTTACAGATTATATATTATATAATCACAAATTACATATTATGTAATTATATAATAATACATAATCTTTTTTTCAGTACTAGGGATGGATCCCAGGGTCATTCTATCTCCAAGCTGTAGCCCCAGCCCTATTTTTTATTCTTTATTTTGAAACAGGGTCTCACTAAGCTGCAGAAGGACTCACTAAGTAGCTGAGAGTGACCTTGAACCTGTGATCCTACTATCTCAGGCTCCCAAGTACTGGGATTACAAGCATGCATTACTATACCTGGCTGAGTAATACATAATCTATAAATCAAGGTGTTTTATATATTTATATTATATATAATTTGGAAATCAAGATGTTTCAGAGTATATATATATATATATATATATATATATATATAAAACATACATATAATCTGTAAGCAAAGGTGTTTTATATATATAAATATATTTACACATACATATGTATGTTAATTAATACATGGGAAATAGAGGAAGATAATACCCAATAAATTCAATAATCTTGGTGAATTGGATGCAGAGATTGTCAGTTGAGGAAAAGATGGGCAAGGTTAAAAATGAGTCTCAGCAGAATGAAAACACATGGAAAAGACACAAATGAAAACAATATTAATAGCAAATGATTATTTAGTATTAGAGATTGCTTCAAACGTATAATTTCATTGACTGTGAGCAGCTATAAGAATTAGATAATTTTACCAAACATATTTTGAAAAATTTAGAGGACATAAAGCTAATTAATTTTCTTAAAGTGCCACTGCTGGAGAATGATAGAATCAAAATTGAAATACAGACAGTATATTGGCACACACCTATAATCCCAGTACTTAAGAGGCTGAGACAGAAGGGTAGCAGGTTGGAGGCTAGCCTCCACAACTTAGCAAGACACTGTTTAAAAAAAAAAAAAAGACTGGGAATGAGCTTAATAGGAGAACATCCCTGGGTTCAATGTTCAGTCCCCATTAGGAAGGAAAAGAGAGGAAGGGAGTAAAGGAAAAAAAAAGAAAATCCAGGTCTGGTGTTGTAGGCTTGTAATCCCAATACCTGGGAGGCTGAGACAAGAAGATCACAAGTTAGAGATGAGCCTCAGCAACATAGCAGAACTCTCAGTAACCTAGCAAGACGATCTAAGCAAAAATTTTTTAAAAATGGCTGCCCCTGTGCTGAAACCCTAGTACCACAAAAAAGAAAAGAAATGGAAATGAAGGAAAAGAAAAAAGTAAAAGGAAAGGAATTAGGAAAGAAGAGAGGAGAGGAGAGGAGAGGAGAGGAGAGAAGAGAAGAGAAGAGAAGAGAAGAGAAGAGAAGAGAAGAGAAGAGAAGAGAAGAGGAGTAGAGTGTGAGCAGTGTGGAGCGTGGTTCTAGAGTCTGTACACTGACCCCTGGATGATGGGCTACACCGCTGATGAGTCAGAGCAGCAGCCCTGGGGGCCAGCCGAGGCTGGAGATCATAAATGTGGAGAGGCTGTCTGTTCTGCCAGTTCCTACACAATCTGGGGTGACTCTTGGAGTTCTTTCACGAAAGAAAGTTATTATTGAAAGTGGATTTGTAGGAACTACTATTGCTTAAATTATAATAAAATATCACCCACTTCATTAAGGATGATAATTGGATATAAAAAATTTAAAAACTATGAAAACATGCAATGAGTTCAATAACTATCAACACAACTGTTTTTGATTGATGTGCAATTATTCGGTATTTTTTGCAACATGCGACTGCTGAGTATTTAGTACCTTTTCTCCTATCTAAGCAGCTTGGAATAAATGTTTTTAAAAAGTAAAATCTGTTCAATATTTTACCTTTGCTTGTTTTTTAAAATCAATAAAAGCATTCAAAGAGAGGCACATGCTTTAATTTTTGGAGTACATTTAGTTGTAAAAATATCTATATTAAATACTATATTTCTCCTTGCTTTCTTAGTTTTCAAAAACAGATTGCCCCCCTCAAAATCTTGTCTTGAAGATAATAAAGGTAAAATTACATAATATTTTAAATACCCATAGACTGTTTAGAAACATCTGTACCGACCAGTGGTTCCCTTCAATGAGAGTGGCGTAGACAGTTGTAGGATATTATTTACAGTGTGCTGCTCTGTTTGCTCATGTACTGCTACCTCAGTTAAGGGGAAAAATCATCCCCATCCCTTGGTGGATCCTTTTCTAGGTAAGAGTTCTTTGTTTACTGTGGTCTGCATATCTCCCAAAATTCACGTGTTGAAACCTAATCTCCATTGTGGTGGTATTCAAAGTTGGGGCCTTTGGGGACGTGATTTACCTGCCACCATGAATGGATTAGCACCTTATGAGAGGGCTGGCAGGAACTAGATCAGGCTTTTTTCTCCTCTGTCCCTTCCACCTTGTGAGGACATCTTGCCTGTCATCTCCGGAGGATGCAGCAGTAGGTACCATGTGGAAAGGAGAGATGAGATCCCTCCCGGATACTAACCTGGGTGACACCTTGACTTTGTACTTTCCACCCTCCAAAACTGTAAGGAATGAATTTATGGTCTTTATAAATCACCCAGTCTGATTTTGTTATAGCAGCATAAACCATCTAAGATATTATCTAAAGGTACAACATACAGCTGTAGAGAACTAGCTTACAGATTTTCTGATTTAAGTGACAAAATTAAATTCCTCTCTCACTCCATATTTTTCTCTTTTTATTTCCATGTTAAAGAAAAAATATCTTGTTGTTGTTGTTGTTGTTGTTGTTATTGTTTCCTTTGGAAATAAATCCTAAGAAAGTTACCAAGGAGCCAGGAGTGGTGGCGCACACTTGTAATCCTAGCATTTGGGAGGCTGAGACAGGAAGCTCACAATTCACGTACTGCCTCAGCTTTTTTGTGAGGCCCTTTACAATTCAGTGAGACCCTGTTTTAAATAGGTCTGTGAGGGTAGCTCAAAGGTATAATGCCCCTGGGTTTCATCCCCAGTACCACAAAAAGGAAAAGAGAGAGAGAAGAGAGAGAGAGAGAGAGAGAGAGAGAGAGAGAGAGAGAGAGAGAGAGAGAGAGAGAGAGAGAGAGAGAATGTTAACAAGAGTTGCTTTATTTTGGTATTGTACCCCCAATGAATTTTCTGTTTTCCTGTCTGTATGGGAACATAAAAATTGCAACTATTTTTTTACTCTTTTCTACATATTTTATTCAAAACAGAGATGTATAATCTCCAGACTATTGTGAACAATAAAGGATGCACTATTGACTTAAAACTCTGCATTCTGTTTTTTTTTTTCTTTTATAGCATCTAATCAGTAGCTTCTAATCAGTTAGTTCGAGATCATCAATTAGGCATCTGCTTTAACATTTTGGATGTAGTCTAATAAAACTGGCAATAAAGTAAAAAAGAAAATATAAGTGTAGGGTGTGGTGCACATGAGCTATTTGGCCCCTGGTGTTTAAAAGACAGCACAAGCATTAATCAAGTGCTACCAATTAACTGTGCTGTTCATCATTTCTGTATATTGCACAGTTCTGTGCTCAGATCCAGTTGTGGGTCCAAACTTTTGATTTACATGCAGTGGAAAAGGGGCTTGTTGCTAGAACGTGAATTATATGTTTGCAGTGCATAACCATTTCAGTTGAGTTATATGATTCTCCCAGTTAGACATCTTTTCTGAATGACTCTTGAGTGATATTTTAAATATTTGTTATTTCAGAGAAAGAGATGAGGAAAATCATTGTATGTCTTTTTTTTTTTAAATTCCAAAAGTATTCAGTAAAGAGCCTGTTCCTTGGATGGGCCTGAAACTTCCTTGACAATTGAAAATACCTTGTACCGGAGTCTATGTAAAGCAAAAAATGTACATAAATGCTTTCTCCAAGCCCACATGTAACAAATAAAGATATCAAATGAACTGACATTTCTGTGTTACAGTTTAAAATAACATCCTGTATGACTTCTATATGCTGTGCTGTGAGCTCAATTTCAGATTTTCTAAACACTGGCTTTGCTTTCAAAGAATAATGTTCCAGTTCCTGTACTGAGTGTACAGAGATTGGTTCTGAAGTTAGGGGGAAAGTTAAGAATGTGTGGCTTTTGGCTTCAGAATTATCCATGCTTTCGTGATCTGCTGTGTTAAACTGTTTCTTATTAATAGATCATGCAACTACCCACCATTCCCTCTCTCCTCTCCTCACACACAAATCTGACACATTCTCATAATCAATAGCAAATGTTCATTCTGAGAGTTTCACTTTTTCCCCTTAAGCCCACCCTGACTTTCATTGTGATCGGATGAAACCATCAGAATTTAATGTTTAGAGTAGGACATATAAAATTATTAAGTGTGTCCTGAAAGAAGAGTTAATACTTTTGAAAGATAACATTTATTGGGTTTACTCTTCTCTCCAAAGGGAATGAAGACTTATCCTAAGAAAATAGGAAATAAATATATAAAGTCATGTAAATAGAGAAATTCTGATGAAATATATACATGTTTTTATCTTAACAGATATTTTTCAATTTGGATAAAGATATTTGAAATGTTGGCTTTAAAAAAAAAAGGTTTTTTTAAAGTGTTTTCCAACATTTGGTTTTCTTTTTTAAGCATTCTGTAATACTACAATCCTCTCCACATATTTAACCCCCATTTAGATCTTAAGCATCCACTGTGGCCCACTACAAAAATATAATTTTTTATTAGCCTACAGCCAAGTATATAACCCTCGCACTGCTGGTCTCCTTAACTGTTTGGTCTCTTAGTGTTGGCCCTTTTCACAGTACCACCCGCTTGTCCCTTCCTTTGGCTTTTCTGCCACAGTGTAGTGGTTTTCTTTATATAAATTCTTATCTAAATCTCTCATGAATTGACTTTACTTCTGATAACTATCAATGTGTCCTATCTCATTTATATCTCTCTCCTGCCCTCTTTTTTGTTTGTTTTTAAATTTTCATAGACATTATCTGCACTTAAAATTGAAACCCTATAAATATATTGGATTTTATTTTCTCCCTTTCTCTCCTTAATTGCCTTAAACCTTTCTCTGACAATACTCAAGATAATTATATTAATGGCTGCATAGAATGGCACTTCTACATTCCCACCGTAGAAGGCAGTTTTAGAGATCATACATTTCATGGATGAACAAAGAATGCAGAGACACTGCATGATTTTCCTCTGCTCCTATTTGGTAGCTATTCAGTGAGCACATACTTTCTGTCAGGCACTGTGCTGGTGCAGATTAAAATATGGCATTTTCACTCAAAAATATTTAGGCAAATAGAAGAGATAAATATACAAAAATAATCACAATGCAATTCTATACACAAAACAAATCAGAGTCATAGACATTTTGTAGAGGAAAGATGAGTGGAGACAGAAGCTGAAAACCACAATGAGAGGAAAGGACAGGAGGTGAATAAAAGGTGGAGATCATCTAGGAAGATAAAGGGAGAAGGGAATTCCAAACTCAGGAGCCTAAGTGCCTGCAACACCTGAGTGGCTCAGACCGGACATATGACACAGGCCTGTTTTCATGGGAAGACTAAACCTCACGTGAAACATCAGTTATATATACATGATATATTCCTAGGTGGTTTTAAAACTATATAAAAATCATTGGTATCTATACTAATATGGGAGGAGGTCTCAGCAGTGAGTCATGTTCTAGTCTACATTTTCAGCAATAATTTAGATGAAGTTATAGCTCTGATGACAATAATTTTTTTACTTTGTATGAACCTTTGACAGCATAAGTTCTCCAATACTATTTTAATTGAAATTCAAAAATTGGGGTAAATAAAATGTTATAACTTAGTCATAAATATTTTTCTTGATTTTTATTTGACTAATAAATAAAAAATATCTAAAAAAGGTTTTGAAATGCCTACATATATGAAAGAGGTTAATTACATGTTGTCATTAGTAATACCTAAGTCTACCACATCTTGTTCAGAAAATGCTACCTTTATGATCTCAGTTTCTTGGTATTTGTTGATGTTTGTTTTATCAGTCAATATGAGTGCGGTTTATATAAATATCATATGTCATAAACTGTGTATTCATTAGTTATTAAGTGCAAAATTTTAATATATGGCCAATAGATCAAACTTTTAATATGCTACTGAAGCTGGGGTTGATGATGCATGCTTGTAATGTCAGTACTTGGGAAGCTGAAACAGGAGTATTGAAGGTTCAAGGACAGCCTCAGCAAATTGTGGCAAGACCCAGTCTCAAAATAAAAAGGGCTGAGGGTGTCATCTAGAGGTAGAATTTCCTTGGGTTCCATTCCCAGCACCAAATAAGCCAAACTAAAACAAATACAGCAATATGCTATTGAAGTAATTTGTATGTGTTTTTTGTTTTGTTTTGTTTTGTTTTCTTCTCTCAGATAATATGTAACTTTTCTCAAATATCCCCACTATGCTAGAGGACTTGCTAATAATCCTTTGTAATTCTGTCAATTTTATCCTACAGATACAGTCTCTGGGGCTGTGGAAAAGGGTAGAGTATTTATGTTTTTCTAATAAGGAAATCATATCGTCTTTATTTCTAATGACGCTTTTTGCTTTAATGTCTATTTTTATATTTATTCAGACAAAACCTCAGGCCCCAAACCTAAAATCCCTTTTCTCTCAAACCTCATTTTCGACCCATTGGCAAATCTTGCCAAGTCCATCTTCAAAATCTATCCAGTATTTATTCTTTCTCCTATTTCCTGCTACCAGCAAGCCCAAGCCATAGATTTTTAAATATCGTTCATTATTTAAGCAAATATTTATAGTTTCTACCTTCTGAGTAAGGAGTTCGATATTCTGAGGAGTTAAATTCTGTTGTGTGTGACATCTGTGATTTTGTAGCAAATTAGATTCTTGTGTTCATTACAATTTCAGATTGTGACCTCATGTTCCATGAGACTTTATCTGTAGAAGTACCATCTGGGTTGAAGGTACATCCCTCCAGGGAAGTTTTGTTTTTGCTTAAGCCAGGTGCTCTAAATGTATAAGTAGCTTGGGACCATTTTTATGTTAATTTTAAGATCATACAGGAAATTAAAACACCTAGCCCATTTGTAGATGAGTCATATATAAGTACTGTCAAGAGAGATTTGTCTTTCCTTCCAGAGTATCAGCTATAATGGTCACATTTTTTTTGTTATCTACCTTTGCAGGTGAGAAGCTTTTTTCTATGTAACCCTTGTCCAACTTAATGCTATGGTCTCAGTTTGAATACGCAGATACATAGGTTGGCCTTACCTACTCACTCCCTGCATGGCTGTGAAACGGTTCCTCTCTTTCCTGAAGAGTCATCGCACACAGCAGCTTGCTGTCCTCCCTCTAGTTTCCACTTAATTTTGTAATTAACATTCAAATAAAAACCTGTATATCCTATTGAGTAAGTCTCAGTATGTGGTAGCAAGAGTATTCCTTGAATACAGCATATGGCTGTAAATAGAAGGATGTTGATATTTTTAAAATTTTCCACATTAAAATCTATCATGTGTTTTATTGTAGAAAATTTGTAAAGGAAAGCAAAAGTGGTATTAATTTCTTCTAACAAGTTCAGCTGCTCAACAAAGCATCAGGTACCCCAGATTCTTTTTTCCCACCTTGCACTCCCCACTATTTTGGCTTTTCTCTTTTAGTACCTGCTAGTACCTTTTTCTCAAAGTACCTGCTACACTTTCAGGAATTTCAACATATCATGGCCAACCAGGAGGATAAGGGGAAAGGACCTTACCAGCTGCAATTTCTATTTATGTATTTCTTTAAGACTGAAAAATCTTCCCCAGGACTCTTACCAGCTGAGGTTACTTGCTTTTCCTTAGCAGGAAACAAATCATATTTCAATAATAACACTGAATGTCAAAGGACTTAACTCACCAATGGCAATGTGGATTAAAAACATAATTCAAGCCAGGCATGGTGGCATACGCTTGTAATCCCCATGTGTGGGAGGCAGAGACAGGAGGATAGCGCTGGTTCGGAGCCAGCCTCACTGGCTTAAGAGACCTGTTTCCAAATTTTAAAAAAAATATAAAAATAGGTCTGGGAGTGTAGCCCCGAGATAGAAGGGCTTCCAGGAACCTCAGTATCACCAAAAAGAAAAAAGAAAAACATAATCCAAATATATGTTCCTTGCAAGAAATTCACCTTACAGCCAAAGATATTCATAGGCTCAAAGTGAAAGGATGGAAAAAATATATCATGCCAATGGAGACCAAAAAATGAGCCAGGGTAGCAATGCTGATATCCAACAAAATAGACCTTAAGCTAAAACACATCAGAGGAGACAATGCACAGCACTTACTTTTATTAAAAAGAAAAATTTACCAAGAAAATATAATGATAGTGAATGTTTATGTCCCAAATGTTCATGCCCACATTTGTAAAACAAACCCTTCAGAACATCAGATCTCAAATAGAACCAAACACAATAATATTGGGAGAGTTCACCATATTTTTATTGGTGCATTATAGTCAAACATCTCAATGGAATACAAGATTTGTGAGGATATACAAGCACACATCACCCAATTAGCCTTTATCAAATCTCCATCCCATTTTCTCCCCCTTCCTCGATCCCATGCTTGATTTAGTGATTGACTTTGATATATTTATTCAAGTACATCATGTGCTTTAAAGAGATTCCATCTTCCCCATCCCATCCCCTCTGATAGGTCACCCTAATTGCTCCTCCATAGGCCCTTTCTTCAACTAGATTTCCTCCTATTACCCATTTCTTCCAAGTTTTTGCATATTGGGAAAAGCATCTGATTTTTTTTTTCTGTGATATTTCCCTGTATTGCAGGCTCCGTTCCTACTCTCAAAAGCCCCAGGACCAGCTTTGCCTCATGGCAGGCTCCAGTCCTAGCCTCGCTGACCCCAGCACCAGCCTCATCACCTGGCAGGCTCCAATCCTGGCCTCAGAGGCCCCAGCACTGGCCTTACCTTACGGCAGGCTCCTATCTTGGCTTTGCTGGCCGAAGACTGGCCTCACTGCACGGCAGCCTCTGATCCTGACCTTGGATGCCCCAACACCAGCCTTGCCTCACGGCAGGCTCCGATCCTGGCCTCGCTGGTCCCAGAACCAGCCTTGCTAAATGTCAGGCTCTGATTCTGACCTCAGAGGCCCCAGCACTGGTCTCACCCTCGCTGCATGGCAGGGTTTGACAATCCCGGCTTTGGAGGCCCCACCACTGACCTCACCTCATGGCATGCTCATGGCACGCTCCAATCCCAGCCTCGAAGGCCCTGGCACTGGCCTTGCCTCCCTGCAGGCTCCTATCCTGGTCTCAGAGACCCTGGCACCGACCTCACTGTACTGCAGGCTCTGGTCTCTGTCACTGTCAGCTGGTCATCTACAGATGTTCCCTTTTTTCTTCCTTCTTCTTTTTTTTTTTTTTTTTTTTTTTTATATGAGAAAGCAGTCCATGTCTTTTGCAAAAGCTGGGAGCCCGAATACCTGGTGGCAATAAATTTTGTCTCCCCTCCGAAGGTAGAGGACCACAGCTTCAATACAGAGAGCAGGCTCTGCTGCTCCTTGTGCACCCTGGCCTCCTGCACTGCAGAGGAGCACAGTGGCCATGAGGGCTGATGTCTCCCAGAACACACAGCATGGTGGCCCAACCAGGCTGTGCAGAGCTCCCTTTGATACACCCCAAACACTTTTACCACTTAGCATGTTGTCCAGAATTCCGGAGCATGTGGGGCAGGAGCAGTCTACTTTTGGGGAGATTTCCTCCAAAATTCAGGGTGGGCCAGGCGTGGTGGAGCAGGCTTGTAATCCCCATGCTTGGGAGGCAGAGACAGGAGGATCACACAGTTTCAAAGCCAGCCACACTGGCTTAAGAGACCCTGTTTCCAAATTTTTTTAAAAAAAGTATAAAATAGGTCTGGGAGTGTAGCCCAGAGGCAGAAGGGTTTCCAGGAACCCCAGTACCACACACACAAAAAAAATTCAAGGTGGATTGGACTGGATCTGTTTATCCCTCCAAACACTGGTCACTGCTGCCGCCACCACTGCCACCACCACCAACTTGATTCTCTCCTGAATACCTTACCCAGACAGCATGTTTTCCAGAATTCCCGAGCATGTCAGGAGTAGCAATCTACCTTTGGGGAGATTTCTTTAAAAGTTTAAGGTGGATTGGATTGGATCTCTGCCTCTCTCAAATATTGGCCATCACTGCCAGTGCCACTACCATCTCAGTTCTCTTCCAAACACTTTTCCTACACAGCATGTTCTCCAGAATTCCTGAGCATGCACAGCAGTAGCAGTCTAACTTTGGAGAGATTTCTTCAAAAATCAAGGTGGATTGGATCAGATCTCTGCCTCTCCCAACTACTGGCCACTGCCACTGTCTTGGTTCTCACCCAAACAACTTTCCCACACAGCATATTGTCCAGAATTACCGTATGCGCAGAGGTAGCAGTCTACCTTTGGGGAGATTTCTTCAAAAGATCAAGGTGGATTGGATCAGATCTTTGCCTCTCCCAATTACTGACCACCACCACTGCTGCGGCCGCTGCCACCGCTGCTACCTCCATCTCAGTTCTCTCCCACACACTTTTCTCACACAGTATATTACCCGAAATTCCTGAGCACACACAGCAGTAGCAGCCTACCTCTGTGGAGATTTCTTCCAAAGTTCAAGGCGGACTGGATCAGATCTCTGCCTCTCCCAACTACTGGCTGCCGCCGCCATCTTGGTTCTTCTCCCAAAACAACTTTCCCACACAGCATATTGTCCAGAATTCCGAGCATGTGCCACCGTAGCAGTCTACCTTTGGGTATAGAGAAAGTCAAAGTCTACTCAGTGATGTGAGACTTGTTTGTCTTTCTGGCCCAGATGTACACACTACAACCCAGTGTAGTATTTTCCACAGTATCTAGCACAGCCCAGGAGCATATAATGAATACCTACCATAGAATAATAAATAGAGCCAATGGAATATTATGCATTCACTAAAAATGAAGATAAAATTATCTTAAAATAACCAAAACTACTTTCAAAGTTAAGAGTACACAATCTGAATTAGGATGATTAAGAACTATATATATAAATATTAAAATTCATGAGTAAACAAATAATGAAGAGAAGTATGAAAATTGAAACATTTTTGGTGCTGAAATTTGAAGCAATTATTTTTTCTTATAGTTTTCTATATTTTTTGCAACATTAGTGCAATAGTAGATGTTGCTTTTATATATTGAAGCTATTAATGTATACAAAAAGAACCCTCCATCAAATGTTGGCTAATAAATTCAACAAAATAATTTCTGTTTTTAATGAAAATTATAAAATTTCCATCAGCATATTTCCTTTAATATGTGATAATGTTATAAGGATACTCATTATAATGCTATTCTAAATATTTGCTAGCTAATTAGAGATTAATCAATATAAAAATGCCAAATAACTGAGATAAGTAATGAGAGGGAAAACAAAATGATAATTTGGAATTGACAGATTTTTTACTTGATAATCCCATAAGAATAAAATTTAGAAAAAATAATACATGCAAATTTGTGACAAAAGTCATATTTACAGTAGTATGTGAATAGTAATCATATAGAAAATATGGTAAGACATTATTTCAACAATAGCAAAAAAATACTTAGGTATCTAGAAAATTAGGAACATATTTACATTATTTGAAACTAGTAATGGCTATAAAGGGTTGCTATCTCATAATCTTATTTTTGCATATTTGAAAAATTCCTTTAAAAACATTGTGTTAAATTACTAGACATGAACATTAAAATTGTGTAAATCCATATAAAGTTATATTTTAAGCATACTTAAGAAAAAAGACTTCAGTACTTAATAATGTGAATTTTTGTGGTTAGAAAAAGTCAAATATTACAAAAATGTTATTATGTAAAAATAAATTATAAATCTTAATTTTATCCCTAAGGGAAATGAATATATCAACTTCTTTATTTGGTAGCTGATAAAAAATAAACTATAGATATAAAAATAAATATAAAAGAATGAAAGAAAAGTAAGAGGTCATAGATAGTGGCCATGTAATGTCATTAAAATTAGGACACTTTTGGGAAAAGGTATTTAAGTAATTAACAGGTGCTAATTGATCTCCAACAAGCATAACCCAGGACTTGTCTGGTAAACTGGGTAGTATGACCCATTAGAGACCTACCAGATCTTAAGATATAGTTTAACATTAACAATACAACAGAGTAGTTCATGGTTAAGGACCAAAAGAATCAAATGCATCTGAGGTCTTAGTATATAAAAAGCAATACTACGATTCACCATGATGAATACTAGGTTCATCCAATGATGTGTTAAGACTCTTGGCTCTTGTTCCCTGCTTCCGTCTTGCTCTCTTAGGAAATCTTCTCCACAGAATTACCAGAGGGATCCTTTTTAAATGACAGTGAATTGTTTCACCTTTTGCACATTATTCTCTAATGGTTACCACCTTACTTGGATGAATAAGTTAACAATGAATTTGAAATGCTCTGCCAAGTCCAGCATAATCTATGTACCACCCCCAACTATGCTAATGTCCCACAACTAGAACCCAACCTCCCCTGTCTTTCCCTTTTAGCCACCATAGCACTTTGCAGTTATTCCAGCAAGCAGAGCTCATCTGTCACACAGCCTGTGCCCAGCCACTTTCTCTAACCAGCATGCTCTTCCTCCAGATATGCACATGGCTCATTCCCTCTGCTCATTTGAGTCTTCAATAAACATCACTTATTAAAAATCTTTTTGGTGGCACAGGATTATAATGTTAGGTCTTGGAAGGCTGACACAGGAAGATCACCAGCCTCAGCAACTTAGGAAGAGAGAGATCCTGTTTCTTCAAATTAAAACAAAAAAATGAAAGAGGGTTGGAGATGTTGTAGAACTCCTCTGGGTTCAATCCCCAGGACCACACACACACACACACACACACACACACACACACACAGAATATTGTTCTTAAGATTTTTTATATGACAGAATCTACCTCCCTTTTCATTGATCTGAATTTCCCAATCACTGCTTCATTGTTTTCCATACTTATCACCACATCATATATAAAATGTGCTGTATTCGCTCTCTCTCTTTTTACTTCTCAGAATATAAACTTTCTCAGTGCAAAGTTAACTACCCTATGTCCTGAGCACTGAGAACCAGGGCTGAGCATTGCCAGCACACAGTACATTTTTCATAAGTGGATAGTTGAATTAACATGAAAAGAAGGCAAACAAATCAGTTAAAAGGAAATAACATAACAAAAAATGGTATAAGGGCTATAAATATGCAAAGAAAAATAAATACAAATGCTTGATAATACATGTAAAAAGACTGAATCTAGTTCACAATTAAAGAACCATGAATAAAATAACAATAAAATGTATTTATATTCTCCCAAATGGATAAGTATAAAACACTGGATGAAACTCTGGTTTGACAAAGGAAAGAAAAATAAGAGCCCAATGTCATGCAGAGTTTGAGGAAATGATAATTTGTACAATCTCTTTGAGGGGAAATTTGGTCAAATTTACCCAAATAAAATGTTCTGACAAAGCTCATTCTAGCAGGGATGGAGTGACTGCTTCTGGACTGGCTCTTTCAATGAAACAAACAGAAATTGAAAATAAATGAGGCCATGTCTTCAGCTCCTGGACAGAAGAGAGTGGAGTATAGTAACAACACTTGAGAAGAAAACCAGGGAAGTCATTAGCATGAAGACCTGGACTTTCAGCCTTTAGGTCCTGCCAGGAAGAACATGGTGATATTTGGAGGGGAACAGAGAGACAAATAGGTCTGGGGTGTAACTCGGAGGTGTAATGGCCATGGGTTCTATCCTCAGTACCACACAAAGAAGAAGAAGAAGAAGAAGAAGAAGAAGAAGAAGAAGAAGAAGAAGAAGAAGAAGAAGAAGAAGAAGAAGAAGAAGTTATTTAAGCAAGGGTGAGGTGGTGGAATGTGTGTAGGGAAGCATTGGAGTAGAGGGGCCAACCCAGAAAAAGCAACATCAATTACCTATGAGTCTCCTTGAGTCTTCCATTGAATGAGAAGCTACTTATGGAAGGAGGGAAACTCCACAGGTCAGCAAAAGTTCAGGACACACAGAGCTAAGAGATGTTCAAACTAGCATGAGCCAGAGTGGAGCGATCATTTTGAATATCAGACACAGAGCAGAGCCCATTATAGTGTCATTGCTTACAGGAAAGGCTAAACTAAACCCAGGATATAAACACAAGACTTGAAAGAATCAAGTTGCTTTTGCTGACTGCCTAAACAAAAAACATATTCTTTAGAGGAAGACACATAACCCCAGATTCTTAAAACACAATATTCATAATCACTAATTATGCAATAAAAAATTACTGAATGCAGAAAAAAAAACCAGGAAAATGTGACATAAACCAGTCAAAAAATCAGTAAAGTAAGCAGACTAAAAACAGAGATTATGAATTTCACAGAAATGGCCTTTATTTTTTATTTTTTATTAATATATTTTTTAATTGGTGCATTGTAATCATATATCACATTGGAGTACAAGACTTGAGAGGATATACAAGCACACATCATCCAATTAGCCCTCATCCACTCCCCATCCCATTCCCTCCCCCTCACTCGATCCCATGCTTGTTTGGTGATTAAATTTGATACATTTGTTTATGTACCTCCTGCATTTTAAAGAGGCTCCATCCTCCCCTATTCCATACCCTCTGATTGGTTACCTTAGTTGCTTCACTATAGGGCCCTTTCTATAGCTCGACCTCTTCCTGTTGCCCCTTTCCTCCTAGTTTATGCTGATTAGGGGAAGCATCTGATTTTTATTTTCTGCGATATTTCTTTGTGCATGCTGCGTTGCAAGGACCGATCCCACTCTTGACTGCCCCAGTAGTGGCCTGGCTACCCGGTGGACTGATCCAGACCTCGATGGCTCAAGCAGCGGCCTTGCCTCATGGGAGGCCCCGATTCTGGTCTCGCTGGTCCTGACACCAGCCTAACCCCTCAGCTGGCCCCGATCCCGGCCTCAGAGGCCCCAGCACTGGCCTAGCCTCATGGCAGGCTCCGATCCCGGCCTCGCTGGTCCCAGCACCGGCCTAACCCCTTGGCAGGCCCCGAAACCAGCCTCGGAGGCCCCAGTAGCGGCCTTGCCTCCTGTCAGGCTCCGATGTCAGCCATTGGCTCTGGCATCAGCCTAACCCCTCAGCAGGCTCCGATCCCGGCCTCGGAGGCCCCAGCACCCGCCTTGCCTCATAACAGGCTCCAATGCCGGCCATTGGCCCCGGCACTGGCCTAACCCCTCAGCAGGCTCTTATCCTGGCCTCGGAGGCCCCGGTACTGGCCTTGCCTCGTGGCAGGCTCCGATCTCGGCTTTGGAGGCCCCAGCTCCCGCCTTACCTCATGGCAGGATCCGATGCCGGCCTCTCTGGCCCCAGCAACTGTCTAACCTCTCGGCAGGATCCGATCCTGGCCTTGGAGGCCTCAGTAGCGGCCTTGCCTCACAGAAGGCTCCGATGCCGGCCATTGGCCCCGGCACCAGCCTAACCCCTCGGCAGGCTCTTATCCCAGCCTTGGAGGCCCCAGCACTGGTCTTGCCTCATGGCAGGCTCCGATGCTGGCCGCTGGCCCCGGCATCAACCTAACCCCTTGGCAGGCTCTGATCCCAGCTTTGGAGGCCCCAGTAGCAGCCTTGCCTCATGGCAGGCTATGATGCCGGCCTCGCTGGCCCCGGCACCGGCCTAACCCCTCGGCCGGCTCTAATCCAGGCCTCGGAGGCCCCAGCACTGGCCTTTCTTCACGGTGAGCTCCGATCCTGGCCTTGTTGACCCTGGCCCCAGCCTAACCCCTTGGCAGGCTCTGATCCCAGCCTCACTGGCCCCAGCATCGGCCTAACCCCTCGGCAGGCTCCGATCTTGGCCTCGGAGGCCCCAGTAGTGGCCTTGCCTCACAGCAAGTTCCGATGTCGGCCATTGGCCCCGGCACCGGTCTAACCCCTCAGCAGGCTCTGATCACTGTCTTGAAGCTCCAGGACCGGCCTTGCTTCATGGCAGGCTCCGATCTGGCCTCACTGGCCCCAGCACCGGCCTAACCCCTCGGCAGTCTCCGATCCCGGCCTCGGAGGCTCCAGCACCGGCGTTGCCTCATGGCAGGCTCCAATCCCAGCTTTGCTGTGTCCGTCGCTTGCCTCACCCCTTGGCAGGCTCCAATCCAAGCACCCTCTTCGCCCAACCAATTGTCCCACGTTCTCGAGGGTGCGTGGTGGTAGCATTCTGTCTCTGGGGTTATTATTTCAAAGGTTCCTGGTGTAATGCATCAGATCTCTGCCTCCCCTGCATACTGGCCACTACCATTGCCACTGCCTCCACCATTTCAAATCCTTCCCAAGCTCTTTTTCCACTCTGAATGTTGTCCAGTTCCTAAGCATATGTGACGGTAGCATTCGACATTTGGTGTAATTTCTCCAAAAAAATAAGGTTGGTAGGATCCAATTTCTGCTTCTCCTGAATACAAGTCTCCACCGCCATCACAGAGAACACTTTCAACACTGCCTTTCTCCTTGGTCTCCGCTAAACTCTCTTCTTACAGGTGATGTCCAAGATTCTTTTTTTTTTTTTTATTGGTGCACTGTATTAATACATCATAATTGGATACAAACTTTTGTAGACATACACGCACACATCACCCAGTCTGCCCCCACCCGATCCCCACCCCATTCTCTCCCCACCCCTCCTTCCCATGCTTGGCTTAGTGGTTGACATCTAGTATTATAGCAATTTATCCAAAATTAAAAGTGATAATCTTACATAACAGTTTCATTTGTCTGATACCAAGCTTTTGATGACTTAAAGATAACATTTCAATATTTCTTTTTGCTTTCTTTCTTACCAGAGGATATTTTTTTCTATTTTTTTAGGTGAAACTATCATATATTTATATATTTATTTTTCAGAAAGAAATCTATCCTAATATGAAATATGGATTCTAGATACCCAAAACGATCTTGGAAAAGAACAAAGCTAGAAGATATATATTTTCTGATTTCAAACCATATAAAGCTACAATAATTGAAACAGTATAGTACTGTTCTAAAGGCAGATATATAAACCATTGGAGTTAAATAAAAGCCTAGAGCTAAATTCTTCCCTATATTGTCAAGTTATTTTTGACAAGGTTTCCACGAACATTTTGTGGTGGAAATAATAATCTTTTAACTAAATATTGTTGAAAAATAATAATTACATGGAAAAGAAATAAAGATTCTTAACAATATAGAGAAACAGCAGTCCTCCTTCACGGGGAATTTTTCCATAAGTTCCAATGCATTTGGATAAGTTTTGTCTGCATCTCCAGTGTCCTGGCATCTGCCACGGCCTTCTTAACCCCTCTCCGATATTTTTCCTTTTTCTTTTCCTTTTTTTTTTTTTTTTAATAAGAGAAGACAGTATATGTGGTTTGAGGAGGTAGTGGGATCAGGCACTCAGTAGCACTGTGACCCGGTCGGTTTCCCCATGGGTCCAGAGTGCTCCACACTAGTCTACCTGGGGCCCAGAGTCCTCCGACCTGGGCCCCGGCTGTCCCGGGGTCCAGCGTGCCCCACCCAACCCCTGCCCAGGGGTCAGGGTCTTACTGGGCCCGGTTTCTCCAGGGGTCAGAAATGGCCTTTAAATCACTGTTATAATATGTTCAAGGATTTCAAGAAAAGTATGAATATGATGAGGAGATTGATGATTTCTTTAACACTCAAATGAAACATCCACAGCCAAAAATTATAATTGAAATAAGAAATTTGTCAGGCAGGCTTATATGAGAATTGATCCTACAAAAATATATTAATAAGTTTCCATAGAAGCCACTTAAAATAAAGAATGAAAGGTGTGGGTAAAGCTGAAAAATGTGAACAGAACCTCAGAGACCTCTGAGGTGATACTGAATGGTCTTAAAATGTGCAGTTAAGCCAGGCATGGTGACGCACGCCTGTAATCTCAATATTTTGAATTCTGAGACAGGAGGATAGCAGCTTTGAGGCCAGCCTCAACATCTGAGTGAGACCTTTAAAAAAAAAAACCCACAAAGGTCTGGAGGTGTAGTTTGGATAAAATGCCCCTGGTTTAAACCCCTAATTCCCCAAAAAAGAAAAAAGAAAATGCAATTAGAGTCCCTGGAGATATGGCCAGGGGAAATATTTGAAGATACTATGGCCAAAAACTTACCCAACTTGATGGAAAGTATAAATCCTAGATCTAAGGAACACAAGCACTCTAGAGCAGAATAGAGGTGCATACATGTACGTACCTGCATATATACACATAAATATAAAAATGCACAGACAGACATGCATGTGTATTACATGCATGCACATATCCATGATTACATACACACTCATAAATATATGCATGCACACATATTAAGACACATATATACATGCACATACACACCAGTCACATACATTTGCACATACACACCTGCAGTCATTCACATACATACACCCACTCTTCGATGTATGACTCACATAGACAAATACACACATACACAAATACAAAGCACATGCATGCTTACATATACATATATGTATATATACACATATACACACATAAAATAAATATATATACAGACACATCATAATCAAATTTCTGAAAACCAATGATAGAAAAATTACGATTTCTGTAGCTGTTTTTTAAGTTCATAAACTGATTCAAAAAATTTATATAAAAATATGAAAATCCCAAAGTATCCAGAATTATGTAAAAAAAATACAAAGCTGAGAGGCTCACATCACCTGACTTCAAGGATTATTTTAAAGCCACAATAAGCAAGATGATTCATATCAGTCTAATCACACACATATAGATCAATGGAACTGAATAGAACCCAGAAAAAAAACCACACTTATTTGGTTAGTTAATTTTTAACAAAAGTATTTATATAATTCAATTAGAAAGCATAGTCTTTTACAATGAACAATGTTAAAAAGTTGGATATCCCCACAGAATACAATTACACTCTGACTTACCTCCCAATATACATCGAAATGAACTTGAAATGAGTTTATGCCAAAAGGTAAAGCTAAAAATACAGAACTTCTGGGAAAAAAAACATAGGAAAAAATCTATATCCCTTAGGCTATACAAAGATCTTTAGTAAAGAGACTAACTTCAGAGAGCATTTTAAAAACTTAATAAATTAATAGCTTCTACTCTTGAAAGACAACATTAAGAAAATAAAATACTAGAAGAAATAGATGATACAATTACTTTGGAGAACTGTTGATCAATTTTGTACAAAATTCAACATATGTTTAGAAATTCCACAAAAGACACACTTATACACACATAGCATGCAAATTTATACATATATACATACATACATACATGGGCATAGACATACACACAGACATGTTTGTCAGGCAAAGGTACATCATAATCAAACATACACAACTTCTATACATATACATGACCACTCTTTGGTATTTATTCAAAAAATAAAATTATATATTTCAAAAAAATACGTTCAAATGTACATAAAAGCTTTGCTTATAATAGCCTAAAACTGAAAACAGCCAAATATCCATCACAGGCAAATGCATAGACATCCATATATAGATATATCAGTAATAAAACAAACTATTCATACTTTCAATATCATGAACAAATTTAGATTGATATAAGTCATATCAATGATTGCCTGGTGTCTGGTTTGGAGAAAGGTTATCAGCAAAAGGGTCAGGAAGGAACCTTCTGGGGTAATGGAAATGTTTCACATCTTGAGTGTGATTGTGGTTACATGTGTATAAACATTAGTTAAAACTCATAAACCTGTACATTTTAAATGGATGTGTTTTATTTTATTAAATTATACTTCAGTAAAATTTATTGGAAATAGAAAACTTAAAGAGATTTGACCTAATGATTGCACACAGAGTATAAAATAAATAGTATAATCAAGATTACATGAAAAAATCTGCATATGTTTACAAGTATGAATGCTTCCCATAAGAGTGGCAAGAGATCAAAAAGCAAATAAATTTTTGTCTCCAGGTATTTTTTATCAAATGTAAATCTATGTATCATTTATATAAATAAAGTGGTATTTTAAGTTCTAAATCTTAAAGATGAAGGATGGAGAAAAATATAAGAACATAAGTCTGTCCAACAATAGGAGTACTGTACTATTTCTTCCAACTTGATGTAAAAAAATAGCCATGTCCTTTTTTCTAACAATCTTATTAATTAGAAGTGGGTCCGTGTGTGTGTGTGTGTGTGTGCATGCACTCACACATGTGCATACTGTACTGGTAGAGAGTTTACAAAAGCCCTTTTTAAATTAACTTTTTGCAATAATAGGATAAACATACCTAATCACTGTTAAACAAAGCAGGATATATCTATTACACAGCTAGGAAAGAAGAAAGGCAGAAAATAATGAAAGAAAGATGGGAGGAAGAGAATCAGAAAGGAAGGAAGAGTAGAGAAATACTGACAGGAAGGTTACAAAAGATAAAGTTGATAAATGTATATCACTTTACTCAGAGTCACAGAAAAAGACTGAAAATCATGCCACAATGGGTTGATTTAAAAACCTTTAAATTAGTTTTTGCTTACAGAGAAACCAAAGTATTACAAAATCTGATGCTTCCCCTAACACTGAAGCAAAATTAACATTAATTGTGAGTTCATCATGTGAGTGAGAGTTTACAAGTAGTTTAATTAAAACCAAATGAAATATTTTCTTCTGGTCTATATGTCATGATTCTTTTGAGGAAAAATAAACAACATTGAAAAAGATGTAGAAAATCAGCTGAGTAATGAACTATGGTCAAACACCTTTTGATTAAAATAGATGAACTCATTCTGCTTGATAATAAAATTTCATTATTCATTATGTAAGATTTGTAAGGAATGCAAAAGTATTCATGCTTAAGTTCAAATTACATACAATGCATACAAAGAAGTCACTTAGGTTTGAAAACCTTAATAATTAATTCTTGGGCAAAAAGCACATTTTTCAATGACATACATTGTGCAATAAAAGGATTGGGGCTATGGGTGACATGCAATTTAATTGATGAATAGTTTTATCAGTGCTCTTAATAAAATTAAGAATAATCCTATGAATAGTGGATTATTTTATAAGCTATTTAGATAAGGAAGAATGTCTGAAATATATCCTGCCTGTGCTATGAAGGCAGTCTCAAAAATATTTTTGCAGCAAATTTGATATTTTAGCTTTATATGCAGATGATTAAAATTTTGAAGTCAAGTTTGTAATAATGTGATACAGATTAAGCACCTTTAATTCAAAAATACGCAATCCTAAATGCTCCCAAATAAAAAACTTTCTAATCCCTGACATATCCAAAAAAGGTATTGGATTTTGGAGAAATGGAGATTTGGAATTTTCAGGTTAGGGATATTCAGCTAATAAGGATATGCAAATATTTGAACCTCATTGTGATAAATAGTTAAAATGCACCAATAAAAGCAACAGAAAGTTAAAATAAATGTAATAATATGTCAAATGAATAATTTTTAATTTTTTTCCTAAATAGAGAAGTAGATGTGGGATATGTTAGTAATTTTTGTGGAATAACTTATTGAGCTAAAAAATTGCTGCTGAAGTATGAATTAATTCATTTATAAAAGTTTAGAATAGAGTTAATTATTCTATGCTTATTTCTTTCAAAGAAGCAAACAAATCATGACAGCATTTAGTAGCCCAGTGGCACAATTGCTTAGCAAGCTATATTCACCCTCTGTACCTGTCTTCTCATCTGAGAAATGAAAATTATAATAATGCATAATAGAAGTTTGTTTTAAAAATATTTAGTATATATTAAGCATCTGCAACTGTTTTAAGTGCATGGTGAATACTCAAATATAATCTAATTACAAATATACTAGAAAGCGTGTGTGTGTGTGTGTGTTTGTGTGTGTGTGTGTGTGTGTGTGTGTGTGTGTGTGTTACTAGGGATTGAACCTAGGGTAATACTACCTCTGAGCTACATCCCAGCCCTATTTTTTATTCTTTATTTTGAAACAGGGTCTCACTAAATTGAGGAGAATTCACTAAGTAGCTGAGGCTGTCCTTGAATCATGATCCTCCTGTTTCAGCCTCCCAAGTACTGGGAATACAAGAGTACTGGGAATACAAGAGTGTGCCATCCTGCCCAGCTTGGAAAAAACCTTTAAATGCTGGAATTTTTTTATATTGGTGCACTGTATCATACATCATAGTGGGATACAAGCTTTTGTAGATATACATGAACACATCATCCAGTCAGCCCCCACCCGATTCCCATCCCATTCTCTCCCCATCCCTCCTTCCCATGCTTGGCTTAGTGGTTGACATCTAGTATTATAGCAATTTATCCAAAATTAAAAATGATAATCTCACATAACAGTTTCATTTGTCTGATACCAAGCTTTTGATGACTTAAAGATAACATTTCAATATTTCTTTTTACTTTCTTTCTTACCAGAGAATATTTTTTTTCTATTTTTTTAGGTGAAACTATCATATATTTATATATTTATTTTTTTCAGAAAAAAATCTATCCTGATATGGAATATGGATTCTAGATACCCAAAACGATCTTGAAAAAGAACAAAGCTAGAAGATATATATTTTCTGATTTCAAACCATATAAAGCTACAATAATTGAAACAGTGTAGTACTGTTCTAAAGGCAGATATATAAACCATTGGAGTTAAATAAAAGCCTAGAGCTAAATTCTTCCCTATATTGTCAAGTTATTTTTAACAAGGTTTCCACAAACATTTTGTGGTGGAAATAATAATCTTTTAACTAAATATTGTTGAAAAATAATAAGTACATGGAAAAGAATAAAATTGGACCCTTACCTAAATCCCATATACAAGTATTAACTCAAAATAGATAAAAGACCTAAATATAAATCTTAAGACTATAAACTTTTAGAAGAAAATCTGGGTCATAAAACCTCACAACATTGAAATTGGCAGTGATTTCTTGGATATGATTTCAATGGCACAGGCAACAGAAGAGTATTTAAAGAAGCTTTGAGGACACTCCATTTCCATAGACCCTGGCTCCAATCCCAGGACGCTGGAACTGCAATGCCCACTCCATCCAAGCTTGCCTCTGCCACACTGATCCTTCAGCTCCTTCAGCAATGACAACCTGCCCAGGGGTTCTGTAGATTCCTTTGAAAAGCTGCTTCAATGTGAGTTTGGTCACATGACTAAAAGCAGGTGTTCTGGCAATTCCTTTTCCACCCTGACAGACACTTCATTTTCTGTAGGAGCGCTTTATCACACATGTACTCTGAATTTACCTGCTCCAAACTTCAAGTTTCTCAATCCTACATGATATAATTTGTTCACAGCACTCCCTCCTTAGGGGAAAATAACTGCTGGCACAAAATTCATAATTACCAGTTAATGATTTGTGTGTGTGCATGTTGGGGTGGGAGCTACTCTAGAGGAAATTTCCATTAGACATATAACCCCGTGTTCCTGGTGCTTCCTGGACATCCTTAAACTGGGATTCACAGTGTATGGAGATACACTGTTCCATGAGGAGTTGTAAAGGATAGTGTTTCAGCTCACAGACTGAGAGTATTTACTTTCAGCTCTTAGATGTGACTTCTGCTATTGTTGATATTTACTTTAAATTCTGGACATTTTAATTTCAGATTCTTTGTTATAACTTTCCATTCAATTTGGATAAACTCAAAAAAATATTGCAAGCAAATTTTTTTCTTTCATGTATCCTTTTTGTGTGTGTTTGTGTGATACTGTGGATTAAACCCCCAGGGACATTCTACCTCTGAGCTATTCCTGCAGCCTTGTTTTATTTTATTTTATTTATTTTGAAACAGGTTCTCAAGTTGCTGAGGGCCTCGCTAAATTGCTGAGACTTCTTGAATTTATGATCATCCTGTCTCAGTCTCCCAAGTGCTTAGATTAAAGGCATGAACCACCAGGCCCAGCTCTAGGAATATATTAAGAAGAAAAATGCAGTAAAAAAAAAATACAGAATAATCAGCAGAAACAAGAATAAGTATCAAAGTATGCAAATTTTGTCTGTGCCTATTTACTAATTGTGAAACATATAAACAGTCTCTTAAATACCTCTAGTTTCATTATTTGAATTTTTAAAATTTTCTACAATAATTGTGTGTCCCCTTTGTAATTTGGGTGATATTGTTTATGCATTCTGCTGCTGTCCACTCAAATTCTCTTAGCAACCCCATTAATTCTCAAGGCTTCAAAAACCATAAATACAGCTGATGATTCTTAAGGCCAGGGCTTCAGCATAAACAGTTCTTATTTCTGGACCTATAAATACAACAGCATATTGGACATCTCTGCCTTTATATTCTACATAAAACAAAATTCAAAAAGTACAAAATTGAACTCAAAAAGAGCACATTAATTAAAAATACCTGTGGCTTATAATTCATTATCTTTTTTAAATTTTTGATGGCACAGAGGATTGATCTCCAAAGCATTCTAAGTCAGTTACACTCTTTTAAAAATTTTTTTTAGTTTTGAAACAGAGTCTCAGTAGGTGCTCAAAGTCTCACTAAATTGCTGAGACTGGCCTTGAACCCATGATCTTTCTTTTTCAGCCTCCAAAGCACTAGGATTACAGATGTCACCACCATGCCTGGCTATTATCCTTTTAATTATTTACTATTTAAATTGTCCAAAATTTGGCCAACTTAAGCATTTGCTTTCAACTCTTAGGTATGAAGTCTGCTGTTATTGACATTATCTCTCTGGCCCTTGGGCTTTCCTCCATACTGTTTACTCTGGAACATTCTGTTCACCTATTTTTCTGGCTGAACATTCTATTCACCTATTTGAGTTTTAGGTCTCAGTTTAAATATCATTTCCTTCAGAGTGCCTTGTATCCCCTTCCTGATAATGTGAGGTGCCTCTTCTCTGTCTTCCATTTGCCCCTGACCTCTTCTTGTACTTACCACATTCCAACTGCTTGCTCAATTACACAGTGTCCCTATATCCCTGAACATCATTGCATTCCCAAATCAAGGGTAGAGCCTAACACTAAAGGCTCTCCTCTGTAATGAATAAATGATCGTGAGACCATGTTAGGTTTATATTTTCTTAATAAAACAGCTAAAAATACAATCTCTGTTCCCATACTATTCATATACTAGAGAATTAACTGAACAATATTGTACAGCATGCTCTGAAATGCAAGAAGAAAACAACATAAAATATGGAGTGCTTTTTTATTCGTTATATCAATTGTATTGGCCATTCTATGTCAAGCGTTATCCTTTACATGAAATGAAAACAAATATGAAAGCCTTTATCAATTATATTCTCAGCAAGTCTTCATTCTGGTGCTGCCACTGGAAGCAATAGGACTGGTATAAAACCTTGGATAGTGGTGGCCAGGGCAGTGGCTCTGAGGGTGCTGCTGATGCAGTGAGGTTGGCGGTAAGGTGGGGGAAAGGATGAGAAGAAAGAATCCTTGTGAAAAGGGCAATAAATAATGATGAAGGGAGGAGCAGAAGGTGGAGGAGGACGGTGATGACCACACCACCAATGGTAGTAGTGATGGCAAGGCCGCCTGAATGCAGTCCTGATACATCTACAAGTTATCTGTGACCTCAGAAGTTTGTTGGGAGCCACCTTAGCCCATATGATGAGGTCACCATTTCGAATCAGTTCAGCTAGATACATAGAAAATACTGAGTGGAAATTGTCCACAAGCAGACAAGCTTCCTTGGACCAGATTGGACCTTTAAGAATGTAGATTTTGATGACGTCCTATTCTCCCAGAAACGTTTACCTAGCTAGTGATTGCTTCTCCCTAAACCTGGCCCATTAATGCTCCTTCAACCCATGACTGCCTCTTACTCAACTTAATTTGTGACTGCCCTGCCATTTAATTATTTTTAGAAATGCCTTGTTTAAACTTTCAATATAAAAGGACACTGGTTGATAGAAGGCAGAAGACTTTTTGGCCTTCTCCCTAACTGCCTCATATCTCTAAAATTATAATAATAATTTTCTCTAAAATTAATCATTTCTGACTCCAAGTCATTTCATGTGAAAGAGATTTCTAAGAACATCAGTTTTCTGTGGTGACTAGTGTACGGCCCAACAGAAATTATTTAAACTTTCTAATTACCTATAAAATGGGGGTGATACTGACTACTACAGAGTTAAAGTGAAATTTAAATAAGATTATTTTTAATGTTTAATTCCTTAGTCACCTGGTGGGTATTTACTAAATGGTTTGAGGGGCATTTTTTTGTGTGGTACTGGAAATGGAACTCAGGTACATTGTACCTATGAGCGACACCCCCAGCCCTATTTTTTAGTCTTTTTATTATTTATGTATTTATGTATTCGTTTATTTATTTATTTTTGCAGTACTAAGGATGGGACCCATTGGTATTATATGTCCGAGAGCTACACCCCCAGCCCTGCTTTTTGGTCTTTTTTATTTTTGAAACAGGGTCTCACTGAGTTACCAAGGGCCTCCATAAATAGCTGAGGTTGTCCTCAAACCATGATCCTCCTTTCTCAGTCTCCCAAATACTAGGATTACAAGTGTGCACCAGCACGCCCAGCTGGGGCATTTGTATTTTTTAACTCTTCATCCTGTCATCATTCTCCATCAGCGCTCAGCTATCTCTGATAATTTAAATTCTTTGCTCAATTTAAATTTGTCTTTGGCCAACTGTTCCACAGCTCTTTTCACTATATAGTGACTAGTGTTTCCAGATTTCATTTTTATACATATCCCATATTACACAAGAAGCAGTGGAGGCCCTCTTAATCCATTGATGACTAAGAATCAGTCTCCTCTTATCCTTGCTGGCATTATATTACTCAGGACTCTTAGGATCACAGCAACAAGAGCTTGACTTAAATTTATTTAGCAAAGCAGGTATCCATGCACAAGAAATGTATTCATCCACTTAATTAGAAAGTCAGAAAAAATATAACTACATTCAGTAGTTTAAATACATTTAAATGCTTCAACTAACTTTTACCAATTATAGGAAGAGTTAAGATAGCAAAAAATGTAGTTTCCAGGAAACTCTGATGGTTTGGCAAAAATTGATATGCTTTCTAAATTTCCATTCTCTACTTAACTAAAGATTTGGTTTTCCAAGTAATTACTTCAAACTTCCTCAAGCTTCCTTTGTGGCTAAGTGTGTCTATAAGTTATGGCCAATGGGATCTGGACAGCAGTGGTATATGCACCTTCTTTCTATGCCTGTGGCTAAGGTGTGCCTGTCCTTTGTTCTCTTTCTTCAGACTGTCCGTAATGTTGACCTGGGGTAGAAGCTTGAGCAGCCATCCTGGGCCATTAGACAGAAGCTCTATGTCCAGCATTGTAGGGTAACAAGACAGAATGAGCTACAACCTTTAATGATTTGGTTGAGAAGAGTTAACATTACTTCAAACTTTTACATCCCAGTTAAAATTATGTCTTTTCTAATACTAGCTTAAGGTCTTTGTCATATCTAGCGAATTAGAATCTAATAGATACAATACCCTTCAGGTTTTATTAACCAAAGAGCAAGAATCTTCTTCTAGCTTTAAAATGAGGACTCTTAGAGAAGAGCATTGATCGCCTTGTTTTGAGTCATGTGCTTGCCTTTGAGTTAATCGACTTTAGCAAAAAAATTTTAAAAATATAAGTGTAAGCCTATATGCTTGGCTTTTGCTTAATGGGTGCAATATTACAATGGGTAATCTCAACAGGGTCACACTGGATGGGGAAGCAGCCATTTCTGAGGATAGAACTGAACAGTAAAAATAAGAAATGTTTTCTAGAGATTAGAAAACATGAGAACCTTTAGTGGTATGTTTTCATAAATTTGGAAACAATGAAGGAGAAAAGAAAACAACAAAACTTTCCTAACTAAAAAAAAGTACCCACCTTCCAAATAATGTTACCAAAATCAGGAATAAAATGTTTTAAAATATAAAATATTTCACATATAATTAATTAAATACCTTCTCTGAAATTGTCCTTCTTTTTGTACTGGAGGCTAGGTAAGAGCAAGATAAGGCTTCTAACCAGTTGGTTGTCAATTTGATTTTGAATTCTGAATTCTTTCCAAACAGCTGGTTCTGTTTTAAGCAGGAGATTTAAAAAATAAAGAACTTTAAATTAGAGCTGAAGGTTCTAAACCCTCTCTTCTCTACTACTAGGTTTTGTCTTCTTTATGAAGTAACTCATGTACAGAAGAAAGGATTTATGGCCAGCACAGATTAACGTTTTTAAAAGGTCTCTTGACTTTCATATGATTTTTGACAAACTGTCCCAGTTAGTATAATGCTATGAAAGACCTACCTCCACCCTGCTATCAGGGTAGACTGACAGGCTGGGCTTAGCATAAAAGGAATATGTTAATACTCTCTATTTGTTGATTTAGCTAAATTCTGCATTTTATTTCTCCATGTGTCTCCCCAAGTAACTTCTTAGCTTGATTTATCTACATCCATCTATCTCTCCTAGATACTCTGTGTGTGTGTGTGTGTGTGTGTGTGTGTGTGTGTGTGTGTGTGTGTGTGTTTGTGGTAGTGGCATTCTACCTCTGAGATACACCCCTGGCCCTATTTTTTATTCTTTATTTTGAAAGAGTCTCACTCAATTGCAAAGGGCCTCACTTAGTAGCTGAGGCTGGCTGTGAACCTACAATCCTTCTGTCTCAGCCTCCCAAGTACTGGGTACAACATGCACTACCACTCCTGGCTTCTCTGACATACTCTGAAAGATGACTTTTATTCTTTTCAGAAGTGGGTACATGGGTTAAGACCTTCTAGGGTTCACATAAGCTCTCAGAACTTTTCAAAGCCTTCTGCTCCTATAAGACCTCACTCCTGTCAATCCGTTTATTACAGTGTCCTGGCTTTGTGCCCATGGCCCATTTTATATTAACATGCTTCAGTTTAAAGGGAGAGAGAAGTGTTGAATCAGTTCTGCCATTCAAAATTTATTGGGTTTCTGATCCACGTATTTAATTTTTGCTCAGCCCAAGTTACAATTGTTATTTCTCAGAGACATTTAATGTCTAAAATGCTTTTCAGTCCTTCAATTAAACTTTACAAAAAAAGTCTTCTGAAGAACAGTAAGTGGCTGCTTTGCCAAAAGTAAAGGAGGCTGAATAGAAACAAACAATGTGCGTTCAAAACTGAGCCCATTTCTGATTGGCTTTATGTATAGCAAAATATTCTATACATTTTATTTAATATTTGTTCTTGTTTAGACACATATTTTCCAAAGACCGGATACTATTTAACATGTTTATTTATATATTTTCCTCACCATAAGGTCTTTCTTACAGGAAATTTAACTTCTATTCTTCAAGTAAGCACAGACAATATCATTCTCCAGATATTACTCATTTTCCTGGGGCCCCAGCATAAAATCATTTAATTTGGATATGCATCCCTTTAGTAAATAAGACAAACAAACCAATTGTGTTTGTAATAAGGATCTATGATTATTTGTTTTGGATTATGGCATAACAATCATGACTGTTTTTTTAAGTATGGTAGAGTAGCTATCCCAAATCTGAAAGTAAGGCTTCTGAAATGTGACTGCCTCCTACAATAAAGACAGGAGACTTCTATTAGACATTTAAAATAACTCAAACTCATTATTTAAAAAAGGATTTGAGCAAAGGTCAAAGGGAAGACTTCTAAATTCAAATTGATATTGACCTTTTTCTAAATGAAAGGTAATTCAATTTATAATTAACATTGTTCATCATAATTTCCCATAATTTATGTATTTATAAGTATTTAAATGCTACAAAATTTTATGTTGACTTTAGTTCTAAAGTTAGGAGTCATAGCTGGGCGTGGTGGCGCACGCTTGTAATCCCCGCACTTGGGAGGCAGAGACAGGAGGATCGCGCAGGTTCGAAGCCAGCCACCCGCGCTGGCTTAGGAGACCCTGTTTCCAAATAAAAAAATGTAAAAAATAGGTCTGGGAGTTAGCCCGGAGGTAGAAGGGCTTCCAGGAACCCCAGTACCACCAAAAAATAAATAAATAAATAAATAAATAAATAAATAAATAATTAAAAAAATTAAAAAAAAATAAAGTTAGGAGTCATAATAAAAACCACTTGGTTCTTCCTGTTTCTTGATTTGTTCATTTATTTGTTCACATTTCAGAAATTAAATTGTGATTGTTTACAAATCCAAAGACAAGCTCAGTTTTGAGCAACATACAAAAATCTGAAACTAGGTAAATGCCCAATCTAGCCTCAAATTTTTAGTACAAAAATTAGAAAGAATCATCACCCCCAAAAATCTGACTTTTTAATGGTCACTATAATGATTAAAATATACAGAATGAGAATGGGGAGATTTGTTGTACATGTTTTGATAAATAAGAAAGAGCTTAATTTATAAATTTAACTCTAAAAGATAGTGCTCAGAAAAATTAAGTTTCTTGGATTTTAGTCCTTCAAATTCTTGACCCCAGCAACTTCTTCTCCTTTCACTTAGGGAAAATGAAAGATCCAACAAAGAAGAAATAAGTAATGGGTTCTAGAGCAACAAAGAGGGTAGTAAGTTTACATTATTATGAATAGGAATTTTAAGGTTTTTTTGAGATGAAATAGGAAAAAGTCTTTTTAAAAGGCCATTAAGGCCAGGTGTGATGGTGAACACTTGTAATCCCAGAATTCAGGAGGTAGAGACCTGAGGATCACATTCACAGACAACCTCAGCTACTTAAGCGAGGCCCTTCCCACCTCAGTGAGACCCCATTTCAAAATAAAGAATAAAAATAGGGCTGGGGGTGTATCTCGAAGGTACAATGCCCCTGGGTTCCATCCCTAGTACCACAAAAAAAATGAAGTCATTAAGTAAAATGTTTATAAATTTTATAAAATAGTTTATAAATGATAAAAAGAATTTTGTAGAAAGAACTACAAGTGTTTTGGGGAAAAAAACCTAAAGGAGGAGAGGCAACAGAAGCATAAGGGAGCCAACATAGAAGCAATAGCCTCCTTCAAAGTAGAACTTTACAGATAACTGAGCTCTGGGCTTGCATATGTCTAGAAGCTATGGATACTATTTTCATCTATGCATGAAGTAAAAGCCTGCTCATTCCCTGTGGCTTATCAAAATGGAATTAGGAAATGTTGCACTTAACAACACAAATGATCCAAAACAGACTCCCTTCACATGATTCAGTATCTATCGTAAAAAGCCAGACTTCAATTCCCTGTTCTGGGCTTATGATTAGCACTAGAGTTTAAGGAAAAGTTCAAAAGAGCATGGGTATAAGGTTATTTATCAAACTGAAATGTGTGTCATTATAATGCATGCTTAATATTCATTGCTATGATATTTTACCCCCATGACACTCCTGATAAAAAATTGTGCTTATTGATACTGTGCATGCTTCAGAAGGCTGATAAATTTTCCAAACCTATTTTAAAGGCTGACAAAAGGACCCCTGGGCTTTCAAATTACAAATATCTCTCTATAAATATATCCTAAAGGAAATTTAAATGCACACTCAACTTTCATGAGAGATAAAACATTTGTATTTTTAAAAATCTTACCTGGCTCTATAAATTCAAGGTTGTATAAGCAACTGATGGTAAGTAAAATCAGAACTGACTCTAAACTCACCAATAATTACTGAGCTTCATAAAAGCCAGTTGTGTGCAATTAATATTTTCAAATTGCAAATATGAAGCTTTGCTTTGAATTTATAAAAATAAGAACTATTTGCTCATGTCATGCTTTACTACTTAGATTCTCCATTAAGTACTTGGCTGCGGACTTGGAATATTGACCACTGAGGGTTCCCAGATGTTCTTCCCCAGGAAATACCTTCAAAGGTCATAAGGAGCTCCCTTAACCAGTATTCCATCAATGTACTCATTAAATAACTGGTCTATCTCAGCTCAGCACTTCTACCTCTGCCCAATCAGTATATCTTAATTCCTCACCAGTATTGATTCCATGGGAAGTCTTAAATAAATTTTTACCTCAAACAGAAACTCTCTCCTAAGTCAACCATAGACTGAATATATTCAAAGAAGAAGATATAATATACTCTAGATATAATATACTCAAAGAAGAAGATATAATATACTCTACAATTACATTTTTATTTCTGTTAATTTTTAAAAGCCTGTGAGAAATTGTAATATCAACAACAACAACAAAAACAACAAACTAAAATATTGTCTACCATATGCCTGTCACTTTTTAGTTTTACATAAACTTCTTTAGATCTCACAATACTATGAGATAAATGGGTTTATTGTCTTCATTTTTATATTAAGTGAGGTTCAGAATTGCTAAGTGACTTGGTTAGAGTCCCAAGCTCATAATTAGGAATAGACCACCAAAGTATAGTCAATCAATTTTTTTCAAAAATTAAAGTCAGTTTAATATACAAAAAAGTAATCTTTCCAATAAATGATGCTGAAAAAATTAGATGTCCACATACCAAAAAAAGTAACCAAAACCACATCTTTCACAAAAATTAAGGCAGAATGGATCATAACCTAAATATAAAGTGCAAAACCATAAAACTTCTAAGACAAAACAGGAGATAAACTAGGTGATCTTGCATTTGGTGAATAAATTTTATATGTAACATTGAGTATTATTTATTTATTTATTTATTTTTAAATTTAATTTTTTATTGGTGCATTGTATTTATACATCATAATGGGGTAAAAAAAAAAAAACTTGTGTAGTCATAAATGCACACATCACCCAGCCAGCCTCCACCCAGTCCCCACCTCACTCCCTCCCATGCTTGGTTTAGTGGTTGACTTCGATATGAATGAGAACATCATGCGCTTTAAAGAGTTTCCTTCTCCCCCTCTCCAAACCCCACAGTTAGGTTGCCTTATTTGCTCCTCTATAGGATTTCCTTTTTCACCTGGAGTTCCTATGACCCCATTCACCCTCGCTTTCACATATTAGGGAAAGCATCCGATTCCTTACTTTTTGTGACTAACTAATCTCACTTAGCATAATGTCCTCAAGATCCATCCATTTCCCTGAAAATACCACAATTGTGTGTATATGTATATGTATATATATATATATATATATATATATATATATTTTTTTTTTTTTTTAATGGCTGAGCAAAATTCCATTGTGTACATATCCCACAGTTTTGTAATCCATTCATCTGTTGATGGACATCTTGGCTGGTTCCACAGTTTGGCTATGGTGAATTGTGCACCTATGAACATAGATGCACATGCATTAGTTTGGTAGTTTGGTTTCTTTTCTTTTGGGTAGATACCCAGAAGTGGTATTGCTGAATCGAATGGTAGATTTGTTCCCATTCTCCTGAGGATTCTCCATACTGTTTTCCAAAGTGGTTGCACTAATTTGCAATCCCACCAACAATGTAGGCACAGATCAAAACTTTCTAAACAAGACCTCAAAGGCACAACAAATCAAAAGGCAAATCAATGTGTGGGATTGCATGAAATTGAAGAGCTTCTGTTCAGCAAAGGAAACTGTCAAGAACCTCCATCGAGAGCCAACAGAATGGGAGAAGATTTTTGCCACCTATCATTCCAATAGAGGACTAATATCTAGAATATATAGAGAACTCAAGAAACTCAACACTAAAAAAACAAATCATACAATCAAAAAATGGGCAAGTGAATTAAGTAGACACTTCACAAAAAAAGAAATTCAAATAGCCAATAAATGCATGAAAAAATGTTCAACATCATTGACAATCAGAGAGATGAGATGCAAATCAAAACTACCCTGAGATTTCACCTAACTTCAACTAGAATGGCAATCATTCAAAACACGAACAAAACAAATGCTGGTGAGGATGTGGAGAAGAGGGAACTTTAAGAGCATTATTTATAAGACACTAATAAGTTGAGTTTTATTCATGTTAAAAAGCCAATTAACCCAATTAAGACATGAACAAATTAAGACATGAACATTGTAAAAGGTATAACTATGATAAATGAGTACATAAAATGACAAACAGTATTATTTATCATTAAGTAATTACAAATTAAAACAATAAGATTCCATTACACATTCTCAAAATAGTTGAAATTTGGAACACTGTCAACACCCAATCCTGGTGAAGATGTAGAGCAAGAGAATATCTCGTTCATTACTGATAGAACGCAAAATTATATAGAAACTTTGGAATATAGTTTGCCAGTTTTATGCAAAACTAAGCATTGCCATATAAACCAGTAATCACTGTTACTTAATTTACCCAACAAAAGAGAACCTGTTTCAATACTAAATAAATAAATAAGTAAATAAAATCCAGCTGGAAGTATAGCTCAGAGGTAGAATGCCCATGGGTTCAATTCTTCATACCCCCCCACAAAAATCTAACAAAAAATACAAAAAGTTATGTAAACTCAAATCCAAGTCTGCGTGTGCATGTTTATGGTAGCTTTATTACTAATCGTCAAAGCATGGAAGCAATCAAGATGTCTCATTGATAAATACATAACATCACAAATTGTGATAAAATCCATGCAATGGTATATTTCTCTTGGTATATTGATAAAATGGTATATTGATAAAATGGTATATTGATAAAATGGTATATTGATAAAAAGAAATTAGTGATCAAGACATAAAAGATCATGAATGAATTTTAAAGGTATATTACTGAGTGAAAGAAATGAGAAAAGATCACATACCATATAATCTCAATTAGATTACATTATTAAAAAGGTAAAATCATAGAGATAGAAAATATATAAGGTTGTGGGGTTTGGAGGAAGGGAAAAAAGGTAAAGCATGAGGGACATTTTAGGGCAGTGAAATTATATTGTAGTGCTATACTTTTGGATTCACAACATTCTGCATTTGTCAAAACACAGGGAACTTTACAATGCAGAGAGTGAATCAAGATACGCAAACTAAAAAATGTATTTAGGAGTCAGAGAACTCAGAATAGCATTATAAAACCTGAGTAACTCCATTTTGTTTTCTCCACCATTTTGTAACTATGGAGTTGATTGCGGGAGGACTGAGACATGTGGTTCTTGTTGTCTAGCTAATGGCAACATTCTGGTTGGCCTCAATAATCACCATATATGGCTTGCAGCTGTGTGTTCCCACCCTGGCTAATTGGCTCCTGCACTTGGCTTGTTTGCAATAGCTCACATGGTGATTGGGTAAATCTGATTGGTTCTCTGTTATTATAAAGGGCTACAGGCCTCACACTTGTAATCCCAGCATTTGGGAGGCAGAAACGGAGAATCAAGGTTCGCAGACAGCCTCAGCTAGTTAGGAAGGCTCTTCTCAACTCAGTGAGAACTTGTCTCAAAAAATAAAAAGACTAAAAACAATAGGGCTTGGGGTGTAGCTCAAAGGTAGAATGTCCCTGGGTTTCATCCCCAGTACCATAAAAAAAAAAAATTAAAAAGTTACTGTTGCCTGGCCTCAGCATGCCCCTCCACTCAGATTTCTAGACTGAGGGTAACTGCCGCCAACCAGCTAATACAGGCTTCATTTGGCACATTCTCTTGGACTCTTGAATCTCATTTCTCACTAAACTTGCATATAACAGAATACAGAGAGCATCAAAACAATCTAACTGTTTAAGTAATATGAAGCAACCTCACTGAAAGGTGGAAGACAAAATGCAGTGAGGTGTTTTCCATACAGTTTGGGTAAATAATCCAAATACTGCTATACATGCATGCTGAAACTGGACATTTAGGTAAGTGGATGATAGTGGATAGTGGCAGCCAGACTTTCACTGCTGGGTTAAGAGTTCACAGATGGGCATTGGAAGGAAGCAACCATTGATCCATCCAATGATGGTTTAAAGTTGGAGACATAAAATATAGATGGTTAAATACAAAAACATTAGTATATGTATGTATATACATGGTTGAGTACACACACATGCATTGCCTTGCTCAGTCAGCTAAGAGCCCAGAAGCAATGACACCCATGCACAAATGCATGTAATACGGGGATTTTAAATATGAATACCAATAAAACAAAATACTCATCAGAAGAATGGCCAATTTGAAAACTGTGGCAGAAATACACAACAGTACCCTGGAACATACTAAAGAACCAAAGGTAAGAAAGTGCTAGAAAAAATTTTATAATGAGTTTATGTCAAAGAGCATAGGAACCAACTCAAACAACTCATAATGACAATATTAAAAACTGAAACAGTTTGAGCAGGAAAAAATAATACTGGATTATAACCCAAACTATAAGATAAATATGCAAACTCATACTGATATAAATGAATGATCAAATAGAAGAGGAGAGATATCTTCAATAGAGAAGAATTCCAAATAATTCTTGGAGGAGCTCCACTCCTCAAGTGCGGGCCATATGTATGATTTCTTTCCAAAGTACAGTAATGGAAAATTGAGAGAGGGGCTGGGAAAACATTAAGTTTACAATGAACAATCAAGGAACAGGAAGAACCAAGTGGTGTTTATTCTGACCTCTAACTTTAGAGGTCACACACACACAAAAACGAGTTGGAGATTGTGTGGCTAGAAAAAGGAAATGAAACTTTCCACTGAAGAACCACTTTATAATTGCAGAAACTATCATTAGCCAGATATACATAATACCAAAAGTAAAATATCCAGTTCCAATTGTTTTAAATAATACTCTAAACTTATATTTAAAATTTTTATATTCACAGTATCTTATTTGCTTTTAACCTAGAAATAGATTTTTAAATGCTAATATCAAATAAACTTTATTTTTTCCTTTGTGGTGCTGGGGAAAACCAAGGTTTAAAAATTAAGATTATGAGCTGGGCATGGTGGTTCATGCTTGTTATCCAAGTATTCGGGAGATTGAGGTAGGAGGATTGCGGTTTGTAGACAGGCTCAGCTACTTAGTGAGGCTCTCCACAACTCAGTGAGACCCTATTTCAAAATAAAGAATAAAAAATTGGGCAGGGGTGTAGCTTGGAGGTCGAATGGCCCTGGGTTCCATCCCCCGACCTGCAAATTAAAAAAAAAAAAATTAAGATTAAGGAAAAAATGTTGACAGTTGATAAGCCTGAAAAGTGGTTTAATAATAACTTTAAATGACATTAAATAAATGTCTGCATCAAAAGACAATCCAACATTTTCATTCTTCAAAGAAAAATATTTTATTTTTAAAAATAATTTAAAATAGATTATTGATTGAATTTATACATATCTTTTATATAAGACAAAAATGATACCTTTGAGATATTTTCAAGATAGTTTGAGGTACTTGAGTGTACATTCTCATTTGTTCCTTCAAGAGCATTTCATTATCAACTACTGATAAAACTAATGAATTTTTGTCTTAAATTTCTAGCTGCACTTTAAAAGCACACTGAGAGAAAGTTAATAGTGGTAAGACAAAATAGAATCATTATTTTTTTCTTTACCATCACTGAATTATGATGCAATCAGGAGATATCATTTTCAAAAGACAAAGAAAAGTAGATAAAGGGAAGCCGATAAAGGTGGAGGCAGGTGCTTTTATAATTCATTAGCTATATTTGTGACAGCCTTTGAAGACAGATATGACAAGCATGATTATGACTTTCCTTTGAGGCCCACGTTCAATGGCAGATTAGTAACCTGATAACTTTTCTATATTTATCTCCATAACAGAGATCCATTTTCAAATCAGCGAACACAAAGCATGGTTTCTTTTTATGTTATTGCAACACCCAGTGATAGCAGGGGCCATCTGGACAGATTGGCTGGGGTCTGCTGACTACTCAGAGATGCTTGTAATGAATAATTGCTATTTCTGTGAACCTGCTAGAAGGCAAAGGAAATGTTTTTCTGAATTGTCAGTGTGTTGTTTATAGTGAATTATCTCAGATTAAACTATTGCTCTTTTAAGGGAGAAGAGTGCCTTATTGTGGAATTTTGTGTGAATTAATGAGAAAGCATGGGAAAACAGAGCACTGAGCTTAGTTCCTATCTTTCTATGTGTGCTGAGTGAAACTGTAGGTGGCCGGGCTGTTTTAAAGGTATGTATGGGAGTTCTAAGTTCCTCCTCAAAGAAGTATTGTTCCTATCCCTTAGGCTAAAGAACATCAATCAGCTTCAGTCCGTAAATAAGAAAGAAACTGTAGTTTACAGCCATAGCAAGACAGTAGCCACTTCTAAAACATGTGCTAATTCTTATGCCTTTGTCCAAGAAAATGAATTCTTTTCTAGATAAAAAAAAGTAGTGTACTTTCTCACCTTCTGTCTTGTAGATGTCAATCTGGATGTGTTTGCTGAGAGCCTTCATATGTTAATTTGCTTCTAGGCACCAGTCAGACTGTCAGGAATAATATTTTCTCATTCAAAACGGAAAGAAAATCTGTAATCCTTATTATTTAGTAGGAAGTAGAAGCAGATCTAGAATATTTAATGAAAATCTAGTGTCCCATTTACAGCACTGACTGTGTTTAACGTATGAGATGTTATAATTGCACTTAAAATGTGTCCCAAAGTCTCATGTGTTGAAGGCTTGATCCCCAGTGCAGCAATGTCCAGAGGTGGAGCTTTGGAAAGTGATTGATCATGGTGTCTCTAATCTTATCAGTATATTAATCCATCTGGTGGATTAATCATTTGAATGGACTACTGGGAAGTGGTAGAAACTGAAGGCAGGTGGAGCATGGTTGGAGGAAATAAGTCACTGGAGGCCTGCCCTCAGACACTATATCTTGTCCCTTCTTCCTCCTCCTCCTCCTCTTCCTCTATCTTTTTCTGTTCCTCTCTCTCTCAATCATGAACTAAAACCTCTGAAACCATGGGCCCAAATAAGCTTTTCCTTCTTCCTTCTTTAAGTTTTTTTTTTTTTCACAAAGATGAAGATCTGATTAATGAAGCAGGAAAATATACTAAAATATTTGTGTTTATCATTCCTATGTATTTTTCCCTTTCTACCTCCGGAGGAGGTTTCTTGCCATAAGCACCCTTGCATGCCATAAAGCAGAAGCTGATTGAGCTCAATGTTTTACTAACTTCTAGAAAAAAATAAGTTCATTGAAAAACTCTTAGGTGTTATAAAAGAAAGTAGAGACTCTAGACCGGAAAGGAGAGAAGATTCTCCAGAGTGGAAAGAAGACAACTGGATCTGTGTCTTAACTGAAGCTCAATCCACATGCTGAAGCCTCAGAGAGAAACTGTTGTGCTATCTACACACCCAGTCTCAGGGCTTGCCAAAGATTCACTCCCATTTCCTAGTCAGTTAAGAAGCTAGAAAGCCATCACAGCTGGAGAGAACACTCAGTCAGGGTAATCAACTTCTTACCAGTGACTGTCAGGACTCCCCCAACTTCCTTCTGCTCAGGAAGATCCTTGGCCCAACCTTGATGGAGGTTCAAGTTGCAGAAAGATGAGTAAACCTTATTGATAACTCAAATTAAAGTTGAAATATGTCAAAATTCAGTTGATAGTCTAGAAAATAAAGCAATAAGCTCACTTTTTATAGATGAATTTTTAGTTAGAACTTCATACTTACTATTCACAACTTGTTTCAATTCTCAAAACAACTCATGCCGTAAAAATTGCTATTCACTTTTATCTCCTGATTGACTATAGTAGTTATATGTGATTTTTATTTTAGGTCTGAAGTACACAAAGTTCAATTTTAATCATTGGTTCACAACACTTTTTATTATTGACCCAAATTGAACCTCTAGTAATTTTTAGTTATTTTTAATTATCTAATAAACACACATAAGCCTACCATTAAAAAAATGAAAAGACAAGGACCTTGACATACACTTCTCATTATCTCATTATCCTCTGCTTCTCTCATCCTAAATGATCATCATCACAAGTCCTATTTCATTTATTTATTGCTTCCTTTTAATATGACCTTATAAGACATATCTATATTTTTATAATGCTTATTTTTACTTATACTTTTTTAACATTTAGAAAAGGGTATCCTGGTATATGTGAACTTTTTGATGCTGACTTTTTCCACTTCATATGATATTACTGTTTCAGCCATGTAACTGGGTAGACTGTAATCTATTCATTTGACAGCTATACAATGTTCTATTGTGTGGCTATACCATCGTTTTTTCATCCACTCCTCCAAAGAGTATTTGGGTTGCTTCCAGGTTCTGCTATTATAAACAGTGGCATTAGGTATTTGTTTTTGTGTATATGTCTCCTGTTGAACACTGGACTCTGCACCTCTGTTTCCCACCACTCTGCACTCCAGCCCATAGTCTGTGCTACTTTCAGAAGAGCATGTCTAATACATGCACCTTGGCTGGCATTCAGGGGAGTTCCACAGTCTGCGGAGGACCTCCCTCTCCACAGAGGCCATATGGAAAAGTGATATGACTCTATGGCAGGAAAAGGAAAAAGTCAAAATGGAGAGAAAACAATGGATACTATAAGCAAAGTAAATAAGTCAGTCCCACCCTAACAATTCTGTGAGTATTCAATGATATGAACCCTGGGACTGAGAAAAGGAAAATTAAGTTGGTAAGTTAGTGGGCTAACAGCCATGTAGCTTAGGGAGTACAAAGAGTGGGAACTGGAGCAGCTTCAGAGAGTAGGGAGTAAGTGTCCCCGTAAGCCCAGGCTTGGAGAAGCTCAGACCACAGCCAGCCCCAGCAAGCTTCGCAAGTATGCCTGAAACCATGCTTTTGTTGGGAGGTGGAATAAGGCAATGTTTGCTTTTTTTAAACCAACCTCAGAATTACCCTTAGTAAATTTTAATTATCTATATTAGTATAGCAAGATTATCCATCCTGTATTTCATATATTCCCCTGAAAGTAGGGGTAGAAGAAACAAATATATAATCCAAGTTGGTAACAATCCATACATCTAATTACAAAGCAAAATGTTTATAAGTAGCCACTGTTACCGATGTGGCAAGCACAGACCTAAAACTATGAATAATTTTTCAACATTTCAACATCCCCATTTTCTCAATATTAAGTTCCACCTTTAGGCATAAAAATAATACCCTGCAGGAGGTCTCTTGCTTATCTTCCCAGCCTCTTCCTCCACTAATTCTCATAAGTGCCAGTCATCCCAGTCAGAGCGTCTTAATTTGTTCCATAAAACTGACACAATTAGGCAAATCTCTTTTGTTTTTTCTTTTTCAACTATCTGAAATATGTTTCTCACCCCACCTACTAATTTTGAAGTGATTTCCAAGAGGTATCTCAAGAGTTGCTCCCTTCTGCTATCATCTGATCCTACTTAGTCCTCATTAGTCCTTTAGACCTCTCTCTTTCTTTATCCCCACTTCCATTTTCCCACCCTCAAACCCAGGCTTCTAAAACACCACAAATAAATTTCTAGTTTAACCCCAAACTTATTTTTCTTCCCATTATTATTATTTTTTGTGAGGGTCTGGGGGTGAAACCCAGGGGCATTTGACCTCTGAGCTACACCCCTTGCCCTATTTTTTATTCTTTATTTTGAAACAGGGTCTCACTGAGTTGCAGAGGGCCTCACTAAGTAGCTAAGGCTGTCCGCAAACCACGATCCTCCAGTCTCAGCCTCCCGAATGCTGGGATTACAAACTTGCGCCACCAAACCCAGCCTCCCATTAAATTTTAAATTTGTTTAAGATGAGGGTTACAATAAATGGCATCTAGTGGAAATTCAATAAAAGTCGGTATTGTTTGTGCTATCCATGAACCCCCTACTTGTTTTAACCTGCTGGGACACTCATTGTCCAGGTCCCGAGTATAATATGGGCCAAAGGCTTCTACCTGAAACCTTCTCAAGACAATTGTCCTACATTAACAGGAGCTAACTAGCCAAAAGTCACCTGGGAGGAGGTCATGCCAAAGTTTTGCTATAGTCAAACTATTAAATTGTACAAAAGCTCTGCCTCTTCCACAGTGGGGGCAGACACTCCATCAGATGATGCATGTCTTAGCACTGGGAGTCAGGTCAAGGCTAGGCTTTATATGAGACTCTACCCTTCCTCACTCCTCTGCTTCTGCATTCTGCTTCCTGCTTCCTTTGTTAGTTTTCCTGAAGAGAACATCCTCGAGAACGCATATGCATCCAAAATTGCTTCAGATTCTTTGTCTAGGTAATATACCTTGAGACATTTGGTCTTGTTTAATTAGTTTCATTGCATTTGTATAACTCATTCAAGGAAAGATAATATTTGAGCTTAAGTCTTTATTGTAAAACCCCCATCTTAATGCTTTATCAAATGTCTCCAATAGTTGAAAAGTTGTGAGAAATAATTATATGATAAATATATATTATATGCAACCTATAATACATATCTCTGCAATCTTTTTTTTTTTTTTTTTTTTTTGCAGTACTGGGAATTGAACCCAGGGGCATTCTACCTCTAAGCTACACCTCCAGCCCTAGCTATTTTTTATTCTTTTTATTTTTAAACAGGGTCTTAGTAAGCTTCAGAGGGCCTCACTAATAGCTGAGGCTGGCTGAGAGCCTGAGATCCTCCTGTCTCAGGCTTCCACGTACAGGCGATTACAAGCATGCGCCACCACACCTGGCTATCTCTGTCATCTTGATTTGCTAACAGTAAAATATTAAAATCAAAGAAAAAGGATAATTAAGTTACTCTCCAAGTCTCAGAGTCTCAGTTTCTCAATTGACAAATGAGAAAAACTATGCTATAAAAATTGTTTGGTAGTTTAAAATATGAAATGATAAATTAGCTACCACATAATAAATGCTTAATAGATAGTTTCCAATACCCAACAGGATCACATAAAGTATTTCTTTTCTTTTCTTTTTTTTTTTTTTTTGGTGGATCTGGGGGTGATACTCAGGGCCTTTTCTACCTCCGGGGTATACTCCCAGACCTATATTTTATTTGGAAACAGGGACTCACTAAGTTGCTGAGAGCCTCACTAAGTAGCTGAGGCTGGCTTCGAACCTGTGTGATCCTACAGTCTCAGCCTTCCAAGCGCGGGGATTACAGGTGTGAGCCACCATGCCTGGTGATCACACACAGTATTTCTAAAACAGTTTATATACTGTAGTGTCAAGTAATATATGAAACATATAAAGGCAATTACATTATATCTGGCAGGACATCCATTTAAAGTATAGGAAAGTTCAAAGGGACCAAACTTCTATCAGTTACAGCCCCTGAGTATATGTTGTGTCAGCTTATAGATAAATGTTCAGTTTTGACTTTGCACACTCATTTATTAGAGAATAGGCTTATGATTAATGATATGCTTGGTACTAGGTACATACACTCATAATCAAGATGAAATGTTAAATCTCTCATTTAAATCTGGAAATTTAGAGAAAGCTGGAAAGGCCTCTGGCACGCTAATCCTCTAAATTAGAGGCATCCTTCCCAGTCAATGCTTGCACAAAATTCGAACAAGGTATAATTTGCTCTTAATTGGAAAGTTCTCTTCTAGATAGGCTATCCCCAAATACTGTGGACAGAAGGAAACTGCGTTTTATTTTGAGTCCACTGCAAAGCTATTTACCTCTGTCAAAGAAAAAATAAAGGATGTAACACCAGCCGGGCGTGGTGGCGCACGCTTGTAATCCCCGCACTTGGGAGGCGGAGACAGGAGGATCGCGCTGGTTCGGAGCCAGCCACGCTGGCTTAAGAGACCCTGTTTCCAAATAAAAAGTTAAAAAATAGGTCTGGGAGTGTAGCCCGTGGGAGTGTATCCCAGAGGAAGAAGGGCTTCCAGGAACCCCAGTACCATTAAAAAAAAAAAAAAAAAAGGATGTAACACCAGCTGGCTGGCACATGCCTGTATTCCCAGTGGCTTTGGAGGCTGCGGCAAGAAGATTACTAATAAAGACTGGATATAGCTTGGTGGTAGAGAACACCTGGGTTCAATCCACGGTACCACAATAAACATGTTGTAAAGAGGAAAAGCAAAGCATTTTGATTGAATGACTGAAACACTCCATCATCTATAAAGCTAAATATCTCAAATTTTAGCCTCAGTTCCCCAATTCTATCATTCTATGGTGAAAATTTTTTCTAGTGTATAAAAAGTAAAAATAAAGTTCACCGTTCATTAGATTCACCTAAAATAAATTCTTTCTCCATGTTCACATCTTTTCCCTCCTTTCTCCACAGCCAGAGTGGGAGGAGAACATGGTGGCAACACTGATGGGAGCAGCACAGGACAGAGGATGAGGTTCCCAGAGGAGCTTCTCACCTCCCAGGGCCTGGCTAGCCTTAAGTCATCAGCAATGAAGATCAAGTATCAGAAAGCAGGACCGATTCCTTTGCCTTGAGCAAAATGACTGGGAATTAATGTTCGGTAAGCTACTGTAGTCTGAAAACGCTGTCATTCCTGGGAATGGTGTGGCCACAGGAAAGGACCACACAGAGAGTTCCTAGCAGGGAAGGATATAGACTTAGACCCTGCCAAGATGTGGAAAAAATGCCTAGAAAAGGTCAATTTGATTTAGAGGGGTTTATTCAGATTTTTTCTCTCTTTTTTTTTTTTTTAAATCTCGGTTTAACTTTGCATGGCTCAATGGAGAACAAAGAAAAACAGCATATTTGGTTTTATTTTCCCAGGATGTGAAATGCTTCAGTAAACAAAACTTCCAATGAAATTAATCAAGTATTTGAATGATTGCCCATATTGAAACCATGATTCCTGATATAACATGGTAAAAATATTTTAATATACCCTTGATATCTCTCTGCTAAACTAATATATGCGAGGTACCACCCCAGGCTCTTAGCAGAATCCTAAAAATATTGCAAGGAAAAGAAAAAGAATTCAACTTTTATATTTATGAAGTGTTTTATTTTTTTCTGTGATTTGGTACTTAATCATTTTACTAATTTGTTTAAATCCCAGATGAAGAAGCAAGTTTATATATGTGACAGACTCACAAAGACTAAAAAGTTGTAAATAAAATTGAAAGTATAGAAGGTATTTGGCTGCATGGAGAAATTGTTATACGTAAACAGAGAAGATATAAAAGTCAAATGTGAATACCAGGAAAGGAAAGCAGACTTCATCAGTTAAAACTTTAAAAAATATATCTGTTGATCATGTAGAGTTTTCTCAAGAAACAATAATTTACAATCAACTAAATATCCCCTATTCTCAATTTTCTGCCAAATTAAGCCACTAGAATTAAGTTATACAGAGATTTGATCAAGTGGATGACTTGGGCCCAGTTTGAAAATAAAATACAAATATTCTTAATACATCAATCATCAGAATTCAAATTAGAAGGAATTTTAGAGATCATCTCCTTTCACTGATTCAGTCAGTTAGGTTTGTGTCATTAGAGATAGCCAAGCAGATTCTCCTGGTCCACAAAGGGTCTGTGCTGTTGAAGAGTTGATTAGCTGTTACTTTCTCCCCCAGTTGACTTTTCCACCCTCACATGACTAAGATAAGATTATTTCATAGCCTTCTTTGCAGTGCACATATTTTGCAGCAGCACCTCTGACCAGAAGCTTGTACATTTTCAGTGACAGAAAGCCCACTGCCTAAGGAGAGAGCATGATTTATCAATTCTACATAATTCAAATAAAATATCTGTCCTGATGAAAGTCTTGACCCAGCTTGGCTTCTGGTCCCTTACTTCTGTCTCCTCCTTCTCAGGCTTCTCTGGGACAGAACCTCCTCTCCAGCCTCCCTTTCTCCCTGCCTCCCGGATCCCCTCTTTACAGTCTGCATTCTCCTCCATTTCTCACCTACTGAAAACAGTGACCATTTGAACTATTTATATTTATCACTTATATTTTAAAAATATAAAGTTAATGGAAAATTATATATATATATATATATATATATATATATATATATATATATAATTTTAAAACAGGAAGATAACACATTGAAAAATCTACATAATTTTTTACCAATACATACTATTGCATATGGGAGACATACTCATGTCCTTCTGGTGAGAATATTCATGCACAGAACATTTCTGGAAGGAAATAGAGCAAAAGCAAGGCAAACTGTAATTGCAGCTCCTCTTTGATTAAGCAATAATCCCATTTCCAAGAATTACTCCTAAATAAAAATGAAAAAATGCATTCAAGAATGTCCTTTCAGTGTTGGCTGTAAGAACAATAAAGCTGGATGTGTTGGCATACACCTATAATCCCAGTACTTGAGAGGCTGGGATAAAAAAATGCAAATTCAAGGGTAATCTTAACAAGTAGTGAGACTCTCATCAACCCAGGAGACCCTGTTTCAAGATAAAAAAAAAAATATATATATATATATATACACACACACAATTACTTGGGAAGTATATATGGCAAATTCTCCATTTGTGTGAAATATACAATGGTATATATTATATGTTTATGCACATAGTATTTCAGGGAGGGTAGTCTACAAACCATGTATATTAATCTATTTTTCATTGTTATAACAAAATACATGAGGCTGGATACTTCATAAGAAAAGAGGCTGGTATGGTGGTGCACATCTATAATCCCAGTACTTGGGAGGCTGAGACATGAGAATCACAGATTCAAGGACAGCCTCAGAAACCGAGTGAGAACCTGTTTCAAAAACAAAATTAGATAAATAAATAAATAAATGAATAATGAATGTGGCATATTTTGGAGGTAGAAGGCACTTTAGTTGAAAATCAAGGCTAGTTCAACATACCCAAATCAATATACTTTATTCTCCACATAAATAGAACCTAGAACAAAAACCACATGATCATATCAATAGATGCTAAAAAAAAAAACATTTGACAAAATCCAACACCCATTCATGTTTAAAGCACTGCAAAATATTGGAATAGAAGGAACATATTTCAACATCATCATGGCAATATACAATAATCCCAGAGCCAACATCATATTGAATGGGGAAAAACTGTAAGAATTTCCTCTGAAATCAGGAACAAGACAAGGATGCCCACTATTACAACTCTTGTGTGTGTGTGTGTGTGTGTGTGTGTGTGTGTGTGTGTGTGAGTCTTGGGATGGAAACCAGGGACAATCAACCTCCAAGCTATACCCCCTTCCCTAGTTTTTATTCTTTAATTTGAAACTGGGTCTCACTAAGTTGCAGAGGGCCTCACTAAGTAGCTGAGGCTGTCCATGAACTGCAATCCTCTGGTCCCAGCCTCTCAAATGCTGGGATTACAAGCGTGTGCCACCACGCCTGGCTCACAACTTTTTTTTAATATAATCCTCAAGACTCTTGCCACAGCAATAAGACAAGAGAAGGAAATCAAAGGAATTCAAATAGGAAGAGAAGAATTAATATACAGATGACATGATCCTTTATTAATTATAATTAATATTGCAGTAATAATTAATTAATAATTAATATAATAATTAATATTGCAGATGACATGATCCTTTATCTAGAAGACCCAAAGAACTCAACCAAAAACTACTGGAGCTGATTAACCAATTTAGCAAAGTTGCAGAATACAAAATCAATCTAAAGAAATTAGTTGCTTTTCTATATGCCAATAATAAATCCTCAATGAAATAAATCAATTCCATTCACTATAATGTCAAAACCAATAAAATACCTAGGAATAAACCTAACAAAAACATAAAAGACTTCTACAAAACATTAAAGAAAGAAATTGAAGAAGACCTTGGAAGATGGAAAGATCTCCCTTGCTCATCAATAGGCAGAATAAATATCATCAAAATGGCCATTCTGCCAAAAGTAATCTAGAGATTCAATGCAATTCCTGTCAAAATACCAACGACATTTTTCAGAGACCTAGAAAAATCAGTCATGAATCTTATATGGAGAAAGAAAAGACCCAGAATAGCCAAAGTAATTCTCAGCAATAAAAACCATGCAGGAGGCATCACAATCCCTGACTTTAAATTATACTATAGAGCAATAGTAGTAAAAAACAGCATGGTATTGGCACAACAACAGGCACACAGACCAGTGGAACAGAATAGAAGATACAGAAACAAACCCACACACCTATAGTCAAATGATTTTTGAAAAAAGGGCCAAACTCATACGCTGGAGAAAAGACAGCCTTTTCAACAAATGGTGCTGAGAGAACAGGCTACCCATTTATAGAAAGATGGAACAAAATCCTTACTTTTCACCATGCATAGGAATTAACTTGAGATGGATCAAACCCTTAGAAATTTGACCAGAGACTGTGAAGTTATTAGATGGGGACAAAGGCTCAACACACCAACATAGAGGCTCAGACAGTAACTTTCTCAACAAGACCTCCAAAGCACAGGAAATTAAAAACAAGAATTAACAAGTGGGACAGCATTAAACTAAAAAATGGCAGAGTCCTGACATCAAAACATTTTCCAGTAATATTAACTCGATGCTTTCCATTCATCATATACTTCTTTACAGGAAAGTGAAGGATTGGTTGTTGGTGGAAAAGTATTCTGATTAGCACCAGCCCTCTGAGGAGGATACTACAGTCGACCCCCTAACTTATAAGCAACATATGGAGGACCTTCCACAGTAGGTATAATTTGCCTATAGTTAACTTTTCCTTTAATGGCTAAAACCTTAAGTGAGTCAGATGTTGTAAGCAGAGGAGCAAAGAGCTTTTTTCTATGTAGCTTCTTGCAAGTTCTCCCATAGTCATATTCTTCTTAGTGCTCTTCCCAACACAAATCTTATGGCATTTTCCAGTCATATTCACATCAATTTTTAGATTATTACAAAACAGCAATTCCCATTCCAAGAAATTTTCAAATTTCATTATTATCACTATCATAACTAAAATCAAGAGGGATAATGGCTTCAGTTATGCCAGAGTCTTCCAGCCCTGCAGAATTCTCTTCCTAGCTGTGACCCTGTCATACAACAGGAATGGTGCCATCTCTGCCAAAAAAGTTTCTGCTCATCAAAGGAAACCATCAAGCATCTAAAGAGAAAGCCTACAGAATGGGAGAAGATCTTTTCCAGCCACCACTCTGATAGAGGACTAATGTCCAGAATATAAAAGAGCTCAAAAGACTCTACACTAGCAAAACAAACAACCCAATCAAGAAATGGGCAACTGAACTGAATAGACACTTCACAAAAGAAGAGATACAAATGGCCAATAGATACATGAAAAGATGTTCAACATCATTAGCCATCAGGGAGATGCAAATCAAAACTACACTGAGATTCCATCTAACCCCATTCAGAGTGGCAAGCATAAAGAAATCAAATAACAACCAATGCTGGTGAGGGTGCAGGGAAATAGAAACTCTTTTACACTGTTGTTGGAAGTGCAAACTCGTTCAGCTGCTATAGAGATCAGTGTGGAGACTTTTAGAAAACTGAAAATGAATCTACCATATGATCTGGCTATACCACTCCTGGGTATTTTTCCAAAGGGGTTGAAATCAGAACTACATTAACATATGCACACCCATGTTCATAGCAGCAAAATAAGAAACAAACCTAGGTCTCCATCAACAGATTAATGGATTCCAAAATTATGGGAAATACACACAATGGAACTCTACTCAGCTATAAAGAAGAACAAAATCATGTCATTTGCAAAAAGATGGAAAGACCTGGAGAACATTATGTTAAGTGAGATCAGCTAAGCACAGAAAGAGAAGGGACATATGTTTTCTCTAATATGCCCAAACTAGGAATTTTTAGGAATACCAGAGGGACTCCAGATAATGGAGGGGAAACCTCAGCAAAGCTGAAATGGAAGGATAGGAGAGGAAGAAGGCTGAAGTTGATTAATGGAGGAGCTACTTCCAAATATGTGAAAAAGTATGAATGTAGCATGTTTAACCTGGACACTCGTTGGGAGGGGGGAAGAAGAAGAGGGGTGTGGGAGGCAGTACCAAGAACAGTATGAATGCATGCCATTTTCAATATGAAGCACATAAAAATAAAATAAATAAATAATAAAACGAATGCGCCTGGGTTCAATCCCCAGTACCAAAACAAACAAACAGAAAAAAAGAAGTTTATCTAGTTCACAGACTTGCTTTTGTTTAATTTTTTATTATTTTTTCTGGTGCATTGTACCCATACATCTTTATGGGGTACAGATGGTATAGGCATACATGCACACATCACTCATTTAGCCCTTCCCAGTTTCCACCCCATTCTCTCCCCCTTCTTCCTCATGTTTGGCTCAGTGATTGACTTTGATATGTTTGTGAATATACATCATGTACATTAGGGAATTTTCTTCTTCCCCCTCTTATCCTCCTAAATTAGTTTGCCTTATTTGCTCATCTGGTAGTTTCTCCTTTATCAGATGTTCCTCCTATGAACTTTTTTCTCCCTGGCTTCTGCATATTAGAGAGAGCATGTGATATTTTACTTTCTGTAACTGACTAATCTCACTTAGCATAATGTTCTCCAGTTCCATCCATTTCCCCACAAACAATACAATTTTGTTCTTCTTTATAGCTGAGTAAAATTCCATTGTGTACATATCCCATAGTTTTGTCATTCATTCATCTGTTGATGAACATCTTGGCTGGTTCCATAGTTTGGCAACTGTGAATTCTGTGGATATGATAATAGATATGCTTGCATTAGTTTGATTTTCATTCTTTTGGGTAGATACCCATTGCTGGATCATATGGTATAGAATTAAAGGCTAACAGGCCAAGATCAGGTGGTCCTGTCTGTTCAACCTCTGCTAAGAGCTGTCTTGACTGTATCACAGCATGGTAGACAGCATTATGGTGGTAGCACATGCAAGAAGGAGAGATATTGTGACAAAACAGGAAACCAGAGAGGGATTCAGGGGTCAAGCTCATTCTTTTGTAGCAAAACTACTCTCATAAAAGCTAACCAATTCTCCCCCAAAACACATTAATTCCTTTCCAGTGTAGTACTCTTAATACTTAACCACCTCCTGCTAGGTCACATCTCTTAAAGGTTTAATTACCTCTCATGTAATCATATTAGATACTTTGGTAAACACACTTAAACCATAACCAAATCATAGCCCCACATTTGGAAATTATCTCTATGGAATAGAACTGAGTTGAGGGAGTTACAGGACATTTTGAATCACTTCCTTTTATATTCCTTTGTACTATTTGTATTGCTTACCATGTTATGTATTCTATATTATAACAATAAAGAATAAAAGCTTTTTTATTTTTAAGGTTTTTCCCATGTACAGTATGCAAAGTCTTTTTTCAGCTTAACCAGTTGATTTGACATTTTATATTTCCTTACCTGAAAGACTAATGTAAACTTCAGATGTGAAATAAAGGGCTCTATCCACTTATACATCATTTGTTCAAATGTTAAACAAAAGTTATATCAGCCTTGATCCCTGAGAACCTCTTTATTCACCATTTCCAACAATAACAAAATTGCCCATTTATTACTATCATTATTCCCTATTCTAAGTCGATTTTCTACTCATGAAAAAAACATTTTCCCTAGTTCCTGAGTGATAGAGTATTTTCCTAGTGGCTTTTGATTAGAACATTGTTAAAGACTTTTGAAAGTGAAAGTAAATTACAGGATCAGTTTATCCTTTACCCACAGTCCTGTATGCATTTCCTTTCCAAGGGAAGTATGTGAAGTGGTCAGGTGTAATTTCCCCTTGGCCTTGCTTTCTCCACAGTTTGGATGTCCAATATTCTCACTTTTATTCATTTATTTTTTTTTACTAATTTGACTACCATCATGAAAGAGAAATAGATTAATGTATATTCTTATAGTATCCTCTGTGAATAGATGCTAAATTCATGATGATCCCTTCAAATGTTAATGTTACCACTTTAGTTTCCTCATTTTGTTTCCTGACATTTGAACATTGAGAGTGTTCAAAATTATCAGTGTTTACTACCTACTTCCTATAATTTCCACCTAGTTCGCACATACATACATAAAGCTTAAATATCATATGTGGGGAAATGAATGTTAGGTGTTAATCTTTTAAATTGAGTTTTTTTTTAGATGGTCCTGGAGAATGAATCCAGGGCCTCACACATTCCAGACAAGCTCTCTTTCATTGAACTACATCCTCATCCCTCAATAAACATTTATTTGGATATTTTTTAGTTTGTACCAGATATTTTAATTATTTCTCATAATACTATTGTGAGTAAAAGAGACATAGACCCTTTCATTATTCCGTTATTGAGTTAATGGTCCAGTGGTCAAAAAAATTATCACATAATAACAGAGATGTGTAATTAGTCATTTTGACGTATGCTCTAAAAAAATTTCAAGAAGCTTTGCTAAACTGTGATTCATCTAGAGATGAAGGTGGTGCTATGTTGGAAAGAATATGAAACTGATTCTGACATAGACTGGACCATGATCAGATGACATACTCAGATATGTATGACTCCAAGTACTTTTATCACCTCTCTTCACAAAAGGAGCCAACCTAATTCTATGCCTACTCTTTTTTTCTAAACCCTGCTATACTTCTGATCATGGTTTAGTCCCTTGACCAACTTCCCTCTCTTTAAATTTCTTTCTATTTGATGTATCCAAGATCATCAGCTCTGTGCTTCTTAAATGAGTATGGCTCGTAAGGAAAAGGTTTTATTTTTCACACTTTTCAATCTATATAACACTCAATTTTAAGTAAGCCATTTATAATGATGGCTCAACAGAAAGGTATAAGCTTTTTGACCTAAAAGGAATATCCTTTGCCTAATATGTTCAGCTTACTTCCGCAATTTTGTCTTTATAAAACTAACTTATATGGTAACATTGTAATCAAGTCTCAGGCAAAAAATATATACATACTTAAAATTTTCTAGGTTAATATCCTGTATATAGATTAGTATAGCTTTATTTCCTACTTATAGTGTAAAATTGCTTAGAATAATTCATTTTAAACATATTTGTTTATTTCACTCTTACAGAATGACATAAAAGGAAAGTAAATTTCTACACTTTAATTTTCATATATTTCTCTAGATGATCAATAATGTTTCTAAATATCTTGGATCTGATCAGGTATAACAATAATGGACTTATAAGAGGAAATAAAGGAAATCCTTCCTTCCTGAATGTGCCAGAGAGATATTATAATACACAATATCTATGCAAAAGTACACCTTCTAAAATATTTATTTCTCTCCATAGCTTCCAGAACTACCAAATTCTTCTGCTCTTTCTTGGCCTATACTTCTTGATTTTCCATGACTTCTCAGCCCTTAGTCATCAAGTCCTATAAGAACTTTGCTTCTTCTTGCTTAGATTATAACAAATGCCACTCTTAACTATTTCTTAGTCTTTTTTTCCTCTTCTATTCATCTGACCGTCCTTCTGAATTAATATTTCAAATATGATGTTCTCTTAGTTGACTCATTATTGCCTCCAGAACAAATTATAAATGGAAAAGCAAGTCTGGAGAGGCTCCCAAATTATGTGTCTCACTTCTTTGTTCATCTTTCATTGTTCCTTAAGATCTATAGTCAACTTTCAGCTCTGTGTCTAACAAAATACAGACTTAGTACATGGTTTTGAATGAATGAATGAGTGCTCTCTTCATATACTCTATCCATTCTCTCAGCAATATCTTTTTCTTTCTTTCATGTATCCAAATTCTGACTTTCTTATAGGTCTATTCTTACAAAATTCACAGTGATATCTCTACGGTGATGTCACCTTTATGTGAACTTGTGGTCTTTACCACTTCTTTGGCATAATATTCCAGTAGATAAAACATAAAAGTTAGGAGTGATATCCACTAAATTTATAAATCCATAATATGGAATGGATTAAATATGAAAACTTGACCAACTAAAATTTGATGATCCAAATGAGTGAGTCTATGACTCACTCCTCTCTCACCAAAAATTTTGGCCAAAAATATAAAGAAGGAAAAATATTCAAAATTATTTACATAACAATGTAAATTATCTCCCTGGATTTGTGGGCAGTGCAATCTTCAAAGAAAAGCATGTAGAGATGCAAGAAGAATGAATTCAAAGGAATCTTTAGATGTGTGAAGAAATGTATATGTTAGATTTACCCAACTCCACCCTCAATGAAATAGTACACAGCCAAATTTTTTTGTTGTTGTTTGTTTGATTTGTGGACAGACTGGGGGTCGATCAGTTTAGGGTCTACATTTTAAGTTTGCTTGGATTTAAGTGAGTCATTCAAGTCTTGTTGTGCCTCATGTTATAATTATATCCTGTTTTACTCACTGGGTCTAGAAAGAGACACTCACCTTCTGAATTTCTCCTCCCCTAGGTATTCTGATATTGAATGAGGATGAGAATACTAAGACACTAATTCTAGCTTTTATGCTACACCACACAAAATTACTCTCTTTTCTATCAGGACTTGGAAAAAATCTTTCAAGCACAGAGAATTTTTTTCCCCAGAAATGATCAGGACACAGTAAACACATATAAATAAGCTATTTCTTCCTACTTAGTGCTACCTGAAGAATCCTTCTATATTATAAGCTAAAGTCATGCCACCATTTTGATCAAAAGCTTCATGTACCTTCTCATGGCATGACATGTAGACTTCCCATAAATTCTACTATTCAACTTATATTTAAAATTTTTCATAATATGGCTCTCACCTACCTTTTCAGTTTCATTTCTTGCTGCTTTCTTACTTTATTGTACAACAATTTGCATTCCCATGGAAATCACATCATGACTCTGCTTTTCCTGTGCTATTTCCTTTAGAATGCCTACTTCCTGGCATTTTTGACCTGTTAATGTCCTAAGCATCTTTCAAGTTTCAACTCAGTATCAATTCTTTTTTCAGGGTTTCCCTCTATCCTACTGTTTAATTATCCCTCTTCTATCTCCTAATATTTTACAAACACTTTTATCATGGAATCATAAAAATACACTATGAATTGGAGTCTATTTGTAACAAGAACAGGGCCATACTTCACTGAATCACTGGCTCTTCATGGGTCAACTCTGACATTTTGAAGCAAATATATCAGTACCATTAAATTTTCTCTTACTGTTCCTTTTATACTACAAGTATAATTTCATGCTAAATTACCAGACCAAGATTATTCTAAATAACATTGAACTATCCTTTATTTTTCAAGCCAGGTTTGAAATGTGACCTTGGTCTCATCACATCTGTCTCTTTCTTTATGCTACATCATCTATGTGACCTCATTTTTTTCTCCTAAAATCAGTTGTTCAAACCAGTCTTTTCTTTCCCTTTTTCTCTTTCTTTTTAGTCAGGTGATTTTTTTTTTTAGAATTTTATTGGTGCAAGTACAAAGTGATACATTCATTGCTTGGTATGATTCAAACCAGTCTTAATTGAAAAAAAAAACTTATGAGTACCAGCCTGAGGTAATAAAGATGAGTTAATATGTTCATTGTTCCTGATGTTCATACATAATCTAGAAAAGGAACATTCATCTAATCCAGTAGGGTGTGTGCAGTTGTAGATATCCACACAGGATTCAGAAAATAAAGAGAAAGGAATGGTTGTCTCCCTGGTTTTGAAGATTGGGTAGCAATAAACATCAAGAAATGAGTATTTTAGAAAAATTAATGCTTTCCAGTAAGTAGTTGGTTAACAAAAGATCCCTATAGAGGAATGTCTTGGACCAAGCTGCAGAGTTTATAAACTACATGTGCCATTATTTTGTGTGGATGGATCTTAGGCCAGAAGGAGAAGCATAGTTGGATATATGCCTATACTTGTACCTAGGGCTGCATCAGAATGGACCTGATTCATCCTGGTAAGGAATTCATGCTTGAACTTTTAATGTTATAGGCAGACATAAAATGGTTCTAAATAGGAAAGTTCCATAATTGGCTTTGCATTGGAGGATATTGAGGCCAGAGGAAAGGACAGCAGAGGAAATAATCTTGACAATAATCTTGGATAAAACTGAAGAATATCAAAATTTAGAGCCAAGAAGAAAACCAAGAAAGAAACAATTGACACAATATTAATGATAGCTATAAAAGTTTTCAGAGACAGATTGTATATGGAGGTATCAGAAAGGTAGCTAGAACTACATCATAGCTCTCTAGTTTGACTGTCTGGCGGTGACAGGAAAAGATCTGAAATTCAACATTGAGCAAGCTGAGTTGGAGGAATCCAAGTGTACCTTTGATGTGCTCATGCTGGTCTTCCACACGGCTTACTTTTAAAGCCACAGTGGGGGCGGAGGTCAGAAATAATAAGAAGAAAGAGAGAGAAATGAGTTCACATAATCCCCTCATTCATTTGTTCTGATTCCAACATTGAAGCTTTTGGAATGATAGGTTTTGAAACTACTACCAGAATAAACATCTAATATCTTAGTGTTGACTATGCTTCTTTATGGTTTCCAAATGAAAGCCTTTTCAGATAAATTCTCCTTCTGTTGAAGGCAAAATGGAGAAACTGGTTTTTGTTAAATGTGAAAGCCTTACATAAATTACATTTTAATTCCTACTATTGTAGGCCCCCATAAACTGGTATCATTATCCCAATTTTATAGATGAGAAACCCCAAAGCCCAGAGAAGTTAATAGACCTCTCAAGGTCCCCCAGCTGGCAAGTGGTAGAGGTTAGGTATAAATCTATAGCTGTCTGGTTCTAAAGTCCATGTTTCTTTTTCTTCCTTTACATGATGTTGGATGTTGACTATTCAGGGATGTCTTGGCTCCAGAAATACAATTCAGGAAAACAGTTAATTATGGGAAGTCTGGAAGGGCTCTTTATCCCTTAAACTATAACATACTCTAAAAAGCATTTTTCTACAGAAGCATTACTGCCAAGTGCTTAAACTCAGTTTCAGAAATGGTCATACTATTCTTATTCCATCTGAGAAATCCTTCTGATAATTTGCTGAAGGTAAATGAAAATCTATCTAATCAAATAATAAATGTTCATTAAGAAAAAATGTAATAGTTATGAAAATTCCTTCTAAATCTATGAGTTTCACATGTACCAATTGAGATGGAAGCCAGACATGCTTCTTTAATTGAAATCTAACCTGCCAATACTAATTTCCAATGCTTCTTAGCTCTATTAGAAGTTCTTGGCCCTGTTAGAAATGGGGTGGCTATGGGGTCCAGATTTCTCTTAGAATCCCTGTGTTCAGAAATCAAAATGCCATTTAAACCAGGAGCACTTAATTATTATTAAGTAGCATTTGCTCCTGGTTATCACATGCTTTAATCAGCATTTTCTGTGGCTACTTACTCCATCCAGCAAAGCACAGCAGTACCTTAACCCTCATTCCTAGAAACTTCAAAGCAGCCTCCACCTGACCCTGGAAAATGTGAGTGATACAGAATTGCTGGGAAAGAAGTTGGCATTCCCTTAATAGCACTAACCACGCTGTACAACATATGTCAAAATGTTAAAGAGAACAGAAACCCTTAATGCTTTGTGTAATGTATACAGTTCCTGAGCTTTGATGTTTCTGTTTCTGCCCCTTTATTTGTACTAAATTGTCTGGTTTTCTTAAAAAAACTTTTATGTCTCATGGCAGACCTGTCAACATTATTTTAATTTAAAGAATAGCTGGCTCCATGCAGTTAAACCTTGCAAAACCTCCTGTTTAAAAACAATCTATCCTTATGCTATACATACTTAATAAAGTATTTTGTTTATTTGTTTGTTCCAGGGGACAAGTCACTGAGAGAAAATTTATACATAGGTTTATCCGTCAGCATGGCTGCATCCACATGAATCCCAGCTGCCCCCAACTCTTGCTGTGCCCAGTGCCTGGTCTTAGTGGGTTGAGGTGGAAATTTAGAGCCTCTAAAACCTCTGGGAAGTTAAAGTCATAGCATGCTTTCAGGCTTTACTTTCCCACTCCAAATTCTTCTCGTACCATTTTGTTATTATGAATTTCACAATTTTACAGAAATAATCTAACTTCTGAATCAAATTTTTGTTCTCTTTAGAATGAATTAAACATTTCTTTGGGTTCCAATTCATTTGGCTCAGTATAAACCACTCCCCTCCCTCCACCACCATCACCAACCCTCCCAGTTTTGTTATTATTGTTTGGCAAGCATTGACTTGATTTCCCTTCCTGCCCCCACCCCTTGGTCAGTGTTGTAGCCCTCCAAGAGACCTTTTGAAGTGCTTCCCAACAACCTTACTGAGGAGGAGGTAACAATGCACAGAAATGCTGCGTGACTTAGAGAGCTTGAATGATCTGGACATCAGAGGGAAGGAAGTGGGGGATCTGGATAAAAGAGGTTTTCTTCATGATTAAACTGAATGGAATTGTTCGGAAGGAAGTGATCCATGTTCCCATTCACAGGTGGCAGGGTTATGCTGAAAGGCAGAAGGTAGCAGGAGATGCTATAAATGGACTTTTAGAAGTGTTTAAAAGCCCCAGCAGCAGCATCAATGGCACTTTTTCCACTTATATCCTGCAATTGTTTGTCATTGTTTTTGAGAATACTGGAGTATTAGTCTTGTATTCTTTGCCATTATGTGAATTACTTTAATGGATGAACAAGCTGTAGTCATAGTTTACAAAGTCAGTCTTGTAGAATACCTCAGAGATACCCAATAGTCTCCACTGAGATGATGATAAATGAGGGGTATTTTTGCAACAACTTTAAGAGTTGAACAAAAGTACACTGATTTAGAATTTTCCTTAGGTTATTGTAAAGATTTTGAATAGAAGTTTTAAAAATTTTAACAATAGTCCCTGTATTTGAGTGATTTTCTCTAGAAGATTTGGTGGCTAAATTTTGCCTGTTTTCTTAAGTTCTTAAGATCTCATAACATTTTCTCATTCTCTCTACATTTTAACTTTGATAATGCCCATATACACCAAAAGAGAAGCTTTAAATGAAGCCAACGTCACTGGCTGTCAACCAGAACTGAATAAAGCCCCTTTATATAGGCATTGGGGAAGAAGTTTCTAAGTGATTTCTGAATATTCCTTACTATTTGAGTTTGAAAATTGCATTTGAATCCATATCTTTGGAGTTAACGTGTTTGTCAGATGAATGCTATATTGCAAGAAACAGGAGGAGTTGAAAAGTTAGAAAAGCCTGAATCTGTTGTATTACCTTGATCTCCTTATTTCCAGTTCTCTCCTTTGTAAAATGAGATTAGACTAAATTTCTGAGATTTCATTAATCTAGATGCATAATTCCAAAATTAAGTGAGTAAATTAATAAAGTAAAGAACAAACTTGGGGGCATAAAGCCAGAAATATATATCTATATTATATAAATACATATAGAGAGATAAATATATAAATATATAGAAAGAAATGTATGTGTAAAAATATAAAATAAATTTATATATAAATATGTATTTATATATTAATATATATTTTTACTGTATATATAGTTGAGAAGTTTTGAGGCTAGACATCGCAACATTGCTTTATTCATTCATTATCTTACTTATTCATTTATGTTTTCATCATTTTCTTTGAGCTTCAGTCTCTTTAGATTCTAAACTATAAATATTATTATTTCCCAAAGAATCTTCACAGTGATGAATAAGAACTTATATTTTTTCTCATAGCCACTTCATTTCCTTTAGGATCTCAGAATATATATTTTAAGTGACTCATTTTCTACTTCGTACTTGTCAATTTAAGTAGGAAATAGCTTATTGACTATTTAAGCAACATAAATTTCTAGTTATTTGAGAAGTTAATTATATTCCTGAAATTTTCACTGTGTGCTTGAGAAGAGGTAAATCTACTAGTAAATTATAAAATTTCAGTCAGATTTTAAATTTTTCTTTCACTGTCCATAACACTGTCTACAACAAATATTCAACTACACACAGGCAGGGAAAGTGTCATAGAGTTCCAAAGTTCCTTTCTTCCAGAGTACTTTTCTTCTCAGCCTTTTAAAAATATCTATCTTTCTATTTTCAATCTAAACTACTGTATCTGGGGGATTACAAATTGATTTATTTTTTATTCCTTTCTGCTAAGTATGTTCAATTAGCTAATTTTATGATTAATAAGTATAAATTGCCTCTGACATAGGTGACTTAGCCTACATCATTCTTGCAATTTTTGTTGGAGCTTTCTTTTCATGAGAAGTAGCTTAAGACATCTTTCACATGCCAATTAATGTGGTTCTCTCTTTTCTTTTATAATTATTGGCATTCCACTTAAACCATATTAGCTTCAACATTTTCCCTCGACTTCTTTTTCTTTAGCTCTAGATAAACTTCTGTAAAACATTAAAACACTTGCTTCTTTTTAGTTTCATGTAAAAAAATAGAATCATAGAACACACCATAAAATCCCCAGACAAGACACATCCTGACAAGGGGCAGGTGGTGTTGAATGCTTTGTTTCCTTTGACTATCTATAAGTAAAGATGTTCTGTATCATATCTAGTTTAGAAGCATCTGTGTATCTAGGGAAAATTTTTTTAAATGTAAAAACAGAAGTTAATTTTAATGAAAATAACTACAAGTTGTTAAGCTCTTAAGAAAGATTAGAAGAAAATAAAAAATAGATTAAAATTTAAAAAAAATGAATGTCAATCAAAGTGTCAATAGCCTTAGAAAATAAGAGAAAAGATGTACCAGTCTTAGTAAAATCTCAATGGTAGTTTTCACACAAATACAAAAGCCAATCCTATGATATTTTATGAAGACACAAAGAAAAAAAACAACAACAAAATAGCTTAAGCAATCTCTAGAAAAGAGAACAACGATGCAGACGTCACACTTTCTGATTTTAAACCATATTGCAGAGCTATATTAATCTAAATAGCATGGCACTAGATAAAACAACAGGAAAGAAGAGAGAGCACAAAAATAAACCCACACATACACAGTCAAGTGATACTATATAAGTGTTCCAAGAATACACAATGGAGAAAAATATATTATCTCCCATAAATAGTGTTATAAAAATTGGATATTCAAATGCAAAGGAATACTATTGGATACCCATCTAATAATACCAGTCACAAAAATTAACTCAAGATATCTTAAAGTTTTGAATTTGAGACCTAAACTCTTAAAACAGAGAAAAGCATAGTAAAAATTTTTTTGATGTTTTTCTTGGCTATGATTTTTTGAATATGATGTCAAAACTATAGGCAACCAAAGTAAAATTAAATGAGTTGGACACCAAACTATTTCTGCAGACCAAAGAAAACAATAAAATTAAAAATTAACCTACAGAATAGGAGAAAATATAGGCAAACCAAATGTATTATAAAGCTTTAATATCCACAATATTAAGGAACTCATACAATCAAATAGTAAAAGTAATTTATAAATTACATGCTTGTAATTTTAGTACGAGAGGCTGAAAAAAAAGAGGATCATAGAGTCAAAGCCAGCCTCAACAACTGACTCTCAGAAACCTTATAAGACCTTGTTTCAAAATAAAAAGTAAGCCAGGCTTGGTGGCGCACGCTAGTAATCCCCGCGCTTGGTAGGCAGAGACAGGAGGATCACGCAGGTTCGAAGCCAGCCTCACTGGCTTAAGAGACCCTGTTTCCAAATAAAAAATATAAAATAGGTCTGGGAGTGTAGCCCGGAGGTAGAAGGGTTTCCAGAAACCCCAGTACCACCAATAAATACATAAATAAATACATAAATAAATACATAAATGCATAAATAAATAAATAAATAAATAAATGTATACCTTGGAAGTAGAATGCCCTGGGTTCAAGCCCCAGTAACACACACACACACACACACACACACACACACACACACACACACACACATACACACACACTGTAATATTATTCAGCCATAAAAATAAAAATAAAGACATTTGTCATTTGACAACATGGATGAAAATGTAGATGTTATGCTAAGTGAAATAAGTCAGGAAGAAAAATAAAAGCCATTATGTGATCCCACTTATCTGCAGAATTTTAAAAGGTCAAACTCATAAAAACATCAAATACATTGGTGGTTGCCAGGTGCTGCGGTAGGAGAAATGGGAAGATGTTGGTCAAAAGATACAAACTTTCAGTTACAAGGTGAATAAGTTACAGAGATATAATGTGCAGCATGAGGATAATAGTCAGCAACAGTATATTTTATACTTGAGATGTGATAAGAAAGGAGATCTTAAATGCATCCAACACACACACACACACACACACAATATGGTAACTGAGATGATGGCTATGTTAACTAACTTGACTATAAGTGTTCCACAATACATACATAGATCCAATCATCATATTGTGCACCTTAAATTTACATATTTTGGGCAACTATGCCTTAATAAAGCTGAAGAAGCAATAATAAATAGGCATATGGCTTATATATCTTCAATTAAAATAATAATAAAATCTGTATAGAGGAGGTAATCTTCTCCCAACATTGTTGATAATTTGAGCAGTTACATATCTTTTAATGACCATGTTCAGATAGTAACAGTCTTAAAACCACCCTAGGGGCAAGCATGGGTTTGACTTGGTAAGTAATGCCAAATTCCATGTAATATAACTTTAAACTTGTAGCATTAAGTATTCTTTCCTCCCCAGCTGGCTTAAAGCCATGGGGTCTGTAATGAAATGTGTGGTTAGTGTTTTTCTTTGCTTTTCCCTTCTCTCCACCCACACTGTTTTGGACTCTGATCATTGTCTCCTGTGGGCTGTCCACTTCTCACAGAGACTTCACTAAGTCCCTCACTCTCCCCTCTCAGGAACATTTGAAACAGGTTCTCTCTTGAATGGGTAGCCTACATTTGGTTTGCTATAAACAGTTTGCTCCACAGTGAGCAGAAGCAGAGATAACTATGTTTCTCACTCACCTATGCTTTTAGTCAGGTATGAATCTTCTAGTGATGTTTCCTAAATATGAGTAGGCACTCCAAGCTTTTGAATGAACCCATGGAACACCTGTCCACCTCCAACACTTGAAGTAAAAGACTTGGCACTTTGAACTGTCACTCTTTGGAATTAATGGAGTCCAAAAATTAGCAAAGGCACTCTGAAATCAAAAGCAAAACACCCTTCCTGACATCCTTGATTATATCCCTCAAGGGTTCTAAAGCCATAAAACTGGTTCAGTGACATCTATTTGAACATTTCCTCTTCATTGTCTAATCTTAGAAATCCACACTGTGCCTTCATACCATAACCAAAAATGTAACTTTTACAGCAAATTATAGAGTAATGAACATGGGACTTGTATCCCTGAGAATCAGTTTACATGTTGCAAGCAGCACTTTATAGTAATAGTTATAGACCAGGATTAGCAAACTCACTTTGGTGAGCAGGGAACATGAATGCCTGGAACTGGCCAGGTGAAAACTTCAGTGTTACAGAAGGAATAGGCCTCCCCAAAGGTCAATGCCACTTGACCAATGTGAGAACATTGATATCAGATCTCCACTTTTTCAAGAAAAATCTAGATTTTTATGTGAAGTCTGCATATTTTTAATATAGGATTTTTTTGTGGTGCTGGAAATTGAACTCAGGAGCATTCTACCTCTCAGCTACACCTCTAGCCCTATTTTTTTATTTTTTATTTTAAAACAGGGTCTCACTAAGTTGTGAGAGGGCCTCACTAAGTTGAGACTGGCAATGAACATGTGACCCTTCCTGTACAGAAGTACAAGTGTAAATATACTTTTATTGGTGTGTTGTAACCATACATCAGTCATATTGATGTTTAGTGTAAACATAGCATCCCATCTGGTCTGTCTCATTCCAGATCCTACCCTGCTCCCTCCACCTCCCTGTTTGTAATATTAAAATTGGCATTAATAGTTTCACAAATGTATATAGGATTGGTTGAACTGGCTTAAATGTTTAAAAAGGAATTGTTCACAACTTACCTTAAAATGTTAATAGGCTAGATTCATATAAAAGAATATTACTTTGTGAATATCAGTTCTTTATTGCCAAGGAAGACCTCAATTTTGCCCAACTGTCACGCATATGCTGTGTTTGCTGGCAAGGTGCTCAAGAGAATAGGGAATCAGAGACACTGAAATAAAGCTTGAGCATGCATATGTTATCGTAGTTTTCTGATTTCAACCCCTTTGGAAAGACACCCAGCAGTGGTATAGCTGAATCATATGGGGGGATCCATTCTGTTTTCTAAGGAATCTCCACCTGATCTCTATAGCGGCTGAACTAGTTTGCACTCCCATGTTCAGAGCAGCACAATTCACAATAGCCAAAATATGGAACCAACCTAGGTCTCCATCAACAGATGAATGGATTGCAAAATTATGGAAAATACATGCAATGGAATTCTACTCAACAATAAAAAACAAAATCATGTCATTCACAAAAAGATGGAAAGACCTGGAGAACATTATGTTAAGTGAGATTAGCTGAGCACAGAAAGAGATGGGACATATGCTCACGGTAGGGAGTTTTAAGGATACCAGAGGGACTCCACATAATACAGGGGATACCTCAGTGAAGCCAGAAAGGAAGGGTAGGGGAGGAAGAAGGTTGAGGTTTATTAATGGAAAAGCTACATTTGAATATGTGTCTACCTGTGAATATAACATTGTGAACTTGGACACCCAGTATTGGGAGGGAGGGGAAAGGGGAAGTGAGGGAGGGGGGCTGGGAGGGCACCAAGTACTGTGTGAATATATGCCATTGTCAACGTGATCCACATTATGATGTGAGACTACAGGGCACCAATAAAAAAATAAATGAAAAAAGAAAAAGAAAATAAAGCTTGGTATGAAAGGTGTTCTCTTTATATGTGAATAGTGTACACAGGAAGAGCAGCAACAGTATGAAGAAGGGTGTGTGAGGGGGTGTTAAATGTACTTTTGTTGCTCATCATGAAAGCTATTTTTTACCTTCCTTCTACATTTTCAAACAGGCAGATGAATAAAAGAGGCAGAACAGGTTTCCTTTAATCACACTAATCCTGGACTAAGCATACTCCTCCCCCTGCTCTACTTTGACTGTTCTAGTATTGGTGCTGATGTAAATGTCCAAGGCATTATCTACCAGGGATTAATCCCAATTGGGCATTTGCATTTTCAACTGAAATTCAAGGCCTTCTGTTTTTTTCAGATGCTTTGAACCAACAGAGCCTAAGCTGCTGAATCCTAGATGCCATTCCAGGAATCCCAAATGGAATATTGTATTATGTGCACACACAGACTTCCACAGCCACTATCCCCTTCCTCAACATGCCCACTAAGGTGGGGGGGGTGATGTTTAAAACAATACTGAATGGATTGTGGGGCAGGGGGTTCATTTTACTCTTCTCTTTACATTGTTTGACAGTTTTCATGACAATATGTTGACAAAGCACAAGAGGCTAGGTTATTAGCAAATAATTGTAATATAATCAAAACATAAAGGGTAGGGATATGGCTCAGTGGTAGAGTGCTTGTCTAGCATGTTTGAGGCCCTGGATTCAATTCCAGCATTGCAAAATAAATATCTAAATAAATAAAACTATTCTTACAGGTATTTCTACTTACAGATAAATTTATCATATTATATACATATTGTCATGAAAATATCATTGACTATCTATTGCTGATTCAACACATTTTATAAAATAATTTTTTGGTTCTGGAGCTTGAACTCAGGAATATTCTACATCTGCGCTATACTCCACAGTCCTATTTTTATTTTGAAATAGATTCTCACTAGGTTGCTGAGGATCTCACTAAATTTCTAAAGCTGGCCTTGACCTGTGATATTCCTGTCTCAGCCCCCCAAGTATGAGCATTAGAGCCATGTACCTCATTTTTTAAATAAAATTTTAAAAGAATTTTAGTGAAATTTTCCAGACTACTGTTTACTGTCCACCTAACTTTTCATTGATTAAGTACAATATAGTTGCATGGTACAAAGTGAAGGTTAACAATTTTTATTAAGTTGATAAAGAAGTTAATAAATAGCTAAAGAGGGCTAATGCTGTACAGTGACATCTTACTCCAAGTTAGTTCAAGCTTACAATGGGAAAGTAACTCAAGGTTGTGACATACTTTGAAATCTTCCATAAGCTTTCTATATGCATGGATACATACCTAAACAACGACATCAACAGATTTCTTTTCAATATTATTTCTAAAACGTTAATATTTTTGAGATGTATTTAACTACTACATAAAATCAAATTGTTTAAAGCTCAAAATCTTAATTTATGACAGCATGTGCTAATTTGGAGCACTAATCGTGTAATATTTAAGGCAACACTTCTCTTTTAAATAACATGACTAAACAATAACCTCAAATTTATACCTTCATTGCTAGAGTGTTTAAGTAATTTGCAACAGGGTAAAAACAACACAGTTTTGAGGCTGCTACATAGCATAAGTGGCTGGTTAAAATATTTTCTTAATATAGTTTCTTTAAACTTTGGATATCGAAGGGAAAGATATTTTTTATTAGAGTCAGAAAATGGACAGGAAGAAACTCTAGCCAAAGTGCTGTCATATTAAAAACAAAACAAAACCCTCTTGATTTTCACCAGTTTTTCCTTCAAGAAAATCAAAGATTCCTCACTTATTTTAAGAGGCCAAACTGCCTGTAATCTGCTTTATTAAAAATCCAGAACATTTAGGATGGACCCAGAAATACATCTTCATTAGCAGCAGCTTTAGAAAATAAGATGTCCATGACTTCATATGATTTGAAAGCTATGAAGAATTGAGATGGTTAAGAAAGTTTGGCTAATACTTTCTGTAATGGAATAGGATTGTTTGCTAAAGTCAAACACTTTTTCTAGAAAGATGACCTTTTCCACTCTAGAAAATGAATTAACATGTTCATGGTAAAACACCACCAAAAGCTGGAATTTTACAATAAATTTAGCATTATAGGAACAGATATTCTTATTGGCATCCAAAAAAATGATGGGCAACATTTTCTGCTGGTCTTGTCCTGGAGAATGACCATCTGATTAATTCAGTAAGTAACTAAATATGGGTCAACAGCTGGTATCTTACAGGTCCACATTCAAAAGCAGCATGACTAAGACAAATATGGCAAGTGACTGATCAAAAGGGAGAATAACACTTCATGAACTTTATGGCATTCCGCTTCAAAGACTTCAAAGCTGCTGATAAATAACATCACGAGCCATTCCATAGACCGGAGACAGATAAGGGGGAAAATACCACTCTTCTTACTGAATGGGCATAAAATCTGAAAAGATGAAAAGTGGTCCTAACCCAGGCTTCTCTTCAGTAAAATGGCACCATATAAATTTAAAAGGATAAATCCAACTACAGCTATGGGATAAATGTAGGAAAAAATGACTTACTTTCTTCGTTATCTTGATAATTTGGGCAAACACAAATTGTGTCAATGAGTTTCTAGTTCCTCTAGGTTTCCCTTTTCAACTCAGGGTCCAGATGCCTAGCCAGGTCTCCAAAACACAATCTGGTCCTTTCATTATTTCAATTAAAATCTTCAGTGGATCCACATCATCTACACTGGATTAGCTAAAAACCTTCTGAGTGGTGCTCTTCCATTGATGCCACTCCTTATCCATGCATTAATTATCAAACAATATCATGTATTCATTATCAAAATAATATCAAGACATGCTTTATATTGCTTGCAAAAGGTGATAGATTTCAATGTTGTCATTATTTTTCTCATTTATATTTGCTGCTGGAAATGCTTTCTACTTGTTCATCTAACAAAAAAAATTCTAATTTGTAAAAAATAAAATACACACTTTGTCCTCTGAGAATTTATTCCTGAATACTCTCCCTAAATAGAGTGTATACTGCATTATAGTCTTATACATTTGGAGTTGTCTTTATTTTTTTCTAAATTTTGGGTTCAATGGCTTATCTCTTATTGGGTACATTATAATTTTACAATATAGTAGGTACAGAATGCCAGAAAAATATATGCACATAACTCTCATTGCCCTTCCCACTGAAAGTCTTTGAGATTGGAATTGGCAATGTTGTATACATTCATAGCATTATTTCTACTGTTATATTCCTTATGACTTCCTTTCCTAATAACCCTCAGTTGCTCCCCTAAAGTCTCTGCTCATCTCTCTGATGTTGCCCTTATTCCCAATTATCTCTCTAACTTTCCCATATGAGAGAGAATATACATTTACTCATTCTTTAGGAATGGTTATACTCAGTATAATATTCTGAAATTCCATACATTTTCCTGCAAGTGGTGTAATTTTGTTCTTCTTTATGGCTGAGTAAAAGTCCATTGTGTGTATATACCAGAGTTTTGTTATCCATTCATCCACTGATGGACACCTAGACTGGTTCCATAACTTGGCTTTTGTAAATGGTACTTCTATGAGCATGGATCTTCAAGTATGATTATAATAATCTGATGTCAGCTCCTTTGGGAAGATGCTCGGGAGCACTATTGCTGGCTCATATGGTAGTTCCATTCTCAATCATCTGAGAAACCTCCACACTGATTTCCAAAGCAGCTGTGCTACTTTGCAGTTCCACCAACACTTAATAGGGTTCCTCTTTCCCCATATCCTTGCCAGCATTTATTATTATTTGTGTTCTTGATGATTTTTATCCTAACAAGAATTAGATGGAATCTTAGTTTAGTTTTGATTTACATTTTCCTAATTGCTAAATATGAACATTTTTTCATATATTTGTTGGCCATTTGAATTTCTTCTTTTGAAAGTATCTATTCAGTTTAGTTGCCCACTTCTTAATTGAGTTATTTGGGGTTTTATTGGTGTTGAGCATCTTATGCTCTTCATATATTTTAGATATTGGACCTCTGTCATATGGGTAGGTGGTAAAGATCTCCCATTCTGTAGACTCGCTGTAGAATCTAAATGGTTTTCCTTGCTGTGCAGATTCTTTTTAATTTAATGCCATCCCATTCATTAATTATTGTTTTATTTCCCTGAGTTTTGGGGATCTTCATGAGGAAGTTTCTGACTCTACCTATATGTACAGTCCCAAACTCTCTTCTAGCAGTTTCAAAGTTTCTGGTCTAATTTTTCTACCTTTGAATCACCCTAAGTTGACCTTTGGGCAGAGTAAAAAGTTAGGGCTTAATTCCATTTTTTTTTTACATAATGATAAACAGTTTTCCCAACAGGATTTGTTGAAAAAGCTCCAGTGTATGTCTTTGGCAACTTTATCAAAAATTAACTTGTTATAGATATAGGGCTTTGTTTCTGAGCCTTCTCTTTTGTTTCATTGGTCTATGTGTTTGTTTTTATGCCAATAACCTGATGTTTCTATAAGTATCACTTTGCAGTACAATTTGGAGTCAGATATTGTGAACCATGGCTTATAAGTACCTATAAAGCTTATAAACTGAGAATGTTGTCTGGACACTAAAGAAATACAATTATTATTTGCCTAATTAAAAGAAATTACATGGGACTTTTTACAGAACACACCATATTTTCAACAGTAAGATATTAGGATTCAGTAGTATGTACATGTTTCTGTACAAGGTGGGAGTATTCACAGAATGCAAAGGTTTCAACATGGCTTTGTTTGTAATCAAAGGGGGAAGGGAAGATAAGTAGGTATCAGTAATGTAATTCTACCTCCAGTATTATAGTTATGTTGAAGCATGATGCCAGGTGTGGTGCCACATGCTTGTAATCCCAGAGCTTGGAAGGCTGAGACAAGAGGATCACATAGGTTCAAAGCCAGCCTCAGCTACTTAGTGAGGCTCTCAGCAACTTAGTGAGACAGTGTTTCCAAATAAAGTATAAAAGGTCTGGGAGTATAGCCTGGAGGTAGAAAAGCCCCTGGATTCCACCCCCAGTATCACCAATGAATAAATAAATAAATAAATAAATAAATAAATAAATAAATAAATAGCAGCTTGATTTAAAGAGACCCCTGTGATTATTTTATTATTCCATATCCCATGCTAAAATATTATATGTGATTTTGAAGTTATATATCATTCTTTCTAAGTCAATTAGCTAATTTTTCCAAACAAAATATTCAGGCAGTTTTATCATTTACACTCAGATTCTCAACTCTAAATAATACACACAATTACTAACATAGAAGTTATTACTTACCTGTGTTTCTTACTGATTAATTTAGAAAGTGGGCAGTATTAATCTTCTTTGCTGTGATGTCTATGAAACATAGAAGAGTTATTTATAACAAACCAGAGCTATAAATCAGTTTTAAATTTCCAAACAAATCTTTTTTGTTTTTGTTTTTGTTTTTGTTTTTTTGCGGTACTGAGGTTCCTGGAAGCCCTTCTACCTCTGGACTACACTCCCAGACCTATTCTTATACTTTGTGTTTGGAAACAGGGTCTCTTAAGCCAGAGCGGCTGGCTTCAAACCTGCGCGATCCTCCTGTCTCCGCCTCCCAAGCCTGGGGATTACAAGCATGCACCACCACTCCTGGTTCCAAATGAATCTTTAAGGTCAGTCAGATAATTTTTATATATCCCACTGAAGAGAATTGCACTATTTTTGCCCTTTGCTAATAGTTGCCACTTTATAACAAAACCACTCTTTTAAAACAAGCTTTCAATGATAAATAGAAAAAATAATTTTTATTTTTTTATTTTTTTAATTTATTTGTATTGGTGCATTGTAATCATACATCACATTGGAATACAAGACTTGAGAGGATATACAAGCACACATCAACCAATTGGCTCTCATCCAGTCCCCATCCCATTCCCTCCCCCTTCCTCAATCCCATGCTTGTTTGGTAATTAACTCTGATACATATGTTTAGGTACCTCCTGCTTTTTAAAGAGGCTCCATCCTCCCCTTTTCCATACCCTCTGATTGGTCACCTTAATTGCATCACTATAGGGCTCTTTCTATAGCTCGACCACTTCCTGTTGCCCCTTTCCTCCTAGTTATTGCTGATTAGGGGAAGCATCTGGTTTTAATTTTCTGCGATATTTCTCTGTGCATGCCACGCTGCAAGTACCGATCCCACTCGTGACGGCCCCAGTAGTGGCCTGGCTACCCGGTGGACTGAACCAGATCTCGATGGCTCAAGCAGCGGCCTTGCCTCATGGGAGGCCGTAATTCTGGTCTCGCTGGCCCCGACACTGGCTTAACCCCTCAGCTGGCTCTGATCCTGGCCTCGGAGGCCCCAGCACCGGCCTTGTCTCATGGCAGGCTCCAATGCTGACTGCTGGCCCTGGCACTGGCCTAACCCCTCAGCAGGCTCTGATCCCGGCCTCGGAGGCCCCAGCACCAGCCTTGCCTCATGGCAGGCTCCGATCCTGGCCTCGCTGGCCCCAGCACCAGCCTAAGCCCTAGGCAGGCTCTGATCCTGGCCTCAGAGGCCTCAATAGCGGCCTTGCCTCACGGAAGGCTCTGATGCCGGCCACTGGCCCCGGCACCGGCCTAACCCCTCGGCAGGCTCTGATCCCAGCCTCGGAGGCCCCAGCACCAGCCTTGCCTCATGGCAGGCTCTGATTACGGCCTCGCTGGCCCCAGCACCAGCCTAACCCCTCGGCAGGCTCTGATCAAGGCCTCAATAGCGGCCTTTCCTCACAGAAGGCTCCGATGCCAGCCGTTGGTCCCAGCACCAGCCTAACCCCTTGAAGGGCTCCAATCCCGGCCTCGGAGGCCCCAGCACTGGCCTTGCCTCACGGCTGGCTCCGATGCCAGTCATTGGCCTCAGCACCGGCCAAACCCATCAGCAGGCTCTGATCCTGGCCTCGGAGGCCCGAGTAGCTCCTTGCCTCACAGCTGGCTCTGATGCCAGCCATTTGCCCCGGCACCGGCCTAACCCCTCGGCAGACTCCGATCCCAGCCTCGGAGGCCCCAGCACCGGCCTTGCCTCATGGCAGGCTCTGATCCCGGCCTCACTGGTCCCATCACCGGCCTAACCCCTCGGCAGGCTCTGATCCCAGCCTCGGAGGCCCCAGCACCAGCCTTGCCTCACAGCAGGCTCTGATTCTGGCCTCACTGGCCTCAGCACAGTCCTAAACCCTCGGCAGGTTCCAGCCCCAGCCTCGGGGCCCCAGCACCAGCCTTGCCTCACGGCAGGCTCTGATCCCAGCCTTGCTGTCCCCGGCACTGGCCTAACCCCTCGGCAGGCTCCGATCCTGGCCTCTAAGGCCCCACCACCGACCTTGCCTCACAGGAGACTCCATATCCAGCCTCACTGGCCTCAGCACCAGCCTAATCCCTCGGCAGGCTCTGATCCTAGCCTCAGAGGCCCCAGTAGTGGCCTTGCCTTATGGCAGGCCCCTATGTCAGCCATTGGCCCTGGCACCGGCCTAACCCCTCAGCAGGCTCCAATCCCAGCCTCGGAGTCCCCAGTACTGGCCTTGCCTCACGGCAGGCTCCAATCCCGGCTTTGTTGGCCCAGCACCAGCCTAACCCCTCAGCAGGCTCCGATCCCATCCTCGAAGGCACTAGCACCAGCCTTGCCTCACAGCATGATCCGATCCCGGCTTCACTGGCCCCAGCACTGGCCTAACCACTGGGCAGGCTCCACTCCTGGCTTCGGAGGCTCCAGCACTGGCCTTGCCTCAATGCAGGCTCTAATCCCAGCTTTGCTGTGTCCGTCGCCGGCCTCACCCCTTGGCAGGCTCTAATCCGAGCACCCTCTTCGCCCAACCATTTGTCCCATGTTCTCGAGGGTGTGTGGTGGTAGCATTCTGCCTCTGAGGTCATTACTTCAAAGGTTCCAGGTGTAATGCATCAGATCTCTGCCTCCCCTGAGTACTGGCCACTACCACTGCCACTGCCTCCACCATTTCAAATCTTTCCCAAGCTCTTTTTCCACTCTGAATGTTGTCCAGTTCCTAAGCATGCGTGACGGTAGCATTCGACCTTTGGTGTAATTTCTCCAAAAAAAATAAATAAATAAGAAGATTGGTAGGCTCCGATTTCTGCTTCTCCTGAATACAAGTCTCCACCGCCAATGCGGAGACCACTTTCAGCACTGCCTTTTTCCTTGGTCTCTGCTAAAGTCTCTCTCCTTACAGGTGACATCCAAGATTCTTAACAATGTAGAGAAGAAGCAGTCCTCCTTAGCGGGGAATTTTCCCAATAATTCCAGTTCATTTGGATAAGTTTTGTCTGCATCTCCAGTATCCTGGCATCCACCACGGCCTCCTTGACCCCTCTCCGATATTTTCCTTTTTTCTTTTTCTTCTCCTTTTTTACAGAGTCCTTCCGGGTGGAAAGGGGATGTCTAGGTGTACCCCACTAGCACCTGCCCACCCGCCCAGGGTTTGGGGCCAGGGGCCAGGACCACAGGGCCCTTTCAGGTGGGGAGCGGGTGCCTAGGGGTGCCTCACTAGCGCCCAGGGTCGGGGCCAGCCCGGACCACAGGGTTTTTCTGGGTGGGGAGGGGGTCGCCGAGGGGTGCCCTGCCAGCACCTGCCCACCCGCCCAGGGTTGGGGCCAGAGGCCCGGACCACAGGACCCTTTTGGGTGGGGAGGGGATCACCTAAGGATGCCCCGCCAAAGCCTGCCCACCCGCCCACGGTCGGGGGCCAGGGGCCCGGACCACAGGGTCCTTCTGGGTGGAGAGAGGGTCACCTAGGGGTGCCCCGTCAGCGCCTGCCCACCCGCCCAGCATTGGGGCCAGAGGCCAGGACCACAGGGTCCCCAAAAATAATTTTTAAACTATTTTATTTCAATTTATTACTCTGTCATAATTTTATATGATTTCACTCTACATGTTAATACTGAATGCAGTATATAACCCAAAATAAAGAAAATGAGCTCATGTGAACTTCCTTTAAGATACATATGGGGAAGTTGATAAAATTATTTGACCTATTTGAACTCCATAGAATTTCTTAAGAGTCTCAGATTTTGATGGTAAGATTTGTCAACAATACCAATTAAAAAAACATATTTACATTTGAAATATTTCAAGTCATTTCTGCACAAAAGCACACAGTATACTCTTTTAGGATCTGAGGGTGACCGACCCATTTGCCTTTAGGGAGAAAAAAGAGAAAAACAATAGAATTTTCTTAGATAAATAGGATTCAATGTGGGGCATGTGTTCTAATATGTGATAAATGGTTAAACATTGAAGCCAGCAAGTTCTAGGAGAAATGCCATTTGTATGGGCTGCATGCCAAATGTGATTTTTATTCTGTAGGAGTATGTTTGAGTTTCAATTTAAGGAAAGAAGTATAAAATGGTATGTAGGATTATGCTGGAAATTTACATAGTAGAGAATGATAAGAAAAGAAATATATCTCAAGAGACAACATAGAGAAAAAAGTCATTCCTGAGTCTTTTCATGTTTCCCAAAGACCATTGTACAAATTTTTCTATATGCAGAAAATTCAGAGAAGGATAGAGAAGAGACTAAAGAAACTCGGATGAGGAATTAGTAATCTATTCGATAAATCTGATATTTTTGCAGATCTATTAAGACTTTCAAAACATATGTACCTCATCTTAGTAATTTGAAACTATGTCTATTTATTCATTCATTCATTCATTCATTTTTATTTCTTTATTCATGCATGCATTCATTCATTTGTTTAGATATTAATTTTGGGTGACACTACTAATGAATGTTTTGTTGTGTTTTGGTTGGGTTAGATATTCTTAAAGTCCCACTTATGTGTACATGCACACACAAACACACACATACACCCACACACATACATATACACACACACACAAATGCACACACACACATCTTTAGGCTCATTGAAGGCCAATTTAAGTAGCCAGAAAAAGTTCATTCTGCTAAGTACACATCATTTATCCTTAATATAAATTTAACTATATAAGGCATAATTCGGGAGCTGGCAAAATGGTGGCAGCCACGGTGGCAGTGGTGACCTCACCAAAAAGAACATGCATTCCTTTGAGAAGCCCTGGACACCAGATTTTGGTTTAATATCTGATTGGGACAACTTAAGGAGACATTTCCATCCATGATTTCTTATCTAGAATACAGGAGAGAGAGTGGATGATGGCAGAATTAGAAGCAAGATGACAAGAGGGTACCCACCACGCAAGAAAAGTGATTTTTGGAAGAACATCCCAGAAGAGATTAGAGAAAAGACCACTTCAGCCGTGCATGCTGGGGAACTTTTAACAACATATCTTGTAAGAAAAATGATTCGGGTGTGGTGGAGGGAGTCCAGCAGTGCCAGGCGCAAAGCCCTGCTGCGAGTCCAGGAGAACTCAGTGTGCCTGGCTGCCATGCTCCTCTATTCTGCACTGGGGGCCATGATGCACTTGGAACAGCAGATCCCGCTCTGTGTGGTGTGGCTGTGGCCTCTGCATTTGAAGGGGAGATAAAATTCATTGCTGCTGAGTCCTCAATCCCACAACCTCTCCAAAACACATACTGTCTTCTCATTAAAAAATATTGGAGAGGGGCCAAGATGGCAGTGGTGGCAGCCAGGATTGAGAAGATGCAGACAAATCCTATCCAATCCACCTTGAACTTTTGGAAAAAAAATCTCTGCGAAGGGGGACCGCTCCTGCCTCACATGCTTAGGAATTCTGGAATCCTACCATGTAAGGAAGGTGCTCAGTGGAGAACCAGGAGGATGGCGCTGGTGGCAGGGGTGGCGGCGGCCAGTATTTGGGAGAGGCAGAGATCCAAGCCAATCCACCTTGAACTTTTGAAGAAATTGCCCCAAAGGTAGACTGCTACTGCTGTGCATGCTCAGGAATTCTGGACAATATGCTATGTGGAAAAGTTGTTTGGGAGAGAACCAAGATGGCAGCGGTGGCCAGTAGTTGGGAGAGGCAGGGATCCGATGCAATTCACCTTGAACTTTGAAAAAAATCTTCCAAAAAGTAGGCTGCTATGGCTGCACATACTCAGGAATTCTGGACAACTTTCTGTGTGTGAAAAGTGTTTGGGAGAGTACTGAGATGGTGGTAGCAGTGGCGGTGGCAGCGACAGTGTGGTCGTGGCAGCGGCAGCTGTGGCAGCGGCAGTGGCAGAGGCCAGTAATTGGAAGAGGCAGAGATCTGATCCAATCCACCTTGATCTTTTGAAGAAATCTCCCCAAAGGTAGAATGCTACTGCCGCGCATGGTCAGGAATTCTGGACAACATGCTGTGTGGAAAAAGTGTTTGGAAGAGAACTGAGATGGTAGTGGCAGTGGAGGTGGTGGCGGCCAGCATTTGGGAGAGGCAGATATCTAATTCAATCCACCTTAATCTTTTAAAGAAATCTCTCCAAAGATAGAATGCTACTGCCACACAAGCTCAGGAATTTGGGACAACATGCTGTGTGAAAGAGGTGCTCGGAAGAGAACCAAATTGGCCATGGCAGCGGCAGCGGTGGCCAGTATTTGGGAGAGGCAGTGATCCAATCCACCTTAAAATTTTAAAGAAATCTCTCCAAAGGTAGACTGCTACTGCTGCACATGCTCGGGAATCTGGTCAGTCTTTGCTTAGTGGTGTCCTGTTATTTATATTGGTGCTCTGTATAAATCTCCTGAAAAATCCATAATTTTACTTGGAGAAGAAGGCTTGACAGAAATGGGTTTTAACTAATCATATAACAATTATAAAATATACAAAGCATTCTGTGTTCTGATTCGCTCCACTTTCATTTTATATATTTTATTTATTTGATTTATATAAATATCTCCAATATTGAGAACAGAATGTTCCATCTATATGCTTATGATATGACTATATTCACAAACTAACAGGGCACTCAACAGGAAACTAGTTTTGCTTGCTAACTATTATTACAAAGGATTGCTTTAAATGATTTGTTTTAATGCCAAAATTATTTGAGTCAGCTATCTTTCAAAATGTAACTGATTATATCAATACCATGTAACAAGATAAGTAATTTATTTGATTAGTTAAGTGTATATTTGTAACTAATTCATCTTGGCAGATTCACCAAGAAAATTATTTTCTCAAAACCAGATGTTCTATCAGTGCTTTTGCTAAACTTTTTTTTTTCTCTGTAGCCATAGTGGGTGGTTGGTAACTTATGCTTTGAAAATGTTCCAGTCTTAATCATCTTGGTCACATGGTATGGGAAAAACTTCAGAAACATAAGAATTCATTTATTTACATGCTAGAAAAGGCTAACAAATTCTTTACTCGGCAAACTCTTGGACTAATACTCTGTTGACCCACCTTGTAAGAAGATTGGGTGGCCATCTATTCAAGAAGTAGTGTTGATTTTTGGACTAGTTTTCGCAAGAGGTTGTCAACCCTCCTGTTCAGCTGGTCGATTTTTAAAATAGAATCTGTCCTTAATCAGCAACAAGGAAACATTCCTTGCCAGAGAACTCATTGCTAGCTAAGTTCTATCAAAAGACATTTGAAAGGAATTTCATTCCTGGAGATTGTTTTGGAAAATAAAATGCATGTCTCTCTCTAGACCTAGACATCTACATTTTTAACCCCTAAATCATGCTGCAATAACAAAAACCTGAATATTTGGAATGTATTTTCTCAGTCACTTATAAGACTTTACTGTGTCATAATTGACCCTCAGCTTACACTAATTGATGCCCTAAAAAAGCCTTAAAAAGTTTATAAAATGGACTATTACAGTTACTTAGAAATGCTATTAAAATGTCATCCATCAGCGCCAGGAGTCCTCTTTACAAAGACCCATTGGAAACATAGACCTTTGTGCTTTACCTTATAAACATCTGAGGTATCTTCTCCTTAGGTGCTAATGTGACTCCTGTAAACTGATCACAGCTTTTTTGTTTGTTTGTTTCAACTGACAAGACACTCAGAGTTAAAGTTGTCAATTAAAAGTTGTACAACTATCTTAGTCTTTAGAGTATGTGTTATGTGTTTCTTTGTTCAAAAATTTCCCCTGAATTTGCTTTACTATAGTTTTTATGGCCTTGCTTTTTAATCTATGCATTTTTATGGATTTCACATATACTGCTGAAATTTTGTTGAGCAAGATGAGCCATAGCTAAAGTGAAAATAAAATAAAGCCCCTCACCATATTGCAAAAGATTCTGAAAAAAGTAAGACTGGATAAGAAAAAAATCACATATAAAGTGCTGAGGAAAAAAATCTGTAAGCACTAATGCTAAGTAAAATAAAAGTAATAACTGGTAAAATTCAGAAGAAATAGTGAAGTTAATATATAACAAAATGAAAAGAAAGTCTGGACAAAGAAGAAGTACATATTAAGATGTAGCAAGTGGAAAGACATATAAACCAAAGGGCAGAATTTATAGGCAGGAGGAGAATAAATTGGATACTTGGATTCATGAACCAAAAGCAAAAGCCCTCAAGCCAAAGCTGACTGAAGAATGTGTAGTACTCCTGTGCATGATCCACACAATATTCTGGGGAACCCAAACCAGGCTGCCATCTTCAAAACACCATTGCTGCTGGGCGTGGTGGCGCACGCTTGTAATCCCCGCACTTGGGAGGTGGAGACAGGAGGATCACGCAGGTTCGAAGCCAGCCTCGCTGGCTTAAGAGACCCTGTTTCCAAATAAAAATATAAAATAGGTCTGGGAGTGTAGCCTGGAGGTAGAAGGGTTTCCAGGACCCCCAGTACTACAAAATCAACAACAACAACAACAACAACAACAACAACAACAACATTGCTTACAGGGATTGACTTAAGATATGTTTCATTCACAACCTTTTTTTAATCACCAATATTTATAATTCAATTGTTACCAAGTTTTTCTTAGTATTCTCAAATCTATGTTTTCACTTGTAGATCAAAGTTTCAAATTCAATGAACTCAGAATGCTTTGAATCATGACTCCAAGCATATATCCAGAGGATGCTGCAGGTCTGATGGAGAAGGTCATGGAGGGAACAATGGTGATGAGCCTAATATATGTCAAATGAAGGTAACCAGTGCTTCTTTTTCCTTGGGGCTTCCTAGACAATTCATTTGCACTTTTCTCTCAATAATGTATTTTCCCCAAAGCCTTTCAGGAAGTCTCTGAATTACTAAAGCATTAATTTTCAAAATCTAATCTCTCAGACCAGCAGCATCAGTGTTACCCAGAACTATTACAAATGCAAACGTAAAGCTTTACCACATTTATGGAATCAGCAATTCTGGGAGTGGGGCTTTGCAATTGGTGTTTCAGCAGACTCCCAGGTGTTTGTAATACACCAAAGTCTGAGAACAAATGGGTCAGGGGAACATATGAATAAAAAGGGTCTGCTCATTCACAGTTGTGAATGTGAGTGATAATACACAGAAGTGGAGGCAGAGTTAGAAAGAAGAACTGTAAAAAAAAGACTCAAGTGTGAGTATGGGTACTCATGTTTAAAAATTTGCTTTGAAATTTATTATTTGTACATTTGTGTCTATGTGGATTTGCATCCTTCTCTTGCAATCAAGTTCAGCCGGGTGTGGTGGTGCACACTTGTGATCCCAGCATTCAGGAGGCTGAGACGGGAGGATAGTGGTTCGCAGACAGCCTCAGCTACTTAGTGAGGCCCTCTGCAACTCAGTGAGACCAGGTATAAAGAATAAAAAATAGGGCAGCGGGTGTAGCTCGGAGGTCGAATGTCCCTGGGTTCCATCCCCAGACCCACCAAAAAAAAAAAAAAAAAAAAAAAGTAGCAAGTTTAAGCTTACTGGGCAAAACTGGTACTGAGACTTTGCATTCCCTAGACTTTCTTAACTCATTATCTTCAGATAGACAGTATAATTTACCCCCAGCTTCTAAGTCATTCTGCAAATGATCAAGTTTCTTCTTAGTTTTAGCTCCATACAGCGATCAACATCACCAGCGCAATTTAGTCACCCCGAAGGTAAAACTCTGCAGCTGTTTAAACAGTGCGTGGCCCACAACAGCATGACAGTGAAGGGCAGGAAGCAAAGAAGGATTCTATTTCTAATTGAACCTCTGGTGGGAATTGAAATAGGTGGTATTTGATTTCTTAAACTAGAGTCCATTTTCTTATCATAAACTTTTCAGTGGCACTCTCTCTCCAACTACTCCTTAAGAATATTTTCACTCCTGCAATTACTCCTTCTTTATGGACGTTACTGAGACATCTGAGGCTATATATTCTTTGACAGCAGTTGCTTTTAGCTTTAAAATGTCTCCACCCTGTTATGGATTGAAAATTACCATCTTTTTTATTATCAATAAAGATGAATTTGAGAAAAATAATAAAGATGGTCTTTTAAAAGATGTGCTTAAATATTGGATTATTTGGCCTGAATTAAAAATGATTAACTGTAATCCCAGTACTTGAGAGGCTGAGACAGGAGGATGGCAGGTTCAAAGCCAGCCTCAGCTACCTAGTGAGACCCTTCACAACTTAGTGAGACCCTGTTTCAAATTAAAAATAAAATATAGCCCAGAGGCAGAACACCCATGGGTTCAATTGAGTACCACAAAAAAATAAATAATTGAAGATAACTATAATAGAGTGACCATATCATTCCAAAATTTTCAAATCTAGCAAACATTTCAGAGACAGGAGGGGGTGATTATTACAACAGGCTCAGGCTGGAATTGCCTTGGACAAACATGCTCACTGTGAATAGGAGACACGGGCTGAAATCAGGTAAATAAAAGATTTTAATGAGAAAAATCTATATCATTTGCTTTCTTTTTCTGTGGGAGACTAAATAAGAAATAAAGCAAGGTTGACTTATTGTTTTTGTTCATTTACATGTTTTTTAAAGGCTAACATTGGGCTTACTATCTCATTATTAGATATGTGCTTACATAAATGAATAACTTTATGATGTAGTATTAGACATAATTAAATCATCTTGACTTTCAAAACATTAAATGTAAAAAAGGATACTATAAGAATCTGGATATCGTAACACATACCTGGAATCCCAGTATTTGGAAGGCTGACATGTGAGGATCATAGGTTCAAGACCAGCTTCAGCAATTTAGCAAGATCTTTTTTCAAAATAAAAGTAAATTGGCCCGGCATGGTGGCGCATGCTTGTAATCCCCGCACTTGGGAGGCGGAGACAGGAGGATCATGCAGGTTTGAAGCCAGCCGCGCTGGCTTAGAAGAACCTGTTTCCAAATTAAAATATAAAAAGTAGCTGGGAGTGTAGCCCGGAAGTAGAAGGGTCTCCAGGAACCCCAGTATGACCAAAAATAATAAATAAATAATTAAATAAATAAATAAATAAATAAAAGTAAATTGGACTGGAGTGTAGCTCAGAGGCAAATGTCTCTGGATTTAATCCCCAAGTAATACACACATACACAGGCATGCACACAGATACTATAAGAGATACAGAGTTGTCGTCTACGGGAATTATGGCTTCTGCTCAGAAGTGTCCTCAATCATAATAGGAGTGAATCAGTTTTGTAAATTATATTGAAATTATAAATAAAATATGCAGATGCTATTTCCATAATCCTTCCTAATCTAGAGTTCAATATTTCTTTTCTGTTCTGTGTAGGCCTCCCATACTTCACTAATCCTTCCTCTTGTCTGTGTACTTCTGAAGGTTGAATTACAGAAAGTTTTTCATAAAAGTAAAGGCAAAGCAGTTTCACACATTTCTGTTAATATTATATTTATAATATATACTCAATACTATTTTCTGTAGACCTTTTTTGAAACACTCAGGATGGTCTCATGTTGTAAAAAATGACATTTATATGATGGGTCAAATTAATTGGGAAATTTGATATCATCAGATTTCATCGTGAAATCTGGCACTATCAGAATCTTGGCTTTCAGGAGCAAGAATTACTAGAACATATGTGGAGAAAAAGAAGGAAAAAAGAAAGGGGGGGGAAGGAGGATCATATATGAAAATGGTCTAATACAAAGACTTCCCCAAAATACTTTATATGTCTTTAGAAGCACTATAATTAAAATCAGCTCTTGTTCTCATGATAGCATTGCATGGAACTCATGAGTAATACCAAATACATGATACCTAGATGTACTTTGACAGAGGGAGACCCTTTCTATTTCAAATATCCTTCACAAAGCAGAGCTTTGCTGGATTGTGTGTACCACATAAAGAGATAAGGTGAGAGTAAGTAAAATATCATAGAGCAAACTTGTTTTCCCAAATATTTAATTGAGGGTAATGGTGAGAAAGATAATTAAACATTTTATTAAAGGGGGATTTTTAGCTAGAGGGTGGAGTTATGTTTTGTGACCTCAGGGGCCACTGAAGGTTCATAGAAGATTTGGGGATTGATGAAACATAGTTTCATAGTAATGTACAGATGAGAATAATTTCAGAAACAGGTAAGCCAGCATGAACCTGATTTAAGTAATCAGATACTCAGGCTAATGCAGATCTAAATTAAGAGAGTGATGACTGTGATGGGAAATGAAAGTACAAATGCAAAATAGAGTGTAAAAGACTAATCTAGATGATAGTATTACTGATTTAATATGAAGGCCTAATGAGATCTTTCATTTTGGATTGGACTAGGGATTGACCTCAGGAGCATTCTACCTCTGAGCTATACACCCAACCCTATTTTATTTTGAAACAGGTTTTGTTAAGTTTCTGAGGGTCTGCTTAAGTTACTGAGGCTGGCCTCAAACCTGTGATAGTCCTGTCATACATACCCTTTACCACTTTCCTATATTGCCTTCCCTGTTCTCTTATGTTTCTGAGGATTATTTCACAAAGGAACTACTTGAATCCAAGTTGTTCTTGCAAGTTGCTTTGAGAAAAGCACAACATAAGACATAGTCCCAGCTGTACATTTTACTAGCTCTAAGATTTTGAGGCTATAGTTTAAAATTTCTGGGTCTGAAGTATAAAAGGGAACAGTTAGACTGAACTGATAATTTTACTATTGATGTAGTTGCAGGGCTGTTTTGTTTTTTGTACTGAGAAATAAACCCAGTAGTATTCTACCTCTAATCTATACCCTTAGACGTTTTAATTTATTTTTATTTGGTTTGGTTGGAAAACAGGAGTTTGTTAGGTTGTTAAGAGTCTCACTAAATTGCTGAGTCTGGTCTCAAATTTATGATCCTCCTATCTTAGCCTTCCAACTACTGGAATTACAGGCACATGTGACCATATCCAAGTAATTATATTTTTTAAATTCTGAAGTTATTTGTCTTTCTGACCGGGGCTCTTAAAATGCTATTGATTTAAAAATGAGCCAATTTGAAGAGGAGATACATGATAAAATATGAACTTGGTATATGAGAAAAGACAGTTCTATTAGAAGAATATTAAATGTGATGAGTTGACAGAAAGTTTCAGCATAAATATTCAGTAGACATAAGATAATATAAATTGGTAGAGATGTGATATATGAAACTTATGAAATGGACCATAACTTTGATAGAATATATACAAAGAGTCAAATAGACTAGGGAAAAAACACAGGTAACATAAGAAAAAGGATTTGTTTAAGGAGGTAGAATAAAGATCAGTCTACTCAAAAGAATAGGAAGTACATTGGGTATTGTTTAAATGGGGTTGTTAGTATAGGGAATTGATTTATAAGTATTAGCTACAGAAGAAAAAAAGGGATGCTGAGGCTATACAGAGATTAATAGCTATAGGAAGCAGCTATGGTCCTCAGGGCTGGACTGCAAAGGGAAAGAAGTAGTGATAACACAATCCAGAATTGTGAGAGGTTCCAAAGAGTTGCTGCGGGGTCCTTTCGGGGACACACCATGAAGCTAGTTCTCAGTGTCCAGGCTGGGGGTGGTGGAGTTCATCTAGCAGGTGCCAAGAAAAGCCTGACAAAGCTCAGCAGATGCCCAGAGTGCATGCCTCAGTGTGTGCAGAAACATGGGTGTCTCTCACACTCAGGCCTAGAGGGGATGGATGCTGGACATAGCCTCAGAAAGCTCCAGGCTGGAGCCAACTGTCCATTATTGCTGGAATAGTGCCAGAAACTGTAGAAACAGGAAGTCGGCTTTTCTCTCCATCTTTCGACCTCTCTCTAGCGCACCCTACTGGCAAAATCTACCAGGAAGCCAGATGGTGAGTGAATGGTGAAAGGCCCAGACTCAAGACTGAGTAGAAAAAGACTTTTGGAATTGAGTGAGAGATAATAGCTAAATAATCAGCACTAAAGAGGAAAGAGTTACAGAGAAACCAAAGAGTTACAGAGAAACATGATGAAGAAGAGGAAATGGCCAACAAATGAAGGAAATAAGTCAAAGAGAATGGACAATTGAATACTTTCAAATTTGGCAATTAAATTATCAGTGCAGTGTTCTTAAGTGGGTAAGTGTTAGAGCGAATTCTCATTTAAAACCTGAGAAACTGCTTTTAATGTCTTTGATCAACGAGTAATGTCAGTTTTACCGTTACTTTAAGAACTTTGAAAATATCAAATAGAACTTTTAATATGTCTATAGGGGATATGATAACTAATATTACAGAATATTTATAACAAAAACAGAAATGATGTATATAATAAAAGTATTAACAATAAAGTGTGAAATATTTTGTTGCTATTTTACCAAAACACTACTGGCTTGCCCAATAAATAAATATATAAAACATTTTGTTCTTCATTTTTTTCCACCAACACATTTTTAGAATTCTTATTAAATTCCTTTGGAGTCATTAGAAAGGTGTGAGTAGTCCATAGGCAACAGTTTAATATTGTGCTGGGATGCCACTGGCACCAGAGTGGAGCTTCTCAGCACGGAAGAGTGGCATAAAGAAAAATTTCTTGCTCCCTCCTGCAGAGACTAGAATTCCATCACACCATCATCTCTGCTCCTTCCCTTTCCCCCTACAGAGCTTAAAAAATCTGTCTAAAATATACATTCCACAGTCCTCTGAAGTATTAAAGCAATATTAATAAATTCTTCACATGACATTTGGACAGAAGCCAGTGGGATGGAGAATTATATATAGATATATATAGCCTGTCTCTCAGATCTGAAATGGCTTTTTAAAAAACTCCATGTTTAAGCAAAAGGAAAGCTACATTTTGGTATGGGAAGTGCAATGATTTCATAACAAGAAATAGGTAACCAGCTTATGCCAAATGCTGAGGGTGCCTCTTTATTTATTTGCATGACAGAGCATACTGCTAGCACCATACTTTGTCAGTGGAGAATGGCAGATCAGAGGTTAAAGGACATAAAAGTATCCTCATAAAATTATACTCATTCAAAAGAAAAAAATTGCATAATCAAAGACAAGCATACTGATAAAGCCTCCTCTTTTGCTAAATTATTTCTCTTTCTCTTTGGAACAACATATTAAACATAAAAGGAAATTCTTTCAAGCCTCGGAAGTGCTGCCTTAGGAAGCCATGCTTCTGAACACTATTTCTTCACTTCTCCCTATTTTTTGTTAGAAAAATATATGCAAATATGTTTCAGATACACACACACACACACACACACACACACACACACACACACACCACGGTTCAGAAAAATTACTAGAAAAATTTCTATTTGATAGAGAAAAGGGAGCATATTCATGGCCAATAGAGTTTTGTCCAAGGTAATTAATATTGATTCCTAAAGTCATCTTAAAAAAACACATATTTGTATAAAATATAGTGACTACTAGCTACTATCGTGGCATTGTACCACTTCTTCCTTTTTTTCTTTCCTTCTTTCTTTCTTCCTTTCATCCTTTTTTTTTTCTTTTTCTTTTGTGGTACTAGGATTGAACCCAGAGGCATTCTACCTCTGAGCTATATCCCAGCCATATTTTATTTCTTATTTGGAAACAGGATCTTGCTGGGTTTCTGAGAGCCTCACTAAGTTGCTGAGGCTAGTTTTTTTTATTTATTTTTATTAGTGCATTTAATCATACATCACATTGGAATAAAAGACTTGAGAGGATATATAAGCACACATCATCCAATTAGTCCTCATCCAGTCCCCATCCCATTCCCTCCCCCTCCTCAATCTCATGCTTGTTTGGTAATTAACTTTGATACACATGTTTATGTACCTCCTGCTTTTTAAACAGGCTCCATCCTCCCCTTTTCCATACCCTCTGATTGGTCACCTTAATTGCTTCACTATAGGGCCCTTTCTATAGCTCGACGACTTCCAGTTGCCCCTTTTTTTCCTAGTTATTGCTGATTAGGGGGAGCATCTGGTTTTAACTTTCTGCGATATTTCTCTGTGCAAGCCGTGTTGCAAGTACCGATCCCACTCTTGACGGCCCCAGTAGTGGCCTGGCTACCCGGTGGACTGATCCAGATCGCTGGCTCAAGCAGCGGCCTTGCCTTATGGGAGGCCCTGATTCTGTTCTCGCTGGCCCCGCCACTGACCTAACCCCTCAGCTGGCTCCGATCCCGGCCTCAGAGGCCGCAACACCAGCCTTGTATCACGGCAGGCTCCGATGCCGGCCTCGCTAGCTCCATCACTGTCCTAACCCGTCGGCACGCTCCGATCCTGGCCTCGGAAGCCTCAATAGTGACCTTGCCTCACGGAAGGCTCTGATGCCGGTCCCTGGCCCCAGCACTGGCCTAACCCCTCAGCAGTCTCTGATCCCGGCCTCGGAGGCCCCAGCACTGGCCTTGCCTCATGGTAGGCTCCGGTCCCGGCCACGCTGACCCTGGCACTGGCCTCACCCCTCGGCAGGCTCTGATCCTGGCCTCGGAGGCCCCAGCACCAGCCTTGCCTCATGGCAGGCTCCAATCCTGGCCTCACTGGCCCCAGCACTGGCCTAAGCCCTAGGCAGGCTCCGATCCTGATCTCGGAGGCCTCAATAGCGGCCTTGCCTCACGGAAGGCTCTGATGCCGGCCGCTGGCCCCAGCACCGGCCTAACCCCTTGGCAGGCTCTGATCCCGGCCTCGGAGGCCCCAGCACCAGCCTTGCCTCATGGCAGGCTCCAATCCCGGCCAAGCTGGCCCTGTCCCCAGCCTCACCCCTCAGCAGGCTCCGATCCCGGCCTCGGAGGACCCAGCACTAGCCTTGCCTCATGGCAGGCTCCGATCCTGGCCTCGCTGGCCCCATCACCGGCCTAAACCCTTGGCAGGCTCCGATCCCGGCCTCAGAGGCCCCAGCACCAGCCTTCCCTCACAGCAGGCTCCGAATCCGGCCTCACTGGCCCCAGCACCGTTCTAATCCCTCGGCAGGTTCCGGCCCCGGCCTCGGGGCCCCAGCACCGGCCTTGCTGTCCCTGGCACTGGCCTAACCCCTCAGCAGGCTCCAATCCCAGCCTCTAAGGCCCCACCACCAGCCTTGCCTCACTGGAGGCTCCGATCTCAGCCTCAGAGGCCCCAGTAGCAGCCTTGCCTCATGGCAGGCCCTGATGTCAGCCATTGGCCCTGGCACCAGCCTAACCCCTGCTGAGGCGAGTTTTAAATATGCGATCCTCCTGTCTAAGCCTCCCAAGTACTGGGATTAAAGGCATGCAGTACCACATCCAGCTGCTTTGTCCCATTTCTGATCAAATATTTTAAATAACCATGTGAAACTGGTAAATTTTATTCCCAGTTAGCATATGAAGAAACTGATGCCCAAAAAGCAACCCACTCAATGTCATCCAGTTGGTAAATTACAGAATTAGAAAGCGTCCTAATATTCAGTTCTTTCCAGTAAACTATATTGCAAAAATGCCTATCCAAACATCAACCTAAAAGAGCAACCAGTGCTTCTGGGCTTCTGTTGTTTACAACACTGTATCTGTATCTCTATGCTAAGGGGCATCAGTAACTCATCTGTTTAAAAAAACAATGCCTTTGGGTCCATTCTTTGAAACTGTCCAGCCACCAAAAATATTGAAACTGTTCAGCAAAAGCAATGAAAAGAAAGCCCCTCAGGAAAGATCTGTGCTGAGTCGTGAACTGGGAGCAACCTCTGCTCTGTGTCACTACACAGAAAGAGAGCGGTCACTACTTTTTAAAAAATAAGGATAAACAGTGTGGTGGCACATGGTTGTAATCCCCACACTTGGGAGGCAGAGACATGATCATGCAGGTTCGAAGCCAGCCTCGCTGGCTTAAGAGACCCTGTTTCCAAATAAAAATATTTAAAAAACAGGTCTGGGAGTGTAGCCTGGATGTAGAAGGGTTTCCAGGAACCCCAGTACCACCAAAAGTAAAATATAAGAATAATATATAATTTAGGCGAAGAATATGGTATTAATAATACTGAGGGCATGTATGGCTGTGGCCATACATCTTCCCCGTTCTCTACTGACTAATCTCCACTGACTAATACAATATCTGGCACAAAAAAACAACCAAATTTATTGAATGAATAAACTGAAAGGAAAGACATGCTGTAACTTTCTAAAAATTGTTTAGAGATTCAAAGATAAGAACCTGAGGGTTAAAAGAATACAACTTCCTGAAAATTGTTCCTCAGGAAACTGTATTCTCAATGTATAAGAAGTCAATTGTTGGACCAAGATTTGTAATCGCAAGGATCTTTCTGAACTAGTTAATGGCTATGGAAATCATAAATAATTATTTTATCTTAAAGAAAAATAAAAGTTCCCATTAACGGCACTCCTACACTCTCAAAACGGCTATATCCTAATTAACTGGCCCAGTAATAAAAGCTGTTACTTGTGATAGAATATTTGGTTTCAAAAATACATTTTATAGTTTTTCTGTTGATGGACATTTCAGCTGGTTCCATAGTTGGGTAATTGTGAATTGTGCTGCTATAAACAGGGATATGCACGCATTACTCTTTTTTAGTTTCCATTCCTTTGGGGAGATACCCAGGAGTGGTATAGCTGGGTCATATGGTAGATTCATTCCCATTCTTCTGAGGATCCTCTACAGTATTTTCCAAAGTGGCTGCACTAATTTGCAATGCCACCAACAATGTATCAGAGTTCCTACTTCTCCACATCCTCATCAGCATTTGTTATTGTGCATGTTTTGAATACATTATGCTAAGTGAGATTAGTCAGTCACAAAAAGAGAAAAGTTAGATGTGCTCTCTCAATGCAAAACCTAGGGAGAAACTGGGACCTAGGGAGGACTCCAGATAAAGGAAAAGAAACCCTAGCTGAGGAAGTAAGGGAACCTAACTGAGGGAGACAGGAGGAGAGGAAGAGAGAAACATGTCAATGGTCCTATGTACAAACACAAATGTATCAAAGCCAATCAGCATGCTGAGCAGAGGAAGAAGGGAAAGAGGAGAAGACAGGGTGAGAATTGGGGAAGGCTCAGTAAGTACTGTGTACATGAATGCCTCTATCATCCTTCAATGAGAAGTATGATTACAATGTGCCAATAAAATATATTTCATTTATAAGCTTCCTTTAGGAGTTATTGATTGAAAAGATGAGTAAGGAAAAGAGAAACTGGAATGTTTTTGAGGAATAAACAATGTTTTGGTGCTCCCTTGCAACATCTAAATTACCTGAAATTAGAATTGCTCTTGAAGGGTCCAGATCTGTCCACCCAACCAAAAATTCTGATGCTCAGCCCAGCATATGCACACTACACTGAGATCAAACTGCATTCTGCACTCCAGAAGCAGTGCAATCTTCATCAGTGCAAATCACAGGGCTGAGATTCAGGAATGTCTGTTAGAGTGTGTAAAGACAGGGAAATAAAATTTGAGGATAGGCTGAAGAAATGGCCAAAAATAAGTATAAAACATACATTTATAGACTTATAGAAGCAAACTTCAAAACAGTCATTTGAGCCAAGTCATATTCCCTTCTTTTTTCTTTTTTTTTTTCTTTTTTTTTTTTTTTTAAGTGTGTGTGGTACTGGAGATTGAACCCAGGGGCATTTTGCCTTCGAGCTACACCTCCAGGGTTATATTTTATATTTTATTGTAAAACAGGATCACCCTAAGTTGTAGAGGGCCTCACTAAGTAGCTGAGGCTCGCCACAAACCTGTGATCTTCCTGTGTCAGCCTCCCAAGGACTGGGGTTACAAGCATATGCCATCATGCCTGGATCCAAGTCACATTTCTTTAAACAAAATTGTAAGTGAAAGAACTATGGCAAATAGTCCGTGATTACAAACCGATATGTAGCTTTGCCTACCAATTAACTATAAAATGCATCATGGTCTATGTGAAATATATATTATTATGTTATATATTAAACACATCACATGTTATATATTTTTAAAGAAAGACACCATCATCTTTCAGACATATGTAGGTATAGTTACATTTGAGATAAATATAGTTTAAGGGTTACTGGGTTTTGTTTTTGTTTTTTGTGGTACTGGGGTTCCTGGAAACCCTTCTACCTCAGAGATACGCTCCCAGACGTATTTTTATACTTTTTTAAATTTGGAAACAGAATCACTTAAGCCAGTGTGATCCTCCTGTCTCCACCTCCCAAGCATGAGGATTACAAGTGTGCACCACCATGCTGGGCAAGGTTTACTGTTTTTAAATCTTTATCTTTCCAACTAAGAAATAAAAAGTTTAAAAATTTTGATCAATGTAAAAAGTTTGATAGTTAAAAGTGATCAAACAATACTGTTTTCATATATGAAGTTATCAATACCAATTTCAATACAGTGAATGGGGAGGAGGAGGCAGCAGAGAGGGGGATCTGGAGGGAAACACACCAAGTGCTGTATGCATGTATGTTTTTATCACTTTGAATCTCAATATGGTGTATTATTACAATGTATAAATAAAAGTATGTATCTCTCAAAAAGTGATTTCCATGCTCCAAAACACTGTGCAGTGAGGGCGAGAGTACCACGTGAAAACTAGGCAGATGAAGGTTATATTTTCAGAGACACATCCTTATGCCAGACTTTTGTCAACTAAAAAAAGTTACATCTTCCTTAAGTGAAGATATTAATTTAAAATATTAGTAACTTCTTAATAATAATATTATAACATTCTATATAAATTATGAAAGTCCAATTATTTAACATAAAATAATTAAGTTTAACTTGAATTACAATAATTAGAAACAAGTCAAAATATATTAATTTTATGATGAAATGCATAATAGGCTTTTAGAGAAACTTACTTCTACATAACTATTTCAATGTTTTCCTGTTCAAATATTTTGTTTCCTGTAAAAATGGGTGTCAGATTCAATAGTCTTCACATTAAAGACTTCATTTTTCTATAAATTTTAATTTCGAAATTCTGTTGTCATTGTCTAGAAAGTTATTGCTGCAATGCAGTACATTAAAAAGTGATAATAAAGTCTTTTAACTCCACTCCTCAATAGGTTTGACCTCAAGCAAAAATTTAGCCTAAATACTTAACTTCTTTAAATTTTTTCTTCTCTCTATGAGATGCTATCCAAATGAGTGATAGTGTGAAAATATTTTGTAACATAAAAATTATAAACAAAAACCTAAGAATTAAAACAAATTTTTCTATGTGAAATAGCAGCTCTAAAATTTTTTAAGGGGAAAATTGAATTGACACATACCTTTAAAAAGGTATGCTATAGAAAAAAATCTATTTGTGGGTCAAATATTGTCAAGAAAGGTAGGGGGTAGTATATATATATTAGAAGATTCCAAAGAAGTTAAAACTTAAAGAAGAATAGTTAGCTACAAAAAGCTCTCATTTTTTTATTTTTCATTTTTCTAGTGTCAACTTGCTATCTTCTTCAAAATAAAACTGTTTATAATTTCAGAATAACTAGTTTTTCTTTTTCTTCTCTTTTCTGTGTGCGTGTGTGTGTGTGTGTGTGTGTGTGTGTGTGTGTGTGTGTGTGTTTACTGGGTATTGAATGAGAAACACCCCCATCTCTTTTTATTTTGAAACAAGTCTCACTAGGTTGCTGAGAGTCTTGTTAGGTTGCTGAAGGTGGTCTCAAACCTGTGATCCTCCAATCTCAGCCTCTTAAGTAAAAGAATAATAGGCACATGCCACCACACCCAGGTAAAATAAGTATTCTTTACCACATTACAAAATAGCTCAAATGTGAATAATAGCCAGCCGTGCTGGCTTAAGAGACCCTGCTTCCAAATAAAAAGTATAAAATAGGTCTGGGAGTGTAGCCGAGAGGTAGAAGGGCTTTCAGGAACCCCAGTACCACCAAAAAATAAAAATTCCTTTGGTACCATGCTGTTTTTATTACTATGGCTTTGTAGTATAATTTAAATTGTGATTCCTATTGTGATTCTTCCTGCATGTTTTTTTGTTGCTGAGAACTACTTTGGCTATTCTGTGTTTTTTGTTGTTCCAAATGAATTTAAGGACTGATTTGTCTATGTCTATGAGGAATCATCTTGGTAATTTAATGGGTATTGCATTAAATCTCTAGATCACTTTTGGAAGTATGGACATTTTGATTATATTTATTCTGCCTGTCCATGATAATGAAAGATCTTTCCATCTTCTAAAATCTTCTTTGATTTCTTTTTTTAATGTTTCATAATTTTCTTTGTAGAAGTCTTTTACCTCCTTGGTTAAGTTTATTCCTAAGTATTTTATTTTTTTGTGGGAGATCCTGAGTGGAAGTATTTTCCGTTGCAAAAACAGATACATAGAACAATGGAGTAGAATAGAAGTCTCAGAAACAAATCCACACACTTACAACCAATTGATTTTTGGCAAAGCAGCCAAAAACATACACTGGAAAAAAGATAGCCTCTTCAACAAATGGTGTTGACAAAACTGGCTAGCCATATGCAAAAAAATGGAAATAAACCCCACTTTCTCACAAGAGTCAATTCAAGATGGATCAAAGACTTGGAAATTAGACCAGAGATGTTGAAGATCTTTAAAGAGGACATAGGTCCAACACTGTAACACATAGGCACAAGTAAAAACTTTCTCAACAAGACCCCAAAGGTACAAGAAACTAAACGGTGAATTAATACATGAGATTGCATGAAGCTGAAGAGCTTCTGTTCAGCAAAGGAAACTGTCAAGAACCTCAACTGAGAGTAAACAGAATGGGAGAAGATTTTTGCCTCCTCTGAAAGAGGACTAACATCTAAAATATACAGAGAACTCAAGAAACTCAGCACTAAGAAAACAACCCTATCAAAAAATGGGCACGGGAACTAAATAGACACTTCATGAAGGAAGAAATTCAAATGGCCAATAAATGTATGAAAAATGCTCAACATCATTAGCAATCAGAGAGATGCAAATCAAAACTATTCTGAGATTTCACCTAACTCCAACTAGAATGACAATCATTCAAAACATAAACAACAATAGATGCTGGCAAGGATGTGGAGAAGTGGAAACTGTAAAACATTGTTGGTATGATTGCAAATTAGTGCAACCACTCTGGAGGTCATTATGCTAAGCAATATTAGTCACAAAAAAAATAAGAAACTTGATGCTTTGTTTAATATATAGAAGCTAGAGAGAAAATGGGTCATAGTAGGTGTCCTGTGCCAGAACTACATAAAGCCAAACACAAAGAAAAAAATCTTGCAAAGAGAGGGAAATTCATGTTCCACCTACAGAAAAGAAGGTAAAAGTGACAGTAGGTTTCCATCATTAAAATGTTGCCAGAAAACCCCCAACCTATAATTCTTTTTTTTTTTTTTTTTCAGGTCTGGGTATGGAACCCAGGGACATTCGACTTCTGAGCTACTCCCCACCCTATTTTTTTATTCTTTATTTTAAAACAGGGTCTCACTGAGTTGCAAAGGGCCTAAGTAGCTGAGGCTGTCCACAAACCACAATCCTCCAGTCCTAGCCTCCCTAATTCTGGGATTACAAGCATGCGCCACCACATCCGGCTACCAACCTATAATTCTATAACCAGGAATATTATCCTGTAAAAAGTAGAAATATTAGGACTTTCTCAGACAAACAAAAACCGAGGAATTTTTTTGCCAGGTGGCTGTTCTGTAAGAAATATTAAAAGACACTCTTCAGGTAGTAAGAAAATAACATACAGGTCACACACTGAGATCTACATAAAGAAAGCAAGCACACAGGAGAAGCAGTGTGATTATAAATAAAATCTGATATGTCTTCTTCTTATTAATCTAATAATTAATTATTTCTTAAAGTAATAAGGGCAACAATGTATTATATGGCTGTTGCATTTGAATAAGTAAAATGAAGAGCAGTTATTTTTAAGGAATAGGAGGAATAAATTAAATATGATTATAATGTTCTAACATTGCCTGTGAAACAATGCTTTTTAAAAATAGACTTACACTGTAGAAAATTTATACTGCAAACCCCAGGGAAACCACTAAAAGAATCTTAAAAGGAAATATAACTGGTGTTTTAAGAGAGAGGAGAAAATGAAATCATATAAAATGCATAATTAAAACAAGAGAAGGCAGAAGAAGGGAAATAAAAAGAAATGAAAAACAACTGCAACAAATAGAAAACAGTTACAAACATGTTAGATATTAATCCAACTATATCAATAATCACTTTCAATGTGAATGTTCTAAATACACTAATTAAAAGACAGAGTAAAATAGATAGAAAACAGACCCCACTACATGTTGTCTTCAAAACACTTTAAATATAAAGACACAGATGGGTTAAAAGTCAAGGGGTAGAATAAGATATACCATGATAACACTAATAAAAAGAAAGTTGGAATAGCCATGTTAATTTCAAATAAAGCAAACTTTGTAACAAGGGAAAATATCATGGAAAAAGGGAAGTAGTAATAAAGAGACCAAATCTCCATAATACAGCTATCTCTAACTTGCATGTGCTTGCCAACAGAGCCTTTAAGTCAGAGAATTCTGCATAGCCAAGATGACCAAGGACTTGACAAGCAAAACATAACATGCCATCCTAAGTGGGATCCTGAAACAGAAGGCATTAGATAAAAACTAAGAAAATCTGAATAAATTATAGACTTTAGTTAATAACAATGGGTCAGTATTGTCTCATTAATATTAATAAGTATAAGATATACATACCAGGAAACGGGCTGGATGGATAAATGGGAACTCTCCGTACTAAATCTTCCTAATTTCTATGTACTTCTGACGCTGCTTAATAATAAAATGATAACTTTCTTAGAATGAATTGTATTTTCAAATTTTTATCTATTATGATTTATTATTATTGTAAGTCCACCAGAAATTGTAAACTCTATTAAAGTATAAAATGTGAATCATAAGCCGCTTTTTATTCTACTTTGGGATGGTAAAAGAAGAATGCATCAGAAAATAGCATGCCTTTCTTGCAAAATATATTTTAAATGTCTGGATTACAGTAATATTTTGTAGCAGGGAAAACAGCCTTGTTCACAGATTATTCTCAGTTAACTATGATACATATTTCTAGAAAACAGCCAGGTGAAGTTTGGAGCTACTCTCCCTTTTTTTCTGACTCAGCACAGGAACAGGCTATCCTATTGTACTGGCCTCACAGTTTGGGCATGGAGATTTTCATGTTGACTTCTTCTTACTCTTTTCTTTCTTGTCAATATCAGTAGAGGTACATCAGTGCTTCTATTTTCCTTGCTGTCTAGTACATGGATAGTAACTGGACAAATGAATCTTGGGTTACTGCCCAACTGCACTAATGTATTAAAACTGCTATTTATGAGACCTTACTGTGATATCCAAATACCTAGAAATATGAATTTTATGTCTTTATCAGGCAACAGGAATTCCTCTCACTAACCATGTTGCTCTCTCTGCCCCCATGATGTTTTCCTTTGGTTGAAGATAAAAGCACTTAAACTGAACTGCTTTGAAGCCTAAGGCTAGATCCACTAATGCTAATTATTTTTCAGGGAAACAGAATGTCAGAAGGCTCATATCTGATTAGCTTTTACTACACATAAAATTCAGTGGGTTTACCTATGCAATGTTTTTTCTTTATAAAGAAATATATTAAAACTTTTTTGTGCCTTTTTATAAGCTGGTAGTTTGATATTCTCAGTATTTACTAACCATTACCCTTTCAAGAGAAATGCTATATAACAGGATGGTTGTATAGCGCACAATAAATGTTAATTGTTTGCAGCCTCTCGTTTTCCAGAATATTAATTTTTGTTCATTGAATGTACTATATAACATATGATAGAATACAGGTTTGAAAGACAATTTTTCACAAATAAAATTTGCCTGTTATTTACTTAAGCTTAAAAATGTGATCTTTCTGCCTTATTGTCAATATTGAGTCTGTAGTAGTTCTATGATAACAGTGAAATTGGTGGAAAGAGTTAATTTTTAACCTGGTTAAGAAAATATCATCACCTTTAAAACAGTTTCGGTATCATTGTGAAGTCTGAGATCATAAAACATTTCTGATTATATGTAACATTTGTATTTAAAAATTACATGCAATAACACAATATTAAAACACATAAGGCACATATACATATGCAGATCTTTATGTAATCAAAAGCAAGATGCATGCTTTAAAAAGCGTACGTGTTTATTATGCATGTCAACTTGTAGAACTATTTCAAAGAAACAAAACTTTGTCACTTCCAAATTGAAGTTGCCCTATCACCCACTAACAATCATACACACAGAGAATGAAAGGGAAGTTTGAAACAGAGAAAGACAACCAAAATTATCTTTAAACTTTATTACATCAGTGTCCATATGGTAAAATAAGATGGATATATTGACATTTCCTAATTTTTGAAAGTCCATTTTCTCTTTACCTTTGTACTATGGGCAGCTTCTAAGGAATGTAGTTCACACTGTTATTTTTATTTTAAATCTTTACCATCCCTTTGGAGTTGACTACCATGCAGGAAGAAGAATTTAATAACATAAATCTCCCATTTATGTCAATATAAAAGTGTTATTAATGATTGTGTTTATAAATTCCATGTATGAACTTCATCATAAAAAATTTGAAGAGAAAATTGATAACACAGTGGAGTCCCATCTGAGGCTGAGTCCCGTGAGATGCTGGGGCAGCAGTTCCGCATTGAAAACCTTTGGGGTTTATTCTTGATGCGTGTTCACCAATGCAGACTTTTGCTAAAATGCTAAATATCAGAAATTTCCCTCTATAAAATGTGGATGATGATACTTATTATACAGAATTGTTGTGAATAAAAAATGAGACACTGCATATAAGTGTTGTGTAAACTGTAATCTGACAATACATGACATTTTGATTAAAATATGTTTTTTTTTTTTTTTTTGGTGGTACTGGGGTTCCTGGAAGCCCTTCTACCTCCGGGCTACACTCCCAGACCTATTTTTACATTTTTATTTGGAAACAGGGTCTCCTAAGCCAGCGTGCGGGGCTGGCTTCGAACCTGCGCGATCTTCCTGTTTCTGCCTCCCAAGCGCGGGGATTACAAGCGTGCGCCACCACGCCCGGCTTAAAATATGTTTTGTTGTTAATATTGTTTTTGCCATTTTGAAGATTGAACCCAGAACTTCATACATGTTAGGCAAGTGCTCTACCACTGAGTTACATCGTCGTCCCTTTTTAATAGATTTTTTTTTTTTTTGCAGTACTAGGAATTGAACCCAAGGGCATTCTACCCCCCGAACTACACCTCCAGCTCTTTGTTTATTGGTACACTATAGTTTCAAATCATATTGTGGATAGTATTGACAATGGCATACATTCACACAGTATTTGGTGACCTCCCCTTCCTCTCTACCCCCTCCCAACAATGAGTGTTCAGGTTGACCATGCTTCATTCACACTTATACACATATTCAATTGTAGCTCCTCCATTAATCAACCTCAGCATCTTCCTCTCCTACCCTTCCTTTCTAGCTTTGCTGAGATTTCCCCTCCATTATCTGAAGTCCCTGTGGTATCCCTAATACTCCCTATTTGGGGCATATTAGTGAAAACATATGTCCCTTCTCTTTCTGTGCTTGGCTGATGTTAACATAATATTCTCCATGTCTTTTCATCTTCTTGTGAATGACATGATTTTGTTCTTTATTCCTGAGTTGAATTCCACTGTGTGTATTTCTCATAATTTTGCAATTCATTCATCTGTTGATGGAGACCTAGGTTGGTTCCATATTTTGGCTATTGCACTGCTATGAACATGGGTGTGCATATGTTGCTGTATTTCTCTGATTTCAACCCCTTTGGAAAGATACCCAGGAGTGGTATAGCTGGATCATATGGTGGATCCATTCCCAGTTTTCTAAGGAATCTCCACAGTGGCTGAACTAGTATGAACTCCCACCAACAGTGTAAAGGAGTTCCTATGTTCCCATATCTTTACCAGCATTTGTTATTTGACTTCTTTATGCTTGCCACTTAGGTTAGGATTATTTGAAAAATTATTTCTAAGTTGCAGAGAGCCTCACTAAGCAGCTGAGACTGGCTGCAAACCTTCTAACCTCCTGTCTCAGACTACCAAGTACTGGTCATCCTTGTTTAAATTTTATTTTGAGACAGAGTCTCACTAAATTGTCCAGGATGACCTTCAGTTTGCCATCCTCCTGTCTCAGCCTCCTGATAGCTGGAAATATACGCATACACCACTGATCCTGGCCTAAAAGAGTTATTTTAGCTTTTAGCATAATATCTGGTCTAACAAACTCCATTTAATTTAGAAACATATTATGTGAAAATTACCTGTGGGAATATATCAAAAGCCATTGTGTATATAATCAATGGTTTTATTGGCATGTAATATATCTGCATTTGTGATACTAGGTTATGACATCAAACTTCAGTGACTTACAACTCTCCAAATTTTGTGACTTACTTCCAAACTTCAGTAACTTACAGGAACAAAGGTTTAGTTATCACTCACTCCGCCTGCTTTCTGTGATCCAGCCCTAGTTTTCTTTGTTTCCTGTAGGCAGAAAGAGTAGTGCTCTCTGAAAACACTCCTTTCTAGGAGGAGGAATAAGATCGATGGTGGTACTATGTTCCAGCTCTGACCTTCTGCTTAGATGTAGAATTAGTCCATTCTATTTATATTTCATTTGCTAAAGCAAGTTACCTGCCCAAAACTAATGTATTGTTAGTGGAAGGGACATTTCTCCCAGAAAGAAAGGCAGGAGAGAGGGTCCCCCATAAGGAACCACATATTTCAAACAAACAATATGGTCTACTATACAACAGATACACTATAAATGGATACAATTATGCCCAAGATCAAGTCTTACCATTTTTCTACATGTACTTTTATGAATAGCCTGAAAAAAGAAGTGAAAAGTTTGTATAAAAAAATGTTTAAACTGGGCGTGGTGGCACACGCTTGTAATCCCAGGGCTTGGGAGGCGGAGACAGGAGGATCATGCAGGTTCGAAGTCAGGCTCACTGGCTTAAGAGACCCTGTTTCCAAATTTAAAAAAGAGGTAGAAGGATTTCCAGGAACCCCAATACCACCAAAACAAAGTTTAATCCTTACCATGTAAAATTATACAAAAAGATTATTTTTAATTTTACATGTTTGAATATTAGTGATCACCAAAATGCACATACAAAACCAAAGTAAAGGAAGAACTCTGAAGAATTTCAACAAAATAGAATTCTTTCCAACCCCTGTTGCAAATCCAACCTTACCTCTTACTAACTATAGGATCCAGTAAATTCCCACAGCCTGAGTTGTCCTACAAGCCAAGATGCTATAGATGTGTTCACATTTATCTCAAAGGGAATTAAGAGAAAAAGGAAAGTTTAAGCATATAACACAAAGGAAGAGATGCACTGATCTCAAATTTATTTACAAGCTACAAGAATCACCCAGACCGGACAAAAAGCATTACCAGGGTTCCTAACGCCTTGGTGGAAAACCACTTTGAGAGAGACTTTAAGTGGATATTTTGCAAAGCAATTGTTTGAGCAATGATTTATTTGCCTTTGTAGAACTTAATGAAATAAGATGTGTAAAAGTTATTTGAAGTTTAGTAAAAGATATTAAAATAACAATCACTGTCAATTTAATCATGCACAGAATGAACACACCATTTTAGTTACCTCACCATTACAAATAAGTAAATATACTCCCTTGACTACAATAGAATTTAACATGATTTTGCAGAAGATAGAGAACTCTACTGGAATCAAGTCTCCTCTGGATATTTAATATAATATCTTGATTTTCAAACTAATATAAAACCTACAGAAAAAAATAATAAGTAACTATAAATGACAAGTCTTAGGGCAACTAACCCATAATAGTCTAAAAGTACCCCTGCTAAGCTAAGAAGATGGCATTTTTAATATGTTAAGTCCAAATGCAACTGAGCAAAATATTTAGTGATACTATGACACAGAACCCAGTATTGAAAAAACTGAGAGCCTATGATATATTAATATTAAGAAATCTAATATAAAATAATAAGAGCAAACAGAATCACAAAATATTTGGTAACACACTGTTATGGCTCAGCTTTTTGAGTTTTGGTGGATGACACTCAAGTAATATGACCAAAATTTTTAATCTCTTCTAGGAATAAGTCACATCTAGGAGCCAGTTACTTCTAGGGGGTGACTCCCTTCTGATGTAAGTGTCTCACTTTGTTTGGATCCTTTTGCAAAGGTTAGATAAGAAGCATATCTCTTCTGTTGTATCACTTAATTTTGTTATACTTTGTTTCTCTTTAGGCAAATTTATAAATGGAATTAATATGGGAATGACCAACTTTCTGTATTTTAAATTAAATTTGTGTTAGGACATGTATGTATTATACAAACAAAAGATGTAAGTATTAAAAATCATATGGTAAGCACATGTTGATCATATATATATATATATATATAGTGCTGGTTTCACATCACAAGTAATATGTACATGAACCAAGCAAATAAAATAACTAGTGGTATGTTCTTTCCAAGCACGTCAGTGATTTTGCCTTTTCTTTCTTAATTGGTTGTCAAAATGTTCATGTAAATCCTCATTTCATTTGGAAAAATGTTCTTATTTAGACAGTTAACATGCGCTTTTTATTAGAAAAAGGTTCCTTCTATAAAATGTGGACAAAATCTACAAGTTCATTTTTGTGTGAACTTTCCTTAAATATAAATAATAACATAAGCATTTCTAGAGTTCATCTATTCACAAAAATAAGAAAAATAAATCTCCTGAAGTGCAAATTTATTTAAAAGATCAAAATGCAGTGCAACAAGAAAACAAATACTGTTCACAATATTTAAGACAGTCTAATTTAATTACATCACCTATGAACTAGAAATACCCTCACTTTGCAAAAGAGGCCTTCTTATTTCAATGTCCATTCCATCCAATAGCATTAAGCGGTACTGGGATATCCTCCTATTATAAATGTTCACGGCAACCTTATATTTTTAGGTTTGAAGGAAACAAGAAGACAAACATATTAGATTTTTTTTGTTCTCTTTTGACATGTATTCTTTTGCCTTTTCCAATTCAACCAAAGAAAAAAAGAAATAAAAGATCTCTTTTAGAATATTTTAATACCTCTTGGGAAATGTCTATTTAGTTCAATTGCCTATTTTTTCCTTCCTTCCTTCCTTTCTTTCTTTCCTTTTTTCTTCTTTCTTCCTTTCTTTTCTTCTTTCTTTGTGGTGCTGGGGACTGAACCCAGGGGCATTCTACCTCTGAGCTATACCCGCAGCCTGATTTTTTATTCTTTATTTTGAAATAAAATAAAGGACTCATTAAGTACTGGGATTACAAGCATACACCTCCATACCCAGCTGTCAATTGCCTATTTCTTTTCTTTTTTTTTTATTAGACTAGTTGTTTGTTTGTTTGTGCTAAGTATTTATTTTACCATTTTTGTTAATTTTTTATGCTTTTATTAGTACATTGTAGTCTCACATCACAGTATAGTTCAAAGTGATTGTAATATACATGCACACAGCACTTGGTGGGCTTTCTCCCTGCTCCCTCCGCACACCCCTCTTCCCTATACAGGGTATTGAGATTGACCCTGGTATTCTCAGATATGTACATAATGTCGATGGAAGTGTTTCTTTTATTGATCCTCCCTCTCCCCTCTCCCCTTCCCCTAGACCATCTCCCTGGCTCCCCTGAAGTCTCTTCTCCATCATCTGAAGTTCCTTTGGTATCCTAATTACTCCCTAGCTTCCATACCAGAAAGACAATATATGACCCCTCAGTTTCTGTGGCTGGCTAATCTCACTTAACACAATAAACAAATTTCATTCACAATAACCGTAAAAACAATAAAATACATAAAAATAAAATAACCAAAGAGAAAAATATCTCCACAAAGAAAGTTATAAAATACTAAAGAAAGAAATTGAAGCTATTGGAGGATGTAAAGATCTTCCATGCTCTTGGGTAGGCAGAATAAATATTATCAAAATAGAAATTCCGGGGGCACGCCTAATGGGGCCCGGGTCGCGGGACTCTGGGCCCCTGCCGAACTGCGCGTAGCACGCCAGACCCCTGGAGAAACCAGACCCAGTAAGACGCTGGGTTCTGGGCAGGGGTCGCGGGCTGGGCACGCCAGATGGGGCCCGGGTCGCGGGACTCTGGGCCCCAGGCCGAACTGCGAGTAGCACGCCAGACCCCTGGAGAAACAAGGCCCAGTAAGACGCTGGGTTCTGGGCGGGGGTCGAGCACATGGCACGCCAGCTGGGGCCCTGATCGCGGGACTCTGGGTCCCGGCCGAACTGCGAGTAGCACGCCAGACCCCTGGAGAAACCGGGCCCAGAACAGAAAAAGATAAAGAAAAATATCGGAGAGGTGGTAAGAAAGCCGTTATGGATGCCAGGACACTGGAGATGCAGACAAAACTTATCTAAATGCACTGGAACTTATGGAAAAATTCGCCGTGAAAGAGGACTGCTATTTCTCTATATTGTTAAGAATCTCAGACATCACATATAAGGAGAGAGTTTAGCGGAGACCAAGGAGAAATGCGGTGTTGAAAGAGTTCTTCGCGATGGTGGTAGAGACTTGTATTCAGGAGAAGCAGAAACCGGATCTTACCAACTTTATTTTTTTGGAGAAATTACACCAAATGTCGAATGCTACCATCACGCATGCTTAGGAACACTGGACAACATTCAGAGTAGAAAAAGAGCCTGGGAAGGATTTGAAACGGTGGAGGCAGTGGCAATGCCAGTGGCCAATATTCGGGGGAGGCAGAGATCTGATACATTACAACTGGAACCTTTGAAATACTAACCACAGAGACAGTGATCGGAACCTGCTGAGGGGTTAGGCGGGCGCCGGGGCCAGTGGCCGACATCGGAGCTTGCTGTGAGGCAGGGCCACTACTGAGGCCTCCGTGGCCGGGATTGGAACCTGCAGAGGGTTTAGACCGATGCTGGGGCCAGCGAGGCCGGCATTGGAGCCTGCCATGATGCAAGGCTTGTGCTAGGGCCTCCGAGGTCGGGTCCGGAACTTGCTGAGGGGTTAGGCCGGTGCTGGGGTCAGCGAGGCCGGCATCGGAGCCTGCCGTGAGGCAAGGCCAGTGTTGGGGCCCCCGAGGACGGGACCGGAGCCTGCTGAGGGGTTAGGCCGGTGCTGGGGCCAGCGAGGCTGGCATCAGAGCCTGCCATGAGGCAAGGCCGGTACTTGGGCCTCCGAGGCCAGGATAAGAGCCTGCCGAGGGGTTAGGCCAGTGCTGGGGCCTCCGAGGCCAGGATAAGAGCCTGCTGAGGGGTTAGACCGGTGCTGGGGCCAGCGAGGCCAGCATCGGAGCCTGCCTTGAGGCAAGGCCAGTACTGGGGCCTCCGAGGCCAGGACAAGAGCCTGCCGAGGGGTTAGGCCGGTGCTGGGGCCAGCGAGGCCGGCATAGGAGCCTGCCGTGAGGCAAGGCCGGTACTGGGGCCTCCGAGGCCAGGATAAGAGCCTGCCAAGGGGCTAGGCCGGTGCTGGGGCCAGCGAGGCCGGCATCGGAGCCTGCCTTGAGGCATGACCAGTGCTGGGGCCTCCGAGGCCAGGATAAGAGCCTGCCGAGGGGTTAGGCCGGTGCTGGGGCCAGCGAGGCCGGCATCGGAGCCTGCCGTGAGGCAAGGCCGGTACTGGGGCCTCCGAGGCCAGGATAAGAGCTTGCCGAGAGGTTAGGCCGGTGCTGGGGCCAACGAGGCCGGCAGCGGAGCCTGCCGTGAGGCATGACCAGTCCTGGGGCCTCCGAGGCCGGGATTGGAGCATGCCGAGGGGTTAGGCCGGTGCTGGGGCCAATGAGGCCGGCATCGGAGCCTGCCGTGAGGCAAGGCCGGTACTGGGGCCTCCGAGGCCAGGATAAGAGCCTGCCGAGGGGTTAGGCCGGTGCTGGGGCCAGCAAGGCCGGCATCGGAGCCTGCCGTGAGGCAAGGCCGGTACTGGGGCCTCCGAGGCCAGGATAAGAGCTTGCCGAGAGGTTAGGCCGGTGCTGGGGCCAGCGAGGCCGGCATCGGAGCCTGCCTTGAGGCATGACCAGTGCTGGGGCCTCCGAGGCCGGGATCGGAGCCTGCCGAGGGGTTAGGCCGCTGCTGGGGCCAGCGAGGCCGGCATCGGAGCCTGCCGTGAGGCAAGGCCGGTACTGGGGCCTCCGAGGCCAGGATAAGAGCCTGCCGAGGGGTTAGGCCGGTGCTGGGGCCAGCGAGGCCGGCATCGGAGCCTGCCGTGAGGCAAGGCCGGTACTGGGGCCTCTGAGGCCAGGATAAGAGCCTGTCAAGGGGTTAGGCCGGTGCTGGGGCCAGTGAGGCCGGCATCGGAGCCTGCCGTGAGGCTAGGCTGGTGCTGGGGCCTCTGAGGCTGGGATTGGAATCCTGCCAAGGGGTTAGGCCGGTGCAGGGGCCAATGGCCAGCATCGGAGCCTGGCGTGAGGCAAGTTCACTCCTGCGGCCTCCAAGGTCGGGACCAAAGCCAGCTTAGGGGTTTGACCGGTTCAGGGGCCAGCGAGACCAGAACTGGGTCCTCCCATGAGGCAAGGCCGCTGCGTGAGCCAGCGAGGTCTGGATCAGTCCACTGAGTAGCCAGGCCACTACTGGGACCATCAAGAGTGGGATTGGTACTTGCAACGCAGCATGCACAGAGAAATATCGCAGAAAATATAAATCAGACGCTTCTCTTAATCAGCAATAACTAGGAGGAAAAGGGCAACAGGAAGAGGTTGAGCTATAGAAAGGGCCCTATAGTGAAGCAACTAATGTGATCAATCAGAGGGTATGTAATACTGGAGGACGGAGCCTCTTTAAAATGCAGGAGGTACATAAACAAATGTATCAAAGTAAATCACCAAAGAAGTGTGGGATGGAGGGAGGGGGAGGGAATGGGACGGGGGGCTGGAGGAGGGCTAATTGGATGATGTGTGCTTGTATATCCTCTCAAGTCTTGTACTCCAATGTGATTGATATATGACTACAATGCACCAATTTAAAAAATAAATTAATTAAAAAAAAAACAAAATAGAAATTCCACAAAAAATGATTTACAGATTTATTGCAATTTCTACAAAAACAGCAATTACATTCTTCATAGATGTTGAAGAATCAGTCCTAAATATTATACAGAGAAATAAAAAAAAACCAGAATTGCCAAAGAAATTCTCATCAATAAAAACCAGGCAGGAAGAATCACAATTCCTCACTTCAAATTACATTACAGAGTTATAGTAACAAAACCATCATGGTATTGGTACAGAAATAGACACATAGAGCAACGGAACAGAATAGAAGATAAAGAAACAAATTCATACACTTATAGCCAATCAATCTTCACCAAAGATACCAAAAACTTATGTTGGAAAAAATAGTCTTTTCTTTTTTTTTAACAATTTTTTTATTGAACATAAATAGTATACATTTACACTATATTTGGTGCCCTCTCCCCCCCGCCCCCGTATTCTCTTCCCCCCTCCCACCAATGGTTGTCCAGGTTAACCATGTCTTATTCATAATTTTACACATGTTCAGGTGAAGATGCTCCTTAATCAAGATCGGCCTTTCTCCTCTCCTATCTTTCCATTAAAACTTAGCTAGTATTTCCCCTCTAATAACTGGAGTCCCACTGGTATCCTTTGTGTTTTCGAGTTTGGGCATATTAGAGGAAACATGTGTATCTTCTCCTTCTGTGCTTGGCTGATCTCACTTAACATGATGTTCTCCAGGGCTTTCCATCTTCTTGCAAATGATATAATTTTGTTCTTCTTTATGGCTGAATAGAATTCCATTGTGTGTATTTCCCACAGTTTTGCTATTCATTCATCTGTTGATGGTGATCTGGGTTGGTTCCATATTTTGGCTATTACAAATTGTGCTGCTATGAACATAGGTATGCATATGTTGCTGTATTTCTCTGAATTCCACCCCTTTGGAAAGATACCCAGGAGTGGTATAGCTGGATCATATGGTGGATCTATTCCCACCTTTCTTAGAAATCTCCACACAGATCTCCATAGGGGCTGAACTAGTTTGCACTCCCACCAACAGTGTAAAAGAGTTCCTCTTTCCCCACATCCTCGCCAGCATTTGTTGTTGTTTGACTTCTTTATGCTTGCCACTCTGACTGGGGTTAGATGGAATCTCAGTGTAGTTTTGATTTGCATCTCCCTGATGGCCAGTGATGAAGAACATCTTTTCATGTATCTATTAGCCCTTTGTATCTCTTCTTTTGTGAAGTGTCTATTTAGTTCATTTGTCCATTTCTTGATTGGGTTGTTTGTTTTGCTAGTGTAGAGTCTTTTGAGCTCTTTGTATACTCTGGATATTAGCCCCCTATCAGAATGGTGGCTGGTAAAAATCCTTTCCCATTCTGTAGGCTTCCTCTTTAGGTTATTGATAGTTTCCTTTGATGAGAAGAAACTTTTTAGTTTGATGTTATCCCACTTGTTTATTCTTGCTTTAATTTCCTGAGCTTTGGAGGTTTTGTTGAGAAAGTTACTGCCTGTGCCAATATGTTGTAGTGTTGAACCTATGCTCTCCTCTACTAACTTCACAGTCTCAGGTCTAATTTCTAAGTCTTTGATCCATCTTGAGTTGATTCCTGTGTTTGGTGAGATATAGGGGTTTAGATTCATCTTTTTACAAATGGTTAGCCAGTTCTCCCAGCACCACTTGTTGAAAAGGCTGTCTTTTCTCCAGCGTATGTGTTTGGCCCCTTTGTCAAAGATTAATTGACTAAAGATGTGTGGGTTTGTTTCTGTATCTTCTATTCTAATCCACTGGTCAGTATATCTGTTTTTGTGCCAGTACCATGCTGTTTTAACTACTATTGCTCTATAGTATAGTTTGAAGTCTGGGATTGTAATGCCTCCTGCGTGTTTCTTGTTACTGAGAATTGCTTTGGCTATTCTAGGTCTTTTCTTTCTCCATATGAAGTTCATAATTAATTTTTCTAGGTCTCTGAAGAATGTCACTGGTATTTTAATGGGAATTGCATTGAACCTATAGATCAGTTTTGGCAGAATGGCCATTTTGATGATATTTATTCTGCCTATCCATGAGCATGGGAGATCTTTCCATCTTCCAAGGTCTTCTTCAATTTCTTTCTTTAATGTTTTATAGTTTTTGTTGTAGAGGTATTTTACATCTTGGGTTAGGTTTATTCCTAGGTATTTTATTGGTTTTGAGGTTATAGTGAATGGAATTGTTGTTTTTGTTTCTTTCATTGTGGATTCGTTGTTGGCATAAAGAAAAGCCACTGATTTCTTTAGGTTGATTTTGTAACCTGCGACTTTGCTGAATTTGTCAATCAGCTCCACAAGTCTTTTGGTTGAGTTCTTTGGGTCTTCCAGATAAAGGATCATGTCATCTGCGAATAAGGATAATTTTAATTCCTCTCTTCCTATGTGAATTCCTTTGATTTCCTTCTCTTGTCTGATTGCTGCAGCAAGAGTCTCAAGGACTATATTGAAAAGGAGTGGTGATAGTGGGCATCCTTGTCTTGTTTCTGACTGTAGCGAAATTCTTGCAGTTTTTCCCCATTCAATATAATGTTGGCTTTGGGTTTGCAGTATATTGCCTTGATGATGTTGAAGTACTTTCCTTCTATCTCAATTTTTTGCAGTGTTTTTAACATAAATGGGTGTTGGATTTTGTCGAATGCTTTTTCAGCATCTATTGCTATGATGATGTGGTTTTTGTTCTTGGTTCTATTTATGTGGTGAATAACATGTATTGATTTGCGTATGTTGAACCAGCCTTGTTTTTCTGGGATGAAACCGACTTGGTCATGATGTATTATTCTCTTGATATATTTTTGAATGCGTATAGCTAGTATTTTGTTTAGAATTTTTGCATCTATGTTCATTAAATATATTGGTCTGTAGTTTTCCTTTCTTGAGGTATCTTTATTTGGTTTGGGGATTAATGTGATACTGGCCTCATAGAAGGAATTTGGAAGAGTTCCATCTCTTTCAATTTCCTGGAACATGTTATGAAGTATTGGTATTAATTGTTCACTGAAGGTTTTGTAGAATTCAGCTGGGAACCCATCTGGGCCTGGACTTTTCTTTGGTGGAAGAATTTTTATTGCCATTTCTATTTCTTTGGTTGTTATTGGTTGGTTTAGGCTTGCTATGTCCTCTTGGTTGAGTGTAGAAAGGTTAACTGTGCTTAGAAATCTATCGATTTCTTCCAGGTTTTCAAGTCTATTGGAGTATAAATTTTTAAAGTAGTTTCTGATAATATTTTGAATTTCTTCACTATCTGTGGTGATATCTCCTTTTTCCTTTCTAATTTTGATAATTTGAGTTGATTCTCTTTTTCTTTTGGTTAGGTTGGCCAGGGGTTTATCAATTCTATTAATCTTTTCAAAGAACCAACTTTTTGTTTTATTGATTATTTGAATTGTTTTTTGTTCTCTATTTCATTTATTTCTGCTCTAATTTTGATGAGTTCTTGTCTTCTGCTGGCTTGGTAATAGACTGTTGCAGAATTTCTAGATCTTGAGTTGTGTCATTAGGTTCTTTACTTGGTGGTTCTCCGTCCTTTTTATGTGGGCACTCAATGCAATAAATTTTCCTCTTAGTACTGCCTTCATGGTGTCCCATAGGTTTTGGCAGGTTGTGTCTCTGTTTTTGTTTGTTTCCATAAATTTCTTTATTTCTTCCCTAATTTCTGCTCTTACCCATTCATCATTCAATAGTGTATCATTCAATCTCCATGAATTTGAATACTTTCTTTCGAGTTTCCTGTTGTTTATTTCTACTTTTATTCCGTTGTGGTCTGAAAAGATGCATGGAATTATATTACATTTTTTGAATTTGCTGGTATTTTCTTTGTGTCCCAGGATGTGATCTATTTTGGAGAAGGTTCCATGGACTGCTGAGAAGAAAGTGTATTCTGTAGTTCCTGGTTGAAATAATCTGAAAATGTCTATTAGGTCCATTTGGTTTATGGTTTCCTTTAGTTCTAAAGCGTCTTCACTCATCTTTTGCCTTGAAGATCGATCCAGTGGTGTGAGAGGCGTATTAAAGTCTCCCAGAATTATTGTATTTGGGTCTACTTGGGATCTTATGTCCAGAAGGGTTTGTTTTACAAATGTGGTTGCACCCATATTAGGGGCATAAATATTTACTATCATTATATATTCTTGGTGTATTTTTCCTTTTAATAAAAGGAAGTGTCCTGATTTGTCTCTTTTGATGTGTTTTAGTTTAAAGTCTGTTTTGTTGGATATCAGGGTTGCTACCCCTGCTCTTTTTTGGTCACCGGTGGCATGGTATATCTTTTTCCATCCTTTCACGTTCAGCCTGTGAATGTCTTTGGCTGTGAGGTGAGTTTCCTGCAGACAGCATATATTTGGATTATGTTTCCTAATCCACATTGCCAGTCTATGTCTTTTGATTGGTGAGTTAAGTCCTTTGACATTAAGAGATATTGAAATATGATTTTTGTTTTCTGCTATTTTGTGTTCTGTCTACTCTTGGGTGGTTTGATCTTTCTTCTTTACTTAAATGGCCCACTTATTAACTTCCTCTCTTCTCTGATTCTGAAGTCTGCTTCTTTTTTCTTCCTTATGGTTTATTTCTTTAAGAATTTTCTCTAGTGTTGGCTTTGAATTCATGAATTTTTTGAGATTCTGTTTATCCTGAAAGACTTTGGTTTCACCATTGATCTTGAATAGTAGTTTTGCTGTATAGATGAGTCTTGGTTGGAAGTTATTTTCTTCCAGGGTCTGAATCATGTCGTACCAGTCTCTCCTAGCATTCCTGACCTGGGTTGTATAGTCTGGGGTGATTTTTATTGTTTTGCCTCTATATGTCACCCATCCTTTTGTTCTCACTGCTTTTAAGATTCCTTCCTTGGCCTCTATGTTGGTCAATTTGGTTATTATGTGGCGTGGAATGGTTTTTCTTTGGTCTTGTCTCAGTGGAGTTCTGTATGCCTCCTGGACTTGAAGATTCAAGTCTCTTTCCATATTTGCAAAATTCTCTGAGATTATTTCCTTGAAGATATTACAGATGTCCTTGGTCTGTACCTCTATCCCTTCCTCAATGCCTATTATCCGTAAATTAGGGCACTTCATATTATCCCATAATTGCTGGATGTTTAGGTTTTGTTGCTGTAAAGATTTCTGTATATCGCTGACTGTGTTTTCAATTTGGGATGTACTGTCTTCTAATATTGATATTCTGTTTTCCATTTCATCTAACCTTCCAGAATTTCTTTCTATTGCTGTCTTCATTTCACTTATTGCCTCTTTCATTTCATTCCAGACCTCTTTCTGATTCTTTTTTAGTGTTTCTAATTCACCTTTAACCTCCTCTATACTTGTTTTAAATCCTTTCATCATATTGAACATCAAGATTCTGAACTCCCCTTCTTGCATTTCTAGTAGGTCAGTATTTATGATTTCTGCTGTCTCTTCATAATTCCTGGTTCTCATATTTATAGCGTTCTCTGTCCTGTTTTTCTGATTTCTACCCTTCGTTCATGAATTGTGCTTAGTCAAATCTTAATATTAGGAGTTTAGGGGTATCGGCTAGTCAGCAGAGCCTTTCCAGTGTTGAGGGCGGGTGATGTGTGAGGAGCTGGGGTGATTGGTAAAGGAGTCGGATTAGGTAGAGGATATGTTTAGGTTGAGAAAGACTTTAAGTATGATAAGGTAATATCTTGCTAGGAATGAGAGAGAGTTAACTACTAGGACTCTTGTCGTTAGTAGAGTAATTATGAATATAAGAAATGCTTTGAGTATTAAACCAGGAGGTATATTATGGGAAAAAGTTTTGGGGGAGAAAAGTATGTAGGTTAGTGTGGGAAGGTTTGTAAATAGGGGTGATGGAAGGAGTAGACAGACATAAAAAAAAGAATCCACACAAGATACCAAGACTATTATGTAATCCAAGAAAAAGGAAGGAAAACCAATCAAAGGAGGAGAATGGAAAAAAAAAAGGAAGGAAAGAGGAAGAAAGAGGAAAAAAGAACAAGAATAAAATAAAAGGAACTAGCAGCTATGTGAAATAAAAAAAATAAGGCAAACTATCATATATATATATATATATATATATATATATATATATATATATATATATATATAATCAACAAGTTAAAGTAAAAGAAGTGTGGGTTAAAAGAAAAAAAATATAAAACAGCAATAACCATACCAAAACAAATGCACTATAAAAGCAAAATAAAACAAAACATCCACATTAAAAGTAAAACAGTCCTCCTTATTTACGCATATGGGGACAGGTCCATATAATATGTGCGTATCTGATTTCTTTGGTAGCTTTCAGACTACCATCCAATGTTTCTTAGTTTTCTTTGTACTCTATTTTTATCTTCTTAGGTCACTCTGAGTGTTTGGATACCTTTCTCTCCTTTAGCTGCTTTAGGTTTATGTGTTCGGATGTCTGGTTTCACTGTTATTTGATTCTGTACAATTCACAGGTTCTGCGAAATTCTAACCTGTGGTCAGCACCTCTGCACTCACCACCCTAGACTCCAGCCTGTGCTTCCCTACAGCAGGGGTGGAGAATGACCAAAGTATAATTGGAACCTCCCCCTGAGGTCCTGTGCAGATATTGTGGCCCGATGGATTTTCCTGTGTCTCTGGAAATTCCAGCTGGGCTAGCCAGTGTGGTCCCAAGATGTACCCTGGGCAAATGGATGCTGGTTCCTGGATGCCCACACTTACTGCCAGAGCTCTGCCTATTCCGAGAGTGCAGGCTGGGTGCGCTGCTAATATTGGACCCAAGTGTGAGTGGATGCAGCTGTCTATTGCTGCTGGTATGCTCTTCCAAGGTGTATTGAGCTGTGTTCTCACTTAGAACTAAGCATCTGGCTGCCAGGAAGGTGGGAACACCCAGCGGTGGGCCAGGGGTGCAGGGTAGGTGCTCAAGGATCCAGTGCGTGGTGTCCAGCAATGGTCTCTGCCTCCTGCAGGACGTAGAAGCTGGGGGTGCCCCAAGGAGATTTCCAGGTCACATAGGGCTTTCGCAGCCTGGAAGGCAGGCTCTGGCAAGGAGGCAGGGGCTAGACACACAAGCCGGCTCCTATTTAGGGGTGGCAGTGGCACAGGCACTGACTACTAGCAGGGGACAGTGGCGCAGACAAGGTGCGCAAGGAGAGTGCTCGGTTCTGAGGCTTGGGCCCGTGCTGGGGGGTTGGGGCTGCACATACGCTAGGATCCCCACTTCCCTGGGCGCCCTCAGGTACCTGACTTGGTTCAGGATTCCGTGGGAGTCTCTATGTAGTCGTGATCCTGTCGCTGGTGAGCACACAGAATTCTGACGTGGGTGCTGCTCGCTGCTTAAGATGAAGTCCTAAGTCCGTTTTTAGTCCCGGATTATCTTGCCACGGTAATATCGGGCAGGCAGCTCCTCGGGCAGCTGCAAAAGCAGCCCGCCAATCGGCGTTCTGATCAGCGTTCCGATTGTATCTGCAGCAGGTCCCGTGTCCGATCTTTGTTCTTCTTCAAGTTCAGGGTTCCGCTGAGGTACCTGGATGTGTTTTGGTTCCTGGTATGTATTTATTTTGTTGATTAAGACACTGCTTTCTAAGTATTTGAACTTTATTTGCTTCAGCTACTGAGAAGTGCTGTGTCCCTCAGTCGCCATTTTGGTGGGATCAAAATACAGCCTTTTCAACAAATAGCATTATGAAAATTTGTTTTACCTCTGTAGAAAAATGAAATTAAATTCCTTCCTCCCACCAGCATAGGAGTCAACTCAAGATGGATCAAAGACTTGGAAATGAGACCAGAGACTCTGAAGTTTCTAGAGGAAAGAATAGGCCCAACACTTCAATATATAGTCATAGATAAAAACTTACTCAATAAAATTCCAAACTTCAGGATGTTACAAAAATTATTAAATGGGAGGGCATTAAACTAAATAGTTTCTGCTCATCAAAAAAAAATTAAGTCTAAAGAGAGAGTCTATAGAATGTGCGAAGATCTTTGCCAAATGTTGTTCTGATAGCTATAACATACAAAGTACTTAAAAGACTCAACACTAAAAAAATAAATAAATAACTCAACTGGAAAGGGTCAATTGACTAAATAGATACTTTACAAAAAAAGAGATACAAATGGCCAGTAAATACATGAAAAAATGTTCAGCAACATTAGCAATCAGGGAGATGCAAATCAAAACTATTTTAAGATTCCATTCATCTCCAATTAGAATGGCAATCATTAAGAAGTCAAATAAAAAATGCTAGCTGGGTGTGGTGGCGCATGCTTGTAATCCTAGGATTAGGGAGGCTGAGACCCGAGGATCACGGTTCACAGACAGCTTCAGCTGAGGCCCTCTCTTACTCAGTGAGAACCTGTTTCAAAATAAAGAATAAAAAATAGGGCAGGGTGTGTATCTCAGAGATCGAAAGCCCCTGGGTTTCATCCCCACACCCGCACCCACACACACACAAAATAAATAAATAAATAAATAAATAAATAAATAAATAAATAAAAGAAATTCTGTTAGCCAGGCATGGTGGTGCATGCTTGTAATCCCAGCATTTGGGAGGCTGAGATAGGAGGATCACAATTCCCAGACAGCCTCAGCTACTTAGTGAGGTCCTTTGCAACTCAGTGAGACCCTGTTTCAAAATAAAGAATAAAAATACATATGTTTATGTACCTCCTGTGTTTTATTTTTATTTTTTTATTTTATTATTATTATTTTTTTTTGGTGGTACTAGGGTTCCTGGAAGCCCTTCTACCTCCGGGCTACACTCCCAGACCTATTTTATATTTTTAAAACAGGGTCTCTTACGCCAGCGCGGCTGGCTTCGAACCTGCGCGATCCTCCTGTCTCCGCCTCCCAAGCGCGGGGATTACAAGCGTGCACCACCACGCCCGGCCCTCCTGTGTTTTAAAGAGGCTCCATCCTCCCAATGTGATGTATGATTACAATGCACCAATAAAAATAAAAAATAAATAAATTAAAAATTAAAAAATTAAAAAAATAAAGAATAAAAATAAAAAATAGGGCTGGGGGTGTAGCTTGGAGGTAGAATACCCCTGGGTTCCATCTCAAAGAAGAAAGGAAGGAAGGAAGGAAGGAAGGAAGGAAGGAAGGAAGGAAGGAAGACTGATGAGGATATGGGGAAATAGGAACTCTTTTACAATGTTGGTGGGATTGCAAATTAGTACACTGCTATGAATATCGATACGGAGATTCCTCAGAAAATTGGTAATGTATCCACCATATGATCCAGCTATACCACTCCCAGGAATATTTCCAGAGGGACTGAAATAAGACTATTACAGTAACATTTGCATATCCATGTTTATAGCATTACAATTCACAATATCCAAATTATGAAACCAACCAAGGTGTCCATTGAGAGATGAATGGATTAAAATATTATGGACTATGCACACAATGAAATTCTACTCAGCAATAAAGAGGAGCAAAATTATGTCATTTGCAGGAAAATGAATGGACCTGGAGAACATTATGTTAAATGAGATTGTCCAGCCACAGAAAGTGAAGGGTCATATGTTGTCTTTTATGTATGGAAGCTAGGGAGTAATCAGGATACAAAAGGGATAATGCAGGAGAGACTTCAGGGGAGCCAGGGAGAAGATGGTCTAGGGGAAGGGGAGAGGGGAGAGGGAGGATCAATAAAGGAAACACTTCCATAGACGTTATGTATATGTGTGAGAATACCAGGGTCAATCTCAATACCCTTTATGGAGAAGAGGGGAATTGTGGAGGGTGCTGGGAGTGTGTCCCCATCACTATGGGCAACTTTTCCTTTCCCCTACACGGTGTTAGCTTCCAATTACCAACTCCCTCATTGACACATAGAGAACCCTTCAAAACACACAAAGCCAAGAGACTGTAGCACAAGCAAATTATCTGCTGCCATGAGTTAATCATTACTGATGCCAAATCTATTCTTGCTGGGGCTTTCTTCTTAGTCATCTATCATGAGTGTGTACATTAACACACAATACAAGTACTGGTATTAGAAGCTAAATCAGGACCAGAAACCCACAGGTGAGCATTTAATACAACTACAACTCTTTTGACCATTTATTAGTATCCCTTCACCAACATTATTTTAAACTTATTGTAGCCATAAAGATAAGGTTATTCCACTCCAACTGCCTGGAGTTGTTATTCCATTTTTTTCTGCTAATGGCTTCTCTTTTGAAGATAATTTTCTTCTCTGATTAACACATAATCACAATTTTTACTGTTGGATCTCTTAATGTTTCACAAATAAATATAATCCCAACTTCTTTGGGCTGATTAGATATTATTATCATCCTCATAAAAATTTGTATGAATACTTCAAGATTATCAAGGCTGCTCATACCACGTTTTTGAAGATAATTCTCTCTTAACTAATTCAGTTACCACAAAAAGAAAGTAAATCTAAAGCCAGGCATGGTGGCCTGTAATACCAGTACTTGAGAAGTTAGGAGAAAAGAACAATAGGTTCAAAGCCTGTCTCAGAAATTTAAAAAGACCCTGTTTCAACATAAAAATATAAAATATGGCTGCGGTTGTAGCTCAGAAATAGAATGTCCCTGAGGATAGAATGTCTTGAGTTAAATACCAGTGCAAAAAGAAAACATTTGTAATCCCAGTACTTGGGAGGCTGAAACAGGAGGATCGCAGGTTTGTGGCCAGCCTCAGCTACTTAGTGAGACTTTCTGCAATTTAGAAAACCCTCTTCCAAGATTAAGAATACAAAATAGGGCTGGCAGTGTAACTCAGAGGTAGAATGCCCCTAGGTTCAATCTCTAGTACAGAAATAAAAAAAATCTCAACAAAAATAAGATAAAGTGAATTCTAATCTTAGATATTCTGCTGGTAACCCACATTATTTTCAGCCCTGCATATTCAACTATGAGTTAAACTAAACTAAAAAGAGAACTAGTTGCATCTCACTATTTGAACTTACCATTTTGTCTAAACAAATTCTCAGTCTACAAAACTATCTTCTGATTCTTTGAGGACTGGATGTAAAAATTACATTTCTCAATTCTGAGAGAAAATATTCTTCAACCTAAGAGATACGACACAGTCTCCATCTAAATAAATAATGCAATTTTACAGGCACACAGAATTGACCCAAGACCACAACTGTGTTTGATGATGGATGGGACCTGTGGACACATGACCACGGTGGTGAAGAGCTTCTGTGGGCCTACCTGTGTCAGCAAGAGCATCATTAGTCCATGAGTGCTCTGCCTCGCAATGTGAGTCTAAGGCCACGTGTTCCCCTGGAGCTGGCCATCTACTTTTGTGGCCTGAAGTCAGACTGGCAACCCAAATGAAGGCTTTCATGAACACCAGAAAGGGGATCTGAGCCATTTGGAAGCAGTTACTTGGTTTTTATTTCTGGAGCAGAGCACTCTATTGCTCTAAGAGAGAGAGAGAGAGGAATGCGGCCTGTTTTTAGATAGCAGAGTGCTGAGATAGTCAAAGACTAAAATGTGAAGTGGAAAAAAAAGATCAAGGCCTAGAAGGGAGTCCAAGTTTCTGCCAAATAGAAATGAGTATTGACATCCTTGATAATTTCCATTTCATAATGAAGTAGACTAAAACTTCTTTGGTTAAGAAAGAATCAAACAAAAGTGAGACAAAAGTTGAGTTTCCGTAATGGAAAAGTTTACCTAAAAATTCTGAAAATTATTTTGTTAGTTTGAAATAGCTATGTACATATTGTTATACCATATCAAAACAATAGAAATTTCTTATTATTGAAGATCAATTTTTTTCCTATTTAGGATTGAGTCTTTTAAATTTTTATTGGTACATTGTAATTGTACATGACAGTGAGATTCATAGTGGTATATTCATATATCCATGTAACATTATTTGGTCTGGTTCCTTCCACATACCTCTGCTTTTCCTCTCCTCCTCCGCCCCCCAAGCACCTTTAATTGTTCTACTGATCTCTATCCCCATTTTGTTTCTTTATTTATCTCTGGCTACCACATAGGAGAGAAATATGTGGCCCTTGATTTTTATGAGTCTGGCTTATCTTACTAAGCATGATGTTCTCCAGTCCTATCAAGTTTCCTTTGAAATGAAAATGTGGCCGGCCATGGTGGTGCACACTTATAATTCCAGTACTTGAAAGACTGAGAAAGGAAGATGGCACAGGTTCTAAGCCAGCCTCAGCTACTTAGTGAGGCTCTCAGCAACTTAGTGAGACCCTGTTTCCAAATAAAATATAAAATAAATCTGGGAGTGTAACTGGAGGTAGAAACCCTGAGTTCCATCCCCAGTACCACAAAAAAAAAGAAAGAAAATGTGAAGGAACATAATAATAAAGAAAGGAAGAACCTCACTTTTCTTTCTCCATATAAACCTTGCCAACCTTCAAAAAACAGTGTTCTCTACTCATAAAATCCAAAGATCTTTCTGTGATGATATTCATTAATTACACAACACTGATCTTCATGCTGATATAAATAATATTCCAAGTTTTAATCTTTCAAAGTATTAGGCAGACAAAAAAGGAAACATTGATGTATAAAGGACAATTTGAATACTCTCTAAATTCAGCCCAAAAGAAAATAACTGCATTTAGAATGGACTTTCAACTATGGTAATCTTCAGAAATAATTTATGTGTCCATTTGAAGGATATTCTTTGATATTTTTTATATTACATATTGAAAGCAAACTTTAAAATGTTTGAAAGAGGAATCCTCCCAGATGTTACTATATTAGAATTTGTGTGTGTGTGATATTGGGGTTTCTGGAAACCTCTGGCTACACTCCCAGACCTATTTTTTATACTTTTTTATTTGGAAACAGTGTCTCTTAAACCAGCGATCCTCCTGTCTCTGCCTCACAAGCGCGGGGATTACAAGCATGTGCCACTACTCCGGCTATATTAGAATTTTCTACATGACCTTATAAATATTTTTTTGTTGTTGTTTTGGTGGTACTGGGGTTCCTGGAAACTCTTTTACCGAGATACAGCCCCAGGCCTATGTTTTATACTTTTTTATTTGGAAACAGGGTCTTTTAAACCTGGCTTCGAACCAGCGAGATCCTCTTGTCTCCACCTCCCAAGCGCGGGGATTACAAGCGTGCGCCACCACACCCGGCTATAATTTTTACGACACAGTTTTCTTCTTCCCTGTAAGTAGGAAAATGTGAGTGGAAATATGCATTGTGAAAAATATATCTGAGTGTTGGGTTTAGAGCATGAATAATAGTGGAAAGATGTGGGGTGTTGAAGAGAACCGCAATCCTAGACCAGCAATTCTAGCCAGCATAACATTGGAGGGAAGAAAATTGAGCACACTAGGGAGAAACAACTTGTAATTCATTTAGTTAATTTTCATCTTTTTGCTCAATCTACTTCCAAAAAGATAATAACTTCCACTTTTCACTTACAGATCATTTAAAGTCACATGAGTACTAGCAGATTCAAGACTCAAGTGTCCTATTCTTTTTCTATTCTGCCTTTATTTTCTTACTACACTATGTTTATCTCAATGAAAGAATTGTACCATGGTAATGAAAATCAACACTGTTTTGAAAAAGTTTCATTTTCCCAGTGTTCAAGTCCAGAGTGTTCTCTCATATTAACAATTGAAATTGAGAATTTGTTTTAGAGAAACAATCAAAATTCAATAATAATGCCTTTCAGTGCAATCTTGTTACAAGTCTGTTTGTACCAGCTAGAGGATATAATATCTGAGTCGTCCTAACCCATATATAAGAGCAGATAAAAATACACACTCAACATCAGGTACTTTTTTAAAGTGTAATAAAGAGCTAGGCATGGTAATTATAATCTCAGGACTTGGGAGGATAAAATAGGAGGATTGTAGGTTCGAAGCCAGCTTCAGCTACTTAGCAAGACCCTCAGAAACTTAGCAAAATCCTTTTTTAAAATAAAAAGGGATGAGGATATAGCTCTAAGGTAGAGTTTGCCTGGCTTCAATCCCCAGTATAAAAATCAATGTTAATATTGTATAAATTGTTATAATACTAGATGTCAACCAGTAAGCCAAGCGTGGGAAGGAGGGATGGGGAGGGAATGGGGTGGGGATCGTGGTAGGGGCTAACTGGGCGAGATGTGCATGTATGTCTACAAAAGTATTTTCTTTATACCACTATGATGTGTAAATACATTGCACCAATAAAAAATAAATTTAAAAAAAAAAGTGTAATAGATACTGTGGACACAATAATAAATGACAGCATCATTATTTCCCTTCCTTTTCCTTTGTTTACTTTTGTCCAGCCATCATGTCCTACCACAGACATAATGAAAATGACCCTTTGCTGATCAGGATTTGACAGTCCTGATGCCAAGGCCTCTAGTTAGTGCAAATCCAGGAGGGCAGTTGGATTTCTGGGTCACTGACACCAAGCATGTGGTGTGCCAACTGTGGCCAGTCAGCTTGGTCCCCTAGGCACACACCCTCCACTCCTCACTGAGGGGCAGCGCCTCACTGCTCCATCCCCTTCTTGGCGATCATGTTATAAATTCTGAACATACCATTCAGAATTTCATTTTCAGATCAACTTATAGAAAGGAAGGTTTGATCATCATTGAACTCACATACATTTTTTTATGCTTAGAGAGATTTACTACAAGGACATTAGGAATTAAAACATCCTTGATAGGTCTTGTTGATTAGTAAAGTAGTGCTCAAATTGTTTTCTCAAAGAAACATTCAAAGCCCAAACATATTCAATTACCATCTGAACCTACATAAGCATAAGACTAGATCAATTACCTCATGGTATAATTTGTGCAAAATTTGTAAGTCCAGCCATTAGTGAGATGAAGGAATAACTAAGAGGCCAATAAATATTTAAGCAACGACAAGACTTTTGCTTAGATAATTACCTCCAAAGAATGCTTTTATTTTTCTTGCCAAAAAATACAATTAATCTCTAAAACTCACCCCACCAGTAAAATGCAGATATTCACAGCAAGGCAAAAAGTGTTTTGTATTGTTGGAGAAAATCTTTGTGATGGTTTGTACTTATGTCAATGTAAGCTGGGACTAAGTTCACCAAACTCCTCTTCCTTGTGCAAAATGGCATAGAGATGGCCAAAAGATAAGTGTGCGTGTGTGTGTGTGTGTGTGTGTGTGTGTGTGTGTGTGGTGTGTGATATCAGAAATGCTGATGTGAAGCTGCACGTGAGAGGCTCTGAGGTCGGTGTGGGGCACCAGGTGTCCCTGCAGCCTGTGAACACTCCTGCTAATGTGCTGGCAATGGGCTGTGGTGAACCTGCCACTCCTCCAGCCCCCCTGGATCTCCTCCAGCTTCTCTGTGTTCTGAGCAAGGGCACGCGGCCCCATGGAGAAGAGCACTCACTTCTACAAAGCACCAGCTCGCTCAGGATTGGAGGCAATGAGGACAATGGTTTGTCCAGTATGTTACCACATATACCCATTCGCCTACATTTTCCTCTGCATCAGGTCCAACATTGCTTTCTTACAGCTGACCTATGAAAACTTCAGACCACCAAGAGCCAGAGGCAGCAGCCTTCCAGAAAACTCTTTGGCAGCTGCCCCAATTATGTAACATGTATTCACTGTAACAAATTTCCTATCATTTATAGCAGGCTCTACTTTCCATATTCATCCCTGCCTGATCCAGATTCACATCCAGGGAGCAGGCACGGGCCCCTATCAAGGGCTGAAGACAGGCTCTGAGCAAATTTAAGAAATAGTATGTTCCTGTGCGCCTCTTGTTCCCCTCTTTTATATAAGGTTGTCTCTTGCAGGTTTTCTCCACCCAACCCACCGTGTGTGTGTGTGTGTGTGTGTGTGTGTGTGTGTGTGTGTAGATAATTCATCTCTTTGGGTCACAGAACTTCATATTAAGAAGCATCATTCCCAAAGAACATATAAAGAACCTCTTTGCTTTAGGATGCCAAGCTTCAACCCCGAGCCAGCCAATGTTAGTGAGATAGGTTTCAGACTTGCAAAGGTTGTAAGAGGACATTGCATGTGGAAGGACATGACACATTTAAGATCAGAGGGCAAACTATGATAGCTAGTTTCCAAATATAACCCTCCAATGAGTCACACTGTACCGTATCTGTGCCCTTGTATAGATCCCTCCCCCTTCAGCCTTGGCCACCCCTGTGATTCCCTTTTGACTAACTGAATATGGTGGAAGTGATGCTCCATGATTTTTGAGTCATGCAGCAGTTTCCACCTGGTTCTCTGGGAAACTTATGCTGGGAGAAGGCAGGCATCATACAAGAATTTTCACCACCAATAGGTAGGAAAACCCATTGTCTTTCCTGGAATTCAGAGAAAGTAGATGAAGCAACTCACACCCATAACAGAATCGGAGCTTATTCTTGTTGAGAAATGCAAACTAAAACATTGCATTCACCTGCATGGGAAATTATTTTTCTCCCCATTTCCACCATTTATGGTATTTTTATTTCCAGTCTCCCTTCACTCCTATCCATTAACCACATTGCTACGAGCTTAAATCATCTAAAAATATAATTCTCATTATGTCCCCTTACTCTTAAGTAACTATTCAAAGGGACCCATTCTCCAGGACTAAAGTCTAAAATCTTCCATCTATCTTCTATCTCCATTTTTATCTACATTTTCTTCTATTCTCCGGAATTAATTACCCTACTCCATCTTTTAATGCCCCTAACTGTGCCAGGAAACACCATCTCTGTAGATTTGCTTGCCCTGCTCCCCAACAGAAGATTCCCAGTGCTCTTATCTACCTGCATAGGTTGTAACTATCCTTCAATGCTCAATTTAAGTTGAACATCCTCAATTTAAGTACAATATAAATATATATAAATTATTATATTTTATATATTTTGCATATATGTATATGTGTATAATTTGTATATTATGTATATATGTATAAATGTATATATGTATAAATTTTCCCTAATTAGATTATACTTTTGAGGAAAGATACTGATTTATCTTTTATTTCTCAGTGCAAAAAGAAGTACCTCTTAGACTGGTAAATTAATTTATCCCTGTTTTATGCTCTTCAAATAAATTTTTTTGTGTGTGGGTTTGGGGATGGAACCCAGGAGCATTCAACCTCCGAGCTACACCCCCTGCCCTACTTTTTATTCTTTATTTTGAAACCGGGTCTCACTGGTTGCAGAGGGCCTCACTAAGTAGCTGAGGCTACCCACCAACCGCGATCCTCCGGTCTCAGCCTCCCGAATGCTGGGATTACAAGTGTGCACCACCACGCCCAGCTTCAAATAAAATTTTTAAGGGAAAATAAATGGTCTCAGTCCACACTGAAGCAGTAACACTGACAGCTTTCAATGAAATTGTTAGCAAAACTATTGCTATCTCTGGTATTCACACTCAGGAGAAGACTGTGGAGCAAGTGTACCTAATCTTTTTAAGTATGAAAATCCCCTTTTAATTAAAAATAGTATTAATTCCCTTGATGCTTGTGATTGTACTTTTGATGCAACATATAACAAAAAGCCAATCTGCATTACACAATACTTTTAAGTAAATTTCTATCTTATTAATCACAGCAGCATGCTCATAAAATTGAAATCATTTTATAAATCTGTGGCATATTCTCTTTATTTTGTCTAAAATTATTTGTTGAGGTAAATATAGATTTTAAGCCAGCTTGAAATAACCTCATTTCCCAAAAAAATCTACCCCTTTATTCTGTTTCAGCATCCCTTTAATTTTTTTAAGAAACATGACCATTTCCTTTAATGTAACTTCAAATAAAGTTCAGCCTGATTTGATGATAATCAAGATGCTCAGAAATAGATAAATGTGTGTCATAACAGGTACATGAAGTTACTATAAACCCAATGAAAGGGTTAAAACGTTCTACATAAAATAATGCAGAAGCTTTATTTTTATAATGGGACATTATACCAAAAAGAAAAACTATGTACGCATGAAGAGAATAAGTGTTAGTATTTTCTTTGTCTTCCTTAGTGATAGTATGAATAAGTCCCTTATATTTTAAATTATATTATTCTAAAATGTTCTACAATTAAAATATATTATAGCTTTACTAAAAAGGCAATAAGAGTTAAGCATCTCTAGTCCAAAAATAAGAAATCCACAAGGCTCGAAAACCACAACTTTAGTGCTTATACTACACACAAGTGAAAGACTCCACAACTGACCACATGTGATGAGTAGTCAGAACACAGGTACACTAAGATACTGTAGAAATTTATCTTCAGTATTTCTGTATAAAGTGTAAGTGAAACACAGATGAACTTCATTTTTAAGTTGAGTCTCATATCTAAGATATCTAATTATATATCCAAATATTCCAACATTCAAAAAACAATCCAAACCCCAAAGTTATTGATTTTTCTTTTTGTTGGTACTGGGGTTCCTGGAAACCCTTCTACCTCCGGGCTATACTCCCAGACCTATTTTATACTTTTTTATTTGGAAACAGGGTCTCTTAAGCCAGTGCAGCTGGCTTCTAACCTGCGTGATCCTCCTGTCTCCACCTCCCAAGCGTGGGGATTACAAGGGTGCGCCACCACACCCTGCAGAAACCCAAATTATTTCTGACCCCAGACAGTTTGAATAAGGAATAGTCAGCCCATATACTTACTTTGTTAAAGGCCAGATATGTTATGCACATTTTCATTGCTTTGTGGCCCTGGCCCTACCAGCCATCAGTGGTCTTAGTCTGAGAAAATATCCATTCATTCAGCCTTAAAGAACCATCATTCAGCCTTAAAGAACCTTTAATATCACCATTAAAGAACATATACTCCCTAAATGTCCTGCCTATCCACAAAGTAATACTTTAAAAAGCTATACCACATCTAGTGTGTCAAACACCACATTTCTTACATTTTGTGATTTTTGTGATCAAGCCTGTGTTCTACCTAGCCATAAACTTGACTATTTTAAGGCTTTGATCATATCCCCTCTTAGCTTTCATGTTTCTAGCCTAAAGCATTTGAATTTCTTCAATCAATGTTCATATGGAAACCCCTTGATCATTTTACTTATTGTTCTCTGAGATTCTTCCAAGTCTGTTTTATGAGAGGAGTAGTGATCGCAGGAGAATGTAGATGATTCCAGTTCATACACAGTCATAGACTGATGCTTTTTTATTTGTTTCCAGTGTTTGTGAGGCAGGCCTTTGGTACTTTGGGGAAAGCAGCCTGAAGTTATGCTTAGGACACTTTCTTGGGTATAACTAACATCCTAAAGTCATTTAAATATATCTCATACTGCATGCATGTTAAAGTTCATCTGTGACCTTGTTTTACATTCACATTAACTGAGAGTTCACCTTTCAATTTCTTCCTTGACTTGCATCTTTCAATAAAAATCATGTTATGAGCTTCAATTGGAGATTGCATTATTCCAGTGATTCACTAGAATGTTAATAATCTTTTAAAACAGCATTCTCTAGAAGATCTCCTATTATAGTCCTCCAGCTAAGAAAGTGATTATTTATTCTTACCCCTTGTTTCCTGTCTCTAAAAGAGTACTTAACCTAAAATAAAAATACTTTTTTCAAAGCCATGGTAACTATTTTAAAGTTTCCTTTGACATTTTGTCTTTTATCTAATAGCTTGTTTTTACAGTGTGCATTAAAGTAATATACACATTATATTATATAAGTTAAATGTGTATTAAAGTAAAATATTTTGTTATGACAGCCTGAGCTAATACATATATTAGAGACTCTTAACAACTTGTCATACATCCTGTTGAGTCATTTTTTACACACTCCCACTGAACTTTAAATTCAAGAGACTCCAACTAAGAGATTTTCAATGGCACCTTAAAATTGATTATCAGAAAACCCTTTCCCTAGCTCTGTTTTCTGAATCTTAGTGATTCTAGGATGAATTACAGTACATTGGAATGACATTCCTTCTTAAACCCTCTTCCTACGGCTGGCTTTATCTTGTTTTGTTTGTTTGGGTTTCCTTTTTATCCCTAAATAAGGAAGTATGAAGACTGTTTGCAATTTACAAAAGGCTTATATATAAATATCAATGAAGTTAAAGATATATGAGAATAATCAGACAATAATTTTTCAAATCTTTGACTGAAATAATTATAAATAACCATGTGGTAAGAAAGGGTTGTCACAGTTTTACATTTTATTCCTTAAATTCTTTGGAAATTGAGGAGGTGTTTATATTTTTTTAAACTCAGTGTTAATCCTTATGAAGTGCTTTATACTATAATTAACCTCAGCTGTATCATGGACCTACATATAAAATATAAAACTATAAGATTCCTAGGTAAAACATATGAAAAAAATTTTTGTGAACTTGGATTAGGTGAATATTTCTTAGATAGGATATGAAAAAAGGAGTAAACATAAAAGAGAGAATTGATTTGGGACTTCATTGTAATTTCAGACTAATGTGCTTCAAAACATACTGCTAAATTTAAATTAAGCCAAAACCCCCAAAAAGACACTATTTTTTAATGTGGAATATATTGAAAATGGCACACATTCAGACTATGCTTGGTACCCTCCCCCCCAACAATGAGTGTCTAGGTTAACCATGCTATATTTATATTTTTACACAAATTCGGATGTAGCTCCTTCATTAATCAAGCTCAGCCTTCTTCCTCTCCTATCCTTCCATTCTAGCTTTGGTGAGGTTTCTCCTCTATTGTCTGGAGTTTCTCTGGTATACCTAATACTCCCTAGTTTGGACATATTAGAGAAAACATATGTCCTTTCTCTTTCTGTGCTTGGCTGATCTCACTTAACATAATGTTCTCCAGGTCTTTCCATCTTCTTGCGAATGACATGATTTTGTTCTTTTCTATAGCTGAGTATAATTCCATTGTGTGTATTTCCCATAATTTTGCAATCCATTCATTTGTTGATGGATACCTAGGTTGGTTCCATATTTTGACTATTGCAAATTGTGCTATGAACATGGGTATGCATATGATTTCAACCCCTTTGGAAAGATACCCAGGAGTGGTAAAGCTCAATCATATGGTAGGTCGATTCCCAGTTTTCTAAGGAACCTCCACACTGATCTCCATAGCAGCTTAACTAGTTTGCACTCCCACCAACAGTGTAAAAGAGTTCCTCTTTCCCCACATCCTTACCAGCATTTGTTATTGAGTTCTTTATGCTTGCCACTCTGCTTGGGTTTAGATGGAATCTCATGGTAGTTTTGATTTGCATCTCCCTGATGGCTAATGATGTTGAACATATTTTCATGTGTCTATTAGCCACTTGTGTCTCTTCTTTTGTGAAGTGTCTATTCAGTTCAGTTGCCCATTTCCTGATTGGGTTATTTGTTTTGCTAGTGTAGAGTCTTTTGAGCTCTTTGTATATTCTGGATACTAGCCAAATGGGCACTATTTGCAGTGGGGGCTTTGGGAGACAATTAAGCTCAGATGAGGTCATTAGGACAGTACCTTATAATGGGGTTAGTGTCCTTACAAGAAGAGATAGCAGATCACTGACTTTTATCTCTCTTTACCATGTGAGCACAGGGATAAGGCAGCCAAACTTGAGCCCAGAAAAGAGGACATAGAATGAAACCCATCTCATTGATCTTTTGAGTTTCTATGAGAAATAGATTTCTAGATTTTTGTCTTTGTTTTGATTTTGTTTGTGGTTCTGGGGATTGAACCCAGAGACATTCTACTTTGGGCTATACCCTCAGTCCTATATTTGGAAATAGGATCTCACTAAGTTGCTAAGGCTGGCTTCAATCCTACTATTCTACTGTCTCATCCTTTGAAGTACTGAGAGTACATATGTATGCCACCACCCTATTTAATATTTATTTATTTATTTATTTATTTATTTATTTATTTATTTATTTATTTATTTTGCAGTACTAGAGATGAAACCGAAGGGCATTTTACCTCTGAGCTGCACCCCCAGCCCTGTTTTTTATTCTTTTTTTTCTTTGCAGTACTAGGGGTGGAACACAGGGGTCATTCTACCCCTGAGCTATACCCCTAGCCCTATTTTTTTATTCTTTATTTTGAAACAGGGTCTCACTGAGTTGAAGAGGGCCTAAGTAGCTGAGGCTGTCTGCCAACAGCTATCTTTCTGTCTCAGCCTCCCAAAGGCTGGGATTACAAGCATGTGTTTGTAATCCCAAGATTGTGGCTACTACCACACTATTTAAACCACCCAGTTTAAGATAATTTTTATGACAGTCTGAGCTAATACAAGAGTCCTTTAGATTTTAGAGATCCTGTTGACTTGGAGAACACTATAAATGATCAAATATCCTGACTCAAGGCCAGGTCTTCTGTAAATAACATTATATAAACATTATATAAGCATTAAATAAACTATGATCTTGAGCAAAATTTTAGAATCTGAAACTCAAGACTCCTCATCTGTAAACAAGAAAAAAGTGCTTCCTATCCCAGGGGTTGTTATGAGCATTAAAATATATATTTATATGAAATATAGCAGTTACCCAACAAATGTTAGTTCGTCTTGCCTGTATAACCAAAGCTGACCCTAGCAAAATAATTCATTGAGGTACAATCAAAAAGCTAAACAAACTGTCAAATAAATATAAGCCAGATCCATGTGGCAGCATTACATCTTTCAGGTAATATTTATTTATGTATTTATGTATGTATGTATGTATGTATGTATGTATGTATGTATGTATGTATTTTGTACTGGGGATTGATGCTAGAAGCATTTACTTCCAAGCTTATTTATTTATTTATTATTTGGAAACAGGTTCTCATTAGGTTTCTGAAAACCTCCCTATGTTGCTGAGTCTGGCTCTGAACCTTCAATCTTCTTGTCTCAGCCTCCAAACACTGGGATTACAAGCATCCAATATATGATGGATTGCAACCATCATACATTGGCTCAAGTAATACTTAAAGTGTGTTCTTGAAGCTCAAAATCAAAGCACATTTTCTTCCATCCTATGTACAAATAAATATTTATAGTAGAAATAACTGCAGCTCAAGTTCAGAAGCAAAGCTTAATGATGGAATGACAAACCTGTGTCTGAAAAGTAGAAGTATGTTTTTTTGTTGTTGTTTTTTAATTTATTTTTTTATTTTTTTATTTTTATTTATTTTATTTTATTATTTTTTTATTGGTGCATTATATTCATACAACTTATTGGGGTAAAAAACTTGTGTGTACAAACATGTACTCATCGCTGATTTAACCCCTACCCAAATCCCACCCCATTCCCTCCCCGTCCCTCCCTCCCTTGCTTGGCTTAGTGATTGACTTCAATATGTTTAAGTACATTGTGAGCTTTAGAGATTTTCCTCTTCCCCCCTCATTTCTCCTCCTTTAGGTTGTCTTGTTTGCTCCTCTTTTCTCCCTAACTCTCATATATTAGGGAAAGCATCTGATTTCTTATTTTTTGTGCCTAACTAATCTCACTTAGCATAATGTCCTCCAGTTCCATCCATTTCCCTGAAAATGATGTAATTGAGTTTTTTTGATGGCTGAGTAAAATTCCATTGTGTACATATCCCACAGTTTTGTAATCCATTCATCTGTTGATGGACATCTTGGCTGGTTCCATAGTTTGGCTATGGTGAATTGTGCAGCTATGAACATAGATACACATGCATTAGTTTGGTAGTTTGGTTTCCTATCTTTTGGGTAGATACCCAACAGTGGTATTGCTGGATCAAATGGTAGGTTTGTTCCCATTCTTCTGAGGATTCTCCATACTGTTTTCCAAAGTGGTTGCACTAATTTGCAATCCCACTAACAATGTCTTAGAGTTCCCACTTCTCCACATCCTCGCCAGCATCTGTTGCTATTTGTGTTTTGAATGATTGGCATTCTAGTTGGAGTTAGGTGAAATCTCAGGGTAGTTTTGATTTGCATCTCTCTGATTGCCAGTGATGTTGAGCATTTTTTCATGCATTTATTGGCCATTTGAATTTCTTCTTTTGTGAAGTGTCTATTTAGTTCATTTGCCCATTTTGTTATTGGATGCTTTGTTTTCTTAGTGTTGAGTTTCTTGAGTTCTCTGTATGTTCTAGATATTAGTCCTCTATCAGTGCTGTAGGTGGCAAAAATCTTCTCCCATTCTGTTGGCTCTCGACTGAGATTCTTGATAGTTTCCTTTGCTGAACAGAAGCTCTTCAGTTTCATGCAATCCCATGTATTGATTCTCCTTTTAATTTGTTGTGCCTTTGGGGTCTTGTTGAGGAAATGTTTGTTTGTGCCTATGTGTTGTAGTGTTGGACCTATGCCCTCTTCAAGGAGCTTCAAAGTCTCTGGTTTAATTTCCAAGTCTTTGATCCATCGTGAGTTGACTTTTGTACAGAGTGAAAAAGTGGGATTAACATCCAATTTTCTGCATATGGTTAACCAGTTTTGCCAACACCATTTGTTGAAGAGGCTATCTTTTTTCCAGTGTATGTTTTTGGCCTCTTTGTCAAAAATTAATTGGCTGAAAGTGTGTGGACTTGTTTCTGGGTCTTCTATTCTGCTCCATTGGTCTATCTATCTGTTCTTTTGCCAGTACCGTGCTGTTTTTATTACAATGGCTTTGTAGTATAGTTTAAAGTCAGGTATTGTGATTCCTCCTGCATGGTTTTTGTTGCTGAGAACTACCTTGGCTATTCTGGGCTTTTTGTTATTCCAGATAAATTTAAGGACTGATTTTTCTATGTCTGTGAGAAATGATCTTGGTAGTTTAATGGGCATTGCATTAAATCTGTAGATCACTTTTGGGAGGATGGCCATTTTAATGATATTTATTCTGCCAATCCATGAACATGGAAGATCTTTCCATCTTCTAAGATCTTCTTCGATTTCTTTTTTCAGTGTTTTATAATTTTCTTTGTAGAGATCTTTTACCTCCTTGGTCAAGTTTATTCCTAGGTATTTTTTTTGTGGGAGATCCTGAGTGGAAGTGTTTTCTGAATTTCTTTTTCAGTGGATTTATGGTTGGTGTACAGGAAAGCTTCTGATTTTTTAAGATTGATTTTGTATCCAGATACTTTGCTGAATTTGTTGATCAGTTCTATAAGCCTTTTGGTTGAGTTTGTTGGGTTTTCTAAATATAGTATTGTGTCATCTGCAAATAGTGAAAGCTTAAGTTCTTCTTTTCCTATTTGTACTCCTTTGATTTCCTTTTCTTGCCTTATTGCTCTGGCTAGAGTCTCTAGTACTATATTGAAGAGAAGTGGTGATAGTGGACATCCTTGTCTCGTTCCAGTTTTTAGGGGGAATTCTTGAAGTTTTTCCCCATTTAATATGATGTTGGCAGTGGGCTTATTGTAGATTTCCTTAATAATATTGAGATATGTTCCTTCTATTACAATTCTCTGCAGTGTTTTTATCATAAATGGATGTTGAATTTTATCAAATGCTTTTTCAGCATCTATTGAGATGATCATGTGGTTTTTGTCTTTGATTCTGTTTATGTAATGAATTACATGGATTGATTTTCGTATGTTGAACCAGCCTTGCATCCCTGGGATGAACCCTACCTGGTCATGGTGAATGATTTGCTTGATGTAGTTTTGAATGCGTGTTGCTAGTATTTTGTTTAATAGTTTTGCATCCAAGTTCATCAGAGATATAGGCCTGTAGTTTTCCTTCCTTGAACTGTCTTTATTCGGTTTGGGTATTAGTGTGATGTTGGCTTCATAGAATGTATTTGGGAGAGTCCCGGTTTTTTCTATTTCCCGAAATAATTTGAGTAGTATTGGGATTAGTTCTCCTATAAAGGTTTTATAGAATTCACTTGGGAAACCATCTGATCCTGGGCTTTTCTTTGATGGTAAGCTCTTTATTGCTATTTCAATCTCTTTGATTGTTATTGGTTGGTTTAAGTGTTCTATATCTTCTTGACTCAGTTTAGGAAGGTTGTATTTATCTAGGAAGTTGTCGATTTCCTCCAGATTTTCCATTTTGTTGGAGTATAGTTTTTCAAAGTAGTTTCTGATAATCCTCTGGATTTCTACGCTGTCAGTAGTAATTTCTCCTTTTTCATCCCTTATCTTCATAATTTGGGTTGATTCTCTCTTTTTTTTAGTTAGGTTGGCTAGTGGTTTATCAATCTTGTTAATTTTTTCAAGAAACCAGCTTTTGGTTTTGTTGATTTTCTGTAGTATTTTTTTATTCTCTATTTCGTTAATTTCTGCTCTAATTTTAATAATTTCCCATCTTCTGCTGGCTTTGGGGTTCAATTGTTCCTTCTTTACAAGGGCTTTGAGGTATGTCATAAGGCTATTTATTTTAAGATTTTCTGTTTTTCTTATGTGAGCACTCAGTGCTATAAATTTTCCTCTTAATACTGCCTTCAAAGTGTCCCAGAGGTTTTGATATGTTGTTTCTTTATTTTCATTTGTTTCTAGAAATTTCTTGATTTTACCTCTTACATCTTCTATGACCCATTCTTCATTCAGAAGTGTGGTGTTCAGTCTCCACATATTTATGTTGTTTCTCTGGATCTTCTTATAGTTGATTTCTAGTTTCATTCCATTATGGTCTGAAATGACACAAGGAAGTATGTAACATTTTTTAAATTTGCTAGTGGTCATTTTGTGTCCCAGGATGTGATCTATTTTGGAGAAGGTTCCATGAGCAGCTGAGAAAAATGTAAACTCTGCTGTAGTTGGGTGAAATATTCTATATGTGTCCAACAGGTCCATTTGGTTAATGGTGTTCTTTAGTTCTGAGACATCTTTACTGACCCTTTGTCTGGAAGATCGGTCTAGTATTGTGAGAGGTGTGTTGAAGTCTCCCAGTATTATTGTGTTGGGATTTATGTGTGACTTCATGCCACAAAGAGTTTGATTTATGAAAGTAGCTGCCCCTATGTTTGGGGCATAGATGTTGATTATTGTTATTTCCTCTTGCTGGACTATTCCTTTTACCAGTAAAATGTGACCTTCTTTGTCTCTTCTAATAAGTTTGGGTTTGAAGTCTAACTTGTCTGATATCATAGTTGCTACTCCTGCTTGTCTTCGAGTACCATTAGCATGGATTACCTTGCTCCAGCCCTTTACCTTGAGTTTGTTCCTATCTTTACTTGTAAGGTATGTTTCTTGTAAGCAGCAGATGGATGGATTCTGGCTTTTAATCCATTTTGCCACTTTATGTCTTTTTATTGGGAAGTTGAGGCCGTTTACATTCAGTGTGATTATAGAGAGATAATTTTTAATTCCCAACATGTTAAGATCTTATTTCTGTTTGGGATACTGTTTATTCTTCTTTGCTTAGTTGTCTGCTGGATGGGAATTCTTGTTTCTTTGGTTCTGGCGTGTATTACCCATTTCCTCTTTGCAGTTAATCTCCTTGAGTATTTTCTCTAGCGCTGGTTTTGAAGACATAAATTCCTTCAGTTTCTGTTTGTCATGGAAGCTTCTTATTTCCCCATCTAATTTGATGGATAGTTTTGCTGGGTAGGAAATTTTTGGCTGGAAGTTGTTTTCTTTCAGAGTTTGGAATATGTTACTCCAAGCCCTTCTGGCTTTCATAACTTGGTTTGGGAAGTCTGGAGTGATTCTAATTGGTTTGCCTCAGTATGTCACGTGGCCTTTTGTTTTTGTTGCCTTTAAGATTCTCTCCTTGGCTTCCACATTAGTCATTTTGACAATTATGTGGCTTGGGGATCCTATTCTCTGATCCTGTCTAAAGGGAGTTTTATAAGTTTCCTGGACCTGTGTATCGACCTCTTGCTCTATGTCTGGAAAATTTTCTGCTATTACTTCCTTGAAGAGATTGTTGATCCCTTTGGTTTCACCTTCTTTTCCCTCCTCTATTCCAATTATTCTTAGGTTAGCTCTCTTGAAATGGGCCCATATTTCTTCAATGTCAGATTCCTGCTGTTGGGTTTTTTTTTTTCTAAATTAGAAACTATGCGTTCATTTTTAGAATGATCATCTTCAAGAAGCAAGATTCTATTCTCCATGTGGTCTAATCTGTTGTTTATACTTTGAATTGAGGCCTTTACTTCATTAATTGCATCCTTTATCTCTTTTTGACTCTCTCTAAATTCTTTTCAAAAGTCCTCTATTATTTCTAAAGTTATTTTCCTAATTTGATCTTCTAGAGATCTTTGGATTTCTGTGTTATCAGATTCTGATGTTGTGGGGTTGTTGGCATTCACTGCTCCATTGTTATTTCTCTTTCCCATGATTTTGGTGATTTTGGAAGTTTGTGCCTTCTCTGGGCTCTTCCCTGAGTCACTACGAGTTTACTTAAGATGCTCTGGATCTCGAGTCTGTGGTATCTCAGTCACCACTACTCCTTTACTGGTTTGTATCACAAAATCTCAGACCCTGGGAGTCAATCAAGGCTGCTTATACCGTGGGGGGTGCCAAGTTGGGCGTTCTCCAGTGGGGAGTTGTGACTATGGTATGATATCTCTGCCACTGCCACTCCTCCACTGGGCTGCACTGCTAAAATCTCCGACCCAGGGAGACTATCTGCGCAAGACCCTGGGAGTGCAGTACTGGGATTTCTCCCCTAGGGGCCGCAATTTGACTCACAGTTGTTGAGTGTGCTGATGGAGCTGTAGTGAACTCTGTGGATTCGCTGTTGCCGCCACTGGCAATATGGCACCACTACCACGCCCTCAGCCGTGATGCAGCGTATTTCTTCTCTGGTTTTGAACTCTGCTCTGAGTCCTTGCCAGTTGTGCTGTGCCCGGCCCTTGGGAGCTTTAGATGTTCCCTGCACCAACAAAACTGCTGACTGCCACCCAGCTGTTCAGCACCTGCTCACCTCGGCTCGCTGTCCACCCCTCCTCTCAGGCGCCTGGTGGCTGGTTGAGTGGGTTGGTCTAGGGCCGTCCCGTGAACTCGCCGCTGCCGCCAGCAGTAAGACGCTGCTTCTGCATCCTAGGCCGCGAGGCCAGAGTACCTCCTCTCTGGATTTGAGCTCTGTTTTGAGTCTCCCTCCTCTCTGGAGCCTGGTGCTGCTAGGGGAGATGTAGGCCGCGCCGCTCCGGCCGCTCTGCGCCACGGCTCTGGCTGCTCCGCACCACAGCTCTGGCCGCTCCGGCTGCTCCGGCTGCTCTGCACCGCAGGTCTGGCCACTCTGGCTGCTCCGGCCGTTCCGCGATGCGGCTTTGGCTGCTCCAGCTGTTCTGGCCGCTCCGCTCTGGCTGCTCTGGCCGCTCCGCTCCGGCTGCTCCAACCGCTCCACTCCGCGGCTCCGGGCACTCCGCGCCGCCGCTCCGGCCAATCCGCGCTGTGGCTCTGGCTGCTCCAGATGTTCTGGCCACTCTGCTCGGCTGCTCTGGCTGCTCTGCTTGGCTGCTCTGAACTGCGGCTCCAGCTGCTCTGCACCGCGAGTCTGGCCACTCCGGCTGCTCCGGCAATTCCGCGACGCGGCTCTGGCTGCTCCAGCTGTTCTGGCCGCTCCGTTCGGCTGCTCAGGCCGCTCCACTCTGCGGCTCCCCCCAATCCGTGCTGCGGCTCTGGCCGCTCTGGCTGCTCCGGCCGCTCCGCACCGCGCAGGCACGGCACTTCGGGCTGGGTTTTTTCCGGTTTCTTGTTTTTCCAGCCCTTTTTCTCTGTCCCTTGTATTTACCGTTTTTATTTCTTTGCTGGTGGTGGTTTCTGGCTCTGAAAGGCACTGGTTTTATGGTAGTAGAGTTGGATTGTTAACGGGACTTGTAAGTGCCGCTTTCCTCTGTCGCCATCTTCCCGGAAGTCAGTATGTTTTTTTGTGTGTGTGAATTTTGTTTCCCCAAGATCAGATAATTTTATTGAAATATTTGAAAGAATAGTTTTGATCATACTTAATAAGGCCAGTCTTGTCCTGTTGCTAAACTTAGAAACAAAATCATGCACATGCATGAATACCCACAAAGGAAACCAAAGATAAATAAATTTCCCATGAATTAAGATGAAAAACATTCTCAGAAAAATGTCAGCAACACAAATCCAAAAAATAGATATTAAATACAACCAAACCAAGTGGTGTTTAGTCCAGAAATTTAAGGTGTATAATATTGAAAAACTAATCAATATAGACCATTATATCTAAATGCTAAAAAAAGAAAATAATAATATCAATTTATACAGAGAAGAAATTTGGTAACATTGACCACCATTACATAGTAAAAACTCTGCAAACTAGGACTAAATGGAAGCTACATAACCTTATTTAAAACATGTTTTATGCTTGAATTTTAAGTAGCAGAACCTTATGATCAAGAGTTGTTTTGCTTAACAGGAATAACATCAAATACATTCAGGAGAAATGGTGATTGCTGATTCCTTATGCTGACAGTAGCAAACATTTGTCACAATTATGTTTTTTATTTTATTTTATTTTTTTAATTAATTTATTTATTTTTTAAATTGGTGGATTGTAGTCATATATCAATCACATTGGAGTACAAGACTTGAGAGGATATACAAGCACACATCATCCAATTAGCCCTCCTCCAGCCCCCATCCCATTCCCTCCCCCTCCCTCCATCCCACGCTTCTTTGGTGATTTACTTTGATACATTTGTTTATGTACCGCCTGTGTTTTAAAGAGGCTCCGTCCTCCAGTATTACATTCCCTCTGATTGGTCACATTAGTTGCTTCACTATAGGGCCCTTTCTATAGCTCAACCTCTTCCTGTTGCCCTTTTCCTCCTAGTTATTGCTGATTAAGAGAAGCGTCTGATTTATATTTTCTGCGATATTTCTCTGTGCATGCCATGTTGCAGGTACCAATCCCACTCTTGATGGTCCCAGTAGTGGCCTGGCTACTCAGTGGACTGATCCAGACCTCGCTGGCTCAAGCGGCGGCCTTGCCTCATGGGAGGCCCCAGTTCTGGTCTTGCTGGCCCCTGCACCAGTCTAACCCCTAAGCTGGCTTTGGTCCCGGCCTTGGAGGCCGCAGGAGTGAACTTGCCTCATGCCAGGCTCCGATGCTGGCCATTGGCCCCTGCACCGGCCTAACCCCTTGGCAGGATTCCAATCCCAGCCTCAGAGGCCCCAGCACCAGCCTAGACTCACGGCAGGCTCCGATGCCGGCCTCCCTGGCCCCAGCACCGGCCTAACCCCTCGGCAGGCTCTTATCCTGGCCTCGGAGGCCCCAGTATCGGCCTTGCCTCACAGCAGACTCCAATGCCGGCCTCGCTGGCCCCAGCACCAGCCTAACCCCTTGGCAGGCTCTTATCCTGGCCTTGGAGGACCCAGTACCGGCCTTGCCTCAAGGCAGGCTCCAATGCCAGCCTTGCTGGCCCCAGCACCGGCCTAACCCCTCGGCAGGCCCCGATGCCGGCCTTGGAGCCCCCAGCACTGGTCATGCCTCATGGCAGGCTCCGATGCCGGCCTCACTGGCCCCAGCTCCGGTCTAACCCTTTGGCAGGCTCTACTCCCGGCCTCGGAGGCCCTAGTACCATCCTTGCCTCATGGCAGGCTCCGGTGCCGGCCTCGCTGGCCCCAGCACAGGCCTAACCCCTCAGCAGTCTCTTATCCCGGCCTCAGAGGCCCCAGCACCGGCCTTGCCTCACGGCAGGCTCTGATGCCGGCCTCGCTGGCCGCAGCACCGGCCTAACCCCTCGGCAGGCTCTTATCCTGGCCTCGGAGGCCCCAGTACCAGCCTTGCCTCATGGCAGGTTCCAATGCCGGCCTCGCTGGCCCCAGCACCAGCCTAACCCCTCAGCAGGCTCCAGTCCTGTCCTCGGAGGCCCCAGCACCAGCCTTACCTCACGGCAGGCTCTGATGCTGGCCTCGCTGGCTCAGCACCAGCCTAACCCCTCGGCAGGCTCTTATCCTGACCTCGGAGGCCCCAGTACTGGCCATGCCTCACAGCAAGCTCCGATGTTGGCCACTGGTCCCGGCGCCTGCCTAACCCCTCAGCAGGTTTCGATCACTGTCTCTGTGGTTATTATTTCAAAGGTTCCAGGTGTAATGTGTCAGATCTCTGCCTCCCCTGAGTACTGGCCACTGGCATTGCCACTGCCTCCACCATTTCAAATCCTTCCCAGGCTCTTTTTCCACTCTGAATGTTGTCCAGTGTTCCTAAGCATGCGTGATGGTAGCATTTGACATTTGGTGTAATTTCTCCAAAAAAAATAAAGTTGGTAGGATCTGGTTTCTGCTTCTCCTGAATACAAGTCTCCACCACCATCGCAGAGAACTCTTTCAACACCGCCTTTCTCCTTGGTCTCCGCTAAACTCTCTCCTTACAGGTGATGTCCAAGATTCTTAACAATATAGAGAAATAGCAGTCCTCTTTCACGGGGAATTTTTCCATAAGTTCCAGTGCATTTAGATAAGTTTTGTCTGCATCTCCAGTGTCCTGGCATCCATAACGGCTTTCTTACCTCCTCTCTGATATTTTTCTTTTTCTTTTTCTGTTCCTTTTTTTTTTTTTTTTTAATAAGAGAAGACAGTATATGTGGTTTGAGGAGGTAGTGGGATCAGGCACTCAGTAGCACTGTAACCCTGTTGGTTTCCCCATGGGTCCAGAGTGATCTGCCCTACTCTGCCTGGGGCCCAGTGTCCCAAGACCCGGGCCCCAGCTGGCCTGCTCCTCGAGACCCCTGCCCGGAACCCAGGGTACTGAGCCCGGTTTCTCCAGGGGTCTGGCGTGTTACGTGCATTTTGGCCCAGGGCCCAGAGTCTCGTGACCCAGGCCCTGGCTGACGTGCCCTGCCTGACCCCCGCCCGGGTCCCAGGGTACTGGACCCGGCTTCTCCAGGGGTCTGGTGTGCTACACGCAGTTCGGCCTGGGGCCCAGAGTTCCGCGACCGGGCCCCGGCTGGCGTGCACCACGCGGGACCCCTGCCCAGAACCCAGCGTCTTACTGGGCCCGGTTTCTCCAGGGGTCTGGCCTGGAAGTATGTTTTTAAAATAGTGCCGGGTGTGGTGGTACACGCTTGTAATCCCCGCGCTTGGGAGACAGAGACAGGAGGATCGTGCAGGTTTGAAGCCAGCCGCTGTTTTAAGAGACCCTGTTTCCAAAAATTAAAAAAAAAGTATAAAATAGGTCTGGGAGTATAGCCCGGAGGTAGAAGGGCTTCCAGGAACCCCAGTACCACCAATAAATAAATAAATAAATAAATAAATAAATAAATCAGCTGGGCATGGTGTTCCATGCCTGTAGTCCCTATTTTTGGGAGGCTGAGATAGGAGGGTCACAGGTTCACTACTAGCCTCAGCAACTTAGCAAGACCCTGTTTCAAAAATAAAAAGTGTTAGGGTGTAGCTGAGAGGTAGAATACCCTTCTGTTGAATCCCAAGTACAAAAAATTAAAAAAGAACCTTATCAAAGTATCAAACACACTCGGTCCTCTACAGTTACTTGTTCTACTTATAGACCAGTACATTTTACTTGTTCTTTTTTTTTTTTTTTTTTTTTTTGCGGGTCTGGGGATAGAACCCAGGGGCATTCGACCTCTGAGCTACACCCCCTGTCCTATTTTATTCTTTATTTTGAAACCAGGTCTCACTAAGTTGCAGAGGGCCTCACTAAGTAGCTGAGGCTGTCACAGGAATGGCGATCCTCCAGTCTCAGCCTCCCAAATGCTGGGATTATAAGTGTGCATCACCATATCCAGCTGTTTTACAACATTTTAAAGAGGAGCTAATAGGGATATATCTAGAACATACTGAGATATCCCCCAAAGCAGAATGTTAACATTTTTAAAACAGTTGATTTATATCCAGGAAAGAGGAGAAACACTAAATAATATTATTAATTTTAATTGCCATCCAAGTTCAAATTATTTATACTAAAGTCTTTACAAAATATACACTTGAAAAAAGATCAGCATCCATTTAGTCTCAACCAATGGCACAAACAAACAAACAAGCAACAACAACAAAAACTCCAAATACTCTTCCAACCTTGGGCTTGAAAAGTCCAAGGGCCATTGCAGTGAATTAGCTCTTTCTAAGTGGTCAGCGCTGACCTCTAGTGGCAAGCATGATGAATTACAACTCCGTTTTTAGGTGACCCCAGGGAAAGCACCCAGGCCAGGGCAGAGTTTTGTTAAGAACAGTTCTGGCAGCTGACAGCTGTAATTGCCAAATGGGATGTGTGTATGTGTGTGTGTGTGTGTGTGTGTGTGTGTGTGTGTGTGTGTGTGTGTGTATTCCTAATAGAAATCTGCAAAGGGCGTTGATGGAGCTCTATTGAAACATTAATACAGATCCATGGCCTCAGGAGTCTGCCACACATACAGACGAAGAAGAGTAAGCTCAATGATATAATGATATCCCACATTCTCCTATATTCACTTTATATTTCCTAGGGAGCTGATGAATACGTTGGTCAGTCAGTTAAAAACTGAATTGGAAAGCCGGGCGTGGCGACGCAGGCTTGTAATCCCAGGATTCCGGAGGCTAAGACAGGAGGATCACGGCCAGACAGCCTCAGCTACTTGGTGAGGCCCTTTGCAACTCAGTGAGACCTATTTCAAAATAAAGAATAAAAAAATAGGGCAAGAGGTGTAGCTCGGAGGTTGAATGTCCTGGGTTCCATCCCCAGACCCCCCCCCCAAAAAAAAAGAATTGGGAACTCCCCTATGAGGAAAAGCAATCAAACCTATAGAATGGCACAAAAGAAACAAAAAGACAGAAAACACTGAAAATTAATAGTGAAGAGGGGACTCAAGTTTAATTTATGTTTCTGTCTTTTATGAGAAATGGAACTTATAAGCAATAAAAATAAGGAGAAAGAATGCAGAAAAGCTGTATCAGGTGACTACCAGTTTCGGGTTCTAAATTTCTTAAGGGGTAGGGAATACAGGTGATCTTAAGGATAAATTAGCTATTCCAATCCTATCATTTTTAATATGCTTTTATTGGTCCATTATAATTATACAGCATCATAAGGTTCAGAGTGATAGAAACACACATGTACACAGGACTTGGTGTGTTGCCTTCCTCATCCCACCCTGCTCCCTCCTCCTCATACATCTTGAGATTGATTTTGACAACTTCATATATGAATATAGCATTATATGAACTGCTTCCTTCATCAAGCCTCCTTCTTCCCCTCCCACAGCCCTTCCCCCAACCCCCTTCCACTCTTTTTTTTTGGGGGGGGGGGTCTAGGGATGGAACCCAGGGGCATTCAACCTCTGAGCTACACCCCCTGCCCTATTTTTTATTCTTTGTTTTGAAACAGGGTCTCATTCAGTTGCAGAGTGTCTCACTAAGTAGCTGAGGCTGTCCACAAACTGTGATCCCCTGCTCTCAGCCTTCCAAATGCTGGGGTTACAAGCGTGCGCCACCACGCCAGGCTCCTTCCACTCTTTCATTGGTTTCTCTTGTTTACCAAAAGTTCCTTTTGTTTCTCAGTGTCAAGAGAGCATATGACCTTGACTTTCCGAGTCTGGTTGGTCTCACTAAGCCTGACATTCGCTGCTTCATCCGTTTCCCTGAAAATGACATGATTTTGTTCGTCTTTATGGCTGAGCAAAAGTTCATTGTGTGTATATACCACACTTTTGTAATCTCTTAGAGAGAAGTACTTGAGAAAAATATACATTCATCCCTGCCTGATACAAATGGAAAACGTGTGAAGGTGATACTGAATAATTTGTTCTTGTTTTTATTCATCTTCTGGGTTAAACATCAAAATGCCTCTAAAAGATACTTAATTTAAAGGCAATATATTCTTTTGCCTTTCTGTCTTAAATAAAAATGTCAGCCTAATTCAAATTGTTTTTTTGTGGATTCTTCTGCATCTCTCCCTCATTAACACCATTTGTTGCTGTTTTCACAACCAGGCAGCAAAGCCAGATGGGCTGTTTAAGGCTGTGTTCCTGGAACATCTAAAAGTGAGAAGTAGGAGAGTGGAAATTTATGGGAAATCCCTTTTATTCCAGATCTCCATCTAGGGCTTTCAGAGAGCTTGGATACATTTCAAATAAACATCCTCCTTTTTAGTATAGTTGATGCATATTTTTTAGCCTCTGGGGGAAACAGTGATCTGCTAAAAATGTCATTTTTCAGCTAAATTATAATTTGCTAATCCCTTAAGGTCATCTGACAGGCTTCATGGCTATTCTGACAGACTTCAATATGTTTTAAATAAAATTGAGAGAAATTTGATTGGGGAAAAGTAAAATGGCATAGAGTGAGTGGTATTGCTTATCTGATACTCCTATTTTAACATATTAAGTAGAAATAAAATACATTATAGCATGTAATAAACTCTTTTTAAACATGAACACAGGAACTAGGCTTTAATGATCAACTGACTATTCATTATAAATAACCAGAGAGAAATACACCAAGTGCTGTGTGCATATATGTTTGCACCATGTTGAACCTCATTCTGATGTATAATTACAATGCACCAACAATAGAGTAAGATTAATTTTCAAAAAGTACCATTCTGAAACAAAGAATTTGTTTATAAAGAGAAAATTAAACTGGGCGTGGTGACGCATGCTTAATAACCCCAATACTTGGGAGGCTGAGACAAGAGAATTATAGGTTTGCGGCCAACCTCAGCTAGTGAGTCCTTCTGTAACTTAGTGAAACTGTTTCAAAATAAAAAATAACGCACCAGAAAATTAAAAATAATAAATAGTAATAAATAGGGCTGGGGGTCTAGCTCAGAGGTAGAATGCCCCTGGATTCAATCCTCAGTACTAATGTGTGTGTATAAATATATGTGCATACGACTTCCGGGAAGATGGCGACCGAGAAAAGCGGGGCTTAAGAGCCCCGCTAACAACAAATATCCATTACCACAAAATCAGCGCCTCTCAAAGCCAGAAAACAACATCACCAGAGAAACAAAAAAAATTACCAGGCTCCAGAGAGAAAGCGGACTGAGAACAGAGCCACAGAGGATATCCTCACGCCCGAGGACGCGGCAGATGCGGCAGCAGCGCCATACTGCCGGTGAATTCACGGGACGGCCACAGCAAGCCGAGGGGAGCCGCTGCGGAACAGCCAGGCGGGATTTCTCGGCGCAGAGGACATCTAAAGCTCCCAGTGTCTGAGCTCAGCACACGCTGCAGGGATTAAGAGTGGAAATCAAAACCAAGGAAAAAAAAAAATGCCAGCCCAACAGCCGAGGGCGTAGCAGCGGCGCCATATTGCGACCGGCGGCAGCAGCACGGAACTAACTACAGCTACATCTGTGTACTCAAGAACAGTGAGTCAAATTGCGGGCCACAGCGGAGAAATCCCAGTACTGTACTCACTGGGACTTGACCCAGTGGGAGAGGGGCGGTGGCAGTGATATCACACCATAGGAGAACGTGCAACCTGGCACCCCCCACGGTCTAAAGCAGCCTCTATCGACTCTCTGGGTCGGAGACTCTGTGATAAAACCCAGTAAAGGAGTAGTGGGGTCTGAGATACTACTGACTCGAGATCCAGAGCACCTTAAGTGTAGTCATAGTGACCCAAGGGAAGAACCCAGAGAAGGCACAAACTTCCGAAATCATGGGAAAGAGGAATAATACTGGAGCAATTAATGCTCACAACCCCACAACATCAGAACCTGATAAAACAGAAAATCAGAGATTTCTAGAAGATCAAATCAGGAAAATAACTGTAGAAATGATAGAGGTGCTTCGAAAAGAACTCAGAGAGAGCCAAAAAGAGATAAAGGATGCAATTAATGAAGTAAAGGCCTCAATTCAAAGCACAAACAACCGATTAGAACACATGGAGAACAGAATCTCGCTCTTAGAAGATGATCATTCCAAAAATGAACGCATAGTTTCTAATCTAGAAAAAAATTCCCGACAGCAGGAATCTGATATTGAAGAAATATGGGCCCATTTTAAGAGAGCTAACCTAAGAATAATTGGAATAGAGGAGGGAAAAGAAAGTGAAACTAAAGGGATCAACAATCTCTTCAAGGAAGTAATAGCAGAAAATTTTCCAGACATAGAGCAAGAGGTCGATACGCAGGTCCAGGAAACGTATAGAACTCCCTTTAGACAGGATCGGAGAAGAGGATCCCCACGCCACATAATTGTCAAAATGACCAATGTGGAAGCCAAGCAGAGAATCTTAAAGGCAACAAAAGCAAAGGGCCAAGTGACATTCAGAGGCAAACCAATTAGAATCACTCCAGACTTCCCAAACCAAGTTATGAGAGCCAGAAGGGCTTGAAGTAACATATTCCCAATTTTGAAAGAAAACAACTTCCAGCCAAAAATTTCCTACCCAGCAAAACTTTCTATCAAATTAGATGGAGAAATAAGAAGCTTCCATGACAAACAGAAACTGAAGGAATTTATGTCTTCAAAACCAGCACTAGAGAAAATACTCAAAGAGATTAACTACAAAGAAGAAATAGGTAACACACATCAGAACTAGAGAAACAAGATTTTCCATCCAACAGACAACTAAGATTGGTTATCTGTGGAGATTCATTATTTATGTTAGTCTGTTATCTATCTCTAAAGGGTATTGTTTGCCTTTATTGTTGTTAATTTTTAGGATTTCTAGTTGGAATATTAATATACCTTCAGATATAGCATTTGGAAATATTTTATCCCATTCTATTAGTAACTCTCAACTCTGTTTACATTGTCTTTGGATATACAATATGTTTTTTATTTTTTAGGGAGTTTGTATACTCTTCTGTTGCCTGTGCCATTGAAATCATAACCAAGAAATCACTGCCAATTTCAATGTTGTGAGGTTTTATGACCCAGATTTTCTCCTAAAAGTTTATAGTCTTAAGATTTATATTTAGGTCTTTTATCTATTTTGAGTTAATACTTGTATATGGGATTAGGTAAGGGTCCAATTTTATTCTTTTCCATGTAATTATTATGTTTCAACAATATTTAGTTAAAAGATTATTATTTCCACCACCAAATGTTCGTGGAAACCTTGTCAAAAATAACTTGACAATATAGGGAAGAATTTAGCTCTAGGCTTTTATTTAACTCCAATGGTTTATATATCTGCCTGTAGAATAGTACTACACTGTTTCAATTATTGTAGCTTTATATGGTTTGAAATCAGAAAATATATATCTTCTAGCTTTGTTCTTTTTCAAGATCGATGTGGGTACCTAGAGTCCATATTCCATATTAGGATAGATTTTTTTTCTGAAAAATAAATACATAAATATATGATAGTTTCACCTAAAAAATAGAAAAAAATAGATTCTCTGGTAAGAAAGAAAGCAAAAAGAAATATTGAAATGTTATCTTTAAGTCATCAAAAGCTTGGTATCAGACAAATGAAACTGTTATGTGAGATTATCATTTTTAATTTTGGATAAATTGCTATAATACTAGATGTCAACTACTAAGCCAAGCATAGGAGGGGGGGATAGGGAGAGAACGGGATGGGGATCGGGTGGTGGCTGACTGGGCAATGTGTGCATGTATGTCTACAAAAGTATATATCCCACTATGATGTATGAATACAGTGCACCAATTAAAAATAAATATGAAAAAAAGAAAAAAAAATATATGTGCATACACAATACATAGATGATAGATAGGTAGATAGACTATAATACCAATAACATAAAATATTATAAATTCATAATATAAAACCCTGTGAAGATTTTTTAGTCTTAGCATTACTATGTGAATATTAATTATTATTGGACAAGGGTTCTACCTCCGAGCTACACCCCAGCCCTATTTTTTATTCTTTATTTTGAAACAGGGTCTCACTGAGTTGCAAAGGGCCTCACTAAGTAGCTGAGGTTGTCTGAGAACTATGATCCTTTTGTCTTAGCCTCCCAAATGCTAAGATTACAAGCATCTGCCACCTGGATCTATTTTATTTTTATTTAGAAACAAGGTCTCTCTAGGTTGATGAGAGTCTCACTACTTGCTGAAACTGCCCTCAAACTGTGATCCTCCTGTCTCAGCTTCCCAAGTACTGGGATTAGAGGCATGCCAGCATGCCTGGCTGAAAATATCAGACTTGATAAGTTTAGACCACCAGCTTCCACTGGAAAGAAGATTCATTAGTAATAATTCTGTCGCCATAAGCAGTGCAGGCCGATGTGGGATGACTTTGCTAGAGAGCTTGAAACCAGCAACATTGCATGGAAACTTTATAAATGAACATTCACTCATATTTTTGGCTGTGAGAACTTCCTATTTTTTACTGTGACTTTACTTCTAGAAACCTATCCTGAGAACATGCTGAGGCAAGCGAGCATAATATGTATATATACACACACATATATATGTATATATATATAGAGAGAGAGAGAGAGATTATCATTTAAAAGTTATATAAAAATGCCCCTCAAAGTTAAATGAAGTGATTTTGCAACATAGGTTAATGGCTACATTTTTGTACAGGCAGGTTATGGACTATTCTGTGGCCATTATAGATTATGCTTCATAAACCTGTAAAAAAATGAGAAGAGATTCATATTAAACTAGTATTCAGAAAATAAATAACAAGTACATATCCATAAACAAATTTATTTTTATTAAATATGCATAGAAAAATACTAGAAATACAAAAATGGTTAAACATAAATTTAACAGGGTAGTGGATTATTGAGTTTTAACTTGCAGTTGTAGAAAGCTGTTTCTTAAAGATATCTTATGGCAGATAAACAATATATGCTATTATATTTGATCTATAGCTAAATCACTACATTTCTGTCTCTTCAGTTGGAGTTTCAAATAGTTCTTTCATTTTCTCTCTCTCAGCATGCATCCTGTGCCAGACTGCAAGAACATACAATAAGAAGAAAGTTTAATGTACAGAATTCCTTATAGCTTTTGCATTCGTTTCATTTCTTATTTAACCCTAATAACAATGTCAAAAGGAGGTAGAGTATAGGTATTACAAACTTCTTGAATTTTCCTGTTATTAATACTGAAAATTTAGTATTTTCATGAAAGCCTTCCTCTTACATGCACCTTTCCTCCAGCCAATTGCCACACTACCTCATATTGTTTTATATCACTTGAAAGTTTCTCAGGTCATTTATGGCTTCATTACTTGTTTAATGTTTCAGTCTCTTGCTACCACCACTCACCAGAATGAATCTTCATGAAAAAGGACCTTGCTCTCTCTCCTCCCCACTACTACTCCCCCCCAAAACCAGAAGTAGAGCTACCCGGAGTGGCATTTAATAAATATGGACACATATATGAATGAATGAACAAGATCTTTCTGAAATTTTTTTCTCCTGTAAAATGAAGACAATCATATTTTTCTTGTAGACTCATTACAAATATCACATTAGGTAATAAGTGAAAAAAAATCTTATCTTAAAAATGTTGTCATTTACGACTCTCCTGCTTACTAATTTTAGCATGTGGGCTCCTGGACAATGATTTTGCCATGTCATGGTAATATTGCCAGAATTATATTCCAAGAGCTTCTGAGAAACTTTTCAAAAACTCAAAGTCACATTTTGCATACAAGTAAATTTATCTTTAAATAACTCCAAATAAAAGCACTTGGATCCATATCTGTAAGAAATAACAGCAGTTAATATTTGCTCTAAATATACAAACCATGTGACTATTGAAGAAAAGCAAAACAGATAAGCTCCTGTAGATGACTGAGGCCATGCCTGATAATACTCTTTAAGTGCTCAGAGAAATAAATCACCAATTGTCAAATAACCAAGGATCATTTCTTGAAGACTTACCCTGCTAGGTGATATGCTAACAAATAGAACAACTCTACAACTGGCAAGTACATAGATGATTTTTTTGGTTTCACAAAGGGATGCTCGATCCCAAAGAAAACAAAGACTATGTTTTGACTTTCATGATTTGTGGAACCCCCAAAGATTTACAATTCTATAAATCAAAACATTGTCACATTTTAGAGCTCCAGAGAGGCGAAAGGAATTTTCAAAAACATATAGCCGTTTGGTGGCTCAGTCACATACACCATCTAATTCTGACAAACCCAGTGGCCACTACTGAAGTACTTGAAGGGCTTTGGCTTTGTTCAAACGTGGTGTGGTTTGGGAGCAAGCTAAAAAATATATACAGTGTTTATCCCCCTTGGAATACAGTTCACTTATTAGTTAGTTGGGTCAATCGATTTTCAAACCGACTCTGACGTATCCTAACTTGAAAATAGAGATAATAATGACAATTATCTATTTTCCCACTTAGTGCCTCCTGAAGCCTTATTCTTTCTACCAACTTTCATATAGCACCCACATGCTTTATTCTAAATGTTTTGCACAAGCTGGGGGTGGTAGCCCATGCCTGTAATCTCAGTACTTGGAAAGCTGAAACAGGAGGATTATAAATATGAGGACAGACTTTGCAATTTAGCAAGACTCTGTTTCAAAATAAAATATAAAAAAAGGCTGGGGTAGATCAGTGGTAGATGGCCCTTGGGTTTCTTTCCCAGTACCTCAAGGGAAAAAACAAAATGTTTTGCACAAGTAAATGATTTCCTAGCCAGGTATCATGGCACATGCCTGTAATCCCAGTACTTGGAGACCGACAGCCAGAGTGCATTAACTTAACAAAACCCTGTTTCAAAACAAAAAATGAAATTTAGGGGTATAACTCTATAAGAGAACACCCATGCGTTCAATCCCCAATACCATATCACACACAAAATATATCTCATTAATCCTGCCTTTGAAGAAAGAAAAATCTGACTAAAATTCTTTTATTGTAAATCCACACTAGAATGGTAGAAATCTCTTTGCATTTGCCTGCTGTGACCTGGCTGTGTGTAATCTGACTTGATTTTCTGCTAAATTATATTCAAACTCTTTCTCTGTTAGACTCTTTTAATTTTAATTGAATATTTTTAAAAAACTGATTGATATTTGTAGTATGTATGACTATATAGTTACAGACAAAATGGAAAAAAACATATAAAAGGTTTGTGACACATCTTGAGAAAATACATTCTTTTCAATACAGGAAGAGACTTTCAACATTATATGTTAACTTCCCATTTTGACAACTAAACACTATATGCTACTATGTAAAACTAATAAAATAAAAGTGAAAATTTAGATTGTTTATAATAATTTTATTTCTTGTCATAATTGTGTATTATAAATGACAGTTTTTACAGAAAATTCATGATTACATGAAACATGAATACCCAGAAGTCCCAATAATATATTACTTACAGTACTATGAAATGAAGTGTAATGGATAGAAAAAAAAGTCAAACTCTACTATTTTAGTGTTAGAATTTCCAGCAAATATTTATTTTTATTAGGTAAACCATAAATGTGTAGAGAAAATATTAAATCCTTTGTTAAGCAGACTGTTTAATTCAGCCAGAATTATTTTCTGTTCTGTAGCCATTTGGATGTAGATTACTAAAACATAAATCTAACCAGAAATCAGCCTTTTATTTCTGGCCCAAAAGTGTGTGTGTGTGTGTGTGTGTGTGTGTGTGTGTGTGTGTGTGTGTGTGTGTATGGAACCTAGGGGCATTCCCTGCCCTATTTTGTATCCTTTATTTTGAAACAGGGTCTCACTGAGATGCAGACGGCCTCAATAAGTAGCTGAGGCTGTCCATGAATCGCAATCCTCCAGTCTCAGCCTCCTAAATGCTTGGATTACAAGCGTGCACCACCACGCCTGGTGGAAACTTTTTACTTAAGTCAATAATTATTTTTGAGTCCCTATTATTGCTCAGCATTGCTCTAGGACCAAATACTAGTTGCAGAAAACCATTCATGGACTATTACTCTGTATGAAAATTCTGAGCTATTTGGAATTTGTTGGAAATTTAAAGTAAATTTTTCACATCAGTTTCTCCTCAGGCAAAAATGTTTGGAACCTTTACACAATTTAACTCAAAATGAAATTTATAGTAAGGACCTTTACAAAAGTTTTTTCATTGTATTAAAGATTAGCCAGGATGGCCCACTGTCTTCAGTAAAGATCTTCAGACCACATCACTTGGAAGTGATTTCAAAGAAGCTTCTACTATTTAGATCACTGCATCCCGTTTTCTCATGCTGGAGGATAAGTCAACCATCAACCAATGAGGGATGAGATCTTAAAGCTGCACTCATGGTCACACCTATTTGGAACATTAGTTCAGTTTCGTATTTTTTCACCTTGCATATATCTATATATGTTCCCTTCCTATTAGTTTTGTCACATTAATTTGCATGCAGAAACCGTATCTTGTTTACCTGTGTATCCCATTGAATCTTAAAACAACACGTATGCAATATATTCAAGAAATACTTTATGTTTAAGTATAAATTTTTAAATACAACAAAAATAGGCGGTCACTAGGAACTATTTTTCAGCATAGCATTACTCCATAATCTATTAGCTTTAAAAATATTTAGCTTATGATTCTTTTGGTCATAACTTATGCTGGACTCAAGTAAATGGTCTTGTCTTGCAAATGCCTCTGTAGTCAACTGGCAGGTCTACTGAGGACTGGCTGGTGCAGTGGCCTCAGATAGGATGATTCATCTCTGTTCCATATGGTCATTCATCCTCTATCAGGATAGCCTGGGTTTGTCCAAGATTTCAATAGATGGGGCAGAACTATGTAAGATCATTCGAAGTCTGTATGCAGAACTGGGATGGTAATTTTCACTGTACTCTATTGGCTAAAGAAAGTCATGAGGCCAGCCCAGATTCAAGAAACTAGGAAACAGACTTTGCTTCTTGATGACAGAATTAGTATTCCAGAATTTTTATAAAGGCCATAACGTTCCCATTTTTTTCTGTCTTTCCTAAGGCAAGGCTTTTCTACTTTTACTAAAAACATCATTTTATTTTTAAATCAGTTATATATTTGTTTCTTCAACAAATATTTATTGAGTAAAGGCCATGTGCAAGGTATCATGTTAAGTTCTGGGGATATTAAGAATATGGCTCTACTCAAAATCACAGAAGACATAGAAGTAATTACAACAAACTGTTTTCTTAGACAGTGCTTGGAGAATGTACAAATAGACAAAATGATTAACCCTAAAAAAGAGATAGCTTACTCAAAATAAGCAGTGGTGAAACTCAATATTTGCCACCAAGTAGGAGTTCACCCAAAATAAATAGTTGGCAGCTGGTTACCTATGGCTTAAGTGATGCAGGTGATTAAAATATCATGGAGAATCCTGGGAATAGGGAGTAACTCAGCTTGGAGGCAAAACATAAGGTCAGTATAACTGAGTGGAGAGATAAGGATAAAGCATATAGAAGAGGCAGGCAAAGAAGGACTCTAAGCATCCTTTTATGGACTTTACACTCTCATATTTTAGTTAATGAAGCGCCCTTGAGTGACTGAGCAAGGAAGTTGCATGGTCAGTTTTGAAGGTTACAAAATAGATGGAACTGAAAGCATCAAGTTAAGTGAGGTCAATCTAACTCAGAAAATCAAGGGCCACATGTTTTTGCTCATAGGTGGAAGCTAGAGCCAAAAAAAAAAAAAGAAGACCTCATAAAAATTAGGAAACCAGTAAAGTAGAAAGTGGTCAAGGGAGGAAGGAAAAGAGAAAGTATTGGAAGGAAACAAAGCAAATACTATTATGTGCATATATGGATATATTGCTATGAATCTCAGTGTCAGATACAATTATAATGTACCAATAAAATTATTTTAAAACATTGTGTGTGTGTGTGTGTGTGTGTGTGTGTGTGTGTGTGTTTACTGGGAATTGAACCCAAGGGTGTTCTACCTCTGAGCTACATCCCTAATTACGTTTTGTTTTTACTTTGAAATGGCTCTTGCTATGTTGCCCAGGGTAGCCTTGAACTTGAAATTTTCCTGTGTCAGCCTCCCAAGAACTAAGATTACAGGCAACAGAAAAAAAATTAAAGAGGTACAAAAGTGAAAGGTAAGTTTAGAAGACCAAGATCTGGAAGAAATAGAGCCCAGATAAAAATATAAGCCTGTCTGCTTAGAAACAGAGACACTAACTCTACTTAATAGCGTAGAAGGCAGAAAACATTTAATAATTACACAAATTTTAAAAGTGATTTACTTTGAAGAATTTATCTTGATTTCTAAGGAGTCTTTCAAAAAGGAGAAATAATTTTAAAACAGAGACTTTAATTCTAAGTAGAACACTTAATAAGTACACAAATTTTTTAAAATGACTGACTTTAAATTGGTTTTCATTTCTACTGAGACTGTCAGAAAAGGAAAATTAAGTTAATGCACCAAAAGGCAAGAGCTTGAGCTAACTAGAACAAAAGGTGGTGCCAGTGCTTGTCTTGCCTGAAAGGACATAGAGTTTGCTTCCTAGAAGTTATCCTTTCCAAGCATCCAGCCTAGTGGGTTTTCTAGATTTGCCTTCTACCTCCATTCCTTCAATTCTGTGGAAAGTTTTATTGTTGATTTTGGAGGTTCCTAAGAGTAAACTACTCTAAGCTAAGAAGCAGCAAAGTTTCCGTTGTAGGCATTTGCTCATCAAGTTTTCCTGCCCTCCACTTGCAGTTGAAATTTTTTCTTATTGTTTGTGTTGTTCTGGGTATTAAACCCAGGACCATCTACCTCCAAGATATACCTCCAGCCTTTTTTCTTTTACTTTTTTATTTTGAAAAATTTCTCAGGTTGACCAAAAACCTGAGATCTAGCCTCATAAGTACTGGGATTCCAGGATTACAGGTGTGTGACTTCACACCCAAGTTTGCTGCTGGATTTTTAAGTGAAACACCAGAAGGTAATTGAAAACAAAAGCCAAGTTATAACGATAAGACAGAAAGAGAGAAAGAATCTGCATGACCCCAACCTGTCTATCCTTCAAGACTCATTTGAGCCATTTTTGCACATTTCTTGATCATTCCATGCTACCTGCTGCATCAGGGACCTATTGCCCATGCAGCTCTCTATACCTGGAAGGCTCTCTGCCCCATCCCTCCCCCAAGGTAACTTCCTTTCTTTTTTCAAATGTCGTGGCTCAAACATTGTATTCCTTGTCTTGCCTGTAAGAACAAAACCCAGAACTCTATGAAGTTTGTTCTGTTATGTTCTTTCTTAGAACAACATTTTCTGCATCCATGGCATTGATCTCAGTTTGTACCACGGTGATAATTCAGTTGAGATCCACCTCTCCCATAGACTGAAAGCTTCCTTAGGGCAGAGTGAATCTGGTTTTGCTCCCATTGTATTCCTGCTGCCTCACACTGGGCTTAACTCATAATAGGTGCTGCTTCTATGTGGAGTGATTAATGCGGAAACCCTGGCATAAATTAAGAAGTAATCTATGGTGGGTTTATTTCAGGAGAAATGTTACTTAAACAGTTCTAAATGATACACTTTAAATATGGCAATGCTGTGAAATCAGGTGTTCTCTCGCCAGAGGGAAGACATAGTTTGAAAAGATTCTTTCCTGTCTTCCCTCAATCTGCTTCCAGAGTGGGGTGGACAGATCACCCAGATGGGAGACAAGGTAGTTCCGTCTCAAGGATCACTTAGACTCAGGCTCCAGCTTCTCCCTGAATCAGTGCCAGGTGTGGTGGTGGCTTTTGCGATGCACATGGCTTTCCTATGAGGTCATTACTGATGGAAACTATCAACACCTCTGCCCCTCGGGAAGGGTAAGAAGTCAGCTCCATTCAAATAAGCATTCCTCGGGCTCCTGCTTCGGAAACACTCCTGCAGATGTTTTAGTTCAGGGGAGCAGGATAAGAGATGACTCTGAGGGGTGAAAATCAGAACAGAACCAATTCATCTGTCGGGGGAGCATTTCTACGTGTCTTCATACTGTCCTTTTTATCATCCCCTCAAGTCTGAGCTACCTGGCAATGAGATGCCAAGTATATGCCAATCCACTCTTGGCAGTTATCAGAAAGTGGTCATGCTTCATCTCCCATGGAATAAGATTTGTTAGATGGTAAGATGCTTTCTTTACCTGCTCATGACATCATATCCATTTTCAAGACTAGTTTATTATAAAAAAATAGTTTTCGTATAATTGTAGGCATTTTCCTTGCTGCTGCCCCATACAAACTGGTTGTAAGCAAATGGATATACAGATTAATATTAACAATAGTACAAATCAATAGGTTATAAGAAGAAATTTCAGGATGAAAAATAAGACCAAGGAAAAATTTATTTGGTTATTTGACTGCCTTGATTTCCTCACAGAACATTTGTGATAGACTAAGATAGCCTCCCTACACGTGTGCACTGCACACCTGCCATGCACTGGGACCCAAGCCTGCCTGTGACCCAAAAGCATGCTGGATATTCCCTGACCATGAGGAGTTTACATTCTGGCAGAAATGTTTGTCAAATGACGAGTGAGAGTGTGGCTGTGCAGGAACAAAGAATGCAAAGAAGATGAAGTATTACTTGAAAGTGTTAGAACAAATTATGTTTGGCAAAGAAATTCTAATAATATGAACATAATTGGAGTGTTTATGAGAAGGAAGAGGCTCATATTACTGCAAGTGATTTTCAAGAAGTTGAAAAAGAAAAGTTGGCATTTTGGAGAATGAAGACTCTTAGAAACTTTTGGAGGAAGCCTTTGAAGTGTTAGTGTGTAGGGTTCTGGTTAACATTCCATGGCAAGACTGAGGGACAGGCTATGGGGGCAGCATTGCCTACTCTTCAAACTGGGCTGTTTATAGGGAAGCTACAGTCAAAACACACCATAGGTATTTTTTTCTGGGCCAGAAAATGTGAGATTCAATAGCCATCTATAGTAGGGAATTAAATTCTCTAAAACATTGTTTTCAAATAACAAAACATTGAAGAATAAAAGGTCACCAAAAATTAAAAAATAAAAAGCTATAGGAAACAGAGGCTAAATGGGGATGGGCGTTGGGAAAAAACACAAATAGACAAAGAAGGGAGAGCTGAGTCCTATTCAAAAGAAAAATTATGCCACAGTGACAAGCCTGCTGTGCTAAAAACCCATTTAGCAAGAACAGCCCAGACCCTCATTTCAAATTTTATCAGAAGCCATGGCCCTAAAGTATCACTGGCGCCTACTGAATTTTCACCAGGGATTTAATAGAAAACATCTGTTCCCTTACTTAAAAGTAAATCAATTGATTAAATCAATGTTTGCTTTCTTCTATCAGAAGCATAGCTGTTTCTTTTTTTTCCCTTCTCTCCTAAATTCTTTAATAACTTACTTCTGCTTGTGAGTTAAAATCTGGCATAAAGGTGTGTCTTTTCTGTGCCTACATGGGGAAATTCACCACAGGTCAAGCTGAAATCATGTCGGAAATCGAGGGATGTAAACAATTTGGTACCATTTCATATGTAAATTAAAAGCTGACCTCACTGCATAAAATGACCTTAAGCTACAGAATACATGAGTGCAGGTGGATTTGTGTATATGTATCTACACAAAGTGCTCACTGCGTTGAGAAAACCCTGACCATAAATACTGAATTTATTTTGTATTTTGAAACTTGACTTATGTTTAATTTCATACTTTTTGTAAGAAAAAAAAATCCTATAACATGAGTGGATTAAGCCTGGTTTTAACTGAGGATTTTTAATTATAAGATGGAATCTTTGTGGTGAAACTTCTGTGATCTGCACCCCTACTGTCTTGTGCATTTTTCAAGTCAAGATGAGTGCCCTTTTGCATCAATTAGCTCTACTAAACAATAGGATCCATAGGAATCAGGACACTAGGAAATGAGCATAAAATAGCAGCCAACAGTGCAACACTGAAGCAGGTATTCACTGAACAAACTCATCCCGCATCTGCAGGGTGTCAAGCACTGTTCCAGGCCCAGGGAATACACGTATCAATGGTGGAGTGTTGACCATAAAGAGTCTCATAAGCTAACAGGGAAGATAAATAAACCTCTAGTCATAATATCCTGAGATAAATGCTGTGCTGAGGGATATATAAAGTGACACAAGATAACACAGGCCTGTGGGAACAACTCTGCCTTTGGAGAATGTGGAGTAGGGGGGGGTGACCCAGCAAAGATTCCACAGAGGTGGTGAGATTTGCTGGATCTCAAATAGGACCGGTCAGAGATTCCTCTGGCATAATTCTATAAACTTGGCAGGTCATTTCACTGCTCTGTTCATTAGTTTCTTCATCAACTAACCAAGAGTATTCATAGTAAGTCATATGTGCAAAAAGCATGTTGGGAAAACTCTACTCTTCAAGCATAGTAAATGGGAAAGGAGATGACAGATGCTGGGGTCAGGGGGAGGGGAACGGGGAGTGGAAGAAGCAGAGTAAGGACAAGATACAAGTAGATGGTATCCAAAGAGTGGAAAGAAATCATTAATTCCATGTGCATTTAACCTCTTCTTCCCTTTGCCATTTATTTATTTTATTTCTTTTTTCTTTTTTGGCTGGTCTGGGGATGGTACCCAGGGGCATTCGATCACAAGCTACACCCCCTGTCCTATTTTTTTTTTTAATTCTTTATTTTGAAACAAGGTCTCATTAAGTGGCAGAGGGCCTTACTAAGTTGCCGAGGCTGTCCTCAAACTTCAATCCTCCGTCTCAACCTCCCAAATGCTGGGATTACAAGCATGCGCTATCACGCTCAGCTTTCGTTTGCCATCTTGAGTTTACAGGCAGCATCAAAACCACTGAAAATAAGGAAATAATGGGGTATATAACAAACATGATATTTTAAAAGTGAAAAGGAAATGATTAAGGCTCAAAAACTCGCATACTATGGCAGGAATGGACAGGAAATACCAGGTTAGCAAACAGGACAGGAAGCACAAACAGAGACATCTGGCAAAATCGGGTGGATAACATTTAATTCATATGGTTGCTGTGTGAATTAAATAAAAGATGTAGCTGAAACACATAGAAGCTTGCCTGGCACCGACTTAATATGTAGCAGATAATCAACTGCCACCATTTAAAAATGTAGCTAACAAGAACAGGGTCCTATTCAACCTCCTAATCATCTGTAGAGGGAAACTGACACAACCGGTGGAACAGGAAGAGAACATATGCATAAACGTCACTGGTGCTTCCCCAGTATCCAACTGTGGGGGCTTCCAGGCATGGTCTTGTCCTGGCAACATCTTTTGGTAGGCACCCCAATAAAAGAACAAGAACAATTTGGAAAGAAATGTGCCAAGAGAAGGTCCATCAAAGAAAAAAATGTTAATATTTTAAAATGAGGAAAAACATAAGAAACGTGTCAACTGCCATACCTATAGCTAAATGCTAGCCAACTATTTGGAACATCGGTGCTAACGGGGATAACAAATCAGTAGTTTTTTGGTTGTTTTTGTTGTTGTTGTTGTTGTTGTTGTTGTTGTTGTTTGCCCAGAAATAATATAAAACACAATGCAGAGACATACTGGCTGAACTTGCTGAAGGATCCTGGAACTAAAACAAGAAAGAAAATAGTTGTTTTCCTCACTGGAATGCCTCCAAACTAGTCTGTGGTAAGTATACCACGGCCCTGGCATCTGTAGCAGAAACTTTGGTCATCTCCACAGGGTGTGGGTTGACACTTGATACGACCACAGCCAGACAGGGAGATGCACATGACAGAAGTAAATGAAGGGAATTTTGTTTTTTACATCAGTGTCCGAGGTGGGAAAGCCAGACCAAGAATGAAGTAAAGTGTTAAAATCTGACAAGGAAATGCAGAAAGCTCAAAGCTTGGGCACCATCAAAGTCAAGCACAGTAGGAGAGAAACATCAGATACATAATTTATATGTGAAACTGGAAACAACAAAAAAAGCCAGTCAGAATGAATGAGAAACAGCCAAATCATGAAATCTTGAACCCTTCAGGAAAAATTCCCAATGAAGCTTCATCCAAAATCAACTCCTAAAACATATGTTGCAGCCTGCTGTAATGGTACATGTCTGTAATCCTAGCTACTGGGATGGCTGAGGTAGAAGGATTGCAAGTTCCAGGCCAGCCTAGTCAACTTAGTGTGACTCTCATGGAATAAAATAAAAAGAACTGGGGATGTAACCCAGTGATGAAGTGAGAAGCCCTGGGTTCAATACCCAGTACCACAAAAAGAAAAGGAAAACACAGAAAAATACATCACAATAATTTAGTGATGTATTAGGCCAACACACATGAAAGAACTAACACATATTCAATATGTTTTTTGGTTCTGGGAGTTAAACACCTGCTTTGTAGAAACTTACAGTCAGGTGTGGAAGGTGAGAGGCACTCCTCAGCCTGGGTGGTTTGGGGAAGAACATATCCAGATGATGTCATATTACTGGGTAGACCTTTTATGAATGAGAAACTAAAGTTCAGAAGCAAAACTATTTAAAGGGCAAAGTATACACCTGAATGACTCAAGAAAAAAGTACCTAATAGAGGGAAGCACAAGTTCTATAGAACACTGTGTTAACATAACAGTTCTTCTATGTTTCAAAGAATTGAGACACTATAGAAAATTGCTGGGTTAATAAAGAACTTATAAATGGACTTCAAACCACCCAAAACCTTTGGGACTTTGTGAATGGGTCAAGATGGCTATATAAATTTTTCTTTTGCTCCCCTGACTTCAGGTTCACTAAGAAATGCTGAACTAACAGCACTCTGGATCATATTTGGAAGAAAAAATCACTCCTAATAGAATTTGCATACCTATTATCTAGCTGTAAACATTTGTCAGATACTTGAATGGAATTTCTTATATCTCTACTCCAAATAAATTTAGTCCCAGAATCTAATACTCTGTTCTATGCATTTTCAAGAACAATAACAAGAAAGTGAGAACTTTATGATCATAAGGCCAGATTTTATGAACAATGGAAATAAGGTAACAGCTATTTCTCCAGAAAATAAAAATGAAAGAAAGGATTTTTTCCTACATATTTCTACAATGTAAGCAAAAGTCCAAGGGGATAAGAGGCAAAGAGAAAGGGACCCTGAAAGATTGGCAAGGTGAACAATGTGCTGGAACTAATCCCAGAGAACACAAGTGGTTGAGGTTTTGTGGTCTACCTGGAAGGACAATAGGATGTATTTTAAGAAAAAATATGGGATGACAAGATGTTGAAAGTTTAGGCCATAGTTTAGGCAAAAAGTGTGGGAAAAGAGGAAATAAAGGAGTATGAGGATACTTCTAGGAAAAAGTCATTTTAAAACTCTAGTCAAAATACCTTATGCAGAAAGGAAAACAACTTTTGAGAATTACACAAATGGCTAAGAGTTAAGATTTGAGAATAAAAAATTATAGCACACAAGCTTACTAAAATATGTATAAGTTCTATAATGTATACATTATATGTGTGAACTAGCAGAAAACCTTATGATGAGGACCAAAACAAATTGAAATGAGTGATTCTTTTTACTCCCAGAAGCAGCCTACATACTATCAGAATCTATAGTCTTTGTACTTAAATTCTTTGGAAACTAGGGCATGCCACAACCAGAAAATTACATGTGTGATTTGTTCTTTAGAGTAGAAAACATATGTATACATGTGCACAAATACAACCACTCACTGATAGGGAATAAATGTTATGGGGATAAAAGCTTTAAAAGGTTCCATGTGGGTTTGGAGTTTGGGAAATAACCTAGCAATTAGGGTGGAGGTAGATAGTTCTTCAAGGTTCTTTATCTATGGTTGGAATCCCAGAATTTTAGAATTTCCCTAAGGATTGACAATTATCTAGTGCAGTTATTTTTAAATTGTGCTACAAGGAATCCCAGAAACTAAAAAGTATGCCTTTGTGATCTTCAAAGAAGTAAATGTCTGCCATACAATCAAAAAAGGGCTTTAAACTGAGAAAGATTTAATAATCACTTTTAACTATTTTTTATTTTTAAGGTTCTGTTTAAGATTTAATTTTATTTAAAAAAGAGCCATGCACTAGGCATGGTGGCACACACTTAAAATTCCAGTATGGCCATGAGTGGTGGCACATGCTTGTAGTCCCAGCATTTGGGAAGCTGAAAGAGTAGGGTCACGGTTCGTGGACAGCCTCAGCTACTGAGTGAGGCTCTTTGCAACTCAGTGAGACCCTGTTTCAAAATAGATAATAAAAAATAGGGCTGGGGGTATAGCTCGGAGGTAGAATGCCCCTGGGTTCCATCCCCAGTACCACCAAAAAAATAAAAAAGTCCCAGTACTTGGGAGGTTGAGATAGGAGTATGGCAGGTTTGAGACCAGCCTTAGCAACTTAGCAAGACTGTCAGTAACTAAATGAGTCTCTGTTTCAAAACCAAAAGTAAATAAAAATGACTAAATGTGAAGCTCAGAGGTAGAATGTCCCTGGGTTTAATCCCAATACCAAACACCACACACACACACACACACACACACACACACACACACACAAATTATGAATTTAGTCTAACTGTCTCATTTGTTAGGTTAAACAACTTAGACCCAGAAAAATTAAAATTATAATGTCAAAGTCTTAGAGCTAGTTCAATGTCATGTCTTAGATTGTGTTCTTAAAGCACATCCTAAGACAAAGACTTAGGTTCCAGTAGTTTCTTTGGGAAGAAATCCTCAGAAGGGGACTACGGAAAGTGATACAGAGTCATGGTAAAGGGTTGGAATGAGACACCATGTTGGGTAACTGAAATTCAGTCTCACTGGTTTTTCTCTGGGAAACCATCTGAATCACGCCTCTCAATTATCCCACTGTGAAGCTGGAAGACTGTCTTTAACTCCCCTGTACTTCTGAACAGCAGAGTGAGCTTCCAGGGCTCCAAAGAAAGTCCTCAAAGGATAGCAGAGAACTGTGTGTGCTTAAGGTGAGAATCATAATGCAAGAAACCGTCCGCCACAGCTGTAGGTGAACTCAGTGGAGCCTGCCACTGTGACCACAGGCCTCCTCACTCCCAAATCCTGCCTTGCTGGGGAAATGTGTCCATACATTCTTAATAAACGGGTTTTACATTACTCATCTTCCTGATGGTGAAGTATTTTCAGACACACAGTGACCAAAAACTATCACTTCTTTCCAGGATGCCACAGAATAAGCATGATTTCACATCCGCTCTAGTTACAAATAAATTCTGCTTCAACTTCAGTCTGCTGAATGCTTCTCTGGAAGAGAAATATCTAAGATTTCATCAAATGAAAGAGAATTAGGTGATAACAGAGATCCAACCAGCCCTTTTTTTTTCCAAAGGAATATTGTTCTGTAACAGAGCCAAGGCAAAGGAGTTCGAGAGGCTCCTCAGGAATAAACAGAGTTCAGAAGCTCCACGGTGAGCAGTGTATGGGCTGAGCCCATGATTCAGACCAAAGAATGTAACGGAGAACCCTCAAGGAAACCGCAATTATGAGGGAGGACAAAGTAAAGTAGAAGGCAGAATGATCAGAGAAGGTCCCTAATAACGAGAATGACGCAGGTGGCTGTCGTTTCCTTTTCTCACTTTATTTAAGATGCTGATGCCAAAAATATAAGCACACAGACATTTTCCAGTCCTTAAACACTAACAATTTTATATCTTCTTTTACAGGATTTTGGAAGAACTTTCACAACTTAAAAATATATCTTGGAAGTGTATTATATTTTTCCAATAAATGGTTTATAATAATAAGTTGGAACTGATTTACATGAGCATGATTTTTTTTGTGTGTGTGGTACTGGGGATGGAACCCAGGGGCATTTGACCTCTGAGCTATACCCCCTGCCTATTTTTTATTCTTTACTTTTTGTTTTGTTTTGTTTTGTTTTTGTTTTTTGTTTGTTTGTTTGTTTGTTTTTGGTGGTACTGGGGTTCCTGGAAGCCCTTCTACTTCCGGGCTACACTCCCAGACATATTTTTACATTTTTTATTTGGAAAAAGGGTCTCCTAAGCCAGCGCGCGCGGCTGGAACCTGCGCGATCCTCCTTGTCTCTGCCTCCCAAGTGCGGGGATTACAAGCATGCACCACCACACCCGGCTTTTATTCTTTATTTTGAAACAGGGTCTCACTAAGTTTCAGAGGGCCTCCCTAAGGAACTGAGGCTGTCCTCGAACCATGACCCTCTGGTCTCAGCCTCCTGAATGCTGGGATTACAAGAATGCGCCACCACGCCCGGCTTTGAGCATTATCTTTTATGAATCATATTGTTCATACACTTAAATATTTTAGGGCCAGGTGTGGTGGCGCACCCTTGTAATCCCAGCATTTGGAAGGCTGAGACAGGAAGATCCGAGTTCGCAGACAGCCTCAGCTACTCAAAGAGGCCCTTTGCAACTCTGTGAGACCCTGTTTCAAAATAAAGAATAAAAAATAGGGCTAGGGGTGTAACTTGAAGGTAGAAAGCCCCTGGTTTCTATCCCTAGCACCACAAAAAATTTTAGGGAAAGAGATTTATCGGATTCTCAATTTCAATCATCTAAATCATTTTAGGCTATAGATGATTCCCCCGCGGGTGCGCGCGCGCGCGTGTGTGTGTGTGTGTGTGTGTGTGTGTGTGTGTTTCAGTGTGGAGGATTAAACCCAGGGGCATTCAATCACTGAGCTACACGGCCAGCCTTATTTTTTATTTTTTATTTTGAAACAGGGTCTCACTAAGTTACAAAGAGCCTCATTAAGTGGCTGAGGCTGGCTGCAAACCTGTCATCCTCCTGTCTCAGCCTCCCAAGTACTGGGATTACAAGCATGTGCAACCACACCCAGCTGATTCTTGTATTCTAATTACATATATACTTATGAAATCCTCATTTACATATAAAAATTTAGATAAATATATAAGTCCCCCTTAATATCAAACCATATCATACATGGCTTAATCAATACCAATATGGGGTAATTGATCCTAAAAATTACCTTACTAAGGTTTTATATAAAAAATTATATAGCCGGGCGTGGTGGCGCATGCTTGTAATCCCCGCTTGGGAGGCAGAGACAGGAGGATCGCGCAGGTTCGAAGCTAGCCCCGCGCGCTGGCTTAGGAGACCCTGTTTCCAAATAAAAATGCAAAAATAGGTCTGGGAGTGTAGCCCGGAGGTAGAAGGGCTTCCAGGAACCCCAGTACCACCAAAAAAAAAAAAAAATTATATAATTACCAAAAAAGGGAAGATATCAGTGAATTATTATTATTATTGTTCAGTATATCTGCCAGTGATTTTATTTATACACTGACCACAAATACTAAAACATGTAGGGAATCACCTTGATTCATTTCCCAACCTGCAAGCATTTCACCACCATGTACCTAAAAGTTCTCCAAAATGTGGACAATAACATCTTTCTGTTACCACCCTGTAAATACCTGCTACTCAGATATTTTGATCTCTTTATAAAGAAATGCCCAACTCATTGTAGACCATTTTAGTATTTAAAAGGTACTGAAAAATTAGAAAAGAATTACTAGTTACAAAAAATATGGTTTTTTAAAAGTTATTTTTGTGGGTCTTGGAATGGAACCCAGAGACATTTGACCTCCGAGCTATGCCCCCAGCCCTGCTTTTTATTCTTTATTTTCAAACAGGGTCTCGCTAAGTAGCTGAGGCTGTCCACAAACTACCATCCTCCAGTCTCAGCCTCCTAAATGCTGGAATTACAAGTGTGCGCTGCCCGGCTAAAATATGGTTTCTTCATAGAAAAATTTGTGAAGCTCAGTGTTCTATCCTTAACACTTAAAGCTTGTCTACCACTTGGGGAGGGGTGCATATATGTGCACTCACTTTCTTATTTTATTCAAGTGTGACATTCAAAATACTGAGTAACTGGTATGACACAGGCACCAACGAAGTAAAATGGAACCTTGCCTTAAAAGGAGCTCTGGGGGCCTTGCTGTGCTCAGCGTTAACAAATTCAATGGCTGAACAGGGGTGGCTTTGATATAGCAGACACTAAAACCAATTCTTAATATTTATTACAGATGCAATTCTAATTTCTCCACATTTGCCAATTTTTCTAAATGCCTCTATTCTGCCATCCTCACTTCCTTCCTAAGTAGAAAATGCCATTTATATAATAAGAGGTAAGAAATAGACTAGGAGACTCCTCTCAAATGTTTATCAATAAATAATTATGGAAAAAAATGAGTACAGATAACTAATGCTGCAAAGCCATCAGGAAAGTTGACTAAGGACACTCATGAGCTCAGAATGGAAATTTAGACTCAAGGCCTCCAATCTGTGGCTTAGCCATCAAATCCCAGAAACATATGGATTTATCATCTTCTACTTCTATATCTCCATTAATTCTTTAGAACTCTATTCACTTCACCTCTATCCTATTACATTTTAGTGCTCATAACCCTGAGTCTATTTTTTCCTTTTGCCTCACTTGCTAACCAGTCACATCTCACAAAAGCATAGAATTTCCTGTGATTTGCTTCTATGCTCTACGTTGGGGAACAAACATGTGTGTGAGGAAAGTTTGGACTACTTTCTCACATTCCCATTCACCAGTCACCAGCCCTAACGCTTCCCCCTGCCCCCAATGCAGATGGAGGCTAAGGAGAAGGAAGGATGCTTGGCTTATTAAATGCACATTTGAGAAATCTGAACCATGGACATATTCATAAGCAGGTCATGTTCATATTGGCCCTTTCCTTTTCAGCTTACTCTTTTATTAAGAGGGGGTTGAATATAGCATAATTTCTTCATCTTTTCTCTTCATGCCCTGCAGACTTTAATTGTTCTCCTATCATCAAATGCATTTGTGGCTGACTTTAATGATTTATTGTTCTGTGATTGATATATAGCAAAATAACAAATGAAGAATATTCGAATGTGTTGCAAACAGTCACTGAATCGCCTACCAATGGTACTATTGCCAATTGTTAGAATCAGTGACAGTTCTTGGGTCTGTTTGCTTTTTCAGGGATACAGACACATTGATGACTAACAGCTGTGTGTATGACAATTAATGATATACATTAGCATTTTTACCGAACTTCCACAGAGCAACTTCTCACGTAACACAGAATTTTATAAATTACAATGACAAATCATATACTCACCTACACATGAGCATGCATGTATATATACCTACACACTACACATGCACACATACACACACACACACACACACACACACACACACACCTTTGGGTACAGAGAAACAAAATTGTAAATTCAACTGAAACAGCTTGGCTATTGGTCAAAGGAGGTCTGAGACAGCCAACCCAAACAAAATGTATTCAGATGGATCATATATCATATCCTCCTCCAAAATACAACAACAGTTAAGATGCTCTGTACCTGTTCCTCTGCATTAGTTCTCTGGTACCTTATCATGACCCAGTGATAATACCAGAGGGAGGACACAGGGAAAACAATGCAGTGATCAAAACTGCAAAAGGCTTTGTAGATTCAAAATTATTTGGCGTCATTGAAGTAGGGGACAGAGTTAACAGGACATGAATCTTTCTGGAGTTAAGAATCCCGTTTCCTATCAAAACAATCCTCTCCTGCTGCTTATAAAATAAGGAAAACAGTGCCTCCAACATCATAACATAGCTGCTTAAGTATGCATTTAGCAGAACATGCAATGGGATGTCTGAAGAGGGAGGGAAGTCTGCACTGACAGCCTCCACTGCTCTCAGTTTTGCTTTCCAAATCCACTGCCATCTGTGGCAGTAAGTTAGTGACATATTGTCAAAAGTACGAAAACAGAAGAAAAACAGCAACAGTGATCATTTCAGGAAGTTTTGAGGCCAAAACCATTCATTCATTTTGTGCTGGGAAGATAGATGAGTGGCCAGGAGCTGCAGTGCTGGACAATGAACCTAGTCCACACCTCTAGCAAGAAAGGGAACCGCTGCCAACTCGGTGTGAATGGCACCAGAGCTGTCACTCACGCTCATTGCCCAAACTGGAGTGACATCCCATCCTATTGCAAGGACTTCTGAACCTGAGCTGCCCTCATCAGCCTCCTGGCTATGCTGTGTACCGGGCCTCCTGGATTACCAGTGGTTACAACCTCTGTGTGCACACTACCGTGCCTCCTGCTGTTGACTAGCTAAATCATCATGCACATGGAATAGATAACTTTGTACTCTTTGCTGAAGCTGCTGACAATCTTCTAAAAGAGAAGTTCTAAGATTTTGCCAGGGATTTAATCTGCCAAATGGCATGGAATGTTCGCATTCAGAAATGTTTGCCTTCTTGGTTCAAATTATCTAGGCAACCCGAGCTCACTACTGAACCTTCAGCAACACTGATGAGGGGCTGGGTAGTCCAAACTGTGAAGGAACAATTCTGGGTGAAAGGAAAATTACATCCCAGTCGTCATCACTCCTTCCAAGTTACCTGTTTCCTGATATCCACTCAATAGGCCAAATAAACTTGACTGAAATAAGTAAACCTCAAGGAGAAACTAAGTTCAAAAACTGGTGGGAAGTGAGGCATTTGTAAGTTCTTTTGTGTTAGCAACTCTGTATCTGATCAGCCCCAGAACATGGGAGGCAAGAGATGGGTAGGGAAGTAGCAGCAGAATTTTCTGCACTCAACAGACTGCTTTCCAAACTCTGCAATGGACAATTTAGTCTAAACCACCGTGTGAAGTGTGGATAATAGAAACAGGAAACCTGGGACTTCCAGTGGAACTAATCTCTGTAAAATAGTCATAGCCTTAGGAAACCATAAAAAAGAAAAGCCACTTTACCATGTTATTTATTCCATACTAGCATCTTCCGGATTAAAGGAAAAAGTGAAGAAGGAAAGGGAGAAGTGAGCATATTATACCTATATAGGCCAAAATTCTAAAGACCCCTTTTTTGTTTAAATACTTGTGTGTTTTTTGTACTAAAAATATAAAAAGATCTTTTTTGATGATTGAAAGAAATTTTGGTATTTCTAACCCTGAGTAATTTCCTAACAAAACAAGTGTGGGACCAATACTTTCAACGAGAGTGGAATATCATTTTGGTCTGAAAAATAATAACTTACAGAAATAGATGTAGAAGGTAAAGTATGCTAAATATAATAGATTGTCATCACAGTTGTTTTGCTGTGTCAGGACTCTCATAAAAATTATTTTCTGAATAATTCTTCGATTCTAAACAATATCTTATACCATGTACACACCACAAACACAAGGGCAATCTTCAAGCTACATGGTACATGGCATAAGATACCATATAACAAATTTTAAGAATGACAGAAAATTAACCCCAAATAAAATAAAGTCTAATACAACATGTTGTTTTCTTCATATCTGGCTTCAAAATAACCCTTTCACTGCTAAATTAAACCAAGACTGTCTCATTCCTGGTCATGAATTAAAACCTAGTGGTAGAAACATTACAGTGGTTTTACCCATTCATTATGAACTCACTTAAAATTCAATTAAACGGAAACAGGAAAACGTTGTGGTAGAGACCGCAGGTTCTCAGTGTGACCTTTTCAACTCACCTGGATTTAATCATGATATTATAGGCCTAACTCTGGGCAAGGACACATTAATTAAACATGAAATACTGAAAAACCAAAAACGCAGTTTCTCTAAGTGTTGGTTTTGTTAGTTGTTGTTGTTTTCTAGATCAATGGCATTAGAGGTAGATAAAGAAGTACTTGTTTACAAACACGGATACTTCCTTGAATGATGGATTAAGACAATTCAAACAGCGAATTTCAGCCTTTGATTCTGATGAGATGATGGAGCGAGCAGTATTCAAGGTCAACATTCACGGTTCAGTATTTGCTTTTCTATCTGCCAGCTTCCTTTTGTTCCCTACGTATCTGTCCATGACAAGACTTGGCAATACCATACTGGTACAGAATGTAGACGGGATTTTCCAGAGCTTTGATTGCTGACCATTGTTGCTGACCGTTCCCAATGAGATCCAAAACAACTACCTTACAGAGACTGAAAATGTAACCTGAACATTACCTAAGTGACATCATGTTACTTTTTATCACTCTCTATTTGCACTCATCCAGGGATTTCGGCAACATTGTCTAAGGATTCTGGTCCCTGTGCCCCTCCATAGGAAACTGTGCCAGGTGGCCCCCTTGAGTCAACATGAGGAATGACCTAAATGCTGCCCTTCTGCAGTCTTCTGTTTTCATGGGTAGTAAGGTGGTAGAAATGAGTAATGAGGCAGGCGAATGGGCAGATCATTCTCTCAGCCATCTGTTCTGCATATGTCCAGCAGATCACTATTCTCTTGGCTCTTACAGCTTGTGCAGATGGTATTCTCCAGAGACAGAGAGAGTCTGAAATGAGTCAGTGCAAAGATTAGTCTTAGTATGAGACAATAGATAATTGCCTGTCTCATCATGTTTTAAAAATCAATTCTCTTGTAACCAACCACTTTGAGCATGCACTTTGAAGGTTTCCAGTTGTTAATTTGGATTTGCTGCTATGTGACTCTTACCTCATGCCATATCAACTTTAAGGGGATAAATAAAGAGAAGGCTTTTTAAGACTTCAATTTTATTAACAGTGTTAACTAAGATTATTCATTTTCTTTGCATTAAGAGCTGGACTTTTATTTCTTTTGCTCCTATAATAAGTGAAGCTTTCAGTAGTTCAATAAGCATATATTTTACCTTCTTGGCTCTGCTACGAAAAAAGATGTGCTCATCACAGAAAAATGTACTGCAAATGAGACCCAGAACTGGCTGCTTCTGCAGGGTGCCAGGATATCTGACTTCCCAACTTTCATCATGGACTTGGCTCTCTCAGATAAAAGGAAGATAAAATGCATTAATCAAACAGCAAAGATCCAGGAAACGATCAGGGAAGTGGAGATGAAAAGTGACCAGAGACTGCTAACTATGAAGAGATACCTCCACTTCAAAAGATCTCTGAGAAAAGATAGGAATTAGTATATTTTGAGAGATCAATTCCTAACTCCAAAGGATTTTCAGAAAGGACACAAGGAAGTAGAAGAAAATATAGAAACTGAGAATTCTGCCCTTATATCTTCCTAAAGAAAAGTAGTATATATGCAAAAGATAAAAACTTAGAGTATCAGTGAATGCTTGTAGAGTAAAATGATTAAGGAAAAGAAAAAAATAAAACCAATGGGACTGTCAACAGTGACTCCTGGTGGAAGGCTGGCTTTGACATAGATTCTGAAGGCCCCAAATATACCAGTTGATGGCATGGAGTGGGCAGGGAAAGACAGTAGACTGGCCAGGGAGGTATCAATGGCCTCTGTGCTTGTCTTTCTTAACACACATCACATTTACTTAAAGTTGTTTAAAATCTAACTACATGAAAAACCATAAATTTTATAAGGGTAGACACAATGATAAAATTATTCCATTCAATAGCCTTAGCAGAATGTCTCAATTGATATTTTCTGACTAAATAGTAATATAGTCACTTCCTGTGATATGAATTACCCTGATACATGGATGTGTAAGATTGTTCTATGGTTGGTTATCAACCACTCTCTTTGCCATATTCAGCTGCAGTTTCTTCCACCACCACCAGACCGAGCTGTGGCCCTGAGACTCTTAACTCAGAATGATTTGGCCCCTAGTCCTGAGGTTGAAAACATGTCACCCACTGATTGCCAATCACATCTATCTACTAAACTACTCAGCTTAGCAGTAAACCATTTCATTTGTGATCCCTTCAGGTCCTAAATGACACATCTGTATCTTTTTTTTCAAAATGGGCCTTATGTTCCCTTTTATTCCTATTTATCAGGTAAACATTTGATGATTATGATGCTGCTGCTGCTGATGATGGTGGTGATGATGATGATGGTGATGATGATGGTGATGATGATGGTGATGATATCCAGGCACTTTTCTGAATACTTGGTATGTACTAACCTTAATCCTTACAACAGCACTATAAAACAGACAGTGTTATTATGCTTAGTTTAAGATGAGAAAAACAAGACACAGAAGGTTTAAGAAATTTGTCTAGTCACACTGCTGGAAAGAAGCAGGTACAACTTGGCTTTGAAGTGTCCTATCTCCAAAACTGTGTTTGTCAACACGATCCTGTAGCTCGCTCCAAGGCACCTTAATGAATGTCTCTTCCACTTTAGGTCATCAGGGTCTTTTTATTTCCAGTATTTGCTTTTCCTATTTGTCAGCTTCTTTTTCTCTCTATGTATCTAAGATAAGACTTCCTGATACCAAGCAGGTCCAGAATGTGGACTGAATTTTCCAGAGCCTTTATTTATTTGGGTATTTGTTTATTTATTTTTATTGATACAATTGTAGTCACATATCTTAATGAGTTTCAGAGCTTTGATTGCTGGTCATTCCCAATTATTTCCCAAACAACTCCCATAGGGAGACTGGAAATATCACTTGGACATCACCTGAATGACATGATGTTACTTTTTTTCAATAACAGCACTTAGACAGGAATTTGGGAATTTGGAGCACTAGCAAAGGACAATGCTAAGATTGGGTGGAAACAGAACTTGTCATTAAGATTCTTAGTATGAGAAAAAAAAAGAGGTGGATGTAATAAGTAAAACACTGCACATTTTTACAAATAACTTTAACCTTATGAGAAGGATCGGAAACAAGACTATCTCTTAGAATCTTGACTGAGCCTTTCTTATTCTCATAGTATACAGTCATTGAAATTGGGTGGAGGATATAACCTGTTTATACCCCAAGTTTTCCTCAAGGCCATTTTAAAACATTCCCTTCTGAAAAGTTACCAGTGACTAATCCCATTCACACCATAACCTTTCTCTTATTCAAAATTTCCTGGGTACCTATAGCTTGAGCCTGACTCAGCCAATTCAAACCTAAACAAATATTGGCTTATAATTGCATGTTAAAAAGTTAATGCATGAAAGTTGTGCTGTTCTAAAAATAAATTATAAACACTACAGAAGCAATGACCATAAAACTATCTCTTAAAGTTCTTAATATTCTCAATACAGTGCAAAGCAACCTAAGTATTCAGTAAGTGATGAGTTCCTGAACAACAATGAGTAAGTGAATAAATAGATACATTTTCTATTTTGATTTCAAAGTAGATGATATGAAGCTTAAGGAGCAAGTGAGAGAGACCAGACCCAGAATAGAAACCAAGTCGGTCTCTGGCATTATTAAAATGTTTTATCAGTTGGAAGATTTGGTGCCTCCCAAATAAATATCAGGAGCACAGACAAGCTGCAGTGTCTTCACAGAAGAACAAACAAACTTTAACCTGCCCTAAACACACACACACACACACACACACACACACACACACACACAAACACACACGCTCCTACAAGTTTATATATCTGGGTGTAATAGTCAATTTACCGGCATGTCATTTCTGGAAATAATTACAGTCATAAATCCACTGTTGCTCAAAAGTGTTAAAAAATAAAAGGAATATCATCCAATTCTTACTTTCCCTTCATGATGAACTGTTAAAAAAATGATACAATTGAAGAGAAAACAAAATGGGAAGGAAAAAAGACAGAGAAGTAGACTGCAGAAGATCGAATTTTTTTAAAAAAGTTCAAAGTGGCAAGCATTGCAAAGTAACACTTCATCTTTCCTAACTGTACTCTTGGGTGTTGGCTAATTGGAGAGTTGTCATTCCCAACCAGAGGCCAACTCCAAAGAACAGAGTATTCCTTTAAACTCAAGTTCAAAGATGAACCAGCGAGGCCTCCAACCTTTATGATGTGCTTCCGAAGTTCCACTAACCTGTCCTCATGGAAATATCAGCTGACTGCGAATGTTTACCAGGTCTTGGTCAGCAGGCCAGGGACTTGGAGAAGAAAGACACCATCGCCAAAAAGAATGGGGACTGTGCCAAGGGCAGATTAGAGGCTTGTGAACTGCACATTCTGTGAATAATTTTTTTAAAAAGAAGGAATCTAGTATATCCCTATCCACTCTTACCAATATCCACTTATCTATGTAGAGTCACCACAAAAATCTAAGCATTTTGTGGAGGATGAGAACCTCTCTTTTAAAAAAGATAGCATCTTTGATTAATCAGTAAACTAAGCCCACTTAGTCTCTTGTCATTCTTATCTCTGCAGGACGCCCTCTGGAATTTTCCACTTTTCTTGTGGGTTTACTTGCTTCATTTGATCCCTCAGACGTCCCAGAAGCTTCAGTATAGTATGAATTCTCAGGCATTTTATAGATTATCTTCCCCTGGCCTGACCCCGAAACTCCAGACTTCTGTATTTAAACCTATTGGTCCTTCTTTCACTTTTTATTGGGGATCTCAAGCCAAAAATAGCCAAAACATGAATCTAGACTCCCACTTACCTCTGGCAACCTATTTCTTTACCAGACAGCTACAGCTCAGTAAATATCAGAAATATTCACCAAATAAAGGCTAGAACTTATAAGCCATCCTTAATTTCTTTTTTTTCCCACTTCTCACATTACATCTTCCATTCTGTTGGGATTCCATCTACATATATCCCGGATTTTTTTCTCTTTTCTCACACTACTACAACCCTAGTCCAAGCAACTATCATCTCTAACTCACATTACCACAAAAACTTCCTAAACCATATTCCAGTTAATGCCATGTTAGAGAGCCAAATCATAAACATTATCTTGGTGGCCAAAATAAAGCCAAAGTAAATTATTAACATTACTTGTAAAATCAACATGTATGTAATAATATACAGTAGTGAAAACAATGACTATTAAAATAAGCCATAATTGTGGGCAAATGTTCCACATGTTATTAAGTTATGCAATTATTTCATTGTCCAGAGAATAACAATGAACATGAGTTGCTGGTGAATATAGAAACACCCAAGTAACCACCATTTCTGGCCACCTGAAATACTACAAATATCAGTCAGCCTTTGACGGATCTTCACATTTCCACTTTTTCCTGCACTAAGCTCTGTTATCCACAAAGCTGTGAGGAAAAAAACACTTAAGACACAGAATAAAATACATAACTCCTTAATTTAAAATTTAGTGTGGCAGATATCTCCCCATTCTCTCTGGTTTTTTTTAACAATAACCCCTAAACATGCCAAGTTTTAGGGAGTGTGTGTGTGTGAGTGATACGGCTTGTGTGTGTGTGTGTGTGTGTGTGTGTGTGTGTGTGTGTGTGTGTGTGATACAGGGGGTGGAACCCAGGGAATTTCTACCTCCAGGCTATTTTACTTTTTTTTTCATTTGGAAACAGGGTCTCACTAAGTTGCTGAGAGCCTCATTAAATAGTTGAGGCTGGTTTTGAACCTGTGCAATCCACCTGTTGCAGCCTCCCAAACGCGGGGATTACAAACGTGCGCCATCACACCCAGCAGGCTTTTTAACAGAGAATCTCTCTCTCTCTCTCTCTCTCTCTCTCTCTCTCTCTCTCTCTCTCTCTCTCTCTCTCTGCTTCTTTTGTTCTGAGAAATGAGGACATATAACAAAGTTTGAACTAAGGATAAGAACAGAACTGATGTGTATGAAACCTTCAAATGATCTCTAAGTGCACAGCCAGTTCTCTTAGACTCCTTCTTTACTCTGTCCTGTAGGATGGAATACAGATATGGTCGTGATGAGCCAGCAGAGATCTTGCCTGTCTTGTTCTGATCTGAAAAAATCAATTTGTAATTCACCACAGTCATTCAAAGTGCTTTTTAGATGGGTGAGAGATGGAGGAATATACTGCAAGACAGCGTACACACCCACTCAGGGTATCCATCTGAGAGTAAATAATAGAGTATGTTCACTAAACCGGGTGTAGTGGCGCATGCTTGTAATCCCAGTACTTAGGAGGCTGAGACAGGAGGATTGATTCCAGGTTCATGGCCAGACTCAGCTACCTAGTAAGGCCCTCCTCAACTTAGTGAGACCCTGCCTCAAAATAAAGAATAAATAATAGAGGTAGGGGCGTAGCTTGGAGGTAGAATGCCCCTGGGTTCAAACCCCAGTACCACCAAAAAATGTATGTTCACTAAGAAGGATTCTGCAAAAATGATGAGGCAAGAGGCAATATATTCTAATTTTTAAAAGTTACAACTGAAAGTCCAATAATTATTAAAAATATGAAAACTATACCCAGGTACTTTATGTAAATGACCCATGTCTATAAGAAACATGAAGGTCTGATCTGTCAAGGTCAAGAACAAAGCACAGTCAGGTCAGGAGGCTCTGTCAAATGAGAACCTATATGTATAATGTATCATAATTGAAAAGGTCAAACTGACATATGACATATTTGCAAGACTTTATACATTAGTAGGCTCAAGTAAATTGCCTAGAGTAACGGGAGATATAGAGAATCTTATTTTGTTTTACTTCTTTTATGAAATGCAGGGATGTGTACCTCATTTGACTGCATTGTCAGGGGAAATTTATCAGGCTTCAGGCAAATCTAGGTCCAGATGTTAAAATGATGTCATCAGGAATCGGTTGATCTCCATTTTTTAAGATTTAATTTTGAACTGAATTTAGAATTGTAGACTTACTAATGTAGGTTTACAAAGAGTTCCCATATATTCTTCACTCAGCTACCCATTTTGTTTACTTATTACAAAACCATAGCAAATGTTTACACATTACAAAACTAGCACAAAACCATTGCACCCTGATGCAATTCTATTGAGACTTACCCAAATTTCCCCATTTTGCTCACTAATGGGATTCTCATTTAGCTGTTCTACCTCTCAGTCTGCTTTGATTTATAACAATCCCTTCGTTTTTCCATGTCTTTCTTGAAACTGACACTTCTGAAGATTATTGATTATCTTGTTGAACATCTCTCAGTTTGGGTTTCTCTGGTTTTGTCTTATGTTTGAAATAAAGTTCTGTACTTTTGGAAGTATTACAGAAATGATGCTATTCTTTCTTAAGGAATAAGAGTAATGGTATCAATGGTCCACATATGTATCATCATCATCATCATCATTAATTTCTGTATTGGGGATTGAACCTAGGGGCATTCTACTTCCAATATCCTGGGAATACAAGGGTGAGCCACCAGGCCCAGCTCATATGTTTCATTATTGATGACATTAATTTTGATCACTTGGATAAAATGGTATCTGTTGGGTTTCTCCACTCTAAAGTTTCTATCTTTTCTTTTGTAGGTAATAAATACTTTGAAGAAGATCATATGCAAGTTCTGTTTCTTCTCCAAAATTTGCCCACAAGATATAGAATTTTAAGCAGGGAAAAAGTCTTAGTAGTGTTATATGGACAACTGTAAACTAAAACTTACTGAAAAAATAATGCAGTAAAACATTCATAGTTCTACTAAATTATCTTTCAAAACTTTCATTACTGTCAGACATTATTTTTGCTTCATATAATTTTTGAGTGGTCCTTGTAGCTAGCTCTCTCCCTAGAAAAATATCAGTAAGCACATGTTGAAATGTGGAGAATTCATAAACTACCAGAGCTCATTCTTTGATTTCTGAGGGGTCTACACTCAAAGTGCCCCTTCTTTCTTTCCTTCCTTTCTTCCTTCCTTCCTCTCCTCCTTTGCTTCTTCTTTCCTTTTCAGTACTGGGGATTGAATTCAGGAGCATCCTACCTCTGGCTACACCCCAAGCCATTTTTTAATTTAATTTTATTTTTTCACTAGGTTGCTAAAGAGGTTGTCCTTCAACCTGAAATTCTGTCTCAGCCTCCACAATACTGGAATTATAGGTGTACACTACGATATCTGGCAAAAGTGCCCCTTTCCAAAGAGTTGTGAGTAAATTTGCTTTTCATAAGTCCAACTATGTGCCCTTCATAAGGGAAGGAAAAGAGAGAGAAGAAATGAGGGAAGAAAGAACTTAAACTATCTCATATATGAGATATACTATCTCATGAGAAGACCTCTCGCGCGCACGTGCGCGCACTCTCTCTCTCTCCTTGTTTTTCTTTTTTCTTCTTTTTTTTTTTTTTTGTACTGAGGATTAGGTCAAGGGCATTTTGCCTCTGAGCTATACCCCAGCTATTTTTTTTAAACAGGGCCTTGCTAAATTATGGAGGGTCCCACTAGGCTGGTTTTGATTAAACCCCAAAACCTCTTATCTCTGTCTCCTAAGTAATGAGATTAAAGATATGACCCTCTGATACTTCTTTTGACCAGAATAGAAAAAAAAAAAGTTTACCAAAAAGGGCTAATTCTTCATCGCTAGTTTTTTCCTAGATTGATTAACTTGGCTATTGATGTTTGATAGAAAGTATCCACTGTGCCCCACTCAGCTTCTCTGTCCTCCCTCATCCCATCCAAACAGCACTCATACTTTTTCCTTTGTGCATACAATGCTCTCCAAAAAGCTCTGTGTTTCTTTCATAGAACTTGTTCACTGGTAAGTATGTAGAACAGTAACTCCATACTTCCAGTTAAAAAGTTGAAAGAAGCTGGAAAATTTTGACATCTGCCTTTAAAAACAATTTGTTACTAGAATCCTAAGGTCTCTATGACAACTTTTTATTTTTTTATTTTTTACAGAGTTTATTAAAGGCCTCAAAGTAAAAGAAGTTGAGGGTCTTCTTTGAAAATGCCTCTACTCCAAAGCAATGGGCCCCATCTCATGAAAGTTTTGCAGCAAGCATGAACTATTTGTAATCAGTGTTAAGAAATGTTTTTTGCAGTACACTGTTTTTGCAGTACACTGGGAGGCTATGTGTGGGTCAAGTGCATTTCATTTGGAAATTAAAAGCAAGTTTCATTGACTATTTGCTCTGTAGCTGAGGAATCTGGGTCTATCAGAAAGACAAGGGCTTTTTTCCAGGGTTTTGAGGTAAGAACCACAACTTTCCTGGAAGCCTCTGCCCCTCTCACCTGAGAGAGTTCTGAGTATTTATTAACCACAACTATTTCTTCATCCTAAAGGTCTTTGGGCTGAATTATTGTTCCAGAAAGCCTTGAGGCAAATCTATTGCTTTAGCCTTTTACATAATATATTTTGGAAATATTTTTCACAGAAATCCTGATTCAAATGAGTCCATCTGCTAAGCCCCAAATATGAACTTTTCATGAAATGCAGATGCAAAAACAGACTCAAAGCATAAAAGACAACATTTATACAATCCATTAGGAAATAGTCAAACCCTTCCTCTTGTAAAGATAAAAAACTAAATGTATCATCTCTAGCCAATACTGTAAGTCCTACTAGTTTAAACCCCGAAGTTGCCATGACAAGCATTCTTTCTCTGTTATGTCCCAGATCATGCAGAACATTTTGGTAATAAGACTTGCCTTTATGACCTCCTTTGATTTTCTACATTAACACCAAGGAAATAAAAGAAGCCCAAGCTTCCCATTAATGCATGGGCCAATTTAATTCATGAATTTCTTTATAAGAAACACAAAATCAAATCTTCACCAAGCAACTTATCACACCAATGTCCTCAAAATAAGAAAAACATCTAACATCAGGTTTAGTGATAACCGAAGTCTGAATATACACAGCTAGATAATATGGAGCCTGTTTTTCTACTTAGTAACTGTGCTATTAATTTGCATAATATGACATTTATAGGTATGTGAAATAAATATATCTTTAGCTATTTTCTTTCTGAGAAATTTTTTCAGAAAACTGAAGAAGTGACTACTCTTGAGAATAAGCCAAAGAAAACTGTGTTCTCCCTACTTCAATATGATGTAGATTTAATTCATACTTCACATTTTAATTTTCAAATGAATCAAGTATTTGTTTTCATCTTGAGTGAAGGCAGTTTTAAAAGTTGAAAAGGCTGGGTGTGCTGGCACATGCTTGTAAAGCCAGCATTTAGGAGGCTAAGACAGGAAGATCGAGGTTCAGCCTCAGCTACTTAGTGAGGCCCTTTGCAACTCAGTGAGACCCTGTTTCAAAGTAAAGAATAAAAGAAAAATGAGGCTGGGAGTGTAGCTTGGAGGTAGAATGCCTCTGGTTCGATCCCCAGTGCCACAAAAAAGAAAAAAAGAAAAAACAGTTAAAAGTGTCTTGGGTTGTGGATGAACACACACATGATTAAAGCACACATTGGAGTGTGGGCAGAGTGTCTGCCCTGACTCTGCAGTGAAGATTGCAGTTCTGAGAAGGTTCCTCAGCATCGCTTCCCTTTTGATTTTTGTCTTAAAAGTGATATCAGAGTGCACACCACATGACTGAGGTTAGAGCTGGGTTTTAGGAGCGTTGCTCCCAGAATAGAACAGAAGAAAAAACTATTAAATTACAACAAATTATTGAATCTGTCACCTAATTTTTTGGGACTGGAGAGAGAAAAAACAGTGAAATTCCTAACAGAGCAATTGTAATTCACTTAAAATTTTCTATACATAAATTTTCTCCATATACTGTGTAAAAAGAAGAGTACTAGCTTCTGAAATAGCTCAAACTGTATTATCTTAATTAATGGTCAGAGTTGTGATACAAAGAACACTAAAAGAGGGGACAACAGCTCTTTGATTCCTTGGATATCTCTCTTTCAATCTACAAAGAAAGACAATTAGAGTAAATAAAGATAGGGTCCTTTCTTATTTATAGTTGTTTGAGTTCTATCATTTTTTCCAGGATAAGTATGAGATATTTAAAGAGGCTATTATTTTTGCAATGTCATCGTTAAGCCATAAGATGCACCAAATAGCTACTCATCACTCCAGTTATACTTCATTACAATATCCCCTCCACATTTTATTCATATTTTATGTGGAGATGTTCATAATGGAAATCTAAGCAGATTCTATACTTACTAGCTTAGCACAGAAGAAGAGCAAAGATGGCCTGAAAGAAAGCCAGCATACTCTGCTGTGTGCACTGGCTCTTCCATTCACCCTGCAAAGCTCTAAAGACAAATTTCAGTAGCTTCCCTACAAGTGGCTGCTGCAATTCACTCTCCTGCTGGCCACTGACTAGGCAGGCAATACAAGTATTAATCGAGCTTATGTAGTACAGATGGTATAGTCCACTTAGGAGATTCCAAACATAAGATCTAGTGTCTTCCTTCAAAGAGAAAGAAACTGGAACTTGAGGGGCCAGTAGAGGAAATTATTTTTTTCTTCCATACTTAGTGCTGTCTTAGATATACAACCATATTTAATTCTTCTGGCTGATGGTACAGTGGCACAGTATAGATATATTTTAATACTATAATAATTTAAACTCATACTGGTCCAAAAATAAATAGGTTAATGAAACAAAAGAATAGCCCAACTTAGTGTTTTAATTGTTAAAAGACATCACAAGTCAATGAGGCAAAAATGTGTTGCTCAACCAACAGAGGTTTAAAAAATAATAACTATTGAGAGTAAACTAATGTGGGATAACATAGGTTTTTACTACACATTGAAATAACCCTTTTGCAAGTTAGAAATTATATGCAATAAGCAAAAGCAGATTATTATGCCAAGAAAAATTAGCCAGTCTCAGAAAATAAGTAGTTGTATGTTTTCTCTTACATGTGGAAGCTGGGAAATAAAAGAATCTTCAGATAAATTAGGAGAGATTCCACTAAAATAGTGGAAGAGGGATTAAGGAGGGAGGTATATGAGGAGAGGAATCTTGATGAAGGAAACAGTTCAAATAATGCTATAGACATATATGAAATTATCAATACCAATCTCATTAACACATAGGACAAGGAAGAGGAAGGAAGGGGTGAGACGCAGAAGGAAACATACCAAGTGCTGTGCACATGTATGTTTCTATCACTCTGGATCTCATTACAATCCATAATTACAATACACAAAAGTATATCAAAAAGAAATAAAACGAAAAAGCCCACAAAACCTTGTTGAATGTAATTTGATTTCTGCACAAGGAAAGATCATAACTCTAAAAGCAATGGCTGTGTTTTATTAAGAAGGATAATTTAACTGCATAAAAACTATAAATTTTACATGCCAATCAAACTGGTCAAAATTTGAAGGCAAACAGCAAGATAAAACAAAGTATTCAGAAGCAAGTGATGGTGAAAATATCATTCCTATTCATAAGCCAACAGAGATTCGCAAGTACCCCAGTCCCCATAAACAAAATGACAAAGAGCCACGAACAAGTATTGTGCAGAACCACACAATGCTGTTACAACTATCAGATTAGCAATTTTTTCAGTGATACCACATGAGTCTAGAAAAATATAAAGAAATATTCTAGTCTGCTGCTGGGAATTTAAAAAAAATACAAAAAGAAATGTTACAATGTATTTCAAGGATCCTAAAAACTCTCATATAATTTGATTTCTTCAAACTCAGCCTAAGGAATAAACCAATGTGTAGACAAATATTTATGAACAGAGAAGTTTAATGCAATGATACTTATAACAGCAAAATTTAATTAAGAGAAAATATTTTGAAAACCAAGTAATAAATTAATTTTTAAATAAATTAAGGTTCACTTTGTTATCATTGTTTTTGTTCATATAAGACACTTTATGTTATCATAATAGCTGGAAACTAAAATATGACTGGAATAGCTAAAGAAATTATCTATATGTTGTTTTATAAAGCATAGGATAATTCTAGAAAAAAAATCTTAAAACGTTGACAGAGTCTGTTATTGATTATCAGGCTACCAAGATATTTTCATGCTTTCTGTGGTTTGTTTTGTTTTTCTTTGCTTCTTACTTTTATTTAGTTAGCATTCATTATTTTAAAATGAAAATTAACTTTCAGACTCCTTTAGGTTGGGTGCAATGGCACTTCCCTGCAATCCCAATACTTGGGAGGATGAAACAGGAGGATACCATGTTTAGGGTCAGCCTCAGCAACTTAGGCTCTCAGCAATTTAGCAAGACTGTTTCAAAATAAAAAAAATAATAAAAAGTGTTGAGGATATAGTTTGGAGATAGAATGTCCCTGGGTTCAATCTCCGGTACCATAAAAAAAGACATTTATCATTAAAAATACTGAAATGAGACTTATGTGGATACTTATAGTAAAACTCTACTTTTTCTACATTTTTAGGTAAGTAAAACTAATTACTCATGATTATGCCAATTAGTAACAAAGATAACATTGAAATAAATTTTATTACATGGTACATGAATACCGTGGCCATTTGTAATTCAAGCAAACCAACATATCCCTGGTCAGGGGAAAAGTTGAAAGCAGGCCACCTTGTGGGGTGGGCATGATTTCTGGAGCCAGCGCCTTAGGCTGGGTCCTCCCTCCTTCATTCACTGTATCTCTCTGTAAAATGGAGGAAATCAGATATACACCTCTTGGAGTTGGTACATGAGTTAAAGAAATTTATATCCTTAAAGGGCTCACATCAAAGCCCAGAAGAGAGCACTCAACGAATATTAGTTATTATTATGCTTATTCCCACTGAATTTTTTTCTCAGGATGTTAGTTTGGGTGCATCATACATCTAAAATGTATTAAGGATGCAATATAATAAGTATGCATATGCAAAATACCTGTTTTGCCTTTGCAGTAACAGCTGAGCACTTCTAAGGTAAATGACAAAATATTCCCCCCAAAATCAACACATTGAGCTCAAGAATGAATGGAGACAGACTCACATTTCATATATCTACATGCTTATAAAGCTCATAAGTTGCTAAATAAAACAAAAATCTTATCCTTCTTGCTTGACAGGTATACTTCATAAGGACTTGGAGGACATGTTCCAATTTAGACTACTTACAATTCTTGGAATTCAGTACCCATAAATGGGTGAATGGAGAGAACCTCACCAGACACACACACGCGCGCGCACACACACACACACACACACACACACACACACACACACAGGATCCCAACTCTATCCCCTAAGTCCCACCTCTGGTCCCCACTTCCACCCCAGCTCTGTCCCCTGCTAAAAGGTCCATCCTCGCACTCCTGTGTGTGAACATCCCAGGTTGCACATTCAGGACTGGTCCACCATCACCCTCCCACCTGGTCCCCATCCTCCAGGCCTCCCCCAGGCTCCTGCAGCATGGCCTGCTTCCAAAATCCCTAACAGTCCCATACAGCAATGTTTGGTTGTTTTGACTAAGAAATCTGGGCTCCCAAATTTTTAAAAGAACAATCCAGAAGAGAGTGTAGGGAGAGGCACTACACTGGCCCCAACCCTGGTCCTTAGCCTTTTTTGGCCAGGGGGAGGTGTGGCTCCAAGCCCCAAGCGGGAATCCAGGCTCCTTCCCTAGACCTCAGGACAGTACAAAGATAGAAATATTTTGTCGCATCCCTAAGGTTCCGTCCTGCAGAGCCCCGGGAAAGAACACACAAACACCGAGTCTGCTGATGATGCTTCCTCTTTAATGCTTCCCCTCCAATGCGCACATCAGGCAAATATATATCAGTCTCATAACCCCTCCCTCATCACTCCACCAACCCCACAGCTAGGTTGTGCACATTTCTAACCCTCTCATAGGCGGGCTTCCCACAGCTAGGGCATGCACATTTCTAACCCTCTCATAGGCGGGCTGGTGGTGGCACGAGGCACTGCGTCACTGATCATCCGTAGGGCGCCTGATAGGGCTCACTGCGCAGGCTCAGGGCACCGCCAGCCTCCTGAGCCTCGTGACTTGGCAACATGCCTAGGCGCCATCTTGAGCCACCGCCCCATCCCAGTCTAGCCGAGTGGGCCCCGACAATATTTAACAAACACATATTTAATTTCTGAGTTTAAAATATAAAATATGGCCGGGCGTGGTGGTGCAAGCTTGTAATCCCCGCACTTGGGAGGCGGAGTCAGGAGGATTGTGCAGGTTATAAACCAGCTGAGCTGGCTTAAGATACCCTGTTTCCAAAAATAAAATAGGTCTGGGAGTGTAGCCCGGAGGTAGAAAAGGGCTTCCAGGAACCCTAGCACCACAAAAAAAAAAAAAAAAAAAAAAAAAATATATATATATATATATATATATATATATATATATATAATCATGCATGTACTAGAGAATGGAAAAACTGAGATACATACCAGCAACAGAAATGTGAATATTTGAGGGATTAAAAGCAGATATTTTGGTAATCTTGATTTTTTTTTATAACTGAAACCTACTGCTGAGGATTTTCCTTAGTCCTGTTAGAGTTGCCACATCTCACGGTCTCATAAGCACAGGAAGAAAGAGCCACAAGGCCCTGCAAGACTGGCCTCTGCTCTCTTCTCCCCTGAGCCCTGACCACTCTTCCATTTGCTAGCTGCCTCCCAGGCCTCTACTTTTCTTGGATCCTCCCCTACCCTGGGGCCCTCAATGGGCCCTGTCCTGCACTGGAATGCTCTGATCCACGCATTCTGAATAATGTCCCTCACCTCTCCTTATGTCTTCCATATAAAAGCCGTTTGTAGGAAAGTCAAGGGTTATTTGTTTTCTCTCACATGTGAAGCTAGAATGAAAATAGCAATCAAAAGGGACTTTTGTCGAAGGAGGGAAAATAGCTGAACAGTGGAAGACGTTGGGGGAGAGAGGAGAGGAGGAGAAAAATGAGGACCGAGGAAGGAAGCAGTTCAAAAAAAGTCACATTCATAAAAAAAGATTTCAGTAACAATCTCACCAGCATGTATAGGGAGAGAAGAGGGAGGGTGTTTGTGTGTGTGTGTGTGTGTGTGTGTGTGTGTTAAAGGGGGTTATAGAGAGAAATAAACCAAATGATGTGTGCACATATATTCATACCACATTCAATCCCACTATAAAATATAACCACATTGCACCAATAAAAGTATTAAAAAATAGAGGCTGTTTCTGACCCTCGCAACCAGAAGAAAATAATTTCTTTTTCTTTTCAGTGTTTATATCTTAACTCATATTCTAGTTTCCTCTATCCTCTATTTTCCCATGCTCTATATGTAACAGAAATACCAACCATTTGTTTCTCACATAAGTTGCAAAATATTTTCCCCAATTTGTTGTTTGTATGATTAGTTATAATTTCCCATGCAAAAATTTTAACACAGTCGAAATTTTCAATTTTTTCTTCATTGCGTCCTGAATTTGAATCAGTTAGGAAAGTTTTTACAATCCCAAGAATATAAAGGAATTTATTAATATTTTCTTTCAGAACTTGTATGGTTTTGTGTATTTTTCTTTGCTCTCTGATTTTTTTTTAGATTTTAGCTCTATGTAAATTATAAGTAAGGAGTATATTATTTTTCAAATTTCTTATTAAAATTTTTCCTTTATTTTCCATTGATTAATATGTGACTACATTTATGGTAAACTAAATATCCATATACAACTGTGTCAATGGTTATTTTTCATTTTATTCTGCTGATAAGTCCATTTATTCATGTCCCATAGACAAATTACCTTGATTGCAAAGGATTTATAGTATATTTTAATTTCAAGTATGGCCAGCAGAGCCTCTATTTTACAGACATACTTTCTTCTTCCTTGTTAATATTTTTATGCCTATTCTTATCTTTCTTCCAAAATAAACTTTATTATCAATCCAACCAGTTATAGGGGGAAAACACCTGATGGTTTTTTTAAATTGGAGCTATATTAAACTAAATGAATTAAGGGCTAACATCTTTATGATACTGAATCTCCTTTCTACCCAATAATAAAGAGAATATATATGTCTATCATTTCTTTCATTTACTTTTTCAGCTATGTTTAGTTTTTCTCATCCAAGTCTTGAATATTTTTTATTATTGGTGCATTGCAATTATATCTCTTAATGGAGTACAAGATGGTGGAGAAATACATGCACATATCACTCAAGCAGCCCTTACCCGATTCCCACCCATTCCCTCCCCATCCCTCCTTCTCATGTTTGGCTCAGTGATTGACTTTGATGTTTGTGAATGTGCATCCCGTGCAATAGGGTGCTTCCCTCTTCTGACCTCCCATCTCTCAGTTATGTCACCTTCTTAACAATGAGTTTTGAACATTTATAACACTTACACAAGTGAATTTAGTTTTTGCTTTTGCATGGTAAAATGAGATAGCCATCTTAGAGTCTGATATTTGTATATGTTAGGCCTAATCATTTTTGTATATTAATTTAATAACTTCTTGTTATAATATATTGTCAACTGTTTATGATAGCTTTCTATCATTTCTTTTTAGAGTTATATACATATATAATCATATTTCCATATATATATATAGTTTTACTTTTCCTTTCCAATTCTTATGCTTCCAAGTCCCAGCCGGCAAAAAATACGGGTTCCAAAAAGAGGAGTGAGGATTAAAGAATTTAATTCAAAGAATTCAATTCAAGCATGGGAGGATTATCAGTGTACTCCTGGGTCCATATCTCTACTGGCCGATCCCGGGCTTATTTCTCTTGTGGTATTTATACAGTTTCTCACTTCAGGTTACACCGGAATACAATAATGACAAATCCAAAGTACATACATCACGGGCAGGTCAATCAATACCCTCGTGCCATCAAGAACAACAGGAACCTAACCTTCTCTCAGACCTTAATTACTTTGAACCCTCCATGACCCAAAACCTTGTTGACTCTGGGCGAAGGACAGTCAGCTGAGCGAAGGACAATCAGAAGTATTCTTTTAGTAAAGATAAGGGGAAAACCTTAATGGCTCCCCACACCAAGTGTTTTCTTTTGGGGTATTTGCAAAATACAGTAGTAGAGAAAATTGGTACTCTTACCTGGTTTATAACTTCAGAAGAAAAAACACTTCTATTTAAATAAGATGCTATATTTCTAGATGCTAGCTTTTAAAAGAAAGCGATCATGTTAAATTAGTGCCCGCTGCTTATTATTTTATTGTTTATAGTACAAATGATACTAAGTATTATTTTATGTCTTTTCTGTATATTTAAAGATGATCATGATTTTTTTTCATCTGGCCTTTTTTTATTTTTGGGTGGTACTGGGGTTCCTGGGAAACCCTGCTACCTCCAGGCTACACTCCCAGACCTACTTTATGTTATTTTTATTTGGAAACAGGGTCTCTTAAGCCAGTGAGGCTGACTTCAAACCTGCCCCATCCTCCCGTCTCCACCTCCCAAGTGTGGAGATTACAAGTGTGTGCCACCACAACTGGCTGATCTGGTCTTTTTAATGTTATATTTATTTAGTGCAATTTTTAATGTTAAACCACCCACCATCACTGCATTTCCATAATTAGTCCCAGCACATGATTGTAATATATTTTTAATATGTTATTCAGTTCTGTATGCCAATATTTTAAGACTTTTACATTGATATTCACAAATGAGATTGTCTATACTTCTCTTGGTGCAAATATTATCAGCAACTGGGGTCAAGGTTATAGTATATTTAGAAAATAAAATGGAAAGATTTTCTTTTCTTTTCCTACATTCCCTGGCATACTTTTAGTGCACTGAAATTATTGAATCATTTAAGGTTCGATAAAATTTTCCTATGAAACAACTATATCTGGTACTCTTCTGTGAGAAAGCTTAATCATATTTTATTTCCTTCATCTACAATTTTCAGATTATACTTTTATTGGAATCATTTATATTAGGTTAGGTTTTCTTAATTACCCATTTTTATAAAGTTTTTCAAATCTATTTGCACAGAATTTGGCCAAGTATAGCTTTTTAAGATTTATTGGTGCATTATAATTATACATAATAACAGGGTTCATTGTTACATATTTGTATGTGCACACAACATAATTTGGTCAATTTTACTAGGTAGAACTTTTTAAATTGTTTGGTTTCATACATTTCTTTTTCCTTTGAATTTAGTGTATTTTACCTTTATTTTCATTTCTTATTTTTATTATGTTATATAATAGTTTCTCGATTCTTACATTTAAGAAATAGCTGGAAATGATTTCAGAACTCTTTTTTTTTCTGTTTTAACTTTATTTTTTTAAGAAGATAGAATTTTATTTCCCATTAGTATACCCTCCCAACCTGCCCTACTGACTTAAAAGAACTAGCAATTTTTAGAAGTAAATACTAGTAGTTTACTCAGACTCATAGAGGAAAAAGAAAGAAAGAAGGAAAAGAAGGAAATAAGGAAGGAAAGAGTTCTCTCGAGTCGCCCGCAGCCAGACCCCACGCGCCGGCCCTGCTCTGTCGCGCTCGCCACCGCCCGTCCTGCAAGATGCCGGAGGAAGTGCACCGTGGAGAGGAGGAGGTGGAGACCTTCGCCTTCCAGGCAGAAATTGCCCAGCTCATGTCTCTCATCATTAATACTTTCTATTCCAACAAAGAGATTTTCCTTCGGGAGTTGAACTCTAATGCATCTGATGCCTTGGACAAGATTCGCTATGAGAGCCTGACAGATCCTTCCAAATTGGACAGTGGTAAAGAACTGAAAATTGACATCATCCCCAACCCTCAGGAAGTACCCTGACTTTGGTGGATACAGGCACTAGCATGACCAAGGCTGACCTCATAAATAATTTGGGAACCATTGCCAAGTCTGGCACTAAAGCATTTATGGAGGCTCTTCAAGCGGGTGCTGATATCTCTATGATTGGGCAATTTGGTGTTGGATTTTACTCTGCCTACCTGGTTGCTGAGAAAGTGGTTGTGATCACAAAGCACAATGATGATGAGCAGTACACCTGGGAGTCGTCAGCCGGGGGCTCGTTCACAGTCAGGGCTGATCACGGTGAGCCCATTGGCCGGGGTACCAAGGTGATTCTCCACCTCAAGGAAGACCAGACCGAGTACTTAGAGGAGCAGCGGGTCAAAGAAGTGGTGAAGAAGCACTCACAGTTCATTGGCTATCCCATCACCCTCTAAAATCAATCCATGTAATTCATTACATAAACAGAATCAAAGACAAAAACCACATGATCATCTCAATAGACGCTGAAAAAGCATTTGATAAAATTCAACATCCATTTTTGAAAAAACACTGCAGAGAATTGGAATAGAAGGATCATATCTCAACATTATTAAGGAAATTTACAATAAGCCCACTGCCAACATCATATTAAATGGGGAAAAACTTCAAGAATTCCCCCTAAAAACTGGAACGAGACAAGGATGTCCACTATCACCACTTCTCTTCAATATAGTACTAGAGACTCTAGCCAGAGCAATAAGGCAAGAAAAGGAAATCAAAGGAGTACAAATAGGAAAAGAAGAACTTAAGCTTTCACTATTTGCAGATGACACAATACTATATTTAGAAAACCCAACAAACTCAACCAAAAGGCTTATAGAACTGATCAACAAATTCAGCAAAGTATCTGGATACAAAATCAATCTTAAAAAATCAGAAGCTTTCCTGTACACCAACCATAAATCCACTGAAAAAGAAATTCAGAAAACACTTCCACTCAGGATCTCCCACAAGAAAATAAAATACCTAGGAATAAACTTAACCAAGGAGGTAAAAGATCTCTAGAAAGAAAATTATAAAACACTGAAAAAAGAAATCAAAGAAGATCTTAGAAGATGGAAAGACCTTCCATGTTCATGGATTGGCAGAATAAATATCATTAAAATGGCCATCCTCCCAAAAGTGATCTACAGATTTAATGCAATGCCCATTAAACTACCAAGATCATTCCTCACAGACATAGAAAAATCAGTCCTTAAATTTATCTGGAATAACAAAAAGCCCAGAATAGCCAAGGTAGTTCTCAGCAACAAAAACCACTCAGGAGGAATCACAATACCTGACTTTAAACTATACTACAAAGCCATTGTAATAAAAACAGCATGGTACTGGCAAAAGAACAGATATATAGACCAATGGAGCAGAATAGAAGACCCAGAAACAAGTCCACACACTTTCAGCCAATTAATTTTTGACAAAGAGGCCAAAAACATACACTGGAAAAAAGATAGCCTCTTCAACAAATGGTGTTGGCAAAACTGGTTAACCATATGCAGAAAATTGGATATTAATCCCTTTTTCACCCTGTACAAAAGTCAACTCACGATGGATCAAAGACTTGGAAATTAAACCAGAGACCTTGAAACTCCTAGAAGAGGGCATAGGTCCAACACTACAACACATAGGTACAGACAAACATTTCCTCAACAAGACCCCAAAGGCACAACAAATTAAAAGGAGAATCAATACATGGGATTGCATGAAACTGAAGAGCTTCTGTTCAGCAAAGGAAACTATCAAGAACCTCAATCGAGAACCAACAGAATGGGAGAAGATTTTTGTCACCGACACCACCGATAGAGGACTAATATCTAGAATATACAGAGAACTCAAGAAACTCAACACTAAGAAAACAAAGCATCCAATAACAAAATGAGCAAATGAACTAAATAGACACTTCACAAAGAAGAAATTCAAATGGCCAATAAATGCATGAAAAAATGCTCACCATCACTGGCAATCAGAGAGATGCAAATCAAAACTACCCTGAGATTTCACCTAACTCCAACTAGAATGGCAATCATTCAAAACACAAATAACAACAGATGCTGGCGAGGATGTGGAGAAGTGGGAACTCTAAGACATTGTTGGTGGGATTGCAAATTAGTGCAACCACTTTGGAAAACAGTATGGAGAATCCTCAGAAGAATGGGAACAAACCTACCATTTGATCCAGCAATACCACTGTTGGGTATCTACCCAAAAGATAGGAAACCAAACTACCAAACTAATGCATGTGTATCTATGTTCATAGCTGCACAATTCACCATAGCCAAACTATGGAACCAGCCAAGATGTCCATCAACAGATGAATGGATTACAAGACTGTGGGATATGTACACAATGGAATTTTACTCAGCCATCAAAAAAAACTCAATTACATCATTTTCAGGGAAATGGATGGAACTGGAGGACATTATGCTAAGTGAGATTAGTCAGGCACAAAAAATAAGAAATCAGATGCTTTCCCTAATATGTGAGAGTTAGGGAGAAATGGGTCATAGGAGGAACTCTTGAAAGAGGAAATCCTATAGAGGAGCAAACAAGACAACCTAAAGGAGGAGAAAGGAGGGGGGAAGAGGAAAATATCTAAAACACACAATGAACTTAAACATATCGAAGTCAATCACTAAGCCAAGCAAGGGAGGGAGGGACGGGGATGGAATGGGTGGGAATTGGGTAGGGGTTAAATCAGCGATGAGTACATGTTTGTACACACAAGTTTTTTACCCCAATATGTTGTATGAATATAATGCACCAATAAAAAAATTTAAAAGAAAAAAAAGGAAGGAAGGAAGGAAGGAAACAAAGGAAGGAAAGAAGGAAGGTATCAAAAGAAGAAAGGAAACAAAGGAAGGAAGGAAACAAAGGAAGGAAAGATGGATGGAAGGAAGGAAGGAAGGAAACGAAGGAAGGAAACGAAGGAAGGAAGGAAGGAAGGAAGGAAGGAAGGAAGACTAGACCTATTTAGAAAAGTCAGCAAACAAGTGAATGGAAAACTGCTTCCTCTTTTAAGACCTTCATTCACCTGTGCTTCTTCTTTCCTAATGCCTCGGCACTCTGCTTTCTTTGTAGGTCTACCACCTGGAGGCCTGTGCTTAACTAGATATTTAAATACTGTCAGAAGACCACATGGCATCTGTCATTTCATGCTGGAGTATTGTAGAGTGTTCAGTCTCTGGCAAGTGAATTTGCACTACATGATCTCCAACTGAGGTGAGAAACAAGAAACATTACTTTTTAGGAGGGAACTGGGGAAAAGGATTTTCATACATGGTGCTTTTACTAATATTTTTTCTGCTTTAGTATACTTGTAGCAATGGGATTCAATTTCCACTTGTTTATGGGGGGCTTTCAGCAACTCTCTCCTAAGCAATTCCAAGCAATTTCTTCCAACTGAAAGATGAAAGCTTGCACTGGCTCTAAACACACATACTCCGCACCCTTCCAAGCGGGGAGTTAGGATCCAAACCTCAGCGGGTACTTCAGTCACTTTCCCCTGCTACCCCGCTCAGGGATGAGTCAACGTTGGCTTCGGCTTTCTTTCTCAGAACCTACTCCTGCCTTTTCATCTCAGTTTAACTGGGGCTGGATATGGGGGCTGAGTTGAAATGTGATTACAGGTCAGGCTTTCTGGGGGACTCTGGAGTTCACCAGGAGTGAGGGGAAAACTCCACACCATGGAGCTGCGCGAGATCAGTGAGTGTCAGGACGCCAGGCCAGCAGCTGGGGAGAGCTAGAACCCGTGGTAGGACAAGAGACCACAGCAGACAGCTGGCAGCCAAGCTGGAGCTACAGCGACTAGAGACAGCAAGCTCGCTTTCCCAGCTGACCAAGAGGGATCACATCAAAGAGCCCGATGAAATTATTTTATTGGGCATGAAGTACCCTTCAGAACCACAGCCAGGCCTGCGCAGCCGGTGCCAGTTCTAAAGAGACCTGGGATGAGCGGTCCACAGGGAATCCATCCTCACGGCTGAGTCAGGAGGCAGTTTTAGTCTACTCTGAAAGGCACTATTGAAATAACCAGAAAATGTGAGTGCTGCTGCACTGTTGATAGTTATTTTACAGAGCAAACATTACCAGCACACAGCAGCCAAGAGCAAAATCCTATTCATAGAACCCTGTTCACAGAAAAGACAAGGTGAGAAATAAAAGCAGGAAGTATTTTTCCATGATGTTGTTCCATGAGAAATGTTCCTGAGAAATGTCCAGTCCAGAGGGTTTTATTTCTAAAATGATCTCCATCTAACCAAAATAACCTCTAGCTAAGGACAGTGATCCCTCTATACCTCCAGATCCATCTTCGCCCTGATTATCTGAGGGAACACAATTAAAATACAAATGAGATTCAAATTTTTATTTAGGGTTATGGGAGTGAGCCTTGCTATTTCTTAGAGCATTAATTGTAGTAAATATTACATGGCTGGAGAAGTATGGAAATTAAATCCAAAGAAACATGCATCGATGCAAGAGTGAACTAACTCAATGTCATGCTACCCTGTAATCTAGAGAATGTTTCACTCCAAAAACGATAGGTTTAGGAAAATATACTATAAAAATATGTATCCGTTTGGGGTGTGTTATTTGTCTGTTAATACTTCTTTATAAGTACTGAAAAATACAAAACACATTAAATAAAGGTATTGTGTTATTTACATCAAATTTACTTTCTCTAGTATCATTGTCTGTGACAAAGTGAAGACTAAACAAGTATGCCACTCTGTAAAAGTTTTTTTTTATCCCATTATGATGTATGAATACAATGCACCAATAAAAAATGTTTAAATAGAGGTAAAATATATAATTGCCTTTGGTATTGAAACCAAGAAAGATAATATATTTAATTCCAATGCCACTTAAGTGGCACATCACATCCCATTCAAGAATCCACAATGGGTGTAAGGTCTAAGATAACAAATACTAACCAGACCTCAATTTCTCTATCTACTTGGGTTTTCAAGGAAATATCTTATGCATATAAATTACACATATACATACTTATAATAAATTCTCAAAGTGTCAGACAGTGTTTTAAATCTTCTGTAAGCATCAAATTCATTATAACAACAATAAGAAATCATCTTATAATGAGATTCATTTTTCATGTGGCAAAACTGAGGAATTGAGAGGCAAAATAAGTCATCCAAGATTCCACCATCCAGTGGTAAAGTGTTCAGCTTGAGAGGAGGTGCTGCAGGGGGTCACAGAGTATGGATTTTGCTGGTTGCATCCCCCCAAAAGTGTTTTATTCTTCCTAATTAATTAAAAAATTAGCCAGGTGTGGTGGCGCACACTTGTAATCCCCGTGCTTGGGAGGTGGAGACAGGAGGATTGCACAGGTTCGAAGCCAGACGCGCTGGCTTAAGAGACCATGTTTCAAAATAAAATGTATAAAAATAGGTCTGAGAGTGTAGCCCGGAGGTAGAAGGGTTTCAAGGAACCCCAGTAACACACACACACAAAAAAAATTACAATGATTTACTTAATTTTCACACATTTTTGTTGTCTAATAATTAAATATAACATTGATTTTGAGCATCAGAATTATGCATCATTAGCCAGGCGTGGTGGCGCATGCTTGTAATCCCCACACTTGGGAGGCAGAGACAGGAGGATCGCACAGGTTCGAAGCCAGCCTCACTGGCTTAAGAGACCCTGTTTCCAAATTTAAAAAAATAAATAAATTTAAAAAAAATATATATATATATATAGATATAGATATATATATATATAGTCTGGGAGTGTAGCCCGGAGGTAGAAGGGTTTCCAGGAACCCCAGTACCACCAGAAAAAATTATGCATCATCATTATTATTATTATTATTATTATTATTATTATTATTACATGACCACACGATGACCATGCCATTACATTATAGTCTATAGATGCTGCCTTAGATTTACTTATATGTCAAAAAAATACCCTCAAGTACTCATATATCTATCATATTACTGTCAGTGCCTTTGCTCACTACTGATGCTTGCTTTCTCTTATGCTTATCTGGGGATTGGGGAAGGGGTTAAAGATAAATATTGTCATAAAGATTCTTGGAATGATATATTCTTTCTATTTTAGACTTTTTTGTCTCTAAATAATAACTTTACTTGGTATAGAAATAAGTGAAGAATATTTTATATCAGGATTTGTCAAAAACATGCTATCTAGTGTATTTTATTTCCTACTGCTGTCATTGATATGTTTGCACCTTCTCTGACATCTACTTGTAGGTAAGATACATTTGTTCTTGAATTGCTTGTTAGATTTTCCTTATATTTACTTACTATGGTTTACTTTACTTCAATGACATAAGAATTAATAAATTTGTTTTTTCCCTTTAATCACTCCTTTGCCTTTTAACAAGTATTTTGTTCTTGTTCATAGTAGTCAAATAATAAATATAGGAATATTATCAGCATAAGTATTTGGCATTTTTTCTATTAATTTCTGAAATTTGGCATTTCCCTTTTCTTAGTCATTTCAGCCATCATGTAAATACAATACTATAGCAAACTTCTTAAGAAAAGAAGCTTATTTTTAGTTCATTTTTTTAACACCTGAAACTGAGATTTGCACCTGGTGAAAAAACTCAATGAGTGATCCTGGATTTTTCCTGACTTCTTGTGTGATCTAATTTTTTCAGATTCAATTACAATCTGTACTAAAAGACTGTCTCCACACTCTCTTCCATCCTTTCTTCTCATTGTCAAGCAAAGAATTGAAGCCAGCAGTCAAATGAAGACAAAATCCTAAGGTTTATATGATAATTGGGATTTAAGTAGAAACTGTTCCTGCCCTCTTAGTTTTCAACTATAAATCTATTAGATCAAAATACCTGGTAGTGAATACCACCTTAAGTACATCTAAAAGGCTAAATTGGCTGGAACTGCAGAACATTATGCTAAGTGAGATTACTCAAGTCACAAAAAGTAAAAAATCAGATGTTCTTCATATGCTGAAACTGGGGAGAAAACGGGTCATAAGAAGAACTCTAGATGAAGGAGATACTATAGATGAGCAAATAAGGCAACCTAACTGAGGGTGATGGGAGGGGAGAAGAGGGAAATTCCCTAATGTACATGATGTACATTCACAAACATATCAAAGCCAATCACCAAGCCAAACTTGAGAAAGAGGGAGGGGGAGGGAATTGGGTAAGGGCTAATTAGGTGATGTGTTCATGTTCACCTCTTCCATCTTGTACTCCATTAAGATGTACAGCTACAATGCACCAAAAAAAAATTAAAAAATAAAAGACCAAATTGGTAAGACCAAGTTTTACAAGAATATTATATGTGTTTTGTTTTCTTTTGTGGTACTGGGGATTGAACCCAGGAACATTCTACTTCTGTGCTACATCCCCATCCCTTTTTATTTTTGTTTTTCAAAACAGGAGCCACTAGGTTGCTGAGAATCTCAGTATTTGCTGAGCCTGTCCTTGAATCCTCAGTCTTTCTGTCTCAGCCTTCCAAGTACTGGAATTACAAGCATGCACCATAATGCCGGGCTTGGGAACAGCTTTTTATTCTAAATCATTTTAAAAATCTATCTCAGATCTCATCTATAAAAATGAATTCTTTGAAAAATAAAAATATTTTAACTGGAAAGTTGTCCATATCTAACAAGTACATACAATAATGCCAATGTTTTTCTACTACTTAAGACTAAAACTCATGAGAGCTATTGAATTATGACTTTGTTGAGGTTGGAATTGGAAGCTCATGCACCAAACTGAAGCAGCACACACATAATCCATCTAGATAAGTTTAGGGAGGGCCTAATGATTTATCAGATACAATATGCAAAAACAAATGATATAGGCTCTGCTGTTTTATTATGACTTAAGACATTTCTTAAAAATTAATGTGATTTTCCTCAAAATATTGATAATATACAAGAAAAATGATGGAAGGAAATTAAACATATCTCCTATATTAAAGATTTTTTACAAAATCAGAATATACTGACCATAAGCAATACATTTTTATTAAGCATAGTGAATTCTAATTCTTCTTAATTCTTCTTAATTACAAAGTTAAAGTACTCCAATTCAAGTCAGGGATGGTGGTACACCCTTGGAACCCCAGTAAGGGGGAGGCTGAGACAGGAGGATGACAGTTTCTTGGCCAGTCTCAGCTGGCCTTACAAAACTCTATGAGACCCTCTTTCAAAATTAAGAATTATAAGTAGGGATGGGGGTGTAGCCGGGAGATATAATGCCTCTAGGTTCACAAAAAAGTAAACACAAAAAATAAAGTGTTTCAGCAACTTTATGTTTAAGTGAGAATGAAAGAAAATTAGTAGATTATTTTATGAGATTGTTTTGGAAAGAATTAGATAATATGGAGCAAAGACAAATTTTGGTAGGAAATATCATATCCTGAAATTTTGTAAGATTAAAGGAAATGCATTGAAATTTTCAAAAATAATTTTTCGTGTGGTATTGGGGTTCCTGAAAACCCTTCTACCTCCGGGCTACACTCCCAGACCTATTTTTTTATATTTTTATATTTTATATTTTTATATTTTATTTGGGTCTCTTAAGCCAATGTGGCTGGCTTCAAACCTGCGTGATCCTCCTGTCTCCGCCTCCCAAGAGCAGGGATTACAAGTGTGTGCCACCGCACCTGGCTCAAAAATAAAATTTGATACAGAAAAGATAAGAAAAGTAAGAGATGCACTTTTTGAAATATATCTCCTAGCAGGGCCTGTCTAGAAGTTCCCACTAGACAGCACTCTACCTTTAGTGGAATGGAAGAAGCTTCAGATATTAGATAATTTAGTCATCCAACTGTGGTTCTTGAACCCAAGGCAAACTGAGATTACAACCAGAAAGACAACATTAGGTATAATCCCAGTACTTGGGAAGCTAAAACAAGAAGATTGTAGGTTTGAGGACAGCCTCAGCAACTTAGCAAGACTCTGTTTCAAAATAAAAAATTAAAATAGGGCTATGGGTGTAGTTAAGAGGTAGAATACTCTTGACCAGGCATGCTTGGGTACACATGCATGAGCGAGCGCACACACACACACACACACACACACACACACACACACTCAACAAATAACAAAACAAAAACATAAAGAGACACTAAACCATATAGAAATCAAGACTTTGTTTAGACAAAATCAGTAATATGCCTCACGTATATTTTTGTCACCACTTCTGATACATGGTCTTGCAATTGTGACAGATAAAATAAAAAGGAGGCATTGTAAAGCCACAAAAATTATTGTCACATGTTTTCTTTGCAATCAGTTGACATAAGAGTATCATTATCTAACACAGGAGAATTTTTAGAGCCTTCATAAAGGTAGATGATGTATCTACTTTTCCGCTTCCTTTTCGGCTCCCTTGAAGCATACTTATATCCACAGTGTAAACTTCATGAAGGTAGGAATCTGTCTTTTTTACTGCAAATATTCCTAGACTATTTCCTGACATCTAATAACTATTCAAAAATGTCTGTGAATGGATAAATGTTGACTCAATAACTTAAATCATTCAGCACTAGATACTACAGATCTTTAAATAATCAACCTAAAGAACCAAGTTACTGGGAAGCTATTTATTAAGACAGCCTTCTGGTCTTCCTTCTTGGCACTAAGGTATACCTTAGCTTAATAAATTTTTGGTGTGTGTGTTTAGAGAAAAGCTGTTCAGACTCATCACAATTTATTGCTTTTTCTCATGCTGAGATAAAGACTTATTGTGAACACATTTGCTTCTAGGTGCTTTGGAGCCGGCCTGCTCCTGGGTGCCAATTACACTCTGGCAGGAGCTTGAAGGTCTCTGGGGAGTGGCTGGTGTCAGCATCACATAAAATATATTCCTGAAATGGATCATTCTGCTGCTCAGGGAACACGCAGTAGAGGCTTAGCTGAAATAAAGAAAGAACAAAGCTGTGACATCCAAAAATAAAATCAAAGAGGATCAAGTGAGGGTTATTTATATATACTGATACTGGGCGCAGTATTCTAAATACTTCACAGCTGTTCAAAATCTGAGAAGAAGAAATCAAATATATGACTCACACCTCCTTGGCTGCTGGGCACTCAGGCCAGGTATATCTGCTTTCCTCCATTGCTAGCAGTACCCTGCTATGCACAGTGTTTCAGGTCTGCTCTTCAGTTTAAAGTTATGGTTAAGAAAACTGGAACTGATGTCAGGCAAATGGGTTAGAATTCCAGCCATGCAGCTCTCTGGCTCTCTGACCTTGGACAAGCTATTTCACCACTTTAATCCCTGGTTTTCTAGTCATACAATGAGGAAAATAATTGTAGATACCTGGAATTATTGAGAGAATTCAACGAAATAATCCAAGTGATGCTCTAAACTTAGCTTCTGGTTTATAAAATTCTTAGTAAGCATTAGTAACTAATAATTACTATCATTACTGTAATGGTGTAAACTAGGCCATGGTTATTACATTTGAAACTTCTTCCTAACTCCAATTAGACCTGAAATGATGGAATGCAGGCCATACTTATTCTTGGAAATAGACACCTTGTGTCTCTATTGTGTCTATAATAGGTCTCTCCAATGACCACATCATACCATGACTTGATATTTCTCCACATTTTCTAGTACTTCTTCTCTGATAAAACCTGGATCTAGCCAGGCATGGTAGCACATGCTTTTAATCCCAGAATTTGGCAAGGTGAGGCAGGAGAATTTCAGTCCCAGGACAGTCTCAGCTACTTAGTGAGGTCCTTTGCAACTAACTCAGTGAGACCTTGTTTTAAAATTATATAAAAAAAAAAATAGGGCTGGGGGTGTAGCTCGAAGGTAGAATGCCCCAGGGCTCCATGTTCCATTCCTAGTACTGAATAAAAAAGTAAAAAAAAAAACTGGATCTGAGTTTCCCAAAATGAAAACTGATCAGTCATGACATCCCTAAGAAATTCTTCCTGGGCTCACGTCACTCCAGGGCAACTGAGCCAATGCGCAGAGGGTGCCAATACCTCACGTTGGGCCAGAGTACCCTTCCCAAAGATTTATAAAAGATAAATATTTTATAGCTTTTGCTGACCTAAATAAATTATATTTTCATTTGATTTACATCAGGCTTGTCTTTTGACTATCATAATGTATTTGAATGATTGAGCATTTACTATATACTTAAAACAAATGAGAAGACATTTTTGAGAAAAAAATTACACAAATAACTCTCAGGCTTTCAGGCTTATCAAGTAAGTAAAGGAAGAAACTAATAAGAATTGCTTTTCTCATCATCGTCTTTCACATAAGGCCCATGGAGAACATTATGAAAACAGAGTATGCTTAGAATGGCTTCAGGGCACTTCATGACAACCAGTGAGAGAAGCAAATCAAGCCAAATAACGCTAAGAACAGTACCTCTGGTCTGGAATGTTGATACTAGTTGTTCCTGGCACATTTTTATGGCCATGACCTTTTGGTACCCACTGGATAGGAATGTGAAATATCAAAAAATGTTTCCATAGCAATCTATACCCAAAATGCAACTATTTTTAAGAGGAACCTATCCATCCCAGCTCTAATTCAATGGGACAAAGATTTCCAGGTTAGAAGGATGAAAGGGTGAATATAGGACCCAAAGCTAGATGGAATTACACCTTCCCTGAATTCAGAACAAACAAACCAATCCATAATAAAAGAATATAGCAAGCTACATAATATTAACCTTGCCACCAAAAAGCCATAAAATAGTCATTGGCATTATTTAAAACAGAAAATTGCAAAATAACTGTCTCTGAAGAGACTTGCCCATGGCAGAGCATCACAGGAGTGGATGCTTGCTGTCAGAAATCAAGGATCCCATATAAAATAATGAGCTATCTTAGAGGCAAGTAAATAAAGAAGACAGAAAACCCAGGGAGACTTGTGTCTCATCTGAGATTCTGTTCAGTTGACCTCTGATAAGGTTTGAGGTTCCTTGCTTTCGAAGTCCAAGGGCAACCTCCTGTCATTGAGTGGCATCCCAGCACTTGGTGTGCAGACAATGCACATTCCTCTGACAATCAGCCGGAAGATTTGGAGAATGTGTTTAGATTAAACCTGGAACTGCTGAGACTGCTTTAATTCAGTTGCCAAAGTGACTACAGAGAATGGTGCCACATTGCAATTAGGTAGAGGGTTTAGAAAAATTCTCCTTTAAAAACACTGGAGAATGGAAATCAGAAGGGGAAATGTCTTTTAAATTTCTGTGCCCAGACTTAAAGGATATTGTGGTACTTTTTTTATCTGAATAAGCAGAAGTAAGTTAACAATACACACCATGTTGATTATTGGATGCACACACTTACACACTATTCTGTCTGGAAAATATCTTTTCAAAAATCGTATCTTCTTTTAAACTTTATTCTGTATAACCCACCCCTTAGTTCAGAGTAGGCACTCAGAAATTATTTGACATATAAATTAAAGAATTAATTATTATATGCTACCACCTCCAAAAAAAAAAAGCTTGTATCTGAGTTTAAAGGTCTAATATCCATTTCCACTCCTTTTCTTTTCTTTCCTCCTCTCAAGTTTTCTGAAAAATATGCCAGTAAACAAAATCATTAAGATCAAAGTTTTAAGATGGACAAACAAAAGAAGTCAGGTAAAACACAAATTTCACAATAAAGTATTTGGGTTTTTTTTATTTCAATAGTATTGTAATTCCATTAAAATTCTGAAAACAATGGATGCCTACTGTGCAAGGAAAAAATTGTATTCTGCAAGATTTATGACTCCTACAGAAACATAACACATGAAAAAAATAAAACATTAGCTTAAGATCTCATGTAATTAAGCACTCAACCATTCTACTAACCAAGAGGAGTTTGTATGTGGGTCTGCATGCATGTGTGTGTGAGAGAGAGAGAAACGAGAGATAGACAGACAGAGAGACAGACCGATTCTATGTTTATATGTATGTTTTCCTGTGTTTTTGTGTGGTTTGGATTGACAGTGGTTCTAATTATGCACTGATTTGCATAATTTATATAGCTCTGCCTGGTCATCACTATGTGAATAAAATTTTATTAATTATCTAAATATAAAATTATTTGCATAACTATAGGTAATGCACTTTATAGTTGAAATTATAAACTTATAGTTTAAATTAATAATTTAATTTATAGTTTAATTTAATAATTAAAATTTTAATTTATACATGAAAACTATATAGTTCAATTTATTGTTGAAAACTAAAGTCTTTTAATTATTTTTATTTTATTTATATATATTTTTTGGTGGTACTGGGGGTGGAACCCAGAGGCTTTCTACCTCTGGGCTATACTCCCAGACCTTTTTTATATTTTATTTGAAAACAGGGTCTCACTAAGTTGCTGAGAGCATCACTGAGTAGCTGAGGCTGGCTTCGAACCCATGCGATCCTCCTATTTCAGCCTCCCAAGTACTGGGTTTACAAGCGTGTGCAACACCAGGCTGCATGGGACATTTTTCGTTATGACACTCCTCTATTCACCACTTATGAGCTCAGTGTCACCTCTTTTGTTTATTCATCATGTTCATTTGAGGTGCATCCACTGCAAACAGCTGAGCTAGTCATACTTCTCGGCTCAGAGTACTGTCACGATTGTTTTACACAAGTCCTTTTTTGTTCATTTATTCATTCATGTATTCACCTTTGCATTTTTACCATATAACTCTCTCCCCCCCCTTTTTTTTGGTGGTACTGGGGTTCCTGGAAGCCCTTCTACCTCCGGGCTACACTCCCAGACCTATTTTATATCTTTTATTTGGAAACAGGGTCTCTTAAGCCAGCACAGCTGACTTCAAACCTGAGTGATCTTCCTGTCTCCACCTCCCAAGCCCGGGGATTACAAGTGTGTGCCACCACGCCCAGCTAACTCTCTCCCTTTTACATCTCCCTGCAAGTCACCATTATAATGTGTACAATATATGCCTTTCTGATTAGATGAATACTTCCAAAATGTATTGTCCATGTGTTTCTAATTTTCATAAGTGGAGTCATTGTATATATCATATAATACATATTTATGAATTTTACATTATTTTTACTCCAAACTATTCTTAAGACCGACCCAACGTAGCTATGCAATCATCTTAGCTGATGCTTCTAGCTGTCATATAATAGCCATAATAAACACTTACTATATTTTACCCATATCCTCCTTCAACTTCCTGCCTTCCTAATAATATTGAAATAAGTATCTATATGAATACTAGTTGCTTGGAATAAAATCTAGACCAGAGAACAGTACATGCACGTATTTTATTTGACCAAGCAGCAAAATAATTTTTTAAAAATTGAGAGCTTACTCTATGCCAAGATCTTCCAAATACTAGGACAAGCAATGAAAGAAATAAAGTCTCTGTGAAATAAAGCTAACAGTCTTGAAAAGAAAGCAGTTAATGAACAAATATGTAAGAAAATATGCAATTAGAGATATTAGGTTAGTAATAGAATATACAAATATTTTTAAAGTCTAGCATTCACAGTAGAAAGCTGAACTAAACTCATAATTTTTTATTATTTAATATATTTTTATTGGTGCATTGTAGTCAAACATCTCAATGAAATATAAGACTTGTGAGGATATATAAGCACACATCCAATTATCTTTATCCAATGCCCATCCCATTCCCTCCCCTTCCCTCGATCCCATGCTTGATTTAGTGATTGACTTTGATATATTTGTTTAAGTACATCATATGCTTTAATGAGATTCCATTTTCCCCCTTCCATTTCCTCTGATAGGTCACCTTAATTGCTCCTCCATAGGGCCCTTTCTTCAACTAGATTTCCTCCTATTACCCATTTCTTCCTAGTGTTTGCATATTAGGAAAAGCATCTGATTTTTTTTTTCTGTGATATTTTTCTATGGATGAGGCATTGTAGGCTCTGATCCCACTCTTGAATGCCCCAGCACCTGTCTCATCACTTGGCAGACTCCGATTCCGGCCTCACTGCCTGGCAGGCTCTGACCTTGGCCTTGCTGGCTCCAGCACCGGCCTTGCCTCATGGCAGGCTCTGATCCCTGCCTCACTGGCCCCAGCACCAGCTTCACCACTCGGTAGGCTTCAATCTTGGCCTTGGAGGCCTTAAGGCAGGATCCTATCCCAGCCTTGCTGGCCCCAGCAATGGCCTGAATGCATGGCAGTGTCCTGTCCTGGCCTCAGAGACCCCAGCACAGGCCTTGCCTCATGGAAGGCTCCAATTCCGGCCTTGCTGGCCCCAGCACTGGCCTTGCCTCACAATAGGCTCCAATCCCAGCCTTGCTGGCCCCAGCACCAGCCTCACCCCTTGGCAGGCTCCAATCCCGGCCTCGCTGGCCCCAGCATTGGCCTCGCCTTTTGGCAGGCACCAATCCTGGTCTTGGAGACCCCAGCACCAGCCTTACCTCACGGCAGGTTCCGACCCAAGCTTCACTGGCCCCAGCACCAGCCTCACCCCTCGGCAGGCTCCAATCCTGGCCTCAGAGACCCAGCACTGGCCTTGCCTCACAGCAGGCTCTGATCCTGGCCTTGAAGGCCCCAGCACCATCCTTGCCTTAAGGCAGGCTCCTATCCTGGCCTGGCTGGCCCCAGGACCAGCCTTGCCTTAAGGCAGGCTCCAATCCTGGCCTTGCTGGCCCAGGAACCAGCCTCACCCCTTGGCAGGCTCCAGTCCAGGCCTTGGAGACTCAAGCACTGGCTTTGCCTAAGGGTTGGCTCTGATCCCAGCCTCGCTGGCCCCGGCACCGGCCTCATCCCTCGGCAGGCTCCAATCCCAGCCTCGGAGATCCAGCATCGGCCTTGCCTCATGGGAGGCACTGATCCCAGCTTCGAAGACCCCAGCATCAGTCTCACCACAGGGAAGGCCCTGATCCCGGCCTTGGAGGCCCCAGCACCAGCCTTGCATTAAGGCAGGCTTCTAATCTGGCCTCGCTGGCCCCAGCACCGGCCTCACCCCTCAGCAGGCACTAATCCCAGCCTTAGAGGCCCCAGCACTGGCCTTGCCTCACAGCAGGCTCTGATCCCGGCCTCAGTGGCCCTGGCACCGGGCTCATCACACAGCAGGCTCTGATCCTGGCCTCGGAGGCCCCAGCACCAGCCTTGCCTTTAGGCAGGCTCCTATTCTGGCCTCACTGGCCCCAGCAATGGCCTTGCCTCATGGCAGGCTCTGATCCCGGGCTCGCTGGCCTCAGCACTGACCTTGCTATGCAACGGGCTCTGGTCTCTGTCACTGTAAGCAGGTCTTCTACAGATGTTCAGGTATTTTTTTCTTCCTTTTTTTTTTTTTTGTTGGCTCCTGGAAACCCTTCTCCCTCTGGGCTCCACTCCCAGACACCCATTTTTTATATTTTTATTTGGAAACAGGGTCTCTTAAACAAGCGAGGCTGGCTTCAAACCTGCATGATCCTCCTGTCTCCTCCTCCCATGCATGGGGATTTCAAGCATGCACCACCACACCCGGTGTTCTTCCATTTTTTTTTTTAATATGAGAAAGCAGTACATGTCTTTTGCAAAATCTGGGAGCCCAAATACCTAGTGGCAATGAATTTTGTCTCCCCTGTGAAGGCAGAGGTCCACAACATCACTGCAGAGAGCAGGCTCTGCTGCTCTACCTGCATTCTGGCCTCCAGCGCTGCGCAGAGGAGCATGGTGGCCATGAGGGCTGATGTCTCCCAGAACCTGAAGTGTGGCAGCCCAAACCGGGTATGTGGGGCTCCCTCTGATACACCCCAAACCCTTTTACCACTTAGCATGTTGTCCAGAATTCCAGAGCAGTGGCGCAGGGCAGTCTACTTTTGTGGAGATTTCCTCAAAAGTTCAGGGTGGATTGGACTGGATCTTTCTGTCCCTCCAAATACTGGTTACTGCCACCACCACCGCAGCTGCCACCACCATCTCGATTCTCTCCTGAACTCCTTTACCACACAGCATGTTTTCCAGAATTTCCGAGCATGTGCGGCAGTAACAGTCAACCTTTGGGGAGGTTTCTTTAAAATTTTAAGGTGGATTGGATTGGATCTCTGCCTCTCCCAAATACTGGCCACCCCTGCCACTGCCATGGTCATCTTGGTTCTCTTCTGAGCACCTTTTTCACACAGCATGTTGTCCCAAGTTCCCGAGCATGTGCAGCGGTAGCATTCTACTTTTGGTGAGATTTCTTCAAAAGATCAAGGTGGATTGTATCAGAATTCTGCCTCTCCCAAATACTGACCACTGCCAACACCATCTTGGTTCTCTTCCAAACACTTTTCCCACACAGCATGTTGTCCAGAATTCCTGAGCATGCACAGTGGTAGCATTCTATTTTGGGGGAGATTTCTTCAAAAGATAAAGGTGGATTGGGTCAGATCTCTGCCTCTCCCAAATACTAGCCTCTGCCACTGCCGCTGCTGCTGCTACCACTCCTATCTCAGTTCTCTCCCAAACACTTTTCCCACACAGCATGTTGTCCCGAATTCCTGAGTATGTGTGGAGGTAGCAGTCTACCTTTGGGGCTATTTCTTTGAAAGTTCAAAGTGAATTGGATCAGATCTCTGCCTCTCCCAAATACTGGATGCCTCTGCCCCTGTTGCCACCGCCTTCCTCCTGTTTCTCCCCTGAGCACTTTCCTTACATGGTATGATGTCCAGAATTCCTAAGTATGTGTGGCAGGAGCAGTCCCCCTTCACAGAGATTTTTTTTCCAAAAGTTCAAGGTGGATTAGATATGATTTGTCTGCATCTCCTGAATCCTGGCTGCCATCTTGACCCCTCTCCAATATTTTTTAATAAGACAGTATGTGTGTTTTGAAGAGTTGTGAGATACAGCACTCAGCAGTAATGGATTTTATCTCCCCTTCAGGAGTGGAGGCCACAGCCTCACCACATAGAGCGTGATAGGTTGTTCCAAGCACATTACAGCCCCCAGTGCAGCATAGAGGAGCATGGCAGACAGGTGCACTGAGCTCCCTGTGACGCACGGCTGGGCTTCCCACCAGGTGTGGCTGGGCTTTCCGCCCGGGACTACTGGGCTCCCTCCACCACGCCTGGATTATTTTTCTTACAAGGCGTGTTGTTAAGATTTCCCCAGCATGCGCGGTTGAAGTGGTCTTTTCTCTAATCTCTTCTGGGATGTTCTTCAAAAAAATCACTTTTCTTGCGTGGTGGGTGCCCTCTTGTCATCTTGCTTCTAATTTTGCCATTATCCACTCTCTCTCCTGTATTCTAGATAGGAAGTCATGGCTGGAAAAGTCTCCTTAAGTTGTCCCAATCAGATATTGAACCAAAATCTGGTGTCCAGGGCTTCTCCGAGGAATGCATGTCTAATGAAGAATGCTAATGAGAATTAGCAATGCTTGGAGGGAGATAACTGGTAAAATGCATCTTCGGATTTTCACCCTAAACTTATAATTTCGAGATGGGGTCCTAATATGGTATAAAGTCATCTACAAAATAAGTATAAATGAAACCTAAGGACTAAACTCTGAAGCACTCTAACACTAGAGATTAAGTATCTTAGAAGCCAACAAAAGAAATAAAAATGGCTTAGAAGTGCGATATCACAACTAGATTGTATTTTAAAAAATGGTTTGTGATGAGGTTGCACTTTTTTTCACTCCTGAACTTTATGAAACCCCATCCCATTGATAGGTACATGCTAAAGGAGCATTGGTGTTAATAGAAGAATAAGTTCCTTCATTGTATTGGGGCCTTTTGTATTAGACTCTTGATATTAAATTATATGTACCTTAAAAATGTGATGGTCCTTAGTAGGAATGATAATATTCCCTTTGATATAATTAACACTAACAGGATGGGTTTGTAAGCCATAAAGAACTTAGAGACAGTGGTCATATTAACACCATTTTCTTTGAATTGGAGAAGAGAAACACTCATTTTTTATTTGCATTTTTCTTTATTACTAGTGCCTTTTCTTATTTTTTATCTTATTTTTTATATTATTTCTTATCTTATTGGTACATTGTAGTCAGAAATGCTCATTTTAAAAAACCTAGATGAGAATTAGCAATGCTTGGAGGAAGATAACTGGTAAAAAAAAAACTTTTTTATAAGATGTAAAATATTACTGCATGCTTTTAGGTTGTTAGGTAAATAAATACAGTAGTAAGAGAGTATGGAATTTCTCATTTGGTCCTATTTTTTAAATTAATCAGCCTCTACCTAACCACTCATCCTCTTATATCCTGCTCATTTGCTTCTTTCCGCGCATTTTCAACCAGTTTTTTGTGCTTCAGAATAAAAAGCACATTTTCCAATTCTCTATGCCTTTCATTTTTCTTTATGCCTTTCATTTTTTCCAATAAGTCAGCTAGCAAACCCGCTAGCTTTTATTGTCAATACAAATTTTAGCTTAAATTTTCCTGACTCACCCAGTGCCTGTTTCATAACAACAACAACAAAAAATCTCAATGTATTATTGCATTACTCTTCACTAGGGTGTACCTACAAAAAGTACCTGTCATATTAACTCAGCCATTTACTGACTCCAAATACTTATTGAGTGCCTACTATGAGCCAGGCACTGTCCTAAGTGCTGAGATATGGTTACAGATTCTGCATTTTTTAATCTTTTATGATTCTGCTTTTATGAATCTAGGGGAATTCCTAGAAACCAAGTCTCAAATAAAACACAATGCTCCTCTGATGATGTCTCAACTTTAGAATTAACATTTGCTCATATCTTGGTCTTGCTTTATCTTCTACGACCAGGATATAACATAACATGAAAATAAGGTGTTTCATTTTTGCTAGATAATATAATCACAAAACAAACTGTTTTGTAACTGTGTGTCCAACAGAAGTATGACTTTCAGAAACATGGGTTTGTAGCCTGAAATTTTTATAAAAAAAAAAACACCATGTTCTGAGTTTTCTCCAGCTCATTCATATTTCTATGTATTTATAAATCCACCCTTAAATTTACAACAAAACCATGAGATAGCATACATTTCTTTAGACTAGCTGAAAACTGACACATCTGTTGCTCCATGCTCTGTGTGTGTGTGTGTGTGTGTGTGTGTGTGTGTGTGTGTGTGTGTATTTGCATGCAGATGTACCCAAGTGCAGTAATCTGGAGATAGGTTCAGCCTGTTCATGTTAATTAGATTCATCATCCTTCCCAATATATTCTTTATGCACTGTTAACCATTAATATGTGAAAAGCAATTTTCAAATTTGACATAAAACTTGTATATTCTTTATGCACTGTTAACCATTAATATGTGAAAAGCAATTTTCAAATTTGACATAAAACTTGTATATGGTTATTTCCCCTTCCCTAAAAACAGGCAATCTATATTTTACTATCACAATATCACTTGTTTTTGCTATGTATCACAACAGTGGTTCATAATAACCAAGAGGAAAATCTTACACTGTTCTAAATTAGTGGCATAACTAACTCTATCTCATTTTTGAGAGGCAATCAAGTTGCAAGTTTTTTTTCTATTACCTGACATGGGATTAGAAATTAATGAAACCATCTTCAGTGTCATTTACATATTTGAAAATATTGGCTGTATGCTGGCTTCCATTTATTTTCTGGGCCAGGAAAATTGTGAGCAATCTTTGGAGCCATTTATTATTAAAGAAATGGTAAAAATTTAAATGAGCATTGATAATTGGTAAAATATAAAATAGGTTTTAGGCTTACAATTGTACTTTTTAATTATCAGAATGATATTTCAAAATTTATTCTAAACATATCCCTCATTCTTTTTGTTGGTTTCAGGATTTTACCATGTTAATTTAACATATTGAATTACTGACTTCAGTCAGTAAGTTTTTCATAGCACAGCATTAGACATTGTCTTTTCTAGGATTAATAGTGGAGAAGGGCTACCTACCTAAACCACTGTGATTCCCCTCTTCATCCAGCATTATTTTAATGGAGGGGAAAATCCATACATAATGTACTTCAGCTAGGAAAATGGGGGTCAGGACTCCACCTGATGCATATTTTCCCATCCTCCAAAATCTCCTACTGAATGGGAGAGTTACCCATTCAGGATTTTCCCATCAGTCCTCCTCAACTATAAGTCCCTACAGATTTGTGGTCTTCATGTGTAAGACTGAAGCATAGAGGAGCCAAAAGATAATGTCAGGGGAGAAAGAGGACCACAGCCTTTCTCAATACTGCAAACTCAACCTGTCCTAATGAACACATACTTATTCTACATCTAATGTAAAACTTAGACCATCCTTACATTGCCTTTACATCAATTTATTTGGAAATGAGAAACAAACCCTCAATTTCTACTAAGGAGAATACATAACAATTGATTGACTAACAACTTTTGTATATCAAAACCTACTAATTAGCAATTAGTTTGAATTTCATTATGGGCAACATTTTGAAACTTCATAGTAAATGAAATTCAACAAGTTTATCAAAGTGATAGACTATTTTCATTTATCAAAGTGATAAACTAGTTTCTTAGTTTTGACTGAATGATTTATATAGCCAAAGTAATTTTTCAAAGACTGTCAAAAAGCATCTTTAGTAAAACAACACAGAATATGTTTAATCAATTTTGGATTGACTTGGAAGTCATAACTCATGTTCTTAAAAAAATAACTGTGCTCTCATGAGGTTGTTTCTCTAGTGCAAGTAGAATTTAAGAACAAACATTGTCTTCAGTAATATTGATCTCTAATCTTCTGGATTCCATATTTTTATTATTATTTATATCTTATACATTTTGAAATCTTTTTTTCAATTCAATTTCCAAATTTTTCCTCTACACAAGTTACTCTTTTGTTTGCTTGTTTGTTTTTAATTTTTATTGGTGCATTGTAGTCATAAATCTTAATGAGGTACAAGATGGTAGAGGCATACAAGCACTATCACTCATTTAGCCCTTCCCCAATTTCTACCCCATTCCCTCCCCCCTCCTTCCTTCTCATGTTTGAATTGCTGATTGAGTTTGATATGTTTATGAAAGTTACTATTTTAAAATATTTAATAAAAATATAAAATGCATAAAGAAAAATATACATGCAAGTGTAGCACTGGATAAATTGTCCAGAACTTAACCTATCCATATAAGGAAGCATCTAGCCTGAGAAGCACAATGTTTTCAAAATTCTGGAGCCAAAAGATATTCTTTAACAAAATCCCAGAGCCACTCACCTGTGTCCTTGCCATCACTGTCCCCAGAGTGAACCAATAACCTGTATTTAACACCAGAGATCATTTGTACTATGGAGATGCGTTCACATGTAAGTACAATATGGTATCATCATTTTCTATGCTGTAATTTAATACAGTTTTGTCTTAATGTGGTGACCTTGGACTTGGTATTGTAATTCAATTTTCTTTAATGATTACTACAAGTAGAAAGTAAATAAATCAAGTTATCTACTGATCCAGGAAATCCTGAAGACCTTTAAAAATGTGTGTGTGTGTGTGTGTGTGTGTGTGTGTGTGTGCGTGTGCATGTGTTTAAAGTTCCTTGGATGATTCTTTTTTTGTTTTCACTCATTAAAACACAAGTAGCTGATCTACCTTCATTTCCACACTCCATCCCCACAGTCCCTGAGGTTGACTCAGTCTCTTTTCTGAAAATTAAATATTTTCATTCTTCTCTTTTGAATGATTAACTTCTGAAATGCCTATATGCTGATTGTAATGATAACCAATGTTTCAGGAACTAATGCTAAAATGAAATATGCCTGCAATTTCCGAGTGGGGAATGGGGTCTGCTTCCAGCTGCTTTGCTTTTTGCCTGTCTTTTCCGCATCAGCACCAGCATCAGTTTTCTTCTGTTTGTTTCCCTGTTGGGATGGAGCCAGGCCTCATCATTTCCTGCCTATGTCTCAACCCTCGTAATCAGCTGCTCTGCTGTGACCCCCTCTCCTCTGCTCTTTACCTCAGGCTCAGGAGACTTTGGGGTTGGAAAACCATGGTTCATTTCCATTCTTTCTCTCATTTCCCTTAGTCTTTCATATAAACCCACATAAATATTAATAGTGACATTTTTCTTACTCAGAGATGTTCAGATATGAAAATAAAACATCTTTGTTTGGGTTTAATCAAATATAAAAACACGAGTCTTGTGAATACAGGAAAATGCCTACTTTGAAAGTGATCCTAATAGCAAGCTTTGATAAACTGACAGATTGTCATTTCCTTAAAAGATGCAACTTTTATTTTAAAATATTTTAGTTAAAATATTATAGCTTAAATTTACCCCATAAATATGTCACAAAATTACCATAAGTTTATCATCACTAGTTGTATTGTAAAACATTTTCCACAAAATATTGGTTAAAATAAGTTTCCCTTTGTGCAATCTAGTCCCAGGGCCACTTTCCCATTGTATCCTATGTTATGCTGGAGAGTAGACAGGAGTGACATTCACATAAACTATAATCGGTACTGACTGTAATCGGTATTGTAACTGTCTAAATCAGAACACCAGCTGCAAACTAGATCTGATGAGACACAATAATTAAATTATTTTATGATACCCCACAATACTATTAAATGACATTCCCTATTGACAGTAGCAGTAAGGCACCTAAAACTAGAAAAAAAATAAGGTTTATAAACTGAAAAATTACTATTGAACTTCAGCATACTTTTATTAATAACATATAAATAGCTCTATAACTATTATATTCATGAATTACTACTTAATAAGTAGGAAACCTTTGTAGGGCTACATATATAATTTACTTAAAGATAAAATGCAGTCAAAGAAATGTCACTTCAGAATTCTAACCTGAAATGCTTTGGGGATGGAAAACATGCATTTCCTTCTTTAAGTTCATTAAATTAGAGAAGTTTGTATTCTATGCCATTTCAAAATCAGAGAAACCTAACAATAATAGTTCTAGATATTGTCAACAATTTACAAGAAAAATAACAACCAAGATCTTCATCGATTGAACAATAGCTATGTAGAGTTATACAAAACCTACTTAACTTGACTGGAAGTGTTCTTTATAAATAATAGTTTCTAGGAAAAAATTAAATAAATTTCCATTGCAATAACTGGCAGTACAGTTTGTCATGTGGTGGTTTTAAATTAAATTCAAAGTTATTCCAACTTGTCCTAGAGTCTTTGTCATTTAAAATTAGTAGCCACTTTAACAGAAATCAATTACTGGCTAGGATCTTCTACCTAACTTATTCTTTTGCTATTGGTAAAATATTTTCTGATTTTCATGTTTAAATTGCCAAAGAAACATCTGCTGGTCTAGTTTGGAGATATATTCCTCAATTTTTTTGTATAGTATCAAGGATATCGACAATTTTACTTCATTGCACAATGATCTGAATCATAGGAAAATTTCAGAAATTCTCACTGTATGGAGTATGAGAAAAATATGTGCTATGTAGAAAGAATGCGGCCCTTCCTTGATTAAAAGAAACAGAAGAATCAATCTAGTTTATTATTTATCCTGTAGAAATACTCTGACAGTTATCACAATATCCAGACCAGGATAAATTAACCAACTCATTCATTTATCCTCTTTTAGGATGTCTACAATGTGAAAGGCTCTTTATTAGGTAGTAGAATGAAATACAGAGATAAATTAGTCATGGTCATTGCCTATCGAGGAGCTTACTCTGTCCTCTGACAAAGAATGTGACTTCTGTCACCTATGTATAAATATTACCAAAGCATTTTTCTTCAAGAAACTTTGTACTACATTTCTTTAGGAATAAAATATTTAGAAAGATATTGATTTCTTACTATTTTTGGATGAAAAATGGGAACTAAGAAAATGATATCAGCATTTTCAGTCTGTTCAATACTGATTTCCTAAAACAAAGAAAGATAAAAGAAAAGCAAATGGAAACTAGTGATCACCAAGTTAATCAATGGTTATTACATACCTGCTATAGATAAATCTCAGCCTTTCATAGGAGTAAACTCTTGAAGGAGGAAAATGAGGAAGAATAGAAAATGAATTGAAAAACTATAGTGAAAAAGTAACAAAAGCTACAGGATTAAAGATGGTAGTTTACATTTCACAGCTGAAGCCCATCGAATTAAAAATAGAATATTTTTCAGACTAGATATTATTATTGTGTTAGAGTATGAGAGAAAAAAAACATCCTAACTCAGGGAAAATTCGGTGGATAGAATATACTTAGGAGCCATTTGGATTGAAAGGGCAAAAGATGACATGCACAGAGAAGAAGAGAGAAATAGTTGAATATGTGGAAACAGAAATAAATGTAAAGAGGTGTGGAACAACAACAATGGTCCTAATGGACAACACGGTGTCATATTTTAAAAGTATATTAACTCAAAGAATAATGACAAAGTAATCTTACAAAAAAATTCCATTTACAGCACACACACAGGGGTGAGTTGTGTATTTTTTCTAAGGTCATTTTCTTGTTAGCAAAAAAATTCTCATAAGATATAAAACAATGAAATCCTTTGAGAAGGCACAAATAAATAGAGCCTCCATATTCAAACATGTCAACATTTTCTATGTCAGAGAAGCTTTCTCACTAAAACACTGCTCCTTCATTGCACTTTCAAAACAATAGAGTACCTACCAAAATGTAGTTAATCCACTGATAATTCTTTTTTATAGCTTATATAAATTAAGATTTGAGATAAGACTATGCTTATGATTCACACAGGAAAATATACATTTCAAGATGTAGCAGCTCCTTCCTTCCCAATGTATACAGATGCAGAGCATTCCTGAGGGATTACACAATTAGTTCTCAGCCATATGTCATAGAACTTACACTACCCGAGGCAGTAATCTTCTTGAAATGCACATCTTGGAATAGCTAATTGCTGTTATGCATTTTGTGGTTGAAAAACTAAAATGAAAAAGAAATTAAGGCAAAAAGTTCACATGTATGTGCTTTCTTGGATGAATGGAACATTTCTGACCTCATTGGCCACCAATCAGGATGAACCCAATGTGTCCAGCATCTTCCGGCAACCACATAATTTACATAAAAATAGCATAAATATCACAAACTGCTGTTGAATGAAGAAATGTGTTGACATATATCATAAAATCCTTAAACCACAATGAATATATTAAAAATCATGTGTATTGCTTTACTTAATCAAACTCTGAGTTGCATTCATTTGATATTTAAGAACGCAAAATTTAAATGCAGCATAAACGTAAGTTGTTTCTGCAGTAAGAACAAATATAAAATATTTACAAAATTCCCACAGATTTCTTTCCTCCTTTAAAGGTAATGACTATTCTCTTTAAATAAGAATATAGTAGCCAGGCATGGTGGCACACATTTGCAATCCCAGCATTAGGGAGGCTGAGACAGGAGGATCTCAGTTCGCCTCAGCTACTTAGTGAGGCCCTTTACAACTCAGTGAGACTCTGTTTCAAATAAAGAATAAAGAATAGGGCTGGGGGGGGGGGTAGCTCAGCGGTAGAATCCCCCAGGGTTCCATCCCCAGTACCACAAAAAAAGAGTATAGTGCAAAATTTTGAAATAGAGACCTTTTTAAGCCACACAATTTCAGCTAAACTGATAATAAGAACTACAATAGCCGGGCATGGTGGCACACGCTTGTAATCCCCGCTCTTGGGAGGCTGAGACAGGAGGATCGCACAGGTTTGAAGGCAGCCTCAGCTACTTAGTGAGGCTTTCAGCAACTTAGTGAGACCCTATTTCCAAATAAAATATAAAAAAGGTCTGAGAGTATATCCTGGAGGTAGAAAGCCTCTGGGTTCCACCCCCAGTACCACCAAAAAAAAAAAAAAAAAGAACTACAATAAATAGCATTTCATTTTACATTTATATTCAATATTAGATGTGAGTATAAGTCATGAACAATAACCTGTTTAGATAGATAGATGATAGATAAATAGATAGATAGATAATAGATAAATATCACACATGCATATACACATTTACATACACATAGAAACATGTGATCTATATATGCATATATATGCAAACATAAACATTCTTGCATGCAGTAACTGTAAAGAATGGGAAGATAGTCTATACAACATTGTATATATTATCAATAATAAATTATTCTTTAAATTTAATTATGTGTATATCTAATGTTACATAGTTTTTTTTTTTTCCTTTTTTTTCTGTTTTTATTTTTTTGTGTGTGTGGTGTTGGGGTGGAACCCAGGGGCCTTCTACCTCTGGGCTACATTTCCAGACCTATTTTATATTTTATTTGGAAACAATGTCTCACTAAGTTACTGAGAGCCTCCGTAAGTACCTGATGTTGGCTTTGAACCTGTTCCATCCTCCTGTCTCAGCCTCCCAAGTGATGGGATTACAAGCGTGAGCCACCATGCCCAGCTAATGTTACATGTTTTTTATCATACTAAAAATGTGAAGGCATAGTTGTAATGAATAATTAAATGTGAGTTATAAAAGCCTTTATAGGCCGGGCATGGTGGCGCACGCTTGTAATCCCTGCGCTTGGGAGGCAGAGACAGGAGGATCGCGCAGGTTCGAAGCTAGCCACGCGCGCTGGCTTAGGAGACCCTGTTTCCAAATAAAAATGTAAAAATAGGTCTGGGAGTGTAGCCCGGAGGTAGAAGGGCTTCCAGGAACCCCAGTACCACCACCAAAAAAAAAAGCCTTTATAATAATAATTAAATATGCTGAATTAAGTTATGCTGTGTTGTATATAATTACTCAAAAAAATCTGACAAAAATCAGTGGGAAGATTTTACTTAATCAAAGAAATATAAAGCCAATGCTTTCATAAAATACATTAAAGTGATGCTTTAATGTTACTTCTGGGATCTCCAGCCTCCTAGAATTAGAAAATAATAAGAACTTTATAGTATCGTTGGCCATTTATATAATACACTTCATAAATATTAACCCTCAATTCTCATAGCAAACTTGTGAGTTAGGTACTATTATTATCACCTTCATTCCACAGACAAGAAAGCTATTAATTAAAGAGTTAATAAACTTACCTATTATCACTGTACTAGTTAATGTCAGGTTTGAGTTTTGAACTAAGATGTTCTGGAAGCAGAGTCTCCAATCTAAACTATGCACCTTGATGCCTTCCACAAAACTCTATTCCATGATTCTTTCTACAGTGTTGAAAGGAAAACAACTCAAAACTTTCTAGAATACACTTATTATTAGCATTTTTAGCTAACACAGATAAAGGATATATACACAGGTATCTTCCTTTCTCCCATCAATAACTCCCTATTTTATGTCAAAAAGAACCCCATTTCTAAGCATAAGTGAAAAAATGTGGGTGGCACTGAGATAAAGTTGAAATTGGCTATCAAGAGAAGTAATGTACTAAGTTCTATACTTAGGTTTGCAGAATTATACATCAAGCAATAAATATTTATAGAGTCCTACTATAAAGAAATAGCTATCAACAAGAACTTTCATTTTGGATCTTGAATTCTAATGAGAGTCATTATAGTTGGATCTGAGATAATGACAAATTATTTATTTATTATATACAGGACATGGTCCAAAAGTCAAACTAATGAATAAACTAATAAATAAACTTAAAGTTATAGATTTAGGATCAGTAGAAATAAGTAATAATCGACTTTGGAGAGTTGATGAATGTTCTTAAATTATAATAAGAATTGCCAAACCCAGAATTCAGTTTTAGAAAATAGTCAAAATTTAAGCCGGGCATGGTGGCACACGCTTGTAATCCCCGCACTTGGGAGGCAGAGACAGAAAGATTGCGCAGATTCGAAGCCAGCCGCGCTGGCTTAAGAGACCCTGTTTCCAAATTTAAAATATATATATGTATGTATATAATAGGTCTGGGAGTGTAGCCCAGAGGTAGATGGGTTTCCAGGAACCCCAGTACCACCAAAGAAGAAAGAAAGAAAGAAAGAAAGAAAGAAAGAAAGAAAGAAAGAAAGAAAGAAAGAAAGAAAGAAAGAAAGAAAGAAAGAAAGAGAGAAAGAGAGAGAAAGAAAGAAAGAAAGAAAGAGAGAAAGAGAGAGAAAGAAAGAAAGAAAGAAAGAAAGAAAGAAAGAAAGAAAGAAAGAAAGAAAATAGAAAATAGTCAAAATTTAAAGAATGGTGGGGGGGTCCAAGAAAACCACAAAGAGTCATTTTAGGAAACACATTAGGACAAAAGTTTTATCAACAATATCAAATATGACACAAAGCCAAATGAGAACAATTTCACAAAATTTAGAATATCAGTCTAATATTTACAAAAAATATTCAGTAGAGTAATAAAATAGATACCAACTTACAGAATAAAGAGAAATATAGTTAAGGCAAGATATCCAAAAACAAAGAAGAAATAAAAGAAGAAAGGAGAGGAAGATGCTAGAGAGAAAAGAAAGGCAAAATGAATTACACTGTCATTGTTTTTAAATGTGTGGGTAAACAATGTAGACCCAGTGCCTTCCTAAGTTGCCAACTTGGCTAGTATGAACTGCATTTCCAATATTATATTCTGTGTGTTTGTACTCAGGGTGGGCCACAAAAATCATCCCTACTAAAGGAGCACTGAAGTAGAGAGCAGCAGCCACACATCACATTTTGCCAAGTACCTGCTCACCCAAACTGTGCTGTGAACGCCATCCTGCAACTGGGCCACGCTCCCCAGAATCCTCCCTCAGTGCCTATGACTTCTGAACTGAACATATGTGTTCAGATGATATGCTAGAACTTCCTTTATGGAACTAGAGCAGTAGTCAGAAAACATTTTCCCAAAAAGCCAGATAGAAATTTGTTTTATTTTGTTGTTGGTTTTTTTATCCTTTCCAGGATCCAGTGTCTCTGTTGCAAATTCACCTCTGAAAGTGTAGATGAAAATGAATATAGAAAATATGTAAACAAATGGATATAACTATGAACCAATAAAATCCATTTACAAAATAAGCAGTAGGCTAGATTTGACCCGTAGGCTATAGTTTTCTTTTCTTTTTTTCTTTTTTTTTCTTTTTCTTTTTCTTTCTTTTTTTTTTTTTTTTTTTTTTTTTTTGGTGGTACTGGGGTTCATGGAAGCACTTCTACCTCCGGGTTACACTCCCAGACCTACTTTTACATTTTTTTATTTGGAAAAAGGGTCTCCTAAGCAGTGCGCGCGGCTGGCTTTGAGCCTGCACGATCCTCCTGTCTCTGCCTCCCAAGCGTGGGGATTACAAGCGTGCGCCACCACACCTGGCTAGGCTAGGCTATAGTTTTCTAACAGCTGCTATAGAGGTACAATGCAAAGGCTTTAGGATATTGACACGTTAGAATAAATTTATTATGAAAGATCTGCCCAACTATTTTATGTGGTTACAAAGAACATGACCTTCAACCATGACTCAGGGATAAATCAGCACTAGCATTCTTAAACACACTTGTAGTCGTTTTATGAATCTGTAGATCAGAAATTACACTGGAAACCACTATTATCAAACTGAGACCTCCATCTACATTTAATGAGAGCAATGAGTTTCCACGTTAGCAAGTTCCTAGGGATAGCATTGAATTTCAAAGACAATGTGTACAAGGTTACCCTAATGGACAGTGAAGCCACTATGGTAACAGTGTAGCCTTACTTAGAAAGGTCTTTGACATTAGATGTTGAACATGGTGTGCTCAGATCTGAAGTAAAAACAGCCTGCTGATATCTTAAGTGATCTGTGCAAGAAGAGAAGTTCTCCATCTAGTGACATGAGATCTTCTAATCACTAAAACTAAGAGTTACAGCTTTGTAATCAGTGCCTAGGGTTGAACTAGTTCTCCCTGAGAAAAGACCCTACTGGCTAAAGGACACACTTCTCAGCTTCCTCTCAGGCTTCCCCCCACCAAAAAAAAAAAATGTACAGCCACTTACTAGTGTGAATTTTGCACTGGGAAAGGAGAAACAATCCGATTTGGGGGGTTACTAGAGATTGACTCTGAACTAACACTAATTCCTAGACCCATAAATATTTCTGATGTCTGCCAGGAAGAGTAGGAGTTTGTTGATATTGGATGAAGTTTCAGCTTGAGTCAATTAAATATTGGGTTCCTGAACCCTCTGCCATTGCCCCAGATATAGAATACATAACTTGGATAGATGTATTCAGCAATTAGCAGAATTCACATACTAGCTCCCTAACCTATAAAACAAGATTTATAATGGTAAGAAAGGTTAAGAAAAAGCCACTAGATCTACCTACACCTATTGAAGTAGAAAACCAGGGACAATATCATGTTCCTGGAGGGACTGAACAAATTAGTGCCATCAAGGGCTTGAAAGATGCAGGGATGGTCATTCCTATCAAAACCAGATTCAACTCTATTAGTTGACCTATACATCATACTCAGATGATCTTGGGAAATTGCTGTCATGTGATTGGTTACACATAACATAGTTGTATAATATTGGTCAGAAGCATGAATTGTTATTTTCATTACACTAAGTTTAAAATACGATTTTAAAAGGCATAAATGAGTGCAAGTTGGCAAAGAGTAAATTAGTGTCTTTGTAATATGTCACCTTTCTGGGAAACTACATTTCCTAGAATTCCCTTTCCTGTATTTCTTTGGTTAGTGTGGACCACAAGAGAGAGTCTATGGAAAATTTGGGTGATGGAGGCAAAGCAGCTGCTGTTTTATGGTTCCCAAGTGTCACTTAGCAGATGACATGAGGCAGAGACTGACCTGCAAGTTTTCTATCTCAACCTAAATACTCCTTCAGCTTCTCTGACTTCTGGGCCAAGAATGTGTTTGTCTCTATGACGAAGGACCCCGGCTTCTGCAAGACAGTCACCCTGTCAGGACTAGAGGCAAAGAGAAACTAACACAGAGTTTAGATTCTCCTCTTGGACTCCAACTTGTAATTTTGTTTTCAGCTTGTTCTTGCTCTCCTTATCCTACTTCCATCTTCCCTTTCTGCTTGTCAGCCTTATAGATTTCAAGCTCTTTCCCCAGACAAGAAGTTTATAGTCTTCCCAACCAGCTTTCACAGGTAAATAAGGTTAAAACCCTATAAAATTCTATACTAGTTAAAATACTGGACGCACTGAAAAGAGGTGTGAGAGTTATGGGACCTCTTGGAATGGTGAGATAGTCTTTGGGACACAGAGGAAAAGATTTGGATAGAATGACTATCTACAAATGAAGGAAACACTCTCATTCACATTATCTATGTACGTGAGAATACCAACGCCAATCTCAATATCATGGATGGAGAAAGTGGGAAGGGAGCAGAGAAAAAGCTCACAAAGTGCCATGTGCATTTATTTTACTACCACTATGAACTACATTACAATGTGAGACTATAATACCAGTAAAGGTATTAAAATAAATAAATATAAAATGAAAAAAAAGATGATTTCTAAGGAAAAAAGTCATGATGGAGACAATATTAGGTATGAAAGTTCACCTGAGACACCTAGATTTCTAGAAAAGAAGTTTGATTATCCTGTAGTAGAAAAGAAAGGCTATTCAAGCTGGGAGATTGATGGTAGTAAAGGATCAGGGAAAATGGTGCAAAGTTTTCTTAACAGTGAGTTATTATGTATTTTCAAATCATCGCAGGAGTGACCCAGATGTTAATAGAGATTATGAACTTGTTCTACTTCAGGACTCTTCCTTTATCTTTTCCTTTCTATTATAGAGGGAAGAGAAGCTGAGCATGGTGTTGCCTGCTTGTAATCCCAGTACTTTGGAGGCTGAGAAAAGAGGATGACAGGTTCACAGCCAGCCTCAGCAACTTGTGAGTTCCTTCCCAACTTAGTGAGACCCTGTTTCAAAATAAAGAATAAAAATGTATGGTGTTGTAGCTCAGAGATATAATGCCTCTGGGTTCAATCCCCAATACTATAAGAAAGAGAGAGAGAAGCCAGGCATGGTGGTGCACACTTGTAATCCCAGCATTTGGGAGGCTAAGACCAGAGGATTGTGGTTCATGGACAGGCTTGGCTACTTAGTGAGGCCCTCTGCAACTTAGTGAGACCCTGTTTCAAAATAAAAATAGTAAAAAGCAAGGCAGGGGGTATAGCTCAGAGGTCAAATGCCCCTGGGTTCCATCCCCAGACCCGAAAAAAAAAAAAGATACAAAAGAAAGAGAGAGACAGAAGAGAAAACAGACAGCAGGAGAGTAAATCAGAGTTAAGAAAGCAGAATCTAGAAGCCTGCCATGGCCCTAGGAAGTCACATTAAAATATGGAAGCATGGTGACCATTTTAGGACAGGTTTCTAGTAAGCTGGAGTGGCCCGCTGGAAAGAAATATTAGTGAGGTGTCTGTTATGTGTGGGTAAGTAGGAATCTACGCATTGGAGTAAAATAATTAGTAATGATTCCATCAGAGAGCTCAAAGCTCAACAGTGTGAGTGCTCATGCTCCTTAAAGAGGAGCCCCTGCGTGTGGGAAGTAGAGACAGACTTCACATGCTGAGGCTGGACAACAGTCCAAGGAAGGTGGACTTTTGTTTTTTCAGAAATTTTTCAGGTAATCTGACTGTTACCTCTATTTCCAACCTATAAATGCTGATGAGTAAGAAGCTTGATTCAAACTGTATTCTTCCAGCTATGTTATTTGGAAATGATTTCAGGTGTGTGTTTCTCACTCTGAGCTTTCCTAAGCCCAACATCTTTAACAAATGCTTTCCAATGCCCTGTTGTTTTAGAAAAAAAATAGCTTTTTATATGTCTAATCCAAATCTTCTGCTATTTGTCTGGAACCTCTTGCACATTCTGTCATTGCATTTCAATCAAGTAAATGTAGATTAAAGTTTGGCAAAATCTTAGGGAAATTTTTTTCTAGGTTTAGTCTACTTGTTTATATATGCTTGCTATGTTATCACATTTCTTCCCATTAATAGTGCAACTTGTGATGAGTTCATTATTACAACAAAGATTCATATAAAATGCCAGCATCTAAAGTTAATCTATGGAAACAAGTTTCTTTACTTTGCCAAAACTAGTTGTTTATGTTCTCCAGAATCCTCTTCATATAGGTAAGCATCTGAGTTCACCCTAGAATCAGATCTATCATTTCACTATTTCTTTCCTCTTTAAATATTCCTCCTGAAAATTTTTCATGTTCTGGGTTAAGTTCTCTGTAATCACACACACACACACACACACACACACACACACACACACACACACAATCTTCAAGAGGTTAATGCTTCTGAGATGCAATCACTTTTTCTATTCTTGTCATATATGAATTGTACACTGTGCCTGATGTGCATTGTTAAGCCCTGAGGATGGACCATGTCATCCCCTGTGGTTTGTTTTAGTTTCTGGATTTTTTTTATAGGACTAAGTATATACATCTTGTGCTCAACAAATAATAAATAACACTCATAGATTTAATTTGCAGGTGGGATCATTTGAGAAATGGAAATTTTCATGGGAGTTTGCCAACAAATTCTACCTCTGCTCAGAGAAAAATAACCTAACCTGCTCCCCCCCTTAATCCAGGTTAGAACAAATATGCAATTTATTTATGTACTCAAGCACACACTCTAAAGTACATCAGCACTAATGTAATGCTTTTGCGAGTGATTGCATACTGTGTGATAACAGCAAGAAGTTAGTGCCACAAATACATTTGTATACTTCTAGGCAAAGAGACAATTAGATTTCCAAAGGCAACCAGCCATCAGTCCCGGATAAAAGACACAGAAAGGAGCGATACCTGGCAGTTTCCAGTTTAACTCTGTCTAGTGGAAAGATAAATTATTTTTTCTTCCTTTTTTAGTTTACTTAATAAAATATTACTGAGGTCTACTACATGCTCATGTTAGGCAATCATAATGAGCAGATAATTATCATCTAAGACCTTCCACAAGGGGTTCACATTTAATAGGAGATAGATGCATAATAAACAATTAGAGCTCTGTACGGTGCAATACATGCTCAGGAAGTAATTTGTACAAAGAACCATGAAGATTAAGAAGAGAGAACACTAAATTTGGTCTATCTCCAGATTTTCCAAGATATTTTTCCTTGTTAAAAGTATATATTTTCCAAGAAAGTAAATTTCATCTTCTTTAATACAACATGAACTTATGCCAGAAATGTTTCTTCTCTTATACACCAATACCACTGAACAGTTATTCCTTTCTCTTCTCCTTATAAATGTGTTATGGGGAAGAATGGCCTTCATTACAAGAATTAACCTAATTAGAAACAGTGGGCTATGATCTGAGGCCCTTGATTTCACCATCCTAATGACCTTTTAAGCTCCTGGAATACATACTATTCATGTTTGGTGTTTCTTTAAAGTAAGCTTAGATAGATACCAGCAAGCTAATTTTTTTTTTAATTTCAAGATCCCTACAAAGTAAGTATGTTTAACCATTTAGATGTCTCAAAAAATCTCAAAAATACTACATCTAAAATTAAATCCAAGGCCGGGCATAGTGGTGCACACTTGTAATCTCTGCACTTGGGAGGCGGAGACAGGAGGATCACACAGGTTCGAAGCCAGCAGGGCTGGCTTAGAGACCCTGTTTCCAAATTTTTTAAATAGTATAAAATAGGTCTGGGAGTGTAGCCCGGAGTTAGAAGGGCTTCCAGGTACCCCAGTACCACCAAAAGAAAATAAAAATAATAAAATTAAGTCCATGACCAACCCAACTAGTCCATCCCTCCTTCAGCCTTCCCCATCTTTGCCACGGTACCTCCATGCACCTAGCTATCAGAAATCTAAAAGGCATCATACTGTCACCTATTCAACCCAAACTGCTCTTGTAAAGATTCACCAAAGCCTTCTATTGCTGACTTTTCTGTTCTTATTATTCATTTTCCTCATTCATCTAAAGCACTTAACACTGCTGATCACTCCCTCTGCCTTAAAATACTTCCTTTACTCAGTTTTCAGAACATGATTTCCTTTTCTGATTTTTCTCCTAACTTAGCTGTTATTCCTTTTCAATGTTCTAAATTGGCTCCTCCAATTCTACCTGACTTCTCAGTGGGGGAGTCCCTGGATTTTTTTTTTATTTCATTTGAATGCATTTCTTGGATTATCTCAGTTGGTCACATGGTGCTGAATACCTTCTGTGAGCTTAATTTTAGACTGAATTGTGTATTTCCAAAATTTCTATGTTGAAGTCCTAACCTCCAACACCTCAGAATGTGACTGTATTTGGAGAGAGGGTCATTAAAATAGGAGATAAGTTAAAATTAGGTCATTAGGGTAGGGCTGAACCCAGTGTGACTAGTGCCTTTGTGTGTGTGTGTGTGGTACCGGGGCAGATCTATCAATGAGCTATACCATGAGAACTATTTTATTTTATTTTATTTTGAAACACAGTCTCACTAAGTTGTGGAGAGTCTCATTAAATTGCTGAGGCTGACCACAAACCTACAATCCTCCTGTCTCAGCTTCCCAAGTACTGGGATTACAGGTGTATGCCACCATGTTCAGCTTGACTAGTCCCTTTTTAAGAAGAGATTAGGACACAGGCTTATGTACAGAAAGGAGACCATGTGAAGACACAGAGAGATGACTACTTGTCATGGAGAAAGACCTCAGAAGAAACCAACCCTGCCAACACCTTGATTTCATGTTTCTAGCCTTCAAATACCAGGAGAAAATAAACTTCTAGTATTTAAACTACCCATATGTGGTACTTGTTATGGCAACTCTTACAAAATAAGATAAATGTTTGTGTAAACTCATTCTTTTACACCCAACTTCCTATTCAACATTCTATCATGGATGATATAATAAGCATCTTAATCCCAATCCAACTCAAATTGCCTAAGAAAATGGCATCATTCCACACCATGTGCAGTCATGTCCACCTCCTTTTTTTTTTTTTTTGTGGTACTGGGGTTCCTGGAAAACCTTCTACCTCCAGGCTACACTCCCAGACCTATTTTATACTTTTTATTTGAAAACAGGGTTGCTTAAGCCAGCAAGGCTGGCTTTGAACCTGCGTGATCCTCCTGTCTCCGCTTCCCAAGTGCAGGAATTACAAGCGTACACCACCACACCCAGCTCCACCTCCTTTATCTCTTGCCCCAGACAACTTCTCAGCAGAAATATTACATAAGTCTCATAAATGGTCTTCCTACTTCTGCTCTTAAGCTCAATTGATTCTAATTTCAGTGCAATCTGCAGAATGAGCCTATAAATAGGCTATAAAAAGCAGAAGTTAAATTATGGTTTGACAATTCATTCCAAGATAAAATTATTTACAAAGGGGAAAAATAACCCCTAAATCATTCCTCTTCTCTCTCTATCCTCGGTTCCTAGAGTTCCTATTCTCCCTCCTTCTGCTATTCTTTGAATATGAAGATCACTGGGCTTGGTGATACAAACCTGTACTATCAGTACTTGGAAAGCTGTGACAGGATTGCAGGTTCCAGGCCAACCTCAGCAACTTAGAGACCCTGCTTAAAAATAAAACATAAAAAGTGGTGAGGGTGTAGCTCAGAGGTATAATGCCCCTATGTTTAATTTCTATTACAGGAAGGAAGGAAGGAAGAAAAGAAGGACAACTTTTTAATCTTTCTCACTTTCTTCTTGAACTTACTCAGAAATCACCTTCTCAGTGAAGATTTTCATGGTAGGTATATTTAAAACTGCATCCTTACAAAACCCTTCTCTTTCATTTCGTTATTTAACTAGATAGCATGTACCTAAACATAGTATAAATTTTTCTGTTATCTTTCATACCATGTGTTTTTCACATCCTCTCATAATCACACTAAGAAGAAAATAACTACTTTTTTTTTTTTCTTTGCAGTACTGGGGATTGAACTCAGGGGCATTCTACCTCTGAGCTATACGCCAAGCCCTATTTTTTATTCTTTATTTTGAAACAGGGTCTCACTAAGTAGCAAAGGGCCTCACAAAGTTGCTAAGGCTGGTTGCAAACTTGCGATCCTCCTGTCTCAGCCTCCCAAATACTGGGATTATAAGCATGCACCACCATGCCCAGCTAGAAAATAACTTCTGTATCAAGGGAGATTTCTCATTTGGTAGGTTCACAGTTTTAATTTAGATAAAGTAGTTAATCCATTTTTAAGAAACTATATATTTATTTGGGGATTATATGTGTTAAGACTTGTCTTCCCACTAGCCTGTAATGTTAATAAGTCTGTTTTCTCACAGTGAACTTTTAATGCCTAGCACTATCCTTAGCTAATAAATATCTTATTATTTAAATATTTTACCAATATGTTAACAAATTTTATAGCTCATAATTCAGTATAAATTATTTCAGGAGATTTAAAGTCCATCATCTTGCCAGGCATGGTGGTGCATGCTTGTAATCCCAGTACTTTGGAGGCTGAGATAAGAGAAGTGCAGATTTGAGATCAGCCTCAGCAATTTAGTGAGGCCCTCTGCAACTTAGTGAAACTCGGTTTCAAAACAAAACAAAAATAGGGCTGAAGGTGTAGCTCAGAGATAGGAATGCCCTCTAGGTTCAATCTCCCAGTGTCGGAAAAAAAAAAAAAAACCTTGAAAGTGATTTACAAATATTCAACAAACATAAACTAAATGAATTATTTATTGATTAAATCATAATAGCATAATGCAGTGTAAAAATATATATCATTACATAAAACACAACTCAAAAATATACTAAATTCAAAAATAAAATTTCATATGCATAATATTGGGTGAAATAATTAAAGAGTGATATTTATCCTATAAAGGTAAAACATGCAATATGACTAATATTAAAAGTCATACACATGTGCAAAAGTACATAAATAAAAAGAAAAATAAGTGGAGATTATAAATACCAATTTAGGAAAACTATATGCCTGTACAAAGAGGAGATTGCCACCAGAAAAGGCGCATGTGGAATTTCAACTGGGTTAGTAACATTCCTTTTGAGTAACCAATATGGATACACGACTGCTAATTATTCTTTATGCATTTTGTTTGTCTGAATTGCTAATAATTAAATAATATATATACACATTATATATATACATACACATACATACATATCTATACATACACATATATACAAATAATACACACACACAATTGAATGCCTACAATACAAGAGTTTAACACTATCTCTCCTTGTTCTTCCTTTGATATTCTACCTACAAAGCCTCTTTAGTATTCCCTGGGGGCACAGTCACTTCCGACTACTAGGCTGTCTACTCCTACAAGCTTTGTTTTTTTCTGTTGTGCAGTAAATTCTGACCTATGTTAACATTTTAGTAACAGAAAAGGAATTGTTCATTGGTGTTTAATCTTTAAAATAGGCTGTAATTATCTGATATCATTTATGTCTCCATTCTATAATAGTTGAAAATAAAGTGAAATTAGAAACATGGCTGTTTCTTTCATTTAATTTTTCCAGAAAAAAAAGGATCCCGAGGATACTAGGGAACACAGTGTTCAGTCCAAATAAAATTTCTTCTGATTTGGCCAACAGGTACAAATCATGGCTGTATGCAGTTTTTAACTCTTGACTTTCAGGTCTTCAAGGATGTATAAGAAAGGGAAAGCATCATGATGAAGTGTTGGGCACTGAAATTAAAAGTGAAAACAAAATTTCAGAATGTGAATTGTATATGTCCTTGGGAAGGCTTAGTAAGGTATTAAAAACTCACAAACTAGATAGGCAAAAGTGAAACTTAGAAATGAGACCTCACAATCTGTAGAGAGAAAACCACATGTCTAGGTAGTTCAGAGCTTGTACTAGATCCCAAGTTTCCCAAATTTTACACTGATGTTCTTACCAATATTCCTAGAGACTATAGAAGGGAAGAAAAGGTGGTAACAGTTTTTGGGAAACATGCTGGCTCCTGCTAGATACTTTAACATCTTAGCTTCAAACTCTTTGTTCAACAGAGTCAATGAATGGGGTAATAAGAAAACAAACAGGGTGCAGCGAGATTTCTGTGTGTGTGTGTGTGTGTGTGTGTGTGTGTGTGTGTGTGTGCAGCAAGATTTCTGAGTTCATCAGCACCTTGACGAACTGCTAAAATACTGTGCATTTTCACAGTGCAAACAGAGCACTATAAAATGTAAGAAGAAAGGCATCAAAAAGCAAGACAGTTTAGAAGCCTAATAGATTCAGGAAAAATGCTGATAACCCAGTTGAAATAATGTTTCTTTTATGATCCACATTGAAAGTACTGCACAGAATTTTTCCATATCACAACAAAAAATATCACGTATTTATTGCTCTTCCCAAGCAGAGCCCTTTCTTTTTCAAAAGTTACTTCCATAAGGGAGAGGTAGACAGAAGAGAAATAAAATAGTTTATAATTGTTTGATTTATATAATATACTTTCTCTTCTATGAAAGAATATTTTTTCTTCATATAATCATTTTAACTGTATTTTTATTTAGCAATTTTTCAAGATTTAATTACTCTATGTTATGTAATCATATTCTTAAATTCACAATGTGATTCTATTTGGAGGTGGAGCTTTTATGAGGTCACTAAGGTTCTATGAATTCATAAGGGTTGAGTCCTAATCTGACAGAACTTGGTGTTTTGTATAAAGAGGGAGAGAGAAAGAGGGAGAGGTCATTTTCATGCCAGTGATTGAGGACACAGTGAGAGGTCAAAATGTCTGCAAGCCAAAAAGAAATTCTTCAGTAGAAATTAACTATGATGGCACCTGGTCTTGGTCTTCCAGCCTCCACAACTTTATGACAATAAATTCCTGTTGCTTAAGTCACCCCGTATGCCCAGGATGTTGTATTTTGTTATGGCAGCTCATAAGACTAAGATACCTACTAATGATTATAAAAGTTTCTTTTAAATTTCCCCTGTCTTCTCAACAAGTCCTCCAAAGCTCAGGAAATTAAAGCAAGAATTAAAAAGTGGGATCACATCAAATTAAAGAGTTTCTGCTCATCAAAGGAAACAATCAAGAACTTAAAGAGAAAGCCTACAGAATGGGAAAAGAGCTTAACCAGTCACCACTCTGATAGGAGGATAATATCCAGAATATACAAAGAGCTTAAAAGACTCTACACTAGCAAAACAAACAACCCAATCAAGAAATGGGCAACTGAATCGAATAGACACTTCACAAAAGAAGAGACACAAATGGCCAATAGATACATGAAAAGATGTTCACCATCATTAGCCATCAGGGAGATGCAAATCAAAACTACACTGAGAATCCATCTAACCCCAATGAGAGTGGCAAGCATAAAGAAGTCAAATAACAACAAATGCTGGCAAAGATGTTGAGCAAAGAGGAACTCTTTTACGCTGTTTGTGGGAGTGCAAAGTGGTTCAGCCACTATGGAGATCAGTGTGGAGGTTCCTTAGAAAACTGGGAATGGATCCACCATATGATCCAGCTATACAACTCCTGAGTATCTTTCCAAAGGGGTTGAAATCAGAGAACTACAGTAACATATGCATACCCATGTTCATAAGAGCACAATTCATAATAGCCAAAATATGGAACCAACCTGGGTCTCCATCGACAGATGAATGGGTTGCAAAATTATGGGAAATATACACAATGGAATTCTACTCAGCAATAAAGAACAAAATCATGTCATTTGCAAGAAGATGGAAAGGCCTGGAGAACATTGTGTTAAGGGAGATCGGCCAAGCACTGAAAGAGAAGGGACATATGTTTTCTCTGATATCTAAACTAGGGAGTACTGGGGATACCAGAGGGACTCCAGATAATGGAGGGGAAACCTCAGTAAAGCTAGAATGGAAGGGTGGGAGAGGAAGAAAGCTGAGGTTGATTAATGGAGGAGCTACATATGAAGATGTGTAAAAGTATGAATGTAACATGGTCAACCTGGACACTCATTTTGGGGAGAAGGGGGAAAGGAAAGTGGGTGGGAGGGCACCAAGCACTGTCTGAATGTATGCCATTTTTAATATGATCCACATAAAAATAAAAATAAAAAATAAAATAAAATTCCCGTCTTTCAATTTACCACATCTATCTCAGGGTGGAATAAGGTAGAAATAAAATATTGTGAGCTATTTTTTTTTAACTGTGAACTGTTTGTTGTATCCGGGTGAAATAATCCACTACACCGTCACTGTTTATTAGGTGCTTAATCTTCACTAGGCATTACATGAGGTGGTATACATCTATCCTTAATTCTTACAAAGACCCTTGAAAATTAGGTATACTTTTTGTATTTTAAACTCAAAAACAACATAACATCAGACAGTTTACATAATTTTCCCACAGCCAGTAGGCAATAAACTCAGGTTTGCCTACTTCTAAAGCCCCCCTCTTCCCAGTGTGACACATTGTGGTTTTGAGTATAATTAGAGTTGCATCTACCATGGAATTTAGTCACTGGAATGTAAATTGGACTATGAAAATGAGCAGCAGGGAAAAAAGCTTTGGAGTCCTATAGCTGGGTATAAGTCTAAGAATCTTATTTGACCTCTGTATGCCTCAATGTCTTAGTCTTTACAATGGAGACAGAACATCTAACTTGACAGGGTTATTGTAGGACATGGATTCACCATTCAGTTGGGTTTTTTGTTTATTTCTTCCTTTCCTTTTCTCAGTTAAAAACAACAATAATTATTGGTTATTGGCCTATGTACCAGGTACTTTTCTATGTGTGAAGAGCACAGGGTGTCTTGAAGAAGCTTATTGTCTCATGGAGCACATGGGGTTTCTATGAACTCAGAAAGTTCACATATGACCAAGGGTGACCAAGAGAGGCTTCCTAATTTAGGTAAGGTCTGAGCTGGATGAAGAATTAATATTTCTAGAAGTGGGTTAGGCTTAGAGAGATGAGAAGGAAATATGAGGCAAAGGAGAAAACAAGAGCAAGGACATGCTTGACACCTTCAAATTTTTAGATCTTTGAGAGCAATTTAAAATCAATCTGAGTGCAAGTCTACACTGAAAAAGCAAGTCTGGACCTATCCAATTATTAGTTGATGGTTCAACAATGGAAATGAAAGACAAAGATACAGGCAATTTGTGCAGGTGCACAAGTATTTGTAATGCTCTGCTCTGTGACAGAAATAGAACAGGGATCTTGATCTTCCAGTGAATTTTTCTATTTTAACTATTTCTACAATTTCATTAATACAATTTAAAGTAAATTATGAGCATCTTTGCTTTCTTTAAAAGGCTACAGATGCCAGGCATGGTGGCTCATGCTTGTAATCCCCGCGCTTGGGAGGCAGAGACAGGAGGATCGCACAGGTTCTAAGCCAGCCGTACACGCTGGCTTAGGAGACCCTGTTTCCAAATAAAAATATAAAAATAGGTCTGGGAGTGTAGCTCAGATGTAGAATGGCTTGCAGGAACCCCAGTACCACCAAATAAATAAATAAATAAATAGCTACAGATAATAACTTTGGGACTACTTCATTTGTTGTTGTTTTCCTGCTTATAATTATTCTGAAAGCATAAAAAAATTCTGTGGGGGGAACTATGGAGAAAAATATACCAAGAGATGTGTGCAAGTATTTGAATCTCATTCTCACTTTGAATATCATTATGATGTGTAATTACAATGCACCAATAAAAGTCTTTTAAAAAACTTCCTCTAAAAAATATAGAATCTTTTTTCTTACTCTCACAACAACTTTATGAACTAGGTATGATAATTCCATTTTTCTGAAAAACAAACTGGGGTTTAGAGAAATAACATTGCTTGACTTAGTTCTCATAAGAAACGAACTACAGATCCAAAATTTTGTCAGAATTTGTCTAAGTCTGAGGCTGTGTTTGTTCTACTCTGTCTGCTCAATAAATAACTAATGAGGGTGTAGAGGGGTCAAATATCTTAGCAATACTCTATATCATGCAATTTCAACAAGAACAAAACTTCTCTCAAGGGGGTAAAAATTATATAGTGTTTTGTGACTCCTAAAAGAGTTATAGTACATAAAAGGATATAATGTGTATCTGTTATATTAAAATTTCATGGAACAGCCAGGTATGGTGGCCCACAATTATAATCCCAGTACTTGGGAGGCTGAGACAGGAGGATTGAAAGTTCAAGGCCAGCCTTAACTATGTAGTAAGATCCTTGGAAACTAATGATACCCTGTTTCAAGGTTAAAAAAGCCTGAGGTGTGGCTTGGAGGCAGGATTCCCCTGAGTTCAATTTCTAGTACCACCAAAATAATAATAATAAATAATAATAATAATAATAATAATATTCATCATCATCATAATAATAATCATAATCATCTTTCAGGAGGCAAGGGAACAATTTTAAAAAGTTGAGAACTTCTCTGTATGTTTCAAAAAACAACTTTATTTTCAAACTATATATGTAAACTCAAAATCAGGATACATGTTTCTCAATTCTATTAACTGCATGTTTTAAGCATGATTTTTTTTCTTTTATAAGATACAGGCTATGTGCTAGTCAGAGCATGGGATTTAGAGTCAATCAGACTTAATGAGTTGGCAAAGCAGCTCAATTGTTCAAAAAGTTTGCAATAACAAACTTTCTGGGTTTCATCTTATAGTTCACTGAAGTGATAAACTATAATAGCATGTGAAATGTGTGCCATATAGTAAATATTCCATAAATACAAGATCCTTCCTCTACAGTTAGCTATTAATCTTTATGAATAGTAAATCTTTATAACAGTAACAAGAAACAAGAATGCAATAATTGGTTTAAAATAAAATACATTTTAACTTTGGAAAGCAACACAGAATATTTTGATCTTTATGGAACTATGAGATTTCCAGGTGGTTGGTATTTAGTATCTGAGCATTTAGAAAAGTAGAAGACTATATAAGAATATAACAGGTGGACATGGTTGCACCCACTTGTAATCCCAGCATTCAGGGGGCTGAGACTGGAGAATTCCGATTCATGGACAGGCTCAGCTACTTAGTGAGGCCCTCCAAAACTTAGTGAGACCGTGTTTCAAAATAAAGAATAAAAAAAAATAGGGCAGGGGGTGTAGCTCAGAGGTTGAATGCCCCTGGGTTTTATCTTCAGACCTAAAAAAAAAAAAAAAAAAAAAAAAAAAAAGAATATAACAGCAGGATTTGGTGGGCTATTTCAAAGATGGAAAACTTTAGATGGACTGTGACAGAGGAAAAATAAGAGATTATATTTATTTCTGTCATAATTTTGATGATCAGAGGTACCTATATTTGGCAGTGAAATCACAGAGGATAAATATAAAGGAAAGGGAAAAAAGAAATAACATATAAACTGCCCTCTGTAATTATAGAAACTCGATTGAGATGTAGGTTTTCAAAACTATAAGGCTGCCTAATATATGTCAGAATAACTAGTGCAATTTCAAATTTTTTATTATTTTTTATTGGTGCATTGTAGTCATACATCTTAATGGGATACAAGATGGTGGAGACATACATGCACACGTCACCCAATTAGACCTTACCCAAATCCTGCCGCATTCCCTCTGCCTCCCTCCTTCTCATGCTTGACTTAGTGACTGATATGTTTGTTAAAGTACATCATGAACATTAAAGAATTTCCCTTTTCCCCCCTCCCATTCCCTCAGGTTGCCTTATTTGCTCATTAATAGAATCTCTTTCTTTGTCTAGAGTCCCTCCTATGATTTATTTCTGCCTAGCTTTCTCATATTAGGGAGAGCATCAATTTCTTATTTTTTGTGACTGACTAATCTCACTTAGCATAATATCCTCCAGTTTCATCCATTTCCCTGTAAATTATGTAATTGTGTTCTTCTTTATGGCTGAGTAAAATTCCACTGTGTATATATCCCACAGTTTTATAATCCATTCATCTGTTGATGGACATCCTGGCTGGTTCTATAATTTCGTGAATTTTGCAGCTATTAACATAGTTATGTATGAATTAGTTTGATAGTTTGTTTTCCACTATTTGGGGTAGATACCCAAAAGTGGTATTGCTGGATCAAATGGTAAATTTGTTCCCATTTCTCTGAGGATCCTCCATACAGTTTTCCAAAGTGGTTGCACTAATTTGCAATCCCACCAACAATGTTTTAGAGTTCCCACTTCTCCACATCCTTGCCAGCATATCTTGTTGTTTGTGTTTTGAATGACTGCCATTCTAGTTGGAGTTAAGTAAAATTTCAGGATAGTTTTAATTTTCATCTTTCTGATTACTAATGATGTTGAGCATTTTTTATGCATTTATAGGCCATTTGAATTTATTCCTTTGTGAAGTGTCTAATTTACTTGCCCATTTGGGGAGAGGGTCTGGGGATGGAACTCAGGAGCATTTGACCTCTGAGCTACACCCCTTCCCCTATTTTTTATCCTTTATTTTGAAACAGGGTCTCACTAAGTTGCAGAGGGCCTCACTAAGTAGCTGAGACTATCTGCGGACCGCGATCCTCCAGTCTCAGCCTCCCAAATGCTGGGATTACAAGCATACACCACCACACTCAGCTTACTTGCCTTGGGTTATTTGTTTGCTTAGTACTGAGTTTCTTGAGTTCTCTGTATATTCTATATATTAGTCCTCCTTCGAAGGAGTAGGTGGCAAAAATTGTCTCCATTCTGTTGGCTCTCGGTTGAGGTTCTTGACAGTTTCCTTTGCTGTACAGAAGCTCTTCAGTTTAATGCAACCCCAAGTATTGATTTTCCTTTTAGTTTGTTGTGCCTTTGGGGTCTTGTTGAGAAACTTTTTATCTGTGCCTATGAGTTACAGTGTTGGACCTATGCCCTCTTTAAGGAGCCTCATGGTCTCTGGTCTAATTTCCAAGTCTTTGATCTATCTTGAATTGACTCTTGTGCAGGGTGAGAAAGTGAGATTTATTTTTCATTTCATAGTCTAATCTAATATCTTCTTAGATTTCTTTTTCAATGTTTTATAATTGTTTTGTAGAAGTATTTTACTTCATTAGTAAAGTTTATTTCAAAGTATTTTATTTTTTGTGCCAAATCCTGAGTGGAAGTGTTTTCTGGATTTCTTTTTCAGTGGATTTATGATTAATGTACAGAAAAGTATCTGATTTTTTAAGATTTCTTTCATATCCAGACACTTTGCTGAAATTGTTTTAAGTTCTATAAGCCTTTTGGTTGAGTTTGTTGGATCTTTTAAGTATAGTAACAAGACATCTGCATAGTGAAAGTTTGAGTTCTTCTTTTCCTATTTACTCCTTTTATTTTCCTTTTCTTGCCTTATGTATATCATATTGAAGAGAAGTGATTATAATGGACATCCTTGTCTTGTTCATGTTTTTAGGGGGAATTCTTGAAGTTTTTTTCCCAATTTCATATGATGTTGGCTGTGGGCCTATTTTGATTGCCTTTATGATGTTGAGGTATGTTACTTCTATTCTGATTCTCTACAGTGCTTTTTAGCATAAATGGATGTTGGATTTTATCAAATGCTTTTTCTGCATCTATTAAAATGATCATGTGATTTTTGTCTTTGTTTCTGTTTATATGATGAATTACATGTATTAACATTTGTATGTTTAACCAGCCTTGTATCCCTGAGATGAACTCTACCTGGTCATGGTGTATGATTTTCTTAATGTGGTTTTGAATGAATGTTTCTAGTATTTTGTTTAGCAGTTTTGCACCAAGTTTATCAGTGATGTTGGCCTGTAGTTTTCCTTCCTTGAGCTGTTTTTATTTGGTTTTAGTATTAATGTGATGTTGGCCTTCATAGAATTTATTTGAAAGAGTCCCAATTTTTTTTATTTCACAAAAGAGATCGAGGAGTATCTGGATTAGCTCTTTCATAAAAGATTTTATAAAATTCATTTAGGAAACCATCTGGTCCTAGGCTTTTCTTTGATGGTAAGCTCTTTATTGCTGTTTCAATTTCTTTGCTTGCTATTGGTTGGTTTAAATTTTCTATATCTTCTTGACTTAGTTCAAGTAGGTTATATTTATCTAGAAAGTTGTCAATTTTTTTGGTTAGGTTTGTTAGTAGATTATCTATTTAATTTTTTGAGAAACCAGGTTTTGGTTTTGTTGATTTTCTGAAATTTTTAAAATTCTCTACTTCATTGATTTCTGCTCTGATTTTAATGATTCCCTGTCTTCTACTGGCTTTGGAGTTAGATTGTTCCTTTATTTCAAGGGCTTTGAGACATATCATTAGGTTATTTATTTGATGATTTTCTGTTTTTCTTATGTGAGCACTCAATAGAATTTATAGCATTCTATGAATTTTCCTCTCAATATTGCCTTCAAAGTGTCTCAGAGGTTCTATATGTTGTATCTCTATTTTTGTTTGTTTCTAAAAATTTCTTGATTTCACCCTTTACTTTTTCTATGACCCATTCTTCATTCAGCAGTGTGGTGTTCAGTCTCCACATGTTTATGTGGTTTTTCTGGGTCTTCTTATAGTTGATTTCTAGTTTCTTTCCATTATGGTCTGAAATGACACTGAGAAGTATGTCACATTTTTCAGTTTGTGAGTACTCACTTTGTGGCCCAGGATGTGATCTATTTTGGAGAAGTTCCTGTGAGCAATTGAGAAAAATATGAACTCTGATGTAGTTGGGTGGAATATTCTATATGTGTCCTGTAGGTCCATTTGGTTGATGGTGTTCTTTAGATCTGAGGCATCTTTATTGACTTTTAATCTAGAAGATCAGTCTAATGGTGTGAGAGGGGTGTTAAGGTCTCCCAGTATTATTGTATTGAGATTTATGTGTAACTTAATGTCACAAAGAGTTTGTTTTATGAAAGTATCTGCACCTATGTTTGGGGCATAAAGGTTGACTATTGTTATTTTCTTTTGATGGATTGTTCCTTTTCCAGTAAAACTTACCTGCTTTGTTTCTTCTAATAAGCTTAGGCTTGAAGTCTAACTTGTCTGATATAGTTGCTATTCTGCTTTTCTTCAAGTTCCATTTGCATAGATTACCTTGCTCTAGCCCTTTATCTTAAGTTCATTACTATCTTTGCTTGTAAGGTGTATTTCTTGCAGGTAGCAGATAAAAGGATTCTGATTTTTAATCCATTTTGCCATTTTTTATTGGGGAGTTGAGGTCATTTACATTCAGTATGATTATTGAAAAATTATTTTTAAATCCTAACATATTGAGATTTAACTTCTGTGTGTTGTTCTTTGCTTAGTTGTTCGTTGGGTAGAAATTCTTGTTTCTCTGGTTCTGGCATGTAGCACTTATTTCTTCTTTGCAGTTAATCTCTTTGAGTATTTTCTCTAGTGCTGGTTTTAAAGACATAAATTTCTTCAGCTTCTATTTGTTGTGGAAGACTTTTATCTCCCTGTCTAGTTTGAGTGATAGTTTGCTGAGTAGTAAATTTTTGGCTGCAAGGTTGTTTTTTTTTTTTTTTTTTTTTTGGAGTTTGGAATATGATACTCCAGGCCCTTCTGGCTTTCATGACTTATTTGGAAAGTCTGGAGTGATTCTAATTGGTTTGCTTCTGAATGTCTCTTGGTCTTTTGTTTTTGCTGCCTTTAAGATTCTCTGCTTGGCTTCTACATTGGTCATTTTGACTATTATGTGGCATAGGGAACCTTTTCTCTGATCTTGTTTAAAGAGAGTTCTATAAGTTTTCTGTACCTGTGTATCAACCCTTCTTGCTCTATGTTTGGAAAATTTTCTGATATTACTTCTTTGAAGAGATTATTGATCCTTTTGGTTTCACCTTTTCCCTCCTCTATGCCAATTATTCTTAGGTTAGCTCTTTTTAAATGGGACCATATTTCTTTAATATCCAGTTTATGATGTCTAATTGTTTTGTCTAAGTTATATACTATGTGTTCTTTTTTGGAGTGATCATCTTCTGGAAGCAAGATTCTATTCTCCATGTGGTCTAATTGATTGTTTATAGTTTGAATTGATGCCTTCACTTTAATGATTGTATCCTTTATTTCTTTAAGACTCTATCTAAATTCTTTTTGGAAGTCCTGTATTATTTCTACAGTTACATTCCTAATTTGACCTTCTAGAGATCTCTGCAATTATGTGTTATCAGGTTCTGTTATTTTGCTGCTGTGGGAGCTCATTGCTTTCTTGTTATTCCTCCTTCTAATAATTTCAGAAATTTGTATCTGTTGCTTTTGATAGATTTCTCTCAGTCTCTAGATGTCAGCTGGTATATCCAAGGGCAAGTTGTATTGTATTCAACAGTGAAGGTTGAGTCAGGAGGGAAGTGAAGTTTTAAGTGTAAAAATAGTGTAAAGCCTCAGATAGGATCAAATAGAATGAGAGTATGAGTCTGGTAAGGTAGTACATACTAGAGATTAGAGGTAGTGAAAATGTAGTAGCAGTCTAGTAACCAATGTAGAGTTTCTGGTATAGTGCTATGAAGTGGATTTAATACAAGACAAGGAAGAGAGAATATAAGAAAAAAATAAAAATATTAAAAAAGTAGGTATGTACAAGGGAAGAAGCTTGGGAGAGGGTTTTAGAAGAGGGTAAAAGAAAAACAGGCATGCACACTCACACACAAACACAAAAGAACAAACTAAAACAACTCCAATGATAAATTAATGCAACTCTACAAATAAATGACTATCAAACAGGGCCTCTGCAGTCTCTCTCTGCGCTGATACCAAGTGCCACCAGCACCTTTCCTACTGTAAGCCTGGTTCTCTGAGTCTTTCTTGGTCTTTGCAAATTATTAGTACCAATGGGGCTGGATGTAGTATTAAGTGCAGGTCACCCTCAACGCTTTCCACAAATTTGGAGTCTCAATCTCTCCCTGCCTCTGTAGGTGGCATATGCCCCTGAGACCAAAATCAATGTAAGAGTTACTGTTCTCCACAGCTAAGGCTTGTTTGGTCTGTGGTGATCTCAAAGATTCTACTAGTTGGGTCTAGTATTAAGCATAGGTCTCCCATGACACTTTCTACTGATCAGAATCTGAGTCTGTCTGAGCCTCTGCTGTATCTCACAGCAGACTCTATCCCTACCTTCTCCTGGTTGAATTTCAAAGTCTCAGGCCCAAGGAGTTTATCATGGCTGTGCATGTCCCTGGGGGTACCGCATTGAGTGTTCTCCCATAGGAATTGGGACTTCACTTATGGTGTTATTGAATGCATCTCTGGATTTCTGGAGGGTGTGGTAAGCTCAGCAACCATTGCTGCAAATTATAAACTCAACCCCCTCCTTCCCTGGGTTGAACTGCAAAGTCTCAGACCCATAGCATTTATCACAGCTGCATGAGTCTCTGATGCTGTACTGAGTGTTGTCGGGACCACAGCTTCACTTATGGCTTTGGTGTGCACCAGTCTGGATCTCTGAAGGGTGTGTGGTTACTTCTGATGCAAATTGTAGCTGGTGCTTGTGCAAGAGAAATTGATGACTAAAAATTTCAATGATCTGAAGCTGTTTACTTCAGGTTCTTGGATGTTTGCCTGATCATCCCTGGAGTCGGGTGCAGTGAGGCAAGATGGTGCCATCACCATGCCCTTTGCCATGAGGTGGGTGGGTTTCTTTTCTGGTGTTGAGCTTCACTCTGGATCCCTGTAGGGCATGGTGAGCCTGACCGCCACTGGTGGAAGTTGTAGCCAGTGTTTGCACAGGAAGAACTGATAGCTTACAACCCTGATGATTTGCAACTGCTCATTTTAGCCTTGATTCTTTTCTTTTTCTTCTCTGGAGTTGGATGCTGTGAGGCACCCACCACCATAAGGTGGGCAGGCTTCTTTTCTACTATCTTATCAGTCTTATAAACTTCTTTTAAGTTGTCCCTTGGTATCTATCATCTTTATCCGTCTACTAATAGTATTTTCTGGTATTGTAGAATGCTGTTTTTGAGCAAATGGAGATCAAGTGTCAGCAGGACTAGTATGTGCTATTTCCCTCAGTTGCCATCTTCCCAGTTATCAGACCAAAATATTTTAAGTGAAGAACTGTATTTCCACTCATTGAACTAGCTTAAGAACATGACAGTGAGATTTATACTCTTTATTATTATTCACATTAATATTCACCTTTCTTCTCATGATAGACAGTAAGTAAGTTTAAAGATAAACTTTTAATCTAATTCAGATTTTCTTAGAATTTATCTAATTTGAATAAATTTATTTATTTATTTATTTATTTATTTATTTATTTATTTATTTATGGTACTGAGGATGGAACCCAGGGGCATTCTTCCTCTGTACTACACCCCCAGAGCTATTTTTTTATTCTTTATTTTGAAACAGGGTCTCACTGAGTTGCAAAGGGCCTCACTAAGTAGCGAAGGCTATCTGTGAACCATGATCCTCCTGTCTCAGCCTCCCAAATGCTGAGATTACAGGAATGCACCACCTTGCCTTATTAAATAAATTTAAATCTCATAACTATAAAATCTCTACCAATAAATTTCATATCTAAAATGATTTTATATATAAAATAATATTAATACTTATGTTTATTTTCTCTATCCATACAATCATTATATATTTTGTAACTTATAAAAAAGGAATATATGAAGTAGAATAGAAAGAACTATATACAAAATAGAATTATTAAGCATAAAGGTTTTTTATGCCTATCCATCTAAATCTTATGTCTTACATATTTGACATATTTGATAATCTTTCTATAAATAATTACATAGGCATTATATATGGGCCAATTTCTTTCTCCAGGGAGGAATAATGATGTGTCGTGAGTGTGAGAGGTGTGTGTGTGTGTGTGTGTGTGTGTGTGTGTGTGTGTGTGTTTCTGGGGATTAAATCAAGGTGCATTCTACCTATGAGCTACACCCCCAGCCCATTTTATTTTTTACTTTTAAACTGGGTCGCACCAAGTTTCTGAGATCCTTGCTACATTGCTGAAGGTGGCCTGGAGCCCACAATTCTCCTGTCTCAGACTCCCAAGTACTGAGAGTAGAGGCATGTGCCACCACCCAGCCAAGTACTATCATTTTAATTGCATGCTTATCACCTGCCTTAGAAGCAGTACTTCTAAAATCTATTGAATCCAGTGATAAAAGAGTAACTTCAGCCGGGAGTGGTGGTGCACGCTTGTAATCCCAGCATTCAAGAGGATGAGACTGAGGATCACTGGTTGTGGGCAGCTTCAGATACTTAGTGAGGCCCTTTGCAACTTAGTGAGACCCTGTTTCAAAATAAAGAATAAGAAGTAGGGGAGCAGGTGTAGCTCAGAGGTCGAATGCTCCTGGGTTCCATTGCCAAATCTTCAAAAAGAAAGAAAAAGTAACTCAAGAGGTGAGATGCTGGGTAAAAAGATGATGTAAAAAAGGAAATGAGAGAATTAGAGAGAAATTAAGTTTCTATTAGTAATAAAAGGAATCGTCAGGTTGTGAATGTTCAGCTGTTAATTGTAATTATTTAACAATTAAGCATGCCCAGAAGATTTTCATCATCTTAACCTTCAGCTATCTTAGTCTTAGACTATCTAAGAATAAAAGTAGAATTCCTAATTAGGGAAGTAGGCCTGGTACCTGAGTGCTTTTGAGGAAGCATCCTTTTGTATATTTGTTTGAAGGTTCTGCATCCAGTTTACAGATGCGCTGGGTTCCTGCCCACTGGGGAGTGGAGAAATATGACTTTCCAGTCACCACCAACATAGTGACAGAAAGAGCAGCTTTCCAAAATCATTCTTGGCTGCTGTGTGTGTGTGTTTTTTAAGCAACATGAAAATGTTACAAGAAGCTTATCGGCATGTTAAAAATATAAGAAGCCTCCTTCTCCCACACCCTGTTTCACTTCATTTTCAAAATATGTGTTTGAAGTACCCTTCCTGAATTTTACATTATGTCTGGACTTCTGGCTAATTATGGTATTGAGTGAGCTTGCATGGGTTATTTTGCCTCATTGTGTTATGGTTATATTGTAGAACCAATTACAGTATGTCAGAGCAATTTTCCACATAAGTGGTGTTGACAGCAATTGATACTTTGGCTCAGAGGGTGCAGAAATGTGTAAAGTCCTAGCTGGAAGTTTAGCCTCTTAAAAAATTATTTTGTTTAAATGAATCAGTTTCTTTCCTTTCCTTTAAGCTTCCTAATTTCCACTTCTTGTTTAGAATTCAGCAGAAATGAACCATCAGTTTAGTAGCTAGGACTAGAAAAATAGAAGGGGACATCCAAGTGAAATGATAACATATCAGGAGAACATGCAACAAATCCACATTTAACTGTCTACATCATTTTTTCTGTATTTGAGAACATGCAGAAGTTTTTATAAAATGTTGAGTTCCTACTTAGTATATTTATTTGTAATAAAATATTGGCATCTTATGTATATACAAAAAGCAAAATATATAGGCAATTTTACATGAACCATGGGCATAAGAAAACCAGGTATCCCCAGATGTTTTTAAGTTCTAGGAGTTGAACCCAGGTCATTGTGCATTCTAGGAAAGTGCTCTACCATTGAGCTACACTCCAAACCTTTTTCTATTTTAATTTTGAGATAGTGTCTTGCTAAACTGCCCAGGCTGTTCTTAAACTTGTGATTCTCCTGCCTCGGACTCTGAGACACTGGGATCACAGGGGTTCATCACCATGCCAAACAATTTTACCTTTATTACGGTACTAGATATGGAACCCAGGGTCCTGCTACACCCACAGCCCTATATTTTTTATTCTTTATTTTGAAAAAAAGTCTCACTGAGTTGCAAAGGTCCTCACTAAGTAGCTGAGGCTGTCCATCAACTACAATCCTCCTGTCTCAGCCTTCTAAATGCTGAGATTACAAGCATACTCCACCACACCTGGCCTATTCCAACTTTTTTAAGGTCAGGTTATTTGAAAAGAATTTACAAGAATGATTTTACTATCTTCTTGAGTAAATATATACATTAATTTTATATCTGGTGCCGGAGCCAGCTGGCAAAAGTATGGGTTACAAAGAGACGCGTGAGGATGAAGACTTCAGCTCTTAAGAATTTGATTCCAAGAATTTTATATTTTTATTATTTATTTATTTATTTATTTATTGGTGGTACTGGGGTTCCTGGAAACCCTTCTACATCTGGGTTACACTCCAAGACCTATTTTTTAATATTTTTTTTAATTTGGAAACAGGGTCTCTTAAGCTAGCGAATCTGGCTTTGAACCTGCGTGATCCTCCTGTCTCCACCTCCCAAGTGTGGGGATTACAAGCATGCGCCACCACGCCTGGCAAGAATTTTTCAATTCTAACATGGTGGGGGGGCACCAGTCTACTATCTCTACTAGCCAACCCCTGCTCCTGGGTCAATATTTCCTACTGGCCAACTCTGTGTTTATTTCCACTAGAGATATTTATACAGTTACAGGTCAATCAATATCCTCGTGCTATCACCACCAGAATACAATAAAGATCAATCCAAAGCACATACATTACAGGTAGGTTAATCAGTACCCTTGTGCCATCACCACCTGATTTCTCCCAGACCTTTTACTTTGAACCTTCTATGACCCCAAACCTTGTTGACTCTGGGTGAAGGACAGTCAGCTGAGTCAAAAATATTCTTTTAGGGGAAAACCTTAATGGGTTCCCACAATCTGGTGATTTTCAAGTTTAAATATTATATTCAAGTAATTTCTAGTCATATATAGCAATCAAAATATGTTTAGCAGAATAGCATTGCATCAAACAACACATTTTATGAAAAAGGGCCACTTATACATCCAAAACAAAAAATACTAGAGTCTAAAGAAAAAAAAAAAAAAACTACTATTAAAAAAGAGCTGGATCTATCTCCTGGATATTTCTCCTTTGTTCACAGAAGTTTCTCTGGAATTTATGTAATAAGGTTTGACATCATCAATAACTAAACAGGTTTTAAAATCTAGCGTTTCAAAATATCTTGTTAAACTAAATGTCTACATATATTCTCCATAAACTTTCGAGAAATAATTGGGACCAAAACCAAGAAATCTTACATTCAATAACATCAATTCAGTGCCAACCACTGATGTGAAGTTTAGTTTAAAAAGGTACTAGCCAGGGCGACCAAGAAAAGCGGGGCTTAAGAGCCCCGCTAACAACAAATCTCCATTACCACAAAATCAGCGCCTTTCATAGCCAGAAAACACCATCACCAGTGAAACAAAAAATCACCAGGCTCCAGAGAGAAAGCGGACTGAGAACAGAGCCACAGAGGAGATACACCGGCCTCATGCCTGAGGACGCGGCAGATGCGGCAGCAGCGCCATACTGCCGGCGGCACCGGCGAATTCACGGGACGGCTACAGCAAGCCGAGGTGAGCCACTGCGGAACAGCCAGGCGGGATTTCCCGCGCAGAGAGCATCTAAAGCTCCCAGTGGCCGAGCTCAGCACACGCTGCAGGGATTCAGAGTAGAAATCAAAACCAAGAAGAAATACACCAGCCCCACAGCCAAGGGCATAGCAGCGGCGCCATATTGCCACCGGCGGCAGCAGCACTGAATTCAGTGAGGCCAGTACAGCTACATCTGCGTACTCAAGAACAGTGAGTCAAATTGCGGACCACAGAGGAGAAATCCCAGTACTGTACTCCCTGGGACTTGACCCAGTGGGGGAGGGGCGGTGGCAGAGATATCACACCATAGGAGAACATGCAACCTGGCACACCCCACAGTCTAAAGCAGCCTCTATCGACTCTCTGGGTCGGAGACTCTGTGATAAAACCCAGTAAAGGAGTAGTGGGGTCTGAGATACTACTGACTCGAGATCCAGAACACCTTAAGTGAAGTCATAGTGACTCAAGGGAAGAACCCAGAGAAGGCACAAACATCCGAAATCATGGGAAAGAGGAATAATACTGGAGCAATAAATGCCCACAACCCCACAACATCAGAACCCGATAAAACAGAAAATCAGAGATTTCTAGAAGATCAAATCATGAAAATAACTGTAGAAATAATAGAGGTGCTTCAAAAAGAACTCAGAGAGAGCCAAAGAGATAAAGGATGCAATTAATGAAGTAAAGGCCTCAATTCAAAGCACAAACAACCGATTAGAACACATGGAGAACAGAATCTCACTCTTAGAAGATGAGCAAACCAAAAATAAACGCATAGTTTCTAATCTAGGAAAAAATATCCGACAGCAGGAATCTGATATTGAAGAAATATGGGCCCATTTTAAGAGAGCTAACCTAAGAATAATTGGAATAGAGGAGGGAAAAGAAAGTGAAACCAAAGGGATCAACAATCTCTTCAAGGAAGTAATAGCAGAAAATTTTCCAGACTTAGAGCAAGAGGTCGATACACAGGTCCAGGAAACTTATAAAACTCCCTTTAGACAGGATCGGAGAAGAGGATCCCCACGCCACATAATTGTCAACATGACCAATGTGGAAGCCAAGCAGAGAATCTTAAAGGCAACAAAAGCAAAGGGCCAAGTGACATTCAGAGGCAAACCAATTAGATTCACTCCAGACTTCCCAAACCAAGTTATGAGAGCCAGAAGGGCTTGGAGTAACATATTCCAAACTCTGAAAGAAAACAACTTCCAGCCAAAAATTTCCTACCCAGCAAAACTTTCTATCAAATTAGATGGAGAAATAAGAAGCTTCCATGACAAACAGAAACTGAAGGAATTTATGTCTTCAAAACCAGCACTAGAGAAAATACTCAAAGAGATTAACTACAAAGAAGAAATAGGTAACACACACCTGAACTAGAGAAACAAGATTTTCCATCCAACAGACAACTAAGATTGGTTATCTGTGGAGATTCATTATTTATGTTAGTCTTTTACCTATCTCTAAATGGTATTGTTTGCCTTTATTGTTGTTAATTTCTAGGATTTCCAGTTGGAATATTAATATCCTTCAGATATAGCATTTGGAAATATTTTATCCCATTCTATTAGTAACTGTTAAATCTGTTTATATTGTCTTTGGATATACAATATATTTTTTTTAGGGAGTTTGTATACTCCTCTGTTGCCTGTGCCATTGAAATCATAACCAAGAAATCACTGCCAATTTCAATGTTGTGAGGTTTAATGACCCAGATTTTCTCCTAAAAGTTTATAGCCTTAAGATTTATATTTAGGTCTATTATCTATTTTGAGTTAATATTTGTATATGGGATTAGGTAAGGGTCCAATTTTATTCTTTTCCATGTAATTATTATTTTTAACAATATTTAGTTAAAAGATTAATATTTCCACCACCAAATGTTCGTGGAAACCTTGTCAAAAATAACTTAACAATATAGGGAAGAATTTAGCTCTAGGCTTTTATTTAACTCCAATGGTTTATATATCTGCCTTTAGAATAGTACTACACTGTTTCAATTATTGTAACTTTATATGGTTTGAAATCAGAAAATATATATCTTCTAGCGTTGTTCTTTTTCAAGATCGTTTTGGGTACCTAGAGTCCATATTCCATATTAGGATAGATTTTTTTTCTGAAAAATAAATATATAAATATATGATAGTTTCACCTAAAAAAATAGAAAAAAAATATTCTCTGGTAAGAAAGAAAGCAAAAAGAAATATTGAAATGTTATCTTTAAGTCACCAAAAGCTTGGTATCAGACAAATGAAACTGTTATGTGAGATTATCATTTTTAATTTTAGATAAATTGCCATAATACTAGATGTCAACTACTAAGCCAAGCATGGGAGGGAGGGATAGGGAGAGAATGGGGTGGGGATTGGGTGGGGGCTGACTGGGAAAAGTGTGCATGTACGTCTACAAAAGTATGTATCCTACTATAATGTATGAATACAGTGCACCAATAAAAAAAATAAAAAATAAATAAATAAATTTTTAAAAAAAGGTACTAGCCAGGCGTGGTGGCGCACTCTAGTAATCCCAGCATTTGGGAGGCTGAGACTGGAGAATTGTGGTTTGCAGACAGTCTCAGCTACTTAGTGAGGCCCTTTGCAACTTAGTGAGACCTTGTTTTAAAATAAAAAATAAAAATTAGGGCAGGGAGTATAGCTTTGAGGTCGAACGCCCCTGGGTTCCATTCTCAGAAAAATAAAAATAAATATAAATATAAATGAAAAGGTACTAAAAGTAAATTTTCTTCCTGTCCAAAGCACAGAGATGGGTATATAAGTGTAATTCAAGGTCTGAGGAAAGAGGGACAATTTGTTTTATTCTTGTCTTCACTATGAGTGTCCACATTATTTAGTGTGCAACCTTAAGAAATGTTTTAATTTGCTTTCTGTCCACTTTGTTTTTTTAACTTACCTAAAAAATGTCAGATATCCTGGAAAATCCCATCAAAATGATATATTAGCACTGCCATTTTTAACATAATACAGAAATAAATTATGAACTTAATCTGAATCCCAGCAGTAAATGTTAGCAGCAAGAAAAAATTTTTTAGGACTTCCAGGAAGATGGTGACCAAGAAAAGCAGCGTTTATGAGTCCTGCTAAAACTCAATCTCTGTTAGCACAAAATCAGTGCTTTTCATAGCCACAAAACACCATCACCAGAGAAATAAAAAATGTAAACACAAGGGACAGAGAAAAAAAAGACTAGAAGAACAACCAGAGACCAGAAATCAAGCCCGCAATGCAGCAGCGGAGCCGTGCCGGCGCCATCTTCCCTCACAGCACAAGGCTTCAGAGAATAAAGGTAAACAAGGAGCTGAAGTGAACAGCTGCAGATTATTCGGGTGCAATTCAGCAGTTCTTTCAGTGCAATGAACATCTAAAACTCCCAGTGGCCAACCTCATCACGCCTTCCAGGGACTCAGAACGGAGCTCAAAACCAGAAAAGAAATATGCCAGCCTCATGGCTGAGGGTGTGACAGCAGCGCCATATTGCCAGGAGCATCAGCGAGTTCACCACACCCAGCCACAGCTCCAGATCTGCACGCACAATAACCATGTGTGTAATTGCTGCCCCTAAAGGAGAAATCTCTGTACTCCACTCCCAGGAACTTGCATAGCTTTTATAATCTCCTTGGGTCAGATATTTTGCAGTCCAACCCAGTGAAGGAGTAGCAGTGGCAAAGATACCACACCCTAGTTGCAGCTCCATGTGGGAAAAAACCCAGCCTGGCACCCCCACGGTCTTGCACAGCCTCGATTAATTTCCTGGGTATGAGACTCTGTGATACAACCCAGTAAAGGAGTAGTGGCTGCTGAGATTACAAGAGATTCGAGACACAGAGCACCTTAAGTGAAGTCGTAGTGACCCAGGGAAGGCACAAAATTCTGAAATCATGGGAAAGATGAACAACAATAGAGCAATGAATGCCCACAACCCCATATTATCAGAACCTGATAACACAGAAATTCAGAGATCTCCAGAAGATCAAATCAGGAATATAACTGTAGAAATAATACAGGACTTTCGAAAAGAATTTAGAGAGAGTCTAAACAAAATAAAGAAAGAAAACATTGAGGTAAAGGCCTCAATTCAAAGTATAAACAATCAATTAGACCAAATAGAGAATAGAATCTCGCTCCTAGAAGATCACTCCAAAAACAAATGCATAATTTCTAACTTAGAAAAAAAAATCAGACAGCAGGAATCTGACATTGAAGAAATATGGGCCCATTTCAAGAGAGCTAACCTAATAATAATTGGAATAGAGGAGGGAAAATAAGGTGAAACCAAAGGGATCAATAATCTCTTCAAAGAAATAATAGCAGAAAAATTTCCAAACATAGAGCAAAAGGTCGATACACAGGTTCAGGAAACTTATAGAACTCCCTTGAGACAGGATCAGAGAAGAGGTTCCCCATGCCACATAATTGTCAAAATGACCAATGAGGAAGCCAAGCAGAGAATCTTAAAGGCAAAAAAAAAAAGGCCAAGTGACATTCAGAGGCAAACCAATTAGATTCACTCCAGATTTCTCAAACCAAGTCATGAAAGCCAGAAGGGCTTGGAGTAACATATTCCAAACTCTGAAAGAAAACAACTTCCAGCCAAAAATTTCCTACCCAGCAAAACTTTCTATCAAATTAGATGGGGAAATAAGAAGCTTCCATGACAAACAGAAACTGAAGGAATTTATGTCTTCAAAACCAGCGCTAGAGAAAATACTCAAAGAGATTAACTACAAAGAAGAAATAGGTAATACACACCAGAACCAGAGAAACAAGATTTTCCATCCAACAGACAACTAAGCAAATAAGAATATATTCATGTGTTTATAGGTTAAAATCTTTGGAGATTCATTATTTATTTGTCTTTTACCTATTTCTAAATTGTATTTTTAAATTGTATTGTTTGCTTTTATTGTTGCTAATTTTTTAGGATTTCTATTTGGAATATTAATATACCTTCAGATATAGCATTTGGAAATATTTTTATCCCATTCTATCAGTAACTTTTAACTCTGTTTACATTGTATTTGGAAGTACAATATTTTTTTATTTTTTAGGAAGTTTGTTTATTCTTTTGTTGCCTGTGCCTTTGAAATCATATCAAAGAAATCACTGCCAATTTCAATGTTGTGAAGTGTTATGACCCAGGTTTTCTTCTAAAAGTTTATAGTCTTAAGATTTACATTTAGGTCTTTCATCTATTTTGAGTTAATATTTGGATATGGTGTTAGGTAAGGGTCCAATTTTATTCTTTTTCATGTAATTATTATTTTTCAACAATATTTAGTGAAAAGATTATTATTTCCTTCACCAAATGTTCTTGGAAACTTTGTCAAAAATAACTTGATCATATATGGTAGGATTTATTTCTAGGCATCATCTCCTAGCTTTCTTCTTTTTCAAGATTGTTTTGGGTATTTACAGTTCATATTTCATGTTAGGATAGATTTTTTTTCTTAAAAAAATGTACAATAGTTTTACCTTAAAAAAAGAAAAAATATCCTTTGATAAGAAAGAAAGCAAAAAGAAATACTGAAATGTTATCTCAAAGTGATCAAAAGTTTATCAGATAAATGAATCTGTTATGTGAGATTATCATTGTTAATTTTTGATAAATTGCTATAATATTAGGTGTCAACCACTAAGCCAAGCATGGGAAGGAGGGATGGGGAGGGAATGGGGTGGGGATTGGCTAGGAGCTAACTGGGTGATATGTGCATGTATGTCTACACAAGTTTTTATCCCATTATGATGTATGAATACAGTGCACCAATAAAAAAAATTTTTTAAAGAAATATTTTTTTAAAATATAGATAAGTTAGAGTGGCAGGTAAAACTGGCTTAGAAGATGCCTGTAGATAACGAGTAAGTATTAGAATATAGCTTGACCACTGGGAACTTTAAAATTAGATGTGAAAGTATTAATGCATAAAATGTATCCTGGGCTCTAATCTTCTATGAAATATTTGTCTTCAGCCCTACTAAGAATTCCATGCCTGTGAGAGATATAGGGAACAGGAAATGAGCCCATTTTGATCTTTTTGAGTGAATTTGCTTCATTCTGTATGGCCAGCACTCCTTTAGAATATGCAATAAAAATAGACAGAAAATTTAAAACACAGAAATGAGAAACCATAGATGAGCAAATATGGCAACCTAACTACGGGGGAAGGGAGGGAAGAAAAGGAAAATTTCCTAATGTACATGATGTACATTCATAAACATGTCCAAGTCAATCAGTGGGCCAAACATGAGAAAGAAGGATGGGGGAAGGAATGGGGTGGGAATTGGGGAAGGGCTAACAGGTAATGTGTGTATGTATGCCTCTACTATTTTATACCCCATTAAGATGTATGACTACAATGTGCCAATGAAAAAAGAAAAAAAATGTACAGAGAAAATCACTTTGAAAGGAAATGTGTCTCTGATTCTTCTCTAAGGTGTCAATAGATCCTTAGTATTATGTAATAAAAGTCAAAACGAAAACTTTCATCCTCCAAAAGTTTTAAGTATATTTCCACAGGTCATCAGGCATTCATTTTTTCCATTAACTCCCTTTCAACAATTGTTCCATACTGATTTTGTAGAAGGAGCTGTGCCCTAAGTTCTAGTAGCACCACAGTGAACAGACGGCGTAAGCATGCAAAGATCAAAGACAAGGGCACTCCACACAAACAGTGCAGTTAGTACTGAGCATAAAGTAGAGCGCATTGGTCTATTCCATGTGATTATAGGGTAGGAATAAGAGAAGAATCATATAAAATAAAATAGAAAGAATGCACAAGGACCAGAATATGTTGTGTTAATAAATGAAATTTGGGTTTCAAACAGAAACCACTAGAAGATTTTAAGCAGGTAGGGATTTAGACTATTTGGTATTTTTAAATTATAATTCTGACTGCCACATAAATAATGAATTATGAAAAAAAGGAGAATAGGATATTAGAAGTTAATGAAGTTATCATTATAGGTGAAAAAAGAGATGATTATTTATTAAAATGGACATAGAAATAAGTAGATGGATTTAAGATTTATTTTGAAGGTAGGCTCTATATAACTAAAATGAAGAACTGGGAAAAGGAGTAAGGAATGAAATATAATTTGAGATAATAATCATGGATTTTCACTTGAGTAATTAGAAAATGGTATCATTCTCAGAGATATGGGAATCAAAAGATTGCTGAAAAATGAAATAAACTAGTCTGCCTAAAAGAATCAGACTTCCAATTATCCTAAGTTTCTCATGAGAATACATCAATAATCTAGCATTGCAAAATGTTACAGACTAAACTTTTGGTACTTTCCATTTTAGATCTGCAAGCACTCCACCCCTGTTTCATTGATTAGCTTACTATAATACAGTTGACTTCCATGCTAATAGAAGAATAAATCTTTCTTTTGAAAATGAGCACACCAAAGGATTCATGTTGAGTCAAATGGAATCTGAAGTAAGAATTATACTAGATTTAGAAGCCAACATATGGTAATGTTGTTTAACTTGTTTCAACATTACCTAACCTATGCATATTCAGCCTAACATTAAAAATAATTATGGCACATCCATATAATTTTTGTTAAATAAAACAATGAAATAATATTGTCTTTTAAAAATTACCTTTATTTTACACAGTTATATTATGACACTGACATCATACTATAGAAAACAAGTGAATTTTTCTAATAGAAGGAATAATAATATTGCAGGAAAATTTTTATCTTCTGGATATTTCTAGATAACTTGAAAATGGGCATTATTTTCGTCAATTTTGCATCACTGTAACAAAATACCTGAGATAATAAGAAACAAGGATTATTTTGATTCATGGTTTAGAAGGCTTCAGCCCATGGTTCCTGGACCCTGTTGCTATGGGTCTATGGCAAGATGGTACATCATAGCAGAAGCATGTGGTAGAGTGCCGGGGTCCAGCCCTAGCAGAGTCGGGGTTCATGTGTTGATGAGAGGTAAACCGAGGCCAATGAGAGAAGACGCCACATGATTCAGATTCAATCTTCTCCATTTTATTCAGGATTTGTTATAACTTTTATACTTTTTTGTTGGCAGAAAATCAAGTGCATAATCATGCAAGCAGAATCTTCAAGGACAGGAAATATTATTTACATACATCAGGGCGGGGTGTCAGACATTTAATTAGTCATAGTATGCTTTGTCTCACTTCATGAAGCTGACTCAAACCTAATCTGATACAGTGGCTCAAACTAAGGTCAGTTTGAACTTAATATTTGGCCCAATAACTTTATCCTTGGGCTTTGCTGTCTGAGTCTCTCACAAGCCACGACCCATCAGTTTTAGTCATAATGTTTATACATAAAATTCCAATCATACATATTAATCCAAATAATCCTAAAATAATTTTACGAAAGAAAGGGATGCCAGACATACTTCATGGGAGATCTACGCCGTTGCAGATCCCCTGTTCAAGCTTTCTCAAGATCTATATGAAATTGCTGTGGCAGTAGAGGGAGTCTGTTCACCTCATGGTGGCCAGGAGACAAAGAAAGAGAGAAAGGAGAAGGGTTCCTAAAGCTCCTTTCAAGGGTACAGCTTCTTCTGGTAGACAGAAATTATGGTCTAAAGGTCCAACCATCTCCCAATGGCATCACAGGCTGCCAACTAAGCCTTCAATACATAGACCTGTAGCGGACATTTCAGACACAAATTATAGAAGGTATATATATCAAAACTTTATCTCAGAAAGAACCAAAGGTGTAACTGTCATAGAACTAGTACCAATTAAGATTTTATGAAGAGTTAAAACCATGTGCAAATACCAAGACATTTAAAGCACTTCCAGATCTTTTATTGTTAGTCATCTTGGCAGTTAAAAAGTAAGTTTCTGCCAGGCATGATGGCACATGCTTGTAATCCCCACACTTGTGAGGCGGAGACAGGAAGTTTGCACAGGTTCAAAGCCAGCCTTTCTGGCTTAAGAGACCCTGTTTCCATATAAAATAGGTCTGGGAGTGTAGCCCAGAGTGAGGTTTCCAGGAACCCAGTACCACCAAAAAAAAAGTAAGTTCTTTTTTTAATCTATGTCATATTAAGCAGGAGATGCCCTCATTAATATATGTAATATAATTATAGATTTTGCTTGAGTCACATTCAATTTAAATTTTTGTCTGAGTAATATACAACTATTATGTAATGAATGTATATAATAACTATAATAACTGAACTGCCAGATTTCCCAAATGAGTTTGGGCAGCATGGAGGCAATTATAATGGAATACTTTATAGACCAGGCAAATCCAGAGGCCCTATATTAATTTGGTCCTAATGCAATTTCTACTTCATAAGGTAGAAGGCATAAACTCCCTCTGTTGAAGGGTCAGACCCACTCAACAAATAAACCCAAATGCAAATACTTAAACATGGTAGGAGTTTACTTCTCTTTCATAAGTATTCTAGGCAAATTTTGCAGTGGGCAGCCAGAGCAAGAGGCATTGCTCCATGAAGTCATTCGGGAACCCAGCCTGACATCAGCTCTGCCGTTTTTAACACATGGCTTCCAAGATTACTCTAGTCACCCTATCATTATTGTGATCTTTCAAACCCTCAAGATGATATAAAAATCATTATATGAACCAGGCCTAGACATGGGACATTTCATTAATACTCATGAAACATTAGAAAGAATTTAATGAAATGTCCCCCACACCAGTTAGTGTATTAAAATTAAAAAATGTAATATAGTTTGGCAGCCATATGATTTGTTAGAATGAAAGAAGAGGAGAATGAACTCTAATGGACAGCCAACAATGCCTGCTGTGTCACACTATCTTCAGGTCTCTTCTGTTATCTTTCTGTCTTTCCTATAATATATAAGAACTATATGCTCAACATTAGAATAGTACTTGGCACCAAATCAATGCTCAATTAATATTTGATGACTGTTCTGGCTTACCAAAGCAAAGACTTCTGTAGAATGAAACAGATACTGAAGTGACATATAGCTTTGAATAAATCATAAGTAATGCCTTTAATTCTGGCTACTTTCTAAAAGGTGTGTGTGTGTGTGTGTGTGTGTGTGTGTGTGTGTGTGTGTGTGTGTTACTAGGGATGTAAACCATGGGCCTTCTATCTCCAGGCTACACAGCCCAAACCTATTTGATATTTTATTTGGAAACAGGGTCTCACTAAGTTGCTGGCTTTGAACCTGCAATCCTTATGTCTCAGCAAAAATATTTTGTTCACTTAAAAACTCTTTTTGAGATTGTCCTAGTTTCTATTATTATGAATTTCCTCCTCTACGTTTTTGGTTCTAATTGTAATTTGTACCTGGCGATTTTATTCAAAGTTTTTCCTAAGATCCAGTTGTCTTTTATGAGATCTCAGAAAGTCTCTACTGATTCTAATTCTAATATCTGTCCATATACTACTTATTTTTTATTTTTATACTGAACTCTAACTGAACTCTATTTTTATACTGACCTAACTGATGGGGATGAAGAAGGGAAAAGGGAAATTCCTTAATGTATATGATGTACATTCACAAACATATCAAAGTCAATCACTAAGCCAAACATGAGGAGGAGGTAGGGGGAGGAAATGGAGTGGGAATTGGGAAAGGGCTAAATGAGTGATGTGTTCATGTATGCCTCTACCATCTTGTACACCATTAAGATATATGACTACAATGCACCAATGAACAATTTAAAAACTAAAAAATGGAAAAAATAGATATATTCTACCTACAATTTATATTCCTTTCCATTTTTTTCTTTTTTGAAACAAGGTCTCACTAAGTTGCTGAAGTTCTTACTAAGTTGCTGAGGCTGGCCTCAAACGTGTGATTCTTCTCTCTCAGCCTCACAAGTATTGAGATTATAGACATTTGCTACCACACCTGGTTCATACCCTACCTCTTTAAAAATACCTCCCTCTACTGGTTAACAGCTTTTAAAATGACCTCCCAACTCAGACTTAAGCCAAATGTTTATATAGTTCCCCTTTTTCTCATTAACATACCAAAAATATATACTTATTCCATTTGAGGCCACTTTTTGTGCCTAAATCTAGCCAGGGTTTTTAATAACTACCTAACATAAATCTTCCCATCTTATAAAAAATAAAAGAAAGATAGCAAGTTAATGTGAAGCCACACTGAAGCATAAGGCCTCTTGATTTCCAGTGGGTAATTATCTGTAGAATACCATATTGCTACTATTGAGAAGATATTCAAACTCATTACACTTTCTCATATTAATATTTTTAATGGAGCAACAGCTAACAGTAAAGTTAGAGGAATAATATACTTTTCTAATTATCTGTTTGGCATAATTTGCTTTGTATATTTTTATATTAGCTCTGATATTAAATACCTTTTAAGACATTGTTTACAAAAATTAAAACAACATATTTTTACTTGTAGATTGTCTCTTCACTGGCTTATAGATAAACAGTATGAATACAGCCTCTACAAAGTTGTACTTGGAATGTTTTATTTTAAACATAGTAGTAATTAGTAAGCTTGGACATTACAGAGAACATGAAAAAACTCCAGATTCTAAGGGAAAACTGGTAAAATTTTTACAACCTCTAACATACTAACTGGAATTTTTATTTTAACTCAAATTGATCAAAGAAGAAAAAGTTATTCCTTGGTTTTGTCTAATTGTGGTTTTGCTCATGGATTTCAATCTTGTTCTCTGTGTCTGGAAAATTCTTTGATATTATTTCTCTGGGCAGGTTTTAAATTCTTTTGGTTTGTGCTTCTAGAACTTATTATATGTCTATTATTCCTGACTTTTGTAATTCAACAACCTCTCAAAGATTTTGAATGTTCAGGACATGTTGCTGAATTTTTTCTATATTGTTGACTGTGTGGTCATTTTTTAATAAATTGTCTTCAAGAATAAAGCTGTTTGCCATGTCATCTAGTCTTCTAGTGATAGTTTTGATTGAAATTTTTATTTCATTTATTGTGTCTTTTGTTTCTTTAGAATCTTTTTTATTCTTATTCAGGATATCTATATCTTTATTTATTAATATGTTCCTTTATGTCCTGTGGATTTTCTCTGATATCATTTTCATTTCTTTGATTATATATAATCAAAATTCTAAATTTTTCTTTTGGCATTTTTTGCAACTCTGTATTAGTGATTTTCATTGTGGTGGAGTTATGGGAACTCATTGATTCTTTACTGTTCATTTTTATGTTTTTAGAATTATTAAATTTGTATAGAGGTACTAGCCTCTTCTCTCTCTCTTTGTGTGGAAGTCCTAAACCTATTGTCCATTTATATTGTTTCCTGCACTGGAGGTAAATATTTGCCACAAAATATGTCTTGCAGGGTGCTGGTCTAGGCAGCCTCTGACTGGCTACCAGCCTCCATCCATGAGGAGCCCAGTCTTGTTGGCTAGAAATTGTATCATTTTGAGTTGGTAGGCATGTATCCTAAAAGGTTCTATGTATGCCTAGGTTTTATTGTATTGTCCAAGCGAGAGCCCCTGTTTCCATACCAACTGTGGTCAAGTGAGACCCTAGGGAATTCCTGCTTGGGAGCCCAGACACTACTTGCTAGAAACTGTATCATTCCATGTGTCTTTCTAGGTTGTATTGTCCTTGAGAAAGACCCCTGCTGCTCTGCCAGCTATGGTCACAAATGATTTGTACCTAATAGGCAAGAGGTTGAGCATCTATAACCCTTGGTGAAGGGAGCCAGCTTTACCAGCTATGATCACTGTAGTCCCCAAAGAACTACCAACCACTGTGTTAACAGGGCCCAAGCTCAGCTGTATTGGAAACCCCAGCTTTCAGCTGATTTTTATTACCCTGAGGCACACAGCTGTGTTTTATGGGTATCCTAGAGGGGCAGAGCAGTGTTGCCTTGAGGCCCCATCTTTTGGAAATCCTGGGGCTTTCAGAAAATTCATGGTTCCAATATGTCTGACTGTAACCTCCTAGGCTCTGCAGGGATCTGCAAACTCAGAGACCTTGAGAATTCAGTTGTGGCCATATGAGATTCAAGCAGCCAGTCTGTTGCTGAGATGAACTACAAACTCACAGTTGTGATTAAGCCTTTCAGATCTCTCTAGGATGGGTCTGTATCTTTACATTTACTATGAGATCAGCTGTATCCATAGGTGCATTTGCTGAGCAGCCTGGATGGGCAGTCTGGACACTCACCTGGTGAGGGTAGCAAGATATACTTGTCCTTTCATGTTGGTTTTTTGCAACTGCTGAGTCATCCGGATTCAGATTTTTCTTTTTTTCTGTAGTTTTTTAATGGGGGGAATATCCTCCCTCTTGCCTACAATAACACATGCTCCTTACATGTTCCCCACCACTTTTCTCTTCCTGGGAACATATTAAGAAGCTTTTCTACCTCTTTGTCCCCAATTTACCTGTGCTCAAACAATTCAGATTTGATGTACTTAAAATTTTAGGTTTATATTTTAATTGTGTGGTTCACAATTTATTCCATGATAAGGATGACACTCTGGGTCTGTAAAAGTCTCAGCTAGTAAAATAGTAAGAAACTGAAATAATGGGAGATCTGAAAAGACAAAGCAAAAGAGGCTAGGCACAAATTCTCTCTAAGGCCACAGTATTTCCATTTCTACCAAGGGGTGATTGTGCTGCGATTCATATTCATTTTTCATAAGGGCGTTAACCATCTGGTTCCTGTTGTTTTTTTCCTTCTCATTTGTTTGCATCTGTTGCTTCTTCATTGTTCTTTAGAAGCTTACATTCCATATTTGATGTTAATTTCCATAAAAGTTTCATATTCATGAAAATGTCTAGCTTTTACTTACAGGTTTTCTAAGATGATTACAGTGAAACTGCAGCCAAGGTCACAAGAAAGAGCATAATCAGATTAGATGTGCTCAGTGCCATGGAAATCTTGGGCATGGAAGCACTGCCAGCCACACTTTGCCTGTCCAGACAGTTGCTTGAAAGGAGCCCCAGAGCAAGCAGTCGGACACATCCTTTTTTGTTAGGTCACTACATTAAGTGTGCTTAGCTATTTGTAAAGTTATCTGGAGAGAAATAGCACATGAAATTGGAAACAGATGGGCAGAATGACACATGTGGCCCTGGAATTCATAGTGCAGGGCAACAGAGTTCAGTCAGGTCCTCGGCATCCTTACAATCATGTCTCTGTAGAAAAAAAAAAGCCTGGTGCCTTTTGGTTTGGTGGTGGGAAGTTCACATTTGGAGCCATTTGCTTTCTAAAGTTCTTAAATTGGTTTCCTTCTAAATAGATATTTCCATCCACAGTCTTTTTCCATTGTCCTAACTTCTGATTTCTTAGCTCCATCCTGTCACATAATCAAAATAAATAACATATAAGTCAAGGAGAGAATTTTGTGTGTCTATAAGGTACTAAGGATTGAACTCAAGGACATTCTACCTTAAGGTAAGAAACTTAAATGCACTGAGACTAAAAGGCCAGTGTGGTGGCATTCAGAAGTAAAACAAGAATCATCTGAACAAATCATTCAAACCAAATCATCAAAGCCAGGAGCACTTGGAATGGTGTTCTCCAAACCCTGAGCAAAAAAATAATCCCAGCCCAAACTACTATATCCAGCAAGGATATCTTTCAAAACTGACCAAAAAATTAAAAAATTAAGACAAGCAGAAACTAAAAGAATTCATGTATACAAACCAGCACTACACAAAATATTTAAAGGAATAAAACACAGCTGGGTGTGGTGGCACATACTTGTAACCACAGTATGAGTTTGGGACAGGAGGAACACAGGGTTGAAGTCAGCCTCAACTTGTGTTTCCAGATAAGAAATACAATTGGGTTGGGGTATAACTTGGAGGTAGAATGCCTCTGGGATCTATCCCCAGTACCAAAAAAAATAAAAAATAAAAAGAAGACATAAAAAAGCAATAGAATCAGGAAAGGGATGAATTCCATCAGGTAAGAAACTAAGTATAGAAGAACTAACACTACATCAAACAAGAAATATATCTCAAAATGTTGGGAGAGAAAAATAACCTCTCAATAACATTAAATGTCCTCAGTCTCAACTTCCCAATTAAAAGACATAGCTTGGCAAAGTGGGTTAAAGATTTTAACTATACAATTTAACTATATAATTTAACTATATAATACTTGCAAGAATAATACCATAAAGGCAAAGATATTCACAGGCCGGCAGTGAAAATGGAAAAAAGATACTCCATGCAGGTGAAGCTTGAAAACAAGAAGGGGTAGAAACTCTTATATCTAATAAAGATGACTTTAAGCCAAAAACTATCAGAAGAGACAAAGCATACTAATAGAAGAAAATTTCAACAAGAAGATATAATAATAGTAAATATTTATTCCCCAAGTGTAAGCATACATACTTTTATTTTATTTCTTTTAACAATTTTTTATTGAACATAAATAGTATACATTTAAACTATATTTGGTGCACTCTCCCTCCTGCCCCCATTTTCCCTTCCCCCCTCCCACCAATGGTTGTCCAGGTTAACCATGTCTTATTCATAATTTTACACATGTTCAGATGTAGACTCTCATTAATCAAGATCAGCCTTCCTCCTCTCCTATCTTTCCATTCAAACTTTGCTGGTATTTCCCCTCCATTATCTGGAGTCCCACTGGTATCCTTTGTGTTTCCTAGTTTGGGCATATTAGAGGAAACATATGTACCTTCTCCTTCTGTGCTTGGCTTATCTCACTTAACATAATGTTCTCCAGGGCTTTCCATCTTCTTGCAAATGATATAATTTTGTTCTTCTTTATGGCTGAATAGAATTCCATTGTGTGTATTTCCCACAGTTTTGCTATCCATTCATCTGTTGATGGTGGTCTGGGTTGGTTCCATATTTTGGCTATTACGAATTGTGCTGCTATGAACATAGGTATGCATATGTTGCTGTATTTCTCTGAATTCAACCCCTTTGGAAAGAGACCCAGGAGTGGTATAGCTGGATCATATGGTAGATCTATTCCCACCTTTCTTAGGAATCTCCACACAGATCTCCATAGTGGTTGAACTAGTTTGCATTCCCACCAACAGTGTAAAAGAGTTCCTCTTTCCCCACATCCTCACCAGCATTTGTTGTTGTTTGACTTCTTTATGCTTGCCACGCTGACTGGGGTTAGATGGAATCTCAGTGTAGTTTTTATTTGCATCTCCCTGATGGCCAGTGATGAAGAACATCTTTTCATGTATCTATTGGCCCTTTGTATCTCTTCTTTTGTGAAGTGTATATTTAGTTCATTTGTCCATTTCTTGATTGGGTTGTTTGTTTTGCTAGTGTAGAGTCTATTGAGCTCTTTGTATATTCTGGATATTAGGCCCTTATCAGAATGGTGGCTGGTAAAAATCCTTTCCCATTCTGTAGGCTTCCTCTTTAGGTTATTGATAGTTTCCTTTGATGAGAAGAAACTTTTTAGTTTGATGCTATCCCACTTGTTTATTCTTGCTTTAATTTCCTGAGCTTTGGAGGTTTTGTTGAGAAAGTTACTGCCTGTGCCAATATGTTGTAGTGTTGAACCTATGCTCTCCTCTACTAACTTCACAGTCTCAGGTCTAATTTCTAAGTCTTTGATCCATCTTGAGTTTATTCCTGTGTTTGGTGAGATATAGGGGTTGAGATTCACCTTTTTACAAATGGTTAGCCAGTTCTCTCAGCACCACTTGTTGAAAAGGCTGTCTTTTCTCCAGTGTATGTGTTTGGCCCCTTTGTCAAAGATTAATTGACTAAAGATGTGTGGGTTTGTTTCTGTATCTTCTATTCTAATCCACTGGTCAGTATATCTGTTATTGTGCCAGTACCATGCTGTTTTTACTACTTTGCTCTATACTCTAGTTTGAAGTCTGGGATTGTAATGCCTCCTCCATGTTTCTTATTGTTGAGAATTGCTTTGGCTATTCTAGGTCTTTTCTTTCTCCATATGAAGTTAATTATTGATTTTTCTAGGTCTCTAAAAATGTCGCTGGTATTTTAATGGGAATTGCATTGAACCTATAGATCAGTTTTGGCAGAATGGCCATTTTGATGATATTTATTCTGCCTATCCATGAGCACGGGAGATCTTTCCATCTTCCAAGGTCTTCATCTATTTCTTTCTTTAATGTTTTATAGTTTTTGTTGTAGAGGTCTTTTACATCTTGGGTTAGGTTTATTCCTAGGTATTTTATTGGTTTTGAGGTTATAGTGAATGGAATTGTTGTTTTTGTTTCTTTCATTGTGGATTCGTTGTTGGCATAAAGAAAAGCCACTGATTTCTTTAGGTTGATTTTGTAACCTGCAACTTTGCTGAATTTGTCAATCAGCTCCAGAAGTCTTTTGGTTGAGTTCTTTGGGTCTTCCAGATAAAGGATCATGTCATCTGCAAATAAGGATAATTTTAATTCCTCTCTTCCTATGTGAATTCCTTTGATTTCCTTCTCTTGTCTGATTGCTGCAGCAAGAGTCTCAAGGACTATACTGAAAAGGAGTGGTGATAGTGGGCATCCTTGTCTTGTTCCTGACTGTAGCGGAAATTCTTGCAGTTTTTCCCCATTCAATGTAATGTTGGCTTTGGGTTTGCAGTATATTGCCTTGATGATGTTGAAGTACTTTCCTTCTATCCCAATTTTTTGCAGTGTTTTTAACATAAATGGGTGTTGGATTTTGTCGAATGCTTTTTCAGCATCTATTGCTATGATATTGTGGTTTTTGTTCTTGGTTCTATTTATGTGGTGAATAACATGTATTGATTTGCATATGTTGAACCAGCCTTCTTTTTCTGGGATGAAACCGACTTGGTCATGGTGAATTATTCTCTTGATATAGTTTTGAATGCGTATAGCTAGTATTTTGTTTAGAATTTTTGCATGTATGTTCATTAAAGATATTGGTCTGTAGTTTTCCTTTCTTGAGATATCTTTATTTGGTTTGGAGATTAATGTGATACTGGCCTCATAGAAGGAATTTGGGAGAGTTCTATCTCTTACAATTTCCCGGAACAAGTTCTGAAGTATTGGTATTAGTTGTTCACTGAAGGTTTTGTAGAATTCAGCTGGGAACCCATCTGGGCCTGGACTTTTCTTTGGTGGAAGAATTTTTATTGCCATTTCTATTTCTTTGGTTGTTATTGGTTGGTTTAGGCTAGCTATGTCCTCTTGGTTGAGTGTAGAAAGGTTAACTGTGCTTAGAAATCTATCAATTTCTTCCAGGTTTTCAAGTCTATTGGAGTATAAATTTTTAAAGTAGTTTCTGATAATATTTTGAATTTCTTCACTATCTGTGGTGATATCTCCTTTTTCCTTTCTAATTTTGATAATTTGAGTTGATTCTCTTTTTCTTTTGGTTAGGTTGGCCAGGGGTTTATCAATTCTATTAATCTTTTCAAAGAACCAACTTTTTGTTTTATTGATTCTTTGAATTGTTTTTTTGTTCTCTATTTCATTTATTTCTGCTCTAATTTTGATTTCTTGTCTTCTGCTGGCTTTGGGAATAGACTGTTGCAGAATTTCTAGATCCTTGAGTTGTGTCATTAGGTTCTTTACTTGGTGGTTCTCCGTCCTTCTTATGTGGGCACTCAATGCAATGAACTTTCCTCTTAGTACTGCCTTCATGGTGTCCCATAGGTCTTGGTAGGTTGTGTCTCTGTTTTTGTTTGTTTCCATAAATTTCTTTATTTCTTCCCTAATTTCTGCTCTTACCCATTCATCATTCAATAGTGTATCATTCAATCTCCATAAATTTGAATACTTTCTTTCGAGTTTCCTGTTGTTGATTTCTACTTTTATTCCGTTGTGGTCTGAAAAGATGCATGGAATTATATTACATTTTTTTAATTTGCTGGTATTTTCTTTGTGTCCCAGGATGTGATCTATTTTGGAGAAGGTTCCATGGACTGCTGAGAAGAAAGTGTATTCTGTAGTTCCTGGTTGAAATACTCTGAAAATGTCTATTAGGTCCATTTGTTTTATGGTTTCCTTTAGTTCTAAAGCATCTTTACTCATCTTTTGCCTTGAAGATCGATCCAGTGGTGTGAGAGGCATATTAAAGTCTCCCAGAATTATTGTATTTGGGTCTACTTGGGATCTTATGTCCAGAAGGGTTTGTTTTACAAATGTGGTTGCACCCATATTAGGGGCATAAATATTTACTATCATTATATCTTCTTGGTGTATTGTTCCTCTTAATAAAAGTGTTTAAAGTCTGTTTTGTTGGATATCAGGGTTGCTACCCCTGCTCTTTTTTGGTCACCGTTGGTATGGTATATCTTTTTCTATCCTTTCACTTTCAGCCTGTGAATGTCTTTGGCTGTGAGGTGAGTTTCTTGCAGACAGCATATATTTGGATTATGTTTCCTAATCCACATTGCCAGTCTATGTCTTTTGATTGGTGAGTTAAGTCCTTTGACATTAAGAGATATTGAAATATGATTTTTGTTTTCTGCTATTTTGTGTTCTGTCTACTCTTGGGTGGTTTGATCTTTCTTCTTTACTTAAATGGCCCACTTATTAACTTCCTCTCTTCTCTGATTCTGAAGTCTGCTTCTTTTTTCTTCCTTATGGTTTATTTCTTTAAGAATTTTCTCTAGTGTTGGCTTTGAATTTATAAATTTTTTGAGATTCTGTTTATCCTGAAAGACTTTGGTTTCATCATAGATCTTGAATAGTTGTTTTGCTGGATAGATTAGTTTGGGTTGGAAGTTATTTTCTCCCAGAGTCTGAATCACATCGTACCAGTCTCTCCTAGCATTCATAACCTGGGTTGTGTAGTCTGGGGTGATTCTTATTGTTTTGCCTCTATATGTCACCCGTACTTGTGTTCTCACTGCTTTTAAGATTCCTTCCTTTGCCTCTATATTGGTCATTTTGGTTATTATATGGTGTGGAGTGGTCTTTCTTTGGTCCTGTCTCAGCGGAGTTCTGTATGCCTCCTGGACATGAAGGTCCAAGTCTCTTTCCATATTTGGCAATTCTCTGAGATTATTTCCTTGAAGAGATTACAGATGCCTTTGGTCTGTACCTCTATCCCTTCTTCAATGCCTATTATCTGTAAATTAGGATGCTTCATGTTATCCCATATTTGCTGGATGTTTAGGTTTTGTTGCTGTAAAGATTTCTGTATATCGCTGACTGTGTTTTCAGTTTGGGATGTACTGTCTTCTAATACTGATATTCTGTTTTCCATTTCATCTAATCTTCCAGAATTTCTTTCTATTTCTGTCTTCATTTCACTTATTGCCTCTTTCATTTCATTCCAGACCTCCTTCTGGTTCTTTTTTAGTGTTTCTAACTCACTTTTCACCTCCTCTATACTTGTTTTAAATCCTTTCATCATATTGTACACCAAGATTCTGAACTCCCCTTCTTGCATTTCTAGTAGGTCAGTATTTGTGATTTCTGCTGTCTCTTCATAATTCCTGGTTCTCATATTTATAGCATTCTCTGTCCTGTTTTTCTGATTTCTACCTATTGTTCGTGAGTATTATGCTTAGTCCAATCTTAATATTAGGAGTTTAGAGATATCGGCAATTCAGCAGAGCTTTTCCAGTGTTGAGGGTGGGTGATGTGGGAGGAGCTGGGGTGATGGGTAAAGGAATCAGATTAGGTAGAGGATATGTTTAGGTTGAGAAAGGCTTTAAGTATGATAAGGTAATATCTTGCTAAGAATGAGAGAGAGTTAACTAGTAGGACTCTTGTCATTAGTACAGTAATTATGGATATAAGAAATACTTTGAGTATTAAACCAGGAGGTATATTATGGGGAAAAGTTTTGGGGGAGAAAAGTATGTATGTTAGTGTGGGAAGGTTTGTAAATAGGGATTACGGAAGGAGCAGACAGACATTAAAAAAAAAGAATCCACACAAGATACCAAGACTATTATGTAATCCCAGAAAAAGGAAGGAAAACCAATCAAAGAAGGAGAATGAAAAAAAAGGAAGGAAAGAGGAAGAAAGAGGAAAAAAGAACAAGAATAAAATAAAAGGAACTAGCAGCTGTGTGAAATAAAAAAATAAGGCAAACTATCCAATGTATATAAATATATAAAACAACAAGTTAAAGTAAAAAAGTGTGGGTTAAAAGAAAAAAAATAAAACAGCAATAACCATACCAAAACAAAAGCACTGTAAAAGCAAAATAAAACAAAACATCCACATTAAAAGTAAAATAAACAGTCCTCCTTATTTACGCCTATGGGTTCAGGTCCATATAATATGTGCGTATCTGATTGCTTTGGTAGCTTTCAGAATACCATCCAATGTCTCTTAGTTTTCTTTGTACTCTATTTTTATCTTCTTAGGTCACTCTGGGTATTTGGACATCTTTCTTTCCTTTAACTGCTTTGGGTTTATGTGTCAGGATGTCTGGTTTCACTGTTATTAGATTATGTGCAATTCCCAGGTTCTGAGAAATTTCAACCTGTAGTCAGCACCTCTGCACTCACCACCCTAGTCTCCCGCCTGTGCTTCCCTACAGCGGGGTGGAGGATGTCCAAAGTAGACCTGGAACCTCCGCCTGAGGTCCTGTGCAGATATTGTGTCTCAATGGATTTTCCTGTGTCTCTGGAAATTCCAACTGGTCTAGCCGGTGTGGTTCCAAGATGTACCCTGGGCAAAGAGATGCCAGTTCCTGGATGCCCACACTTACTGCCAAAGCTCTGCCTATTCCGAGAGTGCAGACTGGGTGCGCTGCTATTACTGGACCCAGATGTGAGTGGGTGCAGCTGCCTAGTGCCTGCTGGTATGCTCTTCCAAGGTGTATTGAGCTGTGTTCTCGATTAGAACTGAGCATCAGGCTACCGGGCGGGCGGGCGGGCGGGAACTCCCAGCGGTGGGCCAGGGGTGCGGGATAGGTGCACAAGGGTCTGGGTGCACAGGTGCTGCGTGGTGTCCAGCAATGATCTCTGCCTCCCACGGGACATAGAAGCTGGGGGGGGGGGCTGAGGAGATTTCAGGGGTGCACAGAGCTTTCACTGCCTGGAAGGCAGGCCTCCGGCAAGGTGGATGTCTGGGCTCCAGTGGGGGATGGGAGCTAGACACACAAGGTAGGCTCCGATTTAGGGGTGGCAGTGGCACAGGAACTGACTACTAGCAGGGGTCCGGGGCACAGACAGGGTGCGCAAGGACAGTGCTGGGTTCTGAGGTGTGGGACAGATGCCCCGGGCCAGTGCTGGGGTTGGAGCTGGGGTGCTCGCTAGGACCCTCACTTTCCCTGGATGCACTCAGGTACCTGGCTTCCTTGGTTCAGGCATCCGTGGGAGTCCCTGTGCTGTTGTTATCCAATCACTGGTGAGCACACAGAATTCTGATGTGGGTGCTGCTTGCTGCTTAAGATGAGGCCCTATGTCCATTTTCAGTCCCAGATTATCTTGCCACTGATTTCAGTCAGGGCTCCGGAGTGCCATTTGGGCTGGCAGGCAGCCCGCGCAGGCAGCCCACCAGCGGGCGTCCCGATTTTATCTGCAGCAGGTCTGGTGTCAGATCTTTCTCCTCCTCCTCCTCCTCCTCCTCCTCCTCCTCCTCCTCCTCCTCCTCCTCCTCCTCCTCCTCTTCTTCTTCTTCTTCTTCTTCTTCTTCTTCTTCTTCTTCTTCTTCTTCTTCTTCTTAAGTTCAGGGTTCCACTGAGGTACCTGGATCTGTTTTGGTTCCTGGTATGTATTTATTTTGTTGATTAAGACACTGCTTTCTAAGTAGTTGAACTTTATTTGTTTCAGCTACTGAGAAGTGCTGTGTCCCTCAGTCGCCATTTTGAAATTCTCCTACACACTTTTAGAAAACAAATTCTTTATGACATTAAGACTCACACCTGAATACAATAATATTAGAAGACTTCAACATAGCTCTCACACAAATAAATCAATATTTCAGATAAAATATCAAACCTCTTTAGGCCTAAGAAACATTATAAAACAAATGAACTTATTAAAAATATACAAAATATTTCATCCAACAACATTCAAATGAATACACATTCTTCTCAGCTGCTCATGGAAGCCTCTCCAAATAGATGATACAAGCCATGAGGCAAGTGCAGGCCAACTCAAAAAAAAGTAATTAATTTTCTGCATATTTTTAGACCGAACCATAATAAAATTAAAGTAAAAATCAACAGCAGGAAGATGCAGAGGAATCATATGAATACATGGAGATTGAATGCTGCACTTCTGAATGAGGACTAGATCAGAGAAAAAAATAAGAAGAGGAATAAAAAAATTCCTAGTATATAAAAACAAAAACAGAGACATAACATTCCAAAAACTGTGGGACACTTTGAAGGCAGTTTTAAGAGGACATTTTAAGGAATTGAGTGCCCACATAAGAAAAACAGAAATTCACCAAATAAACAACCTAATGACACAACTCAAGGCCCTGGAAAAACAGGAACAGACTAATTTCAAGGCCCATAGAAGACAAAAAAAAATCATTAAAATCAGAGCTGAAGTCAATAAAACACAGAAAAAGAAATTTAAAATCAGCAAAACAAAAGGTTGGTATTTTGAAAAGATAAACAAGACTGATAAAGTCTTAAGGGCCAAGCTAACCAAAAGAAAGAGAATAGACTCGATTTACTAAAATAAGGATAAAAAAGGAGATGTGACCACAGATAACATGGAAATCCAATGATCAACAGAAACTATTTTAAAATGTTTACTTCAATAACTGAGGGAATGGAGTGAGAATTGGGTAAGGGCCAATTGGGTGATGTGTGCATGTATGTCTCCACCACCTTTTATCCCTTTAAGATGTATGACTACAATGCACCAATAAAAAATTTAAAAGAAAAATTTCTACATGTAAACCCTAACCAAATACATGAAGTAGTAGCTCAATTAACATGGAACACTGAATGGAAATATTTGTCTTAAACCATTTTCCCTTTCTTAAAAAAAGTTGTTGCAATTTTGGTCTAATTTAAAATAAAGCTATTGAATCTAAAGAAATAACTGAAAAACTAAAAGAAAGCAACACATTTCTAGACATAGACAAGTTGTCTAAGTTGAAACAAGAGTATATAGAGAACCTAACCTGACCAAGAACAGGCAAAGAGAAACAGAAATAATAAGACCTCCATCAAAGAAATGACAATTACAGATGGATTCCCAGCAAAATTATATAAAAATATTTATAGTAGAATTAAAATCAATGCTTCCAAAATTATTGCATAACACAGAAAGATATTAAATTCTCCCAAATTCATTCTAAGAAGCCAGCATCACCTTAATAGCAAAACCAAATAAAGACAGCTCAAGAAAATTACAGACCAAAGGAATCAAAGGAACACAAATTGGAAAAAAGAACTAAAATTATCTGTTTAAAGATGACATAGTTGTATACTTAGAACTGTTATTCTAAAATCTCAACCAAAAATCTTCAGGAGCTCATTAACAAAATCAGAAAATAGCAGGATACAAAAACAATTCAAAAACATGAAAAACTTTTCTATATACCAATCATGGATCCATTGAGACCAAAATCCAGAATACAATTTCATTAACAATAACTTCAGAAACAATAAGAATAAACTGAACCAAGGAATTAAAAGAACTCTAAAATATATCCTATAAAACACTAAAGAAATAAATTGAAGAAGTGCTTAGAAGATGGAAAGATTTTCTATGCTCTTAGACAGACTAAATATCATCAAATGGCCATTCTACCAAAGTAATATAAATTCAATGCAATTCCTATTAAAATATCAATGTCATTCTTCACAGAACTGGAAAATGAGTCCTCTGTGATGTGAGAGCAAAGATCACTCTCCCTCTCTCTGCTTCCCACCATCACGCCTTTTTCTCTGCAGGCATTTCCAAAAACTGAGCAAATAGATCTTCTTTTCTCTAAGTTGTGTGGTTATTCTTTTGGATTATAGCAGTCAGAATGTTGACCTAGACAATAGACTATGAAATTATGGAATAGACAATGGAATTTTATTTAGTCATTAAAAAGAACAAAATTATGTCACTTGCAGGTAGATGGGTGGAACTAGAGAATATTATGCTAAATAAGATGAGCCAGTCACACACAAAAAATGAAGAGTTATATGTTTTCCCTCATATGTGAAAGCTAGGAAAAAAACTCGAAACAAAAGAGATTCCAGGGTTTGTGGCACTCAGAGCCTGGCATCAGGAAGTAGAGAGAAGGTGGGCAAAAGCTCTGCTCTTGCTGGAAGCAAGGCTGAAGCAAGAGAGCTAACAAGGAAGGGAACTGAAAGAAAAAGCACAGGTCCTAAGGCCATACCCCCAAGGACTCACCTTTCCCAGACTACTCCACCTAAGTTACCACCCAGTAAATTTATTACAATGGTTCAATACACTAATTAAGTTACAACCCATAGCTTTATTACATCAACTTTGAACTTTAATCCATGAGCTCTTCAGCAGACCTTCTATATCTAACCATAACAGAGGAATAAAAAGAAACAATGGCAATGTAGTTTTAAGATTATTTTCAGTTGTCCTGCAAAACTATGTGTTTTGGTTTGGGGGTTTGGTTGGTTGGTTGGTTGGTTGGTTGGTTGGGTTTTTTGGTACTGGGAATTGAACCCAGGGCAATTTTACCTCCAAGCTACACCCCCAGCTCCATTTTTCCTTCTTTATTTGGAAACAGAGTTTCACTGAGTTGCAAAGGGCCTCACTAAATAGCTGAGACTGTCTTCAAATAGCCATTAATCTATCTCAGCCTTCCAAATCCTGGAATTACAAGCATAAGCCACAATGCCCAGCTCAAAATCCTGTTTTTTAATGTGATAAGAAAACTCATGAAAATTTGTTTGTTTTATTTTGATTTTGTATCACTGAAAATTAAACTCAGAGGTGTTGTACCTCTGAGATACACCCCCAGACCTACATTTTTATTTTTTATTCTGAAACAGGATCTCAATAATTTACTGACAACCTCACTTATTTGCTGAAGCTAGACTAGAACTTGCAATCCTCCTGTTTTAGCCTTCCAAATACTGTGATTAAACTATGTGCCACCTTTTTGGCTCATGAAATTATTTTAAAAAGAGAAATAAATGATAATAAATAAAATGGATTTTAATGTAGTCTACAACTGAAGAGCATAATGAGTTGCTAATTTGTTTTACAATTAAAGGGATTATTTGAATAATTGGTATTTTCAGATTATCTAATAAATTCCATTCTTTATAAATGGTCATTGAAAGCAGTTCATTGTCTATAAGATGAATAAAAATAATAACTTTAACTACCTATAATAGCATTGTTATATTAAAATTCTTAAACATAATCAAAACTCTTAGAAGATAAGTAATAAATCATTTATACTTTATGATAATTCTACACTGCACATTGTTGGTATATTCATTTGAATGTGTTAAGCCACTGAAATATTTCCAAAACTGGCCAGGCATGGTGGTGCACATTTGTAATCCCCACGCTTGGGAGGCAGAGACAGGATGATCGTGCAGGTTCAAAGCCAGGCGCGCTGGCTTAAGAGACCCTGTTTCCAAATAAAAAAGTATAAAAATAGGTGTCTGGGAGTGTAGCCAGAAATAGAAGGGTTTCCAGGAACCCCAGTACCACCAAAAAGAAAATATTTCTAAAACTATCTTTAAACAATGTGCTAAATTTGCATGTGTAAGTAATTAGAGTATTATTTAAAGCAGTATTTATTTCTTTGTATAAGTTGTTTTTCTCCACTTCTTACTACAGAAATTAAAGAAACATATATTAAATTTGAAAAATTTTTTGTTTTCCCTTTAAAAATACTTTTTAAAGTGTGCTCACTCAAAATGGCAAGGTAATGATTCTGGAATGTGAAAGCCACACACCACTGTTACTAACGACAAGAAGATTAGAGCAAACATAATTGTCTTCATCATCATGCCTTTCAGATTTAGCATTGAGAAGACATTTCAAGTTCAAAATGAAACCTTAAAAAATAAACTAAGCCAGGCATGGTGGCATATGCTTATATTCCCAATACTTGAGAGGCTGAGACAGAAGGAATCCTGGTTCACAGTCAGCCTCAGCAAATAAGTGAGACCCTGCTTCAAAATTAAAATAGGGCTGGGATGTAACTCAGAAGTAGAATCCCCCTGAGTTTAATCCCTAGTACCACAAAAATAAAAATAAAAAAATAAACTGCACATATATATGCATATGTGTGCTCACTCAAAATGGCAAGGTAATGATTCTGGAATGTGAAAGCCACACACCACTGTTACTAAAGACAAGAAGATTAGAGCAAACATAATATATATATGTGTGTATATATATATATATATATATATATATATACACACATATATATATATGTATATATGTATATATATATATACACACACACATACATAAACATATATATGTTACTTTACTATATATTGAATTCTGATTTGTTTTTAACTGCATTTAAAATAAATATTTTCAAAATCTATGTAAAATATTACTGTTATAACCCTTGAACTATAATTTTATAAATGTATATACTTATGGGTATGTATATCTGTGTGGTGTCTGTATATACATATATAGTTCAGTATTCTATTTTATTTTTAATATATATATATTTTTATTGGTGCATTGTAGTTATACATTACAATGTAATACAAGACTTGTGAGGATATACAAGCACACATCATCCAATTAGCCTTTATCTAATCCTCATCCCATTCCCTGCCTCTCCCTCGATCCCATGCTTGATTGTTGATTAACTTTCATTCATTTGTTTATGTATATCATGAGTTTTAAAGAGATTCCATCCTCCCCCATCTCATCCCCTCTGATTGGTCACCTTAATTGCTCTTCTATAGGCCCCTTTCTTCAACTAGATCTCCTCCTATTACCTATTTTTTCCTAGTTTTTTCATATTGGGGAAAGCATCTGGTTTTCTATTTCTCTGTGTATGCCGCATTGCAAGTTCCGATCCCACACTTGACAGCCCCAGCACTGGCCTGACTACACCGCAGAATCTGATGCTGACCTCATTGGCTCCAGCACCAGCCTTGCCTAATGGCAGGCCCCAATCCCGGCCTTGCTGGCCCCAGCACTGGCCTAACCCCTCGGCAAGCTCAGATCCTGTCCTCAGTGGCCAATGCACTGGCCTAAAGCCTCGGCAGGTTCCGATCCTGGCCTCTGAGGCCCCAGCACCAGCCTTGCCTCATGGCGGGCTCTGATCCCAGCCTCGCTGGTTCCAGCACCAGCCTAACCCCTCAGCAGGCTCCAATCCCGGACTCGGAGGCCCCAGCACCAGCCTTGCCTCATGGCAGGTTCCAATTCGGCCTTGCTGGCCCCAGCACCGGTCTAACCCCTTGGCAGGCTCCGATCCCAGCCTCGGGGGCCCCAGTACTGGCCTTGCCTCACAGAAGGCTCCCATCCTGGCCTTGCTGGCCTCAGCACCAGCCTAACCCCTTGGTAGGCTCCAATCCTGGCCTCAGAGGCCCCAGCACCAGTCTCACCCCTCGGCAGGCTCTGGTCCTGGCCTCGGAGGTCCCAGAAACAGCCTTACTCACGGTGTGCATCAATCCTGACCAGGCTGGTCCCAGCACTGGCCTCATCCCTCAGCAGGCTCAGATCCCAACCTCGGAGGCCCCAGCTCTGGTCTTGCCTCACGGTTGGCCCTGATCCTGGCCTTGCTGACCCCAGCACTGGCCTAAGCCCTCAGCAGGCTTCGATCCGAGCACCCTCTTCACACTGCATGTTGTCCCATATTCCCAAGCATGCATGGTGGTAGCATTCTGCCTCCGGGGTTATTTCTTCAAAAGATCCAGGTGTGTTGCATCAGATCTCTGCCTCTCCTAAGTCTGGCCACTGCAGTTGCCTCTGCCTCCACCATCTCAGTTCTTTCCCAAACTCTTTTCCCACACTGCATGTTGTCCAGTATTTTAAAGTATTCCTGAGCATGTGTGATGGTAGCATTCCACCTTTGGGGCAATTTCTTCAAAAGATCAGGTGGGTTGGATCAGATCTCTGCCTCTCCCAAATACAAGCTTCCACCACCACCGCAGCTGCCGCTGCCAACACCACCTTCCTCCTACTGAGCTTCCTACTTACAGATGATGTCCAGGATTCTTAAGCATGTGAGGAAGAAGCAGTCCCCCTTCACGGGGAATTTTTCCAAAAGTTCCAGGTCAGTTGGATATGTTTTGTCTGCATCTCTGTCTGCATCTCTAAAAGTCTGGCTGCCGCAGCACCCATCATAACCCCTCTTCAATGTTTTTTCTTTTTACTTTTTTCTATTTTCTTTTTCTTTCTTTCTTTCTTTTTTTTTTTTTTTGAATAAGAGAAGATAGTATGTGTGGTTTGAAGAGGTTGTGGGATCAGACACTTGGTAGCAATGAACATTTTCTCCCTTCCAAGAGCGGAGTACCACAGCCTCACTGCCCAGAGTAGGATCTGCTGTTCTAAGTGCACCACGGCTGGTGCAGCACAGCAGCACTGAGTTCCTCAGTACCTGCAGTGTGGCCTCCCTCTGGGCACCTGGCCTTCTCAAGAGTGGGCCAGGCCACCCGCCCCTGGCCTGGCTCCAGTCCTAGTTCAGCATTTTAAAGACCATTTTAGCCAGGTGGTGCCACATGCTTATAATTCCAGTACTTGGGAGGCTGAGACATGAGGATTGAAGGTTGTAGAACAGCCTTAGCATATAGTGAGACTCTCATCAACCTAGCAAAGACCTGTTTCAAAATAAAAATTTACAAAATAGTCCTGGGGGGATAGCTCAGAGGTGGAATGCCCACTGACTCAACCTCATCCCTCAGTACCACGAAATGACTAAATAAAAAATAAGAAGCAGTTTAGCCGGGTGTGGTGGTGCAAGCTTGTAATCCCCACTCTTGGGAGGCTGAGACAGGAGGATCACACAGTTTCAAAGCCAGCCTCAGCTACTTAGTGAGGCTCTCAGCAATTTAGTGAGACCCTGTTTCCAAATAAAGTATAAAATAGGTCTTCGGAGTGTAGCCCGGAGGTAGAAAGCCTCTGGCTTCCACCTCCAGTACCACCAAAATAATAATAATAATAACTAAATAAAAATCAGTTTATAATTTATACTGTGTATTCAACTTTAAAGATATTTGAGGAGATGCAGAGAAAGACAACTAGAGTTATACTATTTTATTTGGGCACGGCAGAACACACTTAAAATCTCAGTACTTGGGAGGCTGAGACAGGAAGTTACCAGTTTTGAATTCAGCCTCAGAAACTTAGCAAGACTCTGTTTCCAAATAAAAAATAAAATTAAAACTGTGAGCACAGCTCAAAAGTATAATGCCCCTGGGTTCAATCCCCAGCACTATAAAAATGATGTTATAATATTTTAGTAATGAGAACCTAAGAAAACTTTTTCTCTGTACCTGTTATTTATATGTGATTTAAAGTAAAAAAAAATACCCTAAGGTTCAATTCTAGTTCAATCACTATATCAAGGAAATTATTCAATATCCATATCTCAATTATCTTATTAGAAAATGATAAAATTATTTTATGTCAGTCAAGTAATTATGTCACTGTACTACTTAAATATCATCTTTTAGGAAGTAAAATGAAGAAAGCACATATGCTAAATGGTATGCTTTCCACTTTCCTTTTAATTTAAATTTCATAGTAATCATGCAAGATATATGTAAAATACAAATTTAAAACTTACATACCACTCACTCACCAAAAAATAATCACAGATGTTAGGCTATGTATCAACAATGAATAAAACAAATATAGACATATCTTCAGAGGTCTTACATTCTAAAGGAAGAAGGACAATAAACAAGACAACAAATAAGCAAGCTAATCATATAATGTTAATAAAGTTTTTATAAGCTGGGCATGGTGGTGCACACTTACAATCCCAGTACTTGGGAGAATGGCAGGTTTGCAGCCAGTCCCAGCTACTTAGTAGTGAGGCCCTTTGCAATTCAATGGGACTCTGTTTCAAAATAAAGAATAAAAAATAGGACTGTGGGTATAGGTCAGAGGTAGAATACTCCTGGGTTCAATCCTCAGTACCACAAAAAATAAATAAATAAAGTTGTGTTTGTTTGTTTGTTTGTTGTGGGCTTAGGGATGGAACCCAGGGGCATTCGACCTCTGAGCTACAACCCCTACCCTATTTTTATTCTTTATTTTGAAACAGGGTCTCACTAAGTTCCAGAGGGCCTTACTAAGTCGCTGAGGCTGTCTGCGAACAGCAATCCTCCAGTCTCAGCCTCCGAAATGCTGGGATTACAAGAGTGCACCACCACGCCTGGCAAAATAAAGTTTTTATAGAAATAACTTCCTTATCTTATCACACAAGTATGCATTTGTATATGTTATTGTTTCATATAGTAACTGTGATTAAGAATTGAAAACAATATAAGACAGCAGAAAACACAATCTGTTTCTATGTTATCATATTCTTCCTTATGTTTTACATTACAAATATTCTTCAGTTTATTTTGGGTATGTTGTATCTCCCCTACAAGAAAATAAGCTCATGTGGTTCTAGGAAGCTAAAATAACTCCTGCCCACATCAGTATCTTAATACTTAGGTAGATGAAGGAATACATTATTGGTAATAATGTATTGGTACAATGGATAGTGTGTAGTCAAGGAATGAAAATTTTAAGTGAGAGTATCAGCCAAGAATTCTGACAACCACAAATTGTCAACCTTAATAAAATGAGAAATAAAAGTAGTAAATGATAGAAATAAAAACATTCACTTATGCAATGTTTAGGGCTGTCTTTATACAACAATGTAAGTAAATGGTGCAAGGATAAGCTTATCACCTTTTTTCCTAACAACATACAATGTATTTAAATCAACAGTTAGTTTCTCTGGCTTAAGACATTTCTGTCTTTCCTCTCCCCTTCCCTCTCTCTTCTCTCATTCACTATCTAATCTCCTTTGGAAACATGGAAAACACTTAATTGATTTAAAAAATGGCAATAAGGCAACAAAAGAGGTGATAAAAATACTTTTGCTTTATATTTTTCTCATTGCAGATACACAGGAACACATCAATACCTTTAAAACAAAAATGTGCTTTTGTTACTAAAATATAATAATATAGGACAGATGAACAGATCTGTTGATGATGATGATTAAGAAAAGTTTGTCACCATAGCTTAGCATTTGTGATAAGGAAACCCATGTGGAATGCATGTCTCATAATAGGCTTAATTATTTGGCTACATGAAGTGGAGAATAAATTCTTCTGCTCTCAACATTCATATAGAAAGTGTCAATTTTTTATAAAAGATAAATCTGGACACACATGTCAGGGAGCTTCTCTGAAAGATATTCTGTGGACCATAGCTGCTTCTCTCTTGACACGTGTAACTACTTATGTATGTATGTATGTATGTATGTATGTATGTATGTATGTATTTATGTGTGGTAGTATGGATTGAATCCAGAGGTGTTCTACCTCCAAGATATACCCCCAGCCCAGCCCTATATTTTTTTATTTTTATTTTGATATAGGACCTCACTAGATTGATGAGTATCTCACTACCTGTGGAGGCTGGTCTCAAACCTGTGATCCTCCTGTCTCAGTCTCCCAAGTATTGTGATTATAGTCATGTGACACCATGCCTGACTGGCTCTATTTATTTAGAAGATAAATTTAAATAAAATAATTTGGGGAAAATGCTTGTAGAAATACTCCATCTCACAGCTTCACAAAAGGAAAACTCTCTGTAATTAAATAAAGTAGGAAACCTTTTCTGTATGTTTTTGCTGGGAAACTCTGAAGGTAATCAGAAACCCCTGGTAGAGAAAGTCAGTTGCTCTCAGGAAACAAGGGATGCTAAGAATTTATTATAAGCAAGGCTCTGCTAGCTGGGCGTGGTGGTGCACACTTGTAATCCAGTATTTGGGAGACTGAGACAGGAGGATTATATGTTCTTGGCAAGTCTCTATTAATAAGTTTTGACAGCACATGTCACTGCAAGACTTGATTACACTGATTATACCATTATGTCAAAAGATCACTACTTTCAAAACAGAAATTCTTAAAATGTACTTCATTTAACAGTGGTCAGCTGCTAAGTCAGTAGGTCAAATGGTGGTAGCAACCCTTTCTTTAATACAGTTAGGGGCAAGATCTTGAGGCAAATTCCAATTTGTCTCTCTCATTCTATTTTCCTTCCTTTCTTTTATATTTAAATTCACCTAGGCCTCTTCCTTTCTGTAACCCAGCCTTAAGTATATCTTCTGGTCATCCCTCTATTACAAATCTTCCCTGGTTCACTTTTCTTACATCTGCAAAGTTGATCTTCTTTCGGAAGATCTGAGCCCTCTTCAACCCTCTTGCTAACTATTGTGTCTATACTTGAACTCCCCAGTATTTATCCCAGGTTTTCACCTCCAATCTCATTTCCTTTTCATTGAAAGTTGGTCATTTTCCATTCATTGTGCTATGCCAAACATTGTTTGAACATTGTGATATGCCAAACATTGAACACTAAGAACAGTAAGACAAACAATGAGAAATAAAAATACCTATGATAACAGCAATATTAACAATACTACTTTCCCACATGGATTCAATGCTAGAGATGGAAAAGTTGCTCCCAAAGACAGCCTAATATAGAAACAAACTCTGAGCATTTCAAAACAGATGGATTAACATATTTCTTATTTATATTTGAAAAACTCTGCCCCAGATTCAGGAATCAAACTTAATTTTACTTAGAAAAATTGGCCAGAGATTGTAGTTAACAAATGTTTATAATGAATTTTCAGAAATGATGCTGAAGATTATCTTTGAAAATACTAGTGTCTTAGTCCATTTTCTATTGCTGAAACAGAATAACTGAGACTGGGTAGTTTACAGTTTTCAAAGGTTGATTTTGGCTCACAAGTGCATGGCACCAGCATCAGCTAAGCTTCTGGTGAAGGCTTCATGTTGCTCCACACATGGAGGAAAAGCAGAGGGGCATGGAGGCATGCACAGAAGAGAAAACTCCCATGCCAGCAATCATTACTATAAGAGAAACATTAACACACTCATGAAGCCTCTGCCCCACCACTACTCAACACCACTGCACTGGGCACCAAGCTCAATGTTCATCTTACCAGAGACAAACCATACTCAAAGGAGCATGACTATTCCTGCTCAGCATTAAGGACTGAAAATGAGGCATAAGAATACCAGACTATAGATAAAATTATTCTTTAAATCCCTATAATCCCCGCATGTATTTTGAAAGTGCCCTGTGTGCATTCTTCAAGCTAGATATACATAGCATGCATAAGCAAGGAAAAGAAAGTAAGACTAAGCAAAATAAAAAGGAGAATTCCAAAATGTTGGTCAGAGAATGAAGTCTCTATAAATTAAAGCCAAGAGGTTTTGTTATTAATAAAATAGAGATGTTTCTGGAGCAAAAGGCTAATATACCTGATCATTATCAGATGCCAAAGAAGTAGACTATTTTTCATCTTTTCATTTTTTTTTATTTTTTATTTTTTATTGTTTTATTATTTTTTTGCGGGTCTGGGGATGGAACCCAGGGGCATTTGACCTCCAAGCTACACCCTCTGCCCTATTTTTTATTCTTTATCTTGAAAGCGGGTCTTACTAAGTTGCAGAGGGCCTCACTAGGTAGCTGAGGCTGTCCGCAAACCGCAATCCTCCAGTCTCAGCCTCCCGAATGCTAGGATTACAAGCATGCACCACCACGCCCGGCTTCATTTTTTTATTTTTTATTGGTTCATTATAGTCATGCATCTTAACAGAGTAGAAGATGGTAGAGGCATACATACACACATCACTCATTTAGCCCTTCCCCAATTCCTGCTCCATTCCCTACCCCATCTCTTTCTCATGTTTGGCTTATTTATTGCCCTTGATATGTTTATGAATGTATATCCTCTATGATAGAAAACTTCCCTCTTTCTCCCTATCATTCACCTCAGGTAGGTCACTTTATTTGCTCATCTATGGTTTCTCCTTCTTTATAGCTTCTTCTATGCCCCCCCTTTTTCCCCCAGTTTCCACATATTAAAGAGAGCATCTGATTTTTTACTTTTTGTGACTGACTAATCTTACTTAGCATAATGTTCTCCAGTTCCATTCATTTCCCAACAAATGATGTAATTTTGTTCTTCTTTATAGCTGAGTAAAATTCCATTGTGTACATATCCCATAGTTTTGTAAATCCATTCATCTGTTAATCGTCATCTTCACTGGGTCCATAACTTTTCAATTGTGAAATGTGCAGCTATGAACATATATATGCATGAATTAGTTTGGTGATTTGCTTTCCATTCTTTTAGGTAGATACCCAGAAGTAATATTGCTGGATTATATGATAGGTTCATTCTCATTCTTCTGAGGATCCTCCATACTGTTTTCCAAAGTGGTTGCAATAATTTGCAGTCCCATCAACAGTGTATTAGAGTTCCCACTTCTCCACATCCTTGTAAGCATTTGTTTTTGTGTTTTGCTAATGATGTTAAATATTTGTTTTCACATATTGATTGCCCATTTAAATTTCTTCTTTTGTGAAGAGTTTATTTAGATGGTAGAGACACACATGCACACATCACCCAATTAGCCGTTACCCAATTCCCACCCCTTTTCACTCCCCCTTCCTCCTTCTCAAGTTTGGCTTGATGAATGACTTTGATATGTTTGTCAATGTCATCATGAGCATTAGAGAATTTCCCTCTTCCCCCTACCTTCCCCTCAGGTTGCCTTATTTGCTCGTCTATAGTATCTCCTTCTTCATCTAGAGTTCCTCCTATGCCACATTTTCTCCCTAGATTTTTCATATTAGGGAAAATATTTGATTTCTTATTTTGTGTGACTGACTAATCTCACTTAGCATAATGTCCTCCAATTTCATCCTTTTCTCTGTAAATGACATAACTGTGTTTTTCTTTATGACTAAAATTCCATTGTGTACATATCCCATAGTTTTGTAATTCATTCATCTGTTGATGGACATCTTGGCTGGTTACATAGTTTGTCAATTGTGAATTGTGCAGCTATGAACATAGATACTCATACATTTGTTTGGTAGGGTTTTTTTCTATTATTTTGGGTAGATACCCAGAAGTGATATTGCTGGATCATACGGTAAGTTCATCTCCATTCTTCTGAGGATCCTCCATACAGTTTTCCAAAGTGGTTGCACTAATTTGCAGTCCCACCAACAATGTATTAGAATTCCCACTTCTCCACATCCTTGCCAGCATTTGTTGTTGTTCGTGTGTGTGTGTGTGTGTGTGTGTGTGTGTGTGTGTGTGTGTGTGTTGGTGTGTGTATAGTGGTACTGGGGGGTGGAACCCAGAGGCTTTCTACCTCTGGGCTATACTCCCAGACCTATTTTGTATTTTATTTGGAAACAGGGTCTCACTAAGTTGCTGAGAGCCTCACTACGTAGCTGAGGCTGGCTTTGAACCTGTGTGATCCTCCTGTCTCAGCCTCCCAAGTTGTGTTTTGAATGATTGTCATTCTACCCTGAAATCTCAGGGTAGTTTTGATTTGCATCTTTCTGATTTCTAATGATGTTGAGCATTTTTCATGCATTTATTAGCCACTTAAATGTCTTGTTTTGTGAAGTGTCTATTTAATTCACTTGGGTTATTTGTTTTCTTAATACTGAATTTCTTGAGTTCTCTGTATCATCTAGATATTAGTCCTCTGTCTAAGAAGTAGATGGCAAAAATCTCCTCTATTTCTGTTGGATGTCAGTTGAGGTTCTTGATAGTTTCCTTTGCTGTACAGAAGCTCTTCAGTTTAATGCAATCCCATGTATTGATCAGCCTTTTAGTTTCTTGTGCCTTTTGGGTTTTTTTTGTTTTGTTTTTGTTTTTGTTTTTGTTTTTGGTGTTACTGGGATTCCTGGAAACCCTTCTACCTCTGGGCTACACTCCCAGACCTATTTTATTTTATTTTATTTTATTTTATTTTTCAAAACAGAGTCTCTTAAGCCAGGGAGGATGGCTTCGAACCAGCGCAATCCTCCTGTCTCTGCCTTCCAAGCGCAGGGATTACAAGTGTGTGTCACCATGCCCAGCATCTTTTGGGTCTTATTGAGAAAGTTTTTACCTGTGCCTATGTGTTGGACCTATTATTTACATAATTAGATTGATTCTCTCTTTCTTTTGATTAGGTTGGATAGTGTTTTATCTATTTTGTTTATTTTTTCAAGAAACCAGATTTTGGTTTGTTGACTTTCTGTATTGTTTTCTTATTCTTTACTTCATTGATTTCTGATATAATTTTAATAATTTCCTGTCTTCTACTGGCTTTGGGATTATACTGTTCCTGTTTTTCAAGGGCTTTGAAGTGTGTCATTAGTTAATTTATTTGTTGTTTTTCTGTTCTTTGTATGTGGGCAATCAGTGCTATGAATTTTCTTCTTACTATTTCCTTTAAAGGTGTCCCAGGGGTTTTGATATGTTATATACCTATTTTGTTTCTAAAAATTTCTGAATTTCACTTCTTACTTTTTCTATGATCCATTCCTCATTCAGCAATGTGGTGTTCAGTCTCCACATGTTTATGTGGTTTCTCTAGGTCTTCTTAGAGTTGATTTATAGTTTCATTTCACTGTGTTCTGAAAAGACATAGGGGAATATGTCACATTTTTAAAATTTTTCTAGTGCTGACTTTGTGGCCCATGATGTGATCTATTTTGAAGAAAGTTCTCTGAGCAGCTTAGAAAAATGTAAACTCTGTTGTAGTTGGGTGGACTATTTTCTATATGTCTAAAGGGTCCATTTGGTTTATGATGTTCTTTAGGTCTGAAGCATCTTTTCTGACCTTTTGTCTGGAAGATCGGTCTAGCAGTGTAAGAGGAGTGTTGAAGTCTCTCAGTATTATGTATTGGAATCTATGTGTGACTTATCAGCACAAAGAGTTTGTTTTATGAAAGGGTTGCACCTATGTTTGGGGCATAAATGTTGACTATTGTTATTTCCTCTTGCTAGATTGTTTCTTTTACCAGTACAAAATGGCCTGCTTTGTCTCAGCTGATAAACTTAGGCTTGAAATATAATTTGTCTCATATCATAGCTGCTATTTCTGCTTGTCTTCAAGTTCCATTGGCAAGGATTAACTTGCTCTAGCCCTTCAATGTTTCAGACTCTGCAAATCTATCACTTGCTGTGTGAGTCTCTGAATCCATGCTGGGCAATCTCCTGCAGGGATGGCTGGTTCACTTACCATGTTGTTAAGCTCCGCTCTGGATCTCTGCAGAATGTGGTGAGCTTGGCTGCCACTGCTGCAAGTCATTGCTAAGGTCCGGGGAGGGGGAGCTGACCACTTACAATTCTGAAGAGCTATAGCCACTTACTTTGTTTCAAGTTGTTGATGTTTTTGCTGGAATTTGTGGAGGTGCAGTGCAGGCAGTTCCCTCAAAATTAGAAAAGATGGTGCCACCGTGTTGCCCAAGGCTGCAGCAATTGGAAGCAGACACGATACTTTTCTGCTCTTTTATCTTTCTTCTAGATTTTTTTTCCACTGCCTTTCAATTCTCCATGATCTGTTCAAATTTATGCTGGGTATTTCTTTTGTCCAGACACTGTTTTCACTATGACAGAGACTGTGTGTCAGCAGAACTGATATGTGCTGTTTCCCTCAGTCACCTTCTTCCCAGAAGTTCTCAGGTACTTTTTTTAAAATATACTTTTATTGGTGCATTGTACTCTCACACCATAATGTGGTTCAGAGTGATAGGGATATACGTGCCATACATACAGCACTTGAATTCAACTTTTATTTTGCGATAATTATAGATTTGACACATTAGGAAATAGCATAGAAAGATCTCACTTATCCTTTACTCAGTCTTCCCCAAATGGTAGAATCTTCCATAACTCTATTATAGGCTACTAACATTGATATAGTCCATAGATCTTACTCATATTTCACTAGTTTTACTCACACTTATTACTGTACTCATTACAGTCAAGATAACAATTGTGCCACAAGAACCTCTTATGTTGCCCCTTTATAACCACTCATCTACCACAAGCCTTTACCTCTAATGACCATCAATTTTTCTTTATCTATATCATTGTGTCATTTCAGAAATGTTATTTTAGAGGAATCATGTAGTATATAACATTTGTCATTAGCTATTTTCAAACAGGATAATTCTTTCAATATCGATCCAAGTTTTTTCAAATGCCAGTGGTTTCTTTGTTTCTATTGCTGAGTAGTATTTTATGGTATGGATACAATTCAGATTTTTATAGCTAGATTGGTACATTGCATTTGTACATAATAGTGATGTACAAAGTAGTACATGCATACAGCACTTAGTGTATTATCTCCCAATTAAACCATGACAAGCAAAACAAAAGAGAAAGTCTGTCCTGTGGAAAACTAAAAAATAGATAACAACTATCAAAACCCTTAGAGCCAGGCGTGGTGGCACACACTTGTAATCCCAGCATTTGGGAGGCTGAGACTGGAGGATCGCAGTTCGCAGACAGCCTCAGCTACTTAGTGAGGCCTTTTGCAACTCAGTGAAACCCGTTTCAAAATAAAGAATAAGAAATACTAGCTAAGTTTGGATGGTAAGATAGGAGAGGAGGAAGGCCGGTCTTGATTAATAAGGGTCTACACTTGAACATGTGTAAAATTATGAATAAGACATGGTTAACCTGGACAACCATTGGTGGGGGGGGGGGGAATGGGGGCGGGGGGAGGGCACCAAATATAGTGTAAATGTATACTGTTTATGTTCAATAAAAAATTGTTATTAAAAATAAAAAATAATAATAAAAAATAATAAAAAATAAAAAATAAAAAAATAAATAAATTAAAAAAAATAAAATAAAGAATAAAAAATAGGACAGAAGGTGTAGCTCGGAGATCAAATGCCCCTAGGTTCCATCCCCAGATCCACACACACACAAAAAAAATATCCTTAGAAATCCCTAGCTTCATAGGAAAGAATATCTAATCCTGCTCCATCTTTTACTGATGGGAACCCATAAAACAGATAAGTCCATAATCACATAGAATGAAACATAATCCAGGCTTCCTCTCTGGTACATGTCTATGTTCCCATGGGTTTACTCTGCCCTCTTTCTGAAAGTAGGAAATCTTTGACTAAAATATAATGGAAACTAATCTTCATCATAAATTAAATGTTTACATTGACCAATTTCTTACTTTTCTTTATTCTAAGCTTATCTCATTGAGATGGAAAAAAAGAATATTGTGGCCATATTAAGAATCTTTGTTAAAAATAACCAATATTTACATGTCAGTCATCTACTCTTCTAAACAGTGCATACCTATAATTATCTCATAGGTAATAACTTCATCTCTGTTTTAGAAATGAGCAACAGAGTATTAGGAGCTTAAACAACTTGCCCACAATAAACCATAACGTCAACTAAGGATTCCATTTAGCAAGGCTATTAACCACAGAGCCATCATTGTTTTATTATTTTTATTATTTATTTACTTATTTATTTTTGGTACTGAGGATTGAACCCAGAGGCATTCTACCTCAAAGCCATACTCCCAGCCTTATTCTATTTTGTATTTTGGAACAGGATATTGCAAAGTTGCTGATGGTCTCACTAAGTTGCTGAGGCTGCACTGAAACCTGCAGTCCTCCTGTCTCCATTTCCTAAGTCCTGAAATGACAGACATCCCACCATGTCAGGCTACAGAACCATCATTCTTAAACCACTCTTTGAATAGTAGCTTCATCTTTATGAACATTCCAAGTATTTTTTTTCACTCTTCACTGAGGAGAAAACTAATTACATGTAACAATGTATTAAGTATAAAAATTATGTAATGAGTAGCTTTATAAAATCTTTATAATTTAAAAAGAACAAGAACTTGTGTTTATAATTTAAAAAGAACAAGAACTTGTGTTGCTTTACTTTGAAATTGTGTTTATAATTTAAAAAGAACAAGAACTTGTGTTGCTTTACTTTGAAACTGTCTTTTTTTAATGTGTGAGTATCTTAGATAAAGCCTACATTTGTGATATTAGCTATTAAGTCAATATTTGTAAAATGGATTTTCCTACTAACCTGCTTCCAAAATGCTAAGTGTTTATATCAATGAAACCTATTGTTTCAAGGTTATTGCTATGTTTGAGGAAAATGTAAGGAACACTGAGAATATTTTCTATACAATTTCATTGTCTTTTAGCCTAAAAATGCTCAAGCTGAAAGCCCAGCCAGCAGAATTTTTCATTCAATTACCTCTCAAACCAGCAGAGAGTTTATGGAGCTAGGAAGAAAGTCATGTACCAAAGCAGAAGCCTGTGATATAATTCTACATATTCTGCAAGGCAATCATGTGCCATGAGACCATAGCTAAGAAAAAATTAGGAATTTCTATTTAATAAAGCAAAAGTATGTAATTTGGTGGAGTAAATGAGATATCAGTACTTAGAAGAAACCATTCCCCATATGATAATAAAATACATTTTGTTTAGACGGCCTCTGAGAAAAACAAGTACAATGTAGTAACAAGTACAATTATAGTAGGGGGAAATGACAGTGTTATACTTAAGACATCTTTGCCTAACTCAAGGCCATAAAGATTTTTTTCTGTTTTCTTTTGGATGTTTTATAGTTTTAGAATTTGCATTTTGGTCTATGACTCTTTTTCTTTTCAATTACATTTATTAAAGATATAAGTATATGTTTCATATGGATTCTAACTTTTTCTGCTCTCTTTGTTGGAAGGTCACAGTGGGCTAAAATTAAAAAGTTCAGAGCGCTGTGTTTCTTCTGCAGGTGGTGGGAGTGAATCAATTTCCTTGCTGCTACAGTTTGGATATTGAGTGTCCAAAGGGCAGATATGTTGAAAGCTTGGGTCCAGCTCATGAAACTACTGGGAGATGTATTAGTCAGTTTTCCTTCACTATTACAAAATATCTGAGGACAATAAACTTAAAGAGGGAAAGATTTATTTTGGCTCACAATTTCAGAGTTTTAAGTGGCAACACCTACCTGGAATAGGCTGGCAGGAGAAGAAAGATGGAAATGTTTGTGATCATTCCTAATGCTTCTGCTTAAAAGAGGATACATCAGTTTCATTCACTTTTCTTTGGTCAAATAAGTCACAAAGTAAGCCTGATGTCCACTGAGCAGAGATGTATAATCTTCATGTATAAAGGAACATCAAGTTTGAAAAACAATAAGAAAATCTATCACAAACCTTTTGCTCCATAGTTCCTTTCCTCTGGTGTGCTCCAAACCCTCCATTCTGGGCTCATTTTATCCACTGGATTCACTCACTCATAGACTCACCCTCCATCTGCCCCTTGTCACAACATACTATTTCTCGCTTATTCCCTGTCTCAGTGTTTTCCAGGTGCACATCTGCTAAATGAACCCCTTCACTTAGGTCTGGAATTTTCCCCTATAAATGGCTCTAACAGAGATGCAGTGTCCAGGGATCCACTTCTCTGGCATTAGTTTACATAGATATTTCCTGAATTTACTGAGCAATTTGAGTCTGACTCTAAAAAGTACATTCCATCATCAACAGCAGATAGCCTGAAGGAGGGAGGCAGCTCTGCTATAGGACCAAAATGAACTCTAGTTACAGGCAACATCAGCCAAGAGAACAATACTTTGGGTGTGTGACCTCTACTTCTACTTTCTTATATCTGCACATGCTACAGCTATGATTACATTTATATAGATAAATTGCCAAATTATGAACTGTGTTTTTTGTTTTATGTAAAGTAGAATAAATTTGTTTATCAAAACTCCTGTATTTAAACTTCATTTTATGATTAGTTATGGCTTTGGGTAGGTCTATGTAACCTCTACAAAATAGTCTATAACCATCTGATTTGTTTATGTTTATGGTATATATATATATATATATATATATATATATATATATATATATTCTTTATATTAGTTTTATTTGTCAGCTTTAAATTATGCATTAAATTTGTCATTTCTCAGGTTAAAAATGGATTTAACCAATTTTTCTAAAATATATATATATATATATATTCTTTATATTAGTTTTATTTGTCAGCTTTAAATTATGCATTAAATTTGTCATTTCTCAGGTTAAAAATGGATTTAACCAATTTTTCTAAAAAAGTGACCATTATGGACTCAAAAATATCAAATAGATCTTCATACATCTCATCAGAAAATATAAAGTTAGTTTCTAAGTATATCTCCTGAGGGTTATATCCATGAATCTCACTCTTATTAAACATTCATTCTTGAATAGCCCTTAATTATTCCAAACTCGACACATCTAATTATATCAATGATTTTTTAATCTGTTTCTTTCTTTCTATCCCCACTTTTCAACCCCAACTCCCTCTGCACTCCTGTGCCAACCATTAAGCTACTCTCTATATGCCCTTAGTTTATTAAAATGTGCCAGCAGTCAGATGCTCAAAACAGAAACTTGGGGTCCGGGCCACGGCCCCGACCCTGGGTGGATGGGCAGGCGCTGGCGGGGCACCCTTAGGCGACCCCCTCCCCACCCGGAAGGACCCTGAGGTCCGGGCCACTGGCCCTGGGCAGATGGGCAAGTGCTGGTGGGGCACCCTTAGGTGACCCCTCCCCACACGGAAGGAACCTGAGGTCCTGGCCTTGGGTCGTGGGCCCTGACCCTGGGCGGATGGGCAAGGCACTGGCAGGGCAACCTTAGGTGACCCTCTCCCCACCTGAAAGGACCCTGAGATTGGGGGGCTGACCCTGGGCACATGGGCGGGCATGGGCGTGGCACCCTTAAGTGACCCCCACCCCACACACCCGGAATGAAAAAAAATTTTTTCACCGTTACTGAGTGCCTGATCCCACATCATCTCCAAACCACACATACTCTCTTCCCTTATTTAAAAAAAAAAGGGGGGGGAGAAAAAAGAAAAATATTCCAGACAAAACATATACATCTGAACTGGAACTTTTGGAAAAATTCCCTGCAAAGGAGGGCTGAGGCTTCTCTACATCTTTAAGAGTCCTGGACTTCACCTGTAAGGAGAGAGTCTAGCGGAGACAGGAGGAAGGCGGTGGTGACAGCAGTGGCCGAGATGGCGGTGGAGACTTGTCTTTGGGAGAGGCAGACATCTGATCCAACCCACCCTGATCCTCTGAAGAAATTACCCCAAAGGTCGAATGCTACTGTCGCGCATGCTTAGGAACACTGGACATTATGCGGTATGGGAAAAGAGCTTGGGAAAGATTTGAAATGGTGGAGGCAGTCACATTGGCAGTGGCAAGTACTCAGGGGAGGCAGAGATCTGACGTAAAACATCTGGAACTCTTGAAGAAATTACCTTAGAGGTAGAATAATACCACCACACACCTCGGGAATGTGGGACAACCTGCTGGGTGAAGAGGGGGCTCGATCAGAGCCTGCCGTGAGGCAAGGCTGGTGCTGGGGCCTCCGAGGCCAGGCTCAGAGCCTGCCAAGGGTTTAGGCTGGTGCCAAGGCCAGCGAGGCCGGGATCAGAGCCTGCCGTGAGATGAGGCTGGTGCTGGGGCCTCCAAGGTTGGGATCGGAGCCAGCTGATGCGTTAGGCCAGTGCCAGAGCCAGCGAGGCCAGGATCGAAGTCTGCCATGAGGCAAGGCTGGAGCTGAGGCCTCCGAGGCCAGGATTGGAGCCTGCCAAGGGGTTAGGCCAGTGCCGAGGCCATCGAGGCCGGAATCAGAGCCTACTTTGAGGCAAGGCCAGTGCCGGGGCCTCCGAGGCCTGGATAGAAGCCTGCTGAGGGGCTAGACCAGTATCAGGGCCAGTGAGGCTGAATTGGAGCCTGCCTTAAGATATGAACTGTTCTGGGGCCTCCAAGGCCAGGATTGGAGCCTGCCAAGGGGTGAGGCCAGTGCCAGGGCCAACGAGGTTGGGTTCAGAGCCTGCCATGAGGCAAGGCCGGTGCTGAGGCCTCCGAGGCAGGGATCAGTGCCAGCCGAGGGGTTAGGCTGGTGCCGGGGCCAGCAAGGTCGGGATTGGAGCCTGCCGTGAGGTAAGACCGGTGCTGGGACCTCCGAGGTTGGGATCGGACTCTGCCGAGGGGTAAGGCCAGTGCCAGGGCCAGTGAGGCCGGGAACGGAAACTGCTGTGAGGCAAGGATGGAGCTGGGACTTACGAGACCAGGATAGGAGCCTGCCGAATGGTTAGGCCAGTGCCAGGATTAGCGAGGCCGGGATCGGAACCTGTCATGAGGCTAGGCCAGTGCTGGGGCCTCTGAGGCTGGAATTGGAGCCAGCCGAGGGGTTAGTTCGGTACAGGGGCCAGCGAGGCCAGGATCGGGGCCTCCCATGAGGCAAGGCTGGTGCTGGTGCTGGTGCCAGCGAGGTCGTGATAAGAGTTCTCCAGGTAGCCAGGCCACTACTGGGGCCATCAAGAGTGGGATCAGAACTTGCAATGCGGCATGCACAGAGAGATAGCACAGAAAATAAAATCCAGATGCTTCCCCTAATTAGCAAGAACTAGGAGGAAAGGGGTAACAAAAGGAGGTTGAGTAGTAGAAAGGGCCCTATTGAGAAGCAATTAAGGTGACCAATCAGAGGGGAGGTGATGGGGGAGGATGGAATCTCTAAAAGTCATGAGGTGTGTAAACAGTTATGTCAAAGATAATCACCAATTAAGCATGGAATCGAGGGGGGTTGGATGGGATGGGGATTGGATGAGGGCTTATTGGATGATATGTGCCTGTATATCCTCTCAAGTCATGTATTCCAAAGTGATGTATGACTACAAAATAATAATAATAAAAAAACAGAAACTTAGGAGTCATAATAGACTCCCTGGCATCTCATCAACCCAGTTATCAAACTCTCTCACCTCCTGTATACTTCCAAAGTTTCCAATGCCTCCCATTCCCACTATCTGCACCCTGGTTTAGATCTTACTAAAACTTCTGAGCAGCTTTTTTATTGCATTTGTTTATCACCAGAGGCTCACCCTGTGACATTTATAAAATTCTTTCATAGTAATTTACCATTTAAAATTCTCTATTATAAGCTGGCCATGGTGTCACATGCCTGTAATCCCAATACTTGGGAGGCTGAGATAGGAGAATCTCAATTGGAGGCCAGTCTCAGCAGCTTAGCAAGTCCCTAAGCAACTTAGTGAGATCTTATTTCAAAATAAAAAAAATAAAAAGAGCTGGAGTTTGTTGCACCTAGGTAGAATGCCCCTGGGTCCAATACCCAGTATCTCCCCACACAATTGTATAATTATAAATCTACCACTTATCAAGTCCACTTTCAGAATCATTCTAAGAATGTCTCACACAACAATTAGATCTCACAACAAACTTGCAATGAAGATACTAATAATATCTACAATCAGATATAAGAAAAAGTATGCATAGACAGGCCAAATTTCTTATCCAAAGTCATGAAATTAATATAATGCTTTAAGTCAAACTCAGGGAGTCTACCTCGAGTGCATTTACTTAATTCATACACTATATCTTATTTTTATATTTGTATTTATTCAATGCACAGAGATGACAATTCCATTCAGTTTCAGGACAAGTTTCAAAGATACATACATCCCTTTGTGATATATCTCGTCCATTTCTTTGCTTCTCACCTCCCCATTTCTCTGTTGGCCCCAGTGTTGTTCAAACATTTATCTCTGCTATACACATCATGCCTTCTACTGCCCCCTGTGTCTTTGTTTACACTGTTCTCTCCCCTGAGAGCAGTATTGTTACTTTTCCTGCTCACTTCTTCAGATACAGTTCAAATATCACCTCCTACAGTATATATTCTGGTCTTGGTGCTCCTCCTCTGAGTGCCCTTCATATCCTGTGCAAACCACATCCTGCTCATAACTATCACCTTTCTGAAACAACTACAGTTCTTACTTATTTTTTTCATGTACTATTTGGAAACAAGAACTATGTCTTTTCTTTGTTTAATATAAGAAATGAAATAGTGCTAGACACAAAGTAGGTGTTTAAGAAATGTTCTGACAAACGGGGATACATGAGAAAATAACCCTTGAAGTACAGTGTTCAATAGGGTAGCAATTAGCTTCATGTGGCTATTGAGCACTGAAAATGTGGTTACTCCAAATCAAGATATTCTACAAGAATGAAATATCAACTGGATTTTGAAAACTATGTGTGACGCCGGGCATGGTGGCGCACCCTTGTAATCCCCAAGCTTGGGAGGCAGAGACAGAAGGATGGCGAAGGTTAGAAGCCAGCCTCACTGGCTTAAGAGAACCCTGTTTCCAAAAAAATAAAAAAGTATAAAATAGGTCTGGGAGTGTAGCCCGGAGGTAGAAGGGCTTCCAGGATCCCCAGTACCACCAAAAAAAAAAAAAAAGAAGAAGAAAAGAGAAAAGAAAAAGAAAAGAAAAAAAAACTATGTGTGACAAAAATATTAAACAGTTAATAGTTTTATATTAATTATATGCAATGATTTATATACACATATTTGGTTAAATAGAATCTAAAATTAATTTTATGTTCTTATTTTATTTAAATTATATATGTGACTTTTAATATATTTCTGTAGGACATTGGTACCTTTAGAGAAATCAATTTAAACAGTTTGTCAATGCTGGTTAGCAAGACTTGTTAGATTCAAAGAAAAGACAGAGGCCTTGCCTCTGACACCAATCTAATCAAGGCCTCTAGATTGACCCATCACTGATTTGGAACTTTAACAGGAAGACTACTTGTTTAGGAAGTGGAGGAAGATGCAGCTAAGCCCTGCAGATTGCGTTTGCAAGAAAAGGAAGCATCTATGTAACAGAACTGAAGACTATCTTGATAGTCATTACTTTTTGAATTATACTAGTGGAAATTTGAACTTTAGGGGAGCCATGGGAGCAGGAGGGCACTATTTAGCTTTAAAGTGTAAATTTAAAAACAACCCAAATGCATACCCAGTCATGATCATGTGCCTACCATATTTCCTGGCACATAGTAGGTATTTAATTAATAATAATAGGATTGTGTTATGTATGTATGTATGTATGTATGTATGTATGTATGTACGTATGAATCAGAGCCAAAGCAGGTCTACACAAAGTTAAAGGAATAACTGGGTTTCACTAGTGAACTAGTAAGGGTGAGTTAAATGTTTTGTGATACTGGGGATTGATCCCAGGAGACTTCTACCTCTGGGATACACCCTCAGTCCTTTTTATTATTTATATTGAAACAAGGTCTCACTAGGTTGCTGAGGATGGCCTCAAGCCTGAGATACTCTTGTCTCAGCCACCCATTTACTGTGCTTACCAGGTATGCACCACTACACCCAGCTCTGATTCTTGTATTTATGGTTCTTAAAGAAGCTGCTAGTTTGAGCACAAGTAGAGAACATATTCTCTGGTACTGGATTTACTTAGGAAAATATGATCTAGATTCTCAGATCTCTAATTCCCTCTCTAAAAATCCTGTCTCATTGATTCAAGTTGTTTAAGTTTGACTTTTGTTATTATTTTGCTTTGGTTTGGTTGCTTTGCTTAGTGGTGCCTTGTGTTATTGCCTTAGTTTGCTAAATGTTGTTTTGTTTAGATTTAGTATCCAAAAACTAAAATTAGATGTTTAATGGTTATGATATTTGAACAGGAATTTGAGAGTTTAATAAAGCTTATTTTATCCACAATATAGTTATCTGGCAATCTTCAATGTCCAGGAACCAGGAAGTAATCAATGAGTATGTTAATTCATCAATATGAGCATCTCAAAATCCAAGCCTCAGAGCTCATTCACTTAACTCACAGACACAAGCTTGATATTCAGGTGTAATGAGAAGCCAGAAATAATATTTTCTAATACTTACTAGACCTAGAACTTTATCCTACAAAACATGCTGTTATCATTCCTCTTCTACAGATCTGAAGAAGCAAATAACTAAAAAGTTGGATTCACATTCAGGTGTCTGACTCCAGCCAACTACATTAAGTGTTTTGTTGTGTTGCTTCCTTAGGTAAGTAACAGATACATCGCCAATGATGAACACACCAGAAGTCAACTGGAAGTGATGGTGGGCAGTCTGATGAATAATGCTGGCCTCTGCCTTTAAGTCTGGTTAAGTAAACAAATAATTATAATACAATTAATTCAAAGATTGCTGTGACAGAGATTTACATAAATTGCAAAGTGAAATCATAGAGTAGCCAATCCTACCTGAATGGAGAAGAAGGGTCAAAAGTGGCTTTTTAAAGAAGGTGACACCTGAATCTGAGACTTGAGAGACAATTCAGGTGAAATGGTCAAGAGATGGATGACTTCAAGTATGCATGAAAACATTAAAAAATTATGTCATGTCCAGTTACTACAAAGGAATAGTCTATATAATACAAGGAGAGAAGGGGTGAGAGAAAAGGATGGGGACATGGGCCAAAGTCAAATGACAAATGGCTCTCATATTAAACTACATGTGAAAAAAATAAGAGGCATAAAAGAATTTACTGAAACTTACATGATTAGATTTGCATTTTTAAAAGATCACCTGCTATAGTGTAAAAAAAAAATAAGAAAAGAAAGAGAAGATCCAGAAACAAGGAAATGAGAAAGGAAGCTGTGGTAGAAATCTGAATTGTAGCAAAAGGAATGGAGGGATGTTGAAGGGTCTGGATGCTACCAAGGATGTAAAACCCAAGGCTTAGTGCTTGATATGATGATGTCTTATATTAGTATACATAACAGAAAAAGGAGCAATCTAACAGAATGATAAGCTCCTTTTCTGACTTACTGCATTTAAGGTGCCTCAGTGGGATCCAAAGAGAGAGATGAACTGTGATGGGTTGGATAAATAGTTCCAAAATATATAAAACTTATTTTGGCTGGAGAAACATAGGTGTGGAGTTATCACAAAAGGAACAAATGCCTATAATGTACCCAAAGAGAAAAGGGCATTTTATAAACCAAAGAATTATTTCTCCAAAGATTCCACATATACAACAGTTTTATCATACTCTGAATTAAAATTTACAAAATATTTACATAAACAATGATTGCTTTGATCACAACAATTTATTGAGGGAAAAAGTACGCTATCATTTTCACATTGCAAATTAGAAAACAGAGGCTCAGTTTAGTTCAGACACTTGCCAAAGCTTGCTCAGTCCAAGTCATAATTTTTAGACTTCAGTGGAATTTCTTTACACTAAACCAAATTGCTATAGCTATTTGATATAAATGCCAAGTCACAGAGCATGAATTTTGACTTGACTAGTAGAACTGCAACATAAAAATGAGCCTAAAATTTATTCACATCTAACAATCTTTTAGGGTTGGATCCATTTATATCAGTGTTGTACACACTGCCTAGACTCTCTACCTCATCAAAAACTAAGAGTGCATCTACAGTCAGGCAGTCTTTCAAATGAATAGGTGAGGCTGAAAAAGAGCCAAAATTATCAACCTTTCAGACTTTGTGACATGAAAGCCTTCAGATCTTTTCCAAAAGAAAAAGCCCATTAAAAGGATCTTTAGTCCATGAGGCTGAAAACAAACGTGACATCCTGCAACATTCAAAAATTATTTGCTTCTGAGCATTTGTTTGCCATTACTTTCTGTGACCCCTTTGTAGGATTTGTGTTGAGATTTACCATATTGACAGGCCAACATGAATTCATTGGAAATTCTTTTGATGGATGATTAATACCTTTCTGAATAAAATTCAACATAGAGAAAGAATAGCATCAGAAAAATAAAGAAGTTGCATTAAATTAATCATATATTTTACTAAAGCAGTGCTCCCAGTTAGGAAAAAAAAGTCAGAAGTATCATTTTGATTATTTGGCCTTCTTATATTGAAAAAATGCAGCAAGCATAATGCTTTGATTGTATGAAGTCCTTGAAACACAATGCTTTGATGTATGAAGATAGGTTGAAAATTATTACATAAATAAGTAATTTGGGCTGAATTTAATTACAACTAATGTTCGGATATGCTCTAGTTAGCAATGTTTAACAACTAAGTATTGCAAATTTGTCTGATTTCACCTCTATTTTAGAATTTTCTTTTTCCTGTACCTAACAATAATAATAAGAAGAACTGGATCAGTCAGGGCTTTTTGCATAACAAATCGTCCCACAAAAGTGGCTAGGGCTTCAGATACAGCTCTGGGAATCATGCTTGTCTTGCATGTGTGAGGATCTGAGTTACAATGCACTTGCCTCAAACCTGTCATTCTCCTGTCTCTGCCTCCCAAGATAGTTGACTGATGTTTTCTTAGGCTATCGTCAAGGATATTGGGTAACTGGGTGTGTTAGTGAACTTTCTGCTAATGTAACAAGTTATCAAACAATAAATTTATAAGGAATTAAGGTTTATTTTCACTCATTCTTTCAGAGGTTTCAGTTCATGGACATGGGGCCTCATTGCCTTTGGGCCTGTGGCAGGGCAGCATATCTCAGTGAAAAGCAAAGATCGAAGCAAAGCTGCCCAAAGCCAACATTTCCCAAAGCTGGCCAAGAAGCAGGAAAGAAAAAGGTGCAGTGGGGAATCACAATTTTTCCTTTGAGGGTACACTTATAACGACCTAACTCCTTCTCACTAGGCTCCACTTCTTAAGGGTTCCATCATCTTCCAAAAGCATCACGGGCTGGTGTCAAGCCTTCAATACATTGGTCTTTAAGGGAGACTGTACTGGGCTACAGGTTGCTCGTCATGTGGTAGGATAGACTAGACCTCCACACACAGTGACAGTGTAGTTCCAAGATCATCAAGAAAGAACAAGCCTCACTGCTCAAGTGCTTTTCATACCTCCACTTGTGACATCTGCTAACATCCCATTGCAAGCATGTGGCAAACCCCAGGTTCAAGGAGTGGAAAAGCAGGTGTCACCTAGGTAGGAGGAATGCAGAGTCACATGGGAAAGAAATGAGCCTCCAGAGATGGAAAGAATTTGTGGCCATTGTTCTATTCTACAACAGAAGCAAAGCCTGACAAGGCATCTTTAAAAATACAGCTACCAAGAAAAGAAGCAGAATGTGTTGTGTCAGGGCTCTGAACTCAGAACCACCTACCAGAATTCATACTGTTGGAAAATAAAATCGTGAGAATTTTTATTAATACTCCAAACCTGGGCAAAAAGATATTATATTATTCTCCTAGTCCTCTTACTGAGATGTAATAAAATGTATAGCAGGTTGAAAAATGGCTTTTTCTTTCTTTTACAAAATTAAGAGCTCTACTAGTGCTCCCAGATGAGGGATAATTTGAAAGCTCAGAACAATTCAGAAGAGAGAATAGGGCCCAGGTGTTCTCACAAAGACTAAACATTTTCTTTCTTTTCTTTTCTCTACTCTTCCATTTTTTCCTCTCTTCCCCCTAATTGCTTATAGTGTGGAGAACACAAAAATGTTGGAAGAAAGCAAAAAATCACCCATTTTACATAATATGAAACTGAATATACAAAGCCACCCAAGCCTAAGCAAACTTCTAACCAGAAAATGAGAGAGAAAGACAGAGAGTGATCATATCCAAAGACTAGAAAAAATTATAACTGAAGAACAAGAATAATTTTCATAATTTAATAAGAAAATAAATTCAAGATAATAGAAGCTTATGGACAAATGATAAAAACATCAAAGTAACAGAAAGAAGATTAAAACAAAATGGTAATAGGAGAAAAACAATTTAAAATTAATAAATACATTTCAAAAGAAATGAATGTAATAGGCACTTCTGTAAAGCATGTTGTCACAGGAAAAACCTTTGTCTGGTCATGGAGGATGCACATGAAAAAGAGACAACTGCATTTAGGGTAAATTAATGAATGAGAAAGGCAAGGATTATTCAATTAAGAATGTTGTTTTTACAAAATAAAAAGAGCAAAATATAGAATTAAATTTTATTCAGTGATGTGAGCAAAGAAGAAAACTTCTGAAATAAAGAAAAAATTGAATTTTCTCCATTGGAAAAATAAGAGTATGTGTCTAGTTTTATCAAAGATAGCATCTGTAATGTGATCTAATTTTTATGAAAGTATATTTCCATATCATTCTTTTTTGTATTTATAAGAACTAAAAGATCCTTGTGCAGTTGTTCACCAAATGTTAACAATGTTTGTCTTTGGATGATGAAAGTGACTGAATTTCTTTCCAATACTTTTCATTCTATTATTTATTTATTTATTTTTATTTTTTTAATTGGTGCACTGTAATCATACATCACATTGGAATATAAGACTTGAGAGGATATACAAGCACACATCATCCAATTAGCCCTCATCCAATCCCCATCCCATTTCCTCCCCCTCCCTCGATCCCATGCTTGTTTGGTGATTATCTTTGATACATTTGTTTACTACCTCCTGAGTTTTAAAGAGGTTCCATTCTCCCCCATCCCATACCCTTTGATTGGTCACCTTAGTTGCTTCGCTATAGGGCCCTTTCTATAACTCGACCTCTTCTTGTTACCCCTTTCCTCCTAGTTATTGCTAATTAGGGGAAGCAACTGGTTTTTATTTTCTGTGATATTTCTCTGTGCATGCCACATTGCAAGTTCCGATCCCACTCTTGAAGGCCCCAGTAGTGGTCTGGTCACCTGGAGTCCTCTGATCCCAATCTCGCTGTCTCCAGCACCGGCCTTGCCTCATGGGAGGCCCCGATTCTGGCCTCGCTGGCCCCCGCACTGGCCTAACCCCTCGGCTGGCTCCGATCCCAGTCTCAGAGGCCCCAGCACTGGCCTTGCCTCAAGGCAGGCTCCAATCCCAGACTTGCTGACCCTGGCACTGACCTAACCCCTTGGTAGGCTCTGATCCCAGCCTCGGAGGCCCCAGCACCAGCCTTGCCTCATGGCAGGCTCCGATTCTGGCCTCTCTGGCCCCACCACAGGCCTTACCCTCGGCAGGCTCCAATCCAGGCCTCGGAAGCCCAGCACCAGCCCTGCCTCACGGCAGGCTCCAATCCCAGCCTCTCTGGCCCCGGCACCAGCCTAACCCCTCAGGAGGCTCCGAACCCAGCCTCGGAGGGCCCGGCACCGGCCTTGCCTCACGGCAGGTTCCGATCCCAGCCTCACTGACCCCAACACCGGCCTAAACCATCGGCAGGTTCCAATGCGGCCTCAGGGGCCCCAGTACTGGCCTTGCCTCATGTCAGGCTCCAATCCGGGCCTCACTGGCCCCGGCACCAGCCTAACCCCTCGGCAGGCTCCAATCCTGGCCCCGGAGGCCCCAGCACTGGCCTTGCCTCATGGAAGTCTCCAATCCTAGCCTCACAGGGCTCAGTAGCGGCCTTGCCTCATCGCAGACTCCAATTCCAACCTTGCTGGCCCTAGGACCGGCCTAACCCCTCGGTAGGCTCCTATCCTAGCCTTGGAGGCCTCAATAGTGTCCTTGCCTCATGGCAAGCTTCGATCCCGACCTCACTGGCCCCGGCACCAGCCTAACCCCTCAGCAAGCTCCGATCCCAGCCTCGGAGGCCTCAGTAGCGGCCTTGTGTCATGGTAGGCTCCAATCCCGGCCTTGCTGGCCCCGGCACCGACCTAACACCTCGGCAGGCTCCAATCCCTGCCTCGAAGGCTCCAGCACCGGCTTTGCCTCATGGCAGGCTCCGATCCCAGCCTCGCTGGCCCCGGTACTGGCCTAACCACTCGGCAGGCTCCCATCCCAGCCTCAGAGGTCCCAGCACTGGCCTTGCCTCACAGCAGGCTCTGATCCTGGCCTCGCTTTGCTATTCCTGTCACCAGACTCACCCCTTGGCAGGCTCCAATCCAAGCACCCTCTTCACCTAGCAGGTTGTACCACGTTCCCAAGGTGTGTATTCCGCCTCTGGGTTTATTTCTTCAAGAGTTCCAGGTGTAATGCATCAGATCTCTGCCTTCCCTGAGTACTGGCTGCTGCCATTGCCACTGACTCCACCATATCAAATCTTTCCTGAGCTCTTTTTCCATTCTGCATGTTGTCTAGTGTTCCTAAGAATGCACGATGGTAGCATTTGATGTTTGGGGTAATTTCTCCAAAAGATAAGGTTGGTAGGATCAGATTTCTGCCTCTCCCGAATACAAGTTTCCACTGCCATTGCCGTGACCGCTTCCAACACTGCCTTCCTCCTAGGTCTCCTCTAAACTCTCTCCTTACAAGTGATGTTCAGAATTCTTAAGGATGTAGAGAAGAAGCAGTCCTCCTTCACAGGGAATTTTTCCAAAAGATCCAGTTCAGATGGATAAGTTTTGTCTGCATCTCCAGTATTCTGGCAGCTGCCACGGCCATCTTGACCCCTCTCCAATATTTTTCTTTTCTTTTTTCTTTTTCTTTTCCTATTTTTTTTAAATGAGAGAAGACAGTATGTGTGGTTTGAGGAGGTTGTGGGATCAGGCACTCGGTAGCACTGCAACCCAGATTCCAGTTTTTCAGGGGATCTGGTGTGTTCCACATGACCCCGCCTGGGGCCCAGGGCCTTGCGACCCAGCCCCGGTTTTTCTGGGGGCCCGGCGTGCCCCACATGTCCTTGCCTGGGGCCCAGGGTCCTGCGACCCGGGCCCGGTTTTTCCGGGGGTCCGGCGAAGGTTTTTTGTTTGTTTGTTCTTAGCTAATTTTTTTAAAGGGGTTCTTTTTTTTTTTGTCTTTTTGGAACTGGGGATCGAACCCACTGCGCCACACCTGCAAAGCTACATCTCGGCCCCTTCATTCTATGTTTGATGTGTTGTTTGAACTCATGTGTAGTATTGGCATACATCAGTTTTACAAAATCTTTATGGTTAAATTTTTGGTTAAAAAATAAAACAATGAAAATGGGAAGCAAATGTACTAAAATCATATCAACAAGAGTAGTTTATACTTGCTGTAGGAAAGTGAATGTTATTATTGCATTTTTTGCTGTATTTCCGATATATTTTTAAGATTTTTAAACTTAATTTTTTGTTTTAATTTGGAGAGAATCTAATTTGGAGATATAAATCATAAAAACTAATACTTTCTGATTAAAATAGCAATTCTTTTATCCTCTGCTGTCTTGTAGCATACACCTTCAATAAGAACTCAAGTTCAATTATAATGAAATTATAGTTGTTTTTTGCAAGAGGCTGGAAGGGCAGGAATATGTAAAAGAACAACAATAATGACAAAGTCAACATTAATTGTTCTACTATTGAACAGCAAGCCAGGGCCAATAAGTAAGGCTTAGAACACAGCACAATCAGCCAGGCGTGGTGGCACACACTTGTGATCCCCGCGCTTGGGAGGCTAAGACAGGAGGATTGCACGGGTTCGAAGCCAGCCTCAGCTACTTAGTGAAGCTTTCAGCAACTTAGTGAGACCCTGTTTCCAAATCAAATATTAAAAAAAGGTCTGGGAGTATAGTCCAGAGGTAGAAAGCCTCTGAGTTCCACCCCCAGTACCACCAAAAAAAATCAGGAAAGGGAGCACAGTAATCTAGTAGGAGGCTGCTGATTTAGCCTCAGTTCTTTCTCATGATTAAAGGTCCTTCTAGAGAACACTGACTCTAGGAGGCAGAAAGACAAATTCAACCAAACTCAGAGACTGAGTCTTTGAATCAAGGAGTACTGTATAAGATCTTTGAGAAATTCATAGATACCTAAACAAGTCCCACATAAGTATCCTTACATAAGTGAGAAACTAAGAAAACCAAAATATAAACTATCAAAATGGTTCTATAGTGTCAAAACAAAAACAATACTAATTCAATCTTTCATCTTATTTGGTAATGATAAACTGTGTCCTGAAAAATACTTTTTTCCAAAACAGGTGCTTTATGTAGATGGGTTCACATCCTTCTCTGAAACAACAGGTAATTTCTTAGGCAATTTCATAGAGAAATTATAGAAGGCACAAAGAAACTAAGAAGTTTTCTCAGGGAAACATAAACACAGCATTCAAACCCAAGTAGATCTGACTCAAAGGCATGCTCTTTCTGCCACCTAATATCAAAAGTCAATGTTACTTAACCATAAGCATAAAAATTGCATTTATTTTATAAAAATGTGACAAAACCTGGAAAACCTGAGAGTGGGACCCCATGGTAAAGCTCTTAGTTATAATTAATTTGGACTTAATTTCAGTTTCAAGGTGGAGTTTTTAAGTGGATAGTTCAAAAATAATTAAATCAGGATTTTGTAAAATATTTACTTTAGCGAAAGTAGGGGCAGATCCTGATGATAAAAAATGATGTTGATGAAATGAATTTCTGTAATCTAAAGTAATGTTGGTGAAATCTAGACTGTTTTTGTCAAAAGGACTTTAAACACATCTAATGTTTGTTATAACAGAGCTAAGTATCAACACATTCTCTTTAAACTTCTTCCAGATAGTCTATTAAAAAGACATATTTTTTAAAAAAAAGATCCCATTGTACAGCCAAGCTATAAATGACTACATCTTGCTCAAATCTACCATGGAAATACTAGAAATACTTCTGAAAGTCACTCATTTCTGTAGTTGTGAAAACCCAATAAAAAAGTTTTAAGACATCATTATATCTGAAAAAACTTTTTTCATTTTTCAATATTTCTTATTTTAAAACATTTCTTAGTATCTACATGGTGCATAGTGATCTCCCCTTGTCTAGGTATAATACCTCATACTTTGATGTCCTTTGCTTGATAATTTTTAGTTGAGAATGCTTTGCTTAAACACACTCATCTTGTTCTGACCTGTCCAGTGAGGCTCAACTGCAAGGGGCCATGAAATGTAGTGGGGAAACTAAAGCACGTGGAGTTAAAGAAAAGAGGGCTTTTCAATCCAACTACTTGGCAGTCAAATCAAGAGAGCCGTGTAACTTCCATGGAACAAGCTCAGTACCATGATCCCAGTGCCTAGAAGAATAGAATGAGTAGGCACTTAATTGGTGTTTATTATTAAAAGTGAAAGTAACAGGCTTTACCCACATCATAGGATTATTAAAATCAAGAATAAATGAGGTAATACATTTTCTAATTAGTAAGCTTCATTTTTATAGCAGTTTTAGGTATATAGCAAAACTAAGCAGAAAGTACAGAGTTCTTATATCCCCACTGCCCCACACTAACACAACTCCCCGACTACTGACACCCAGCAGCACAATTTGCATTTGTTGCAGTCGAGTCTATGAGCCTGCAGTGATGCATCACTATCCCACGAAGTCCATCACTTACCTCAGGATTCACCCTTGTGCTGTATATTCTGTATGTTCTGTGGCTCCTGACAAATACATAAGAATACATATTCCCATGGTAATATTGTACACAAGTTTCACTATCCTAAAAATTCTAGATGCTTTGTGTCCCTTTTAAGATCAATATGCTTTTCTAAGACATATTTAGGAATTTATATTTTGTTCATTTCTATGTTCAGGGTTCAGTATTTATTTAACTTTAGTTATGAAAATAATATAACCTCATAATGAGAAAATAAAAAGCCCTAAGTGCTTCTTCTCTTTGTGTCTAACCCCTGGAAAGCACTGATCTCTTTACTATCTGTAAAATTTTACCTTTTCCAGAATGTAACATAGGCACAATCATGTGGCATATAGACTTTTGAGACTGGTTTCTTCCACTTTGTTATATACTTTCAAGTCTTTTCTATGTATTTTCATGGCTTGATAGCTCATTTATTTTAGCACTGCATAATATTCCTTAGTCTAGATCATCATGGTTTAGGGAAGTGTTTTTCAAAATAACGCTAGTTATCATTATACCACTCTTGTAATCATTGAAGTGACATTTCATCACTGTCAGCTTGACTATGTTTTTTGGATCACCCAGACCCACTTGTTTCCTATTGTTTGGCAACTCAAAGGGAGTGTGAAAATATGTTCAAGACATAGGCTGAGGCCTGTCCAAATATCACACCCACTAATCACTCAGCTTGCAATTATTACTCCATAGAGTCTAATATGACTGGAACTTGATGTCAGTCACACTTCTTTTCATAGAAAGACCATGAGTAAGACAATTTCCAGACAAATAAATATTTCTCTTCTTTCACTTTAATGACCAACTCAGTGGCAAATAATACAAACTTCATACTGAGATTTTGAAACAAGAAAAATGAAATTTTAATTTCAATTTGCTCTGATCTGAGCCCAAATCCGACTAAGTATATCCTTAATAGCACCAAACCCAGATTTTGAGCCTCCAGTAATACCAGCTTTTCCATAATCTAATGTGACTCCACATGAATATAGGACTTCTCTCCTCAGAGAGAGAACAGATTTGATGGGTCTCTGGACATTTAAATGAGAGGCATGATTCACTTTGTTAATTCACCTGTGAAATTTTTCTCTTGCAGAATTCAAGAGGGTATTATTTCTATGTAGTTATTTTTTATTTTATCTTCTTAGCATGCTAAAGAAATAAAATAAAACCACTCAATATACCACATTTAACCTGTAGCTGGCAAGTAGTCCAGGCTTCTACTGGGATAAACTAACAGTAGTAAGAAAGTGAGCTGATGATTTCTTGGGGGCATGACTGGTGCTTTCAAAATGTGCTTGTTACCAAGTTTAAGAAAATAAACAGGCATTTCAGGAGGTGGTCACAGTGACCCTGGCAGCTGAGATGAGGGAACAAGTACATTTATACACAGATTAATGTGAGCTTCTCACATTGTTTGCCTTACAGGAGATTTTACATGTACTAACATTAAAGTTCCTTACTATATCAGAACTTCCAGATGCTGCCTGACACATACATATTATATATATATATATATATATATATATATATATATATATATATATATGGTGTATGTATATATGTGTATATACATGTATGTGTATAATTATATATGTGTGTGCATATATATGTGTATATGTGCACACATGTGTGTGTGTGTATATATAAAAAGTCTAGAATCCTAAAACAGAAAAATTTCCTCCAGAGTTAATTATTCCTAGGAAACAAAGTTTACCTTCATTCTTACTATTTTCAAATCTGTTACAGAATCATAAACTCTCTCTTCTCTTTAAATTGCCAGAACAGCTGACATGGTCCAGTTCAGAAAATAATGAACAGAAATATTTTAGTGCTTTCCATATAGGAAATGAATTGTTAGAACTAATATTGTTAAAACATTAAATTATAATCCTGATAAAAGCAATTTCATATAATTTCATTATGTGTAAAGAAAGGAACTTTCTCTGATGAAGCTGTTATTGTTTAGCCATTTTTATATACAAAAGTTTCTAAGAGAATTGTTCTTTAAATCATGTTCACTCACTTTACTAAATACATAGTCAATAAATAGTTTGCTTGATGTAAAAATGTGCTTTATCAACAATTTATATCCATACCATAGTTAATGATTTAACAAAGAGAAAAGAATTTGGGGCAAAGATTTTAAATAGAAAAGTGCTAGATCACTGAGGTTTGTTGTTTATATAACAGGATTATTATTGAACAAAAATCAGCAATGAGTTTTGACCTCATTTCCATATAATATTTCTTTATATGCATATCTGAGAAATTCAAGAAGCCTCAGAAAGTGAATCCCTTTCCAACAAATGACTTCCTATAGTAAAATAGAGTATTACTAAGAAGCAGCCACTTCTTTGAAAAGGCTAAGCAAGTATCAAAGTAGGGGATATATACCATTTTCATGGTCAAGATCACTAGGTCTTATAGCTTACCACTTAATATATACATTTATTTTTTCAAACTTTCTATGTCAAAGCAATAGAGCATATTAGGTAAAAGCTGGATAAACAATTTCCAGAACACAGAAAGCAGAACGTAAAGGAGAGTGGTACAAACAAAACTTTCTTGAATCAAATTGGTTAATTTTTGCCAAAACAAGTCAAGAAGCCAAGAACTGCATCCTTCTGCTCTAAGGTATATGTGGCTCACTCTGAATGTTTTCATTTCTGAAGAACAAAAAAATTAAAAACAAACATCAACTGTCACTTGAAGAATTTGGAGCCACCTAAAACCTTTTCTTTCTCCCCCAAACGCCTGCAGAACTTGGCTCAGAAACCACTCTATCACTGCAAAAATAAATGAGAGGATTGTGCATAATACCTTAGAAATTCAAGTTAGTGGTGTATTGAGAGGGATCTGCTTTCCTATTCCCAGATGGTTGAATTAAGACATGAACTGCAGGGAATTCTTTCAAAATAACTCTGTTCATTATAGATGCTTTTGGAAGAAGAATCCAAAGTGTTCCAAGTCCCAAAGGCTGCTCCGCTACATTAAGTGGCCTTTGGATTGACGTCCATGCTAGTCAACTTACAACAAGCCATAGCTCAAATCCCTCAACAGCTCTGCTGGCCAGAATGTTTTTATCACAGAAAGGATCAAGAAAATAACTTGAAATTGGTTGATTGTGTATTAAAAGTTACAATAAGATTGGATATTTACCGTCTAGAAATTAAACTTGCCTTCTGTCATGAGTCCAATTGTATCTCTATTGAGATGAAGAGTTGTAGGAAAAACAGTGATAAAATGAACATACACTCTAGTTCCAAGTTCCAGTCCAACATGATAGGTGTACAAAAATAAACAATTATTGGGCCAGAAAGAAAATGTCTCAGCCAAAACTGTGTTTCCATGGAAGCAATCAGTCACAGCTAAAATCACTTGTGAATCATTTGATTTTTCTTGTACAAGTTGTACAGTTGGTTTGTAAAAGAAATCACATCTTTAATTCTGCATCAAGATATACGGAAAACTGTTATCAATAAAGAAAGAATTTGGAAGTAACATCATATTACCTAATGGTCCTAAGTATCCACTTTATCCTAGAAACCCAAAATTCCTAGTTTGTATTTTGAGCTGTAACCCTTACCACCACTCTATCAGCCAATAAACAATTTTGTTCTACTTTGACTCCCATTTCCTGTACCATAATTCTATCTTCCTTCTTCCTCACTCTATATAATAAGACATATACATATTCATCCTCATGGATTCATAATAGTATATATGCATAACTAGCTCTCTTCTGTGATTTATTAATACCTGTTTCAAGAAATAGTTCTTACCAAAAGTCAAATCCTCTTATTGAATTCATCAGTCATTTACCCCAGCCTTGAAGGGAACACATTCTTATGCCATACAGCCCGAAGGGAATCTAATAATTTTAAGTTGTTTCAAGTTTTTCAAGATTTTTTTACATTTATTGTTATGTAGACAACATCTGGGGCATATAAGATTGGAAGAACTTGTAAGGAATCCCCTACACAGCTACCTAAAACAGCAAAGGCTCTTGTTAATAGGAGAGGTAACCCAGTTAGAATAATTGACCTTTGAAAATATGGTTATATTATAAAAAAAATGACTCTGACTTTTACCCAACCTCAGCTCCTGCCCCATAGGCAAAGAATCCACACTAATATTGAAAAATGACAAATCTCCAAGGAAGTAAAATGAGTTTTGCTTTGTTTCTACACATTAAAAACTCAATTGCTCTAGTTCAACTGCTTTGAGAATTAGAAGAGAATTTAGATGACAAAGGAAAAAAAAGAAAAATCAATTTTTTCACTAGACAATTCTTTTTTATGTCTCAAACCTCTTCTTAATTCATACCATTTAATTTTATTAAGTAATTATTATCCATTAATAGTTGCACAAAAATCATTCTGAGCAATAAAGCCACTCAAACCCTGAGATGCAGCCATCAGAGCATTTCAACCTGCCCTGTGCTGTCAGACTCAGGCCTCAGACTTAGAAAGTTGAGTCTGTTTCTTCTCCCTTACTTAACAGAGAGGTAAACACAATGTCAACACCCAATTTATAACCAATGATATGAAGTCCTGGGAGGGAATATGTGGTCTCACCCCTGGACATCCTTGGTATGGCTCACTCTCCAGTAATAGATCTGGCTGTTCTTCCCACTGAAATGATGGAAAATATCTGACATTTCACTTAAGTAAGGGGTAAAAAAATATCTATATGGGGAACCATCAACCTACCAAAGAAGTAAGCCATGAGAAAACTTCTTTTCACCATTATCAGAGACAATAAAATTGTACACCTTTTTTTTTTTTTTTTCGGTACTAGGGGTGGAACCCAGGGGCATTCTACCTCCGAGCCCCACCCCATCTCTATTTTTTATTCTTTATTTTTGAAACAGGGTCTGACTGAGTTGCAGAGGGCCTCACTAAGTAGCTGAGGCTGTCCGCAAACTGTGATCCTCCTGTCTCAGCTTCCCAAATGCTGGGGTTACAAGCGTGTGCCACCATTCCCATCTTGTACACCGTTTTTTATTAAAAAAAAAAAAACTTGAGATACATTGAGAAGGATTTATTTCCTCTTATATACAAATGGTTTTCTCCATTTGTAGAAATATCCAGTCTCTTTCTAAACACCAAGAGCATATATTACACTGTAAAATTAATCTTTAAAATAAAAATCCCAGCTATAGAACATAATGCATTTCCAAACATAGGCAACATGAACAGCCTTTTCTCCTCATAATAAAGATATCTCTTTGTATTATGTTACTTGCTCTTAGTGGATTTAAGAAGTTTGGAATTGAAATGCAAACATAGCTCTCATTGTCTACACTTTTACTTAAGAAGAAACAAAACAAAGCATTCTTTCAATTTTATTTATTTATTTTTGTGGTACTTGGAATTAAACCCCGGGGTATTCTCCCTCAAGCTATACCCCCAGCCCTTTTTAATTTTGTTTTAAAACCAGATCTCACTAGATTGTTGAGAGTCTCGCTTCTTTGACAAGACTGTCTTCAAACCTATACTCTTGTTTTCTCAGCCTCACAAGTACTGAGATTATGAGCATGCAGCACCATGCCCAGCTCAAAATAAATGATTCTTGCTAGAATGCATAGAAAGCTAGAATGCATAGTAAGCACAGCAAATAAATTATGAATTTATCAAAATAGGACATTAAGTTATCTAAAGTACTTGCTACTTTAAAGTTATCTACTTGGCCTAGGTCTGCCCTTCTCAGACCTGCTTCTACAGGTGTGAGGTTCTTTAGGTAATATGTCTTGTCCTCTAGTTAGAGATGAGAGGATCAAGGGTGGGCACATTCCCTATTCAGATATGCTTTTTCACAAATTGAAATTGGAGCCGGGCATGGTGGCGCACACTTGTAATCCCAGCATTCGGGAGGATGAGACCAGGGGATCGTGGTCCGCGGACAGCCTCAGCTACTTAGTGAGGTACTCCGCAACTTAGTGAGACCCTGTTTCAAAATAAAGAATAAAAAATAGGACAGAGGGTGTCGTTCAGAGGTCAAATGTCCCTGGGTTCCTCAAACCCGCAAAAAGTAAGTAAGTAAATAAATAAATAAATAAATAAATAAATAAATAAATAAATGAAATTGGAGCATATAATTTCAGTGAGTCTATTTGGGGAAGTTGAGTATAGAATCAATGTCACAAAGGACTGAGGTAGCCATTTCCTAAGATAGAGAATGTTCAAATAAAAAGACACAAGAAACAATATAACTTTGGAGAGACTCCAAAAGCATGGTTACCTGTTTTATGATCCCTTTCCACTTCTTACCTTTAAAATTCTTGATTTCCTTAGATTTCTCTTTGTTTAAACTGGTCTAAATGGATATGTAGCATGCCCAAAAAGCACCTATCAATCCTAATTTTCATTTATTAAATAGATGGGATGGAAGGTACTCTGCAAGGCATTTAGGGAGAGTTCATGAATGGGGAAATATTCCTACCCCCAAGGCAAAACTTTTTGGAAGAAAACTGCAATACACCAGTTGCAAGGGCCACAACAGGAGGCACAGGACATGTATTATAGGCAATAAAATTATCAGTGCTGGAATAAAAAATGCCACAGTTGAATCCTGGCACTTATCAGCTATGTGCCTGATAACTATAAAGAATGAGTAGTTATGCAGTAAATGCTAGCTATTATAATTCCCTAAGAACATCCAGAGAAATAGTAATTGTGACTTGGAAAAGACTTGTGGTTAGAATTCACAGAGGTTGATGTTTGGATTGAGTATTGAAAGATGTAAGTACTTTCAGAAGTAAAAGAAAGACATTCTAGGCAGGAAAATTGAGGAAGCAAAGATATAGAAATATTAAAATGTATATAGTCACATTACCCACAATAGGAAGTTGTAGAAATGTAGAGGGTGATAAGGTTGAAAGAAAACAAGTGGTAAAATCCTTTGGTACCAAGTGATGGGAATTAAACACTATTCTGAAGGAAATAGGAGAATCTCAAAGAGTAATTTTTTACATTAGAAAGAAACAAGCATGTCTGGGATTGAGAAAAATAAAAATATTAAAATATGATAATACTAAGGACCAAATGAAAACAATGAAATCAGTCGGAATTCTGTTCCTACAGCCCTGGAATTTCCTCCTAGCTACGTGATGGTTCTTACATCAAGAGGAATATAAAGTTGATTTCTGCATTTGAGGACCAGATGTTTAAAATACCTAGGCTTACCCAAAGGCCATTTTATTCATGAATTTCTACATCTAAAACACATGTTCTACTCCTTAACACCCAGTTCAAAATACCCAGGGGGAAGAAACCATCCAAAGTGGGCTTCCTAGATCCAGGCTCTAATAATAGATAACAGATCTGCCTTAATGCCCCATATCCAGGATTTACCAGAAGTTTCCTAAACCACACCTGGCATATCAAAGACTGGTACTAGAAGGATACTTTATTTATTTATTATTTATCCTCTTCCTTTTCCCAGGATTGTTTTTGAGGCAATGTACCCTGAGGTATAAATGAGTGCATCCCACAGTTCTCTTGAGAATCTAAGAACTACCATAAAATGAAGCACCTTTAAGTTATAGGCCCATCCTAGATTCCTGTATTCAGAATTTCTTCCTCTGGGAAATTCACTCAGACTTACATTTTTTGTTCTTTATAATGAGTAATGGCAAAAGAATAAAATACAGGATTAGATTGAAGGAGATTGGAGGTCAGCTAAGCAAAAGATAAAAAAGACTAAAATGGAATCTTGTGCTCAAGAAAATAGTGGAAGGAAACAGGATCGAGTCGGTGAGTACAAAGATAGAGTTTTGCAAAGGGAAACCAGATTTTTAAAAAATGTCATAAAAGACAATACAAAAAGAAAAACCTAAAAGAAGCATCATAAATAAATTCAGTAAAAATCCTACAGGCTGTTTTGTAAAAACTGACAAACTGATTCTAAATTCTTATTGAAATGCTTAGGACTTAGAGTAAACAAAAACATTTTTAAAAATTTAAATATTATAAGATTTATATTATCTGATTAAGCTTCTATATAATCCATGCAGTGAAATATGACATGAATATAGAAAAAATACTAATTAAACATATTAAAGTTGATAATTCTGCCCACAGATATGTGTTCAATTGATTTCTGAAAAAAGTACAAAAGTAATTCAGTGAAGAAAATATATTCTTTAAGTAAATGGTCTTTAAGCAATTAAACATTCAGATATATAGACACATATCAATCCATACCTTGAGTTTTTTTATTTTAATTTATAAAGAATCATAAACACACCTGGGCATCGTACTTAGAAGGCTCAGATAGGAGGATCGCAGATCCTCAGCCAACCTCAACTACTCAGAAAGGCCCTCTGCAATTGAGTGAGACCCTGTTTCAAAATTAAAAATGAAAAGGTTATGACTGGGGGTGTAGCTTAGAGATAGAATGCCCCTGAATTCAATCCCCAGTACTGAAGAAAAAAAAAAAACATAAACCTAACTGTAAAGCCAAAACTAAAGCAGAAAAAAAAATAGAAAAACTTCTGACTTTAAGTTAGGTGAATATTTCTAAAATATAACTCTAAAATTATGTTTTATAATAAAAAGCTTGATAAATTGTACTTTTCCAAAGTTAAGAACTTCTCTTTTTCAACACATATACAGAGTATATGAAGAAATCTCAAATAATAATCTCTATAATAATAAAATAAACCATAAAATTAACCACCTAATTTTTAAGATATAATAAAAAGATTTGAACATATCCTTAAACAAATAGGATATATGGTTGGCAAAATAGCACATGAAAATACATTCAACTTTATTAGCAATAGAAAATGCAAACTACATTCGACTTTATTAGCAATAGAAAATGCAAATTAAACTATAATGACATATCACTGCATAGTTTCTTTACTGTCTAAAATTTGAAAGACCGATCATACCAAGTATTGGGAAGAAAATAGGAGCAAGAGAACTTTATAAACCGTGTCTACGTATATAAAATGGTATGTCTGCTTTGAAAATTAGCTTGGCCCTTTCTTAAGCTACCTGCTATACCTACTATATGAACTAAGCATATAGTCCTATACATTAACCCAAGAGAAATGAAAGTATATCTCTATACAAAGACTGTAAATAAACCGAGCGTGGTGGTGCACACTTGTAATCCCGGCGCTTAGGAGGCAGAGACAGGAGTATTGCTGCAGGTTCAAAGCCAGCCTCACTGGCTTAAGAGACCCTGTTTCCAAGTAAAAATATAAAATAGGTCTGGGAGTGTAGCCCGGAGGTAGAAGGGCTTCCAGGAACACCAGTACCACCAAAAATTTTTTTAAAAGACTGTAATTAAATGTTTGTTGCAGCTTACTCTATAATAGCCAGAAACTGATAAAAGCAAAAATATCCAACAATAGGTGAACACGCAAATTGTTATATATCTATGCAATGAAATATTGCTCAGCAAAAAATAATAAGCCATTATACAAATATTCACATTCATATATCATGAATGAACTTTAAAATATTTAGCTGAGCAAAATAGAGTACAAACATTACTTCATTTATAGAAAATTCAAGAATACCAAGTTAATTCATAATGGCAGAAAGTAGATCAGTGGTTTCCTTAGAATAGATAAAAGGGAAGGCAAGAAAAGAGGAAATATAAATATCATAGCAATGGATACACTTATTAAACTGGTTTGGGAGTGATTTTACAAGTATATTCCTATATATTCCAAGTATATTAACTATATAGCAATTTTGTACTTTAAACATGTGAAATTTATTGAATATCAATTATATCTCAATAAAGCTATGTTAAAAAATAAAAACAACAATAATATACCACTACAAAGACACTAAAATGGCTAAAACTTAAAAGACTAGAAAGCTAAATTAAAAATTAGAACTGGGGCCAAGCATAGTAACACATGTTTATAATCTTAGTACTTGGGAGGTTGAGGCAGGAGGATCACAGGTTCCCGGCCAGCCTTAGCTACTTTGTGAGGCCCTCAGAAATTTAGTGAGACCCTGTTTCAAAGTAAAAAAATAAGAAGCTGGTATGTAATCCCAGTACTTGGGAGGCTAAGACAGGAGGATCCAAGTTGTGGCCAGCCTCATTTGCTTAGTGAGGCCCTCTACAACTTAGTGAGACTCTGTTTCAAAACAAAGAATAAAAAAAATTGGATTGAAGGTATAGCTCAGAGGTAAAATGACCCTGGTTTAAATCCCCACCACACACACACACACACACACACACACACACACACACACACACGACATGGAAGGAAGGAAGGAAGGAAGGAAGGAAGGAAGGAAGGAAGGAAGGAAGGAAGAAGAGAGGTTTGGGAGTGTAGCTCAGAGGTAGAAAGCCCCCCAGTTCAATTCTCAGTACTCCAAAAAAAAAATACTACTGGGCAAGATTAAAAAAAAAAAATAGTGAAACACCAAATATTGGCAAGGATTCAAGTATTGTGAAAAATCCAAATATTCATGTTTTTCTAGAGGAAGAAAAAAATTTCAACCACCAAATTTGGAAAACTCTTTAACAGTATTTTAAATAGTTGGAAATATATTAGTCTTATATCCCAGAAACAACACACCTAGGCAGTTACCCAAGAAAAATAAAAATATTTATTTTGTTAAAAAAAAAAAAAAAAAACTTGGGACAAGCTGGGCATGGTGACCCACACTTGTAATACCAGTACTTGGGAAGCTGAGAGAGGAGGATCCCAGGTTTGAGGTCAGCCTCAGCAAGTAGTGAGACTCTCATGAACCTAATTGCACTGTTTCCAAATAAAAAATTAAAAATAGGGCTGGGAGTATAGCCCAGAGGTAGAATGCCCCTGTGTTCAATCCCCAGTACCAATTAAGAAAAAAAAAAAACTTACACAACTCACATAGAAGTTCTATTCTAGCCTAGAATTAGAAAATAAACACTAACTGAGAAAAATAAACAATTAAGTATTACTTAGCAATAAAAAGGAAAAATTTACTGATAGATGTGGCAAGATGGATGACTCTTAAAATCATTTTTTTAATCAAGAGAAGCCAAACATAAGAGAGTACTATTTAGCCAGTGTGGTGGCACATGACTATAATCCCAGTACTTGGGAGGTTGAGACAGGAGGATTATAGGTTTGAGGCCAGCTTTAGCAACCTAGCAAGACCCTGTTTCAAAAATTAAAAAATAAAATAAAATATAATTGGGGGTATAGCTCAGAAGTAGAAGGCCCCTGCGTTAAATCTCCAGTACCAAAACAAAAAAAGCGTACTATTTTGATTCCATTTACATTTGTTCAATAGTTGCTGAAATTAACATATACTGACAGAAATCAGAATAATATTGACCTTTGGCAAGAGAAAGATAATACCCTGAAAACATTATGCTAAATGAAAGAAGATACTTACAAAGGACTTCTGTTATATGAAATGTAATAAGAAAATCTAGAAGGACCTAGGAAGAACATTCTAATCAATAGAATGAAGGATTTATCTTTTAAAAGAGTAATTAATGAATGATTTAGAAGAATCCTTGGATATTCTAATCATCAAATACAAAAGACTCTTAAGAGCTGGGAGTGGAAGTGCATGCCTGTAATTCCAGTACTTGGGAGGTTGAGACAGGAGGATCACAGGTACACAGCCAACCCCAACAACTTAGTGAGGCCCTCGGCAATTTAAGGAGACCATATTTCCATATAAAATAGGGCTTGGGGGGGCAGCTCAAAGGTAGAATGCCACTGGGTTCAATCCCCAGTACCACTAAAACAAAACAAAACAAGACAAAAAAGACTTAAATTTACAGAGGCAAATAAAGAAATCAAAGATCTGGCATCTGGCCTTCAAGCATTAAGATGCAAATATCTTTCTACCATTCTATATTCTCATGAAGTTTAAAAAATGTTTTAGTGTGGCAAATTCACTAGAAAGAAAATGTAAGCAAATATTCAATTAGTAAGATAAATTTTGTTTCAAATACATTCTCCAACCAAAAGCAGAAAAGTTTTTTTTTTTTTTTTTTTTTTTTTTTTTTCATGGGTTGTCTCCTACCTAGGCAGGAGTGGGTCTTCCAGTGTATGCCTCTGACTACGGAAACCTCAAGTGCTATTTCACTTTCCTTCACATCATCTTCAAAAAGGAAAACCCACTTTGAATCCAAAGACTAAGAAACAGAAACTATTATGTTGCATCTACTATCTTATTTAATATATGTTAATTGGTGCATTGTAATTACACGTGATAATGATGTTCAAAGTGATATACAGATCTGCTGTTTAATAGCCAGTGCTGACTTAATCTTCAATCCCTGTCATTTTTGACCCAGTGTGGTTCTCTAGGTACTCACAATTTTGTTCCTAGTATAGTAGAGTGTTTTAGGATACAAATGGAAATGAAAATAGGCTTTTCTTATATGTCATGGTAAAGGAGTGTGGTATCTTGTTTAATTAAAGGATTTGCCTCACAAAACATTGCAATATGAACTAAGAAAGCACTAATATATCATATGTCATAACATATTTTGTGAGAGCACAGGACAAACTATCATACTAGTGTGACTGGATAGATAAAAGACTAGGTAAATTGGGAAGAAATGATCAAAATACAGACAAAGGTTCATTTACTATTCTTGCCTATACTTCAAGAAAGATTCCTTTCTAGGTAGGCTCCAAAACCAGGTGGCACACTCAAGTTTCTTGATGTCATCTTCCCTGATTGTGAGAATAGTATGTCCCTAAATAAAAACATATAAACATATAGCATACTTGTTCAATTTTATTCTCCTTCCTAATAATAATAAAATAATATAATAATAATAGCCTTTTCTTTCTTTCTGTCTTTTTTTTTTTTGGGGGGGGTACTGGGTACTGAACAAGATCCCTTTTTATTTAGCAAAGCTGCTGAGACTGTTCTCAAATCTGTGATGTCAGCCTCCCAAATACAGGCATGCACCATCAGCACCAGCTTCCTTCCTAATATTCTGACCTAAAATTCCCCAATAATGAACATAACCCTCTATATCCATTTCTAAGTCTCCAAGTTTTTTTGTTTTGTTTTGTTTTGTTTTGTTTGTTTGTTTGTTTTTGTGGTCCTGGGGTTCCTGGAAACCCTTCTACCTCCAGGCTATACTCCTAGACACCTATTTTATATATTTTTATTTGGAAACAGGGTCTCTTAAGCCAGCAAGGCTGGCTTTGAACCTGCGCGATCCTCCTGTCTCCACCTCCCAAGTGCGGGGATTACAAGTGTTCGCCACCACGCCCGGCTTAAGACTCCAAGTTTTTTGTGAAATGAGTAAACCAATAATTAGTAGCCATTCTATTCAGAAAACTAACGCTATATGTGTCCTATATCCATTTGAGCCACTGCTCTTTTTAATGTAACTCAGAGGCCATAGGAAATGGAATTTATTTAAAATCTACTTCATTAGCTGGGCGTGGTGGCATATGCTTGTAATCCCAGCATTTGGGAGGCTGAGACTGGAGGATCATGGTTCACAGACAGCCTCAACTATTTAGTGAAACCCTCCACAACTTAGCGAGACCCTGTTTCAAAATAAAGAATTTTAAAAAATGGGGCAGGGGTTGTAGCTCACAGGTCGAATGCCCCTGGGTTCCATCCCCAGATCCACACACACACAAAAAACCCTGATTCATCTAAAACATTCTATAAATCTTTCAAATGTCTTTTTTAAAGATGTAGGACTGGGGAGGGTTATTCAGTCTGTGGTCTCAGGAATCTGCTCTGCTGAGAATATGAAGTGAACCTCAGATTTCCCACCACCCTCCAAGTATGCTGCTCATTGGCTGTCTTCTTGAAAGCAGATGGTTTCTATGATGAAATATTTACTTGGTTTGGTGGATTTTTTAACTCTGAACATTTCTTATGTTGAATGGCAATTTTTGTTTTAATTTTAATGGAATGCATTTAAATTGGGGATGTAAACTGGGATTTGTGGTAAATTTGAAATCTTCATTCTGCTATGTGTTCATCTATGGATTGTTTGGCAGGGGGACTATATTTAGTTCAAAGTTTATCTGCCTCAATTGTAACAATTCTTTGAATACTAATTTCAAATCTGAACTCTTTATGTTACAGATATTTGTACACTTCACATGGAATAACTGGTACAGCCATTTGCCTGTGCCTAGAAGAATGGATTGAACTTACTTTTTAGAAATTAAAGTTTCTGTTCTTGTTTGAAATTATTCAGTAGTGATCATTAGATCCATGGTAATAATATCTGTGTGCATCTTAATTGGCATAAAATGCTTTTAAATCATTTATCTTTTCTCTCCTTCTTTTAACTTATTGGTGCATTGTAATCATACATCTTGATGAGGTACAGAATGGTAGAGGCATACATGCACAATCACTCATTTAGCTTCCTATCATGTGTGTGCATGTGTGGTGTGGTGTGTGTGTGTGTGTGTGCACGTGCATGTGTATGTGTGTTACTGGGGATTGAACCCAGGGGCATTCTACCTCTGAGCTACAGCCCAGCCCTATTTTATTTTATTTTATTTTTTATTTTTGAAACAGGGTTTCACTAAGTTACAGAGGACCTTGCTAAATTGTTGGCCGTGAACCCATGATCCACTTGCTTCAGCTTTCTAAATACTGGAATTACAAGTATGCACCACTGTGCCTGTCTAAATCATTTACTTTTTTACCTATCTCACTTATATTGTTATCAAGGTAATATTTAATTATATTGTATATCCTTTTATGGTATAAAAATACATATCCTTTACACTGTTACTTCACAAAAAAAGTTTTATTAATTACCCAGTTTAAGATTTTAAATATATTTTTGTTAAGTTCTATTTTTATTCAGTATTTTTCTCAAGTTAATAATAATAAAATATTTTATTTTCCTTTGTAATTCTTTCATGGTATACTTGTTGCATTGCATTCACTTTCATAAGCTGGAACTTCCATGTAGTAATGAGCTAAATAAGATTCACTGGCATGTGATAAATCTACAATATTCTGAACTGAAACCTAAGCTGCTTTTTAAAAGAACTTTTGGATTCCTTGAGAGTCTATCAATACGTTTTGTGTCTTATAACATGAACTTAGTCTACTTCCAAAATATACCTAGGGCAGGTAACTCACAAGCATGAAGTCTAGGGAAGAGGGTTCACTGAAGGATGCTTCTGTGGCATGGGACATGCAGATCTCAAACAACAAAACTCATTTGCCACTTCTGCATCAATGGCCATGGATGACCTTCCTATAATTTCCTTAGGTCAGCATTTCTTCTTGCTGTAGAGAAGCTTAGTATTGTCTACAGATTTAATATTTTTATTGCCATTCCATTTACTGAACCATTGCTTGAGGATATGGAATCTGTTCCATGAAGGCAGATGGCACAGAATTTTTTGAGAGCTTGATTCTGTCCTACTAGCTTTCTGTTCTATCATCTATCTACTTTCTATCTATCATCTATCTATCTATTCATCTATCTATATATCTATCATCTATCTATCTATTTCAGTACTAGGGTTTGAATATCTTCCAGAAGTGATGTGTTAGAATCCAGTTTCCACCGGGCATGTTGGCACAGGCTTGTAATCCCCACGACTGGGAGGCAGAGACAGGAGGATCGAGCTGGTTTGAAGCCAGCCGGGCTGGCTTAAGAGACCCTGTTTCCAAATTTAAAAAAAAAAATTATATATATATATATATATATATATATATATATATATATATATATATATATATCTGGGAGTGTAGCCCGGAGGTAGAAGGGCTTCCAGGAACCCCAGTACCACCAAAAAAAAAAAAAAAAAAAAGAATTCAGTTTCCCAATGTAACAATGTTAAGAGGCAGTAGTACATTTAAGGTAGTTAGGTCCTAGAGCTCTACCCTTGCCAAGGGACTGTGATTTTAATAAAAGTGGATTAGTTATCAGGAGCTCAGGTTGTTACAAAGCTGGCACTTCCATTCATTCACACACACATGTTCTCTCCTCCATGTGTGTTCTCTTGTCCTTCCTCTTTTCCCCATCATGTCATGATAAAGCATAGGGATCTTGCCAGATGCAGCCAAACAGTGTTGAGTTTCCTAGCCTTAAGAGGCATAGCTAAATAAATGTGTTCCCTTAATAATCACCCAGTTTCAGGTGTCCCATTATAGCAACATAAAATAGACGATGACAGTGAACTCCACACTCTCTTATAGTTATTGGATAAAAAGGTATGGTAGCTGATAAGCAAATCCTCTTGCACTGTTGCACTTTTTTGCAAGATCTTCACTATTCTTGGGCATTTACTCTTCCATATACATTAAAAAATAGGTATGTTGCCAGGTGTGGTGGTGCTCGCTTGTAATCCCAGCATTTGGGAGGCGGAGACTGGGGGTTCACGACAGCCTCAGCTACTTAGCGAGGCACTTCGCAACTCAGTGAGACCCTGTTTCAAAAATAAAAGGACTAAAGAAATAGAGGTGGGGGTGTAGCTCGGAGGTAAAATTCCCCTGGATTCCATGCCCAGTTCTGCAACAAAAAAAAATTTGGTGTGTTAAGTTCTTATTAAAACACTGTTTATATTTAAATTAGAATTGCACTTATTATATATTAGTTTAAATATTTTGGCATTAACATTCTATTATTGCCCAAGAAAGATGACAATTTTATGTGGATCTAAAATATCAAAGGGGAAAGAATTAATATCTTTTGAGTTTAAGCCTTTCAATTCATGAATATGATGGATCTATATATTTACTTAGATCTTTTTAATATCTTTTTAATAAGATCTTAAAATTTCTTCATGGAGCTCTTGAACACATCTTGGAATATTTACTTCTAGTTATCTTATTTTTTCTTTTCTTTTTCTACTTTAAATGGTATGTTTTCTTCTCATTACACTTGCAGTTTATACATATGTATGGAAATGGAAATTGATAATTGAATACTGACCTTCTACACAGTCACTTCCTGAACACTTAATGTTTATAATAATAGGTCTGTAAATTCTTTGCCATTTCTCTGTAATCATATCATCTGTGGAAAAAAAGTGTATCATCTACCTTTGATTTGGAAATTGACGGGAAGGAGGGAAGATTATTGTTCTTGGTAAAATGACATGATATTTTATCTCCAAATAGGAGCCCTGAGGCTTGAGAATTGTTTGGGTTTTGTTTTTAATTTACAATCAGCCTCTTTAATTGCACTGCTTAGTTTTAACCAAATAATTTTTATAATTCAATTTTAACTTGCTTTGGCCATCTCTTCTTACAGTCAAGCAGGTTTAAATATTTACAGTTATATTTCTTTTTATTTACTTTAATCATCTACTTTGTTTTACCTATTAACTTTTGTCTTTATTACTTCTATTGGTTTCATTCAGTTATTTTATTTTATTTTCCTATTCTGTTCAGAAATTACATATTTTGCTATGTGTCAAGCAGAATACCATATACCCATTACCAATGTGGGGTGTCAAGGGTAGGCTACAAGTACATGGAGGATAGCAAAGACCATCATAATGCCAGTAACCAGGAATAAAAATCTAAACACTTCCCATTGCATCTGGACATAAGATTCACCAAGAAAAACTCAACATGTTCAAGCATTAGATAGAAAATCTTTACTCTGAATAAAGAGAAAAGGAAAAGCAAGATTAGGTCTAAGATTATGTGTGAATCCCTTATGGCTAACCCACACAGGCATAGATATGCACACCCTTCTAGCAGAGAAAGGATCCTGACCCCTCCTCCTGACATCTGAAATAAGATAAGCTGGGGTGGGCCCGAGGGCCACTGACCATACACATAAGCTGAACAGAAAGCATACATAGAGCCTTAAACAGGGAAAAAGATCCCAACACAGAGTCTGGCATGGGCTGTGTGGCTGTTATCTCATGGTAAAAAAAAAAAAAAAAAAAAAATGAAGGTCCTGACTTGTGCTGCCCTGTGCAGACAAAAGGACTACATGAACAGCCTGCCTTTTCTAGCACTGCTAAATCAGGACTTCTACTGGATTCATCCAATTTTCTTTTATCTGCCTCCTTTACACCTATTGATTTTTGAGTTACATTATTTCTGTTTCACATTTTCTTCTATACAATGTAAGATCCTCACTGTGCTTAGATTTTAATCTGTCTCCCAAATTATTTTATATCATTGTTAGATGATATTTTAGTTCAATTTATTTATTTTTCATGCGCATGCATATGTGTGAGTGTGTGTGTGTGTGTGTGTGTGTGTGTGTGTGTGTGTGTGTTACTGAGGATTGAAGCCAAGGGCATTCTACCTCAAAGCTAGCCCCCCAGCTCTATATTGTTTGTATTTTGAAACATGGTCTTGCCTAGTTTCTGGGAGCCTTGCTAAATAGGTAATGCTGGCTTTGAACCTATGATCCTCCTGTCACAGCTTCCCAAGTAATGGTATTACAGACGTATGCCACCATACCCAGCTCTCAATTTATTTTCATCTCTATCTAGTTAGATACTATTTCATTATTTTGGTCAATGATAATTTGGATTATAAGTTTCTCTACAGAATGTGTTTCTTTCTATGCCACTTCCTGATAGGTTTTATTCTGAATAAAGAACATCCTTAAATAGTTTTTCAGAAGGTCTATAACAAATTTTCTCATAAACAAAAGTAAGTGTGTGTGTGTGTGTGTGTGTGTGTGTGTGTGTGTGTGTGTGTGTGTGTTGCACTCAGTCTTGAATGACAGTTTAGGTGGGTTTAGAATTTTGATTAATGAGTGCTTTTCTTTAATATTCTAAATATATTATTTTATTGTCATCTGATGTGCTTTGTTAATATTTTAGTTGATAAGAAGTCTGAAGTCAGCCTAATTTACATTCCTCTCCTAGAAAAAATTGTCTTTTCTATCTGGATGTTTCAAAATGATTTTAAAAGGTTTTGTTTTACACTAATGCAAGGTAATATAATATGGCTTTGTATTTTTGTTGTCTATACTTGAGGTTTGGTTTTTGGTTTTGGTTTTGGTTTTGTTGCTGAAGACCCATTATAATTTTTTAATTTGAGGGTTCATGCTTTTCTTCAGTTTTGAAAATTCCCCATCCATATGTCTGAAAACACTTTTCTTCTTTGTGTCATTTATTTTCTCTTTCTGGAATATAGTCATATACTGCCTGATGATGTTTGACTCAACAGTAGACTATGTCTGTGATGGGCATCCAATAAGATGATATTGTCTAGTGACATCCTGCAAATCTTAGCTTGTGTAAAAATAGTCTACATTATTTTCACAATGACAAAGCGATCCAATATATTTCACAGAACTTATCCTGTCATTCAGTGCTACTTTATCATTTCTTATTCTATTTACTATTCTACTCTTTATCTTCACCTCACAATTTTTCCAAGTTATTTTATCTCTCTGTCCTGCATTCTGAGTGCTTTTATTGGATTTCATCTTCCAGTTCTCTATTCCCAATTAAATTGACAATCTGGTACTTATCCATCCATTTAATTGCTTATTTTTTAGCTTTTATTGGTTCATTATAGTCTCACATCATAATGTAGTTTATACTATTCCTATTTTCTGCAGTGTTTTTTTTAACATAAAAGGCTGTTACATTTTGTCAAATGCTTTTTCAGCACCTATTGAGATGATCATGTGACTTTTGTCCTTAGTTCTATGGATGTGGTGAATAAAATTTATTGATTTTAATATATTGAATCAGCCTTGCATCCCTGGAATGAAACTAACATGGCCATGGTGCATTGTTTTCTTGATGTGATTTTGAATGCATATCGCTAGTATTTTGCATATATGTTCATCAGGGATATTGGTCTGTAATTTTCTTTTCTTATAAAATCTCTATTCAATTTTAGTATTGCAGTGATCCTAGCATCATAGTAGCAGTTCAGAAGAATTACATCTCTATCAATTTCACGGAATAACTTGAGAAGTATTAGGTGTAGTTCTTTTAAAAGTTTGGTAGAATTCAGCTAGAGGTCCATCTGTACCTGGACTTTTTTTTTTTGATGGAAAGTTTTTTATCGTAGTTTCTATCTCTTTGCTTGCTATTGCTCAGTTTAGGTTTTCTATATCCTCTTGGTTGAACTTAGGTAGGTTGTATGTGTCTAGAAATCTATAAATTTCTTCTATGTTTTTCAGTTTATTGGTCTTGGCATCCTCTTCCTCTTTGTGTGAGAGTCTGATATCTACTTGTTATCCCTTTATAATAAGGTTTATGATGGGGCTGTATATTTACCTCAAAGAGTCTGTCTGATTACTCAGACTTTTGAGTTTTCCCCTCAGAATCTCTTTAACAAGCTATACTTATCAGTCAGTGCAGGCAAATAGGAATTTCTGATTGGCTCCAAGCCACTGTACTTTTCAGGCCCCAACTCATTGGGATATAATGTCCTACAGTCACCACCATTGCCCTGCTGAATATGAACTGGTGAAACTCTGAATAGCCTCTCTGGCCACTGGGCCTAGGCTAGGCCTGGTCAGAAAGTATTATATTTTGAGCTTGTGGCACACCTGGCTGAGCTTTGATGGCCCATGGACACCACCACTGATCTGATTATAATCACATGGAATATGAATGCATGCCAGGAAGAAACTCTGCAGGCAGCCTGTAGCTGCAATAACATGAACCCTTTCTGGCCCCTGGCTTTTCTGCTTTCAGGGTCCAGGCTCTTGCATGGAGAGCTTGTACTGTAATATCGCTGCTCTGGGCAGCTGCAATCATTTGAACTGAGACTTCGTTGAACTCTAACCTTTGTTCTTGCGGTGCCCAAAGACCACCAGATGTAAGTTTATAGACTTCTGAGCCTATAGCATGGCTAGCTGAGTTACTTCACCCCAGAGACCACTGCTGGCAGTCCTGTGGTGATTGCTGGAGGCATGGCAAACTGAACGCTAGATCCCACCTGCCTTTGTATCCTTAGGGATTATCTGCTAATTTATGTTTCTGCTGTATCCAACTAAAGCCCCCACCCATACCTCCACATAGATCATTTGCAAGCTCATAGACCCCATGGGTATGTTTATTGTCATGCACTTCCTGTAGCTCCTCACACTGGGACAGGTTGGTTTGTACACTTAGGGATTGATGCATGCCACTTGGGTCACCACAGGAAGGGATGAGTTTATCTACAGCCACAGGAGCTTGTTGTGTGGTTTGGCTGGTTGCTTTGTAGATTCCCAGTGGTCCTCTGTGGTGTGATATAACCACTGAAGTCCCTGAAGTCCCTACAGGAAGATCCTGTTGTCTTTTCATCGAAGTTCAACTGCAGCCACGGGAGTTTGCTGGTGGTTTGGCTAGGTAGTCTGCGGAGTTACAGTCTTGAGGTACTCAGGTATGGAAAGAAGAATGCAATTGCTTTTGGTTTTGATTCTCTACAATAACTGGCTCAACACAGGGGCCAAAAAACGTTCATGTTATTGCAGCTGGAAATGGTCTCACCACAGTGGTGCCACCTCAGCTCTCCCCTCACCACGTGAGATGAGTGGAGCTCTTTTAAGTCCTCTGGTCTTTGTGCTACCTGTGATTTAACACATTTTGACTGCTTTTCTTTTGTTGTGGTCTGATTGTTTTTCTTCTCTTGCTAAGAAGCAGTCTTCCTGCTAGTTGAGTTCCAAGGATCAGGGCAACTGAAACATACTCTCTTCCTATATTTCAACATGTTTAATCTACCTGAATTTATTTTTTATGATCACATTTTAATATGTAAAGGTTCTATTTCAGTCTCTTGTCAAAGCTGCTTGCAATTTTTCAAGCATTCCTAATTGTGTGTGTGTGTGTGTGTGTGTGTGTGTGTGTGTGTGTGTGTGTGTGTGTGTTTGTGTTACTAGGGATTGCCTCCAGGGATGTTCTACCTTTGAGTTACATATTCAGCTCTTTTTACTTTTTATTTTTAAACAGTGTCTTGCTAAGCTATTTCACTGTCCTCAAATCTATCTGTCTTAGGCTTCCAAGTAAGAGGATCACAGGTGTTCACTACCACACCCAGATGTTAAGGGTTTTTATTATTTTTTGTCTCATGAATCCTTTCAAATATATTTGTATTATAGTCTTTTTCAGATTACTTTTTTTGTCAGCAATTTAGGGATGGGTAGTTCTCCTGGCTATGATGCATGCTGACATTCCCTCACTGTTGGTCCTCTCTCAAGTTCTTCAAAACACTCATTATATGCTTATCTTCTAAAGTTTATTTGTCCTGTCATATTTTTTGCCTTAAGTTACATAACTAGTACTACAGAATCACCTGCTGAACTCTAAGGTTTTCCAGTACAATACCACTAGATATGAGTGAAATTTTATATTTAAATAAATTAAAATGAAGTATTTTTTAAAAATTCAGTCCTTCTGTTCTATAGATATATCCTCTATACTTGCTGCTAATAGTTACAATATTGGATTGTGTAGCTAAAAAATATTTCTATATCACAGAAGTTCTATTATATAGTGTTGCCCTAGTTTCCACGGTCCTAAACTAACTTTTGTGTTAATTTCTTGGCTTGGTTTTATGAATCATGAAGTTAGTTAAAATTTAAGCCTTTTAAGTATCGCAGGTATAAAACATTGGAATCTGTGGCCACAACTTTTTTTTTTTTTTCCAGTGAGTGTTAAAAGCCTTTTTGTAGCTGGGCATGGTGGCGCACACTTGTAATCCCCAAGCTTGGGAGGCGGAGACAGGAGGATCGCGCTGGTTCGAAGCCAGCCTCGCTGGCTTAAGAGACCCTGTTTCCAAATAAAAAATATAAAAATAGGTCTGGGAGTGTAACCCTGAGGTAGAAGGGTTTCCAGGAACCCCAGTACCGCAAAAAAAAAAAAAAAAGCCTTTTTGTATATGTATCCACATTTCCCTGAGTAGCAATGGAATCTACTTGTACTTGATTTTTTAGATTTAAGTTATTTCCTTTATTCTATTGCCTCATAATTTTTTCTGTTTCTCAAGCTCATTTAAATACTTTGTAAAGAAAACTACATCACATTTTATCTAGCATTTTACCATGTCTGTGGAAATATGGAAAATTTCTCCAACAGCTAAATTTATCATGTTATCAGAAATACACTGAAGCTGTAGTTCATGTTAAATTCTTCTGAAAAAATAAGAGATATGATTTTTAAACAGCATTTCTAAGTCTATGTTTTCATGTAATTGAACCAAGATTTCTAACTAGTAGCTTTCACTTGAAGTTTTATAACTTATTGGTTAATTTTTTTTCTTATTTGAATGCCTCATACACAATCTAGACACATAAAATGTTCATTTTCTTATAATATCACTTTTATTAATCACTTTTATCAAATATCACTCTTTTGCATAGGATCTCGTATCTTTATCAAAAATGGTTTAAATTTCTCCTCTAAAATGCTTATGTATCATAACCAATAAGTAATATGTCTAAAGACAAAAAGTAAGCAAAGTATGGTGGTACATGCCTAAAATTCCAGTACTTGGGAAGCTGAGACAGGAGGATCTCAGGTTTAAGGCCAACCTCAAAAACCTAGTGAGATCCTCCTCAACCTAGAGAGAACCTGTTTTAAAATAAAAATAAAAATAATAAAATGAAATAGAGGTGTAGCTCAGAGGTAGAATGACCCTGGATTCAATATCTAGTAAACCTCAAAAAGAGTAACCTTCCCTCTTCTCTATCTTTTCTCCACTCTTTTCCATGCCATATCTATTCCAAACCATATCTATGCCAAATTATCAATTTCATTAAAATTTTTACTCATTTTTCTGCCAGTTTACGTGTACATTCAGATACATACAAACATGAATTCACAATTAAGTTACTCCTATTCTTATTTGGACTAAAGTATTTATTTCACTAAACATATTTATTTCTCTAGTCCACCACTAAATCTAATATATTTTTAAATAGCTTTGTTACCATTTCAAAATATGATGTAGTAAACAACCATGAGCATATTCTTATATCCTTATGAAAATTTTATATCTATGTAATCTCACCCATAAGCTTATCATCTTTCTTTAGTTTGTCCCTCTTCTCTATCCATTATATCTAACACTTCCAAAATAATATTTATGAACCATAATTTTTATTTTAAAAGCTGTATTATAAAAGTGTTAAGGTGGCCAAGCGTGATGGCGCACGCTTGTAATCCCAGCACTTGGGAGGCTGAGACAGGAGGATTGCACAGGTTCAAAGCCAGCCTCAGCTATTTAATGAGGCTCTCAGAAACTTAATGAGATCCTGTTTCCAACAAAAGTATAAAATAGTTCTGGGAGTATAGCCCGGAGGTAGAAAAGTCCCTAGGTTCCATCCCCAGTACCACCAAAAAAGAAAAAAGTGTTAAAACAAAAATTTCCTATAGATCTTTCTGTCTTTAAAGCAGACTGGCATAATTTATGATTTTGGAAAGATTTTTTTTCATATTTACTTCCTACTAATTAAAAAGATTAGTGAAAGGAAAAGGGAGAAAACACTGAACTCTCCATGTCTCTTCAAGAAGGAACCAATGATATTTCTCTCTGTTTGACAGGACATGTGACCTGCTCCCTGTTTATGCAGAGACTGATTTACCCTGGGAAGTAAAATTGCTAAACAAAAAGACAGGAACTAAGCTTGGGAAGGTAGATTCTGAAAGAAAATATAGAAAAAAAGAAAGAAAAAGAGAATTGGGAAAGAATGACTGTTAAAGGGAATAAGGACCTAAAAATGGCAGAAGGCTGGGATCTCCATAAAATAAGAAATATCAGAGAATGGAACAAATCTTAAAAGTAGACTCTTTTATTTCAAAACATCTGCCATAGACCAAATGATCTATAAATATTGCTAAAACCATAATCAGAGAAGTCTGATATTAGCTTTTAAATTATTTTATTTTATCTTTAAGAAACTTACTTTAAATATAAAGACACAGCTAGATTTATCAATTGTGCAGTGTTATGATATTTGGAAAAGAATTAAGATTAGTTATACTGTAAATTGCAAACTCAAGGGCAGCTTCTAAAAACAAAATGACATAATATAAAACCTTCTCCTCTCATTTCAAGCCTTCAATGAAAGAAACTCCAACACTCAGCTGTCTGATTAAGAAACATGGCATAGGGTCGGATTTGAGAAGCCAAGGAAAACAGACAACCAGGTTGAATTTCATATCTAGGAACCTGAAAGCTCAGAGAATCCAACAGTCTCCACAGATTAACTGGGTGATAGTGGGGGTTCCTCTAAAGTGGGACCATTGTGCCAGAAGTAATCATGGAAATGTAAGCCCTCACAAAGCCAAGACGACTAGTGGAGAACACCAGATATTCTACAGAGTAAATTATAAAGGCTTAATTTTAATACAGGATAATCAGAGCTGACTTATTTGTTATACAAATGAATCATATAATCATTGAAATGTTTACAACTGAAGAGTGATTATTTAGTCTAAGAAGAGTAAACACATTATCTCATGAACTATTTTAATTAGCAGCATCTCCTTGGCATGTGAGTTGAGCAGAAATATGGTCTAGGGCAAAAGGAATTAGGAATTATCACTAAAGCCTGGGGAGGTCCAAGGAAGGTAACTGATGGCACAAAAGCTGAGGAACTCACTCAGCCTGTCCAGGAGTTAGTCCAAACAATTTACTGATAAGAAAAACACTCTTGGAGCCAGGCGTAGTGGCGCACGCTTGTAATCCCCGTGCTTGGGCTGAAACAGGAGGATCGCGCAGGTTTGAAGCCAGCCTCAGCTACTTAGTGAGGCTCTCAGCAACTTAGTGAGAGCCTGTTTCTAAATAAAATATAAAATGGGTCTGGGAGTATAGCCCGGAGGTAGAAAGCCTCTGGGTTCCACCCCCAGTACCACCAAAAAGAAAAAAAGAAAAAAAGAAAAACAGTCTTGTTTATTTTTCAACCCACCAAAATTAAATTGGAAAGAAATAGAAATCCTGAACACACCAATAACAAATGAAGACATTTAAGTAGTTAATATAATTTGTCCAACAACAAAAAGCCCATGATAAAATGATTTTATATCTGAATTCTATCAAACATTCAAAGAATGTCAGTCTTTTCTTAAAGTCTTCCTCCACCTGAAAAAAATAGAAGTAGAGGAAATACTTTATGAAACCAGAGTCACCAACATGCCAAACCCAGACAAAGATGTCACAAGAAAAGAAAATTATAAGGCAATACATCTGAAGAACATAGATACAAAAATTCTCAATAAAATATTAGAAAATAAATTCAACAAAATATCAAATAGATTATACATCATGACAAAGTGAGATTTAGCCCTGGAATTCAAGGTCAATTTATCACATGCAAATCAATCAGTAGGATAAACCACATTAATAAAACAAAAGCTAAAAATCATATGATCACCTCAACAGATGCAGAAATATATTTGATCAAGTTTAACATTCTTTCATGATAAAACCTTTAAAATATGGAAGCAGAAAATGAACTTTCCTCCACATAGGAGTGACATTTATAAAAAGTCTACAGCTAACACCATAATCCATGCAGAAAAGGTAAAGTTTTATCTCTAAAACCTGGAACTAGGCACCAATGCCCATTCCTTCTACCCTCACCTTTATTCAACACAGTATTAAAAGTACTAGTAAAAGTATTAAAAGAAAATTTAACAAAGGTATCTAAATCAGAAAGAAAGAAGTAAAATTATCTCTATTTGAAAATGACATGACACTATGTGTAGAAAAACAAAAAGAAGCTGGGTGTGGTAGCACACGCTTGTAATCCCAGCATTTGGGAGGCAGAGACCTGAGGATAGCATTTCATGGATAGCCTCAGCTATTTAGTGAGGCCCCTTGCAACTCAGTGAGGCTCTGTTTCAAAAATAAAGAATAAAAAATTAGGGCTGGGGGTGTCTCTCAGAGGTAGAATTCCCCTGGGCTCCACCCTGAGTACTACAAAAAAATAAAGAAAAACAAAAAGAATCTCCACAAAAATAAAGTATGTCTTTGATATGATTTCAATGGCACAGGCAACAGAAGAGTATACATACTCCGTAAAAAACAAAAAAAATTGTATATCCAAAAACAATGTAAACAGAGTTAAAAGTTACTAATAGAATGGGATAAAATATTTCCAAATGCTATATCTGAAGGTATATTAATATTCCAACTAGAAATCCTAAAAATTAACAACAATAAAGGCAAACAATACCATTTACAGATAGGTAAAAGATTAACATAATGAATCTCCACAGATAACCAATCTTAGTTGTCTGTTGGATGGAAAATCTTGTTTCTCTAGTTCTGGTGTGTGTTACCTATTTCTTCTTTGTAGTTAATCTCTTTGAGTATTTTCTCTAGTGCTGGTTTTGAAGACATAAATTCATATCCAAGAAATCACTGCCAATTTCAATGTTGTGAGGTTTTATGACTCAGATTTTCTCCTAAAAGTTTATAGTCTTAAGATTTATATTTAGGTCTTTTATCTATTTTGAGTTAATATTTGTATATGGGATTAGGTAAGGGTCCAATTTTATTCTTTTCCATGTAATTATTTTTCAACAATATTTAGTTAAAAGATTATTATTTCCACCACCAAATGTTCGTGGAAACCTTGTCAAAAATAACTTGACAATATAGGGAAGAATTTAGCTCTAGGCTTGTATTTAACTCCAATGGTTTATATATCTGCCTTTAGAATAGTACTACACTGTTTCAATTATTGTAGCTTTATATGGTTTGAAATCAGAAAATATATATCTTCTAGCTTTGTTCTTTTTCAAGATCATTTTGGGTATCTAGAGTCCATATTCCATATTAGGATAGATTTTTTTCTGAAAAATAAATATATAAATATATGATAGTTTCACCTAAAAAAACAGAAAAAAAATATTCTCTCGTAAGAAAGAAAGTAAAAAGAAATATTGAAATGTTATCTTTAAGTCATCAAAAGCTTGGTATCAGACAAATGAAACTGTTATGAGAGATTATCATTTTTAATTTTGGATAAATTGCTATAATACTAGATGTCAACCACTAAGCCAAGCATGGGAGGGAGGGATGGGGAGAGAATGGGGTGGGGATCGGGTGGGGGCTGACTGGGCGATGTGTGCATGTATGTCTACAAAATTTTGTATCCCACTATGATGTATGAATACAGTGCACCAATAAAAATAAATAAATAAAATAAAAGAAAGAAAGAAAGAAAGAAAGAAAGAAAGAAAAAAAGAAAGAGGCAAAAAAATAAAGTATGTCAAAGATAATAAATTCAGTAAAGTTGCAGGAAACAAAATCAATATGCAAATATCATTTTCATTTCTTCACACAAATGACAAGTTATCCAAAACAGAAATCAAGAAAATAATCCCATTTACAATAGCATCAAATAGAATAAAATTCTCAGGAATAAATTTAACTGAGGCGAACAATATATACAATGAAGACTGAAACACTGAACAAATAAAATTTTAAAAGACATAGATAAGTGGAAAGATAGTTTGTGTTCACAGTTTGGAAGATTATGTTGTTAAAAGGCCCATACTGAGCCGGGCATGGTGGCACATGCTTATAATTCTGGCGCTTGAGAGGCTAAGACAGGTTCAAAGCCAGTCTCAGCTACTTAGTGAGGCTCTCAGCAACTTAGTGAGACTCTGTGACTCTGTTTTCAAATAAAGTATAAGATAGGTCTGGAAGTATAGCCTGGGGGTAGAAAAGCCCCTGGGTTCTACTCTCGGTACCACCAAAAAAAAAAAAAAAAAGATCCATACTATCCCAGGCATTATACAGATTAAATGCAGTTCCTATCAAAATTCTAATTGCATTTTTCACAGAAATAAAAAAAATTCTAAAATTCAAATGGAATCACAAAATAACACAAATAACCAAAATAATCCTGTGAAAAAACAAAGTTGAGTTTCATCCTTTCTGATTTCAAATTTTACGACAAAGTTTTATAATCAAAACCATATGACACTGGAATACAAACAGACACATAGAACAAAGGAACAGATTAAAGTGCCCCCAAATAAACCCAAATATATATATTCAACAAAGGCACCACGAAGACACAATAGGGGAAGGAGTTTCTTGAATAAATACTGTCGGGGAAACTGAATGTCCACATACAAAAGAATAAAGATGGTTCATATCTTACATTATAAAGGAAAATAAATTCAAAAGTAATTAAAGACTTAAACATAAGATCTGAGGCCATAAAAATTACATAAGAAAGTGGAGGGAAAATTTTCTAACCTTAATTTTGTCAATGATATTTCAAATATGAGATCAAAATCACAATTGACATAAAGCAAAATTAAACAAGCAGGATGATATCAAATTAAAAATCCTCTCTCTACAATATCAAAATAAAAAGCCCCCTATGGAACAGGAGAAAATATTTGCAAGCCATATAGTTGACAAAAGGTTAATATAAAAATTTATAAGAAAGTCACACAATACAATAGCAACTAATAATAATAAACATTTTAAAGCGAGCAAATGACCTAAATATACATTTGTACAATAAATACATAAAAGTGGCCAATGGGTATATAAAAAGATGTTCAATAGTCACTACTTATCAGGAAAATGAAAGTCAAAACCACAAGGAGATACTACCTCACACATTGATGGCAATCATCCAAAAGATGAAAATAACAAGCCTTGGGAAAGGTATGGAAAAAATGGGATACCAAAGTATCAAAATTGATTTGATCGTGCCAAGCATGGTGGCACACACTTGTAATCCCCACACTTGGGAGGCGGAGAGAGGAGGATCATGCATGTTCAAAGCCAGCTGTGCTGGCTTAAGAGACCCTGTTTCCAAATAAGAAATATAGAATAGATCTGGGAGTGTAGCCCAGAGGTAGAAGGGCTTCCAGGAACCCCAGTACCACCAAAAAAAAAAAAAAAATAGATTTGATCAAGTACTGCAACAAGACTTGGCTGCCACCTGTTTCTAATTGTGCATTATCACAAATCTGTCCTAAATGATTATTTTACAGCCTTGGCCTCTTTATAATAAAAATTACATATAAACAGAACTACGTTATTAGATTTTTGTACATTAGCACATATTTCTTATGTCAACACTTACAAATACTATTTAACGAATAAGTGTGCCAATGTTAGGAGAAAAACCCCTCTCCCAAGAAAAAATAATAGAAGTGGAAGAAAAAAAATCATTGATTTTATTTTCAGTTTAAAACTGTCACCTCATTTAGTTTCCATATTCTGAATACAAAGAAATATTATGTACTCAGTAAACATTTATCAAGTACCTGTTATGTTTTATAACTGCAAAGATAAAAGACCATAATCTATCTTCAAGATTCATTGTTTATTGAGAAAACCAGACACATCAGTAAATAGCTTGTGGTAAGTACTCACAAAGGGCTAGAAGACTGCAGAGAACCAGGGGGTGGGGGGAGGAAGGCACAATGGAAGAAGTCCCAGGCAGTGATGGTCTTAAACATACACAATGCTCTATCACTAGTTCATTTATAACAGGCAGTTTCAGGTCTTCTATTTAAGTATCTTTGGATGTGATAAAGGGAAATGTCTATGCCACTTACTCTATGCATTGTATGAGCTTCTGGGTCAACTTTATGGAAGGAAGCTGTATAAAACACATTAAGCTCATTGCCATAAATATAAGTTGTACAAATTCCATGTGTGTTGAATTGCATATGTGGGGGAAGAGGGATTCTTTGAGATGCATCCAAACTTACCCAGAGATCAGCTAAAATGAGAAAAATGAAGTAAAACTTTTGGGGCCTTCAGAGAGTTTAGCAGTTGAGACTTCCTACCAAGAAAAGCTATTCTACATGGTACTTGTGCCAAGATAAAGTAAAAATGTTTGGCGATTGAGTAAGGGGGACTTCTGCTTGAAGTAGGACAGCTCATGATGACACATAACCCTGACACTGACCTCAGAAGGGAGAAGTATTTCCTTACCACCTCTCCACTCATAGGAGTGGAGGTTGTTGGAGTAATCCCTAGAGGAAATTCCATCGATTTAGCCTATGGAAGTCTAAATATGGAGAGAAGTGGGCTAGGTCAGAAGAGCCAGAGGGAATACACATAGAACTTGGATTCCAAACATCCTATAAATAATAAAAGATTCTATAAAGAAATAATAAATAAAAAATAAGATGATATAAAAGAATTTATTAGTGTAATTTACATTGATCTGATTAGTGTATTTACATTATTTACATTCCATTTTTATCACTCCACGTCAGCTGTATGTTCAACACATTCATAGAAATACAGTTTCGGAGTTAGAGCAAGGATGCTGAACAAAAGTCTTTGGTGTTCTCATATGCAATTAAATAAAACAACTTAAAATACTCCATAAAATATCAGATAAATTGGTTTTGTTTACAAAATCACAGATTTTATGTTCTTATCTACCAAATTTTAAGTTAGAGGAGAAGTTTTAGAGCAATTAGCACACCATATATAAAATGGCCAAAATTACAAAGCATTAGTGCCTCAGATCCTTCAAATACAGCTGTGAACTCAAAGGATATTTAATAGAAAAAATGAAAAATAGTAGAGCAGACACATAAATTAGAACATGATTGTGTGCACAAGACCTAATGAAAATCAGCCTAAGCCTAAAGGAAATTCAGCAGAAGACCTAAAAGGAATCAATTAAGCATGCCCTTTCAACTATCTCTTTGGTAGACTATGGTATAGCTTGTTTTTCATATAAAACCCAAAGTGTCTAGACAAGACTGGCTTGAGTGTGAGGCAAGCTGGGACCCGTGGTATGTACTGGCAGGAAGAACCAAGTTGCTCACTACAAAGAAGGACAGGGAACTAAGAGAGCAGCAGAAGCAGCAATATCTGGTAGAGATTACCAATGGCTATAATTTACTTAATGAGCACCTACTTCACAAATTATAAAACTTCATCTGAAAGAAGCAAAGTAACTTGAAAAAAAATCACAAGCTCATAAAAGGCCATGGGAATATAAACCAGGTCTGTATGGCTCCAAAATGTATGCCCTCTTCAATGCTATTGCTAACCCAGATGTGTCTGCTTATATGAATATGACTAAATGCAAACATTTCATATATTTGACAAACTCTTCTGATCACCTGCTAATAAAGAATGCTCGGGTAGCTAAATGTTGTTCCATCTATCAGCCAGGGCTTAGTGGGAAAATTTTTCAATCTAAAAAAGTAAAAAGTAACACACCACAAGATGAGAGATCAAGGAAAAGCCTGGTTTCATGAGATAGTTACAACTCAAGAATAACACAGGTACCTAAGGCCCAGCTGTGGTGCCTCGGTTCCAATGTGATTGTCCCCAGACACTTGGCAGTGAAGTGAAGAAAGGATGAGAGGCATGTAGTTTGCTGAGCATTTATATCTGAGGAGCATGGTCATGTGAGAACTGTTACATACTTTTATCTTAGTACAAGAAACTGGAAAAATAAGAGCAAATTAAATCTAAAGGAAAAAAAGAAATAATATGAATTAGAAGAGGAATCAAATAAATTGAAAACAGGGTGCCAACAGAGAAAATCAACAAAACTAAAAGCTGGTTCTTCGGAAAGATCAATAAAATGCTAAGCTGGTTCTTCGGAAAGATCAATAAAATGCTAAACAGGCTAAGACAAAAACGAAGAAGACACAAACTACTAATATCAGAAATGAAAGAGGAGACACCATTTTAGGTGTCATCAACATAAAAAAGGTAATGAAAGACTACCATGAAGAACTCTATGCCTACAAATTTATCTTGATGAGTTGAACCAATTCTTTAAAAACAGGATCTGTCAAAGTTCATTTAAAAAGAACTAGGCAATCTAAATAGGCCAATATTATTAATGAATTTGAATCAATAATTAATAACATTCTAAAATGAAAAGCACCAAGTCAAGAAGGGTTGATAGGTGAATTATATCAAACATTTAGATAAGAAATCTTACTAATGTCCTGCAATATCTTTCAGAGGATAAAAACAGAAGAAATATATTCTAATTTATAATGAGGCCAATATTACCATATTACCAAAACCTCATGAAGACATTACAAAAAGAAAACAATGTATCAATATTTCTCATGAACATAAATGCAAATATCCTAAAAATTTCAGCAATTTAAATGCAACAGTGTAAACTGTAAATTATAGACCACACAAATATTTATCCCAGAGATGCAAGGCTAGTTCAAGATTAACAAACAAATTAATATAATCATCACATCAATAGGCTAAATTTAATCACATGATATCAATAAATGCAGAAAAAACATCAAACAAAATCTACAACTCATTCATGATTTTTTAAAAATATTTTAAGACAAGCTGGGTGTGGTGGTGCATGCTTGTAATCCCAGCGCTTGGGAGGCTGAGATAGGAGAATCACACAGGTTCGAAACCAGCTTCAGCTACTTAGTGAGACTCTCAGCAACTTAGTGAGACCCTGTTTCCAAATAAAGTATAAAACTAGGTCTGGGAGGATACCCCAGAGGTAGAAAGGCCCCTGTGTTCCACCCCCAGTACCACAAAAAATATTTTAAGACATATTAAATAATAATATACTTAATGGTAAGAAACTAGGCTTTTTAATAAGATCAAGAGCAACCTTTTTTAAAACAACCACATAGTCACCAATGAAGAAGAAAATTTGACAACATGACCAGACATTTGAGAATATGCAATAATATGAAATGACCAAATTTATGGATACTAGGCCATAATATACTTATGAATGCTTACTTTTAGAAGTATAAAACAAGAGAATTAAAAGTACAAATAAAGAGAAATAAAAATCTCTTCAGAGAAATAGTATCAGAGAACTACCCAAATATAAAAAACAAGGTGGACATCTACCTACAGAACACATTCAGAACCACAATCAGACAAGATCAAAGAACTTCTCCACAACACATAATAATCAAAACGAATAATATAGAGGTCAAGGAGATAATGTATAATGCATTAAGAATAATAAAAAAGTAACTCAGCCGTGCATGCTTGTGAGGCAGAGACAGGAGTATCATGTAGGTTCGAAGCCAGCCTCTCTGGCTTAAGAGAAACTGTTTCCAAATAAAAATATATATAAAAAATAGGTCTGGGAGTGTAGCCCAGAGGTAGAAGGGTTCCATCCCCAGTACCACCAAAAAAAAGTAAAAGTAACTCAACAAATAAACAACATAATGATATCCCTCAAGGCCCTCAATAAACAGAAAAAGACTAAATTCAAAGCTACTATAATATGTAAATAGTTAAAATCAGAACAGAATAAAATAGAAAACATAAAACAATATAAAAGATAAAAAAATTAAAAGTGGATTTTAAGCAGATGAGATTGATAAGCCCATAGCCAACCTAACCATAACATAGAATCAACCCAAATTTTCAAAATAAGAGATGAAAAAGAAAACATCATCACCCTTTTCAACAAATGATATTGGGAAACCTGTTTATTTGTTGTAGAAAAATGAAATTAAATCTTTCTTCTCACCCTGCACAGGAGTCAACTCAAGATGATTCAAAACCCCAGAAATTAGACCAGAGAATTTGAATTTATTATAGGAGGGCAGAAGTCCAACACTCCAAAATATAGACACAGGTACAAACTCCCTCAACATGACTCTTAAAGCTCAGGAAATTAAAACATGAATTAATAAATGGGATGACATTAAGCCAAAGATTCTCCTTCCAAAAGAAACATCAAGCCTGGTATGGTGGCGCACGCTTGTAATCCCCGCACTTGGGAGGCAGAGACAGGAGTATTGCACAGATTCAAAGCCAGCCTCTCTGGCTTAAGAGACCTTGTTTTCAAATAAAAATATAAAATAGGTCTGGGAGTGTAGCCTGGAGGTAGAAGGGTTTCCCAGAACCCCAGTACCACCAAGAGAAAGAAGGAAAGAAGGAAAGAAGGAAAGAAGGAAAGAAAGAAAGAAAGAAAGAAAGAAAGAAAGAAAGAAAGAAAGAAAGAAAGGAAGGAAGGAAGGAAGGAAACAAACATCAAGAGTTTAAAAATAAAGCTCAGAGAACAGAAGATCTTTGCCAGCTATTCCTCTGATAAAGGACTAATATCTAGAATATATAAAGAACTTCAGACACTTAATGCTAAAAAATGCAAACAAGAAATGGGAAATTGAACTAAATAGACACTTCACAAGAGATGGGATACAAATGGTCAATAAATACAAGAAAAAATGTTTAGCATCATTAGCAATCAGGGAGATTCTACACCAAGATTCCATCTAACCCCAATCAGAATATAAATCATCAAGAAGGCAAGAAATAATAAATGCTGTCAGAAATGTAAGGAAATTGGAACTCTTCTACACTGCTGGTGGGATTGCAAATTAATTTAGCCGCTATGGGGATCTGTGTGGAGATTCCTCAGAAAATTGGGAATGGATCTACCATATGATCCAGATATACCACTTCTGGGTATCTTTCCAGAGGGACTGAGATCCAAAAATTACAGTAATATATTAATATTCATGTTCATAGCACTACAAGTCACAATAGCCAAATTATGGAACTGACCTAGGTATCTATTAACAGATGAATGGATTGCAGCAGGGCATGGTGGTGCATGCTTATAATCCAAGCATTTGGGAAGCAGAGACCGGAGGATTACAGTTTGTAGACAGCCTCATCTACTTAGCGAGGTCCTTCACAATTCAGTGAGACCCTGTTTCAAAAATAAAAAAGACTAAAATGTAGGCCTGAAGGTGTAGCTTGGAGGTAGAATACCCCTGGGTTCCACCTCTAGTACTGTAAAAAAAAAAAAAAAAAAAAAAACAGATGAATGGATTACAAAATTGTGGGAAGTAACACACAATGGAATTCTACTCAGCAATGTAAAAGAACAAAATTATGTCATTCACAGGAAAATGGAAGAACCTAGAGATATTATGTCAAGTGAGATTAGCAAGCACAGAAAGTGAAGGGTCATATGTTTTTTCTAATATACAGAAACTAAGGAGTAATTAAGATAACAGATGGGCTCCAGATAATGGAGAAGAAACTTCAGTGGAGCCAGGGAGTGGCCTAGGGGAAGGGGAGGGGGAAGAGGGAGAATCAATGAAAGAATCACTTCCATTGCCATTATGTACCTGTGTGAGAAAAACAGTGTCAATCTCAATGCCCTACGTGGGGAAGAGTGTAGGCGGCAAGGTGCTGTGTAGATGTATGTCACCATCACTATGATTTACATTGTAATGTGAGACTATAATGCACCAATAAAAGTATATATAAAAAGACCACCAAAGCTTAAGAAATTTAAATAAGAATTAATAAATGGAATGGCATTAAACTAAAAAATTTCTGCTCACCAAAGGAAACTATCAAGAGTCTAAAAAGAGAGTCTATAGCATTGGAGATCTTTGCCAACTACTGGTCCTCTGATAAAGGAATAATATCTAATACAAAAAAAAACTTTAAAGACTTAACAACAAAAAATAAATAACTCAAGAAATGGGCACTAAAAGAAGATACAAATGTTCACTAAACATATGAAAAATAAATAATGAAATAATAAGTGTATGAATGCTACAGCATCTCATGCAGACCTTGAGAAAGCTCAGTCAGGGGACTCACAAGGGCATAAATCCCCCATGAAGTATGTCTAGCATTTCTAGCATTTCCTTCTTCAAAAAAATTATTTTGGGATTATTTGGATTAATATGTATAATTGGAATTTTATGTATAAGCATTATAACTAAAATTGATGGGCAGCGGCTTGTGAGAGATTCAGGCAGCAAAGTTTTGTTTTGTTTTTTTTTTTTTTCCCAAGGATAAAGTTTGGGCCAAAGATTAAGTTCAAACTGACCTTAGTTTGGGCCAATATATAAGATTAAGTTCAAGCTGGCCTTGTGATGAGACAAAGCATACTTTCTATGATTATTTAAATGTCTGGCACCCTGCCCTGAAGTCTGTTAAAGACTTTTTCTGTCCTTGAAGTTCGTGTTTGCATGACTATAAAGATTGTAACAAATCCTGAAAAAAAGAGAAGTAAGAGAGAAGCTGGAGAAGCTTCCATCAGAATAAAGTTTGAGAAACTGCCATCTGGTCTCATGTGTCAGTGTCTTCTCTCACGACCTCGACTCTCCTCTCACTAACACACGAACCTCGACTCTTGCTAGGGCTGGACCCCGGCATATGAAAATATGTTCAATATCATTATCAATTAGAGAGATGCAAATCAAAACTACACTGAAACCACAGTTTACGGTGCAGACATGGCCAAGTCCAAGAACCACACAACGCACAACCAGTCCCACAAATGGCACAGAAATGGCATCAAGAAAGCTCAATCCCAGAGATATGAATCTCTAAAGGGAGTGGACCCCAAGTTCCTGAGGAATATGCGTTTTGCCAAGAAGCACAACAAGAAGGGCCTTAAGAAAATGCTGGCCAATAATGCCATGAGCATTAATGATGAGGCCATGAGCCTGCAAGCTGAGGCCATCAAGACGCTCATGAAGCCCATGGAGTCTAAGCCCAAGATCCCCAAAGGTGCCACCCGCAAGCTTGATAGGCTTGCGCTCATTGCCCACCCCAAGCTCGGCAAGCGCATCTGTGCCGCATCACCAAAGCTCGCTGGATCAGTCGGCCAAAGGCCAAGGCTCAGTCCAAGACCCAGGATAAAGCCCCAGCCAAGGCCCAGGATAAGGCCCCAGCCAAGGCCCTGGCTAAGGCTCAAACCAGAGCCCCAGCTAAGGCCTAAACGAAGGCCCGGCCGCAGTGCCCAAGGGTGCACAGGCCTCCCTGAAGGCTGCACAGGCTCCTGCGAAGGCTGCACAGTAAAGGCCTCTGTCTGCAAAGGAGGGCAGGAGGACTGGTGATCTTGGGTTGTTTACAAATAAACCGGAGCTGTGAGGGGAAAAAAAACTACACTGAGATTCCACCTAAAGTCAGTCAGAATGACAATCATCAAGAATATAAATAACAATAAATGCTGGCAAAGACTTGGGAAAATAGGAACTCTTATACACTGTTGATGGGACTACAAATTAGTGCAGCCGCTATGGAGATCAGTGTGGAAGCACCTCAAAACACTGAGAATAAAACTAAACCACCAGTTTTGCCACTCCTGGGTATCTTTCCAAAGAAATTGAAATCAGAATATTAAAGTAATACACGCGTATCCATGTTTATAGCAGCACAATTCGCAATAGCCAAATCATGGAACCAGCCTTACTGCCCATTAACAAATTACAAAACTATAACATATACACAAATGGCATTCTATTCAACAATAAAAAAATTATGTCATTTGCAGGAAAATAGATAAACTTGGAGACTATAATGTTAAGTGAAATTAGTCAGTCACAAAATATGAAGTGTCATTTGTTTTCTTTCATATGTGGAATCTAAAGAATAATCAGGATATGAAACTGTAGGTCAGGAAGGAGAAACCCCAGTGGATTGATGGAGTTGGTCTAGTGAAGTGCGGTGGTGGGAAGGGAGAGATAGTAAAGGAAACACTTCCACAGATGCTAGGTACATGTACAAAATTATCAATGCCAATGTTAATATCATGTATGAGGAAAGGGACGAAATGGGGTGAGAGTAAGGGAAGCTCACCAAGTGCTCTGTGCATCATGTCCCAATCACTCTAAATTTTATTATGATATGAGGTAAAAATGCACCAATAAAGGTATATTTAAAAAATAACTAAGGCCATAATCAGAGGAAATATTTGCAAATGAATGACCCATCTATTAAAGAATTTTCATCCAAAATATACAAAGAATTCTCAAAAACTCAACAATCTGAAAACAATCAACCAAATTAAAACATAGGCCTTGCCAGGTGTGGTGGCGCACACTTGTAATCCCCATGCTTGGGAGGCGAAGACAGGAGAATCATGTAGGTTCAAAGCCAGCCGCACTGGCTTAAGAGACTCTGTTTCCAAATTTTTAAAAAAAGTATAAGATAGGTCTAGGAGTATAGCCCAGAGGTAGAAGGGCTTCCAGGAACCCCAGTACCACCTAATAATAATAATAATAATAATAATAATAATAATAATAATAATAAGCCAAAGACCTTAACAGAAACTTAAAGAAGACACGCAGATGGAAAACAAGCATATAACATGTTCAACATCATATGTCATCAGGAAAATGTGAATCCAAACAATGAAGTAGCACAACAAACCTATTGGAATGACCTAAATCCAGACACTGGTTGCACCGAATGCTGACAAGGCCACTGAACAACACGGTTCTCATTCATTGCTAGTGGAAATGTAAAATGATATAGCCACTTTAGAAGACAGTTTGGTAATTTTTTATGAAGCTAAACATATTCTTATCATACAACCCAGCAGTTCCACTCTTTGGAATTTAGGAAAGAGGATTTAAATCTCATGTATACACATACACATGCACATAGAAAAACTGCATTCCAAATTTCATAACTTTATTTTTTTAATTTATTTCATTGGTGCACTGTATTCATACATCATAATGGGATAAAAATAATACTTTTGTAGACATACATGCGCACATCGCTCAGTTAGCCCCTACCCGATCCCAACCTCGTACCCTTCCCATCCCCCCTTCCCAGGCTTGGCTTAGTGGTCGACATCTAGTATTATAGAAATTTATCCAATATTAATGTTGATAATCTCACATAACAGTTTCATTTGTCTGATACCAAGCTTTTGATGACTTAAGGATAACATTTCAATATTTCTTTTTGCTTTCTTTCTGACCAGAGAATATTTCTTTCTTTTTCTTTTTTAAGGTGAAACTATCATATATTTATTTATTTATTTTTCACAAAAGATCTATCCTAATATGGAATATGGACTCTAGATACCCAAAATGATCTCGAAAAAGAACAAAGCTAGAAGATGTATATTTTCTGATTTCAAACCATATAAAGCTACAATAATTGAAACAGTGTAGTACTGTTCTAAAGGCAGATATATAAACCATTGGAGTTAAATAAAAGCCTAGAGATACATTCTTCCATATATTGTCAGTTTATTGTTGACAAGGTTTCCACGAACATTTGGTGGAGGAAATAATTATATTTTAACTAAATATTGTTGAAAAATAATAATTACATGGAAAAGAATAAAATCGGACCCTTACCTAACACCATATACAAATATTTATTCAAAATAGATAAAAGACCTAAATATAAATCTTAAGACTATAAACTTTTAGGAGAAAATCTGGGTCATAAAACCTCACAACACTGAAATTGGCAGTGATGTCCTGGATATGATTTCAATGGCACAGACAACAAAAGGGTAAACAAACTCCCTAAAAAATAAAGGCATATTGTATATCCAAAGAAAATGTAAACTGAGTTAAAAGTTACTAATAGAATGGGATAAAATATTTCCAAATGCTATATCTGAAGGTATATTAGTATTCCAACTAGAAATCCTAAAAATTAACAACAATAAAAGCAAACAATACAATTTAGAGATAGGTAAAAGACTAACATAAATAATGAATCTCCACAGATAACCAATCTTAGTTGTCTGTTGGGTGGAAAATCTTGTTTCTCTGGTTCTGGTGTATGTTACCTATTTCTTCTTTGTAGTTAATCTCTTTGAGTATTTTCTCTAGTGCTGGATTTGAAGACATAAATTCCTTCAGTTTCTGTTTGTCGTGGAAGTTTCTTATTTCCCCATCTAATTTGATAGAAAGATTTGCTGGGTAGGAAATTTTTGGCTGGAAGTTGTTTTCTTTCAGAGTTTGGAATATGTTACTCCAAGCCCTTCTGACTCTCATGACTTGGTTTGGGAAGTCTGGAATGATTCTAATTGGTTTGCCTCTGAATGTCACTTGGCCCTTTGTTTTTGTTGCCTTTAAGATTCTCTGCTTGGCTTCCACATTGGTCATTTTGACAATTATGTGGTGTGGGGATCCTCTTCTCCGATCCTGTCTAAAGGGAGTTCTATAAGTTTCCTGGACCTGTGTATCAACCTCTTGCTCTATGTTTGGAAAATTTTCTGCTATTATTTCTTTGAAGATATTACTTATCCCTTTGGTTTCACCTTCTTTTCCCTCTTCTATTCCAATTATTCTTAGGTTAGCTCTCTTAAAATGGGCCCATATTTCTTCAATGTCAGATTCCTGCTGTCGGATATTTTTTTCTAAATTAGAAACTATGCGTTCATTTTTTGAATGATCTTCTAAGATCAAGATTCTATTCTCCATGTGGTCTAGTCGGTTGTTTGTACTTTGAATTGAGGCCTTTACTTCATTAATTGCATCCTTTATCTCTTTTTGACTCTCTCTGAATTCTTTTCAAACACCTCTATTATTTCTACAGTTATTTTTCTGATTTGATCTTCTAGAAATCTCTGAATTTCTGTTTCATCAGGTTCTGATGTTGTGGGGTTGTGGGCATTCATTGCTCCATTGTTTTTCCTCTTTCCCATGATTTCGGAAGTTTGTGCCTTCTCTAGGTTCTTCCCTTTGGGTCACTACGACTTCACTTAAGGTGCTCTGGATCTCGAGTCTGTGGTATCTTGGTCCCCACTACTCCTTTACTAGGTTGTATGGCAGAGTCTCAGACCCAGGGAGTCAATTGAGGCTGCTTTAGACCGTGGGGGGTGCCAGGTTGGGCATTCTCCTATGGTGTGATATCTCTGCCACCGCCACTCCCACACCGGGTCAAGTCAGTACTGGGATTTCTCCTCCAGGGCCCGCAATTTGACTCACTGTTGTTGAGTGCGCAGATGTAACTGTAGTGGACTCAGTGAATTCGCTGCTGCTGCTGCCGATGGCAATATGGCGCTGCTGCCACGCCCTTGGCCGTGAGGCTGGCGTATTTCTTCTCTGGTTTTGAGCTCCGCTCTGAGTCCCTGCAAGGTGTGCTGAGCCCAGCCCCTGGGAGCTTTAGATGCTCCCTGAGCCGAGAAATCTGCCGAATCCTGCACGGCTGTTCCACAGCGGCTCACCTCAGCTCGCTGTCCGCTGCTCCTCTCTGGAACCTGGTGGGCTGATGAGTGCTTTGGTCTGGTGCCGTCCAGTGCGTTCGCCGCTGCCGCCGGCAGTAAAACGCTGCTGCCACATCCTCAGGCGTGAGGCCAGCATATCTCTTCTGTGGCTCTGAGCTCCGTTATGAGTTCCCTTCCTCTCTGGAGCCTGATGCTGCAAAAGAAGATGGCGCCCGCCGCTCCACGCTGCGGCTCCGGCTGCAGCACTGCAGTCTGGTTTCTGGTATCTCGTTTTTCCAGCCCTCTTTTTCTCTGTCCCTTGTAATTACATTTTTTGTTTCTCTGCTGATGGTGTTTTCTGACTGTGAAAGGCACTGATTTTGTGGTAATAGAAATTGGTTGTTAGCGGGGCTCGTAAGCCCCGCTTTCCTCCGTCGCCATCTTCCTTTATAACTTTATTTATAACTATAAAAACTTGGAAACAATCAAAATGCCATTCAATAGGTAAATGGATATGCCTTATAGCATATATGTGTTCATCACTGTCTTAGTATTGTACTTTAGAAAAGAAGTCAGGTCTGCCTGCTTAAACAATTGAGAAATCCTCCCGGGAGACAGAACAAAGACTAAGTAAATTGTCTTTGCATAAAGACCTTACATTAGTTAACACACAACTGTTTTAATCTGATGATCATTTAACATTGTTCTACACACACACACATACACACACACACACACACACACACACACACACACACACACTTCCAAAAGGTTTCTTGGCAAAAAGTTGTCAAGTTTAAGAACAAGACATATCTTTTCTATGGTTTCATTAGTAAAATAAAGCCTTGAGTTTCAGAAACTAGGAAAATGACAAGAGTAGTATTGTTAACCAATTTTATGCTCTACTTTCCTTTTATTTTTTATTATTTTTCATTTTTTTGTTTTATTTCATTTTTTTATTGGTGCATTATATTCATACAACTTATTGGGGTAAAAACTTGTGTGTACAAACATGTACTCATCACTGATTTAACCACTATCCAATTCCCACCCCATTCCCTTCCTGTCCCTCCTTGCCTTGCTTGGCTTAGTGGTTGACTTCAATATGTTTAAGTACATAGTGGGTTTTAGAGATTTTTCCTCTTCCCCCCTCCTTTCTCCTCCTTTAGGTTGCCTTGTTTTTTTCTCTATAGGATTTCCTTTTTCATCTAGATTTCCTCCTATGACTCATTTCTCCTTAACTCTCACATATTAGGGAAAGCATCTAATTTCTTATTTTTTGTGACTGACTAATATCACTTAGCATAATGTCCTCCAGTTCCATCCATTTCCCTGAAAATGATGTAACTGAGTTTTTTTTGATGGCTGAGTAAAATTCCATTGTGTACATATCCCACAGTTTTGTAATCCATTCATCTGTTGATGGACATCTTGGCTGGTTCCATAGTTTGGCTATGGTGAATTGTGCAGCTATGAACATAGATACACATGCATTAGTTTGGTAGTTTGGTTTCTTTTCTTTTGGGTAGATACCCAACAGTGGTATTGCTGGATCAAATGGTAGGTTTGTTCCCATTCTTCTGATGATTCTCCATACTGTTTTCCAAAGTGGTTGCACTAATTTGCAATCCCACCAATAATATCTTAGAGTTCCCACTTCTCCACATCCTCGCCAGCATCTGTTGTTGTTTGTGTTTTGGATGATGGCCATTCTAGTTGGAGTTAGGTGAAATCTCAGGGTAGTTTTGATTTGCATCTCTCTGATTGCCAGTGATGGTGAGCATTTTTTCATGCATTTATTGGCCATTTGAATTTCTTCTTTTGTGAAGTGTCTATTTAGTTCATTTGCCCATTTTGTTATTGGATGCTTTGTTTTCTTAGTGTTGAGTTTCTTGAGTTCTCTGTATATTCTAGATATTAGTCCTCTATCGGTGGTGTAGGTGGCAAAAATCTTCTCCCATTCTGTTGGCTCTCAATTGAGATTCTTGATAGTTTCCTTTGCTGAACAGAAGCTCTCCAGTTTCATGCAATCCCATGTATAGGTTCTCCTTTTAATTTGTTGTGCCTTTGGGGTCTTGTTGAGGAAATGTTTGTCTGTGCCTATGTGTTGTAGTGTTGGACCAAGGAGATTAAAGGTCTCTGGTTTAATTTCCAAGTCTTTGACCAATCATGAGTTGACTTTTGTACAGGGTGAAAAAATGGGATTAATATCCAATTTTCTGCATATGGTTAACCAGTTTTGCCAACACCATTTGTTGAAGAGGCTATCTTTTTTCCAGTGTATGCTTTTGGCCCCTTTGTCAAAAATCAATTGGCTGAAAGTGTGTGGACTTGTTTCTGGGTCTTCTATTCTGCTCCATTGGTCTATATATCTGTTCTTTTGGTCTATATCAGCTTTTGGTTTTGTTGATTTTCTGTATTGTTTTTTATTCTCTATTTCATTAATTTCTGCTCTAATTTTAATAATTTCCCATCTTCTTCTGGCTTTGGGGTTCAATTGTTCCTGCTTTTCAAGGCTTTGAGGTGTGTCGTTGGGCTATTTATTTGAAGATTTTGTTTTTCTTATTTGAGCACTCAGTGCTATAAATTTTCCTCTTAATACTGCCTTCAAAGTGTCCCAGAGGTTTAGACATGTTGTTTATTTTCATTTGTTTCTAGAAATTTCTTGATTTCACCTCTTACATCTTCTATGACCCATTCTTCATTCAGAAATGTGGTGTTCAGTCTCCACATGTTTATGTTGTTTCTCTGGGTCTTCATATAGTTGATTTCTAGTTTCATTCCATTATGGTCTGAAATGACACAGGGAAGAATGTAGCATTTTTTTTAATTTACTAGTGCTCATTTTGTGTCCCAGGATGTGATCTATTTTGGAGAAGGTTCCGTGAGCTGCTGAGAAAAATGTAAACTCCGCTGTAGTTGGGTGAAATATTCTATATGTGTCCAACAGGTCCATTTGGTTAATGGTGTTCTTTAGTCCTGAGGCATCTTTACTGACCCTTTGTCTGGAAGATCGGTCTAATATTGTGAGAGGTGTGTTGAAGTCTCCCAGTATTATTGTGTTGGGATTTATGTGTGACTTCATGTCACAAAGAGTTTGATTTATGAAAGTAGCTGCCCCTATTTTGGGGGCATAGATGTTGATTATTGTTATTTCCTCTTGCTGGACTATTCCTTTTACCAGTAAAATGTGACCTTCTTTGTCTCTTCTAATAAGTTTGGGCTTGAAGTCTAACTTGTCTGATATCATAGTTGCTACTCCTGCTTGTCTTCGAGTTCCATTAGCATGGATTACCTTGCTCCAGCCCTTTACCTTGAGTTTGTTCCTATCTTTACTTGTAAGGTGTGTTTCTTGTAAGCAGCAGATGGATGGATTCTGGCTTTTAATCCATTTTGCCACTTTAAGTCTTTTTATTAGGGAGTTGAGGCCATTTACATTCAGTGTGATTATAGAGAGATAATTTTTAATTCCCAACATGTTTAGATCTTATTTCTGTTTGAGATACTGTTTATTCTTCTTTGCTTAGATGTCTGCTGGATGGAAATTCTTGTTTCTTTGGTTCTGGCGTGTATTACCCATTTCCTCTTTGCAGTTAATCTCCTTGAGTATTTTCTCTAGTGCTGGTTTTGAAGACATAAATTCCTTCAGTTGCTGTTTGTCATGGAAGCTTCTTATTTCCCAATCTAATTTGATGGATAGTTTTGCTGGGTAGGAAATTTTGGGCTGGAAGTTGTTTGCTTTCAGAGTTCGGAATATGTTACTCCATGCTCTTTTGGCTTTCATAACTTGGTTTGGGAAGTCTGGAGTGATTCTAATTGGTTTGCCTCTGAATGTCACGTGGCCTTTTGTTTTTGTTGCCTTTAAGATTCTCTCCTTGGCTTCCACATTAGCCATTTTGACAGTTATGTGGTGTGGGGATTCTCTTCTCTGATCCTGTCTAAAGGGAGTTCTATAAGTTTCCTGGACCTATGTTTCAACCTCTTGCTCTATGTTTGGAAAATTTTCTGCTATTACTTCCTTGAAGAGTTTATTGATCCCTTTGGTTTCACCTTCTTTTCCCTCCTCTATTCCAATTATTCTTACGTTAGCTCTCTTGAAATGGGCCAATATTTCTTCAATGTCAGATTCCTGCTGTTGGTTTTTTTCTTCTAAATTAGAAACTATGCATTCATTTTTGGAATGATCATCTTCAAGAAGTGAGATTCTATTCTCCATGTGGTCTAATCTGTTGTTTATACTTTGAATTGAGGCCTTTACTTCATTAATTGCATCCTTTATCTCTTTTTGACTCTCTCTGAATTCTTTTCGAAAGTCCTCTATTATTTCTAAAGTTATTTTCCTGATTTGATCTTCTAGAGATCTTTGGATTTCTATGTTATCAGATTCTGATGTTGTGGGGTTGTGGGCATTCACTGCTCCATTGTTATTTCTCTTTCCCATTATTTTGAAAGTTTGTGCCTTCTCTGGGTTCTTCCCTGGGTCACTACGAATTCACTTAAGATCCTCTGGATCTCAAGTCTGTGGTATCTCAGTCACCACTACTCCTTTACTGTGTTGTATCACAAAGTCTCAGACCCAGGGAGTCAATCGAGGCTGCTTAGACCGTGGGGGGTGCCAAGTTGGGTGTTCTCCAGTGGGGAGTTGTGACTATGGTATGATAGCTCTGCCACCGCCACTCCCCCACTGGGTTGTACTGCAAAAATCTCCGACCCAGGGAGACTATCTGCGCATGTCCCTGGGAGTGCAGTACTGGGATTTCTCCCCTAGGGGCCACAATTTGACTCATGGTTGTTGAGTGTGCTGATGGAGCTGTAGTGAACTCGGTGGATTCGCTGCTGCCACCCCTGGCAATATGGCACCACTGCCATGCCCGCGGCCATGATGTGGCATATTTCTTCTCTGGTTTTGAGCTCCGCTCTGAGTCCCTGCCAGGTGTGTTGTGCCCGGCCCTTGGGAACTTTAGATGTTCCCTGCACTGACAAAACTGCTGACGGCCGCCCGGCTGTTCAGCACCTGCTTGCCTCGGCTAGCTGTCCACCCCTCCTCTCTAGAACCTGGTGGCTGGTTGAGTGCATTGGTCTTCAGCCATCCAGTAAGGTGCTGCTGTTGTGTCCTCGGCCATGAGGTTGGCATAGTTCTTCTCTGGTTTTGAGCTCTGCTGAGTCCCTGCATGGTGTGCTGATCCCGGCCCTTGGGAGCTTTAGACACTCCTTGTGCCGAAGAAACTGCTGACTGCTGCCTGGCTGTTCAGCAGAGGTTCACCTCGACTCGCTGTCCACCCCTCCTCTCTGGCGCCTGGTGGCTGGTTGAGTATGTTGGTCTAAGGCCGTCCCGGTGAACTTGCCGCTGCCGCCAGCAGTAAGGTGCTACTGCTGCATCCTAGGCCATGAGGCTGGCATACCTCCTCTCTGAATTTGCTCTCTGTTCTGAGTTTCCCTCCTCTCTGGAGCCTGGTGCTGCTAGGGAAGATGTAGGCCGCGCTGCTCCTCGCCGCGGCTCCAGCTGCTTCGGCCGCTTAACGCCGCAGCTCCGGCTGCTCCACGTCGTGGCTCTGGCTGCTCCAGCCACTCCGGCCACTTTGCACTGAGGCTCCAGCTGCTCCACACAGCGGCTCTGGCCTCTCCAGCCGCTCCGGCCACTTTGTGCCGTGGCTCAGGCTGCTCCGCACCGCAGAGGGCATGGCACTTCGGGCTGGTTTCTTTCTGGAGTCTTGTTTTTCCAGGCCTCTTTTTCTCTGTCCCTTGTATTTACAGTTTTTATTTATTTGCTGGTGGTGTTTTCTGGCTCTGAAAGGCGCTGGTTTTGTGGTAATAGAGTTTGATTGTTAGCGGGACTTGTAAGTGCCACTTTCCTCCATCGCCATCTTCCCGTCTCTCCTTTTAAAACAATATAATCCTAAAAAAAAAAAATACATTAAAAATCAAGATACATGTTCAAGTCCAAGTTGGTAACTGAAGAGTTAATGCAAAAGAAGTTACTCTTGACTCTGAAGCCCTTTAGTGCCAAAAATGCAACTTAGAATCAGAAAGAAAGGAAGTAGTGATGATTGAACCCTTGTTATTTGCCATTATAATGTTTAAACCATATTTCTGGTGTGAAAAAGTCCATTTTCCAAATTACCACATCAGCAGCAAATCCCAGACAGATCATAAAAAAATGAGATTCTTTTCTAAGTCTGTCCAAATTTATCCCCATGGTGTCAATATAATTTGGTATCCTACGGGGATATTACACAATAAAATGCACAAATAAAATTAACTTGATTTATCAACATAGAAGGACCACATATTTATATATGGAGGGAGATTGGCAGTTAAAAACTCATAAATCATAAGACAAAGAGGAGCTCTAAATGTGAGCTTTTCCATCCCCTGATCCCTGCCTTGACACAGGCACATTTGTTAATGGTTTTCCATTTGGATATAAAGTAATTAGCAGGCCTATCCTACACAAATAGAAAAATTATAGAAACCTAGTATAAAATATTTGGGACAATTGTTGCCAGCATCATTTCTGAATAAGTATACACAATACTTAACACAGTGGCTTACCTAAACTACCCATTGACTTATGTGAATTTTTATATTAAAAAAAACAAAGAAAGCAGTTCAGATAAGGGTCCACTATTCATTCTCTAACTATTTTGCCATGCATCCAGTAGGACTCTGTGAGCATAATAATGAACATGTAAAATGTGATCTCTGCCTTCACAGGGCTTTGAGCAGGAGAGAAGAGAAAAGTCAATACAATTTAAAAGCTGGAGAGACCAGGTGAAACTTTATTGCAGTGACTGAGTTGCCCTATGTTGTGAGCAATATAAAGACATGGTAAAGGGATAAAGTCTTTTCATCTTTATTATAGACTAGAAAAGAAGCACAGTAGATGCTCAATATCTTTTTAAAATATATTTGAAAATATTTACATATATGTATAATATACATAGATGAAACAAGTGATAGTTTAAAAGAATATTCTTCCTTAAATTTCTAAAATTTTCTTATGTGTATGTGTGTGTGCAGAACTCAGGATTGACTCCAGGAACATTCTACCTCTGAGTGGCAGCCCCAGCTGTATTTTATTTTGTTTAGTAACAAGGTCTTGCTAAGTTATAGGGCACTGGCCTTGAACCTGTGATCCTCCTGACTCAGCCTCCCAAGTACTGAGATTTAGAGGTGTATGTCACTTCACCTATCTTTATTATTGTTATTTCTATTTATTGGTGTATTGTAATCATTGTGAGATTCAGAATGGTACATTCATCTGTGCTCATGGCATGACCTGGTCTGTTTCCCTCTCCCAGTACTACCCAGTACATGATCATGAGATTAATATATGATACATTCATACGTATATATAACATCATTTGGTTTGTTTCTTTTCTAGTATAAAATGCAATCTTCTAAAGACTTTGTGAAGCAAAAGATCTTGAGGGATGTTTTTGTTTTTGTTTGGTAATCAGTCTTAACAATATATTCAAATGTGGCCAGTCTATCCATGCACCACAGATAGGGCACATGACAATACCCAATACAGTGCAATAAACTTATCAACATTCACAAATGTTAAGTCAAGCAAAATAAAGTGTGAGCCAAGTAAGCAATGAGTAAAACATGGGCATGGAATTCCGAAGCATCCATTCCACAACTTTACTGATATTATGAGGAATTTCAGGAAAAATGGATCATGGGTCAGTTTGACTTTGGCCATCATCTAGCCATTGGTGCATTGACATGATTTCTCTTTGTAGTATGCATGCCACATATGTGTATATGTCGAGGATGGTTTATAAATGGTATATATTGCCTCTGGTGGAATTTCTGATTCATAGTCCTTTCAACTCTGCTTGTGATAATTGTTTCATCACATTAAAATTCAGAAGAATTCTCTGATTTCTTCACTCTGTCTATTAAACCACAACTCATCTCAGGTCTTAGCTTCTCAATGAGGTTCTCATCAGCCTTTTTAAAATTTTACCTTGATCATCCCATATTATCTCCTTTTCTTTGCCTTATTTTCTTTATTTTATTAGGAGTACTTATCTGCTTTCAATCTATAATTTTGTTTATTATTAAAGTTCCAGCAAGACAGGAATTTTATCTTTGTAATTAGTTGCTTTATTTCTGGCACCTAGGACAGTGCTTAGTACATAGTAGGTTTTCAAAACTTATTTGTTGAGCTGGGCATGGTGAGTTACATTTGTAATTCTAGTACTTGGGATGCTGGAAAAGGAGGATTGCACATTTGCAACCAGTCTCAGAAACTTAACAAGACACTCTAAAACTTTGTGAGATCCTGTTTCAAATAAAAAAATAAAATAGAGTTGGGGTGGGCTCAGAGGCAGAATACTCTCATTTCAATCCCTTGTACCACCAAAAGAAAAGGAAAAAAACTATTTGTTGACTGAGTATTGTCCTGGCAAAGGAAAGTCTTCAAATTGTTATAAAGTGATTATAGAGCTGGTTGTCCTCTAATATAATAGTACATTTGTACTCAGTGAATGTGAATAACTATAACCTTAATTTTTCTTTTGAACACAAAAACATATATCAGGTAGTAGTTGATTTTCCAATGATGCCAGCCTGTTCCTCTCTTTTTATCTTATCTCATGTTTTTTCTCATCACCCAAACTTTTCTCTACGTGGAGAATTCTTTCAAATTTTGTTAAGTTCCATCCCCAAGCTCTACTTCTACTGCTCTTCCTTGCCCATGTCCAAGCTGTGGCAAGATCTCCTCATCTGAACACTAATGAAGAGGCCCTTCGGTATTCCAGTCCTGAGTCATTGAACACCCAGGCCCTTTGCACACTATATATTGAAACTATTAGTTATTTTCCTATCTCCTCAACAAAATTGTAAGCTCTTGCAGGACAGGGATTGATTTATTCATCTTTTTGTGTATTCAACACAACAGGAGCTGAAGGTATAATGAAATGAACCAAGGTCAATACCCTTAGGAGGTGACATCCAGTGATTGCAATCAAGGCAGGTGGTGCAGAGGGAAATTCAGAAATTAAAGACCTGGATCCTAGTACTAATTCTGAACACAGTTTCTACATCTGTAGGATGAGAATTCAAACTCTGCAAAGGCCCCTTCCAGATCCATAAACTATAATGCATACAGCATCACTTGTAACCCAATGGAGTAGTTACATTACACTAATGTCAGGTTTTCATGCTCCATCTGCTGGTTAAATTGTAAAAAAAAAAAAAAAAACCAAAAAAAAAAAAAAAAAAAAAAACTTCAAAAGTTCAAGACTTTTTTGATATGGCAGAGGGCAGAGTGAAGGAATTAGATATGAGCAATTCTTGTCTGTGTCCAATGAAGGAAAGAATTGGGGAAAAAAACACATTTGTAAATATTAATGAGTTACCAACTCTTCGCCATCTGGCTCCAACTGGTAATGCTCTGGCCTCTCATGGCCTCCCTACTGCCACTCAGAAAGTCGGGTCTGAGTGCCCCAACTGCTTGGCTGTGGACTTTGGTGGAGCTGGTTCCACCCAGCAAGGGCTGACTGACAGCTGACAGCTTGGAGACGTCCCCACAGCTGTGCGGAACCTCACACCTCTACTGCAGTTGTTCCTGCTGCTCTTCAGGCTGTGGCACCTTACAAGCATGCCTCCAGCGTCCGCAGCCCCCACCCTCCAATGTAGCCACTGCAGGTGTCCCACCTTGCAGCCCAAGTGCAGGGACAGGAGCCCCTGACTGCATCCATGCTCACTGCAGCTCTCTCACAAGAACAGAAGCAGATGGTGGGAGAACCTTTGTTCCCACTCATCCAAACAATACATTCAAGCTCGGCTGGTAAGATCACAGGGATGCTGCTGGAGATTGACAGCTCTAAGCTGCGGCACATGCTAGAGTCCCCTGAGTCTTTCTCTCCAAGGTGGATGAAGCTGTGGCAGTTCTTCAAGCTCATCATGCTAAAAAAAGAAGCTGCCCAGAAGGTGGGTGCTGTTGCTGCTGCTGCTACCTTGTAGACAAGGGAAAACTGATCCAAGTGCCAAGTAACCCTTTATGCAATTCAATTACTTCTAACTTCAAACCTTCTAACTTCAAACCTTCTAGCTAAGGTTTGAAGAATTCCTAGCTCATCCTATGGACATCAACATCAAGAACCACAATTACAAATTTAATAGGTCATTCTGTATGAAAAGGTCAATTACAGAGTGCCTAGAATTTTTCATTTAAAAGAATATATTCTCTGGGTTCTAGTATGACCCAGACAGTGTTGACTTTTTTGAATTGTAGGTTTTGATGTTTTCCCCCTCCAAAATTGGTTTTATTTGATGTACCCAAGTCTTTAGTTTCTCAATAAAGAAAAAATCTCCATAATATTAATGAAGTAGAAAATAAATAACTGAAGAAGAAAAATAGATATTGACAACTGCATGGCTGTGGTGAAAAAGCACACCCTGTTACTTTGGGGTCACATACATACTGTGGAAGCCAACCTCAAGTCATCTCCACCTGTTAGAATTAATATCCTTGTGGAGTTCCCATGAGTATCAGGGCTGGTCTCTACGAACACCAAGAAGTCATGGTGTGCCACTTTTCAGGTTAGGATTTAAAAAGTGTCTTCTCTTATATTCTCATTCATATTCATATTAGTTCTATCTCTCTCTCCCACAGTCCCCAGTTATCATATCATACAGATATACAAGCAGCCCATGTAATAACCAGCACTTGAAAGACCATCCTGCCTCAATTCTTGAGAGTGGATCCACTATTGTTTAGGTTAAAGCTTGCCCTTATTAGAGACACTGAGCCAGAACCACCCAGCACAGCCACTTCTAATCAATTCTCATACAAAATATGATGTGATCAATGTATTTTGTTTTAAGATGCTAGGTTTTACAATTATTTGCTGACATAGATAACTAAAACACATATATACATCTAGGATTCATTCAAATATCTACTAAACACCTATATATTCAATGAATCTTATATTATTTTTAACCTGAAATTGCACACATCTCACTTCCTTGAGAATATTGATATTTTTGCCCATACATTTGGTGTTCGTCATGCATTATCTGATATACAGCTCTCATAGGAGTAAAAAATCAGAAGTAAATTTAAAATCTATGGCATATATTTTGGAGAGTTCTTGCTACTATCTATGATAGGACTATAGACCTTAAAATAGCATAGTTTGTTATCATATTATAATATGTAGATGATGGCTATAAAGTTCAGTGGAGGTCATAATCATGATCTTTTTTTTTTTTTTTTTTTTGGTGGTATTGGGGATGGAACCCAGGGGCCTTCTACCTCCAGGCTACACTCCCAGACCTATTTTATATTTTATTTGGAAACAGGGTCTCTTAAGCCAGCTGAGGCTTGCTTTGTTTTTATTTATTTATTTATTTTTATTTTTTTATTTTTTGGTGGTACTGGGGTGGGACCCAGAGGCTTTCTACCTCCGAGCTATACTCCCAGACCTATTTATACTTTATTTGGAAACAGGATCTCACTAAGTTGCTGAGAGCCTCACTAAGTAGCTGAGGCTGGCTTCGAAACTGTGCGATCCTCCTGTCTCAGCCTCCCAAGTGCAGGGATTACAAGCATGCGCCACCACGCCCAGCTCTGAGGCTGGCTTTGAACCTGCGTGATCCTCCTGTCTCAGCCTCTCAAGTGCGGGGATTACGAGCGTGCGCCACCATGCCCAGCTAATCATGATGATCTTTGTGTTTATTTTTAAACTACAAACTGGCCGTTAGAAAAATTGATCAATTCTGTAGTCATTTTTTAGGTCTGCCATTTTACCAAAGGACTGAGAAATATTAATAGACTCTCCTTTTATTTTCATTTCTACCATTAAAGTACTTGATTGTTAATGCTATGTAGATGAATAAAATACAAAAATGATAAAAGATGAATGAAGATGACAATATAAAATACTTTCAAAGTATGATTGTTATATTACCTTGCAACTTTGATAAAAGCAATTTAAGATAACATTTTCTGGTGAAATTTAGAGTCAATTCTTAAAATATTAAAAAAAACTTTATAACTAGAAAATCAACAATTCTTTACTGAATTGAAAGTATTAGAAACATATAAAAGGCATAGTTCCAAATATATTTAGTAATTTTAATTAATTTAAATATAGAGAGACCATAAAAACGATTTCTTAGCCCTCTATTATGTCTTAGGTAATGGAAACATCTTAATTCTTTTGAGACAGAAAAGATGAAGCAAATTATTTTTCAAATGTCTAACTCTTCATTAAAGTGTTCAGCGGCACTCTCACATATTGTAAAATCTGACTGGATCATTAAGCAAAGAGATATTTGTTCCATGGGGACCATCTGTTGGAATGAGGAGGGAAAAAAAAAAAGGATGGAGACCTGGCTATTGATAAAAAGACTTTCAGGTCCCTTGAGAAGTTCTCCTGGACACTCTCATAGGTTTTGATAGTCTTTTGTTCTAGAAAGTTTCACCACATGCTTGCTCACCCACCAGATACAAGTCATCTGTCTAGTGTGCTTGTTGTTGAGTAAACCAAAAGCCAATTTACCAATTTCTATATATCTAACTGAATTTTCTCTCTTTTTTTATTGCGGTACTGGGGGTAGAACCCGGGGGCATTCTACCTTCCAGCTACACCCCTAGCCCTATTTTTTATTCTTTATTTTAAAACAAAGTCTCACTGTGTTGTAAAGGGTCTCACTAAGTAGTTGAGGCTGGCCGTGAACCATGATCTGCCTGCCTCAGCCTCCCAAATCCTGGGATTATAAGCATGCACCACCACACCTTTTAATTCTACAGGCTTCATAAGCCCAGAGTTATACGATCTTCTCCAATAAAACTTCCAAAATGAATCTCTGCATTTCCAGACTTACTTGGCCTTTTTTGCTGAGCTATGTGTATACAGTTCTTAAGAGCATAAAAGTAGACTCCACTGTTTTTGTGATGAAAAGTCCCTGATTAATTTGAGAGAATAAGCTATCTGTTTCAGTCAGCATCCTCACCACTGTGATCCAAACATCTGACATGCACAACTTAGTGGAAGGAAGATTTATTTGTTTATTCATCTGGAGATTTCAGAGGTCACAGCCCATGTTTGGGTGGCCTAGCAAGCAGGAGCCAGGGTTACAGATCCTCAGGGCATCATGGTGGGAAGCAGAGAGCAAAAGGGTCAGAGAGAGATGGTCAGAGCCAGATGCTGTGGCTGAGAGGGGCCCAGGACACACACTGTATCCAGCTACCCACCCCCCAGAGACTCATCCCCTCCAGCTCTGTCTCCAAACATGGTTTTCTTCAGCAAATGAGGTCTTAGGAACATTTAAATTCAAACCATAACTCTATGTATAAATGCCCTGTTCCTTATAATTTTCTTATTGTCTCTCATTTCTTTGACTTGCACTTGCCTATTACTTTTTTTAAAGATAAAACTCTATGTCCTTGGTAATGGCAAATTGAGAAAGAGAGAGGGTATCCTCTAATAGAGAGTCTTAAAAGATAACTTCCAAGGAGCTGGTAGGGCAAGGCTATAGCTCTTACTTTGTGACATAAGTACTGAGAAGTACTTACTGCCTTCAGATACATATCTAGAGCTCACAGAATCAGACTTCCTATTTATAAATTAATTAAACTTGGTTCTTCTACTATAATCTGTATCAAAGAGGTATATCTGACAAACATACCACATAAAAGAAGATTTAATGAATAGCAGAAATGTAATTATTTACAATCATCTCCAAATGCCTATAAGGGAAATGCATCCTCAAAATATCTAAACATATGCTTACTTCTATGTATTTATACTAAGTGTGTTACTACCAGAAATGCCAAAAGATGAAATCTTTAGCTCCTGAAGTACTTATTACAGTGACTTATACACAATAGGTGCTCAATGAATATTTATTAAAAGGGTAAAGAGGGAGGGGAGAGGGGAGGAAAGAGGAAGGGAATGCACAGTGAAGTACAATGCAGCTAACAACCACATAATATAAGACAGCTGATCCTCTTCAGCTGTTCAGTCAATTTGACTCAAAAAGGATGCAATAACCTTTCTTTATGGGCTCTGCAGTGTTCAACACTATGTGGATTTACTCATTTTTAAATGCATTGTCTTCAAAGTGAGTAAATATTCATTCCTGAATGTGTGGGTGATATGGTAAAGAAGATGGGAGAATAGAGGGAAAGGTCATTCCTAACAAAGGCATTCCTAACAAAAGTCATTCCTAACAAAGCACCTGTATCTTCTCACCTCAAAAGCCTTCCAATCCTAAAGGCTAAGTAGAGAGAAACAAATGAGTTTTCTTGTTCACTTTTGGTACTTGTCAAATAAAAGTAAATATTTTCCCCAAATGTTTTGTATTCAATAATACCCAACCACAATGTGCCAAGCCCTTTCCCCTCAGTTCTTCAACCCCATGTGTATTCTAAGGGAAATTTAATCCATGTGTCTTTCATTTGCTTATGATTAAATCATAAAATGTTAAGTTTTTTAAAGGATGTTTAAGATATCTTCTGTGTCTTGCTCATAAAACTCCAGGATTTTTAAGAACATGGCATTTTGAAGAGCCAATGGCAAAAATACCCTGGATAACTAACTAGAACTTAAAACTGAACAATCTGTATAGAGAATTTGTCTCTGAATGCAGAAAAGCATGAATTTGTTCAATCACTAACAATAAAAAGAGAAAAATTCTTATAGTATTTTTACCAAATAGACCTACTTCCTTACAATACCCTTTGGGTCTTTATAATCAGGCTTGTCTACCTTGGACTGCTTGTTGTTGTTGTTGTTGTTGTTGTTGTTGTTGTTGTTGTTATTGTTGTTGTTGTTGCATATTTCAGGCTAGTCATGGTACTTAAAGTAGTCCTCAGGCAAGAGAAATAGGCTCATGATTTCCTCAAGCAATGTCATCTAATATGGTGGAAGATGAGCACTTGTCTTAGGTGATAATTTACCGATCACAGCAATGTGGTCTACTAACACTTCTAAAGTCAATGGAATTATGGAAGCCAACTAGGGAAGCTAATCAGTTAAGTTAGGGCCAGTCCTTACATTAATTGGAAATACAGCCCACACCCCACCATTCCTCTCCTCTTTTGCTGCAGGCTTTTTCTCAATGGTGGGGTTGGACTATAGACAAGGGAGACTTCCACTGTGAACCTGCATGTTTAAAATAAATACAGTGATTTGAAATAGAAAGTTGAGATTCCTTGTTCCTCATGGGGAATAACAAAGCAATAAAGCAAAACCTTGTTGACTACATCTGTAATTTAAAAAAAAGAAAGAAACAAAAACTAAAGAGCTTAAAAGCTGTTGCCCTAAAGGGACCCAGAAACAATGCTAACTCCTCCAAAGTGAGAATAAACAGAAAGTAAAAACTGAGTCTAATGTTGGAAGAGTATGCACAAAAAGAAAAAAAAAACACAGGAATAGTTTGATCGGTGTTCATTTGCCCTAGTTTGTCATTTCACACTCCCAACAAACCAGCAAATAAATGTGTCCCTCCAGCTTAATCTCAGGTGCAGCAGATCTGTCTTTAGAAGGTAAGCACCCTCCCTCGCCTTTTTCCCTGGCCTCTGAGGCTGCAATGCAGCTGAACTTCTGTCTACCCAGGAGGAGCAGGGAGAGGAGCAGCTGTGCAGATTGGCAACCATCTGGACTGAGTTGCCTGAATTCTGGTGTCTGACACAGAGGAAGCTGCAGAGACATCCGGGACGCCCTGTCCTAAACCTAGTTTCTGACCCAGACTTTGTGACACTAAATTTATTTCACCAGGAAAAAGAAGGTCTTGATTTATTCTCAATTATGTTTATCCCTATCAGGAAAAGCCTCAGATAGCCTTTTGCATGTTTAGAGGAGACTACAATTCTGAATCAAAAAAGTTAGGCAAGTCATGTGTGATGAAGCAGAAGAGTAACCCAACTACCAGGGTTGTTTAACACCACTGAACACAGTCCAGTGAAGGTCTGGCCAAAGGTCTGGCCAAATGTTTACCCCAGTCTAGGTGGAACCTGAAAGAAAAAGATATTTTATCTGAATTTGACTCTCATTTTGTACTTGAAGTTGAAAAAGAAAAAAGAAAACTCAAATTCTTTGAGCAGGAAATTGATTTTAACAAAGTTAAATTTGTTTTCTTAAAAGAAAAAGAGCTAACACAAGCTGAATTAATGGCTGCACTTTCATCCTTTTTGTCTTTTATAACATTGGTGACTCTTCTCCCAGTAGGACTTAGCCCCTAGGTTACAGCATTCTCTATTATCTCTATTCTCAGAGCTCTTCCTTTTCACAATATTCCCATTGCCATCCTGAGGGAATGAGGTCCCATTCTATACATACCTGTACCAATTCACAGCAAATATAACAGACTCGGACTTGGGGCCCTACCTATGCCCTGTGAATTTCATTTGCCCTCTTATTTTTGACAGTTTGATGTACTAAATCAGATGTATATTTCCAACATACTGATCTCTCCAGGTATTTGTTTTTGTAGTACAGGAAATTATAGTATTGGGAATTCCACCAGGATTATTTCCTCTCCAAGCTACATCCCCAGCCCACTTTTAAAATTTGTTTTATTTGTTTTAGAGCAAGTTCTCAATAGGTTTCTGAAAGTCGCACTACAGTACTGAGGCTATCCTGTGTTGCTCTTGTCTTAGCCTCCCAAGTACTGGGATTATAGGAATATGCCACCATGCCTGACTCAGCTTTCCATTTTATGGTTACCATTACTCCAGGTTTTCCCATGTATCTAATGGTCCAATTAAATGGCTGAGCTCAGTAGAGTGCAGGCATAAAGCAATTTTATTTTTCTCCTCTACTATCTTTGACTGCTCTCCTTTGAGACATTTTAGCCCAGAGAGGCACACAAGTAGTAGAAAATTCAGATCCAGAAGAAACAAAACCTTAGGATTTCAATCCCCACTTCCCACAGTACATATAAATTACTGTGATCAGAAATATGTATTTAAAGAGGTAATTAAGTTAAAATCAAGTCCCTGGTGTGGGCCCTAATTCAATATGACTGGTATTCTTATAAGCAGAAGAAATTTGGGCATAGACAAGTACAAAGGGAAGAGACCATGTGAAAAAACAGGAAGAATACAGCATCTATCAGCCATGGAGAGAGGCCTCATAAGAAACAAACCTTGCTCACCTCTCAATCTTGAACTTCTGGTCAGTATTTTAGTTTAATTACCCCCTTAGGGATCCTGTTTCCAAATACAGCCAAATTCTGAAGTCGTGGGGTTAAGTAACAATCCCTGAACACTAGGAGACACTTTGAGTTTCTCTAAAGACTCTGACCTGGTAGTGCCCTGGGGTAGACTACATGTTTTAAAGGGTCATTAAGCATCCATCCAAAGAACCAAAGAACTAAAAGTCAGTTTTCTTCTTTAGCAATACCTCATCTGAGGAATTGATTTGGGTCCCCTCACTTAATTAGGAAGGAAATTAACTGCTATCCATTCTCCATTAGGAACCTTCATACTGATTTTTAGTGGCTATACTAATTTACGTTCCCACCAACAGTGTATAAGAGTTCCTTTTTCCTGCATTCTCATCATCATTTATTGTTTTCTGTAATCTTGATGATTGCCATTCTGAATGGAGTGAGATGATATCTCAGTGTAGCTTTGATTTGATTTTTCCTTATGGCTAAGGGCGTTAAATATTTTTCATATAATTATTTGTCATTTGTATTTTTGACAAACCCAAAGACAACATCATGGTGAATGGGTAAAACTGAAAGCATTTCCTTTAAAATCAGGAACAAAAGAAGCACATATACTCTTGCCACTTCTATTCAATCTAGTATTTTAAATTTTAGCCTGAATAATTATGCAAAAGAAAGAAATAGTTTTCAAGTAGGAAAGAAACATGTCAAATTATCCCCATTGTGTATGTTATAATACTATATTTAGTATTTAGATATAGAAAACCCTAACAACTCTACCAGAACGTGTCTATATCTGATAAAGACATTTAGCAAAGTAGCATAATATAAAACCAGCATACAAAATCTAATAACTTTTCTTTGCCAATAATAAATACACTAAGAAGAAAATCAGGAACACAATTTTATTCACAATAACTTTTAAAACTAAAATAAAATGCCAAGGAGGTAAAAGACCTCCACAAGAAAAATTTCCAAATTCTGAAAAGAGAAATTGAAGACAACACTAGAAAATGGAAAGATTTCCTATGTTCATGGATAGGCAGAATGAACCATTAAAACAGTCACATTTACAAAAGTGGTATGCAGATGAAATATAATCTCCATTAAGATACTAATGGCATTCTTCACAGAACTAGAGGAAAATTTTAAAACTTACAAGAAAGCATAAAAGACCCAAAATAGTCAAAGCAATCCTGAGCAAAATGAGCAAAACTGGAGGTCTCACAATACCTGATTTAAAATTATAATACAGAGCCATAGAAACAAAAACATGATACTAACATAAAAAGAAAAACATCATAGGACAATAAAATAAAAGACATCGAGATAAACCAACACAGATACAAAGATGCCAAAAACATACATTGAAAAAATGACAGCCTTTTTTAAAAATGATGTTGAGAAAACTGGATATAAATATCTAAAATAATGAAACTAGATCCCTATCTCTTGCTCTGCTCAAAAATCAACTCAAAATGGATCAAAGACTTAGGTACAAAACCAGAAACTTTATAACTGCTAGAAGAAAATACTGAAGAACATTATGCTAAGTGAGATTAGTCAGTCACAAAAAATAAGAAATCAGAAGCTCTCCTTAATATACAGAAGTTAGGTAGAAATGGGTGATAGGAGGAGTTCTAGATGAAGAGGGAGATACTATAGATGAGCAAATAAGTTGACATAACTGAGGGGAATAGAAGGGGAGAAGAGGGAAATGCCCTAATGTACATGATGTACATTCACAAACATCAGTCAATCACTAAGCCAAACATGATACAGAGGGAGAGGAGAAGGAATGGAGTGAGAGTTGGGTAAGGTCTAATTGGGTGATGTGTGCATGTATGTTTCTACCATCGTATACTCCGTTAAGATGTATGACTACAATGCACCAATAAATTGTTGTTGGGTTGTTGTTGTTGTTGTTGTTGTTGTTGTTGTTTTGGTAGTACTGGGGATGGAACCCAGGGGCATTCTACCTTCAAGCTCTCCCACCCCCAGCCTTGTCTCTGCTTTGTCTAAGGAAATGATAATGGCCTCCTCTGGAAAATACAATGCTGATTTTCCTAAGAAGCCACCCTCAATGTCTGTCTTTGATTCTAGACCTATAGCTAGACTCAAGTCCTAGCAGAGCCACAAGGGCAAGGTGCAGTGTGTGGCCCAAGAAGAAGTGTATTATACTACAAATTCCTCTCCAGAGGAGAAGAATCTGAGATCTCAGGTGTAGTCAGTGCCCTACATCAAATCTATAAATGACTCCTATGGTTCAATGACCAATTAACTAAGAAGATATTTCTGCTCCCCTCTTTTCTATATAATCTCAATATTCAATGTATTCAATGATGGAAAAAGAATTGATAATATCAATAAACACCTTTAGTCATAAAGAAGAATAACAAGAGATATGTGGTTGTCCTAGGAAGACAGTGTGTTGGTCCCCTTCCCCGGGGTAGTGGGAGTTTCCTAATTTAACCCTGATTGGTTCTGTTCTCTTTGAGAAACTCCCTTGTCCACAGTTCTCCTTACTCTTTGGTTCTATGTGGGAGAATACCCATTTAAAGTGGGAATTGCAAACAATGTGAGATTTCCCAAATCTTTGAAGCTGCATTCTACTAGTGAATATCTTTATCTCCAAAATTCGCATTCATTTCAATTATTTATGTAAGCATTTAACCATCCATTAAAGGCTTTCTAGATCAGTGTTGTATCTGGGGAGAAAGGGATTGATTGCCTCAAATACTCAGTGAACTTTAAATCTTTTGGCTTCTCTTCCATTGTGTTCTGTGTACCAAGCACCACACACAAAATTCTTTCTTAGACACAATAAGAAGTGGCATTTTAAAGATTTTGAAGAATCAGTCCAGTGAAATTTCTTTTTTAAATAAAGTGACTCATGGGAAAGATTAAATTAAGGGTGTGGTTCGCCTATGCAAGCCAGTTAACCTCAAGGTAGCCATCATTAAGTTGAGCAGGGGGCAAGAAGGGAAATAAAAAATAAATAAGGCCAGCATGAGTCTTAATTAATTCAAGCTGCTTCAATGAATATTTTTTTCATCTAAAATAGCCTCCTTTTTTTCTTCAGACTTGTTTTGTCCTTCTCCTCAAAATCCTTACAAAATACATAACCACTAGGTTTTTTCTTCACATGTTTCTATTCAAGTATGACAGGATGAACCTTGGGTTTTGTTCAGTTATGATTAAAAGCTGGCTGCCATAGACCTAAGAACATCCATACTCTTGAGAGGAATGTAGAGAAGATCTGATACCAGCAATATAACGCTTTTATCAAGAAATCTTTCAGCAATGGCATCTAATATTTACCATTCTGCCTGTTTTTTACACAGCTTGACTTAAGCAGTATTGTTATATGTCTAAGTTTAAATCGAGTAGAATAACCCTTTTAATTAGCCAGGGGTGGTGGCACACACTTATAATCTCCACGCTTGGGAGGCAGAAACAGGAGGATCGCGCTGATTCCAAGTCAGCCTCACTGGCTTAAGAGACCCTGTTTCCAAATAAAAAATATAAAATATATAAAATAGGTTTGGGAGTGTATCCCGGAAGTAGAAGGGTTTCCAGGAACCCCAGTACCACCAAAAAAAAACCTTTTAATTAAAATAACAAAATGAGTGATGTATGCATGTATGCCTCTACCATCCTGTACCTCATTAAGATGTACGATTATGATGCACCAATAAATTTCAAGAAATATATCAGATCAAAGCAAGAAATGCATAGCAGTTAATATGTGACTACATTGTATGGTTGTGGAAGAAATCAAACATGGAGAATCTTTTTATGTGTAGTACTGGGGACTGAACCCAAAGCCTTGCACATGCTAGGCAAGTACTTTACTATTGAGCCACTTCCCCAGCCCCAACTGGGAATGTTAAACCTTATCCTGCAATATGGAATAAAGCAAATAATTTGTAACATAGAAAAAATCATTGATAATCTCATTCTTTACACTTTGAGAGTTTCTAAAATTGACTGAAATAAATTTTTAACAACCAAAAAGAAAGTCATCCATAGTAATCCCTTCTCATGCACAGGGGGTACATTTATTCTAAGACTGCCTGTGGGTCCCTGAAACTGGATAGTATGAAACTTTATATATACATAGTTTTTTCTTACATATTACCTATGATAAGGTTTAATTTATAACGTAGGCACAGTAAAAGATTATCAATAGTAACTAATAATAAAATAAGGACAATTAAAACAATGTACTAAAATAAAATTTCCAGCATCACTACCCTTGCACTTTGGAGCCATTATCAAGAAAAATAAGGGTTTCTTGAACACAATCACAGAGATACCATGACAGTTGATTTTAGAACTGAAATGTCTGCTCAGTAAATAATGAATGTGCATCATATACATGCAGTACATCCTGAAGAAATGGATGATTCATGTCCTGGGCAGAATGAACAAGGTCAGTGTGAGATGTTTAACATGCTACTCAGAATCATTTGCAATTTAAAACTTACAAATTGTTATTTCTAAAATACTCCACTTCAAATTTTTGGACCACTAATGACCATGGATAACTAAAACCACAGATAAGAGAACTACTGCATACTGACTTGTTTGTTTGTTTGTTTGTTTGTTCATTTGTATCTGGGAGGCTGGTACAGGTATTCAAGCCCTGGGTGTTTACTCCAAACTACACCCCCAGCCCTTTTTATTTATTTATTTTTAATAGGATCTTGCTAGGTTGCTGAGAGTCTGGCTAAAATGCTAAGGCTGACTTTGAATGATCTTCCTGCCTCCGCCTCCCAAGTACTGGGATTAGAGGTATATACCACCACACCCGACTTGCATACTGTTTTTGACAAACAGTGCTTATTTGATTCCATCAGCTATGGTATAACAAAGGTGGGTGAGTAGATCAATTCTTGATGTGGGAGGAAGGAAGGGAAACTGGAAGATAATTTTGTTACATAGTTTATATGGTTAAGCAGATTAAAACAGGATTTAGGAAATTCAAATTTGGAGGAAAATTATTTTTGAAATTAGAAATGGAGGAAAATTATGTGAGATTGTATAATTGCTTCAGAATAGCTTTACTGTGTCATCTATAAACTTGAATTTACAGTTGCTTCTGGGAAGTAACAATCTTAACCACATTGGGAAATGGTGAAGAAATCTCTGAAATGGCTTCAATGGCCAGTGTAAAACTAATGAGATGAGTTTTACAGGATGAGTTGGGTCCACCAAGCAAACGTGAGAGAAAGGAGAATCCTGTGAAATAAGAATAACAGTTTATAATTGGAAATGGACAATGAAAAACTGTAAGGTTTCTGAAATTACATGCATAAAGATTTATGCATTTGTGGATGGAACCATCAAGAGTTGGAGCCTCAATAATAAATTTCTAATATTATAAATTACTTTGGGTGATTTGTAAACTACTAAAAAGTATTTTTTCTCTAACCATTGAGCACTAGAGATTCACAAGGGATTTTAAGCAGATTAGTTGCTTTTATAATAGTAATTCTGATAGTATAGAAGATGTCTTAGAGAAGTTCAGGCTTTCAGAAGAGAGAACATTTATTACTATTTTGTGGGCAAGAGTTGAATCAGTGATGATAAGAATAGAGAACAGACATCAGATACATTCAGGATACTGAAAAAAATCCAATTTTAGTAAAAATAGAATATGAGTAGTAAAAGAGCCAGAAGAGTCAAGGAAGGCTGAACTTCTGATTTAGATGACTATATGGATGACAGTGGCATTAAAGGTGTGGAATATTGAGGTAAAACCAGGTAGAAAGGGGTAAATAATAGATTACTTGAGATAGGTTGATTATGTGTATGCCAATAGAGTTAATATACTAATATGCATTCCAACAGTTAGTTAATATACTAATAATATGTACACTTATGTACATATAATACATAAGTATACAGCACACACACACACACTCACAAAAATGGGGTAAGAGAAAAAATTGGGAGTCTGCAGTATGGTTGAACCCAAAGAAGAATTAGACCCTTCTAGTAGAATAGATAAAAACTGGTTTCAACAAAGTAGGAATTTGTTGGGAAAATAATATTAGAGATGATATTCTGATGTATTAATTGCAAGTAATTGTTGGCCTGTGTTCCTCGCCTTCCTCTATTCTCCTTTTATCTTCCAGAGTTCACAGGGTGCCTTTGCAACCACAACACATAACAGACATAAAAGGTAGAGAAACTAAGTCAGTCATTTTGTGAACAGTTAGTAACTATGATAAAGAATCTGATTTATGAGAAAATTGAAGGTATTGATTATAATCACATATGGTGGTTAAATGTAGGAGAGATAACTAAAGTATGCTTATTTGAAAAAAAATTTTAAATTCACTGAAATTCTGTAAAGATCCAAATTTCTAATTTTTTTTGAGACTTCCAGGAAGATGGCGACCAAGAAAAGCGGGGCTTGAGAGCCCCGCTAACGGCCGGGCATGGTGGCGCACACTTGTAATCCCCATGCTTTGGAGGCAGAGACAGGAGGATCGCGCAGGTTCGAAGCCAGCCGCGCGCGCTGGCTTAGGAGACCCTGTTTCCAAATATAAAATGTAAAAAGAGGTCTGGGAGTGTATCCCAGAGGTAGAAGGGCTTCCAGGAACCCCAGTACCACCAAAAAAAAAAAAAAGAGCCCCGCTAACAACCAATTTCCATTACCACATAATCAGCGCCTTTCATAGCCAGAAAACACCATCACCAGTGAAACAAAAAATCACCAGGCTCCAGAGAGAAAGCAGACTGAGAACAGAGCCACAGAGGAGATAATCAGCCTCACACCCGAGGACGTGGCAGACACAGCAGCAGCGCCATACTGCCGGAGGCACCGGCGAATTCACAGGACGACTACAGCAAGCCGAGGTGAGCCGCTGCAGAACAGCCAGGCGGGATTTTTCCACGCAGAGAGCATCTAAAGCTCCCAGTGGCCGAGCTCAGCACACGCTGCAGGAATTCAGAGTGGAAATCAAAACCAAGAAGAAAAACACCAGCCCCACAGCCGAGGGCGTAGCAGCGGCGCCATATTGCCACCGGTGGCAGCAGCACTGAATTCAGCGAGGCCAGTACAGCTACATCTGCGTACTCAAGAACAGTGAGTCAAATTGCGGGCCACAGAGGAGAAATCCCGGTACTGTACTCACTGGGACTTGACCCAGTGGGGGAGGGGCAGTGGCAGAGATATCACACCATAGGAGAACATGCAACCTGGCACCCCCCACAGTCTAAAGCAGCCTCTATCGACTCTCTGGGTCGGAGACTCTGTGATACAACCCAGTAAAGGAGTAGTGGGGTCTGAGATACTACTGACTCGAGATCCAGAAGACCTTAAGTGAAGTCATAGTGACCCAAGGGAAGAACCCAGAGAAGGCACAAACATCCGAAATCATGGGAAAGGGGAATAATACTGGAGCAATGAATGCTCACAACCCCACAATATCAGAACCCGATAAAACAGAAAATCAGAGATTTCTAGAAGATCAAATCAGGAAAATAACTGTAGAAATAATAGAGGTGCTTCGAAAAGAACTCAGAGAGAGCCAAAAAGAGATAAAGGATGCAATTAATGAAGTAAAGGCCTCAATTCAAAGCACAAACAACCGATTAGAACACATGGAGAAGAGAATCTCGCTCTTAGAAGATGAGCAATCCAAAAATGAACGCATAGTTTCTAATCTAGAAAAAAATATCCGACAGCAGGAATCTGATATTGAAGAAATATGGGCCCATTTTAAGAGAGCTAACCTAAGAATAATTGGAATAGAGGAGGGAAAAGAAAGTGAAACCAAAGGGATCAACAATCTCTTCAAGGAAGTAATAGCAGAAAATTTTCCAGACATAGAGCAAGAGGTCGATACACAGGTCCAGGAAACTTATAGAACTCCCTTTAGACAAGATAGGAGAAGAGGATCCCCACGCCACATAACTGTCAAAATGACCAATGTGGAAGCCAAGCAGAGAATCTTAAAGGCAACAAAAGCAAAGGGCCAAGTGACATTCAGAGGCAAACCAATTAGAATCACTCCAGACTTCCCAAACCAAGTCATGAGAGCCAGAAGGGCTTGGAGTAACATATTCCCAATTCTGAAAGAAAACAACTTCCAGCCAAAAATTTCCTACCCAGCAAAACTTTCTATCAAATTAGATGGAGAAATAAGAAGCTTCCATGACAAACAGAAACTGAAGGAATTTATGTCTTCAAAACCAGCACTAGAGAAAATACTCAAAGAGATTAACTACAAAGAAGAAATAGGTAACACACTCCAAAACTAGAGAAACAAGATTTTCCATCCAACAGACAACTAAGATTGGTTATCTGTGGAGATTCATTATTTATGTTAGTCTTTTACCTATCTCTAAAGGGTATTGTTTGCCTTTATTGTTGTTAATTTCTAGGATTTCTAGTTGGAATATTATATACCTTCAGATATAGCATTTGGAAATATTTTATCCCATTCTATTAGTAACTGTTAACTCTGTTTACCTTGTCTTTGGATATACAATTTTTTTTAGGGAGTTTGTATACTCCTCTGTTGCCTGTGCTATTGAAATCATAACCAAGAAATCACTGCCAATTTCAATGTTGTGAGGTTTAATGACCCAGATTTTCTCCTAAAAGTTTATAGTCTTAAGATTTATATTTAGGTCTATTATCTATTTTGAGTTAATATTTGTATATGGGATTAGGTAAGGGTCCAATTTTATTCTTTTCCATGTAATTATTATTTTTAACAATATTTAGTTAAAAGATTAATATTTCCACCACCATATGTTCGTGGAAACCTTGTCAAAAATAACTTGACAATATAGGGAAGAATTTAGCTCTATGCTTTTATTTAACTCCAATGGTTTATATATCTGCCTTTAGAATAGTACTACACTGTTTCAATTATTGTAGCTTTATATGGTTTGAAATCAGAAAATATATATCTTCTAGCTTTGTTCTTTTTCAAGATCGTTTTGGGTACCTAGAGTCCATATTCCATATTAGGATAGATTTTTTTTCTGAAAAATAAATATATAAATATATGATAGTTTCACCTAAAAAATAGAAAAAAAAATATTCTCTGGTCAGAAAGAAAGAAAAAAGAAATATTGAAATGTTATCTTTAAGTCATCAAAAGCTTGGTATCAGACAAATGAAACTGTTATGTGAGATTATCATTTTTAATTTTAGATAAATTGCCATAATACTAGATGTCAACTACTAAGCCAAGCATGGGAGGGAGGGATAGGGAGAGAATGGGGTGGGGATTGGGTGGGGGCTGACTGGGAAAAGTATGCATGTATGTCTACAAAATTATGTATCCTACTATGATGTATGAATACAGTGCACCAATAAAAATAAATAAATAAATAAAATAAAATAGAAAAAAACAAATTTCTTTTTTTTTTTTTTTTTTTTTGGTGGTACTGGGTTCCTGGAAGCCCTTGTACCTCCGGGCTACACTCCCAGACCTATTTTTACATTTTTATTTGGAAACAGGGTCTCCTAAGCCAGCGCACGGGGCTGGCTTCGAACCTGCGCGATCCTCCTGTTTCTGCCTCCCAAGCGCGGGGATTACAAGCGTGCGCCACCACGCCCGGCGAAAAAAACAAATTTCTAATTTTTTTAAAATGAAAACTTTTCTGAATGGATATCTTCAATTTTCACTATAAATTGAGGCAAAACAGTTACCCATTGTATTAGCTAAGAAATATAAATTATTAAATTTTTCAGTATCTGTCAATCCTCAAAAAGCACATTGACTGTCAATGAAAGATCAACTGTCTTTACTCTGAACCCTGTGTTATACTGTATACCTCCTTGGAAAAGACTGTTCATCTCTTCTAGCCCCAGTGTCTAACATATTTCCCTAACTGCAGTTGATAGGCAATAAAAATGTTTATCTCCTATAAGAAAAGACTACACTAGTGAGGTACAGATGGAGATGGCCCCATGTTCTGTGTCACTCCTCCCATCTAGGGATTCCCTTTCTTTCACATTTAGATTGACCCTCTGAATTCTATGACCAATAAGAGTTGACCTAAATAATGTACTTCAAGAGACTATAATTTAAGCTTTTGTCTGCTTGGAATGGTCTTCTTGGAAGCCAGCCTTATGTAAGAAGTCTAATTTTCTAGACACAGAGGAGGCCACATGAGAAGTCTGAAGCCTTTGATCGCTTCCACACCCCATATACACACCAAGGTCCCAACAGGAGAACTACTCATCTGAGCCCCAGCCAACATACAAAATGGTGAGAAATAATAAATCGCCATTTAATGCCACTAAATTTAGGTATGGTCTGAACAAAATAATAATTAACTAAGTCAATTTTTACCTAAGTTCTGGATTAAAAATAAAAATATTTTCTCAAAAGAATAAGCATAATTATATCATAAATGCATTTACTTGCATGCTGGTATAAACTTTAATATTATTTCTTGTTGAATATAATGCTAGTATTCATTAATTCATACATTCAATGAAAAATCATAAATTCCCTGCCACACATCAGATACTCTTCCAGGTACCTGGGTACCCAGCTCTGAACAAGACAAGAAATGTCCCTGCCTTCATGAGGAAGTTTACACTCCATTGAGGTGTGGGAAAAGCAGATAGTATATAAATAAACAGATAAGATGAAAAAAATATTTTTAGCCAAAAATAGAGCCCAGCCCCATTTCATATACCTGTAAAAGTAATATTTGAGAGGCTGATACAAGAGGATCACAAGTTCAAAACCAGCCCTGACAATTTAGCAAAGCCATTTCAAAATTTTAAAAAATAAAATAAGGTTCAGTGTATATCTCAGAGGTAGAATTAAGTTGGGTTTGATTCCCAGTACCACTAAAAAATAAATAAGACAGCATAATGTGAAAGAGAAATAGTGGGATCAGAGACCTAATTGAGATTGGAGGGTTGAAAATAAATTGCCTGGGAATAAGATTATTTGAGTGGAGGTCAGAATAACAAGAAGTAACCATCCCTGAGAAGATCTTCAGGGAACGATGAAGAGGGAAATGTTTTCCAATGAAGGGCAACAGTTGGTTCAAGTGCAGTAAAACATTTGGCTTACTGAAGGAATGAAATGCCAGTGGGGCAAGAGCTGAGTGGTTCAGAGGTACAGTGATATAATATGCTCAGAAGAGTGAGCAGGGTCTAGGAAAATCATGCAGGGGTCTTAGAAGCCACAGAAAGTAGTGTGAGCTTCATTTTATATGAAGTAAAAATAATGGAGAGTAGAAATTACAGTGATAGAGCTATCTTTGGTGGGCTTAAAATGGACCCTTGGAATAATTTACCAACTCAGAGGCCAAGAAACTATATCAAGGACTTTCTGCATTCACATGAGTGAAAGGTTACAAGTGCACACTTGTAATCCCAGCATTTGGGAGGCTGAGATTCGCAGACAGCCTCAGCTACTAAGCAAGCCCCTTTGCAACTGAGTGAGACCCTGTTTCAAAATTAGAAAGAATAAAAATTAGGGCTGGAGGTATCACTAGGAGGTAGAATGCTCCCTATCACAAAAAAAAAGAGGAAGCACCTTATGAAAGAGGTCTTAAACACACATGATTCAGGTCTTCCTTCCCCTGTGGCAGCTGCAGCAATACCAGGTGGAACACTAAAGTAAGTGAAAACAACTGTAGAAACCAAAGGAAGAGGCCAAGTCGTCTATTCTGTAGTGCTCTTGAAAACAGTAACTCATAACTTAGTATGTCAGAGCCTACAAAAAAAAAAAAAGCCTCCATTAGATCAATTGATCCTTAGAACCTCCCTGTAAGGACTGCTACGAAGGCATTATCCCATGTGATTCAAGGCCACACAACCAAGGACAAAATGTAGATTCTCTGGCTGCACTCTCTTGTTCCTCTCATTAAATCACATGGCCTAACCAAATCCTACATAAACGACTCCACAAACATATACAAAGGTTACAGAACACATGACAATTTTTTAGGAACTCATTAGAAACTACACATGAAAAAGCACCAGCAGGGTTATGGAGTGTTTTGGTAGTTCAAGAATGAACTTGCCCTTCAGAGCAGGATGTGCTAACCCTTCCCCACCTGGCCTGATGAGGTCTAAGATCTCAACACACATGAAAAGAAAATCCTGCATCACTTCAGTAGCGTAAATTTGAACTTAGAGCTGAAACCAAAACTTCAAAAGCAGCCTCTTAACTTGTCCAGGAAAGTCTTTTGTGAATTGTCTTACAATTCTTAAAAAACTCGAGAGCTAGCCATCAAGAAAGGCTATTAAGAATAACCCTTTCTCTTGTTCCTGTGTGCTCCTCGTTTTCTTCTACACTCTTCTCAATGGAATGGAACTTTATGAATAATGAGCACAAAATTACCAGAATAATGGGTCTGTAGGAAACAAACACATCCACTGTTTGGTATAACCAATATCATTTCTTGATGTTGGTCTTTCCATCTTGAACTGGGAGGGAATTCATGGTCACTTTGATTCTAAGCCTCCAGCTCTTGGACTACTCAACCAGCTGCTGGTTCCTTTGGCTTTCTTCATACAGTCAAAAACTTGGGACTACACTGCTTTGGACTGTAAGCTGGTTTAATAAATTCCTTTTTTCCATATAAATATTCTGAGAGTTCTATTACTCTAGTGAGCCCTGAGCGACCTTATGTGATAAAACAAAGATCTCTAAACTTAATACATCTGAGTTTTCTCAGGCCTACTGCTAATTCAATCTCAACCCCAAAATGGAGAAGGAAACACTAGGTGATTTCTAAAGTATTTCATATTCATTCTATAATACCGTTAGAAAATACACACAGAAAAGGTAATTATTGGAATGAAATGGGAATCCACAAATTATTACAGGTCAAAATTTGGAGAACTTAAATTTACAAATTCTCAATCCCAGGCAATTCTAGATAGCCCCACATTATGAATCCGTTTATAACAATTCTTACAAAATTATTAGCGGTTAGTTGAGTCTCTATTTTTTTATTGCCATGACTTTCTTGTCACCAGAAAGTTTGTTCCCCATCACTGGAGCATCCATGCTACAGCCCTACCTCATTGCGATGAGGGACAGATGGGTACTGGCACTTTCCACACATTTTCTCTCTCAACAATCCTATATAGTGTTATGGCCTATGTTATGCAGACAAAATTGTTGAAGCTCAGAAATTTATTGTGCTCATGAGTTGAGATTTAAAGCCAATTCCAAAGATAGAACATTTTCCCTATATCATCATTAAATACCATCATAAAAACTAGAAAAAATTGATTAATGGAAAGCACAATTTGCACTGTAAGTATCATTTTCAAAAACATTTAAGAAAATCTAATTCCCCAGTATTTCAATTCTTTGTCATTTGCTGGTGGCCCATCTGCCACTACTCCCCAAGATAATGATACTGTGTAGGTATATCTCTGTTCTTCCAATTGGAAGGTCATCAGAAACAGAGTGGTGTATGATTCATTTATATATTGACAATCTAGCACTCTGTGTGGTAAATAATAGTGTTTTATAAATTTAGGCCTGAATTGAAACATTTAAGACAAATTATTACAGAAAAAAATAATATTGAAAAGGCTCTAGCCATGATGTCCCTTTGATTCACATACTTTCCCTTTATTAATTTTGTTTATTATCTTATGAATCAAAGAAAGGTATTTTGTTAACTTGGAAAATGAACCAGGCCAAGTGAGCACCAGCAGTCTCCCTGAGCATAGTACACTAATAAGTAGTAAAAGAGAAAAGACTCTCGGTTTGATGCCTTTCCTTAAGATTTGCCTCTGAGGAAAGTGGAGCTGTTGTTCTTGCTGCTGTTTGTTGGTTGGTTTGGTTTAACTTTGGTGTGAGCAACTCAGAGTAACTCAGAGTTCCATAAATGGCATTTCATATTCTCTCTGCCTCTCTACTTTCATTATTACTTCCATCCCTAAGTGGGAGGGAAATGGGTCTTTGGCTAACTGCCAAATGTCATGTCCATGGAGACCCATTAGGAATCCTCAATGGGCCACCAGCAGTGAACCTGGCTGATGCTAGCTGGGCTAAGCAGTCAGCAGACCTACCTTCTGATGAGCTCATCCCTAAAGCTATCATGGTTCTAGCAGATGTTCAGACGTCACAGAGTTGTATCTTTCTTCTCCATCTCCAAAAATTTGCTAAGCAATGTGACACACAGTTCAAACACAGAGCTCGAGAAAGTCATGTGGGGGACCTGCTACCAGATGAGCTCTTCACACCTGATATTATACTACTATTGTTACAAATGCCTTTGGGGTAGAGATTAGGGACACAGCTGCAGGATCTGTCTGCTAGAAGAAGAATTAAGAGAGGAAGATTTATGCTGAGATCAAACTTTGCCTGCTAACATGAAGGGAAATTTTCATTATAGTGAATGAATCATAGCTACTCTGAAAGAGCTAAATTGACAGTTTCAATGTCCAACACTCCTTTTCTATCCTCAAGCAAGGCATTATCTAAGATGCTAGTTGTCAAAACAATTGTTAAAATTTCCCCAAACAATTCTTTCCTTCTTGAGAAATAAGATAATTCATGCATTCTGGGGAAAAGATCTGGCATGTCTCATAGGAATTAAGATACAGTATCAAGCTTTGGTTGCCTTAGATTGGAGCATGTAAACACCTTGCCAAAATGTGCTGACGTAAGCCAATCATCTCATGATAACTTCATACCATTGCAGAATTGGAATGTATGTGCATTATAAATATATACATATCCTATCTATGCATATACATATACATAATCATCTTAAATATAGAAATTAGAAACTAAAAAGTTCTATGTTTAAATCCCAATTCCTGTTCACCTATATAATTATTTTCTAGGCACTTTGCTCTGGCTCAAGTGGAAAAATTTATGTATTTCTAGTTTTTTTTATCTTCAATGAATATTTCTCAAACATACATTATCAAGATTTTTAAAACAAGAAACAATCAGCCGGGCGTGGTAGTGCACACTTCTAATCCCAGCATTTGGGAGGCTAAGTAAGACCAGAGGATTGCGGTTTGTGGACAGCCTCAGCTACTTAGTGAGGCTGTCCCTCACTTTGCAACTCAGTGAGACTCGGTTTCAAAATAAAGAATAAAAAATAGGGCAGGGGGTGTAGCTCAGAGGTCAAATGCCCCTGGGTTCCATCCCCACACCTGCAAAAAAAAAAAAAAAAAAAAAAAAAGAAAGAAAGAAAACAAGAAACAATCAAACACTACTGCAATGTATAACTTAGAGATTATATAACTGTGAAAAACATATAATATTTAGCTGGGCTTGATGGTGCACACTTATAATCCCAGAATTTGGGAGGCTGAGACAGAAGGACTACAGTTCGAGGACAGCCTCAGCTACTTATTGAGGCCCTTTGCAACTCAGTGAGACCCTGTTCCAAAATAAAAAATATAAACTAGACCTGGGGTATAGCTCAGAGGTAGAATGCCCTGGGTTCCATCCCAAGTACTGCAAAGAAAAAAATAATATTTAGAAGAATATTTCATTTTGATAGATACAATAAATGAGGTACAAATCAACTGCATACATCCAGTTAGACATGTGTTGACTAACATAAAAATCTCTTCTTCAACAACAGTAAAAAATATGTAGGTAGTGTATTGTTTGGGGGTTATATCTCTGATGATTTCCATTCTTGGTTTTATGACATCCCAATGAGTTTCCAAAGTTTATAGTATGTTACAAGTTTTTCAAACAAACTATGGGATTATACTTGAAAAAATCACGTAGACTCTATAGTACTAAAATGGAATATGTAGGCTAGATAGTCTAGTTGGGGAAAGTTTTACAAAGTCAGGAAATTTCTGAAGGGTTAGAAATGCTGGACTAGAAACTGAGGGTATGTATAATTTAAGTCTACACATTTAAACAAGAAAAATCCACCAATAGTGTCACTGCGTAGACTAAATAGCCTATTATTTTAGGTTAAAAGTACCTTCAATTTTAAATATGACTCCTAACACATTTTCTTTTTATTTAAGTAGAGTGATTTCCTTTTAAGTGGAGGTAGTTGCATCTTTACATCTATTTAAAAATGTAATTATATAGAAACATAATACAGTACAGCTGGAAAATAAACTGCCTATTTTTTCTCTTCCTAGACAAGGTCACACTGCTGAGCATACTCATGTTAAGTGTGATACAGAAGTTAAGCTATAAATCCAATGAAATGGAAGATTCTAGCACCCAAGACACAAGCAAGGCCAAGTGTCAAAGGCACTCACACTCAATTCCCTCTGTTTCATTTAAAAACTCTCAGTCCTTATTAACAAATAGTCCCTCTCTGAGGGGAAAATTTTAGTATTTTATAGACCAGATAAACAAAAGACACTGTCATTTTTAAACCAAAACATATTTAAGGGAAAAATGTAAGTGAAACTAATTTGCTACATATGTTTTATACATACAGTACATAAGGGGGTTTCTCCAATGCCATATGGAAAGCATCTGAACTTGTAAGACAATGACCTTCATAAATCACTCTAGGCTCCAACTCCAAATTATGTCTTGTTCCCTCACTCATGGGATAGTCACTATATCTCATATAAATTCATTATGTTATATGTGTACAATAATCTATCTCTACCTTTATAAGGAATGATGTCATAACACACAAGCAAGGCTTTCCAAAAAAAGGAAGAAGAGGCTCTCCCACCAGATGGGCCGGCCTGTACTACAGCTTCTCCAAACACAGAATGCAGCCTATCCCTGTTCCTTGAAGAAAAAAGCAAATTGATAGAGAAAGCAATGAGAAATCTAAGAACAAGATGGTTTCTGAGCCTTCCTGGTTTCCTCTTCCAAAGTAAACATAAAATGAAGTAGCTTAACATATTTTCACATACTTTCCTATATTCTCCATTTACACCCATTATGAAGCAAATATACAGTCTGACTAGTTATTTTTAATGTATGCTAAATCATCAGCTATAATTATTTCAAGCTTTACCTTAACAAATATTTTGCCATAACAAAGGATCATATTAAGAGAAAGGCAAATTTCACCATGATTGATGGAACTAGAAAAGGAAATAGATATATCCCACCCTCTAGCAACTTTTTCCATAAATGCTGCCCCTTATCACTTCCTTCCTGATCCAATCTTTCTTTTACTTTCTGTATTCAGAGAATGCAGATTTATCTGTCCTCTTAACTCACCATTTGGGAAAATGAGCACTGAGAAAAGACGAATACAGGGTCTCAGTCCTTCCCTATGCACATTCAAGTTCTTAAATCTGTAACCTGAAAGGAAAACCACAAGAAACCATAAGTAAACCAAGAGGACCATTTTTCAGTCTTTGAAATTGTCTCTCTTTTCTTACTTATAGTGTTTTCTTTCACTCTAGGTCAAGGATCAAGGATGTAACATCAAGGAATGAAAAGGCCATAATGAACACATGTTGAAAAAATTAAATGAACATTAACCACTAGAATGAAAAGTTGTTATCAAAATGACAATCTGGAGAAATTATGCCTCATCTAAAGTTGGAAGCTCTGAGGAAAAAAATAGTTGCATTTCAGAATTCTGAGAATTAAAATGGGACACCTGATGGAACCATGTACAGGGTAAAAAAAACTGTGTCTACAGGCTTTTTCAGGCTGGTGGGGTTAGAGGGAAAGATCAAACATCTGGCCTAAAAGTTAAGATCTACTGGAGAAAAAAAGTACAGCTGGAAATATAGGTTTCAAGTCAACTCTAATTGTTATATAATACTATATGTTGTTCTAAATATTATAAATGAATCTGAGACGAATGTCAAAGCAGGAGACTATAAAAATACCTATATTATGTATGACCCCCATTGTTAATACTCAGATTTTTCATGAAACTATGATTAGTAGGATATGAGTAGGAGGAGCAGGTTGTAAATTTGTAGTATCATTTTTTAAATACTGTGATAAAGACCATTACATGATTAGATATAGAATGTCCCCTCAAGTGATCATGTATTAGTCTTCAGAATAATTAAACTTTGAGGATTATAATCTCATCAGTAGATAAATCAGTTTTAGTGGATATACCCAGGCTGGTGGAGTGAGGCTGGAGAAGGTGGGTCCTTGGGGGTGCAGCCTCCGGGAATGTGCTTTTGCCTTTGGATCCCCTTATTTGCTTACTCTCTGCTTCCGGCTCCATGATATAAGATTGGACCATTACATGAATATGTATATTTCATAACTAATCCCATATTTCATTTAACTCCCAAAAGTTGCCACCATTTTTAACCACTTGATAAAATTCCTGCATTTTTTTCATTTCTGACTATGAGGGACTAAAAGGGTTTAGAATTCTTATACTATAAATAACTAGAAATCTAGACAAAATGTCAAGCAGCTGTTTTCAGACATAGTAATATAGGACTGTAATCCATCAGAAAGAAGAAATTAATGTGGCAATCCTACAGATGCCCCAGCTTCTGTCTGCAGACAATTTTAGGCCATTGACTAGAGAGACAGAATGCAAACAGAGCCTGGAAGACTTGCTGAGTTAAGGAGAGCAGTATCAAAGTTCAAGGAGGCAAAATGCCTAGAATTTGTGGAGCAGTACTATAGATGAAGAAAAAATTCTAGAAATCTACATTAGAGTTTCATGAAACTTTGGCTGAATCAAAAATTTGCATGCCTGGAATAAAATAACATGATGCTAAAGAGAAAATAATTGCCAGGAAATTTTATATCAAATAGTTCTTAGAGTACATAGAGCTGATAAAGGTTTCACAATTCAAATTAAAAAAAAACATTATATACACAGATAATTGAGTAAAGACTTTTACAGGGCTTGGTCTCAGTATAGGAGGATTAATTTACCTAGCCCTAGAATAAAGGTGACTCTATACTTTCCTCACAGAGTTGTTAAAATTAGCCTTGAAATAAAGATCAATTTAATCCATTGGTACCTTAAGTGTATGTCAAAAAGTTTTAAAATATTTAGACATTGAACCAAAATCAATTATTAAGCAATAAAAGTCTTTACATTATCTGGCATTAAAAATTTTAGGTGTGCAAAAAAAGTTTTCTAGGGATATGATCCATCACAAAGAAAAAAATCAATCAATAGAAGTAGAAATGACAGAAAATGCAGGCAATACACTTAGAATGGCTATTTTCTATTAGCTCAATATGCTCATGATTATAAAGAAATTGTGGATGCAATAAGAGAATTTTAATGTGCAAAACATATAGTTATAAAAGCACAGCCAGGCATGGTGGCACACGCTTGTAATCCCAACATTCAGGAGGTGGAGACCTGAGGATCACAGTTCCGGGACAGCCTCAGATACTTAGAGAGGCCCTTGGAAACTCAGTGAGAGTCTGTTCCAAAAATAAAAAGACTAAAAAGTAGGGCTGGAGGTGTAGCTAGGAAGTACAATACCTCTGGGTCCCATCCCCAGTAACACACACACACACACACACACACACACACACACACACACACACACACAGTATCTAACATTAGAATCCCATTGGATAGGATCAAAAAGAAATTAGACATCAGAACAAAAGGTCAGTAAATTTGGAGATGTAACCATAGAAATTATGCAAATGAAATACATGGGGAAAAAAAGGCTAAGAAAACTGAACAGGACTTCAGTTACCCAAGTACAATATCAAACATTTTAACCTCTGAATAACTGAGGTTCATAAAAGAAACAGAAAAGAAAAATGAAGAAATAATGACTAAAATTTTCTTTCAAATTTAATGAAAACTATAAATGTTCAAATTCTAAAACTTGATAACTCCAAAACAAAATAAACATGAGGAAAATTAAGATACAAAAGAAAATTATTGAAATCCATTGCATAATGGGACAATTTTTAAATCAGCAGGAAAAAAAGAAAAAGTGCTTGCTACAGAGAGAAAAATTAAAAATTTAACCAACTTTTCATTATAAACTATGCATACCAGAAGACAGTGGAATGGCATATTTAAAGTGCCAGAGTGGGGGAATCAATGTGAAATTATATATTCAGCAAACAGAACCTGAGAAAAGTTTCTACTAGAAAATCTATAATGACAGAAATTGTGAGTGGGTATTCTTTGGACAAAAGGAAATAATAACAAATGAAAACATGTATCCACACACATGAATGAAGGAGGCTGGGAATGACCATTAGGTGGATAAATATTTTTAAAACCTTTTTTTATATTTTAAAATTAACTGATTGTATAAGAAAAAAAAGAATGGAAATATATTGTATCCAGATTTGGTGATGCATGACTGTAATCTCAGCACTTGAGAGGCTGAGACAGGAGGATCTCATATTTGAGACCAGACTCAAAATAAAAAACAAAGAAATAACATAGGGCCAGGGATGTAGCTCAGAGGCAAAATGTCTCTGAGTTCAATCCCAAGTACCAAAAAGAAAATTGCACTGTGCTGTTTTTATGTAGAAATAATAGAATGAAACCAGTAAAAGTTAAGCATATTGTTATAAATTTCCTCCATCATATATAAAATGATTAAATATTTCAGAGGTAAACTATAACTTAAATATATATTAGATACCTTGAACAACTGCAAAGAGCTTAAAAGTACTGAGATATAGTCCAAATGAAAATAATTAATATAAACTCAATAAATAAATGGAGCAACAAAATAAGCAGAATACTAAAATCCCAAACATAAATAAATCATAAAAAGTAAGGGAAAGTAACAAAAGATATAAGAATTAGAATAAACAGAAACCAAATAAGGTGGGTTATTTAAATGCAATATCAATAATTCCATTAAGTATAAATATTCTAAACTCTTTAATTAAAAGACATATTTTTTAGATTAGGTTAAAAAAGGAGATTCAACTGTGTGCTATCTGTTATGGTCTAGATGTAGAATATCCACCAAAACTTCATTGTGTTAGGTAGCCTAGTAATAGCCACAAGTGTAATCACTAGATCATGAGGGCTCTGATTTTATCAGTGGATTGATCCACTATTGGGCTAATAATGTGAATTAATTTACTGGGTGGTAACTGTAAGGAGGTAGACATGGTTGCAGGAACACATTAGTATGAGTATCCTTAGGACAATATCTGACCATGGTCCCTTCCTCTCTCTCTGGTTCTTGGCTGCCATGAACTGAGAAGCTTTCCTTTGTCATACCCTGCCTTGATCCTAACAGACAATGAACTAAGCCTCTAAAACCATGAGCCAAAATAAATCTTTCATCTTCTATGTTGTTTTTGTCAGGTAATTTGGTCATAGAGATGAGAAGCTGACTCACATACTATCTACAAAAACAAAAACTACCCACTTTAAATACAAAGACACATCCAATCTGAAATTAAAGAAATAAAAGTTAATATATAATACACATTAGTCATGAGAAAACTGCAGTGGCTATATTCACATCAAACAAAATAGACTTCATAATAAGGAATATGATCAGTTACAAAGAGAAGCATTTCATTATGATAAAGAAACCTATTCAGCTAGATGACACTTCAGCAGCTAAAACAAGTAGAAAATCAGTAGTGAATTCCTTCTCAGCCTTTTGACTGAAATCAAGTGAAATTCAATAGTGATACCAGTTACTGATATCTTCAATTCAACATTTTGAATTGTTATTTATTTCATCTCCTTTTACCATTTTCTTTACTTCACAAATTATTCTCTCAACTGTCTATTTTTTCCATGGCTAATTTATGTCTATCACCTTCTTTTTCAGTCAAAATAAGCTTAAAACTTTTTGGCCCTAAAATAAACTTTCTTTCTTTGTCTTTCTTCCCCTTCTCTTTCCTTCACTTTTGCAATCCAGTTTTCTGAAAGTAATATTCCCTCAGGACTCTCAGCCACCTTTTGCTATTTAGACAAAAAGCAGGCTCTTTTATGAGGGTACCCAGCAGTTTCAGCAGGAGTGAGCAGTCTAGCAGCATCCAGCTGCCAAAAAAGACAAAATATTTTTTTTCTGATGAAGCTAATTGCAGTTCCAATTAGATACTACCAGCTAGTTCCCTCTCTTTTATTAAAAATTCATAACACTGAAAAAACTGTTTTCACTATTATAACTGACAGCTTAGTCAACTTATTGATATTGCTGTAATTATCTAAAGAGAGTTTCATTTCTTGGATACTGAATCAGAAAAAAAAAATTAAATCTCAGGTCCAGAAGGATAATTTCAGATTCAATCTAGCTCAAGTTTTCAGTCTTGAACTTTGACTTATATAATTTCCACCCTCATCCCCATCAAATCTTTATGGAAATCACCGTATTATTCCAACATCTGAATTTAGATTGATAAGTCCAATGACTGATTTTCAACCCACTTGCTATTTGGTCTCTTTCATCACTTTGACAGCACCCAATTCTCAAGTACAGGTCTCCATTAGCAGAGAAAGATATATCACAAAGCTAATGAAGTTTAAGATTCAATGCCCTTCACTTTTTAAATTTTATTTATTTTTTATTGGTGCATTGTAATAATACATCACAATGGAATACAAGACTTGAGAGGATATATAAGCACACATCATCCAATTAGCCCTCATCCAATCCCCATCCCATTCCCTCACCCTCCCTTGATCCCATACTTGATTGGTGATTATCTTTGATACATTTGTTTACATACCTCCTAAGTTTTAAAGAGGTTTCATCCTCCCCCATCCCATGCCCTCTGATTGGTCACCTTAGTTGCTTCACTATAGGACCCTTTCTATAACTCGACCTCCTCTTGTTACCCCTTTCCTCCTAGTTATTGCTAATTAGGGGAAGCAACTAGTTTTTATTTTCTGTGATATTTCTCTGTGCATGCCGCATTGCAAGTTCTGATCCCACTCTTGACGGCCCCAGTAGTGGCCTGGCTACCCAGAGGACTCTGATCCCAATCTCACTGGCTCAAGCATCGGCTTTGCCTCATGGTAGGCCCTGATTCTGGCCTCACTGGCCCCCGCACTGGCCTAACCCCTCAGCTGATTGCCCTTCACTTTTACAGGACCTTTCTAACACACTTGGGAAGGAACCATTACTATGTTCATGTAATCATATTATTTAAATTTAAAATAGTAAGATATTTAACCTTGATTGATGTACACTACTGTCTCTATCCCTTGATCCCCAGTCCATCACACTTTGTATTAGTTGGCATTTTAATGGCATCAGCACTGTGGAGATCTAACCAAGGAGAAGCTGAGTTGGCAATACGTTTAGTTTAAATTTAGAGAGAGAGATTTTATATGGTTAGCAATCATTTTATTAGATATTTAGGTAGTTGCTAAAAAGATTTCATAGAGCAATAAGTGGCAGAGATAGGATGGGGAAAAAGGACTATCAGACTCAACCGCTAAGATCCCAATAAAACATTATATTACTTTCACCTGTTTTGTGGTTCATCATCAGGCCCCAAATTCCTCAGCTTAGTCTGTCCACAGCCATTCACTAATATTTCATAGTCTCTTCTCAGTCACTTTCAATGTGACACATTTCTTTTCTTTGCTCTAGGCTTCGACACTTTTCCAGTCTCCTCCCCGATTGCTATCCTGGTATTCACTGCACTCCGAGAAAATCCTGTATCTGTGCTAGAACTTTCCTCACACTCTTTCCCCATCCTGAAATGGTCTTGTTCAATCACATCCACATTCACTTTTATTAATTTTCTGATGATGTAACAATAAAAATACATTTCCAGAAATTAACATTTAATAACATACCACTACGATTTAGAAAATATTTAGGGGTGGTAAATTGGCTCAAACCACCCCCCCATGCCATTCTGGCATGGTGCTGTAACTATCTAATGTATTTCTTTTTCTCTATTTTTCTGTTTTTCTGGAGGGGGGGTTGTATCTTTGGGAAGTTTTCAGGAAATTTTTCCCAGGGGTCTAACAAAGATCTCTGGGGACAGTTTCCCAAACCCATATTCCACAAATATTTGGCACCCATGTGAGGCTATCTGTCTAGCCAAAGGTGACTCCAGCCATGGTGGCCCCAAAGCCACTGCATCTTGAAGGTCAGTAAACCTCCCAAAAACAGGACCAGATCCTGACAGATGACTGGATTGCCAACACCAACAGGCTCTCTGGAACCTTGGAGACCCCCCTGCCATGGACTAGCTATGGCAGAATCTCCAGGGGAGCAGGAACATTCCCCATTAAATAGTGTAGACATGATAGGCCCAATGAGTGTCCATCCATTCTGCCCACATCACAGATGGGACACTTTTAAAAGCCCTATACAAAGTTAAATCTAAAGAGAAAGGTCCATGGCCCACCTTCAGAAAACTCCCCAAAAGGAGACACTAGCCAGCACCCAATTCTAAATAGCAGTGAGTTTTTTTCCTGGCAATGAGAAACAGGTTCTAGGGAGCTAAGCTAAAGGAGGATAAATGGATAGAGAAAGCTCCCCAAACAGGAGACACCAGCCAGCACCCATTTCTAAAATGGTAGTGAGTTTTTTTTCTGTAGTTTGAAACAGGTTCTAGGGAGATAAGCTAGCTTGTTTTTTTTTAGCAGAAGGGTCTAGGAAGCTTGGCCATTAGCAACTGTGGCCACATGCACCCTGTTGGTCTGAGAACTATGGCAGTTGGTAGTCCCCAGGAGCTAATGGAAGCATAAATGGGTAAGCTTCTCCAAGAGCTCAAGAAAAAGCCAAAGTCAAAATTTCAACCAAATAATAGGCAGGCCTGCTAGGTGAAAGGCCGCACCCAGGAGGCATTGTCTGGCATTCACCCTCAGGGGAGGAAGCTCAGGAGGAGGTCACGCCCAACTGCTGGTGGCTCAAGATCCTTAGGCCCCTCAGAAATTGAAAAATATTTTCAGGGAAGAAAATTAATAAGGTTTTGTTGAAAATGGCAATATTTTCAGCTAGAAAACCTCATTGAGAGAAAGGACAGGCACAGCGGAAGTTTGGTTGCAAGGCAGAAGGGAGGTGACTACACCTTCAAGTTTGCACTGGCTTTCTGGTGGACAGTGACACCATTTCACTGCTCCATGTGGTACTAGCTGGATGGCCCCAGCTGAGCCACTAGCTTTAGGGGTACAGGGAACTTCATCTGGACAGAGAAAGGCCACACAGACTTATCTCTGTCTTAAATGGGATTCTAGCAATATCCTAAATGCTAGGGTAATTAATTGGTTTTTGAGTGGGAAGCTCTGGGAAGGGTGGATGACCCTGCCCAGACAGGCCACTAAAACCACATCCTTTCTCTCTCAAGAGGGATCCCAGCAATCCAGAGTGAGTGACGGATCTCCATTCACATGTGTTCTCCAAAACTGGGGAAAATTTGATCCCAAAATGCCAAAGAAAGATCTCATTTTTTTTCTGCACCCAAGTATGGCCACAGTATGCACTGGGGGATGGAGACACATGGCCCTGTCAGGGAGGTTTAAATTATAACACTATTTGGCAACTAAATCTATTTTGTAAAAAGGAGGAAAGATAGATGGAAGTAGCTTATCTTCAGCTGTTCTTTAACTTCAGAGACCACCCAGATTTTTTTTTAATGATTGCAGGGTTGAGAGAATTTTGGCAGCCTTGGCTAGAGTAGTGTGGGAAGGGAGAATTTAGAATTCAATCTGTCCATACCATCTGTCCATAGTTTTCTTTTACAGGCTGAGTTTAAGGCTACATCACCAACTCAAACAATAGGTGTTGGCATTCTTAAATCTTTACCCAGTAGGACGGGAAACCATCTTCAGACAAAGTTTACTACTGCATGCTGCCAATTCGGTTTAACAGGGACTTGAAAAGGGAAAGACAGATAGACAAAAGCCATAAAAGGACTCTGGCCAAGTACAGATGCCTAGGCTCAAGTTTGTTCAAGTTTGTTTAAGGGTGGAAAGCAAGGGCATCTCTGGAGTAAATGCTCTCAACCAGGAGGCCAAAAAGGCCCTCAGAGGCCTGGCTCACAGTGCAAAGGGGGACCATTAAATGGCTGAGTGCCCCCAGTTCCATAAGGAACTGGCATCTCCAGACCTAGGTTCCCAGTGAGTCCTCCCAATTCCCACCACCTGAATTAAGAAAAAAAGAAAAAAAGCCTTAGGTGATCACAGTGAGATCCCAGAGGCTATATCTAAGGCATTGTCCTTCTTTCCCGGCTCAAGGTCCAAAAACTTAGCCAGAGTTGGGGGCTTATCAGGCTAGCTCTAAACCATCTCTTTACTCAAGATTCAGCCTGCGATGTCCAGGGTGACCTTCCATTCTCCCATTCATAGCCATACCAGAGATTTCAGCTCCCCTGCTAACAATAAGACATAATGTCAGGAAACAAAAGGTTTTTTTTTGTTTTGTTTTGTTTTGTTTTGTTTTGTTTTTTGTTTTTGCTGGCGCACTAAAGTTATTGCTCAAAGATATATATTTTTTAATCTCAATCAGTCTTAGTTAAACTGGTAACTTCAGAAAAATTGTCCAATTAGACTCCTGTGAGGTGTGATTAAATAAAGTTATTTCCTTCTTTGTTTTAAGACACTCATTAAGCTTATATGATGTTGTGGTTTTCTGTGGTAATTTATAATATAGTTTTTAAGGTGTGTGATTAAATATAATATGCATTGTATTTAATTTTATTCCTTTTGCAAAATTAAGGTTTTAAGGTGATAGTGGTATTTATCTAATGTCTTAATTTCCCATGTGATCTATAGTTCAATTATTAAGTTAGGAAAATGCAAAATGCAATGCTTTAAAGTGCTCTTAACTTCATAAGGTTTAAAGTAACACTTAAGTCTTTTAAATGGGTTTTTTAAAATTGCTGGTATCTAAACAACATTATAAAATGGTATTGGTTTTTTGGTTTAGCTCGTATGTAACAACAATAGATATAAGGCATGTGCTGGCATAAAGGGTTTTTTTTTAATAACAAAAGGAAATTGTGTGAGACTAAGAAAGCACATTGTAAGGCTTATCCTAAGATTGTCCCAAATGGAAAACAAAGGATCAGAATAAAAATCAGAGGGTTCAAGTAAGGTATAAAGCATTTAAAGCAAATTGTAAAGTGTTTGTGGTACATTTGTTTGCATATGTGAAGATGGTTCTAATAGTTAAGAGGAAATAGGTTTCTAGTAAGCCTACCTCTCTTTAGACCTCTGGAGGCCATTTTATTTAAACTTATGTTTGGTCCATAGTTTCTAAATTATGTGGTTACAGTTGTCTTCAACAAAGTTAAAACCATTAAGTTCCAGGATTATACAGGCACTCAAATTTGTATCTTTTTACTTTTCCTCATCTTACTCATTTTTCTAGATTAATTAAACAATGAGGCAGTCAATTTTTGGTCTTTTTCCAATTGGTACATGTTCAATTGCTAATGAATCTTACAGCCTCTAGCTACAGCAATGACACAATGGCAATAAAAAATTCCTTAATATTACAGTGCTGGGCAAATCATAATTCTCCCATAGGACTGGTAAGATGGATAAAAGATTCAAAAACAATATTTTCTCTTACAACTCAACAGTCGAGATTTAAAAATTTAACAGATCAATCAAAGCCTTCTAACACCAATTTTTCTATTATCTTACCTCAAGCCACTATACTAGATACCTACAAGTGCATTAAAATACAAAAACAGTATCCTAATGATATACCACATAAGGAATCTTCTAAAATATTTATTCAAATTACCCCAAAGCCTCTTTCAGGTCTCCACAGTACTAACTTTTGGGTTCACATGACACAAAATATACTAAATACATCCCACTTCTGTGTGTTTCAGCCTAAGTCAGCAAAACAGGTTTTAATTTCTCATTTAAGTGCTATGTTTAGGTTTTCATGGTTAACCTGTATTGTGAGTGTCATCTCATAGGGTCGAAGCTTTCAGACATCAGATGGTGGTATGAGCACACAAGAGGAACATCTATTAAAGCCCTTTGGATGGTCATAGATGCACATGGCATGGGCCCATCTGATTCCCCCATGCCAACTACATGCATGAATGTTACCCTAAAGCTGGGGCCCCCAACTTCGTCCCTGTTCAGCTCGAAGCAGTTTATGACTGATTCAACATCCTTATTCCTTTGCTAAGGGGTACATTCATGTGATAGAAATGAGGGAAAATTTGATGGAAAATTAGCTCATGTTAAATGTTTGTATAATTGTAAAAGTCAAAATGTATTTTCTGTATCTACCTTTGGCCTAACATGTGTCAGGAAGTTACTAGACAGAGGGGGAAATGTACCAGTATTGGGAATGACTTAGGATGATTTGAGAAAGCTCTGATTATTAATAGATATATTTCAGAAATAATTGTGTCTAAATGGCAGACCTGGAGAAAGGCTTGGCTTTGGTCAGGAATCAAACAGCTATTGAAACTTAGATTGACTTAGCTAAAAGTAATTAGCAAGTCAATAGGAGAGGGGAACTAGGCCTTTCTCTGTCTAAAGAGAAAACTACATGATTAGATAAGCTAGCTAGGATGGGAGGAGGGGTCGACCTTTGTAAAAGGAGACACCTTGCCACACCTTGCTGGGGAGGAACATAATAGGGACATTTACTAGGTTTACTATGCCAGAATTTCATAAACAAGATGGAGGTCATGGGTATAAAAAGTCTGGTCCACGTGCTATATCTTTGAGTGGTGAATTGGCTTGAACCACCTCCCCACCCCCATGCCATTCTGGCATGGGGCTGTAACTATGTTCTGTATTTCTATCTTTTTAATAAACTTCTTTAAATCTTAAAAAAAGAAAATATTTAAACCTAACTGGTTGATTTCAGTAATTTAACTAACACCTCTAAAACCTCTTAATGCTATATATTGCTCTGTAACAAACAATCTTTAAACTTAGTGCAAAAAACCCCACAGTTTTTAAATATGGCTTAGAAATTTGAACATAAATATCAAGAATGACTTATCTCTGCCTCACCAAGCCCAGGACCTCAGCTGAAAAGTCAAGTGGTTGGAAGTTGGAATTATCAAGAGATTCCTTTACTCCTATGTTTAATTCTACACCTGGGTTGGATTTCAAATCTTGGTTTATCTATGATTGTCAACCAAAGAGCTCACCCATGCCTTAAGCTTCCTCAGAGCATGGCAGCCTATTGGTAAGTCAGCCAGCTAACATTAGGCTCCAGGATACCAAGTTTTTCAGCAACTCAGTAGGGAAATGCATGACCTATTTTGACTGAGCCTCAAAAATGACATTTCCATTGTAGTGTGTTGATTAAAACAGGAAAGAAAAAAACTCTCCCTGACTCAAGTAAAGGGATAGGTCCCTCTACTTTCAATGGGAAATGAGTCAAAGAACTTATTGCAATATTCTTTAGTTGCCAGAGCAACCACAGGGAAATACTTTAAATCTTAAATTGTCCTGATATTTTCATGTTTACATGTGAAATAAGTTTTATAGAACTTTTCCAAAATTTAATAACCCTAAAGACGTACTCGCATTACCAATAATGAATGATAAAACTGAAAGACCTTTCAAATTCTCAATAAAACTGAACATTAACCAACTATCATAGAGGAAAGATTAAATTATTTTAAATAATAAAACAATCTAAAGAGGGAGGCAATCAAATAATATGTAGTCAAAAAGCATAGAAAAAGTAGGCAGTTAACTAATAAAAATGTCATATTCTTTTTCTTGGATTTTCTGAAGTTTTTGTTACTTATTTTCTCTTTTTAAATAAATACCCCTTTGTACCTAATTCATATTAATAGTTTAATAAACTTCAATTATTATAATTGAATAAACTTTAATTTTGTAATTGAATAAGCTACAGCATACCCCCCTCCTACAGAGCTGGATCTTCCTGGTTCTCTGTTTCCATGATATCACTCTCCTTTTGTCCTTCCCCTTGTCTTTGACAATGTCTCTTATGCTCAACATTCTTCTCACCCTATTAATATTGGTGAGTCCCAGGGTTCTGAACCAAGTCATCTTTTGTCTTATTTTTAAAAATCCATTCTTAGCAATTTCATGCTATTATTTCAACTATCATCTATAAGCTAATGGCTTCTAAATGTATATCTAGTTGGTATGCTGAACAAGCAGCATTACTGAGATGTAATCATGTAACAGTTTTATGTTATTGTCCCATTGTCCCTTAGCCCTTCTTCATGTATGGAGATAGTCCTCATCCTACCACCAATGAAAGTGCCAAGTCTTCAAGCCTTTCAATCACATGGTGGGGTTTCAGAAATTCAACTTCACACCCATATCAAATTCATAACTCCAAACTTCATTTGACTTTAAAATGCTTTCTCTTCACTTGCCTGAGGCCTGATGTGAGATCAGGAAAATGTGGCCTGGCTCTAGTCTTTCCCTGCTTAGAATATCTAAGCAGCAGAAGGAGAAAAGGGAAGAGATGGCACCTGTCACTATAGAAGGTCTTCTCTCCTTGTGGGCCTGCTAAGTGCTAATAGTTAGCTCTCTATCTCACATGTACTTTTGGGGGTTTCTCAAAGGCTCCTATTGTCGAGTCTCTCAAATAGCAAGTCTGATAATATGGGTAATGGGTGTCCTCCACCAGGCTGCCCCAGCTTCTTGCCACTGGGTACTCTTTAATTCAAGCTTCTGCCATCTTAATCAGGATATCTTTCTAAAACACTTGAGGCTGCCATTCCTCCCAGTGGTTCTGTCCATAGTTCCATGGACACCATATTAAGGGAGTACAGCTCTCTGATGCAGTGCCTCATCCCTCTGTTTTGCTACTGTGGGCTACTCCAGATTTCTCAGGTTCATTCCAGTCACCATGCCCCTGTGTCCTAATTTTTCAGGACACTTCAAACAAGCTCTCCAGGTAGTCCAAGTCTAGTCCATCTCATTCTATATTGGATTTAAAAGCCATGCCCTGTCCCAAAGCACTACCTTGAGTAGAGGGAGGATGGAAAAGGAAGGACTTACAACTTTTCCCAAATGTTTTCTGATTTTACAAAATCCTTCTGTTTTTACTCTCAAAATACTTTCATATGTTATAGTTTTAGTATATGGTTTAGCATTATTCCTGGAACACAGTATGTGCCTGATCATGATGCCTCAGCTGAAATTTCAATTTTAATATCCTATAAAATAAAATTTACATAGGTATACACACATATACATATATAGGTACGCTTGTATATATACACACATATATACATACATACTCATACACACACATATATGTATATATATATCCATATATATAATCCATATATATAAATATATATATCCACCTGAATGTGTTCTAAATTCAAAAATAAACTCAGTACCCAACTTGCTCACCTCTCCAATTAGCAGATCAATATAAAAAGCAGTTATTCTAAAAACCCTTTTTTCGCCAAAATTTAACACTCACAACTCAGAAATGTCAAAAACTTGCCCATATTTTCTTTGTTTTGTGTCAGAAACCAACATCTTCTCACCTAGATCATTATAACTTCCTACTTGGGTTCTCTGTAATTGTATGTCTTGGAAAAAATCTATTGGGGACCTACTATATCCCATATGCTTTGGACAGAAAGATAAAAACTTGGGGACTTCATATGTTAATGGAGATGATTAGTCAACATCTATAATATATTAAAATCTGTTAAGTCTTTGAAAGCAAGACTTTTATCTATTTTGTTTACTGTGTATACTCAAGGCCTTAAGAGGAAATAGTACATGGTAAATATTCAATAAATGTGTGTTGATGAATAAATAAAGAAGTACAGTGACAGGGTTGGTCATGAATGTTATCAGGGCACACAAAAAGAGACTGTGGATGAGACCTCAGAATGAGAATGAGACCAAGAAACATAATGTTCCAGCTGGGTTAGTGGCCAGCAAACAGTATATAGAAAGCCTGAAGCAAAAGAACATGGGACATCCTGGCATAGTGGTGCATGCTTGTAATCCCAGGACTTGGAAGGCTGAAACAGGAGGATAGTTCGTAGACAGCCTCTGCTACTTAGTGAGGCCATTTGCAACTTAATGAGGCCTTGTTTCAAAATAAAGAATAGAAAATAGGGATGATGATGTAGCTCAGAGGAAGAATACCACTGGGTTCCATCCCCAGTACTGCAAAAAAATAAAAAAGGGACAATGAGAATTCTTCAAATAGTTCAGTATGGTGTGTATATTGTATGTCATGACAAAGGGAAGTAGAAAATCAGGCTAAAGGTTTTTACAAGAATGAGACCATGAACTTGCAGATGATGGGGGAATCATGGAGAAACTTTTTTTTATGTCCTTAATACTCTTTCTTTCTTTATTTCTTTCTTTCTTTCTTTCTTTTATTTTTTATGTGGATCATATTGAAATTGGCACATATTTAGACTGTACTTGGTGCCCTCTCCTCCCCATACTTTACCTTCTCCCCTCCCAACCATGAGTGTCCAGGTTAATTATGCTACATTCATACTTTTACACATATTCGGATGTAGCTCCTCCATTAATCAAGCTCAACCTTCTTCATATCCTACCCTTCCATTTCAGCTTTGCTGAGGTTTCCCATCATCATTGAAGGAATTTAAGCGGGTAGATACCAAGAAAAGATCTTTCATAGAGAGAGCTTACTCAGAAAGCAACTTTGAGGGTCAGTTGCAGAAGAACAAGTCTGCAGATAGAGAAGCCAGCATGATTACACTAGTATTAAGGAGCTTTAAATAGTGTAATAGGAAAGGAAAAAAATACTTCTTTCGTCTTTAAGAAACTTACTCTGAAACCACAAATAGAATGAGAAATACAAACATCATTTCAATTAAACTACCTATACAATGAAACCCACCATTCCATGTAATTACTATCCACCAATTAAAATATTGTATTAACCAAACTGTGTATCAAAGTCTCCTGATACAAGTGAGGAACATTCCAAGGGAGTTAGCTGAGTAGAAGCAGCATCTCAAACAAGGCTACAGAGTGGTACTTTCCGAAATAAAAAGTGCTGCCCGTGGAGAACCCCAACAAGACCTCATCAGCCACAGTGGAGACTGGAATGGAGGAGAAAGCACACAAATACTCTGCCTCCCTGGAGAGGTCTGCATCAGCTAACAGATTCTGCAGGCTGAGTAGTCCTGCAGGGATAGACTTTGATAGCTAGAGAGAAAAATAAAAGACAAAAAGAAATCAACAATTTCACTCACAGGGAACTTTAAATATGCATAGATGTTTATAAAGAAAAATATGATAAATATAAAGACAATAAGAAAACTATTAGCAGTAAAAATTTTATTTCACTTCTCCCTGTCCATAAAAGACCAAGTGGACAAAAATAATTTTATGATGCCATAAGGAACAAAATTATGTCATTTTTAAGAAAATGGGTGGAACTAGAGAATGTTATGCTCAGTAAGATCAGTCAATCTCAAAAAGTCAAAGGTTATATGTTTTCTCTCATAAGTGGAAGCAAGAAAGGAAATAGGATACAATAGGGACCTCAGATAAATGAGGAGAGAGACTAGTGTAATAATAGGGACTGTGTGAGGGAGAAGGAAAGGGAAAAAAGAAGGATTGAGGAAGGAAAGAGTTCCAATAATGCTATGTTTATATATGAAGATATCACCACCAATCCTATTAACATGTATGTGGACATATGAAGGGAACAGAAAGAGACACACCAAGTGCTGTGTGCATGTAGGTTTGTATCACTTTGAACCTTATTATAATTTATAATGACAATGCACCAGTAACATATATATAATATATATATATATATATATATATATATATATATATATATATATATATTTGTGCACACACTATATGCATATATAGATGTATATGTATATATCTATATGTGTGTGCATGTATATGTATTAGTTCTTTCCCTAAGTCTTCACATTTTTCTACAAGAACATGTATATGTTTTTCTTTTTATAAATTATGAAACCATATCTTAGAACTTGGGTAATTTTTAAGTGTTTCTGGTTAATCACAACAATAAAAAAGGAATGTCGTTCTAAAACCAGTCTGTGTGACTGATGTATGCAGGCTCTGACCACCATAGCTCATTCTCTTACAGGGAAAAGAATTTAAAAATCAAGAGCAGCTATTTAGCTGGGCATGCACACTTGTAATCCCAGCATTTGGGAGGCGGAGACCAGAGGATCACAGTTCACAGACAGCCTCCGCTACTTAGCTAAGCCCTTTGCAACTCAGTGAGACTCTGTTTAAAAAGAAAAAACAGATGAATGAATTGCAAAATTATGGGAAATACACACAATGGAATTTTACTCAGCTATAAAGAAAAACAAAGTCATGTCATTTGCAAGAAGATGGAAAGACCTGGAGAACATTGTGTTAAGTGAGATCAGCCAAGCACAGAAAGAGAAGGGACATGTTTTCTTTAATATGTCCAAACTAGGAAATGTTAGGAAAACCAGAGGGACTACAGATAATGGAGGGGAAACTTCAGCAAAGCTGAAATGGAAGGATAAGAGAGGAAGAAGGCTGGGGTTGATTAATAGAGGAGCTACATCTGAATATGTGTAAAAGTATGAATGTAGCATGGTTAACCTGGACACTCATGGTTGGGAGGGGGGGGAAGAAGAAGTGGGGAAGAGGAAACAAGCGCAGTCTGAATGTATGCAAATTTTAATATGATCCACATAAAAATAGAAAAAATAAAATAAAATAACTAAAAAGAATAAAAAATAGGGCTAGGAATGTAGTTCAGAGGTAGAATGCCCCTGGGTTCCATCCCCGGTATCACACACACAAAAAAAGAGAGCTCTTCTTTGTCCCATATTTGGTGTCACTCTGTCATTTAAGCTTTGATATTAGAATTATCAACAACAAAATAACAAAAGAATGAGAAAAAGGTCCCAGGTATTTACATATTTTTCTTGGCTTATAAATGAGTCTTGCTAAACTGAGAAACATGGGAAGTTGAGACAAAAGACAAAATTTATCATACCCATTCTTCCTTGATTGAAAATTTCATATCATTTTTATACTTTTATTGGGGCATTATAGTTTCATATTATGATGTAGGTCATAGCAATAGTGGCATACATGCACACAGCACTTGGTGGGCTTCCCCCTGGCTTCCTCTCCACTATTCTATATACAGGATATTGGGATTGGCCTTACTATTCTCACATAAAATGTCAATGGAAGTGATTCCTTCATTAACTCTCATTCCGTCCCACCTCTTCACCCTCCCCTAGACCACCTCCCTGGCTCCACTGGAGTTTCTTCTCCATTATATAAAGTCCTTCTGGTATCCTAATTACTCCCTAGCTTCTACATATGAGATAAAACATATGACCCTTCACTTTCTATAATTGGCTAATCTCATTTAACATAATGTTCTCCAGGCCCATCCATTTTCCTGCAAATGACATAATTTTATTCTTCTTTATTGCTAAGTAGAATTCCACTGTGTGTAAATCCGATAACTATGTAATCCATTCATCTCTTGATGGATACCTAGATTTTTCCAAAACTTGGCTATTATGAATTGTGCTGCTATAAACATGTATCGCTATAATATTCTGATTTGGAAAGATATTCAGGAGTGATTTAGTTGGATCATGTGGTAGATTCATTCCCAGTTTCCAGAGGAATCTCCATACTGATCTCCATACTGGCTGCACTAATTTTCAATCTCACCAAAAGTGTTTTAAAAAGTTCCTATTTTCCCAAATCCTTGCCTGCATTTACTGTTGTTTGATTTTGGCATTCCAATTGGGAGTTAGAGGGAATCTCATGTAGTTATAATTTTCATTTCCCAAATTGCTAATGATGTTGAACACTTTTATGCATATATTGGTCATTTGTATTTTTTCTTCTGTAAATTTTATATTTAGTCCAATTGCTCAGTTCTTTTATTAAATTATTTGGTTTTTTTAAGTGTTAAGTCTTTTAAGTACTTTGTATATTCTAGATATTAGTTCTCTATCAGAGAATTAGCTTACAAAGATCTTCTCCCTCTGCTATAGACTCTCCCTTTAGACTTTTGATGGTTTCTTGTTTTGAAGAGAAACTTTTTAGTTTAATGCCCTCCCAATTATTAATTCTTGTTTTAATTTTATGAGCTCTCAGAGTCCTATTGAGGAAGTTTCTGCTTGTGTCTATATGTTAAACCTATGCCCTTCTCTAGTAATTTCAGTCTTTGGTCTAATTTCTAGGTCTTTGAGCAATATCAAGTTAACTCTTATGCAGGGTGAGAGGAAGGAATTAATTCCATTTTTCTACAAATGAAAAAACCAGTTTTTCCAACACCAATTGTTGAAAAGGATGCATTTTCTCCAACATATGTTTTTTGGAACCTTTGTTGAAAATCAGTTGGCTTAAGGGTATGGATTTGTTTCTGTACTGCCTTTTTCATTGGTTTATGTGTCTGTTTTTGTGCTGATGCCATGCTGGTTTTATTACTATAGCTCTGTAATATAATTTGAAGTCACGAATTGTGATGCTTCCTGCCTGGTTCCTGTTGCTGAGAATTTCTTTGGCTATTCTGGGACTATTTAGGATGTAGGACTGATTTTTCTTGCTCTGTGAAGAATGCCACTGGTATTTTGGTAGGGATTGCATTGACTCTGTAGATAACTTTTGTAGAATAGTCATTGTGATAATATTTATTCAGCCTATCCAAGAGCAAGGAAGATTTTCTTCATCTTCTAAGATCTTCTTCAATTTCTTTTTTAGTATTCTTAAAATTTTCAATGTAGAAGTCTTTTACCTCCTTGGTTAGATTTATTACTAGATAATTTAGTTTTTGAGGTTATTTTGAATGGGATTATTTTCTGGATTTGTTTTTCAGTGGATTCATGGTTAGGATATGGAAAAACTACTGAATTAGATTAATTTGTATTCTATTACTTTGTTGAATTAATCAGAGTTAATCAGCTCTAAAAGTCTTTTGGTTGCGTTTTTGGGGTCTTCTAAATATAGATAGAACCAAGTCATCTGTAAATAAAGATAATTTTAGTTCTTATTTTTTTTATTTTTGTTCCTTTGATTTCTTTCTCTTGTCACTCTGACTGGAGTACTGAGTACAATATTGATAAGGAGTGGTGACAGTGGCATTCTTGTCTTTTTCTTAATTTTGAAGAGAATTTCCACAATAGTGTCCTATTCAACATGATTTTGGCTTTTATTTACTCTATATTACTTTTATTATGTTAAGGTAAGTTTCTTCTATTCTGATTTTTTCTGCTGTGTTTTTAACATGCAAGGGTATTGAATTTTGTCAAATACTTTTTAAGCTTCTATTGAGATGATCATGCAGTTTTTGTCCTTAATTTTATTTATGTAGTGATTGACAGGTATACATTGTGATTTTTAAGATATATTACATTATTTTTCTCAGTTATTGAAAATAAGTATATATAGAAATGACCTAAGTAATATTACTAGATAACAATTATTATTTAATGATAAGTATCTCACTCTATACCCTAAAAGAATGTAGAGGTTTTTTTTTTCAATACTTATAACACATTGTCAAACTTAACTCTGTATGACACCACAAAAAAAATTTTAATATGTTTCAGAAACCAGAAATGGTAAAGTTGATAGTCTTATAACACATTGTCAAAATTAACTCTGTATGACACCACAAGAAAATTTTTAATATGTTTCAGAAACCAGAAATGGTAAAGTTGATAGTCTCTGATCAAAACCAATGAAGGTAAAAATAGATAGCTAAAGCAAAAACCCTGACATTTGCCTGTAAAGTTTAGCACAAAATATAACTGCAGTGATACAGGAAGGAGGTTATGGTGGCCTGAAGCAAGAAAATAGGGCCAAAATACAATTGACTGAAGAACTATGCGGTGATAAGAGATGGGATCTAGGGAGATAGAGCTACCTTCAGAGACTTCTGGGCTTCTCATTTCAGAGACTGCTGGCTGCTGTGGCCATTCATTAGCATTAAAAGCACATTAGGAGAAACAGCTATTGTTTTGCTTTGTTCTTGTACTAGAGATTGAACCTAGAGGCATTCTACCTCCAAAATCATCCCCAGCCCTTTATTATGTTTTTTGTTTTGAAAACAGATTCTAAGTTTCTGATAGCCTTACTATGTTCTTGAGGCTGGCCTCAATCCTACAATCCTCCTGTCTCAGTCTCCCAAGTACTGCAATTACAGGTATGTACCACCATACCTGGCTGAGGAAACAACTTTTAAGGAAAAACTAATGCATTAATTTTCAGTCAAATTGAGTTTGAAATGAAAAGGAAACTTGAATGGTAAGTTTATATATATGTAAATATATGTATATATGTGATGTATGTGACATACATATAATATATATATATATATACATATTATATATATATATATATATATATATATATATATATATATATTCAGTATAAATCTCAGAACAGAGATGGAGCATGACAGGAATATTTGGAAAGCAATCTTGTACACTGGCCAAGGACACTTTTGTATTTAGAACAGACTCTACTGAGCATCTCTGATTGAGAAGGTAAGGGGGGACAGGCAAGAGCCCGGGGTTCACAAAAGCTTAAGGAAAAGTGAATGATCTGATCATTAATCTTGCATACATATATTGAAATGTCATACAATATCCCATAAAATGTATCATTATTATATGTTAGCTAAATAAAGAAGACACAAAGATGTTTTTTTCCTTTCACATATTACTCACATTTGTAATTGTTTTCTCATCTATCTTACATGCTACACTATAAGCTGTGTCAGAATTTAAACCAATGTCTACAATATTCACTGCTTTATTCTTACTCTAACAAGTGTTCAGTGAATAGGTGGCCAATAAATATATGGATAAGCAAAAGAATGGATGAAGCCAAAGTAACATTCCCAAGTGGACTCCCTTTGTCCATATTACTTCCTGTTCTCCTTGTGAATCTAATCCACATCTTACTCCACTTCCTTACACATACAGCCTCCCTCTTTTTATTAGCTCATCTCTTTGATGTATAGAAAAGCTATGAAAGAATAAAATACTGATCTTTATAAAACAGTGAACAAAAGAGAAACTTTGAAAACTAATACTGGATCAAATTAAGCCCAATGGTTTACTCAGAATTAATACCAACAGAACAAACCAGTGCTTCTCAATCATTTTCATGTTACATAACACATAGGCAACAGTAGCAAAATAAGGACCAAAGACTACAAAGATCAAATGTACAGATAGACCCATAAACCACTTGTATGACACAAATTTGGGAAGATCTGGGATTACATAATGCTTTTCTAAGGTCTCCCCTTTATTTCCATAATATTATTTCTAAAGTGTTTTGAAATTCACGGGTATGTGTTCATACTGTTCATGAGTACATTTAACATGTAATACAGAGTTTAGAAGTGGATTGTTAAGGCTGGAATCTGACTTTGCCACCTACTAGGTAAATGCTCTCGGACAGTTCTGAGAAAACAGCCTCTTGTGCCTGTTTTCTAATTTATAAAATGGGATGTGGACTTCCTACCCATCTGGGTTAATGGGTCAATGTGGTGGCATACCCTTGAAAGGCTGAGACAGGAGAATTGCAGGTTCGGGCCATCCTCGGCTACTTAGGCCCTCTGCATCTTAGTGAACCCCTGTTTCAAAATAAAAAATAAATAGGGCTGGGGGGTATAGATCTGAGATAGAATGACTCTGGTTCCACCCCCAGTAGCAAAAAATGGATTAATATATATGAACTATGTAAAACAATGCTCAACAATAAGAAAATATATTGCTCTCATCTACTTAACCATTTAACAGCAAAGATCTCACCTTGCAGTGTTTCATAACAAATACTTGGACCTACTGTTTTGCTAAAGGGATGAGTTTTTTTTCTCAGTTTTATGATGTTTGTGCACCAAAATTTACTTAGGAAAGCTTAGAAGAGAAAAATTGCTGGATGTGATATATATATATATATATATATATATATATATATATATATCTGGAAGGCGATATATAACATATAAATGAAAAACTCATTGAAATAGTCATTCTAATTGGTGTTTATAAATCTAAGAATTTTTATGTTATAATAATTATACAGGAAAAAATATGGTAATTCTCTGTTCAACAAAATTGTGAGTCATCAAGATTTTCCAAAACATTGCATTTTGAGAGCACAAATGCTATAAAATTCTTATTAAAGTTTTTAGTATAAAATTTTAATAGGCCTGTTTTTTGCTACCCTCTTCTTCTTACTATGATTTGTATGTTAAATGACCTAAAATACTTTTTTTAAATATAAGAGATTCATTTAAGCCAGAAGACAAATAATGATGACTCAGGATTAAACTCAGGATCTAAAAAGTTTCACATGCAAGCTCTGAAAGAAGAAATCTCAGGGTAGTTTTGACTTGTTTCTCTCTGACTGATTGCTAACAATGTGAATTGTCTATTTAGTTCACTTGTCCATTTTGATTGGATTGTTTTGGTGGCAATGTGTCGCGTCCCTAAGGCTCCGACCTGCAGAGCCCCAGGAAAGAACACCAAACGCCGAGTCTGTTGATGATGCTTCCTCTTTAATGCTTCCCCTTCAATGCGCACAGCAGGCAAATATATATCAGTCTCATAACCCCTCCCTCGCTGGGCGTGGTGGCGCACGCTTGTAATCCCCGCGCTTGGGAGGCGGAGACAGGAGGATCGCGCAGGTTCGAAGCCAGCCGCACTGGCGTAAGAGACCCTGTTTCAAAAATATAAAATAGGTCTGGGAGTGTAGCCCAGAGGTAGAAGGGCTTCCAGGAACCCCAGTACCACCAAAAAAAAAAAACCCTCCCTCATCACTCCACCAACCCCAAGCTTCCCACGCACATTTCTAACCCTCTCATAGGCGGGCTGGTGGTAGCACGAGGTGCTGCGTCACTGATCATCCATAGGGTGCCTGATAGGGCACACTGTGCAGGCTCAGGGCACCACCAGCCTTGTGAGCCTTGTGACTTGGCAACATGCCTAGGTGCCATCTTGAGCCACCGCCCCATCCCGGTCTAGCCGAATGGGCCCCAACATCTCCCCCTTTTTGTTTTATTAAAATTAAGGCTTGGGACCGTGCCTGTCTTAGGTTGTCGAACCTTAAGGATCATTCTTACCCATCATCAGGAAAACAATAGCATGATTGTTTCCCTGTCTTAGGTTGATATGATCCCAGGGATGATCGTACCCGTCTTTGACTACCGATCCAGCATATTGAGCCATACGTGAGATGAGCCAGCTTCAAGGGCAGCCAGAGCTTGCACCAGCATGTGCTGTTGTTGCACAGTTTGTTGTCGAATACGCCTGATATATCCAACCAGGACACAGCATACTACCACCAGCAAAAAATACCCGGAATGCCACGTCACCCCAATCTCTTAAAAAGCCCACTGTCCCCTGTATCAGGTCCATCCATTGTTGTACTGAGGCAATCTCCACGCAGGTAGATTTGATTGCGACAATAGATGCTCGAAGTTCTGTCATAGTCTGTTCAAATTTATGGCTCCAATTTCCCAGAAGCATTCTGCCTATCTGTCAGGATAGATTGCCTGCATGGGAAAAATTCTGATACTGCACAGAGTTTATGCATAATCCAGACAATTTTTGAATACATGGTACCATGGCCATCTGTCCCAAGATGTCGACCTGTTCTTGTAATAGGTCCACTCTTTGATTTACCATCATTATGCCTGCTTTAAGCTGCCCATTTCTTTCACTCCTCCCTTAAAAAGAATCTTATGACTTTCATAGTAGTAACCTTAGACCCCATGATAAGTCTTGCTTCGTCGCAATCCGCGAGCTTTCTACTTCGTCGCTAAATCCTGCGAACCTACATAGAGCTGTACCTGCGAACTTACCCCACGGCTTGCTTCATCGCAATCCGCAAGCTTTCTACTTCGTTGCTAAATCCTGCGAACCTACACAGCGCTGTCCCTTCGTTGCTTACCTGCAAACTTCCCCCACGGCGTTCCCGGATTTCAGCTCCACTTGTCCTGTCCCTAAGGCTCCATCTTGCAGAGCCCTGGGAAAGAACACACAAATGCCGAGTCTGTTGATGATACTTCTTCTTCTTTAATGGTGCTCCTTCAATCTCTCTCAGTGTGTACAGCAAACAAAATATATATCAGCATCATAGCCCCTCCCTGGGCATGCACCTTTCTAACCCTCTCATAGGCGGGCTGGTGGTAGCACGAGGCGCTGCATCACTGATCATCCGTAGGGTGCCTGATAGGGCACACTGCGCAGGCTCAGGGCACCGCCAGCCTCGTGAGCCTTGTGACTTGGCAACATGCCTAGGCGCCATCTTGAGCCACCGCCCCATCCCGGTCTAGCCGAGCAGGCCCCAACAGCAATGAATTTCTTGAGTTCTCTGTATATTCTAGATATTAGTTCTCTATCAGAGAAATAGCTGTCAAAAGTCTTTTCCTATTCTGTCAGCTCTCTCTTGAGTGTCTTGATTGTTTCCTTTACTATGAATAAGTGCTTCAGTTTAATGTAATCCCATGTATTGATCCTCATTTTAATTTCTTGTGCATTTGGGGTCTTGTTGAGGAAGTTTTCACCTATGCCTGTGTATTGGAGTGTTGGTCCTATGTACTCTTCCAGTAGCTGCAAGGTCTCTGGTCTAATTTCCAGGTCTTTGATCCATCTTGTATTGACTTTGCACAGGGTAAGAAAGTGGGGTTTATTTTCAATTTATAAATGAAATTGGATAATCAATTTTGCAAAAATCATTTGTTGGAGAGGCTACCTTTTTTCCAGTGTATGTTTTTGGCCACTTTATGAAATATCAATTGGCAGTAGGAGTGTGGATTTGTTTCTGAGTCTTCTATTCTGCTCCATTAGTCTGTATATGCCTTTATGCCAACACCATGGTGATTTTAATATTATAGCTTTGTAATATAGTTTGAAGTTAGTTATTGTGATGCCTCCTGCATGGTTCTTGTTGCTGAGAATCACCTTGGCTATTCTGGGTTTTTTGTTATTCCAAATAAATTTAAGAACTTATTTTTCTATTAAGAATGACCTTGGTATTTTAATGGGTATTGCATTGAATTTATAGATTACTTTTGGAAGAATGGCCCATTTTGATGATATTTATTCTACCAATCCAAAAGCTTGAGAGGTCCTTCCATATTCTACAATCTTCTTCAATTTTTTCAGTGTTTTATAATTTTCCTTGTAGAGGTCTTTTGCTTCCTTAGTTAAGTTTATTCCTAAGTATTTTATTGTTTAAAGGGATGTTTAACCTAATCTCAATTAGAATGACATTCGTTAAAAATGCAAACAACAAATGCCGGCAAGGATGTGAAAAAGTAGGAACTTTAATACATTGTTGGTGGAACTGCAAATTAGTGCAAATTTCTACTTTGAAAACAATAGATCCTCAAATACATGGGAATGAACCTACCATATGGTCCAGCTATACCATTCCTGGGTATCTACCCAAAAGAATGGAAACCAAATTACCAAACAAATGCATGTGTGTCTGTGTTTACAGCATCACAGTTCACAATTGCCAAACTATGGAACCAGCCAGGATGTCCATCAACACATGACTAGATTGCAAAACTATGGGACATGTACACACTGAAATTTTACTCAGCCATAAAGAAGAACAAAATTATGTCATTTTCAGGGAAATAGATGGAAGTGGAGAATATTATGCTAAGTAAAATTAGTCACAAAAACTGAAAAGTTGGATATTCTCCCTAATATACAGAAGCTAGGGAGAAAATGGTACATAGGAAGAACTCCAGATAAAGGAGGAGAAACCTTAGATGAGTGAAGAAAATGACCTGAGGGAGATGGGGGGCACTTCGGGGTACATACACAAACTTATCAATTATTATGCTGAGCATGGGAAGGAGGGGGGAGGAGGAAATAGGCCAAGAATGGGGAAGGAGGGCTCAATGAGTTCTGTGTACATATATGCCTCTATCACCCTGAACTTCATCAAAATGTATTATTTCAATGCACCAATAAAAAAGAAAATAGAAATATTTTCTCCTTACAAGCGAATATATTTCTGTATTCACCATATAGAAAAATTTGATACAGGGCTGGGGAAAATACTAAAAATAAATCTAAGTTAAGACAAAAGAAGAATAAATCATCAGTTCAGAGGCAAAGCTGAAAGCTATGAAAAAACTGAATATGTGCCAATGGTGATTAAATTATGGTTCCATGCAAAATTCCCTTCAGATTATCTTTGTAAAGACAACTAATCTCATGACCCCAATTTAGCTTAAATAGAGCAAAGAAAAAACAGCTTAAGGAGCTCAGTAAGGGCCGCTAAATTGAACTCTTTGATAACATTTGTTGTTATAAGACTGAGGTTCATCTCAAACAAAATTACAGAAAATTTATGTTACCTTTTTGAAGAAAGTATACAATACCCTTTGTAATAAGGAATTCCAATGCTCAAAAGTAAAATTTATCTTGCCAGGTGTGGTGGCGCACTCTTGTAATCCCCGCGCTTGGGAGGCAGAGACAGGAGGATCACACAGGTTCGAAGCCAGCAGCACTGGTTTAAGAGACCCTGTTTTCGAATAAAATATAAAAAATAGGTGTCTGGGAATGTAACTCAGAGGTAGAAGGGCTTCCAGGAACCCCAGTATCGCCAAAAAAAATTTATCTTTTCTCTTATTTAAGTAAAGTTAAGCATCTATGTGGGAAATAAAGGGGAAGAGGATCCTATGAAAGAGAATTGGAGTGTGATATAGATAAAATGTGAGAGGGCACTATCATTGATTAGAAAGAAAATTTGTCACGCTGGAAGAAGAAAATAAAAAGGGTAGTTTGGAGAAAATGTATGTATGAAATCTGTAATTTCAGGATACCATATGCAGGTCACCAGGATCTCATACAGAGCAGGCTAATAAAAAGTAAGCTACAGGAAGCTTAGGTTTGGGCCATCACCACAAAGATGAGAACAAGAACACCCCGGAGCACAAGAGGCAGAAACATATATGTATTACTCCTGATTTTTTATTTTTTGGCTGATAAACTATCTCAGGCTAATTATATTGTAATGAGAAAATCCACTTGCAAATGAATAATCCTCCTCCCCCACCACACCAAACTTGCTCCCTCACCAGCCTTTTCTTTTTCACTGAAATAGCATCCCCATCCTTCCAGATGTTTGAGGTCAAATTCATGCAATCAACCCTGACTCCCCCCATTCATTCACACCCTATTATCCAATCTAACAAAATTTCTATGGATTATGCCTTCATATCTTATCCATAACCCACTGCTTCTCATCACCTCCACTGGCCACCAACATCTGAGCCAACATTATTTCTCCACTGCAGCCTCCTCTTAACAAATCTCTCCTGCTTCTCCCGCATTGGCCCCTGCCACCATCAAGAGGTCCATTCTTTTTTTTTAATTTATTTTTATCAGTGCATTGTAATCATATATCACATTGGAATACAAGACTTGAGAGAATATACAAGCACACATCATTCAATTAGCCCTCATCCAGTCCCCATCCCATTCCCTCCCCCACTCAATCCCATGCTTGTTTGGTGATTAATTTTGATACATTTGTTTATGTACCTCCTGCGTTTTAAAGAGGCTCCACCCTCCCCTATTCCATACCTTCTAATTGGTCACCTTAATTGCTTCGTTATAGGGCCCTTTCTATAACTCGACCTCTTCCTGTTGCCCCTTTCCTCCTAGTTATTGCTGATTAGGGGAAGCATTTTGTTTTTACTTTCTGCGATATTTCTCTGTGCATGCCACGTTGCAAGTACCAATCCCCCTCTTGATGGCCCCAGTAGTGGCCTGGCTACCCGGTGGACTGATCCAGACCTCGCTGGCTCAAGCAGCAGCCTTGCCTCATGGGAGGCCTCGATTCTGGCCTCGCTGGCACCCACACCAGCCTAACCCCTCGGCTGGCTCCAATCCCAGCCTCGGTGGCCCCAGCACTGGCCTAGCCTCAAGGCAGGCTCCGTCCCAGCCTTGCTGACCCTGGCACCAGCCTAACCCTTTGACAGACGCCTATCCTGACCTCGGAGGCCCCAGCACCAGCCTTGCCTCATGGCAGGTTCTGATCCCAGCTTCACTGGCCCTGGTACTGGCCTAATCCCTTGGCAGGCTCCAATCCCAGCCTCAGAGGCCCCAGTAGCAGCCTTGCCTCAAGGCAGGCTCCAATGCCGGCTGCTGGCCCCAGCACCGGCCTACCCCTCGGCAGGCTCTGATCCCAGCCTCAAGAGGTCCACTCTAACAACACAGTAGCCAGAGTCATTCTCTCAAAATTTCTATCAGAATATGTCTCTCCTCATCCCGAGCCTCTCTAAGCACTCCTTGTTTCACCAAAAAGAATGCCAAATCCTTGCAATGGTCTAGGGGTCCTACATGCTGCACCACCATTAACTGTCTGTTCCTTCTCCCACCTTCCCTCAGCCTACTATCTTACATCATAGTGGGCTCTTTGCCTCATACACACAGGGATGTTTCCACTGAACAGTCTCTGCTCTTGTTCTTTTCACCTGTAATGCTCTTCTCACAGATATCTGCTATGCTGGTTTCCTGCAAGTCTCTGTCATATTCTCACTAAGGCCCAAATTGACTTACCTGCATTATTGTGCATGTTACTGGGGATTGAATCCAGGGGCTTTCTACCTCCGAGTTACATCCTTTTTATTTTGAAACCATGTCTCACTAAGATGCTGAGGCTGACCTCAAATCTGTGATCCTCCTGTCTCAGACTCCCAAGTCCTGGGATTACAGGCATGTGCCACCATACCCACCTCTAACGACCTCACTTAATACTACATCCAGCCCTCACATCCAGCAATCCTGATGTTACTCTCCCCATCTCATTTTTTTTCAGTTCTTCATAGCAATTATTAATTTCTATCATAGTATAGAGTTTATTATATCAGTATTTATTATCTCTCTGCCTCTACTAGAAATTAAGATCCAGGAAATCAGATATTTTTGTCTGTTCTGTTCACTGGTATATATCAATGGCATTATAATATATCATCACATAGATATGATACTCAAAACCCTCATTGAGTGAATAATCAGCACTGACATGCAAAGCACTGCAGAGCAGTTATTCCCACCTTGGAGCATGGTTTGAAATGGGCTGGAAGGGCTTGTCTAACACTAAGGATAAGAGCCTGGGTGAGATAACATGAGAAAAAGGTTCATCTGAACCTATATACTACATATGGAAAATATAGCATATAGTTTAAAAACAGTCCTGGATTAGAATAACATTTTTTCCTTTTTAAAGTGGAGTGACATTATCTATTCAGTGAGTTTTAGAAAGAAAAATTTTTAAATGTATTCGTTTTCTAGGTTTGCCATGACAAATAACCACAAACATTGTTGCCTAAAACAATGGAAATTCATTTTCTCACAGTTGGTTGTGGAGGTGAGTGGTCCAAAATCACAATGTTAGCAGAGCCTTACTCCTGAAATCCCCAGAGAAGAATCAGCCTTTTTCCAGTTTCAGAGGCTCTATGCATTCCTTGGTGTGTGGCTGCATGATTAAGATCTTTACCTTAACTATACCTGCAAACATCCTTTCCCCATTCACAGGTTCCAGGGATATAGACATGAACATATCACTTTAGAGGAGACCACTCAACCCACTACAGTGTGCATACTGAGTTTAGCATCTTTTCTTTTAAGATTCTTGCATCTGGGTAAGATGGTTTCTGACATGAGAGAACACTCAGAGTGTCACTTTGTGGCAATGAAAGACTGACTCTCATAAACAGTCAGAACCTCAGGATCCACACTTTGTGGAACTGTCAGGTAAAACAATATCTGCTGCTACTATTGTGTTTCTCAGCTGGGTTTGCAGTGTAGACTTTAAACTCTAAGAACAGAGATGGCTCATATGAGCTACAAAGCACTCAGAAAAAACATAAGCAGCAACAGACTTCTCATGAAAGGGACACCCAGAGGGCCAGAGTCATCAAGGATACTGATTGCTTCTATATAAGAACTCTGCCCATTCTCAATTATGATTCTCATGATCTGAAATTCTGGAGCTTCAATTAATATATCTGCATTCTAAACAAAGTGGAGAAAGGAAAGAAGAAAGGCACGTGCCACCATTTTTAAGTTTTCTGATGAGTCTCACACATAACTCCCGTTATGCATTATTGTCTGTAACAGGTTATATCAACTTCACAAAGGACTGACAACTAGTCTTTTAGACAGATGGCAAGGTGCCAGCTAATACTCGGAACCTTGTTATTAAAATTAAAGAAAAAATGAATGTTGTGAACTAATTAATAGTTTCATCTTCGAAGTTGAAAATATTAATCTGGATTGGAAAATAAAAGGAAAAAGGACACAAGCATCAATTCCAGCAAACTGTGCATGTTGTGGATGTAATTAGCAAAGGGAAGAAATCAATATGCATCCAGAAGATTCAACTTATAACCCCATGGAGGGAAATTAAACACTAGAAACATATCTCCCAGTGTCAGAAAAAGATGTGGAATATAAAGTAATTCTAGTACTTTTGAAAGAGCTCAAGTAATTCAATGCTTGGAAAATTAGAAATCTGAGGGAAATGTAGGAATCAGAGGAGATGGTGGAGATACTTAAGCTTGCTAGATTAAGAACCCATTTTTCAATCCGGACTTCAACTGAAGAAAGTGTGAAAACAAATGGTAACTGCCACTGTAAGGCAGCTTTCATGGGACCAAGAAATGTCATAGAAAAGGATAGTGACACTATGAATAAAAACACAACACCTACTTACAAAAGAATATTGGAGGCTGGGAAGGTGGCTAAGTGGTAGAGCACTTGCCTACCATTGGTGAGGCCCTGGGTTAAATCCCTAGTACTGAAAAAAAAATACAAAGGATATTAGAGTCTTTATCACTAAGAAAAATATAAAATAATAAAAAAACATGGATGATAAACTTTAGGAAGAAATGAAATTTAAGAGGTTCTATGGCTGGGAAAGACATGCCAAATGCAAAAAGCACCATTATAAATTTCTAAGCTTAAGGACTTCTGGGAAGATGGCGACGGAGAAAAGTGGCGCTTACGAGCCCTGCTAACAATCGCTCTCTACTACCACAAAATCAGAGCCTTTCATAGCCAGAAAACACCATCAGCAGAGAAACAAAAAATGTAAATACAAGGTACAGAGAAAAAGAGGGCTGGAAAAACAAGACACCAGAAAGAAACCAGTCCACAGTGCTGCGGCCGGAGCCACAGCACAGAGCCATGCAGGCAACATCTTCCCTCGCAGCACCAGGCTCCAGAGAGGAGGGGGACTCAGAATGGAGCTCTGAAACAGAGAGGAGATACGCTGGCCTCACAGCCAAGGACATAGCAGCAGCGCCTTACTGCTGGCAGCAGCAGCGAATTCACTGGACGGCTCAAGACCAACGCACTCAATAACCCACCAGGCTCCAGAGAGGAGGAGCGGACAGTGAGCCGAGATGAGCGGCTGCAGAACAGCTGGGCAGAATTCGGCACCTTTTTCGGCGCAGGGAGAATCTAAAGCTCCCAGGGGCCAGGCTCAGCACACCCTGCAGGGACTCAGAGCAGAGCTCAAAACCAGAGAAGAAATACACCAGCCTCACGGCCGAGGGTATAACAACGGAGACATATTTCCAGCGGTGGCAGCAGCGAAATCACTAAGTCCACTACAGCTCCATCAGCGCACTAAACAACAGTGAGTCAAATTGCGCCCCCTAGAGGAGAAATCCCAGTACTGCACTCCCAGGGACTTCTGCAGATAGTCTTCCTGGGTCGGAGATTTTTGCAGTACAACCCAGCAGGGGAGTGGCAATGACAGAGATATCACACCATAGTCACAAATCCCCACGAGAGAATGCCCAACCTGGCACTCCCCATGGTCTAAAGCAGCCATGATTGAATCCCTGGGTCTGAGACTTTGCGATACAACCCAGCAAAGGAGTAGTGGTGACTGAGATACCACAGACTTGAAATCCAAAGCACCTTAAGTGAAATCGTAGTGACCCAGGGAAGAACTTAGAGAAGGCAAAAACTTACGAAATAATGAGAAAGAAGAATAACAATGAAGCAATGAATGCCCACAACACCACAACATCAAAACCTGATAATAAGAAAATTCAGACATCTCTAGAAGATCAAATCAGAAAAATAACTTTAGAAATAATAGAGGACTTTAAAAAAAATTCAGAAAGAGAGAGTTAAAAAGAGATAAAGTATGCAATTAATGAAGTAAAGGCCTCAATTCAAAGTACAAACAACCAATTTGACCACATGGAGAATAGAATCTTGCTACTAGAAGATGATCACTCCAAAAATGAATGAATAGTTTCTAATTTAGAAAAAAATCTGACAGCAGGAATCTGACATTGAAGAAATATGGGCCCATTTCAAGAGAGCTAACCTAAGAATAATTGGAATAGAGGAGGGAAAAGAAGATGAAACCAAAGGGATCAATAATCTCTTCAAGGAAGTAATAGCAGAAAATTTTCCAAAAATAAAGCAAGAGGTCGATACACAGGTCCAGGAAACTTATAGAACTCCCTTTAGACAGGATCAGAGAAGAGGGTCCCCACGCCACATAATTGTCAAAATGACCAATGTGGAAGCCAAGCAGAGAATCTTAAAGGCAACAAAAACAAAAGGACAAGTGACATTCAGAGGCAAACCAATTAGAATCACTCCAGACTTCCCAAACCAAGTCATGAAAGCCAGAAGGGCTTGGAGTAACATACTCCAAACTCTGAAAGCAAACAACTTCCAGCCAAAAGTTTCCTACCCAGCAAAATTTTCTATCAAATGAGATGGGGAAATAAGAAGCTTCCATGACAAACAGAAACTGAAGGAATTTATTTCTTCAAAACCAGCACTAGAGAAAATACTCAAGGAGATTAACTGCAAAGAAATACGCAATACATGCCAGAACCAAAGAAACAAGATTTCCCATCCAGCAGACAACTAAGCAAAGAAGAATAAATATATCTCAAATAGAAATAAAATCTTAACATGTTGAGAATGAAAAATTATTTCTCTATAATCATACTGAATGTAAACGGCCTCAACTCCCCAATAAAAAGACTTAAAGTGGAAAAATGGATTAAAAGCCACAATCCATCCATCTGCTCCTTACAAGAAACACACCTTACAAGTAAAGATAGGAACAAACTCAAGGTAAAGGGCTGGAGCAAGGTAATCCATGCTAATGGAACTCGAAGACAAGCAGGAGTAGCAACTATGATATCAGACAAGTTAGACTTCAAACCCAAACTTATTAAAAGAGACAAATAAGGTCATATTTTACTGGTAAAAGGAATAATCCAAGAGAGGAAATAACAATAATCAACATCTATGCCCCAAACATAGGGGCAGCTACTTTCATAAATCAAACTCTTTGTGACAGGAAGTCACACATAAATCCCAGCACAATAATTCTGGGAGACTTCACAACTCTCACAACACTGGACCGATCTTCCAGACAAAGGGTCAGTAAAGATGCCTCAGAACTAAAGAACACCATTAACCAAATGGACCTGTTGGACACATATAGAATATTTCACCCAAATACAGCGGAGTTTACATTTTTCTCAGCTGCTCACAGAACCTTGTCCAAGATAGATCACATCCTGGGACACAAAATGAGCACTAGTAAATTTTAAAAATGCTACATACAACCCTGTGTCATTTCAGACCATAATGCGATGAAACTAGAAATCAACTATAAGAAGACCCAGAGAAACAACATAAACATGTGGAGACTGAACACCACACTTCTGAATGAAGAATGGGTCATAGAAGATGTAAGAGGTGAAATCAAGAAATTTCTAGAAACAAATAAAAATAAAGATACAACATGTCAAAACCTCTGGGACACTTTGAAGGCAGTATTAAGAGGAAAATTTATAGCACTGAGTGCTCACATAAGAAAAACAGAAAATCTTCAAAGAAATAACCTAATGACACTCCTCAAAGCCCTTGAAGGCAGGAACAATTGAACCCCAAAGCCAGCAGAAGACAGGAAATTATTAAAATTAGAGCAGAAATTAATGAAATAGAGAATAAAAAATGATACAGAAAATCAACAAAACCAAAAGCTGGTTTCTTTAAAAAATTAACAAGATAGATAAAACACTAGCTAACGTAACTAAAAAAAAGAGAGAGAATCAACCCAAATTATGAAGATAAGGGATGAAAAAGGAGAAATTACTACTGACAGTGTAGAAATCCAGAGGATTATCAGAAACTACTTTGAAAAGCTATACTTTAACAAAACGGAAATCTGGAGGAAACTGACAACTTCCTAGACTGAGTCAAGAAGATATAGAACACTTAAACCAACCAATAACAATCAAAGAGATTGAAACAGCAATAAAGAGCTTACCATCAAAGAAAAGCCCAGGACCAGATGGTTTCACAAGTGAATTCTATAAAACCTTTATAGAAGAGCTAACTCCAATACTCCTCAAACTATTTCACGAAACAGAAAAAACCAGGACTCTCCCAAATGCATTCTATAAAGCCAACATCACACTAATACCCAAACTGAATAAAGACAGTTAAAGGAAGGAAAACTACAGGCCTATATCTCTGATGAACTTGGATGCAAAACTATTAAACAAAATACTAGCAACACACATTCAAAACCACATCAAAAAAATCATTCACCATGACCAGGTCGGGTTCATCCCAGGGATGCAAGGCTGGTTCAATATATGAAAATCAATACATGTAATTCATCATATAAATAGAATCAAAGAAAAAATCACATGATCATTTCAATAGACACCAAAAAAGCATTTGATAAAATTCAACATCCATTTATGATTAAAAAAAAAAAAACACTGCAGAGAATTGGAATAGAAGGAACATATCTCAACATTATTAAGGCAATCTACAATAAGCCCACTGCCAACATCCTATTAAATGGGGAAAAACTTCAAGAATCCCCCTAAAAAATGGTACGAGACAAGGATGTCCATTATCACCACTTCTCTTCAATATAGTACTAGAGACTCTAGCCAGAGCAATAAGGCAAGAAAAGGAAATCAAAGGGGTACAAATAGGAAAATAAGAACTCAAACTTTCACTATTTGCAGATGACATGATACTATATTTGGAAAACCCAACAAACTCAACCAAAAGGCTTATAGAACTGATCAACAAATTCATCAAGACTTCCAGGAAGATGGCGACTGAGAAAAGCGGGGCTTAAGAGCCCCACTAACAACCATCTCTATTACCACAAAATCAGTGCCTTTCATAGCCAGAAAACACCATCAACAGAGAAACAAAAAAATCACCAGCCCCAGAGAGGAGGGGGTCTCATAACAGAGCTCAGAGCCACAGAGGAGATACGCTGGCCTCACGGCCGAGAACGCAGCAGCAGCACCTTACTGCCGGCGGCAGTGGCAAACTCAACAGCCCACCAGGCTCCAGAGAGGAGCGGCAGACAGCGAGCCGAGGTGAGCCGCTGCGGAACAGCCCGGTGGGATTTGGCAGATTTTTCGGTGCAGGGAGCATCTAAAGCTCCCAGTGGCTGGGCTCAGCACACCCTGCAGGTATTCAGAGCAGAGCTCAAAACCAGAGAAGAAATACGCCAGCCTCACAGCCGAGGGCGTGGCAGTGGCACCATATTGCCACCAGCGGCAGCAGCAGCGAATTCACCGAGTCCACGACAGCTCCATCTGAGTATTCAACAACAGTGACTCAAATTGCGGGCCACAGAGGAGAAATCCCAGTACTGACTCCCAGGGACTTGACCCAGTGGGGGAGTGGCAGTGACAGAGATATCACACCATAGGAGAACGCACAACCTAGCATCCACCATAGTCTAAAGCAGCCTCTATTGACTCCCTGGGTCAGAGACTTTGCGATACAATCCAGTAAAGGAGTAGTGGTGACTGAGATACCATAGACTCCAGATCCAGAGCACCTTAAGTGAAGTCATAGTGACCCAAGGGAAGAACCCAGAGAAGGCACAAACTCCTGAAATAATGGGAAAGAGGAATAACAATGGAGCAATGAATGCCCACAATCCCACAACATCAGAACCCGATAAAACAGATATTCAGAGATTTCTAGAAGATCAAATCAGGAAAATAACTTTAGAAATAAAAGAGGTGTTTCGAAAAGAATTCAGAGAGAGCCAAAAAGAGATAAAGGATGCAATTAATGAAGTAAAGGCCTCAATTCAAAGCAAAAACAACCGATTAGACCACATGGAGAATAGAATCTCGCGCTTAGAAGATGAGCAATCCAAAAATGAATGAATAGTTTCTAATCTAGAAAAAAATATCCGACACAGGAATCTGGCATTGAAGAAATATGGGCCCATTTTAAGAGAGCTAACCTAAGAATAATTGAAATAGAGGGGGAAAAAGAAGGTGAAACCAAAGGGATCAACAGTCTCTTCAAGGAAGTAATAGCAGAAAATTTTCCAAACATAGAGCAAGAGGTTGATACACAGGTCCAGGAAACTTATAGAACTCCCTTTAGACAGGATAGGAGAAGAGGATCCCCACGCCACATAATTGTCAAAATGACCAATGTGGAAGCCAAGCAGAGAATCTTAAAGGCAACAAAAGCAAAGGGCCAAGTGACATTCAGAGGCAAACCAATTAGAATCACTCCAGACTTCCCAAACCAAGTCATGAGAGCCAGAAGGGCTTGGAGTATCATATTCCAAACTCTGAAAGAAAACAACTTCCAGCCAAAAATTTCCTACCCAGCAAAACTTTCTATCAAATTAGATGGAGAAATAAGAAGCTTCCATGACAGACAGAAACTGAAGGAATTTATGTCTTCAAAACCAGCACTAGAGAAAATACTCAAAGAGATTAACTACAAAGAAGAAATAGGTAACACACACCAGAACCAGAGAAACAAGAGTTTCCATCCAACAGACAACTAAGATTAGTTATCTGTGGGGATTCATTATTTATGTTAGTCTTATACCTATCTCTAAATTGTATTGTTTGCTTTTATTTTTGTTAATTTTGGGAATTTCTAGTTGGAATATTAATATACCTTCAGATATAGCATTTGGAAATATTTTATCCCATTCTATCAGTAACTTTTAACTCTGTTTACATTGTCTTTGGATATACAATATTTTATTTTTTAGGGAGTTTGTATACCCTTTTGTTGCCTGTGCCATTGAAATCATATCCAAGAAATCACTGCCAATTTCAATGCTGTGAAGTTTTATGACCCAGATTTTCTTCTAAAAGTTTATAGTCTTAAGATTTATATTTAGGTCTTTTATCTATTTTGAGTTAATATTTGTATATGGGATTAGGTAAGGGTCCAATCTTATTCTTTTTCATGTAACTATTATTTTTCAACAATATTTAGTTAAAATATTATTATTTCCTCCACCAAATGTTCATGGAAACCTTGTCAAAAATAACTTGACAATATATGGAAGAATGTATCTCTAGGCTTTCATTTAACTCCAATGGTTTATATATCTGCCTTTAGAACAGTACTACACTGTTTCAATTATTGTAGCTTTATATGGTTTGAAACTAGAAAATATATATCTTCTAGCTTTGTTCTTTTTCGAGATCGTTTTGGGTATCTAGAGTTCACATTCCATATTAGGACAGATTTTTTCTGAAAAATAAATATATAAATATATGATAGTTTCACCTAAAAGAAAAAAGAAAAAAATATTCTCTCGTAAGAAAAAAAGCTAAAAGAAATATTGAAATGTTATCTTTAAGTTATCAAAAGCTTCGTATCAGACAAATGAAACTGTTATGTGAGATTATCATTTTTAATTTTGGATAAATTGCCATAATACTAGATGTCAACTACTAAGCCAAGCATGGGAAGGAGGGATGGGGAGGGAATGGGGTAGGGATCGGGTGGGGGCTGACTGGGCAATGTGTGCATGTATGTCTACAAAAGTTTTTTGTATACCACTATGATGTATAAATACAGGGCACCAATAAAAAATTTAAAAAAAATTCATCAAAGTATCTGGATATAAAATCAATCTTAAAAAATAAGAAGCTTTCCTGTACACCAACCATAAATCCACTGAAAAAGAAATTCAGAAGACACTTCCACTCAGGATCTCCCACAAAAAATAAAATACTTAGGAAAAAACCTGACCAAGGAGGTAAAAGATCTCTACAAAGAAAATTATAAAACACTAAAAAAGAAATCGAAGAAGATCTCAGAAGATGGAAGGATCTTCCATGTTCATGGATTGGCAGAATAAATATCATTAAAATGGCCATCCTTCCAAAAGTGATCTACAGATTTAACGTAATGCCCATTAAACTACCAAGATCATTTCTCACAGACATAGAAAAATCAGTCCTTAAATCTGGAATAACAAAAAGTCCAGAATAGCCAAGGTAGTTCTCAGCAACAAAAACCACACAGGAGGAATCACAATACCTGACTTCAAACTATACTACAAAGCCATTGTAATAAAAACAGCATGGTATTGGCAAAAAAAGAAAAAAAAAAAACAGATACATAGACCAAAGGAGCAGAATAGAAGACCCATAAACAAATCCACACACTTTCAGCCAATTGATTTTTGACAAAGGGTCCAAAAACATATACTGGAAAATAGATAGCCTCTTCAACAAATGGTGTTGGCAAAACTGGTTAACCATATGCAGAAAATTGGAAATTAATCCCAATTTCTCACCCTGTACAAAAGTCAACTCACAATACATCAAAGACTTGGAAATTAAACCAGAGACTTTGAAGCTCCTTGAAGAGGGCATAGGTCCAACACTGCAACTCATAGACACAGATAAACACTTTCTCAACAAGACCCCAAAGGCACAACAAATTAAAAGGTGACTCAATACATGGGATTGCATGAAACTGAAGAGCTTCTGTTCAGCAAAGGAAACTGTCAAGAACTTCAATTGAGAGCCAACAGAATGGGAGAAGATTTTTTGCCACCTACACCTCTGATAGAGGACTAATATCTAGAATATACAGAGAACTCAATAAACTCAACACTAAGAAAACAAAGCATCCAATAAAAAAAATGGGCAAAGGAACTAAATAGACACTTCACAAAAGAAGAAATTCAAATGGCCAATAAATGCATGAAAAATGCTCAACATCACTGGCAATCAGAGAGATGCAAATCAAAACTACCCTGAGATTTCACCTAACACCAACTAGAATGGCAATCATGCAAAACACAAACAACAACAGATGCTGGCGAGGATGTGGAGAAGTGGGAACTCTAAGACATTGTTGGTGGGATTGCAAATTAGTGCAACCACTTTGGAAAACAGTATGGAGATTCCTCATAAGGATGGGAATAAATCTACCATTTGATCCAGCAATACCACTTCTGGGTATCTACCCAAAAGAAAAGAAGCCAAACTATCTAACTAATGCATGTGTTCATAGCTGCACAATTCACCATAGCTAAACTATGGAACCAGCCAAGATGTCTATCAACAGATGAATGGATTACAAAACTGTGAGATATGTACACAATGGAATTTTACTCAGCCATCAAAAAAAAAAAACCTCAATTACATTATTTTCAGGGAAATGGATGGAACTGGAGGACATTATGCTAAGTGAGATTAGTCAGTCACAAAAAATAAGAAATTAGATGCTTTTCCTAATATGTGAGAGTTAGGGAGAAATGAGTCATAGGAGGAACTCTAGATGAAAAAGGAAATCCTATAGAGAAGCAAACAAGGCAACCTAAAGGAGGAGAAAGGAGGGGGGAAGAGGAAAAATCTATAAAACCCACAATGTGCTTAAACATATCGAAGTCAACCACTAAGCCAAGCAAGGGAAGGAGGAACAGGGAGGGAATGGGGTGGGAATTGCGTAGTGGTTAAATCAGTGATATGTACATGTTTGTACACATAAGTCTTTTACCACAATATGATGTATGAATACAATGCACCAATAAAAAAATTTCTTAAGTAAAAAAATATATATTTCTAAGCTTTTGTAAAAATCTCAAACTTTACTTCCTAAGAGAGGAATCAATATGCAGAAATGATTTCTCTCCAGTTAGAGTAAAACCGTATGCTACTTTAACTTTCTGAAGGGAGATTTTTCCCAATTTGTTATAAATTCATAGATTTCAAGCAATAGATATATTCTGAGTGGCATTCAGAAATTTCAGTGAAACTGAAAGCATTATTTTTTTCTGCCTATATATTTTCCCTCAGTACCATCAAGGTGCACATATAGCCTGCAATAAGAGTAGAAGAGTTCAGATTTTGGGTAGATTAATAGCTATAAATCCAGGAGCTCAGCTTGATTTTTAAAAGTTGGTGGGTGTGGTTGCTTTGATATTTTATATCAAATTATTTATAATTTCAGCACATAAAAAACTAATCCAAATTTTGAGATCTTAAAGCAGTTTTTGTTTATTATTCTGGAACACAGCCCTGGCCATTGCTTCCAGCAAAACTCCAACTCTACCCCAGCCACATGGAGAGAGCTTCATTATGAGATAGACAATCACTTTGGGGATTTAACTTAGTATTTTTATAGTTAAGTTTGGATATTTTAACCCACTAAAATTTTTGAACTTGAATTTCTCAGAAATACAATTTATTTTCTAGGAATTAGAAGCACTTTAAATTTCTTTCTTGAAAAATCTGGATGAAAGAAAATCTACAGATATTTGGAATACCATTCTCTTTTGGGCATATTCCTAATTGAGCATTGTTATGCTATTCTTTAATTTTTATTGAAAACCTCTAGTAGGAAATGTAATCAGACACAAGCAGTGATCAAGATGAAACCAGGAATGAATTCCAAATCTTGGAGTGGACCTAGACTTCATTCATTATTGTAGAGATCCACCACCTATCAGGACACATTGGAAGAGAGCTAAAGAAGTCAAGGATAGGCATTAGAGGAAGAATTCTTTTTTTTATTTTTTATTTATTTATTTATTTATTTATTTATTTATTTATTTTTGGTGGTACTGGGGTTCCTGGAAGCCCTTCTTCCTCCGGGCTACACTCCCAGACCTACTTTTTTATATTTTTGAAACAGGGTCTCTTACGCCAGCATGGCTGGCTTCGAACCTGCGCGATCCTCCTGTCTCCGCCTCCCAAGCGTGGGGATTACAAGCGTGCGCCACAACGCCCGGCTAGAGGAAGGATTCTTTCTCAAGGGACATAGTCAGATCTGTTTCAAGTTTGACAAAAAGAATAAAAATTTAGGGGGAATGCTAGAATATTAAAGACGAGACAAATGACCCACTCTTTATGTTTACATAGGAAGACATTCAGGTACATTAGCACACTTTGCTCCTTTCAAATTGATAAATATGGGAAAAGAAATTATATCAGCTAAAATTACCCCCCCTCTGTGTGTGTGTGTGTGTGTGTGTGTGTGTGTGTGTGTGTCACTAGGAATTAAACCCAGAAGCATTTTACCTTTAAGCTACACCACCACCCTCAGCTCTATTTTTTCATATGTTTGTTTGGTTTAGTTTGGAAACAGTGTTTCACTATGCACCTCAATATGCTGAGGTTGTTCTCAAATCTGCAACCCTCCTATCTCAAGCATCCTAAGTACTGGGATTACAGGTGTGTGTCATCACACCCAGCAGCTTCTTTCGGGTTCTATGCTTACAAAACAAATATATTTGATCCACTTTCTCTAGCATAGTTAGAAAGAGTCTGACACTTGAAGGGGAACTGTGGAAATGACTCCAAATCAGAGACAATCAACAAGACCCTTTGGCCACAGATCCCTGTTAACTAGGCATGTGTGGTGGTGGTAAGCGGCTTCCATCTAGGAAAGCACAGGCCTGGAGTGAATCCTGCATATAATGGATACTGAATACAGATAACTGAATAACTAAGTTGCTCCTCGGTGCCATGGCAAAATAGAATGAAACCTTCAAGGGAGCGGGAAAGGTGGTTAATACGAGGATGTGTGCGGGACAGCAGAAAAACAATGACAAAGACTCCTGTACCAGCTATCCCAAAGTACAAAATAGTCCCACGGAATTAGAGCTATGGCTGTTTCTTGAATACCATCTCCATGGATGGATGGAAATATCAAATATAGTATGACACTAACTGGAATTAAATAGTGCTATTAATAGATACCGTATTTAAAGAAAGACCCCAATTCTTATCCAAAATTTCTTCTAGATTCCAAAGTCACAAGATATGAGAATTTGACTCCTGCAAATCTCTTCTCATGGAGGAGGAATAGGTTTAACCCAGCAAGACTGCTGTCCAGCTGTTGGGCAAATCCTTGTGCTTTACAACTTTTTATGCACTTAAAAAAAACCCAAACAAACAAAACAAAACACATGGATTTGTTTGGCAGATGCTAGAGCACAGCTTTTGCTCTTGGACCTCAAATGCGCTGGTGCAAATTAAAACATGAAAGGTAGTCCATGTCGTTATGGCATCTCTTACCACCACGTTCACCCCCGGGGTCTGCATGTGGCCACTTCAGAGCTTCCTGAGGCTGGCATGTTTACTTAGTGCCAGGAACATGATTGCGTAAATTAAGTGCTCTGACACAAACACCCTATTAGCTCACTCTAAATTGCATGATCACTAATCTCTCATAATTTACTGTGCATGAATGCTATAGCGCTTCTCAAAGTGCCAAAACAAACTGTCAACAGCTCCAAAATATAGCAGCTCATTAATCTCCTTAGAGAAGTCCTAGGATTTTCCTTTCATTGTGAATGAAGGAGCTGCTTCACTTCTTAAATGTTGATATTCAGAAGTATTTCTACCTTTAGCAACTTGTCCAGCCTGCTTCTCCTTCCATGTGACATTTAAACTACAGTTGGTAACCTAACTTAGGTTCAGTAGCTGAAATCCTTTCCACTTCGTCAAACAGATTCAAACCAAATCATAGCAAGCATCTTCTGTCTTTGACACAGACCTCAGAGAAAGTATTTTGCAGAAACTTCAGATGTCGAAAATAGTAGACTACTCTTATGAATAGTTTCCATTATGAAATTAGTATATTTAGAGAACAGTATACATAGAATGAAAATCTGTTTAAAAGATTAACTAGCAGTTGGGCAGTGTAGTACATGCCTAAAATCCTGGTACTGGGGTGGCTATGTTAGGGACATCACAGGTTCAAGGCCAGTCTCAGCAACTTAATGAGATTCTCAGCAACCTAGTGAGACTGTGTTTCAAAAGAAAAAAATAAAAAGGGCTGGGGTGTAGGTTGGAGGTAGAATGCCATAGATTCAATTCCCAGTACTATGAAAAAGAATCCTGAAAACAAAAACAAACAAAAAAAGAAACATTAACTATCAACCTGCTCACTGCACTGACATTAAAAAAAAGACTTCCATGAAGATAGTGACTCAGAAAAGCAGTGTTTAAGAGTCCTGCTAACACTCGATCTCTATTGCCACAAAATCAACACTTTTCAAAAGTAGAAAACACTATCAGCAGAGAAATAAAAAATGTAAACACAAGGGACAGAGAAAAAGAAGACTAGAAGAACAACCAGAGACCAGAAAAGAAACCAGCCTACATTGCAGTGGCGGAGCTGTGCTGGCACTATCTTGCCTCACAGCACCAGGCTCCAGAGAGAAAAGGTAAACAAGGAGCTGAAGGGAGCAGCTGCGGATCATTCCGGTGTAATTCGGCAGTTCTTTCAGTGCAAAGAACGTCTAAAACTCCCAGTAGCCAAGCTCATCACACCCTCCAGGGACTCAGAATGGAGCTCAAAACCAGAAAAGAAATACGCCAGCCTCACGGCTGAGAACGTGGCAGTAGCACCATATTGCCAGTGGTGGTGATGAGTTCCCCACGCCCACAACAGCTCCAGATCAGTGCACACAATGACCGTATGTGAAATTGGGGCCCCTAAAGGAGAAATCCCAGCACTGCACCCCCAGGGACTTGCACAGCTTTGATAATCTCCCTGGGTCTGGGAGAAGTGGTGGCAGAGATACTACACCCTAGTCACAGCTCCCTGTGAGAAAATGCCCAGCCCGGCATCCCCATGGTCTCTCACAGCCTCAATTAACTACCTAGGTCTGAGACTTTGTTTTACAACCCAGTAATGGGGTAGTGGCGGCTAAGATTACCACAAACTCAAAATCCAGAGCACCCTAAGTGAAGTCGTGGTGACCCGGGGAAGAACCCAAAGAAGGCACAAACTTCTGAAATCATGGGAAAGAAGAACAACAATAGAACAATGAATGCCCACAACCCCATAATGTCAGAACCTGATAACACAGAAATTCAGAGATCTCCAGAAGATCAAATCAGGAATATAACTGTAGAAATAATACAGGACTTTCTAAAAGAATTTTGAGAGAGTCTAAAAGAAATAAAGGATGCAATCACTGAAGTAAAAGCATCAATTCAAACTATAAACAATCAATTAGACCACATGGAGAATGAATCTCATTCCTAGAAGATGATCACTCCAAAAACAAATGCATAATTTATAACTTAGGAAAAAAATCAGACAGTGGGAATCTGACATTGAAGAAATATGGGCCCATTTTAAGAGAGCTAACCTAAGAATAATCGGAATAGAGGAAGGAAAAAAGGTGAAACCAAAGGGATCAATAATCTCTTCAAAGAAATAATAGCAGAAAATTTTCCAAACAGAGCAAGCGGTCGATACACAGGTCCAGGAAGTTTATAGAACTCCCTTTAAACAGGTTCAGAGAAAATGTTTCCCACGCCACATAATTGTCAAAATGAACAATGTAGAAGCCAAGCAGAGAATCTTTTTTTTTTTAATTGGTGCATTATATTCATACATCATATTGGGGTAAAAAACTTGTGTGTACATACATGTACACATCACTGATTTATTTTATTTCATTTTTTGGTGGTACTGGGGTTCCTGGAAGCCCTTCTACCTCCGGGCTACACTCCCAGACCTATTTTTACATTTTTATTTGGAAACAGGGTCTCCTAAGCCAGCACGGCTGGCTTCGAACCTGCACGATCCTCCTGTCTCTGCCTCCCAAGAGTGGGGACTACAAGCGTGCACCACCACGCCCAGCCAACACATCACTGATTTAACCCCAATCCAATTCCCACCCCATTCCTTCCCTTTCCCTCCTTCCCTTGCTTGGCTTAGTGGTTGACTTCGATATGTTTAAGTACATTGTATGTTTTAGAAAATTTCCTTCTTCCCTCCTCCTTTCTCCTCCTTTAGGTTGTCTTGTTTGCTCCTCTATAGGATCTTAAAGGCAACAGAAATAAAAGGCCAAGTGATATTCAGAGGCAAATAAATTATAATCACTCCAGTCACTCCAAACCAAGTCATGAAAGCCAGAAGTGCGTGGAGTAACATATTCCCCAAACTCTGAAAGAAAACAACTTCCAGCCAAAAATTTCCTACCCAGCAAAACTATCTATCAAATGAGATGGGGAAATAAGAAGCTTCCATGACAAACAAACTGAAGGAATTTATGTCTTCAAAACCAGTGCTAGAGAAAATACTCAAAGAGATTAACTACAAAGAAGAAATAGGTAATACACACCAGAACCAGAGAAACAAGATTTTCCATCCAGCAAACAACTAAGCAAAGAAGAAAAAACAGTATTTCAAACAGAAATAAAATCTTAACATGTTAGGAATTAAAAGTTATCGCTCAATAATCACCCTGAATGTAAATGGCCTCAATTCCCCAATAAAAAGACGTAAAGTGGCAAAATGAATTAAAAACCAGAATCCATCTACCTGCTGCCTACAAGACATACTTTACAAGTAAAGATAGTAACAAACTCAAGGTAAAAAGGTTGGATCAAGGTAATTCATGTTAAGTAGCCATCCGAATAAAAGTGAAGTAGTATTTCACTATAGTGTTTATTTGTATTTTCTTAATGATTAGTTATATTATGATAATGATGAGTGATATTCATGTGTTTATTGATCATATAAAAATCTTTGGATATTCATTATCTATTTTAGTCTTTTACCTATTTCTAAGTTGTATTGTTTGCTTTTATTGTTGCTAATTTTTAGGATTTCTATTTAGAATATTAATATACCTTCAGATATAGCATTTGGGAATATTTTATCCCATTTTATCAGTATCTTTTAATTCTGTTTACATTGTCTTAGGGTGCACAATTTTTTTTTATTTTTTATGAAGTTTGTTCGTTTATTCTTTTGTTGCCTGTGCCTTTGCAATTATATCCAAGAAATCACTGCCAATTTCAATGTTGTGAAGTTTTATGACCCAGGTTTTCTTCTAAAAGTTTATAGTCTTAAGATTTACATTTAGGTCTTTTATCTATCTTGAGTTAATACTAATATATGGTGTTAGGTAAGAGTCCAATTTTATTCTTTTTCATGTAATTATTATTTTTCAACAATATTTAATGAAATGATTATTATTTCCTTCACCAAATGTTCTTAGAAACCTTGTCAAAAATAACTTGACCACATATGGAAGAATTTATTTCTAGGCTTTTTATTTTTACTCTACTGGGTTATATATCTGCCTTTATGGCAGTACTATACTGTTTCAATTATTTTGGCTGTATAAGGTTTGAAATCAGAAAATGTAAATCTTCTAGCTGTGTTCTTTTTCGAGCTTGTTTTGGGTATTTAGAGTTCATATTTCATGTTAGGATAGATTTTTTTCTGAAAAAAAAATAAATGTATGATAGTTTTACCTTAAAAAAAAAGAAAAAATATCCTCTGGAAAGAAAGAAAACAAGAAAGAAATATTGAAATGTTATCTCTAAGTTATCAAAAGTTTGATATCAGACAAATGAATCTGTTATATGAGATTATCATTGTTAATTTTGGATAAATTACTATAATATTAAAAATAAAGAAAAAAGAAAAAAAAACTTGGTATTGCAAATCTTAATTTCCACTCTCAGTGAACACTTTTATCTCTCATAGCTATTGCAATAAAAATCTTCCTTTGAATACTCCTAAATCCCTTTTGATGAAAGACTTAAGAAAATAAAGTACTTATTACACTACCACCAGCAATTCTCCACCTCACTGCAGCACAATTGTGCCATGCCCAGGCTCCAGGGCCCAGGCGGCAAGGGATCCTTCCACACAAAGTCACTGCCCAGAAGATGGTGAACTACTGAGTGACCAGTGTCAGCATTTTATGGGACATGGTCTTTATTTTCTTTTACTTTTTGTTTTGGAGTCTGATTCAATGCTCGTTCATTCATTATTAACATTTTTATTACTTAAAAGAGTTTAGGAAACTCTCCTATAAAATGAAAATATATCCCAAGCACCTAAGGCCTCAATCCAATATTCATACAAAATGAGAATTCCTTACATCCTTACACGATGAGACCTGGGCAACTGGGCCCTTCATACCTTTCCAATGCCACCATTTTACAGTTAACTTTGTACTTGGCTTCTATATGTTTTAATACCTACCTCTTCAGAATACTTTCCACTATTCTCATTATTTGTTTCCCTTGTGGACAATTTAGGATTATATAAGTAGTTTTCTGCACATTTTTTGATGCTTATATTATTTATAGCTAAAATGGTGCACTTTACTATTAAATTATTGTCTGAAAAGAATAGAGTATCTTGCCAATAACTGGTAAATAATAAAAAAGTTCTCTTCTGGGCTATTACTTAGAGCCAGATACACCATAGAACAAAACATTCTGTAATACGGAAGACATCTTGCAGTTTTTAAAATAGTTTTCAAGCTGACAGGTATCTACATGTATATTTTATGACATAAAATGTGTACTATGATATTAATCATTTTTTACGATTTGACATCTTACTGATTTTTCCTCTAAAATAAGATACATTTTCAAAGCATTTTTAATAAATAAGTTTTACACACACACACAACACACACACACACACACACACACACACACACGTTTAGTGGCCAATATCAAGGCTCACTTTGCAGCTGGTAGTCTGTTCCCTCATTTCTTTTGTCTTTTAGACTCCATCCTTACTCCCCTCCCTCTCTCTCCCATACTAGGCAGATTGCTTTAACCTCCAGCCAAATTCAGCACTCTCTGTCACATTGTTTAAGAGCCACTGTAGAATTGAAGAGCTTATACAATTGTGGATTCTTTTTCATAGTCTGAAAAAGAGGGGAGAAGTTTGTAAATGTTAATGTAACCACACCCACCATTAAAGAATATTACATATAATTAGGAAATTGTAGTCTGAACTATGAAATAAAAGAACATGTTTTGAGAGAAGATGTAGATGGGAGCTTCAGACAAGGACTCTTCAGACAAGGGCGCTTAGCCCTTGTCTGAAGAAGTGGAATTGGAGCTGTACAGAAACCTAAAAAATAAACTAACTTTGGTGTTAAGATCCTCCCCAGTCCAACAGAGCAGGAACAGTGAGTAAATGTTCTATCAATCAATTTTAAAAGTTACCTTTGTAATTCTATTTGTCATGGCACATTTTCATTCAGAGAGGCTCCCAGCATAAAATAAAACCTACCACAATGTTGGTCAAAAACTGTTTGGCAGACCATATGAAGTTTCTGTTATCTGAACATCTTTATTCCTATAGCAACCTAAAATAGAGGTCAGGAAATAAGTGAAACCTCTCCTTGCAGCTCATTTACATGCCTTTCATCCCCACATTAAGTGATTGCAACACCAGAACACTCCATGGAAACTCTCTACCTTATCCAACTTCCTCCACTGCCAAAGATGTACAGTAAACAGTAGGCTAGATCCCTGAAAGAGTTCCCAGTTTCCAAAGGCACCTAATTCTCCCACCTGGAAGAGAAATAGCCTATCATTGCCCATTTAAAAGTTCCACATAATGTTGACAATTGGAAAATCTAAATAAGAAAAAATATTACCCCAATAATTTTTGATAGCGTTCAGGACACAGTACCCCAAAAGTTGCCAGTTTTGACATATTGAATATTTTAAGCCAGAGAAAACAGAAGAACCAGGAAGATCTCCCCAGACTGCTCCTGCTCTTCTCCCCTGAAGTAGGCTTTAAAACCTAGGAAGGTCACAGGTTCAAAGCCAGTCTCAACAACTTAGTGAGACCCTGCATCAAAATAAAGAATAAAAAGGGCTGGAGATATAGCCAGGAAAAAAGAAGAATAAAAGGTCTGGAGGTATAATTCAGAAGTATAGTGCCCCTGGGTGGTTCAATCCCCAGGCGCGCGCTCTCTCTCTCTCTCTCTCTCTCTCTCTCTCTCTCTCTCTCTCTCTCTCTCCCTCCCTCCCTCCCTCCCTCTCTCTCCCTCCTTCCCTTACTCCCTCCCTCTCTCTCCAAAAACCTAGAAATAATTTTCTGACCTAGTTCTGAAGCAGATCACAAGACCTGAAAGGAGCCCTCCCTATATCAGGAAGAAAGAACAAAGAAGAACAGGGAAGAATCCAAACAAGTAGGCCTTACCAAACTGTGCTGGTTTATTACCCCTGGATCATACACTCTTTCCCCTTTCTTCATGACTATTCACTCTTCCTCAAATCTACTATTAAAACCCCTCAGGTTTAACTCTTTCTTCATATTTTCTTTCCGTACTTAGGAAGGCTCCTGCATCATATAAAATTTGTGTTAAATACACTTGTATGCTTTCCTCTTATTAATCTCTCTTTTGTTATAGGGTCCTTAGTCATAAACCAAAGATAGGTAAAGATACTTTTCTTTGCCTACATCCCGTTCTCTCTACCAATAGCTGCTTTTTCCTTTCATGTTTAATATGGCCAGGTTATAAATGTATACATTAGATTATTCAAAGTCATAATACTAAAACTAACAATATTATCTATTGATTAATTATTTCCCTGTTCTGTTTGGTTGCATTTGAAGGGTTCTAACAATGAAAATAAATGTGTATTTCAGTTAAAATTCTCTTTATATGTATGTTAGCATGAATTACCTACTAAGTATATATAAATGAGTATAAAATTTCAAAGATATGAATGGAAAAGAATACTTTCCTTCATTTATAGTTTACCTCAAAGATTCAGATAACTGTCTGCATGGGAGGGCCTGGAAGTAGTTAGATAACTTGTTAAGTAGTGATAACATTTTCTACTAGGTCTTATTTTAGGTTTAAAAACTGGTAACTGAAAAATGGGATGGTCATTTCCTAACACCAACCATTTTCAGTACCCTGATAGACATTAATCCAGTGTGCACATCAACCCAATGAAAACAGAACTATTTCCTAAAAATACCATGTATGTAACAGAGAAGACGGAGATGACTAAAATAGTCTATTTAAAAAAGAACTGAAATTGCTCGGTCTTCAGAACTTCCTTTGGTGCTTCTTTGACCCAAAACACTTTAAAAATAAGAGCAAGTACTATTCCTTTGAAGAAAATAATACTTACTATCCTCACTTCTTATCCTCCTCCATGAAACATAAGGGCTGGATCCCCCTGAGCAGTGTTTCACTCTTCAGTGTTGCTGCTCTTTTACCAGCAAGGGCTAGTGATTAGCTTTTATTTAGCATATTGACACACAAAAAAGGAATGCTGCTGCTATAGAAATTTTTAATTATTTAGACAAAAAGCTAACATATATCAAGACTGTGTGATATTACTGTTCACTATATTATTATTATGTTAATAATTAATTAAAGCTAACATTATACAGAGCTAACCATGTGCTACATAATATGCTTAGATGTTGCCTACATTAACTCATTCCTCAAACAGGTCTGCAATTTTAGTGTTATTTTTTTACTAATTTATAGATGAAGGAAAAACTTTGACTAGTGATCTTGTCACAAACAACTAAATAACAAAGCATAAATAGTAAACCAGTCCATTACATTAACTCTTAAATAATATACATCAATAGCTGAGTGCAGCACATGCCTGCCATCCCCTGTCTCAGTACCTGGGAGACTGAGACAGGAGGATCACAGGTTTGAGGCCAGCCTCAGCAACTTAGCAAGACCTGAATAAAAAATAACATAGAGTTGGAGGTGTAGGTCAGAACCCAATTCCTCTGGATTCAAACCTCAGTTCCAAGTAATGATAATAAATACACATCATCTACTATATGCTAGTCGCTTACTATGTTGCATATTTTAATATTGACCCCACAAAAATATTTTAATGACCCCATTCTATAGTGGTGGCAACTGAGATCAAGGAAGGTCAATATCATTTACCAAAAGTCACACCACATGAGAGAAAACGGAAGGGCCTTCATTTAAATTGAGGCCTCTGTTTTTATAAAGCTCCCACTATTTCTTTTATGCAGCAGTGTTTCTGAGGTGTACAGGAACTCATATTTTAAGGTCATGGGGCTTGGTTTCTAACACCCTCCTCATCAAGCCTTTCTCATCCATCATTTATTAGCACATTTAGCTACTCCTCGACAGAATCTTACTCTCAACCCTTCAGGTATAATTATATATCCCTTGAGATCATTACAAACTGCACTGACATATAACTGCCTATGTTTTCGGTCATTTCAACCTATTGAAATGTCTCAAAATGCCCCATGATTTAAGATGCCACTTTTAACTATCACATCATTAACAATTATTAATGTGAGAACCAGAGTGGGCGTTTTAATATGAACAGCTTGAGTGACTGCCAAGTTACCAAAGCAAAAACGTTCTCGATACCAGCACTGACACAGCCTCACTAAGAATAGCTGTGATCACAGCCAGGGAGAGTCCCTGGAGAGGTTTTGATTTGATATATGATAAGGCAGCTTAAGACACTACATTTCTGAGAGGTAACTTATTTATCTTTCCTGTGTTCCAAATTTAACTTCTGCTTTTAATTTAAAATCACCATAAACTATTTATAACTTATCAGTAAAATGCACATTTACAGAAAGTCAATCCTAGGTCACAGTTATTCTTTGGTTTTATTTTAGAGAGAAAGAATGAGTTCAGATCGTCAACATAAAAGACCATTAAATATGAGCACATATCTTCTCCCCAATCCTGAATCCCCAAATGGAGAATTTTTATTCTCTCCTCAGTTTGCATATTTTATATTAGATCCAAATTAAGATTAACATTTTGTAAAGACCTACTGGCCTTAACGTAGACTCTTAATGCCTAGTGCTCAAATTACATCCTTCCTGCAACTTGATGAGAATCACTTCCCATCAATGGCCCCAGTCAATTGCCTTCTTAGATAAGCCATGTGAAATAGTGAAATTTTAAACCTGAGCTCAATAGATACCTAATTGTGAAATAAAGTCTCTTGTTCATTTTTGTTTATGTTGAAACTGTCAGGCAGGTGTGCATTATTCTTCTAGAGGTTTCCAATGAGGTCAGAAGAAAAATACAATATACATTCCACGAGCATTGTGAACCAAATGCTGGTAACATACAGCTGTTCTCAATTTCTAAACACCAGAACTATACTCTGGATCATAGAACTTTGGCTTTAAAATACAAAAACAAATTAAGATGAGAAGCAAAATCAAAGAAACAGAGTACAACATAACACAGTATCTCTCCCCATCCCCTCAAAAAAATTTAAATTACAGGTAAAAAATATCTGTTTGGTCAACTTCATATGCAGTAAGGTAAAGAGTATGTTATTTACTTATAATGGAAAACATTTAGGGTCATATGTAGTATGCATTGGTTCATAAAAATGAGGAAATATGTAGAAATATCAAAAAGTTTATCACTGATAAATCATGTAGATTATTAGGAAAGATAGGCATTATAAATACATCTGTCCCTCACTATCTGTGTGGGATTGATTCCTTTAACCCTCATACATACTAAAATCCACAGATGTTCAAGTCCCTTATATAAAATGGTACAGTATTTGTATATGACCTATAGACATCCTTCTGTATCCTTTTAATTGTCTTAGATTACTTATGACACCTAATATGAAAGTTTTTTAAATGGTTGTTGTACTGTATTGTTTAGGAAATAGCAGCAAGGAAGGAAAGTCTATGTTCTGTAAAAATGTCCTTTGGTCTGCAAATGGTTGAATCCATGTCTGCAGAACCATTGATATGAAGGCTAACTGCAATTCCAAAATGATCATTAGAGCCCAACTGAGAAGATGTAAAGGAAAGTACAGGGAACTATGAGGGCATGTCACCGGAGAGCCTGACCTATCTGGGGTGGGAAGGAGGGGTACTTGAAGTGTATAAACCTGGGACCTAGTTTGGAGGTGTGGTGAAATTATTATCCAAAAGTCCTGATCATGAGCCAGGCGTGGTGATATGGGCCAATAATCCCAGTGTTTGGGAGGCTAAGATAGGAGAAAACAGGTTTGAGGCCAGCCTCATCAACTTAGTGAGATCTTTCCTGAGCAGTGTAACAAGACTCTGGTTCAAGTATGGTGTATATGCCATTTTCAACATGATCAATATTATGATCTGAGACTACAATGCAGCGATAAGATTTAAAAATTAAATAGGGCTTGGGTCAATCTCAGAGGTAGAAGAGGTAGAATGTCTCTGGGTTCACTCCTCAATACACCCCCCTAAAAAAATTATGACCAGGGAATCGAAACTGGTTTCTTCATTCCATCGTCCATCTTGCCATTAGTCACATATTTTAACCTTAAAATATAATCAGTACAATTCTTATCATTTGTGCCACAAGGATTAATGATCTTGAAAGATTTTACTTAAATCATACAACTTATTTCTTCTCCCTGTAATGGGCACAGCTCACTTTCTCATTCACATTCTTGCAATCTCTCCATCATATGGAGTCTCTACTTCCCATCCCCAGAAGATGTATGAGCCCCTTTGCTCTGCGTTGATCACATGACCACAACTCTAAGGCTCTGCCCTTTCCTAGCAGTGAACACTCCCAGGTAAACAACTTTATCCTTATCCTGCCCATTCTCATTCTCTCTTCTCTTCTCCTCTCCTCTCCTCTCCTCTCTTCACTTCTCTTCTCTTCTCTTCTCTTCTCTTCTCTTCTCTTCTCTTCTTTTCTTCTTCTTCTTCTTCTTCTTCTTCTTCTTCTTCTTCTTCTTCTTCCTCTCTCTTCTCTCTCTCTCTCTCTCTCTCTCTCTCTCTCTCTCATCACACACACACACACACACACACACACACACACACACACACACGAATAAAACCCAAAGAACAAATAGGCTTTGTACAGCTAGGTCACACCTATCATGTTTTATGTTCCAAGATAATTAGGTTGGAATCTTCCAATGTAAATATGCACTTTATTAAACTGGAAACAGAATCTTGATAATGGTTCTTGGGCTGCAGTGTGGAAAAAAAGGGGTTACATGTTTCTCTTGGTGAAAGAAATAAAAATGATTGCAAAAAAATCTATAAACATTGTGAGACATTTTTTTGGCTTGGAGTAAGCACTCAAATAATTTAAACAGTCCCTTACTTTTTAATCCAGAATGTCCAATATTTATTTGTACATTCTTTTTTTTTTTTGCGGGTCTGGGGATGGAACACAGGGGCACTCAACTTCCAAAATACACCCCCTGCCCTATTTTTTATTCTTTATTTTGAAACAGGGTCTCACTGAGTTGCAGAAGGCCTCACTAAGTAGCTGAGGCTAGCCATGAACTGCAATCCTCCTGTCTCAGCCTCCAGAATGCTGGGATTACAAGTATGCGCCACCATACCCAGCTTGTACATTCATTTTTAAATCATGTGAGAAAGAGGTAGAAAATGCAGATGAACTGCTACTAAATGCCTCTACTTATTTCCCTAACAAGGAATAGTAATAGGCATATTTATTTTCTTTCTAGTACTATAACAGATTCAAAACTCATGATTTAGTGACATTTTATTGAGTTATTTAAAACTGGAATAAAGTAGATAAACAGAAACTTCTATCTCTCTATAATTTTAAGTAACAGAAAAAGATAAAGACATGTTATTTTAATATTTTCGCAGTTCACTAAGCATATAACTGAAAAAGACTTTTGTCATTTTCCTCCAGACCTCCCTCCAGCCATGGATGAAGAACATGACCATTTCTCAGGGTTCCCTGGAAACCCCATTCAGGTTTACAAACTTCAATTTAAGGAGTGTGACCACATTTGATATTTTTACTTCCTTTCCCACAGTCTTATGACCCTTCAATCCCCTAACATGAACCAACTCCTTAAAAATAATTTTAAAAGGCACTTCACTAAGGCTTGTGGAATTCACCAAAGTACCCAAATGTCATGAGCCAGGAGAAGCTTTTGACAAACGAATGGCAACCACCTGCAGCCAACTGGAATTTCACTTTCACAGAAAAATTAGAACCTGTTGGCTCTTACCTAAATCTTGAAATGCCTCAAACATCCCTAAAGATTGATCATCTTTCAGATGGAGTCCTTTATAGCTATATATTTCACATATATTGTTTTTCCTGGAACAAGAATAAGATATGTGAAAATACCACAAGAAACACTTTTATCTGTGATATTTCCAATCCAGTTGGCAGGAGACAATAAAGACACATCATAGGAAAATCTATTCTTATGAGATTTCCAGGACAGCTCTGCATCCTACAGAAAAACACAGGGAAATGTTCAAACTGGAGCCTCCAAACCTTTTGACATTCATATATCACTGTAGATTTGTATCCTCTGTCACCTTTGAACACCTTCAATTCATTAATGATAAGATGGACATCACACAATGAGTAGCCTCAAGAATCATTTAAAAATAACAATAAAATAGATTTTTTAAAAACTTAACATGGATTCAAGCCAATTGTATCAACTGGGGTTAAAAGGTTTTGGTGCTCAGAATGTGTTTTAGAATACACAGCATGAAAAGATGGCTTTTATCCATTGCTGGAAATAATCTCTGCTTCCCCTGACAATAGTCAAGCACCTTATATTCATGTTTTTCTGGAATCAAGTGGAGGACAAGACCTAGTCATCTAATGTTGAAGGAATGCAAAACTAAGGCTTTACTAGTTTTGGAATTCCCCTGTAATGTAAGGATAGCTTAGTGATTCGGTCTGTAGTTAAGGATTGCTCATTTCATATTAAGTACAACTAAAGGTTATCCTGTACTATTGGCAATATCAATCTCCAAAAATCAAAACAGTATTAGTTACAGCTCACTAGTCAGAATGAAGCCAAATATGCCATTATATTGCCTGTGGATTTTATAGCCTGTAACTGCTCATGGTAGAAATGGTTACATTAGAACAACCCCAGTGCATGTGTTCATTTATTCAATAATAATATACATACAATTACTGCATGCCTATGTGCCAGACATTGTGCTGTTGCTTTAAAATTTGCAAACTTTTTACCAAGTTTTTATTCATATCATAGAAAAAGGTTGATCAATGGCTACTAAATTATGATTAAAGAGGAGCGAGAAGCTTTGGTGTGCTCTTCCACACTCAGGTGACTCCAGATAACAAGATTGTCCTATACATTTCCAAAAGCTAAAAGAAAGAATTTTGAAAGTTTTTGAAGGATGTATGTATTTAATATGATCCAAAGAATATACAATATATACACATGAAAAATATCACATCACCCCATTAACATGTACAAGTTTTAAATACCAGGGAAAAATGTATTTAAATGAAAAAAAAAAAAGAAATGCTAACTACAAATACTAATGAAACATCTCCACTGACACCATCAAACTCCAAACTACTATTGTCTTTTTCCTGGAACTAGTCTCCCAACATCCACTTGGTATTCTCCACACTCCATTTTCTACAAATTGGCTAAAATTATATTTTAAAATGTAAGTCAGAAGATATTATTCTCTATTGAAAAAAATCTAAAACAATGGTTCTCAATTCCAGGCAATTTTGCCTCTCCAGGGACATTTGACAATGTCTGCAGACATGTTTAATTGTCACAACTAGGAGTGAGTGCTACTGGCATGTTGTGGGTAGAAGCCCCAGATGTTGCTAAACATTCTACAATGCCTGGTGCAGCCTCTAGGACAAAGAATTATCTGGTCAAAGTACAACTAAAGGTTATCCTGTACTACTGGCAATATCAATCTCCAAAAATCAAAATAGTCTTAGTTACAGATCACTATTCAGAATGAAGCCAAATCTGCCATTATATTGCAGTGTTAATTATGCTGATGTTGATGCTGAGAAACCCTATGCTAAATCCACACCCCTATCCTAATGTGCAAATTCACACAGACTGGCTCTCTTTCTCCAGTTGCCTCAGACTACCCTCTCCATCATCCATGAAGTCCCAGCCATGCTTGGTATTACTTTAAAAGACCAAGCCACTCTGCATTTCAGACTCTCCCCAGAATGTTCATCTACCAAAACTGCACGGCAACCTCCTTCTCGACACCTAGATCTGAGCTCAAGCACCACCTCCTCAGAGGCAGCTTCAGCAAGCTTTACATCTAAAGCATTATATGCTCCTTTTCTCCAGACTCTCCGTCTCCCCACTGCTTCCCTCCCCTGTTGGGCCTGATGCTTTCTGCATTTATCTTATTTCATCTACATCATGTGCTTCCCTTAGAATGTGGGCACAGGGAGAGCAGGGAACTAGCTAGTTTTGTTCACTCTTCTATCCCCTCCCTCTGAAACTCTTGTCAATCTCACTCTTTAACACCTGCCTGGCCCAACTGGAAGGTCAACACACAGGAAATAAGTTGGGAATAAAAGGGAAATTACAAGCCTGGCATGGTGGTGCACACTTGTATCCCCAGTACTTGGGAGGCTGAGACAGGAGGACCGCAGGTTTGAAGATTCACAGCCAGCCTCAGCTATTCAGTGAAGCCCTCCGCAACTTAGTGAGACCCTGTTACAAAAATAAAAACAAAAAAACAGAGCTGAGAGTGTAGCTCAGAGGTAGAATGGTCCTGGGTTTAATCCCCAATACTGCAAAAAAAAAGGTAGAATTATAAAGCTGACCTAATATGACAAGAATATGGATACAATATTCTATTCTACAATAGACAATTGTAGACTTAGGGAATATAGTACTAAGTAATTGTGGTGCTTGTTTTGTTGAGGGTACTGTTCTGAATGTTTTAAAGGGATTAATTCACTTAATCCTCACACCACCATAACTACCCCCAAAAGTACTCTGTTAACACTACAGGGTAGGACATCATTATCCTGGCACTATATAAGGAAGGACAACCCGGGGGCTGGGGGCAAAGGAGCTGCACACACATGCAGATACTTAGTACTGGTCCTGGGCTTCAGGCCTGGCACTGCCTTCATAAGCCTGCCCTTCTCATTCCCATGCCATGTGCAAGGCAGAAAACTATCTGCTTAGAGGCACAAAATGCAGAGAATCCTCTTCATGCCTTCCTTCTTTATTCTTTCATATCCTTTCATGTTCTTTTTTAAATCAATGAAGCTCAAGAATAAGAGAGAAAAACTGGAAAAAATAGTGTACAGTTTACTGTAGTGACAGAAAAATGATAATAAAAACATACTTTTCTCTGCTTCTACTCTGATCATGCAGCAACAATTCACATTTTTAATTTGGTGATTCTAGTAAAAATAAAGATAAGAGGTTCTTGCATCTATTCCAGCATTTGGTCACTAAACACACAGAGAGAAGTACTTATTAATTGATAATTTTTAAGTAATATACCTATGAATGTCTTTTGTGTATTTAAAATATTGCCTACATGTTAAAATACAGTGATTAAATCATAATTTATTTAGTTTTAAAAATGGAGATTATATTAGTTTATATGTAAACTCATACCAGTGCATGCTTAAAATGTGTGTGAAAGGAACAACTTCTAAAAACATGAGTAATGTGACAGGATGTTGAAGCCCATGTTTTGGTACCAATTCCTCTTGGATGTGTTTGTGATATGATTCTAAAGAAGTTTCCCTACGTAACTCTTCTTTAAAGGAGTTCTTAAATGTACACTTTGTAGTTGGATTGGTGGTACACACCTGTAATCCTAGCACTTGGGAGGATGAGACAACAGGATTACAGGTTCAAGGCCAGAATGCACTAATTTAGCAAGACCCTGTTTTTAAAAGAATTTAAAAAGGGCTTGGGGTATAGCTCAGAGGTAGAATACTCCTGGGTTTGATCCATAGTGCCCCCACACACAAAACCTACACACTTAATCCTAATTTTCTCTGAAGCAGAGAGTCCAAAAGCATCTCCATTGATGGGACTTTAGCCTATATTGATTGCTAATAAGGGAAGTATTAATGCATACTAAGAACAAGCTTTCATACTTAGGCAAAACAATAAAAATCCGTTTCTCTATCTGTAAGTTGTCAGCCAAGGGCTACAGCCAGGATTGACCCTAGTCAGCTAAAAGTTGGTTGTTAGCCCAGCTGAACACTGGATGTTAAAACACAGACTCCTACACTTACAAAAAGAATCATATAAACTCTTACAGTAGTTTAGACTAAAGTTAAAAGATAATAAGGCATGCTATATTGACCCAATACTAATTACTAATAACACAGTACAGTTAGAGATCCTCAAACCTCCATATTTTAAAAATTACTAGTAACACAGAACAGTTATAGATCCCCAAACATCCATATTTTAAAATACTATATTCCTGTATCCTTCTTTTCTTTATCATAAAATAATTTCCAACAAAATAAGTAACTTCTATCAAACAGAGAAAAGGAAAAGCTGAGAACTCACCAAGAACACAGGTGGACAATACATGCTTCAAACTTTAAGAATAAAAATAAAATAAAAAACAAAGCAAATTTCTACCATGCAGCCCCTTACCTTGCTAACCAAGTAATACGTTTTGATCAGTGATGTCAGACTTGTCTGTCCTGTGTTGATGAACAAAGAGGCTAACAAAAAAGGCTTACATAAGCAGAAATAACTGGCAGGCCTGCACCTGGTTTTGGTGGGAAAAGAGGACTACTGGCTCATCAAGATGGGAAAAAGGAGATAATAAATTCTTATAAAAAAAGTTATGTGTTTAGAGATTTCAGTGTCTTACCTTCAAGGCACTCCACTGCATCCCCTGGTGTAGTGCTTTAATTGTTCTGTCCCTTCTTTCTACCTTTGTAATAATGAAACTTTGATTAAGCTTGCAGCAGTATAATTTTGGCTATTTTTTCTAAACTAGCTAAGAACAAGAACCATGGTGACATCTCAAACTGTTACATCCATATGTTTTGAAAAGAGACTAATCAATGCACCAAGAGCAAATGAAAACATTTAAGACTCCTCCTTTTTCTAGGTTTCTGCTTTTCACTCTTAAAACAATGAAGTGCTATTGGAAGGCTCCTATTCCAAGGTCCCAAAACACTATATTTAAAACACATGGGTTTATTTGTCAGAACTCATCATATCCTCCCTTCTGATTAACAGAAAGAAGGACTCAAAATCTGTGATCTCTGTAATATTATTATGAGTAAAGAAGAAAACCTGGGGAAATAGTTCTCCCTGCGGTTGGTGGGCCACATATTTTATACTGCAAATGCTGGCAGTACATTCAATTTACCATTCACAGATAATGTGTACTGACACAATCACATTAATGATGAGTAGATACTGCTTCCTCCTTGCACAAAGAGTTCCAGGTTACTGAAGGGATTTGTTCCTGAAAGTTCTGACTGTCTTAGCACTGCAGCTCCCTCAGCACCTTCCTCTCTCTACCTCTATACAAAGTGGTGAGCTCTTCACTCTTACTTTGCTGGTGTGTGTGAGTAATGATGAACACTGAGTTTTAATATATTAAGCAAGAGATGCCTAGGTTAATATCACTATATTCTAGAATTTATTAAATAATGGATTAAGGAAGATTCCAAGCAGAGGAAATAGAATCTTCCTAAAACTAGGATCCTCTTAAATTTTTTTAAATATTTATTATTGTTTAAAAGTGGTACTATAAAACTGCACTCTTTCTTGAACTATATAACCTAGGATTGCCATTGCTATCCCAAGAATATACGTTTGCGTGTATACACATACATACACAAAACACCCACGCACACATAGAGAACATACAGTTTTGTGATTTAGTTTAAAACAGGCTGATTAACTAGGCATAACCTTATTGAATATTAAATTTCTTTTATTCACAATAATCTCTTGTTCTTGGGGAAATTAGAGCCCAGCCTGTAACAAGGAAATCAACTTTAAGTCCACAATTTGATTCAAAAGTTTGCCGTTCTATCATAAGAGATTTTACTTAGATCTTAGAGGTTTTACTATAAACTATAGACTAGAAAAGAAAAACATCTGACATACTTCTTCAGCAGGCATGCAAGATCAAGCACTTTCAGAATGGGGTAGAAGCCAAGAGTAAGAGTTGGAAAAGGAAAGTCAGATGCCACACCCTTGTTTCCCCTTTCCCAGACAGGGCTGAACTTTGGATGAGAGCATATGGTCAAACTACCCTAACATCACTTGGCAGCAAGTCAGAGTGGGTCCTTCATTCCTTGCTTCCCATGAGGAAGCCCAGGAAGCCTGCTCCCTCCTGAGAAGCCCAGCACTGCAGGTGACAGGTCACAGTGTGCTGGAGAAGCAGCAGAGAATTGACCATTATGGATACCTCAGCAGGCAGCCCCAAGCCCCAAGTAATTCCAAAGTCTGAAAGTTCTTTTTGAAACTTAGTCAGTGGCAAACAGTGATCTCAGTTAACATGATGATCTTTACAATGCTCACTTTTCCCAGTTGCTACAATGCATTTATTACACTGCGCTGGCTACAGATAATATATGGTCTATGCAGCTGTTGCTTTCCTAAAATTTAAAAAAAGCATATATCAATTTCAAAACATACCTGACACCATTAACTTCAGATAAGGAATACTGGACTCTATTGAAAACTAAGAGTAATTTTGCAGCCTTTTTCTTCCTAGCACCTATATGCATTCCTAAGAAATCTTTCATCCTGCAGAATTTCTCATTAAAAATAAACTTATGAAAAAATTAAGACTGTGACCCATATTTCCAAACTCATGTAGTTTTGTAAACAAAGGGTTAATAAAAATAACCATTATATCTTGTGAAGTTACTAGCACAAACAATAACTAACAAACATAATAAGAAGCCTTCTTAGCTCAGTTCTGCGGGCTGCCTCAAAGTCACTCAATGTACACAAGCATGTAGAGTTGGTAGGCAGCTTGCAGACACTGTGACAACACCGATACTAGGACCTGCCAGGATCTCAGAACCCTGCAAGATCAGAGGCTCTCCTCTCAGAAGATGGAGGTAGAACTCAAGGGCACATTTAATTTTAAATTTTCTTGAAATATAGCTGATGGGTCTCTCGTCTGCAAAGCAGCCAGATGAAAGGGTTTTGCTTTCCTGACAAAGGTGAGAATTATACTTCCTCTTCCAGCTCTTCTTGCCTAGGAAAGTTGTATGTGAACACAACTTTCACATTAATCTGTTATTATTCCATTATTCACCAATCACAGACTCAACTATGCTTAAGATCACAGGTGTTAGAGTTACACTGACCAGGACCAAAAACTAAGGACAAAATAGATAGTCTGCCACAATCCTGACCTTTGGGAACTGACAACCTAGACCAAAGTAGTTTCATAAGATGCTACATTAGAGCTGACAGTAAATGTATCCATGTAAGAGGAATCAAAGTCCTTCTCTCTCTCTCTCTCTCTCTCTCTCTCTCTCTCTCTCTCTCTCTCTCTCTCTCTCTCTCTCTGCTGAGACTTGAAAAGAAAGCAAAGGTTTGTATAGCAAATACTTTTTTATTTGCTTGGTACTGGGGATTGCACCCAAGAACCTTCTACCTCTGAGCTATACTTCCTGCCGTTTTTATATTTTATTCTGAGGCAGAGTATTGCTAGGTTGCTGAGGGTCTCCCTATGTTGCTGAGACTGGATCAAACCTATAATCCTCCTGTCTCAGCCTCTTGGGTACTGGGTACTGGGATTACAAACTTTTAACCTTATTATGAGATTGTTGGGGCCTATATGGAAGAACACTAAATCTGTGCTTAAGAGCTACTTCTCTGTAGACAAAGCAGCCTTTCTGAGCCTTGATTTGCAAAAGGCAACTAACAACATTTTGTGGTAAAACTAGATCAAATGAGATGTTAAATGTGAAAGGGCATCAAATAAACCATATACAAAGGCAAATTTCGAGGCTAACACATTTTATAAAGCCATCCTCTGTTGAAGTTATTTATGAATATTTTAATGTAATTCTCTCAGATATGTACTAAAACACAAACCTGCATTTTCACAGTTGAAAAACTGAGGGAGAAAGAAGTTAAAAAGTTAAGTCAATTGTCCCAACTCCAAATAACTGAATCCCAGATTACAGCCCATGAAGGATATGGTTACTAGTGTTTCCTGGCAGTAGTAAGCACTACATTTACTAGGAAATAACAAAGCTGCATTTTAGAAAGATATTCTCTAGCTCAAATTTCTGTGATTATTCAAAGAATTCTTCTCTCTGTTTTCAAAGTATCAAAGTTTTTCTATTTCTGCAGAAGTAATTCCTGCAGCAACTGTTCTCTACTAGATTGCCCAACTTACTTCCAATCATTCAAAAGTTAATATATCTGCATCAGCATCTTCAAAGCCAAATGGCAGATGGCAAGTATTACAGGCAATCCAGGACTTTTATACATAGCTGTTTTGTACAATGTTTGTTTACATACATAAAATATAATACCTTTCACGCTCAGAAGGAATCTTTCCTAAGGACATTATGAGGGATGGGATGGGAGTGCCCATGATGATGCGGGGTCCATCCTAATGCCGGGCAGAGGCAGGGCTCCAGCTCCAGTGCAGAGGGTTGTGGGTGTGCAAGGAAGCCGCTGAGTTGAGGGTGAGCATCCCCAGGCCTCTGTATCTCGCTCACACCTCCTCAACAAACTGAAGGCACTGGCCAACAAGTGCATCTGCCCCTCCCTTGGCAAGGCAGCTTGAATGCAGGCATCACCTCCATCACTGCCTTCACCATATGGAAAGAACTTCCTGTTCATTATCTGTCACCATGAGAAGATAAACTTCTTGGGGGTAAGGACCATGCATTGGTTACCTTTGCATCCCCAGCATCAGCACAGTACCTAACATGAAGTATACACTCAAATGTGAAATACTGGAACATATGTATTGCCTATAATAAAATTTATTTATGGTATCATTATATGTTATAGGATCAGAAATCACGATAACAGTAATAACCAGATAATGCTTAAAAGGACTTGAGAGATTACTGACTTTTGTGTGTATGTGCTGAGGGTTTAACTCAGGGATATTGTACCCCCAAGATATACTCCAGCCCTATGTGTGTGTGTGTGTGTGTGTGTGTGTTACTGAGGAATGAATCCAGGGATGCTCTACCTATGAGCTATACCTCCTGCCAGCCCCATTTTAATTTTTATTTTGATACAGGGTCTCACTAATTTGCTGAGAGTCTCACTAAGTTACTGAGTGTGGCCTCAAACCCACAATCCTGTCTTGGCCTCCCAAGGACTGGGATTATAGGCATGTACCACCACACCCATCTCCTTTTAGTTTGTGAAACACGTTTCTGTAATTTGCTAAGAAAACCTCAAACCTGTGATCCTCCTGTCTCAGCCTCCTAGGTTCTAAGATTATGGATGTGCTTCACTTCATCTGACTTAGCAACTTTTTTATATAGATGAAGTCCAGAGAAGCTAGATAACTTGCAAGAAGTCAAACTAAATTTTACAGTTTCCCCACTGCATTTTTATTTTCCCTATATATTCTCAACAAGTATGCAAGTAATTTTTTCTTAAAAAAAAAACAACTTTTTGCCGGGCGTGGTGGCGCACGCTTGTAATCCCCGCACTTGGGAGGCAGAAACAGGAGGATCACACAGGTTCAAAGCCAGCCACGCGCGCTGGCTTAGGAGACCCTGTTTCCAAATAAAAATGTAAAAATAGGTCTGGGAGTGTAGCCCAGAGATAGAAGGGCTTCCAGGAACCCCAGTACCACCAAAAAAAAAAGAACTTTTGAAAGAAAGTCAAATTGGAGCTGTATTATCAGAAATGTCCAGAACTCAATATATAATATTTACATTTAGACAGATGCAAAGGGAAGTTTGAGTAGAAGAAAGTTAATTGTGGGAAACAGTCAAAAGAGAAACAGCATATATGATCCTTGACCACTCACTGTATGTCTCAGGGTGCCAAAGTGACTTGATGGATTATACCAAGAAACACGTGATGTCCCCCAGATTTGCATGTGACACGGTGCGCATGCATGATAAAGGCTATCTCGGCAGCTTCTGGGACTTAGGAACCCCATCCTTGAATGCTAAAGCCAACTATAACTTATACCTCTGCAACTTATGCTTTTCAGCTTAAACCTTTAAAACTGGAATAAAGTGAAATGGAGTTATCCAAGAAAGCAAATGAAAAATTTTGCATGACAATAGTAAACTGATTGCACACACGCTCATAAAAGGCAAGTAATCCCACCTTTCCTCTGTCATTTATGTATACTACCAACTAAAATTTTCACTTAAACTCACAAGATATTTCTGTATGATTTTAACCCCCTAAATCTTTCACCTCATAAAAGAGGCTATATCTCACTTTAGGTTTTTTGGTCACATAGAAGAACATTCCTGGATCAGTCTGGACTCACAGGTAACTGTGAGCAATGGATATCCTTGGTATGAATGTCACATATGCCACGGCAGGATTTTATGTTGAAAACTGTCCATACTGCATCATGAACATTTCCATCAGGTTCCCCAGAGCCATGAAGAAGATAAAAGGGTCTAGCAGCCCTGAACATGAGGCAGCCCGCAAAAATATGGATTCAACTATAGGAAATAATAGCCTTACCATTGTAAACTATGTCTGGAGCCAACCCACAAAACTAATGCAATAATAGAGATTCTAAGTTGGAGCTGGAAATTACTACGTAGGTCAGGCTACTCCCTGGAGACCTGCTGGGGTTACTTTGGGTGCATTCTGGAACACCACAGCTGTTCTAAGTTTTCATTGTCTCACACAATGAACTTTCACTATTTCCTATTAAAGGAAATAGTGGCTCTATCCTCAAACCCTGGCCTTGGATAGTCAGTCTGAAATTTTCCTGTCCTAACTTCAGTTTTTTTCTTCTTTTTCATATCTATTTTGGACAAAGTGTTTTTAAAAGCCCGTTATCCCCATGGAATTATACCTAGATTTTCTTATTTAGTTCTTACCTTTCTACAGAGCCTTTACTCTTTTGATACCACAGTCACTTTTCTCTGAAACCCTGCCAATTTGTCAAATTCCCTCTGGTAATTCCGAGATCCAAAATATACATATTATGAAAGAAAGAACAGTTTACTGGCCATAGGGGTAAAGCATAAACTTGGTCTCTATTCTATTCTCCATATATTCATTAAAAGAAAATAAATGACTTTGGTCTTGGTTTTGCTATTCACAGAATCTAAAAGAATACGTTCTTCTGTTTGCTTCTTGTAATACTGAGTTATCTCCCAAATTAAAAAAAAAATCTTATTAATCTAGGATTACAGGAATTGAAATTAATTTATTAGTATTTGCATAGTATTATACTTTGCCACAACAAATGAAGCCCATTGTACACTTTACCTTTCAAGAGTTTTTTTTTTTTTTTTATGGTACTGGGGTTCCTGGAAGCCCTTCCACCTCCAGCTACACTCCCAGACACCTATTTTTTAATATTTTTATTTGGAAACAGGGTTTCTTACACCAGCAAGGCTGGCTTCGAACTTGCACAATCCGCCTGTCTCCACCTCCCAAGCAGATTACAAGCATGTGCCACCACGCCCGGCTCGAGTGTTTTTAATACTTCTTCCAACACACATTCCCATGTACCAGTCCTGAAGACTTTGCTATTAGTAGAAGGGATTCCTTTAACATCTGTTTGTGCAATTGTTATAAAACAAAACTTTTATACTTACAAAAAGAAAAAGTACATTACCTTCCTACCTTGACCAAGGAACTACTACCCCTATAGTAGTATCAATTTGAGTTCCATCCAACTTGTAGTCACAGCTGTGGAATTAGAATCTATTAATTTAATTATTTTTACCAGCAGTATAAATGATGTGTTTTCTCAGAGTTGTATTTACAGAGGAAGAGAATGAAATACTAGTAAATATGACAGAATGCCAGGTCTCATATGAAACAACTATTTTTAAGATCTCATTTCTCCAGACACATTGAAATAGCTACTAAGTTAAATAAGCAGTAGGCCATTGGCCTGAAGAGGTTTTCACACTTTTAGTTCTTATGGAATGAATTACAACCTAACTAATGAATCCTAACTAAATTTTGTAACATGGAGCCAGGTCTCAGCCAATCACAAGCAGCTGAGCTTCAACTAATCACAGACTGCTAACTGAACAGATCATATCCAAATAAGAAAAATGCCACCTCTAAACCAATCAAGAAACTGCTTTACTAATATATATTCACACATATATACAATACTGTTATATATAGTAAGCATATATTAGTATATGGAATATATTAATATTTATTAACATATTATATATTATATATTGCTATATATAATAGTATTACATATACTATATAACTAATTATACATATATTATTATTAATATATTCATATTATTAATGTATTATTAGTTATATTGTATATGTAATAATATTCTATATAATACTACTATGTATTATATTATTATATATGGCACTGAATATATAGTTTAAATATATTTAAGCCAGGCATGGTGGTGCACACTTGTATCCCAGCATTTGAGAGGCTGAGACAGGAGGATCCAGGTTTGTGGTCAGCCTCAGCTACTTAGGCCCTCTGCAACTCAGTGAGACCCTGTTTAGAAATAAAGAATAAAAAATAAGGCTGGGGTGTAGCTCAGAGGTAGTATGGAAAAGAAAAGGGCTGGGGGTGTAGCTTGGAAGTAAAATGCCCCTGGGTTCCATCCCCAGCACCAAAAACAATCTTTATAAGTTATATTAATAAATACTATAGTTATATATTTAGTAGATTTATATTGATAAATAATAAATGTATGCATTTAACATACTTTTATCAGTGCATTGCAATTGTACGTCATAATGAGATTCGGAGTGACAGAAATGTACATGCACACGGCACATGCTGTGTTTCCCTCTGCTAGCCTGCCCCTCCTCCTTCCCTCTCACTATCCACATTATTGTGAATATATACATATGTTGATTCTAAGTGCTGTCTAACTTATGAGCAATTTTTGGATGGTGATGTTGTCATTTTGGAGAGGGGCTACTCAAATAAACTTGACTATATTTAATTTGTCAAAAATTGTTGTTTTAATAAAGTAAACACAACTTCATTTTCAATGAGATTATCCCCTTGTGAGACTCCGAGTATCCTAGTAAACAAACTTTTTTAGAATACTTTTTTAGAATAGGTGTGTTAATTTGGGTCCTCTGAAAAGCAGACAGCAAGATGACAGCCTCCAAAATGGCCCTAGTGATCTCTCTGCTGGCATTTAAGCCCTGTCTTAAGAATGGAAGAGTGCAGGGACTTTATTTTAACCACTAGAATATGGGAAACTGATAGGGATTATTTCTGTGGATAAGCTAAAAAAATGCTATTTATATCTTGCCAGAAGAGTCCCTCTTGCTGGTCTGGATGAAGCAAACCAAATGGTGGGAAGGTGACAATGGCTTAGGGAGTCTCCAGCCAGCAGTTAGTAAGGGTCTCAAGTCCTGTAGAACAGCCCATAAGAAAGTAAATACTGCAGGTCCTTCCACAGTTGTGTCTCAGATGAGACTCAAGCACTGTTTGAACTGGATTACAGTCATGTAGGAACTCTAAGCAGAGGGCCCAGTTAATCCATGATCATAGTAACTGTGTCAGAGCTAACACTGATATGAGGGAACACAGAATTCCTATTAGACTAAAAGTATTAGTTTCAAGGAGTCTATGGACCCACTCTCGCTGATTTCCCCAGTTTCTGGGTGTGTAAACAGAATTTAGCAACTATCAGAAGACTCAAATTAGTTTTATGACCTTTGTAATAATCACTATCAGGGTAGAAAGGACTAAGGGAAGCCCCTGTTACTATTCACAACAAACGTTCTGCCATGTTCTCAAAAGCTATGCCACATCCTGTTTGCAATTACAGATATTGTGCTACCCCTAGAGTACGATTTTTTTAAAAAAACAAAGATGCAGAGGTATCAATTCTATCATGTAATTCTGTCATGTTTCCATGTGGAAAAGCAGTGCATCCCTTCCAAAAGAGAAAGAAAAAATAAATCACTTTAGACCTTTGGAGAATGAAAGGCTAGGACGGCTGAGGGGAGGCTTGGATGGACATTGCTATGGCAGGGGGCAAACTGTGTGAAGCTTTGCGCGTGTCTGTGCCCTCCAGGGAGCATCTAGAACAGCAGAGACATTAAGGATCCTGAAGAACTAGGATCAGGGGTGCCAGCTCCTGATCTTAGCCACACCAGTGCCAGAAAAATAGGCCTATAAACAGAGAGGCTGTGAGTCAGGAGTGGAGGCAATGTCTGACTCCTTCTCAGTGGGACCACCTGCAGCAGTGTGGTCTACAGCTTAGTGCACTAAAATTCCCAGGAAGTGAAAAAGGAGTTTTTTGTTTGTTTGTTTGTTTTGTTTTGTTTTGTTTTTACTTTTCAGAAGTTGAGAGCAGTTACCAATTCAAGCATCAATAACAGAGAGAAAAATAATATAGGATGAACACATCTACATAATGAAATGAGTGCTTTATGGATTCTCTGATCCATTTCCCATAGCAATCACAGTGGCAGTTTCCAGCACACCCACAGCTTTCTTTCCAAGAACATTGTTTCTCCCTTCTGCTCTGCCCAGAGATTTCTCTGCACCTCAGCTATGTACACTCAGCTATAAGCAGGTACAGTCTAAAGGTATGAGGGGATTAACACCTCAGGAGCAATTCCCAACCAATAAAAGATGGTTGCTGGTGACTACAAACCTTGGGACTGCCATCATTCAGTGGGATGGTTCTGAGATGTGCTCTCCTTGGTTTCTTTGTGAAATAGTATTGCGCCACAGTCATCTACCACAGTAATCTCTCATTGATGCAGCCTTTATTAACTGTTTCTCATTCCTTTCCTTATTTTCTGCAATTCTTCTTGGTATCATTTCTAAAATAGACAAATCCTTTTCTTGCATCTACATTTGAAAAACTGCATGCTAAGAAAATATTAATGGTTTAAAACAACAGTAATAATGCCTTGTATAGGTTGAAATGTAAATAGAAATAAAATAAGCAGTAGCAATAGTACTTTGGTGGGTTGACAAATGAAATGTGCTATGACTTTTATATCATCTAAGAAAGAGTAAAATTCCCAACTAACTTTAGACTTTGACAAGCCAAATATGTATATACTGAAATTTCTAAAATGACCAATAAAAATTTTAATGATACTTGATCTCATAGAAGAGAGTAATCGCTAGAGACTGGGAAGAAAGAAGGACAGGGAGAACAGAGAAAGGGTATTAAAATACAGTTTCTAGCTCTTCTACTGTCCTGTAGTATAGTATGGTAACTATAGTCTACAACAATTTATGACATATTTAAAAATAACCAAAGGAGTCTAAAGGTTTACAACATATAGAATTGATAAGCGTTTGAGAAAATAGTATTTATGATTACCTTCATTTAATCATTACACAGCAATATGTGTCTTAATTTACCTATAAAGGACTATGTGTAACTCCTAGACCAAATTATAAAATATAATCTAATAAGGACAAAGCAGGCAAAAAAACAATAAACAGAACATGTAAGTAGTATAATTTAAACCTAAATACATCAGTAATTATGTTATGACAAACAGTGTAAAGCACCAATTAAGTGACAGACAGACTAGAAAAAAAATACATCTTTGTGCTCAATTCAAAGTGCACCATCCTTACCTGGTTTCTCCAGAAGACAACGCTGAAGCACAAACGTGTGCAGCTCCTGGGAGCACACCTAGACGATAAGTGATGAGTGGAGGGAAAATAAAAAGCATTTAGAATGGGAATATACCATCTAAGATGACAGCGAAACAAAAGCTGGTAATTTTCAAAAGTGCTAATTATAAAGAAAATATTTTAAATTGCCTATATTAATATAAAAATATGATAAATTAGAGAGACCAATAGAATAGTAGAAGGAAATAATAATAGGGTGGCAGGGAGGTAAAAAGGAGGCTTGAGGAGGGAAACAGTTCAAATAATGTCATGTCCACATACAAAGGCATCAGTATCAATCTCACTAACATGTATGCGGAGGAAGGGGAGGGAGGAGGGAAAAACACCAAGTACTGTGTGCATGTATAAAGCATCACTTTGAACCTCACAAAGTTGTATAATTAAAATGTGCCCAAAAAGTTAAAAAAGAACATTTGGTTATTAAACTACAACCTTAAGGAATGAAAAAACAAACCACAGGATTAAAAATATTTTCACATATAATAGTGAAAGAGCTCACTGTATAATAAATATGTATCGAGACTTCCGGGAAGATGGCGAACGAGAAAAGCGGGGCTTAAGAGCCCTGCTAACAACCAATCTCCATTACCACAAAATCAGCACCTTTCATAGCCAGAAAACACCATCACCAGAGAAACAAAAAAATCACCAGGCTCCAGAGAGAAAGCGGACTGAGAACAGAGCTCAGAGCCACAGAGGAGATACACCCGCCTCACGCCCGAGGACGCGGCAGCAGCGCCATACTGCCGGCGGCAGCGGCGAATTCACCAGACGGCTACAGCAAGCCGAGGTGAGCCGCTGCGGAACAGCCAGGTGGGATTTTTCAGCGCAGGGAACATCTAAAGCTCCCAGTGGCTGAGCTCAGCACACGCTGCAGGGACTCAGAGTGGAACTCAAAACCTAAAAGAAATAAGCCAGCCTCACAGCCGAGGGCGTGGCAGCAGTGCCATATTGCCACCGGCAGCAGCAGCAGCGAATTCACTGAGTCCAGTACAGCTACGTCGGCGAACTCAAGAACAGTGAGTCAAATTGCAGGCCACAGAGTAGAAATCCCAGTAATGTACTCCCTGGGACTTGTCCCAGTGGGGGAGGGGCGGTGGCAGAGATATCACACCATAGGAGAACGTGCAACCTGGCATCCCCCAAAGTTTAAAGCAGCCTCTATCTACTCCCTGGGTCGGAGACTCTGTGATACAACCCAGTAAAGAAGTAGTGGGGTCTGGGATACTACAGACTCGAGATCCAGAGCTCCTTAAGTGAAGTCATAGTGACCCAAGGGAAGAACCCAGAGAAGGCACAAACTTCCAAAATCATGAGAAAGAGGAATAACACTGGAGCAATTAATGCCCACAACCCCACAACATCAGAACCCGATAAAACAGAAAATCAGAGATTTCTAGAAGATCAAATCAGGAAAATAAGTGTAGAAATAATAGAGGTGCTTCGAAAAGAACTCAGAGAGAGCCAAAAAGAGATAAAGGATGCAATTAATGAAGTAAAGGCCTCAATTCAAAGCACAAACAACCGATTAGAACACATGGAGAACAGAATCTCACTTTTAGAAGATGATCATTCCAAAAATGAACGCATAGTTTCTAATCTAGAAAAAAAATATCCAACAGCAGGAATCTGACATTGAAGAAATATGGGCCCATTTTAAGAGAGCTAACCTAAGAATAATTGGAATAGAGGAGGGAAAAGAAAGTGAAACCAAAGGGATCAACAATCTCTTCAAGGAAGTAATAGCAGAAAATTTTCCAAACATAGAGCAAGAGGTTGATACACAGGTCCAGAAAACTTATAGAACTCCCTTTAGACAGGATCGGAGAAGAGGATCCCCACGCCACATAATTGTCAAAATGACCAATGTGGAAGCCAAGCAGAGAATCTTAAAGGCAACAAAAACAAAGGGCCAAGTGACATTCAGAGGCAAATCAATTAGAATCACTCCAGACTTCCCAAACCAAGTCATGAGAGCCAGAAGGGCTTGGAGTATCATATTCCAAACTCTGAAAAAAAACAACTTCCAGCCAAAAATTTTCTACCCAGCAAAACTTTCTATCAAATTAGATGGAGAGACTTCCGGGAAGATGGCGACCGAGAAAAGCGGGGCTTAAGAGCCCCGCTAACAACAAATCTCCATTACCACAAAATCAGCGCCTTTCATAGCCAGAAAACACCATCACCAGTGAAACAAAAAATCACCAGGCTCCAGAGAGAAAGTGGACTGAGAACAGAGCCACGGAGGAGATACACCGGCCTCGCGCCCGAGGACACTGCAGACGCGGCAGCAGCGCCATACTGCCGGAGGCACGGGCGAATTCACGGGACAGCTACAGCAAGCCGAGGTGAGCCACTGCGGAACAGCTAGGCAGGATTTCTCCGCGCAGAGAGCATCTAAAGCTCCCAGTGGCCAAGCTCAGCACACGCTGCAGGGATTCAGAGTAGAAATCAAAATCAAGAAGAAAAACGCCAGCCCCATAGCCAAGGGCGTAGCAGCGGCACCATATTGACACCAGCGGCAGCAGCACCGAATTCAGCGAGGCCAGTACAGCTACATCTGCGTACTCAAGAACAGTGAGTCAAATTGCGGGCCACAGAGGAGAAATCCCAGTAATGTACACCCTGGGACTTGACCCAGTGGGGGAGGGGCGGTGGCAGAGATATCACACCATAGGAGAACGTGCAACCTGGCATCCCCCACAGTCTACAGCAGCCTCTATCGACTCTCTGGGTCAGAGACTCTGTGATACAACCCAGTAAAGAAGTAGTGGGGTCTGAAATACTACTGACTCGAGATCCAGAACACCTTAAGTGAAGTCATAGTGACCCAAGGGAAGAACCCAGAGAAGGCACAAACATCGGAAATCATGGGAAAGAGGAATAATACTGGCGCAATTAATGCCCACAACCCCACAACATCAGAACCCGATAAAACAGAAAATCAGAGATTTCTAGAAGATCAAATCAGGAAAATAACTGTAGAAATAATAGAGGTGCTTCGAAAAGAACTCAGAGAGAGCCAAAAAGAGATAAAGGATGCAATTAATGAAGTAAAGGCCTCAATTCAAAGCACAAACAACTGATTAGACCACATGGAGAACAGAATCTCGCTCTTAGAAGATGAGCAATCCAAAAATGAACTCATAGTTTCTAATCTAGAAAAAAATATCCGACAATAGGAATCTGATATTGAAGAAATATGGGCCCATTTTAACAGAGCTAACCTAAGAATAATTGGAATAGAGGAGGGAAAAGAAAGTGAAACCAAAGGGATCAACAATCTCTTCAAGGAAGTAATAGCAGAAAATTTTCCAAACATAGAGCAAGAGGTTGATACAAAGGTCCAGGAAACTTATAGAATTCCCTTTAGACAGGATCGAAGAAGAGGATCCCCACGCCACATAATTGTCAAAATGACCAATGTGGAAGCCAAGCAGAGAATCTTAAAGGCAACAAAAGCAAAGGGCCAAGTGACATTCAGAGGCAAACCAATTAGAATCACTCCAGACTTCCCAAACCAAGTCATGAGAGCCAGAAGGGCTTGGAGTAACATATTCCAAACTCTGAAAGAAAACAACTTCCAGCCAAAAATTTCCTACCCAGCAAAACTTTCTATCAAATTAGATGGAGAAATAAGAAGCTTCCATGACAGACAGAAACTGAAGGAATTTATGTCTTCAAAACCAGCACTAGAGAAAATACTCAAAGAGATTAACTACAAAGAAGAAATAGGTAACACACACCAGAACCAGAGAAACAAGAGTTTCCATCCAACAGACAATTAAGATTGGTTATCTGTGGAGATTCATTATTTATGTTAGTCTTTTACCTATCTCTAAATGGTATTGTTTGCCTTTATTGTTGTTATTTTTTAGGATTTCTAGTTGGAATATTAATATACCTTCAGATATAGCAATTGGAAATATTTTATCCCATTCTATTAGTAACTGTTAACTCTGTTTACATTGTCTTTGGATATACAATTTTTTATTTTTTATTTTTTAGGGAGTCTGTATACTCCTCTGTTGCCTGTGCCATTGAAATCATAATCAAGAAATCACTGCCAATTTCAATGTTGTGAGGTTTTATGACCCAGATTTTCTCCTAAAAGTTTATAGTCTTAAGATTTATATTTAGGTCTATTATCTATTTTGAGTTAATATTTGTATGTGGGATTAGATAAGGGTCCAATTTTATTCTTTTCCATGTAATTATTATTTTTTAACAATATTTAGTTAAAAGATTATCATTTTCACCACCAAATGTTCGTGGAAACCTTGTCAAAAATAACTTGACAATATAGGGAAGAATTTAGCTCTAGGCTTTTATTTAACTCCAATGGTTTATATATCTGCCTTTAGAATAGTACTACACTGTTTCAATTATTGTAGCTTTATATGGTTTGAAATCAGAAAATATATATCTTCTAGCTTTGTTCTTTTTCAAGATCGTTTTGGGTACCTAGACTCCATATTCCATATTAGGATAGATTTTTTTCTGAAATATATATATATAAATATATGATAGTTTCACCTAAAAAATAGAAAAAAATATTCTCTGGTAAGAAAGAAAGCAAAAAAATATTGAAATGTTATCTTTAAGTCATCAAAAGCTTGGTATCAGACAAATGAAACTGTTATGTGAGATTATCATTTTTAATTTTGGATAAATTGCTATAATACTAGATGTCAACTACTAAGCCGAGCATGGGAGGGAGGGATAGGGAGAGAATGGGGTGGGTATTGGGTGGGGGCTGACTGGGAAAAGTGTGAATGTATGTCTACAAAAGTATGTATCCTACTATTATGTATGAATACAGTGCACCAATAAAAAAAAAATTAGATGGAGAAATAAGAAGCTTCCATGACAAACAGAAACTGAAGGAATTTATGTCTTCAAAACCAGCACTAGAGAAAATACTCAAAGAGATTAACTACAAAGAAGAAATAGGTAACACACACCAGAACCAGAGAAACAAGAGTTTCCATCCAACAGACAACTAAGATTGGTTATCTGTGGAGATTCATTATTTATGTTAGTCTTTTACCTATCTCTAAATGGTATTGTTTGCCTTTATTGTTGTTAATTTTTAGGATTTCTAGTTGGAATATTAATATACCTTCAGATAGAGCATTTGGAAATATTTTTCCCATTCTATTAGTAACTGTTAACTCTGTTTACATTGTCTTTGGATATACAATATTTTTTTATTTTTTAGGGAGTTTGTATACTCTTCTGTTGCCTGTGCCATTGAAATCATATCCAAGAAATCACTGCCAATTTCAATGTTGTGAGGTTTTATGACCCAGATTTTCTTCTAAAAGTTTATAGTCTTAAGATTTATATTTAGGTCTTTTATCTATTTTGAGTTAATACTTGTATATGGGATTAGGTAAGGGTCCAATTTTATTCTTTTCCATGTATTTATTATTTTTCAACAATATTTAGTTAAAAGATTATTATTTCTACCACCAAATGTTCGTGGAAACCTTGTCAAAAATAACTTGACAATATAGGGAAGAATTTAGCTCTAGGCTTTTATTTAACTCCAATGGTTTATATATCTGCCTTTAGAACAGTACTACACTGTTTCAATTATAGTAGCTTTATATGGTTTGAAATCAGAAAATATATAGCTTCTAGCTTTGTTCTTTTTCAAGATAGTTTTGGGTATCTAGAATCCATATTCCATATTAGGATAGATTTTTTCTGAAAAATAAATATATAAATATATGATAGTTTCACCTAAAAAATAGAAAAAAATATTCTCTGGTAAGAAAGAAAGCAAAAAGAAATATTGAAATGTTATCTTTAAGTCATCAAAATCTTGGTATCAGACAAATGAAACTGTTATGTGAGATTATCATTTTTAATTTTGGATAAATTGTTATAATACTAGATGTCAACCACTAAGCCAAGCATGGGACGGAGGGATGGGGAGAGAATGGGGTGGGGATCTGGTGGGGGCTGACTGGGTGATGTGTGCATGTATGTCTTAAAAGTTTGTATCCCACTAAGATGTTTGAATACAGTGCACCAATTAAAAAAAAATTGGTTTGCAGAGATTTTCAGGTTGTAGGATTGAAAAAAGCAACAGAATGATTCCCATCCCCCCTGGGTTGCAATGAAATTGGGAAAGAAGCCATTGGACCTGAAGAACCCATTCACACAGAAGTGAGAGAATTCTTGGGAGTATGGACCAAGAATAAAATAGGATGACTGTATGCCTGCAAACACATTGGTATCAGAGAGCATATTCTTCCCCTATGCTTTGGCACTATATAAGCTAAATGCACTTAATTATGGGCTATCTCAGTGGAATAAAATAAAAATCAAGATGAATTCTGAAGAACAAAATGTTATCTCTTGAAATCACTGTGGACTGAAGGTTGTAACTGCTCATAGAATCTGGATCTCTACTACCCAAGATGTATGGAATTTTGAAAATATTGTTACAGAAAAAGTATGTTGTCTTTCTTGCAGAGTTAGAGTATGTGCCATTTCATCTGTTTTCTTTTTTTGTATATAGTTTATTGGTGCATTAGAGTCTCACATCATAGTGTAAGTCATGTTGATAGTGACATACATGCACAGAGTACTTGGTGGTTCTCCCACCCAGCTTCCCTTTCCACCCCCCATTCCTCATAGAAGTCACTGAAATTAACACTGGTATTTTCACATATAGACACAAAGCCAATGGCGGCTAATTCCATCATTAATTCTCGTTTTCTCCCTCCCCTTCCCCTAGGCCACTCTCTGGCTCCACTGAAGTTTCCCCTCCATTATCTGGAGTCCCACCGGTATCCCCATTACTCCCTAGTGTCAGCATATTAGAAAAAAATATATGACCCTTCACTTTCTGTGACTGGCTAATCTCACTTAACATAATGTTTTCCAGGTCCTTCTAGTTTCTTACAAATGATATAAATTTTTTCTTCGTTAAAAATAAATAAATAAATAAATAAATAAATAAATAAATAAATATGTATGTATCCATGGAACTCCTTGAAATTAATGAGAAAAAGACAAATACCAACAAAATGATGGTAAAATAAGCAGAAGAATTAAGCAGGTATTTTATATAGATATCCAAATAGTCAATAAACAAGAACAGTGCAACCTTATTATAATCAGATAAAAATCAAATTAACAATAACTAACAATAAACTGGCAGTGTTCAGCCTCCACTTGGCTAACATTTGCAAATTTTGTAAGCAAGCAGATCCACATGAATTGTTTTATGCTTCTCTTGGTATTAACAGAGAGGAAATTATTAAAGGAGCATGAACATATCTGGGTAATGAAATAGGTGCTCTATGTCAGGGAGACACTTATCTCCAGCCCATTTCCCATTGAAACAGCAGTGGCAGACAGTGTTCAAACATGGAACATTTCTCCCCAAGTACATGCTTCTCTCTTCTTCTCTGCCCAATGGCTAATTTTTTTCTTATTTTTTAAGGAAAGTTTCCATTTTCTTGAACAATAATTCATCATCTATTAGTTGAGAACATACATTCTTCATTACACAAGTTCACTCCTACCCAAAGGAGATACACAGTATGTGATCCAAGATAATATACAAAAATCATATTAATGTATATCCATCAACTGTAGAGTGAAATAATGGTACGGTCATAAATGGAATACTGTGGTAATTAAATGAACAACCTACCACCATACTCAACAATATAGAGTAACCTCAAAACTATCAAAAAAGAAAAATTAACTGCATTACTTAGAGAGCCATTATTAGATGATACTTTATAAAACCATCAGAGAGCAAATTTCCATTAAAATAATAATAGCAACTTTCTTTGGGACAAAGTCAGGGTAGTTATTGGGTGCAAGAAGTATTTCTGAGGTGTTAATAATGTTCTGTTTCTCATCTGAAATGATGGTTACACAGTTTGTTTCGTGATAACTGAGCTATGCATTTATATTTTTGTGTTAACTGAACTATACATTTATATTTCCATATTTTCTATATATGTGTTATTATATTTCATGAAAAAGGAAGTTTCTAAGGAAAGCAAGTGTAGAAGGCATCTCAGAACAAAATGCCCTTGAAAGAATAATGGCTCTACTCTTCTTTAGTCCACAACCTCGGGTTTGTATTCCTGGACTCACTCTCCAGTGATATGTCACAGTATGCTGGTTATCAGGTCAGAATGAGAAACCAACTTTGTTGCTATAGGATAAAATTTAATGTACAAATTATACTTAAATACTCTCCTCATCTTTTGCTGCCTGTGTGATCAATATACCACTAGGTACAATCCATCCTAATAAATACTTTCTTCTCTCTCTTTATTGATGAATTTTCAACAGTGTCTGTCTAGGGAGGGAATAACTAATGAGAGCCTGGCTATTATTTTGGTATTGTTATGAGATGGGTTTTGAAGCTTCTTTTCAATATTCCCTAATACTGTAATAGCTGTTTTATTCATTCTCATACTCAGGACAGTCTCCTTATACTGCTCTTTTAAAGGTCACAATATCCACTAGCCCCAAATCCAATTATTTTAAAAATTTTTTTATATTCAATCTCTGTTGCGGTAACACTTTTTTCATCTCCAGTTTCCAAAGCACAAATCAAATTATGCTTCTCTTGTGCTTAAATTCTAATAGCTCTCTTACAGAACAAAGAACAAACTTCTTAAGCATATATTCAAGTGCCTCTAAAATCTGACTTTAACCTTTTTTTCAAGTCTCATTTTCTAGAAAATTATACTTTTTCATAGACCTACCTCCTCAAATGTGAGATACACACACACACACACACACACACACACACACACATACACACACACCACATCCACACACTATTCTGTATACATTAAACTTACCTGCCATAGACCTATATTCAACCTTTCACTTTGTCTATAGTATATATAAAAAGCACCAAAAAGAGGAATTAAATCTCATTTAAAAACTTAGATATACAGCTGGGCATGGTGGCTCACACTTGTAATTCCCGCACTTGAGAGGCAGAGACAGGAGGATCGCACGGGTTCGAAGCCAGCCTCCCTGGCTTAAGAGACCCTGTTTCCAAATAAAAATATAAAATATGTCTGGGAGTGTAGCCCGGAGGTAGAGGGGTTCCCTGGAAACCCAGTACCACCAAAAAAAATTTAGATATAAAAATAATAGATATAATAATTGCTAACTTAAACAAATTATATATATTTTGGGGGGGGGGTTGGTACTGGGGTTCCTGGAAACCCTTCTACCTCCAGGTTACGCTACCAGACACCTATTTTTTATATTTTTATTTGGAAACAGGGCCTCTTAAGCCTGTGAGGCTGTCTTCGAACCTGCGCGATCCTCCTGTGTCAGCCTCCCAAGTGCGGGGATTACAAGCGTGTGCCACCACACCTGGCTACAAATAATATATTTTGAAAAAGATTTTATCCAAGAAAGTAGGGAACATTCATTGGAAAAATAATAGTGTAATTCACAATTACAACAAAATGAAACAATTCTTAACTTCATGAAAGATATTTAGCAACAACCTATAATGAACATCTCTATAAAAACAGAAGACAACAATGCCCACAATACTACTAATATTTAATCCTATGTTGATTATATTACCAGGGAAATAAAAAGACTAAAGTTACAAGTATTAGAAACAAAAAGACAAGCCGGGCCTGGTGGCGCATGATTGTAATACTAGTACTTGGGAGGCTGAGACAAGAGGATCGCGAAGGTTCAAAGACAGCCTCAGCTACCTAGTGAGGCTCTCAGAAACTTAGTGAGACCCTGTTCCCCAATAAAACATAAAATAGGTCTGAGAGTGTAGTCTAGAGGTAGAAGGTCCCTGGGTTTCATCACAGTACCACACAAAAAAGAAACAAAAAGACAAAATTATTGATATTTATAGATAATATATCTATCAAACATGAGAATCAACTAAAAAACTAGAACTAACTAGCAAACCAGTAAGACATAAGGATATAAGACCAATATAAATACTTCAATATTTTTCTATAAACCAATTTTCAAATGTAAAAAATATATATTATTCATAACCTCAACCAAAACTTCAAAACTATCTCAGGAAACCTAAAAGAAAGAAGTATAAAATATTTGTGTGGGAGGAAAGGATAGTTGTACACAAATCTATAAAATCCTCTAAGGACGAGCTGAATATATGATTAGGCCATCCATGTTCCAGAAATTGGATAATTTTGAAAATGATAATGCCCCCCAAAGTAATAATACTCAAGAAATTCCAATCAAACTAGTGATATTCTATGCAACCTAAAATTTGATTCTATAATTATATGGAAAATAATTTAACCATAATAACCAATAAAAAGTACCTGAAAGGAAAGCAAAAAGTTGCTTTAGATGCTAAGCACACAACAAAGAATAGTACAGGAATATACTAAAAATTCAGTGTAACTTAATGGAAACCATAAACAGAATCCATGTATATACAAGAATTAGGCATATAACAAACTGAAATATCAAAGTCAAAGTTCAACCTTTTAAAAATGGTTTTGGGGCCCAGCCGGTGTTGCTCACATATAATCCCAACACTAGGGAGGCTGATATAGGAGGATCCATATAGACCAGCCTCAGCAACTTGGTGAGAACTTATTTCAAAATAAAAATAAAATAGTGCAAGGGGGTAGCTCAGATGAAGAAAGCCACTGGGTTAAGTCACCAGTTACCCCCACCCCAATTTTTTAAATGATTCTGGGATAACTGTATATATTAAAGAAAAAAATAGGAGATTATAGAATAGCTAAATGCCCTACACTGACCTCTTCTGCAAAGCAAGTGGATAGTTGCATTTTGAGAAAAGTTGGAGAGCACACCCAAGCTCAGCAAGGGAGAGATGGGAACCCTGTAGACACGGAGCAAAGATGGCAGCCCAGAGAGAGGAAGGAAGCACACTGGCAGCCATGTCCCTGGATCTCTGGCCATGAGTCGCCCACTGCAGGAGCAATGGTGAACAGGAGAGTCCCAGCACAGCACCCTGCATGGATAATGCAATCCCATCTGTAGGAGAGTTATACAGTCATCACAGGTTGCCACTCAGCTAGAAGAGCTGCCTGCAGTCTTCAAAGTAGTTCTGAGTTGGAGGAGCTTGTGTTGTCTGCCTGCAGATCCCCAGAGCCCTGGATGCTGTAGCTCTGTACCATCTACAAGAGCAAAACACTGTCAGGGTTCATACTACCTTAAAGGTCAAGCGCCTATATGTCCCCACTCTGGGACCACATAAACATGCCACCACACTAGCACAGGGGCCTCACAGTCCCAGTTAGACCCAGAAGAACAACTGCAAATCTAGCACCCAGACACACACAGTAGGCTTTATATAAGACAAATAGTTCAGCTCAGAAGAAGGAGCGTTGCCCCAAAACCTGAAACAACAAGGCACTTGCTCTCTGGGACCTGGGGCCTCCTTCCTCTCCTGGCTGCTGTCACTTCCCACAGCCTGCTTCCCTGGAACCTGCAGAACCCCTTGGACTGGGGATGGGTGCCAAATGGCTCCTGCTGCCTCCAGGGCTCCCAGGGTTCTCAGGGCTGGAGACCCCCATCAACAGAGGAGCTCACCCAAGTGGTGCTCAAGAAAATATCCACTGTGCTTTGTCCACCTTTCCTGTTTCCATGATAAACACCCCACACTCACAGGGGTGGCCAAAGTAGCCCTCCCACTAATAGCCCCTGGAGACAAATGGACTCTCCAAACTACCTGCTGTGTGCATGATGTCCAAAGCCACTAGTTGGAACTAATGAAGATATAGGGAGACTGCCCTATGATCCTCAAATGGAACTAAAAGCCAATAGAACCTACCCAAATGCAGGATTCTGTAGAGCTACATTCCAAAACTCCTTTTAATATTTCTATGTTTCTTTTTTTTTTTTTTTTGGTGGTACTTGGGTTCCTGGAAACCCTTCTACCTTCGGGCTACACTTCCAGACCTATTTTATACTTTTTATTTGGAAACAGGGTCTCTTAAACACCCCCATAGTTGTTCGAAGCAGCTGGCTTCAAACCTGTGCAATCCTCCTGTCTCTGCCTCCCAAGTTCAGGGATTACAAGCATGCACCACCATGTCCGGCTATGTTTCTTTTTTTGTTTGTTTATATTGGTACTGGAAACTGAACCCAGGGGAATTCTACCTCAGAGATATACCCCTAGCACTTTTTATTTTTTATTTTAAAACAGGGTCTCTCTAAATTGCTAAAGCTGGCCTTAAACCTGTGACCCTACTGTCTCAGCCATCCAAATACTTGGATTACAGGCATGTGTAACAATGCCTGTCCCAATAAAATATATTTTAAATAAAATATTTTCTTTCTATTTCACAAAATAGATTTAGGAGTATCAGAATTAGCCCTTCTATAAAGGTTTTATAAATTTCGCTTGGGAAACCATCTGGAGTTTTCTTTGATGGTAGGCTCTTTATTGCTGTTTCAATATCTTTGATTGCTATTGGTTGGTCTAAAATTTCTATATCTTCTTGACTTAGATTTGGAAGGTTGTATTTGTCTTGAAAGTTGTCAGTTTCTTCCAGATTTTCCATTTTGTTGGAGTATAGTTTCTCAAAGTAGTTTGTGATAATCCTCTGGATTTCTACACTGTCACTGGTAATATCTCCTTTTTCATCTATTATCCCCATAATTTAGGTTGATTCTCTCTCTCTCTCTCTCTCTCTCTCTCTCTCTCTCTCTCTCTCTCTCTCGTTACATTGGCTAGTAGTTTATCTATCTTGTTAGTGTTTTTTTTTTTTTTTTTCAAGAAACCAGCTTTTGGTTTTGTTGATTGACTATATTGCTTTTTTATTCTCTACTTTGTTAATTTCTGCTCTGGTTTTAATAATTTCCTGTCTTCTACTGGCTTTGGGGTTAAATTGCTCTTGTTTTACTAAGGCTTTGAGGTATGTTATTAGGTTATTTATTTGGTGATTTTCTGTTCTTCTTATGTGAGCACTCAGTGCTATAATTTTCCTCTTAATACTGCCTTCAAAGTGTCCCAGAGGTTTTGATATGTTGTATCTCTATTTTCATTTGCTTCCAAAAATTTCTTGATTTCACCCCTTAATTTTATGACCTATTCTTCATTCAGCAATATGGTGTTCAGTCTCCACATGTGTATGTGTTTTCTCTGGTTTCTCTGGGTCTTCTTATAGTTGATTTCTAGTTTCATTCCATTATGGTCTGAAATGAAACAGGAAAGTATGTCACATTTTTTTAATATGCTAGTGCTCACTTTGTGGCCCAGGATGTGAACTATTTGAAGAAGGTTCCATGAGCAGCTGAGAAAAATGTAAACTCTGCTGTAATTGGGTGGATTATAATATAAGGGTCTAACAGGTCTATTTGGTTAATGGTGTTCTTTAGGTCTGAGGCAACTTTACTGACCTTTTTTTCCAGAAGATCTGTCTAACTGTGTAATAGGGATGTTGAAGTCTCCCGATGTTATTGTATTGGGGTTTATGTATGACTTAATATCTCAAAGAGTTTGTTTTATGAAAGTAGCTGTACTTATGTTTGGAGCATAAATGTTGACTACCATTATTTCCTCTTGCTATATTTTTCCTTTTACCAGTAAAAATGATCTGTTTTGTCTCTTCTAATAAGCTTAGGCTTGAAATATAACTTCTCTGATATCATAGTTACTACTCCTACTTATCTTCAAGTTCCATTGGCATGGATTACCTTGCTCCAGCCCTTTACCTTTAGTTTGTTACTATCTTTACTTATAAGGTGTGTTTCTTGCAGGCAACTGATAGATGGATTCTGGTTTTTAATTCATTTTGCCACTTTATATCTTTTTTTTCAGGTTAAGCATTTTTATTTATTTTATTTATTTTTTTATTGGTGCACTGTATTTACACATCATAGTGGGATACAAACTTTTGTAGACATACATGCACACATCGCCCAGTCAGCCCCCACCCGATCCCCACCCCATTCTCTCCCCATCCCTCCCTCCCATGCTTGGCTTAGTGGTTGACATCTAGTATTATAGCAATTTATCCAAAATTAAAAATGATAATCTCACATAACAGTTTCATTTGTCTGATACCAAGATTTTGATGACTTAAAGATAACATTTCAATATTTTTTTGCTTTCTTTCTTACCAGAGAATATTTTTTTCTATTTTTTTTAGGTGAAACTATCATATATTTATTTATTTATTTTTCAGAAAAAAACTCTATCCTAATATGGAATATGGACTCTAGATACCCAACACGATCTTGAAAAAGAACAAAGCTAGAAGATATATACTTTCTGATTTCAAACCATATAAAGCTACAATAATTGAAACAGTGTAGTACTAGTCTAAAGGCAGATATATAAACCATTGGAGTTAAATAAAAGCCTAGAGCTAAATTCTTCCCTATATTGTCAAGTTATTTTTGACAAGGTTTCCACGAACATTTGGTGGTAAAAATAATAATCTTTTAACTAAATATTGTTGAAAAATAATAAATACATGGAAAAGAATAAAATTGGACCCTTACCTAATCCCATATACAAATATTAACTCAAAATAGATAAAAGACCTAAATATAAATCTTAATACTATAAACTTTTAGGAGAAAATCTGGGTCATAAAACCTCACAACATTGAAATTGGCAGTGATTTCTTGGATATGATTTCAATGGCACAGGCAACAGAAGAGTAAACAAACTCCCTAAAAAATAAAAAAATATTGTATATCCAAAGACAATGTAAACAGAGTTAAAAGTTACTAATAGAATGGGAAAAAATATTTCCAAATGCTCTATCTGAAGGTATATTAATATTCCAACTAGAAATCCTAAAAATTAACAACAATAAAGGCAAACAATACCATTTAGAGATAGGTAAAAGACTAACATAAGTAATGAATCTCCACAGATAACCAATCTTAGTTGTCTGTTGGATGGAAACTCTTCCCGGAAGTCCCACTTTATATCATTTTATTGGGGAATTGAGGCCATTTATGTTCAGTGTGATTATTGAGCGATGTTTTTAAATTCCTAACATATTGAGATTTAACTTCTGTCTGAGGTAATGTTTGTTCTTCTTTGTTTAGTTATTTGCTGGATGGAAGTTCTTATTTCCCTGGTTCTGGCATGTATTACTTATTTCTTCTTTGCAGTTAATTTCTTGAGTATTTTCTCTAGTGCTGGTTTGGAAGACATAAATTCTTTCAGCTTCTGTTTGTTGTGGAAGATTTGTATTTCCCCATCTAATTTGAGGGATAGTTTTGCTGGTAGGAAATTTTTGGCTGCAAGTTTGTTTTTTCAGAGTTTGGAATATGCTACTCCAGGCCCTTCTGGCTTTCATGATTTGGTTTGGGAAGTCTGAAGTGATTTTAATTGGTTTGCCTCTGAATGTCACTTGGTCTTTCTTTGAGGTTGCCTTTAAGATTCTCTCCTTTGATTCTACATTGGTCAGTTTTACTATTATTTGATGTGGTGAACCTTTATTCTGCACTTGTCTAAAGCGGGTTCTATGAGTTTCCTGTACCTGTGTATCAAACTCTTGTTTTATGTTTGGATAGTTTTCTGATATTACTTCTTTGAAAAGATTGTTGATCCCTTCTAGTCCCTCTTCTATGCATATTATTCTTAGGTTAGCTCTTATAAAATGGGCCCATATCTCTTCAATGTCTAATTCATGCTGTTGAATTTTTTCTAAATTATATACTATGCACTCATTTTTGGAGTGATAATCTTCTAAGAGTAAGATTCTATTCTCATGTGATCTAATCAATTATTTATAGTTTGAATTGATGCCTTCACCACTCTGGATCTCTGGAGGGCGCAGTGAGCTTGGCCACCACTACTACAAGTTGTAGCCAGTGTCTGCAAAGGAGGAACTGATGGCTTATTCTGATGGTCTGCACTTGCTTACTTCAAGTCCTAGCTTGTTTTCCTGTGAGTCTCTGTAGTCAGGTAAAGTGAGACAAGATGGTGTTGCCATGGCACCCATAGTCACAAGACAGGTGGGTTTCTTTTCTGATCTCTGATCGGCCTTCTAGCTTTTCTTTCCTGCCACCTTTTACTTATCATGTTCTTTTTAAAGTGATGATGTTTTCTTGCTTTTGTAAGAATGCTGTTTTTAAGGCAATGGAGATCGGGTGTCAGCAGGACTGATATGTGCTGCTTCCCTCAGTTGCCATCTTCCCAAAACCCTGATTCTTTCTTAAGGTGTCAATTTTCTCTTTCATTTTCTATACACTTACTGTGAGGCCTTTCATCATACTGAAGATCACGATTCTGAATTCTCCTTCTTGAATTTCTTGTAGATCAGTGTTGGTGATCTCTGTTGTTGCTGAGTTGTAGGTATTTATTGTTTTCTCATTGTTCCTCATTCTTATACTTTCAGAGTTCTTGGATTAGTGTTTTCAGTGTCTTGTCATCTTCTTCCTCTTTGTGTGTGATTCCTATGTTTATTTGCTATCCCTTAAAGTAAGGTCTATTCTTAGAATAAATATTTACCCCTACCAATTTGACTTAAATACTCAAACTTCTTAGATTTTTCCTCAGAATCTCTTTAACTAGATATAATTCTTAGTGCATTAAGTAGTAGTCTTTGATTAGCTGCAGATCACTGTGCTTTCATGACCCAAACTCCACTTGGCCAGAGATTATGATGTTTATTCAGGTCCTGCAGCCTGCTGGTTGGGACTTCATGCATTCCAGAGACCACTGCTGTTCTGCTGACTGTGAGCCCATAATACTGCAGAATGCTGACCTCCAGTCTCTGTGACCAGTGGGCTTAGGCTCAGCAACGCCAGCAATTGCTGTATTCCAAAAGCTCACTGAGCTTTTATGGCTTCTGGGACACCACTCAAGATCTGCTTGTTATGGTCACATGAGGTATTTTCAGTCACTAGCTTACATGCATGTCAGGTACAAACTCTGCTGCCAGTGAGAGTATTCCATTTCCAGCTTTGGGTTGTAATCAAGCAGTGTTCTGGCCTCTTGCTGCAGTCTGGCTGATATGGCACCTTTTTCACACTCCATCCAAGGCCCAATGTCTAACAAGAAGATAGTGCTCAATTCCTTAGCCCCAGGGACACCACTCTTGAGTAGGCACACTTGCTGGCCTCAGGTGCTGGTGTTTTGTCACTCCCAGACACAAGCAGCCATGAGTTTAATGCTTTTGGAGCCTGCAACTTGGTAGGCTGCACTATTTCTCCCTGGCACCGCTAATCAGCAAACCACGGTGATGCCTACAGTGGCTCTGGGAACTGTGGACTGTAGTTCCCTCTGTCTCTATGAGCTATTTACTAATTCAAGTAACCACTATGTCCAATGGTAAGTCCCCAAGGTCTCAGGTCCCCCACAAGTCAATTTCATTGCCACATAAGTCCCTGTGGCTGGACACAGCCAGCTTTACTCGCAAGAATGGTTTGTTAATTAATGTACATTGATGGTTGCTGCTCCAGATTGCTGTCAAAAGAGATGAGTTCAGCTGCCACTGAGGTGTTTGGATGAATCATCTATTTCTCTTGGGTCCCTGCCAACTGTGCATAGGGTGAATGCCAACCACTTTCACTGATGCTCTGTAGTTGTAAGTCTCACAGAAATCCACAGTTACTTCCTGGATGTCTGCAGAATCTACAATGCCAACAGCCACTGACTCCTCCAGCACAGCCTGTCTCAGGGTAGGCTCCAGTCTCCAGTCTCTGTTTCCCAGTTTCCCAGGTGGGTCCCATGGAGCACTTCATAGGCCTCTGTTCTTTTTTCTGGTTCTGGTTCCACCACTTTTCAACTTTTGTTGTTGCTGTTGTTGTTGTTGTTGTTGTTGTTGTTGTTGTTGTTGTTGATATTGTTGTTGTGTTGACTTTTCTGCTTTTCTTTCCTTGCAAAGAAGCAGTCCTCCCAATGGTGAGTTATAGAACTCAATGCCCTGGAATTCTGCTGTCTCACTCAAAGTTGTCATCTTGAGTCTGCTATTGTTGAGCACCACCCTAGGTCTCTGGAGAATGCAGTGAACTTGGCCGCCACTGCCATAGGACAGGTCTGAATTGACCATTTACAACCCCAATGAGCTGCAACTACTTACTTCATTTCAAATCTTTGGCTTTTTTGTTGGGTGTCTCTGGCAGTCCCAGGAGATAAGGCAAGATGACAGTGCTGCAGTGTCTGAGGCCACAGCTGTTGGAAGTAAGAAGGGTACTTTTCTGCTCTTTCTTCTGCTTTCTAGCCTTGCTTCCACCACCTTTTCATTCTGGGTACACTGTTCAAATTAATACTGGTTTCTTTCTTTTGTCAAGATGCTGTTTTCACAGCAACAGAGATCAAGGGTGAACAGGATTGACATATGTTGCTTCCCTAGGTCACCATCTTTTTGGAAGTTGTATTTAAATTTTAAACATAAGAAATACAAGTGTTAAAATGAGAAATGAACAATGGATACTATAGTAAACCTGGAAGTATAGTTTCTTAGTTATTGAAAACCAGAATTAATATTTGTCAAGCTTCACAAACCATCAAATAAACAAACAAAAAAGACTGATTTAGTTTTATTTTTTTTAATTTATTTATTTTATTGGTGCACTGTATTCATACATCATAGTGGGATACAAACTTTTGTAGACATACATGCACACATCGCCCAGTCAGCCCCCACCCGATCCCCACCCCATTCCCTCCCCATCCCTCCTTCCCATGCTTGGTTTAGTGGTTGACATCTAGTATTATAGCAATTTATCCAAAATTAAAAATGATAATCTCACATAACAGTTTCATTTGTCTGATACCAAGATTTTGATGACTTAAAGATAACATTTCAATATTTCTTTTTGCTTTCTTTCTTACCAGAGAATATTTTTTTCTATTTTTTTAGGTGAAACTATCATATATTTATATATTTATTTTTCAGAAAAAAATCTATCCTAGTATGGAATATGGATTCTAGATACCCAAAGCAATCTTGAAAGAGAACAAAGCTAGAAGCTATATATTTTCTGATTTCAAACCATATAAAGCTACAATAATTGAAACAGTGTAGTACTGTTCTAAAGGCAGATATATAAACCATTGGAATTAAATTACAAGCCTAGAGCTAAATTCTTCCCTATATTATCAAGTTATTATTGACAAGGTTTTCACAAACATTTGGTGGTGGAAATAATAATCTTTTAACTAAATATTGTTGAAAAATAATAGTTACATGGAAAGAATAAAATTGGACCCTTACCTAATCCCATATACAAATATTAACTCAAAATAGATAAAAGACCTAAATATAAATCTTAATACTATAAACTTTTAGGAGAAAATCTGGGTCATAAAACCTCACAACATTGAAATTGGCAGTGATTTCTTGGATATGATTTCAATGGCACAGACAACAGAAGAGTATACAAACTCCCTAAAAAATAAAAAAAAATTGTATATCCAAAGACAATGTAAACAGAGTTAAAAGTTACTAATAGAATGGGATAAAATATTTCCAAATGCTCTATCTGAAGGTATATTAATATTCCAACTATAAATCCTAAAAATTAACAACAATAAAGGCAAACAATACAATTTAGAGATAGGTAAAAGACTAACATAAATAATGAATCTCCACAGATAACCAATCTTAGTTGTCTGTTGGATGGAAAATCTTGTTTCTCTGGTTCTGGTGTGTGTTACCTATTTCTTCTTTGTAGTTAATCTCTTTGAGTATTTTCTCTAGTGCTGGTTTTGCAGACATAAATTCCTTCAGTTTCTGTTTGTCATGGAAGCTTCTTATTTCTCCATCTAATTTGATAGAAAGTTTTGCGGGGTAGGAAATTTTTGGCTGGAAGTTGTTTTCTTTCAGAGTTTGGAATATGTTACTCCAAGCCCTTCTGGCTCTCATGACTTGGTTTGGGAAGTCTGGAGTGATTCTAATTGGTTTGCCTCTGAATGTCACTTGGCCCTTTGCTTTTGTTGCCTTTAAGATTCTCTGCTTGGCTTCCACATTGGTCATTTTGACAATTATGTGGCGTGGGGATCCTCTTCTCCAATCCTGTCTAAAGGGAGTTCTATAAGTTTCCTGGACCTGTGTATCGACCTCTTGCTCTATGTTTGGAAAATTTTCTGCTATTACTTCCTTGAAGAGATTGTTGATCCCTTTGGTTTCACTTTCTTTTCCCTCCTCTATTCCAATTATTCTTAGGTTAGCTCTGTTAAAATGGGCCCATATTTCGTCAATATCAGATTCCTGCTGTCGGATATTTTTTCCTAGATTAGAAAGTATGCGTTCATTTCTGGAATGATCATCTTCTAAGAGCGAGATTCTGTTCTCCATGTGGTCTAATCAGTTGTTTGTGCTTTGAATTGAGGCCTTTACTTCATTAATTGCATCCTTTATCTCTTTTTGGCTCTCTCTGAGTTCTTTTCGAAGCACCTCTATTATTTCTACAGTTATTTTCCTGATTTGATCTTCTAGAAATCTCTGATTTTCTGTTTGGGTTCTGATGTTGTGGGGTTGTGGGCATTCATTGCTCCAGTGTTATCCCTCTTTCCCATGATTTTGGAAGTTTGTGCCTTCTCTGGGTTCTTCCCTTGGGTCACTATGACTTCACTTAAGGTGCTCTGGATCTTGAGTCTGTAGTATCTCAGACCCCACTACTCCTTTACTGAGTTGTATCACAGAGTCTCCGACCCAGGGGGTCAATAGAGGCTGCTTTAAACTATGGGGGGTGCCAGGTTGCACGTTCTCCTATGGTGTGATATCTCTGCCACTGCCACTCCCCCACTGGGTCAAGTCCCAGGAAGTACATTACTTGGATTTCTACTCTGTGGCCCGCAATTTGACTCACTGTTCTTGAGTTCGCAGATGTAGCTCTAGTGTACTCGTTGAATTCGGTGCTGCTGCCGCCGGTGGCAATATGGCGCCGCTGTTACGCCCTCAGCCGTGAGGCTGGCTTATTTCTTCTTGGTTTTGAATTCCACTCTGAGTTCTTGCAGCGTGTGCTGAGCTCAGCCACTGGGAGCTTTAGATGTTCCCTGCGCTGAAAAATCCCGCCTGGCTGTTCTGTAGCGGCTTACCTCGGCTTGCTGTAGCTGTCCGGTGAATTCGCCGCTACCGCCGGCAGTATGGCACTGTTGCCGCGTCCTTGGGCAGGAGGCGGGTGTATCTCCTCTGTGGCTCTGAGCTCTGTTCTCAGTCCGCTTTCTCTCTGGAGCCTGGTGATTTTTTTGTTTCTCTGGTGATGGTGTTTTCTGGCTATGAAAGGCGCTGATTTTGTGGTAATGGAGGTTGGTTGTTAGCAGGGCTCTTAAGCCCCGCTTTTCTCGGTCGCCATCTTCCCGGAAGTCCTGATTTAGTTTTAAACAAAAAGTATTTTGTGACTAACAGATGCAGTAACCAAAACTTAAAAAAGAGCTCAACCTAAGAGAAGATTCTTAGCATATGAAAAATTTAAATGCTCTTTTATCGAGGAGCCAAACACAATAATGAGAATTTTTATTACAATTGTCCTTGACAAAAGATTATTATCTAGAATATATGAACAACTCAAAAAACTTAGCACCGGAACCAACAAAATCTAATCAATAAAAATGCTGGTGAAAATTCAGGGCAAAAGGAACAATTATTCATCATTGATGAGACAGCAAATTAATACAACTACCATGGAAATCAGTATAGAGATTTCCCAAAAACCACATGTAAAGGGAACCACCAAATGACCCAGCTATACCACTCCTAGGTATTTATCCAAAAACACAAAAGTCAGCATATTATAGTTATGCTTGCATATTCATGTTTGTAGCTATGCAATTCACAATAGCCATGTTATGGAACCAATTCAGGTATCCATCAAAAACTGAGTGGACAAAGAAAATATGGCAAATATACACTGTGAAGTTTTACTCATCCATAAAGGAGAATGATTATGTTATTTGCAGGTAAATGGATTGAACTGGATAATATTGTGCTAAGTGAAATAAGCCAGACTCAGAAAGCCAAGAGTCATGGTCTTTTTAATCATATTTGTAAGCTACATAAAAAAGGGAATAAAAATGAAACCTCATGATAATGGTGGGGGAGGGGTGGGAAAAGGGAGGTACTGGGAAATTCAATTGACCAAATTATATTATATGTATGTATTAATATATCACAATGAGTCCCACATTTCTGTATAAGTATAAAATAATGATTAATAATAATAATAGTAATATAAATTGCCCTCAAGAATTTTAGATCTTCCAGGATATCTCTATGATGAATTAAAATAACACAGATTATTATAATTATCATATATTTCTGGAAACTAATATATTTTACATTGTTTCTTATCTGATTTTCATATAAGCTATTACACTTTTCCAAATAAAAATATTAGGAGAGTTTCAGGAAAATTCTGATCAGAAGATCTAATCATAATGCTTTGAAGTTTTTATAGTTATGCACACAAATCATGTTACTTTACTATGCCAAGCATTAACAAATAATTTAAACTATAAAAGGGAGAAAGCCAAGCAATTTTAACATTTCTAGTTTCTTGGGATTTATAATTCTGGTCAACAAAGTACTCTGATTTTGTAAAAAGATGCTTTTGAAAAGATCAACAATGAAATGTGTGTGTACTTTTGGCCTATGTAATGCTTGGACAGTTTTGTCTTGCCTTTCTACCCTATAAAATTTTAAACATGATCGCACTCTTTCCCAAAGTTAAACTATTTTTGGCAATCTTGTAAATAGTCTTAGGAGGCTAACAAGGCTAATTCTAAATTAACTTTAACAAAGAAAAAATCTAAGCAGATGTCCAGAAAAAAAGCAATTTTGAAGCTGGAGCAGAAAAAGGGACACTTGCTCTTCCTATAACCAATCTTGACTGAGCGTCTTGTAAGCCCAGAGCTGCATGAAAGGCAAACAAACTATATGAGTTCAGCATTTTCCCCCATTGGTGTGAGAATCACACCACTTGCATTAAGTTATTTAATAAATATTTACTAGACACTATATCTCTGGTATTATTGCTTATTGAAGGAGATATGATTATGCTAATACTACAAAGTCCCTACTAATAGGAAACTTGAGTTTTATAGATGAGCCAGACCAAATAAACATTTAAGAAAAAAATAATAACAAGAACATTGTCTTAGTCCATTCAGTATGTTATAGCAAAATACAATAATCTGAGTATCTTATAAACAACAGAAATTTATTGCTCAGAATTCTGAAGGCAAGGAAATCCAAGGTCAAGGCATCAGTTGATTTGGTGTTGTCTCTATCTCTGGCTCATAAGTGGTGACTTTGTGCTGCGCCTTCACATGGTGGAAGCAATAGAGTCTCTCTGGGACTCTTTTACATGAGCAGTAATCCCATTTGCGAGGACTTTGCACCTTGACCTGATCACCTCCTAAAGTCCTCACTTCCTCATACAAACACCTAGGGGCTGAGATTTCAAAATGTGAATTTTGAGGTGCCATAAATATTAAATCTATTGCAAATGTATAATTCATATATTGCAACATGTAATCTATGTGAAACTTCTAGTGCAAGTATTAAAGAATAAACATTTGAAACATTTAGCTCTTTTTCTTTTTTTATTTTTTTAAAGGTTAACTCAAAGGCATACTACCTCTAAACTACACCCCAGCCCTATTTTTTTTAATTTTTTTTTTATTTTGAAATAGGGTTTTACTAAGTTGTTGGAAGTCTTGCTAAGACACCAAGGCTGGTCTCAAACCTATGATTCTCCTGTCCCAGCTTCCCATTACACCTGGCTAAATATTTCTTCTTAATACTATATAGTGTGCAACCCCCTTCAAGGCATACGGAAATAAAATGATCTCCTTTGAAAGTCTGCAGAACTTACTGCAGTAACTTAGGAGGACAGTGTGCATATATATGTACTTGTCCTCAGAGCTCCCCTAAATGCAGCCTCTGAGCACTCTCATCTGCTTTGTTCTAATATTCACAGTAACTAGCCCCAGCCCCTCCATGATGCTGTACAACAGAAGATGGGTAATAAGTATTCATCCAATTGAATAAAATAATAGCCACTTGGAGACAAACTTCAGTCTGTTCGCTACAACAGCATGAAAAGATCAACAACACCAGTGAGTGCCGAGATCCAACCTCGGCCAGTCCAGGGATCTTGAAGAGCTGAAGGGTCAGAGAAATTGAAGAATGAGAGATGCCGTGCTTAGTAGCAGGAGGAAAGCATCTCTGCCCATGCCCTAAAATATACTTTTATTTACATATGAATCTGACAAATTACAGCAAGCCATATCCTATGTATTTTTGTTTTCATTTAGTTTTTTCAAAACCACATTACGCATACATTGTTTTTCAATATAGTTTTTCATTAACCTGAATTTTACAGAGCAGGAACATCTTGAAGCCACCTTTTTTTCCTGTTTTTTGTTTTTCATTAATTTGTAATGATTTGACCTACAAAACATATTACTACTCTACATCACACATAATAAACTTTAAACTTATCCTATCCTCTAAGTTAACTACTAAATATTAGACTTATTCTATCTACTTCTAAAATTAATTGCTAATTTTATCTGCTATTTTAGCCACTAGGTATCCTATTAACTTATTTTGACCCAATCACCAAACTCCCATTGAACTTATTCTATTTATCTAACATACAATGCCTACACCTAATTTTCTATAAAACCTATTGTTTACCAAGAGAATTCTTTTGTGCTTTAGTGAGCAGGCACCAAGGAGGTCCCTGCCTGCCCAACCCTCTGTAGGAATGCCAGAGTCCTGACATCAAGCCATTTTCCAGTAATATTAACTCAGTGCTTTCCATTCATCATACACTCATGTATAGGAAAGTGGAAGATTGTTTGGAGGTGGAAAATTATTTTGATTATCTATAGGCCGCTGAGAGGGATACCACAGTCAACCCCCTAACTTATAAGCAATATATGGAGGGCCTTGCACAGTAGGTATAATTTGCCTAAAGTTAACTTTTCCTTTAGTGGCTAAAACCTTAAGTGAGTTAGGTGTTGTAAGCAAAGGAGCAAAGAGCTCTTTTCTATGTAACTTCTTGAAAGTTCTCCCATAGTCATATTTTTCTTAGTGCTATTCCCAGCACAAATCTTAGAGCATTTTCCAGTAATATTCAAATAAATTTTCAGATTATTACAAAATAGCAATCCCTACTCCAAGCAATTTTCAAATTTCATTAATATTATAATTATTATAAATAAAATCAAGAGGGATAATGACTTAAGTTTTGCCAGTCTTCCAGGCCTGGGGAATTCTCTTCCCAGCTGTGACCCTGTCATACAGCAGGAATGGCGCCACCTCTGCCAGGTGAGTCATTGTAGACAAAGTTAGAGCAGACTTGTTTGTTGGTGGAAATGCTCCAGCAGAAAGAGAAAGGTTGGTGATGTGGGTACAATAGGGAATAACCAAAGGAGGAAAGAAACAATTACAAGGAATCTATTATTGTCTGAAATTCCAATTTACCAGCTTCACACAACTACTTCTAGTTTAGCATAATCTTTTGCTCTGGAAAGCAATATCCCTATTTGCAGGTGACAGTGTCTCCTAAGAACAGAGTGATTGGAACCAAACCACATCAGTCCAATTCTTTCCCTGTGATCTTGGAAGTGAGTTGGTGACAACACTCGGCTAACCACTTGCGAGTTCCTGAGCTAAAAGATAAAAAAAATAAGTAAGAGTAAAACTTAGGCAAAAAAGCCCCAAAACACTTGAAAGAAGCAGGACCAATTAACAGGCTTATCTATATAACACAGCAAGGAACCGATATGCAGAGTAAAACTGAAATGTAAAACCAAAGAGAGAGACAGAAGCACAGTTCTCTGAGTCTCTGATATTTTCCCATGTAGCTTCTGTTTTCGCGAGGCCTGGCTTGCTGGTAGTTCCATTTTTTCAAAATAATCCTTTATTTTTCCATGACAAGACATGCGTGGTTTCTGTTCCTTACAACCAAAGAATCTGAATCATGATCAAAAAATAATTCAACAGTGAATAGCTTCACTAAGTGACTGGGATGGTAGACATCCTAGACTCTCAGCGTCTGGGATGGTATCAGCCAATGGAATTATAATGTCAGTCATATGTCATTTAAAACTTTTAGTAAGCCGGGTGTGGTGGCATATGCCTTTAACACTAGTTCTTGGGAGGCTGACACAGCAGGATTGCGCAGATTCAAAGCCAGTCTCAGTTATTTAGTGAGGCTGTTAGCAACTTAGTGAGACCCTGTTTCCAAATAAAATATAAAAATAGGTCTGGAAGTGTAGCCAGGAGGTAGAAAGCCCCTGGGTTCCTTTCCCAGTACCACAAAAAAAAAATATATTTAGTAGCCACATTTTAAAAAGCAAAATTAATTTAATAATACATTTTATTTAGGCCAACAGATTCTAAATATGATCACTTCAAAAGCAATCAGTATAAAAAAAGCAATAATATATTTTACATCCATTTGTACTGTCTGTAAAATCTTGTGTATGTTCACATTTATAGCATATCTTAATTTGGATATACCGTATTTTTTTTATTTTTTTGGTGGTACTAGGGATGGAACCCTTCTACCTCCGGGCTACACTCCCAGATGTATTTTATATTTTATTTGGAAACAGGGTCTCTTAAGCCAGCGCTGCTGGCTTCAAACCTGCAGGATCCTCCTGTCTCCGCCTCCCAAGTGTGGGGATTACAAGGGTGCACCACCACGCCTGGCTACCATATTTTAAATATTCAGTAACAACATGTAGACAATGGCTGTCATATTTGGAGATTTGATTCCAGAAAATCACAGAGGATAGACAAATATGCTTTGGCTTTTCTTATTGAAACAGTGTGAAAAGTTGCAGAAAGAGGACCTATGAGGGAAAGTGAAGAAATGGATGCTAACATTAGGGTAAACTAATGATAAGACTGAAGTATTCCATCCTGTTGCAATCTCTTGCCATTATCCCAGAAAACAGTGCTGGGTAATCCTAAGTATAGATATATAACTTTTTATAAAATGGATTTTAACTTTAAAAGGTAGAATAGATATTCCATTTATCATCTTTATTGAACTGAGAGCCTCTTAAAACCTACCATTTGCTACCTTGTGGGACTTTTGTCTCATTTCCAATTTAGAGGCCAATGATATCTTTCTTTTTTAATTCTTTAATATACTTTTATTGATGCATTATAGTCTCACATAATGTAAGTCACACAGACAGTGATATACTTGCACACAGCACTTGCTGCCCTCCCCAGCTCTTCATTTCCTCCCCCCTTCCTAATACAGAATACTAAGACTGATGTTGGTACATTCACATATGTACACATAGTGGGTAGTATTTTTATTAATGATACTTTCATTGACGCAATCCGAGCAACCTCAAGAGTTGTTTCCAAAATCACCTCTTATTAGTTAACTTCACACTACTACAATGTAATGCCTGAGGCAACTAACTTATTAAGAGAAAAGGTTTATTTAGGTCACAGTTTGTGAGGTCAGAAGACAATGTGCCTACACCAAATGGGTTGAGGTGAGGGCAGAAGATAGTGGCACATCATGACAGGAGTTTGTATCCAGGAAACTAGTTTCACCTTGAGGCAAAAAGAAAAGACCAGAGTTCCTAAATCACCTTCAAGGGCACACCCCCAGTGACCTCCAGATCTCCTAATAAACCACTCCTCTTAAATGTCCATAGTACTTCTCAGTATCCCTTCCCTAGGGACCAAGTATTTACAAATAGACTTTTGTGGACACTTCAAATTACACCCAAATCATAGCATCATCTTGGGGGCAGGGTAATAAGCTATGTTTAGGTCTCAAATCAGAAGACTATCTAATTAATATTCTTCTCTCCCTTGACCACTCAGTTTAAATACTCTAACATTTCTAAGGATCCAAATTTCTATTTTTAGAAATTAATAATTTAAGGGAAGGACACGTGGAATATGCCTATAATTCTAGTACTTGGGAGGCTGAGACAGAAGGATCACAAGTTTGAGTCCAGTGTCAATAACTTAGCAATATCCTCCACAACTTAGCAAAACCCTGTTTCAAAATAAAAATAAAATAGAGCCAGGCACAGTGGTGCACACCTCTAATCTTAATATCTGAGAGGGTGAGACAGGAGAATCATAGGTTTGAGAATAGCCTCGGCAATTTAGCAAGGCCCGCAGCAATGTAGTAAGACCCTGTTTCCAAATTAAAAATAAAATAAGGTTAAAGTCGGGCGTGGTGGTCCACGCTTGTAATCCCTGCACTTGGGAGGTGGAGATAGGAGGATCACGCAGGTTCGAAGCCAGCCTCGCTGGCTTAAGAGACCCTGTTTACAAATAAAAATATAAACAATAGGTGTCTGGGAGTGTAGCCCAGAGGTAGAAGGGTTTCCAGGAACCCCAGTACCACCAAAAAAAATAAAATAAAATAAGGCTAGGGATATAGTTCAGAGGTAGAATGCCCCTGGATTCAATCCAAGGAAGGAAGAAAGGGAGGGAGGTTAATTAGTAGTTTTACTGAGCTATCACCTATAAGGTCTTATCTTTTATAATAACTTTAGTTTTCCAGGAAGAGATGAGTGATGGAATAGAGGTACATCAAAAATCTGCAGCACCTTTGGAAGTATTGCTGACTCCTAAACCTAGTAGGAAAAACTGTGAGTGCATCCCAACAGCTGGTGACCAGGCAGTCTCAGATCTCCACTACCCAATGAAATACACCAGAACAATAACAGGAACGTAGTTTAGCTGGTTTTTTATCCTCCCAATGCCTTCACTACCTTTTTTTTTTTTTTTTCAGGACTGGGGATTGAACCCAGGGCATTCTAACTCCGAGCTATACCCCTAGTCCTATTTATTTATTTATTTATTTATTTATTTATTTATTTATTTTATTGTGTACTGGGGATGGAACCCAGGGGCATTCTACCTTCGAGCTACACCCCAGTCCTATTTTTTAGTCTATATATTTTTTGAAACAGTGTCTCACTGGTTGTGAAGGGCCTATCTAAGTAGCTGAGGCTGTCCATGAAACACCATCCTCTGGTTTCAGCCTCCTGAATGCTGGGATTACAAGCATGCACCACTATGCCCAGCCTCTTTTTTTTCTTTTTATATTATTAAATATTTTATTTTTTATTTTTATGTGGATCATATTAAAAATGGCATTCATTCAGACTGTGTGTGGTGCCCTCTCCCCCCCCACACACACTTTCCCTTTACCACTCCCAACAATGTGTGTCCAGGTTAACCATGCTACATTCATACTTTTTCACATATTCAACTGTAGCTCCTCAATTAATCAACCTCAGCCTTCTTCCTCTCCTTATCCTTCCCTTCTAGCTTTGCTGACATTTCCCCTCCATTATCTGGAGTCTCTCTGGTATTCCTCCTGATAACTCCCTAGTTTGGGCATATTAGAGAAAATATATGTCCCTTCTCTTTCTGTGCTTGGCTGATCTCATTAACATAATGTTCTCCAGGTCTTTCCATCTTCTTGCGAATTACATAATTTTGTTTTTTATTGCTGAGTAGAATTCCATTGTGTGTATTTCCCATAATTTTGCAATCCATTCATCTGATGGAGGCCTAGGTTGGTTCCATATTTTGACTATTATGAATTGTGCTGCTATGAACATGGGTATGCATAAGTTACTGTAGTTCTCTGACTTCAATACCATATAATCTAGCTATACCACTCCTGGGTATCTTTTTTTATATTTTATTTTTAAACAGGGTCTCACTGAGTTGCAAAGGGCCTCATTAAATAGTAGCTGAGGCTCTCCATGAACCATGATCCTCCTGTTTCAGCCTCCCAAATGCCAAAATTACAAACATGCGCCACCACACCCAGCTTATTCTTATCTTCTTTGTGTGTGTATGTGTGTGTGGTACTGAGGGTGGAACCCAGGAGCTTTTCTTCTCTGGGCTATATTCCCGGACCTATTTTATACTTTATTTGGAAACAGGGTGTCATTAAGTTGCTGAGAGCCTCACTGAGTAGTTGAGGCTGGCTTCGAACCTGTGTGATCCTCCTGTCTCAGCCTCCCAAGCGCTGGGATTACAAGAGTGCACCACCACCCCTGGCTACTCTTTATTTTAAAATAGGGTCTCTCTAAGTTGTGGAGGCCCTCACTAAGTAGCTGAGGCTGGCCGCAAACCAGCGATCCTTCTGTCTCAGCCTCCCAAGTAATGGGATTACAAGCGTGCATCACCATGCCCGGCTTATGCCTTCAATAACTGATCAATAAAAGAGGAAGAAAGGAATGACTGAATACAGCTTTTTCTCCAGAAGAATACAAGTGGTAACCTGGTTCACCCCAGTCGTTTTCTCTGTGATACTATACTCTTAGAGACGGTGGAGGGACAGAAGCACGTGTCTGCAACAAGTTACGACTCTTCTCAGACCTCTGCTCTCCAAGTGCGTCTGAAACTCCCAGAGAGCCACAAAGCTCACTGACTTCTTCCCAGCTCAAGGAGGGTAGGCAGATAAGTCACTCATTGCCCTGCTGCCTTCCTGGCTGACCCCAGCAGCTACAAATGCATTAAGATATGGGCACACCTGCCCGCTCTCCTTTTCTCCAGTAACCAGCCACAACTCTGGCAGTGTTACTCCTCCAAGATTTTGCAGCTAAGAATCTTTAAATCAGTTACTTAGCATTCTGCCCAAATCACATCCTCTGTCCTACTTAACTTTCATGGCCAGTTCCTTTCCCCATTTGTTCTTACACCCTCATAGTGCTCCTTAGTAATCTACTCCCAGTTACATTCAGAAATGCAGTAAGAGAGACCAAGTAACTCATAGATCTAGAGCGCCTGCTCTCTGGCGTCCACATCTCACCCAAGACACGTGATGCTGAAAAGACAAAATAACAAGGAGACGCTGCCCCCCTCTTTATACGTGGCTGCTTTGGGCAGACGTTAAGAGAGTGGACCAAAAAAAATAAGACATTATGTTTAGCTGTCAACCTGTTTCTATTCCTATGACCGGAGTTGCACCAAAGTCTTGTGACTCTATGCCTCAAAGCCCAGATGATCTGCCCCACTCCTTGAATGAGTTAAAATCAACCATCTGTAACCACTCTTTATGATCAATACAAACACTGCAAAGTAAATAAGGTATTGCTATTTGCTGTGCCTAAGAATACTGAGTTTACTTAGGGTGATTTCTGCTTATTTGTGTCTTTTGAAACAGCCCCGCTGCATGTGTTACGGACTCAACTCCCAGCCTGGCTCCTGGTGTGGTAGCGATTTGGGCTGTTTCTGGCAGCGCTGCTCAAATGAAGGCTGCTGCCCTGTTTTGTTTCTTCTTTGGTACTGACTAGAGGCATGCTGACCACCACTTATTAGCTCTTTGATCTTTTTTATTTTTGAACATATGGTCAAGACCTCGCCCGTGCCTGGAATGGCAAGCTGAAATTCTAGTAGACTCGGGCCCATGTGATAAACTGCTTTGCTCTGGGAAAAAGTGAGTGGTGTGCAGAGCAAGGCCTGGTGCCCATTAAACACCCCGTCAGAAGGAGAGAATGTGCTTCCCTGAGTGTCTGTTAACACTGTACTGCCGCTCGCCATAAATTTAAAGGGCCCTCCATGAGAGTCCCATTCTATGAGAGACTTGGAAGTTGCCAAATACAGCAGAATTAAAAAGCTGTAGTGACTTAAGGGAATCGATGCAGTAAAAATGTGTTTAATTGAACCTGCTCTTTGTTCTTATTTTCCATTGCACTTGTCCTTTGCTTTTGCTAGAACAATATCTGCATATAATTTTATTTCATAAGAAATTAGAGTTCTCTATGCACCTCCAACCCTGCTTACATTTGAACAGGCCTACGTTTCTCATGATCACATTTAATGATCATAGTATGTAGTTTGGGAAATAAAATTTATCAAGCACTTTTATTGAGCAATGTTGTTTGCCAAGTTTTCAATGCAACTTTATTCAAAACTTTGTAGTGCTAATTTAACAAATCTCTGGCACTTTGTCATCCAAGCTTAGAATAAGGTTCATAGCACCCATGTCCAAAGCAGCTCTGAAAACAGTCCTGACTCTTGGGGAACAATGGCGGGTTCTGTGATGGCTGAGGAAAGGCCAAATGAGATAATCGTGGGGGCCCTAGCACACAGCCAGGGGGCCTGAGTGGGAGCCTGGACCTGCCACTTCAGGTAAGTCACTTCTGCTTCTCTGAACCTTAAATTTTAATTTATAGAATAAAGACAGTAGACCTATATATGAGAAAATACAGGAATTAAAGAATATGAGGAAATGCACTGCTAATTATATAACAAAATGTTGAATCTTACTGACTCCAATAGAAAAAGCAAGTGAGAGGGGGCATTTTGTAAATTCTGATTCCTTACTGGTTTGAAGTAACTATCCATTGCCTCACCTTGGGTCACTAAGACATTTTTACTCTGGAAAATTAGTGATATTTTCTTCCATTTGCACAAGCATTGAAAGTAGAGAACTTGAACCCTGTAACTTAGTTCTGCAATATATGCCTCAGCTTTATTTCCACTTGCCCCCATAGTACAAATGCTCCAGGAGTCTGTGCACCCAGAGCTGTGCAAAGTGGTTGATATGTACAGCCTCATCCCCATGGCCCCCTGCCGTTCCTCTTCCATTGGCACCACCACCACTCCTAAGATTCTTCCCAGCCCTGATGTCTTCTCTTCACTCTACTGCAAGAGCCCTCCGTGTCCTCCCATCTAGGCACACCCAGGAAGCAAATCAACCAGCCTCCCCAATAACCTATGCTCTTGTCCTACTCTGGGCTCCAAACATCATGCTCTAGCTCACCCCTTCCCAACCCAGTTTATATTTACATTTTCTCCAAAAATGTGTTACTCTCCTCCTCATCCCTCTCTAAGATCAAAAAATGACCATTCAAACTGTCCTGATCCTCTACTCTACCTCTGATAGGGACATCTGTATTCAGAAATATAGCTATTGCCAAAATGGTAACTAAAGTTATAGCTGTAAAGACACTGGAAGCTAGAATTTTTAATTTTCTTTTTTTATGTTTGAAGGAATAGGATGGGGGGTGATGAATAAGAACTGATTGGATGCTTTTTTATTTTGCATGGGGCTCAAATTTCAAGCTTAAACATTTTGTAGTACTGAACAAAGCATTTATAAGCTCTACAATATTTTAGCTCCTGTTAATATATAGGAAACAATCATTGATCTATCTAAGCATGGTGTGAGGATTTTCAGTATATGCTGAACTTCTCAGATTAAATATAGCATAATATGCTTGAGAATATCCTGAGTATGGATGGTCCCAAAAAACAAGTTAGATGTATGTTTTCACTTAGAAAACTAGAAGCTAAAGAGATATTCAAAAACTTAGGGCAACATCAGATATATGAGCAGAGGGATTAGGGAATGAGGGAGGGAGGGACAAAGTCACAAGGAATATAACAGTAGAAATAATGCTATGACGACTTCCGGGAAGATGGCGACCGAGAAAAGTGGGGCTTAAGAGCCCCGCTAACAACCAATCTCCATTACCACAAAATCAGCGCCTTTCATAGCCAGAAAACACCATCACCAGAGAAACAAAAAAATCACCAGGTTCCAGAGAGAAAGCGGACTGAGAACAGAGCTCAGAGCCACAGAGGAGATACACTGGCCTCACGCCCAAGGCCGCGGCTGCAGGGCCATACTGCCAGCGGCAGCTGCGACTTCACCAGACGGCTACAGCAAGCCGAGGTGAGCCGCTGCGGAACAGCCAGGCGGGATTTCTCGCCGCAGGTAAAATCTAAAGCTCCCAATGGCTGAGCTCAGCACACACAGCAGGGATTCAGAGTGGAAATCAAAACCAAGAAGAAATACACCAGCCTCACGGCCGAGGGTGTAGCAGCGGCGCCATATTGCCACCTGCGGCAGCAGCAGAGAATTCACCGAATCCAGTACACCTACATCTGCGTACTCAAGAACAGTGAGTCAAATTGCGGGCCACAGAGGAGAAATCCCAGTACTGTACTCCCTGGGACTTGACCCAGTGGGGGAGGGGCGGTGGCAGAGATATCACACCATAGGAGAACGTGCAACCTGGCACCCCCCACAGTCTAAAGCAGCCTCTATAGACTCTCTGGGTCGGAGACTCTGTGATACAACCCAGTAAAGGAGTAGTGGGGTCTGAGATACTACTGACTCGAGATCCAGAACACCTTAAGTGAAGTCATAGTGACCCAAGGGAAGAACCCAGAGAAGGCACAAACTTCCGAAATCGTGGGAAAGAGGAATAATACTGGAGCAATGAATGCCCACAACCCCACAACATCAGAACCCGATAAAACAGAAAATCAGAGATTTCTAGAAGATCAAATCAGGAAAATAACTGTAGAAATAATAGAGGTGCTTCGAAAAGAACTCAGAGAGAGCCAAAAAGAGATAAAGGATGCAATTAATGAAGTAAAGGCCTCAATTCAAAGCACAAACAACTGATTAGACCACATGGAGAACAGAATCTCGCTCTTAGAAGATGATCATTCCAAAAATGAACGCATAGTTTCTAATCTAGGAAAAAATATCCGACAGCAGGATTCTGACATTGAAGAAATATGGGCCCATTTTAAGAGAGCTAACCTAAGAATAATTGGAATAGAGGAGGGAAAAGAAAGTGAAACCAAAGGGATCAACAATCTCTTCAAGGAAGTAATAGCAGAAAATTTTCCAAACACAGAGCAAGAGATTGATACACAGGTCCAGGAAACTTATAGAACTCCCTTTAGACAGGATTGGAGAAGAGGATCCCCATGCCACATAATTGTCAAAATGACCAATGTGGAAGCCAAGCAGAGAATCTTAAAGGCAACAAAAGCAAAGGGCCAAGTGACATTCAGAGGCAAGCCAATTAGAATCACTCCAGACTTCCCAAACCAAGTCATGAGAGCCAGAAGGGCTTGGAGCAACATATTCCAAACTCTGAAAGAAAACAACTTCCAGCCAAAAATTTCCTACCCCGCAAAACTTTCTATCAAATTAGATGGAGAAATAAGAAGCTTCCATGACAAACAGAAGCTGAAGGAATTTATGTCTTCAAAACCAGCACTAGAGAAAATACTAAAAGAGATTAACTACAAAGAAGAAATAGGTAACACACACCAGAACCAGAGAAATAAGAGTTTCCATCCAACAGACAGTTAAGATTGGTTATCTGTGGAGATTCATTACTTATGTTAGTCTTTTACCTATCTCTAAATGGTATTGTTTGCCTTTATTGTTGTTAATTTTTAGGATTTCTAGTTGGAATATTAATATACCTTCAGATAGAGCATTTGGAAATATTTTATCCCATTCTATTAGTAACTGTTAACTCTGTTTACATTGTCATTGGATATACAATATCTTTTTTATTTTTTAGGGAGTTTGTATACTCTTCTGTTGCCTGTGCCATTGAAATCATATCCAAGAAATCACTGCCAATTTCAATGTTGTGAGGTTTTATGACCCAGATTTTCTCCTAAAAGTTTATAGTCTTAAGATTTATATTTAGGTCTTTTATCTATTTTGAGTTAATATTTGTATATGGGATTAGGTAAGGGTCCAACTTTATTCTTTTCCATGTAATTATTATGTTTCAACAATATTTAGTTAAAAGATTATTATTTCCACCACCAAATGTTCATGGAAACCTTGTCAAAAATAACTTGACAATATAGGGAAGAATTTAGCTCTAGGCTTTTAATTAACTCCAATGGTTTATATATCTGCCTTTAGAATAGTACTACACTGTTTCAATTATTGTAGCTTTATATGGTTTGAAATCAGAAAATATATAGCTTCTAGCTTTGTTCTTTTTCAAGATCGTTTTGGGTATCTAGAGTCCATATTCCATATTAGGATAGAGTTTTTTCTGAAAAATAAATATATAAATATAGGATAGTTTCACCTAAAAAAATAGAAAAAAATATTCTCTGGTAAGAAAGAAAGTAAAAAGAAATATTGAAATGTTATCTTTAAGTTATCAAAAGCTTGATATCAGACAAATAAAACTATTATGTGAGATTATCATTTTTAATTTTGGATAAGTTGCTATAATACTAGATGTCAACCACTAAGCCAAGCATGGGAGAGAGGGATGGGGAGAGAATGGGGTGGGGATCTGGTGGGGGCTGACTGGGTGATGTGTGCATGTATGTCTACAAAAGTTTGTATCTCACTATGATGTACACATATATATACATATATGTATATATGTATACAATGCACCAATAAAAAATTTTAAAAAAACAGAAATAATGCTATGAATGTATACAAAGTTACCAATTCCAATCTCAAAGACATGCACTGGGAGGGTAAGGGAGAGGGTATGGGTCTGGTGGGAAGGGCACCAAGAGCTGTGTACTTATACTTTTCTGACACTCTATAGCCCGATATGATGTAAAATTACAATGCACCAAGATAAATTAAAAATAAAACAGATGGCATGACTTTAGCAGCTTCTACATGTGTTTTGTGTCCCCCAGTTTGCTCTTTATACTGGCTGGTATCACAATGGAAGGGACTGAACACATCAGGAAGATACATTTACCCCTCTAGGTAAATTCTATCTCTACCTTGTAGAAATTCCAATTTGGCCCTAAAAAAGTCCCAAGACTGGATTATTTGGAAATGACCAAAACAAAAGAAAAAGAAGGGAAGTGGGATTTACCTGCAGTGATGTTTCCAAACTATTCTAGAAGATGGATACAACAGGCTTGCCAACTCACTAAACCACATACATGTGGTGTTGCTGTGCTTTATAGCAAGAGTGAAAGCTGACTGTAGTTATCTCTGTCTGCCCAAAGCAGTTTCCCGCAACCTGAGCAGCCACCAACATCAAACCCATTCACTGCCACTCCTCGCTAAGACCTGCCAGTGACCAGGACAGAGGCCCACTTGGGGCATCTTTGGTGGCCCACAGAAAACTTAGGTGAGTTTCTTCTTATCTTCTTCCTCCTCCTCTTCTTCCTCTCTCTCTCTCCCTTTCTCTTTCTTCTTTCTTTCTTTCTTTCTTTCTTTCTTTCTTTCTTTCTTTCTTTCTCTTTCCCTTCTGCTCCCTTCCTCCTATGGTCGATTTCATTTTCTAAGAACTCCATTATAAGTCTTTGACTGAAAACAAGCTTATGCTGTATTCACATTATACTGTAATAAATGTTACTAAGAAGATTTGAAAGAAAAATATTTCCAAAGCAGATTTTAAGAATGTGCTTGGTTTCTTGAATCACAACAGAACAGCATAGTTAGCGGGTGGCGAGACTATTCACCTGCGCTCACCTCGGGCTGGCCTTCAGTTCTGCCAATCAGCGCACCAGCTAGTTCTGTGTCCAAGATTCTCTCTTCCTCAGAGTAGTTTTTCCAGGTAAAGAAGTCTGTGTCCTTGTTTGACTATATTTATGTTAAGTAACTGCTTTCTACGCTTGGAACAGAGATATCCAAGGGAAGCAAAATAGAAATGAAGCAATGAGATGAGAATAGAATGAGTCCTCTTCTGCTTTGAGTATGCTTCTGATTAGTAAGGTGGTGACTTTAAATCATTACCCAATTCTCTATGTATGCCCTTCCTGGACTTTGTGCAGAGAAGTCCTGTTCACCAAAGAAGGTTACCATTTTAGATACTGAGAGACTTACAAGCCTTATATTTTCTCTGTTTCTGTCAAAAGTACAGTAAGAGATTTTTTGTTTATTTTGTTTTAAATTGATATAATAATTACACATATTTATGGAGTATAATGTGATCTTTTGATAGATGTACACATGCTGTATAATAATTTCATCAGGATATCTGCCATATCTATCACCTCGTACATTTAAGAATATATATTTTACTCTAAAATATATATTTATATATTTTATATATAAATAAGGTTTAACCTAAACCTTACCATGCTTAGGTTAAAGAAGTAGCTATATGTTCCCTTTTCAAAACTGGGTTTTATGTTCAAGAAATTCTTTGTGATGGCAGGCACAGTAGTATATGTCTCTAACTCCCATTCTTGGGAAGATGAGACAGGAGAGTCACAGATTATAGGCCAGCCTCAGCAACTTAGCAAGACTCTTAGCAACTTAGCAAGACCCTTTTTCAAAATAAAAATAATAAAAAAAGAGCTAGGAGTATAGCTTGGAGGTAGAATACATCTGGGTTCAATCCTCAATGCCAGAAAAGCAATGCTTTATGATTACTGATTAACTTATAGCCAAGTACCTTAAGAAGCAGGTGAATTGAATGTTTCGTCAAGGCAACAGGCTCTAGGAAAAAAGACTCATACAAGGCCAGTGTTTCTCACGTGTGGTTCTTTCAAGTAATTTCAGTGTAGTGGAGCAAGTTGAATTCAGAGTTAGGTTTTTTTTTTTTTTTTTTGGTGGTACTGGGGTTCCTGGAAGCCCTTCTACCTCTGGGCTACACTCCCAGACCTCTTTTTACAATTTATATTTGGAAACAGGGTCTCCTAAGCCAGCGCGCGCGGCTGGCTTCAAACCTGCGCTATCCTCCTGTCTCTGCCTCCCAAGCGCGGGGATTACAAGCGTGCGCCACCACGCCCGGCCCAGAATTAGGTTTTAAAAAAAAGCTGGGGTTTCTCTCTCAGAAACCCAGAGAGACTCTCTAGATTTCATGGCATTTTTTTCTCAGATTTTAAATTTTAGATTAATTAAAATTCAGATAACTTAGAAAATTTAAATTAATTTAGATTAATTCGCTTAATTAAAATGTAATTATTTTAGTTGCTTTTCTCAGCAGAATTCTTTACAAAGAAATTTATGAAGAATTCCAATATGGAAATCGGATCAAAGCAACTTTTTTAGTATAAAGTTACTTTGTACATGTTTTTTTAATTATTTTTAAGACTTTCTGCTAAAGCTAGTCAATGAAAGCACATATAATGTGTTCGTGGCTCCCATTATGCTAAAATTTTGTACTAACAAGTGTGTGTCTGGTTTTTTACTTTTACATTTTATTAAAGTTAAAATACAGTTTTATAGTGGTGTTCAAATCAAGTTTTTATGTAACTCCTGAAGCCCTTTGAAAAGTACTTACCTAACTATTGAATCAAATTCATTCTAAAAAAAAAATTCATAAGACCTCACTTTTGACCTGGAGCTGAGATGTTCTCATGAAATTCAGCAAGCTCATAGCCCCGAGGAAAAGGGCATCCCAGAGCTCAGCACTTGTTAAGAAGCAAGGTGCTTCTCACAATTTCTACTAGCAACTGACCTCTCAGGAAGAGGTCGCTGTGTGTAATACAGTGCAGGCTTGGTTCAGAGGCCTGGTCAACACCTGTATCCTGCTTTCATACACTGTCTTAGATCTCCAACGTGAAGACAGGCCTGTGCAGTGTTCATGAGAGTCAACAGTGATCCCATCCATGGACTTCAGCTTCTTCTGAGTCTCACTCAAATGTCTATTCTCATTACCTGAAGAAATCATGCGCTATATCAAAGGGGAAGCCAAATGATTTCTTATGCCCATGTATTTTAATATTTTCTAAACTACAAGTTCCTGTTCAATACTTTGATGTGACTCATAAATAAAATATAATGTAAAACCACAAGACTTCACTCTTAACAGCTGAATGATGTTTTTATTTTTTGCTTTTATTGGTGCAATATAGTCTCACATCATAATGTAAATCATGTTGACAGTGCCATGCATGCACACAATACTTGGTATCCCTGGCTCCCTCTTCATCCCTCCACACAGAGTACTGCGATTGTCATTGATATTTTCACATATGTACACAAAGCCAATGGTGGTAATTCTTTCAATGACCCTCATTCTTCCCTCTTCCCTTCCTGACCACCTCCCTGGTTCCACACATTTATTTGCCTTGGAAGAATAATGTAATTACTATAATGGTTAAGTTTTCGAAGTATGTCTTATACAAGATGAGTAGTTGTGAGACTGTTCCCAAATATATTGTTAAATTATCAAAGAATGGAAAAAAAGTTTCAGAACCACTCTCTGATTGTGCAATTTCTTTGCTGCTTAGAGAGGAGAAGGAGATGCGAGATGAGGCCCCAGTGAGCCCAGTTAGGGCAAACATTCAGAGAGCTCATCTACAGTACAATCACTCCAGAAGCAGGGATTAACAAGATTGAGTCTGGAGCCTAGGATTCTTATTTTCAGTTGAGGTGTTGGGGAGAGTGGGACTTCCTAAAGGTACTGTGATGTGAGGGAAGAGCTTCATGCTCAGTACACGCCACCCTCACAGCCCTGACAAGCACTTCATCACCATTGCTACTCCATCACTGCCTGCCACTTAGTCCTTGACTTGATATTATCATTAAATTCAAAGTCAAGAACCTCAATTGAGAGCCAACAGAATGTGAGAAGATTTTTACCACCTACACCTCTGATAAAGGACTAATATCTAGAATATATAGAGCACTCAAGAAACTCAGCACTAAAAAAACAAGTCATCCAATCAAAAAATAGGCAAGTGAACTAAATAGACACTTCACAAAAGAAGAAATTCAAATGGCCAATAAATGCATGAAAAAATGCTCAACATCATTGGCAATCAGAGAGATGCAAATCAAAACTACCCTGAGATTTCACCTAACTCCAAATAGAATGGCAATCATTCAAAACACAAACAACAACAGATGCTGGCGAGGATGTGGAGAAGTGGGAATTCTAAAACATTGTTGGTGGGATTGCAAATTAGTGCAACCACTTTGGAAAACAGTATGGAGAATCCTCAGAAGAATGGGAACAAATCTACCATTTGATCCAGCAATACCACTTCTGGATATCTACCCAAAAGAAAGGAAACCAAACTACCAAATTAATGCATGTGTATCTAGGCTCAGAACTGCACAATTCACCATAGCTAAACTGTGGAACCAGCCAAGATGTCCATCAACAGATGAATGGATTACAAAACTGTGGGATATGTACACAATGGAATTTTACTCAGCCATAAAAAAAATACAATTGCAGTATTTTCAGGGAAATGGATGGATCTTGAAGACATTATGCTAAGTGAGATTAGTCAGTCACAAAATGTAAGGAATCGGATGCTTTCCCTAATATGTGAAAGCTAGGGTGAATGGGGTCATAGGAGGAACTCCATGTGAAAAAATAGATCCTATAGAGGAGCAAATAAGACAGCCTAACTGTGGGGATGGGAGGTGGGGAAGGGGAAACGCTTTAAAGCGCATGATGTACTTACTCATATCAAAGTCAACCACTAAACCAAGCATGGGAGGGAGGGATGGGGAGGGAATGAGGTGGGGACTGGCTGGGGGCTGGCTGGGTGCTCTGTGTATTTATGCCTACACAAGTTTCTTACCCCATTATGATGAATAAATACAATGCATGAATAAAAATATTTTTGTTAAATAAAAAATAAAATAAATAAAAAAACAAAGTCACTTGTTGAACACAGCAGTGATCTACCTCTGCGCCATTTTTATCTTTTTTTATTTTTGAAGTAGGTTCTTGTTAAATTGCTGAGGGCCTTGCCAAATTTCTGAGGCTGGCCTTGAACCTGTGATCCTCCTGTCTCAGCCTCCTAGGTAGTGGGATTATAGGTGTGCACCACCACACCCAGCTAGCAAGAATCCTCCTACTAAATTCATCCATGCTTTCCCGTGTGTGTGTGTGTGTGTGTGTGTGTGTGTGTGTGTGTGTGTGTGTTACTAGAGATTTAACCCAGGGGCATTCTACCTCTGAGTTACCAATTTTGTTTTTTTTATTTTGAAATAGGGTCATACTAAATTGTAGAGGGCCTCTCTAAACTGCTGAAACTGACTGCAAATCTATAACCTGCAACCCTCCTGTCTCAGCCTCCCTAGCACTAGGATTATAGGCATGTAACACCATGCCTGGCTCTTCCCCTCACTTCTTTTGTTTCTATGGGCAACATCCTATGTCCATTCAACCTTGTGAAGTGTCTCATCTGACAGGATTTCCTGCAAAAGAGAATTTTTCCTATTTGCTGTCCATCAAATCTGGCAGTTGTTCAGCCTTAAAGAAATTCAAAGCAAATCTCTTTCCTTAAACATCTTTTTTCTGCCGGGCATGGTGGTGCATACTTGTAATCCCAGCATTTGGGAGGCTGAGACAAGAGGATACCAGTTTGTAGACAGCCTCAGCTACTTTGCAACTCAGTGAGACCCTGTTTCAAAACAAATAATTAAAAAATGAGGCTGGGGTTGTAGCTTGGAGGTAGAATGCCCATGGGTTCCATTCCCAAGACCACAAAAAATAAAAAGATAAAAATAAAAATAGGGCTGGGGGATGTAGCTCAGAGATAAAATGCCGCTGGGTTCCATACCCAGGACCCCAGTGCCATAATAATAAAAATTAATAGTAATAATAATAATAATAATAATAATAATAAAATCTCTTTTCTCATATGCTGCTACCTAGACCCTGCACACATAGGCATTACTTTTTCCTACCTTATATTTTGCAGTAACTTTCAAGTGCACAAATTACTTTATCAAGTGAAAAGGCACTTAATGAGGACCACCATCCTACATAAATCTATTTTGTATCATGCTCCATAAAATATGAATAGGAGAGCCTTGAAAGAATGGTTCCTGGGTCAAATTAATTTTAAAAAGCAACATACTATTTTTCTCCTCTACTCAGTCACAGGCACATTAATGTTTTAAAGGTTCTGCAAAGTTCTACAGTAAAAAAACAAAAACAAAAACAAAAAAAGTACTTAATTTTACTTAATACAATGTTTCCCAAATTTGTCTCAACAAAGAAATCAGAGAACAAAGCTAGGAAAACGGTGACCTAAAGCCATTTAATTAAGAGAGTTTGTAAAATTTTCACATTGGAATGTTTTGAAAAATTATCCCCTGATCGACTATAACCAAATTTCTATGGTATTGTCCTAGATCTTCTGTGGTTAAGAAAAGCAATATGGCCAAGAAATTAAGTGTGAACCAGAGAACACATGGCCCTGAACTCTACTCCATGTTTTTCCACATGCTGCTTCTACCTGTTTCTCTTTTTCCATCCTTTTGTGAGTGTGTGCACACATGTGTGTCTTTGTGGTACTGGGGGTTGGACCCAGAGGCATTCTACTTCTGAGATACAAACCCAGCCCTTTTTGTATTTTGTTTTTGAAACAAGGTCTCACTCAGGTCCTGAGGCTGGCCTCAAACCTGTGACACTCCTATCTCAGCATCCCAAGTACTAAGGTCACAGGTGTGCAGCACCATTCCCTAGAACCATTTATTTTCCTTTTGCAGCTACCCCTAGTCAGTAGAATGTTTTGTCTATAGTTACTAATCATATTAACATTATGAAAGCTCAATAGAAGGGATAAATAAAAAACAGGCAAGTCCATGATCAGAAGTATTTAATTTGTTTTTTATTTATAATGATATATTAGGGGAAAACATATTCCCCGTAGCTAATATAGTCATTAAGAAAGCAAGTATTTCCGGTGTTAAAACTATTTCTCTCTCTCAAATGTAATTTCAAGACTCTGAATAAATACATTTAATTATTCATACAACTTTTTGTGTATATAGTGTATATATGTGTAAAGGAAGTGAGTTAAAATCACGGAATTCTGTTTTGAGAGCCATCCAACACAAATTGATCACATAAGCTAATCAGACCATGCATACAGAAAGATTACACGAAGATCATTACACATTTAGTAATATATGCAAATATTTATATTAGATACAACTGAAAACACTATGTGTCTTCAGAATTTTTGTTTTTATTCTTTCTCAAACATAAGATCATATCTAGAACTTATGCATTCGAATCATACTCTACTCGCCCTGAATTTGGCCTGTGATGTTGGGAGAGAGGGAGAGAGAGGGAGGGGCGAATGAAACTCTTGAATCACCACTGTGAGTAAAGGCGATTGATATTCCCAGTCTGAAATATTAATGACACCTACAAAAAAACTTCTCAAAACTATTCTACACATGCCCCCATCTTAGAACTGGATACAACTCAGATGAAAAGAGCAGCAGGGGATTCGTGTTTCTACTGGTCTCCATCACTGCTCCAGTGAGCATGGGAGCCAGAGGATGCGCACAGAAGCACAGAAGGAAAAACGAGTGCCACAGACCCTTTGTCCCCTCCCACTGGAAACACAACTACAGAATGTTTCAAAACAGCTTTTCAAAATGACATCTGTCACTGTACGGTATGCATTAAAAATGCAATGACTAGCCGAATGTGATGACACACACCTGTAATCCCAGTACTTGGGAGGCTGAAGCAGGAAAATTGCAGATTTGAGGACAGTCTTAGAACCTTAGTGAGGTCCTCATAAACTGAGACTCTGTTTCAAAATAAAAAATAAAAATAGGTCTGAAGGTGTATCTCAGAGGTAGAATGCCCCTGGGTTCGATTGCTAGTACCAAAAATGATGAAGATGATGATGATGGTACAATGATTTCTTCATTGTCTGAATTGCTCAATAGACTATTAGTTCCTTGAAGGGCAAAGCTTGGATCTGTTTTGATGATTGCTTCATGTTCTATACCTTAGCACAATGCCTGAAATGTAGCATATTCTCAATAATTATTTTAAGTGATTCAAGAACAAATTAATAAGTCAAACATTTTAAAGAGTTTTTCTTTGCCTTAAAAACTAATTTCTAAGAGCAGAAAAAAACTGTTATAAGAAGACAGAAAAATCTAACATCATGAGCATATCATTATTAATTACCCTTTTCTTTCTTCTTTTTTTTTTGTGTGTGTGTAGTACTGGGGTTCCTGGAAACCCTTCTACCTCTGCGTTACACTCCCAGACCTATTTTTATACTTTTTTCTTTGGAAACAGGGTCTTTTAAGCCAGCACGGCTGGCTTCAAAACTGCACGATCCTCCTGTCTCCGCCTCCCAAGCACAGGGATTACAAGTGTGCACCACCACACCCAGCATTTAATTACCCTCTTGATAACTAATAAGTGGGGTGTGTGTGTGTGTTACTGAGGATTGAATCCAGGGACATTCTACCTCCAAGTTACACCTTTGGCCCTTTTTTATTTGTTTTGTTTTGAAACAAGATTTTCACTTGGTTGCTGAGAGCCTCGCTACGTTGATGAGGCTGTCTTTGAACCTGCAATCCTCTTGCCTCAGCCTCCCAAGTACTAGGATTACAGGTATGTGCCACCATGACTGGCTTATAAATGTCTTATTTTAAATAAGCTAAAATCTAGAATTTATATTAGAAACAGAGATTGACAAAGTGCTACAAGAAGACTGCCGGGGGATTAGGTGAGAACACTTACTTACCTTGAAGCTACCCTTATCATACATGGCTTCCTAAAACAAGAAATCCTCCCAAATACTTCACAAAATTGGAACCTTCTGCTGACACCAAGATTTGGCAAGTTACTGCATCTCAGCCAAGCTGAACCACTGTACTCAAAGAGAAAGTTTCAAATGAATGTGTGTTTTAGTGCTGTCATTAGGGGGAAGAAAAGAAGGAAGGAAGAGAAAGGAATATAACAAACCAAGTCTTCAAAACACATGTAGAAGTAAAAACCAATCACTGTTTCAGCATTTTGGCACCCAGAACCTTGCAGGACTCATTGTAAGACCTCCAGGCAGCTCTATTCACTGTGCAGAACTCCATCAAGAAGAAATTCTGACAAATAGCTCCAAAGACCCATAAATATAATATGCTTAGTTTATTTTGAATACAACAAAAACTGAAAACTTTGCAAGAAAAACACACTGAATTCAAAGTTTTGAGGCATTACTGAATTTACTCTTTTCTTTTAAAAAGTTATTTTGATGTTAAAAATTATATGCTAAAAAATGCAAAGAGGAAATATACTTTAAATTTTATGGGGTGAAGCTGGGCATGGTGGCGCATGCTTGTAATCCCTGTATGTGAGACAGGAGGATCGCAGGTTCACAGCCAGCCTCAGCTACTTAGTGAGGCCCTCTGCAACTTAGCGAGACCCTGCTTTAAAATAAAGAATAAAATATGGTTGAGGGTATAGCTCAGAGGTAAAATTCCCCTGGATCAATCCCCAGTGAGACACACACACACACACACACACACACACACACACACACACACACACAATTATGAGGTGGACATAGTGGCACATGCCTGTATTTCCAGTACTTAGAGACGAGACAGGAGGATCGCAGTTTTGGAGAACAGCCGGGACAACTTAACAATACTAACTTCAACAACTTGGCAAGAACCTGTTTAAAAATAAAAGAGGGTTGGGGTTGTAACTCAGGAGTAGAATGTCCTAGGGTTCAATCCCCAGTAGTACAAAAATATAGATTGTTCAAAATATTAAACTCCCAACAAACCTAAAAAAAAGATACTAGTTAGAACAATTGAACAGCTAATGTAGATGATGTAGATGCTGGAGAAAAGGAGAGAAAGCTACAATCCCCTGTATCCACACAGAGATGGAGAAGGGCTGGGGAAAAAAGCTGGTGATTCAAAACAAGAAGAAAAATGAGGGAATCTGAAAAGCACAAGCAGAAATTGAAGCTGCAAAGATATCTTTACCTCAATCATTTTTAAAGTACATTTTATGAATGGGAAGGTGCCATTTTATTTCCATTCATGCAAATAAATTTTAATTATGAATGAGAATGTATTTGTATATAAATCCCCAATATCTTCATTAATGCCATTACTATATGACACCAAATGCCTGAATGCAACAGTGAACTTGCCAAAGGAAATTTTCAGTGACAGGAAAAGACAGATTTACTATTTTCCCTTGAGATGACAAATATAAATTCAGTCTTTCTTAATTCCTAAAGTTTCAGGTGCTTTCCATTTTTATGAATACATTTGGATGACTTGTTTGCTACCGAATGTTATAAATTCTTATTTCATTTTTCATGATGCATTAAAAATATATTTCATTGACCAAGCCTTTGAGCAACAGGAGTTCTATTCCACTTGCAATTGAGTTCTTCACCAGCACACTTTTAGCGCTGCAGTCATCAAGGTCACCCTGTGCTGTTAAAGTTTCTTTATTTCTAACCAACTCAGTGTGTTCTTCCTCTTTAGGATACTTTTACTCCATGATTTCTCCCTTTCTGCAAAAATTCTTTCACTTGGGAAAAATTGTCTCATTTTTCAACAAAATTTTTACCCTCACTTGACAGAAGGAGGAGGAGGAAGAGAAAGAGAAGGAGGATGACTACAAGGAGAGGAAAGGGAAAGAGAAAAAGAAAAAGAAGGAAGGAAAAGGGAGAAGAAAAAGGAGAAGGAGAAGGAGAAGGAGAAGGAGAAGGAGAAGGAGAAGGAGAAGGAGGAAAGAGAGAGTCACATTAGTTGCCACCTGTTGAACATTCCACAATTTCCTCTCAACAAAACTCTGCCCAGAATTACAGTCATTCAGAATGTGTTCTCACTGGTCCTTATTTAATGCTGGAATAACTTACCACTGATGTACTATTTTGTTTGATATTCATACATTCCAAGACCTCACATTTTACTACTGCCAAATGGAATGCAGATGGTTTCAATGTTAAAGCCACAATCTCCCCCGAGTCTGTTTCCTGATCAGTATTCTTCATGGGCTTTCATTTCAAACTGGATCCCAGGAGTCCTCTGGCCTCGTCTTGTGACTAATCAATTCTCTACACAAACCACCTTTCCCTCTTAAGAGGAGAAATGCTAAGGCTGTGGCAAAGCCATCCTGTTCTCCCATCATGACCATGACTCCTTTGTGTTTGTCATCACTCCCACCACCATGCATCAAATGCCCATCCCTAATACATCATGTGGACATCGCCAGGTTGGGTGTAACATTGCTTTTTCAGCACTTACTCAGTTTCCTCTCCCCACCCACCAGTTTTCAGCATTCACTGTAGTTTTCCCATGTGTTGGTGAAATATTAATTTGTTTCTTCCCTATCTTTTATTCTGACTTAGACCTAGACACAAACCACATCCTCAATCTTCTCAGCAATGAAAACTTCAGAAAATCTCTGTGCAGAGGTATAGTGAGAAAACTGGTTAGAAGAATGAGATCCCACTATAAATGCTGCTGAACATTTTCATGAACCCTTGGAGTGGGTTGAACAGTGGCCCTCCAAAGGACATATCCACATCCCAGAACCTATGAATTTGACTTTATTTGGAAAAGAAATTTTATAGATGTCATTAAGTTAAGGATTATGAGAATCCCATATGAGGTGATCTGGATGGGCCCAAAATCCAGTGTCAACTATCTTCACAAGGGATAAAAAAGAAAAGACATGAAGAGCAAAGTCCATACAAAGCTAGAGAAAACTATTAGAATTATCCAGCCGTAAGCCAAGGAATATCTGAGTATACTAGAAGTTGCAAGAGGCATGAAAGCATTCACTCCTAAAGCCATCAGAGGGAGCACAGCCCTACTGACATCTTAATTTTGGATTTCTACCCTCCAGAATTATGAGATGATAAAATTTTTGTTGTTTTAAGCCATCCAGTTCAAGGTAATTTATACAGCCACACCACTCTGGGAAATGAATAAATCCACTAAAACTACATAAAGCTTATTAAGGAGGGAAACCCCTTAAGAAGCCAAGATCTTTGAATGCAATACTAGTATCAAAAATATTAGAATCAACTAATGATTCATTTATCCAAAAACCAATTGAGCATCTATTTTCCAGGCCCTATGCTAACTACTAGAGATCCACGGCGTAAGCAAAATAAACAGAACCATGATCAGTATTCCTGCCCTAACAAAGCTGGTGTGGTTAGTGTTTCCGTCCAAAACTAAACCAAAAGCAACTTCAATTTCTAAAGGAAAATAAATCTTTGAAATGCTTTAAACTGTTGGAAGTCCTTAATTATGTGTAAAATAATTAATAACATGTGGAATAAGTTTTCTTCCAAACACGCAGCTTCAAAAATGAGACATTTGGCCAAATATATTTTAGGCATTACTGAGCAAGTCTTTAAAAAAATGGCTAGAAGTGCCTGATGAACTCAAATGACAATGGTGATGAGAATGAGTCAACCATCATTTAGGTAAGGTATTTAGGTAAGATATTTAGGTAAGGTATTTTTTTCTTTGTTTGAAGAACTCAACATACTTCTCATGTATTATAGAAACCATATTTCTTCACTGTAGAATGGACACATTTGTAAAATTCAAGAGATGGAATGAAGTATGGAATTCCCTGCTTAACCATATAACATGTGTTCATAAGGAGAACTAACACTTACTGTGGTTATTACTTTCTAGGCACTCTACTAAGTGTTTTTATACACAGGAGCTCACTTGATCTACAAAAAGAAAAAACTGTACAACCTAAGAGATAGATCCCAAGACCCTGCTCTCTTTGAGGTCAACTCTTTCCCTGCATTAAAACTTCATGCCTCTTTTCAGGTAAGTGGTCTTGGATTTAAAAGTTGTTGTAATGGCTGCTGGCTTATTGCCTCTATATGCCTTCCCATAATCTTCTCACAATTAACCATTTAAATGACCATGACAAAGCAGGGTGTGTGGTGCATACTTTTAATCCCAGCATTTGAAAGGCTAAGACAGAAGGAACACAGCTCTAAGACAGCCTCAGCTACTTAGTGAGGCCCTTTGTGACTCAGTGAGACCCTGTTTCAAAATAAAGAATAAAAAAATAGGACTGGGGTGTAGCTCAGAGGTAGAATGCCCCTGTGTTCTATCCCTGGTACCACAAAAATAAATAAACAAATAAATAAATAACCATGACAATTTTAGAAGTATAACCCAAAATGAGTATAGATTTATAAGAGTCTTCTGCCTTATTTATTGGATCAAGCTAAAAATAGAAACAGCTCTTGGTGTGAGGGGCCTTTTCCCTAGCTGCCTGGGAATAAGACCAGCCCCTCAACCTGACCTCTACTGCTGCATTCAGACAAATATACAGTCCTTCAGATCCTTTTGATGTACCCTGCCTGTGGCCCAGAGCAGCAACCACGCTACATGCTAGCAGAACTACCACAGAATTTTAAGATGGTCTAATGTTTAAAGATTAGCTCATGGCAAAAACCTAAAAAGAAGTTTAATACAGTCTGAGGGACTCAGCTGCTACATAGATGTATCTTCAAATGTAGTCAGCCAGTCACTAGTTTCAGAGTTCCCTACTTTAACATGGAGCCTCTCATACCCACCTGCAGCCCACTGAAAGAAGAGCACAGGCTTGAGACCTGGGGGTCTGCACTGCTATGACACCCAGTTGGTTCAATGTGCCACAGAGAATAGAAACCATCACCCTGGAAATTACCAAGAACTGATTGGTAAGTGCATTTGTCATGTTATAGTTATGAAAGTATTTATATGGAGGGCAAGGAAGAAGACACAGTAATTTCAAAAGAAGAGCTGTGAACCATATGAAAACTGCCACATATACCAAAAAGAGTAATGAATTTGGACTTCCTGGACCTGGATGCTATGTTCAACTCAACCTATTAGTCATTCAAAGTATATGTATTGAGTACATACAACATATCAAACATTGAACTAGGCTCTGAGGATACAGCAGGAAGCAAATCTACTACCTCCAGGAGGTTGTAAGAGAGATAATGACAGTAAATAAATGCATATTACTCAATATGTTCTATAAAGTAGGTGCTATGAAAAGTACTAGCACTGGGGACAAATAGTGGCCAAAGGGAGGCTGTTGTCAATAGGGTGGGCATCTAGGAAGGGAAGGAAATGAGGGAGCAAACCAGGTGAGTATTTAGAAGGAAGGCACTCAGGCTGATGAAACAGCTAGTGAAAGGCTTCAATGAAAGGAGAGAAACTTGTGCCCTGAGGAAGAACTGATGTGGCTGCAGCAACGCAAGTGAGCACACTACAGTGGCTCTTCCTCTTCTCATTCTAAAAGCTTTGTTTCCTCAACATACATCTACAAGTCAGATCTAATATCCCATATTGTGATCCATAGCAGGCTTGGCTTATGAAGTTCTGATTTAATTTGTTAAATACCATAGTGACTTAAGAAAGACCAAAGTTTATATATATATATATATATATATATATATATATATATATATATATATATATATATATGAAAGATTGAACCTAGGGGCATTCTACCTCTGAGCTTCATCCCCAGCTCTTTTTTTTAAATATAAAAACATGGTCTCACTAAATTGCTAAGCATCTTACTAAGTTGCTGAGGCTTACCTTGAACTCATGATCCTCCTGTCTCAGCCTTCTCAGTACTGAAATCACAGGTATGCATCACTTTACCTGGCTCTAAGTTTTTCTTAACTTCATCATCCTGCTGCCCACATCATCCTGCTACAGTACTTTCACACTGTTCCTGGTATCTCTACCTCTAAGGTCATCCCATTGAGTCAAACAGACAGAAAGGCCCATTGCATCTAAGTGGCTACTACCACTAGAACTCTTGGGTTCTATTTTCTAGCCATGAACATATTCACATAGATTGTTTATTAGAGTAACTAAGAATCGACAACCTGGATGTCTAACCAGGCACATGCTGATTTAGGGTAGAGGTCAGAGTGAGGAGGATGAGCTATAATAAAACTGTGTTTCCAGACAGAAAAGAGGGAGAAACAAAGCAATTCAGAGAAATGGCGTCCTGTGATTGAGATTCATCCTGGGATGCCTATCAGTTGAAATCCTGGACAGCAACAAGAGGTAGTATGAATACCCAAGTCCACACAGCAGTCCCTGAATGATGAAATGCCTTGAGTGGAACTCAAAGACAAAAATAAAGAGTGAGGACATTCAAACATTAATTTCACCTTTTCTAATTTAGTTTTTGAGTCTGATAGAAAGTCTTTTTCTCTATATACTAAATAAATCCTATTGCCATTCAAGCCTGCTTCAGTGCACCTCTCTTACTGCCCAGCTGCCTCTTCCAGGCTCCTACTTTCCACCTCTCCTCTTCCAGGGGCCGGCTGTCCACCCAATTCTTAGATACACAGAGGCTCACTGTCCACTGCTGTAACATCTTTGAAAAACATCTGGTATGTGTAGTTGCCTCCAGTGATGTTATTTATATTTGAACCGTATCCTTTTATTTGAAGAAAAGGAAAACTCTCAGAGAAAAGTTTGGCTGCAGAGGGACTTCCTTATTTGAAACTGAGGACAAACTCAGAATAGAAAAAAATTAAAAAGTCTTAAAAATAGTTCTACGTAGAGGACTAAATTGAACAAATGAAAAAGATAACAGCAAAAAAAAAACTACAAAAATATTGCCTAATTTCTTTATCCATGAAAGAGAATCCATTTAGATGTTAAGATACACCAAGTAAATATATTCTCTGCCTTAAAAATCATAATCACATTTTGAGTTTCATCAGTTCACAATTTAAGATTATTAGTGGGTACAATTTTAGAACTAATAGCAATACCCAATTTGGTCGCCCTTTTCTTCCTATAAAAAATGATTTATCTTGAAAGCATGCCACTATTGGACTACAATGAGTGAAAAAGAGTTTTTTTCATTGGTTTTCACAGAGCTACTAGAATGTTTCTCAAGCCAAATTCTGAGCATCCAATCTTCTATCCACTCACTGAAATATGAAGTTAGAAATGTAACAATGGAAACATTTTAATAATTCTACAGCCCTCTTTTCTTTTAATATTGGTTTGCTTTACATTAAGTCTTTGCCTCTTCTTAATTGCATAGACTTTCTCAGGGAAATCTCATATACTTTTGTAGCTGAAACAATCATCTAATGTTTATTCAGCCATAAAGAACAAAATTATGTTATTTTTAGAAAAATGGGTGGCACTTACCTGGGCGTGGTGGCACACGCTTGTAATCCCAGCATTTGGGAGATTGAGACTGGAGGATCGTGGTTCACAGACAGCCTCAGCTACTTAGTGAAGGCCTTTGCAATTCAGTGAAACCCTATTTCAAAGTAAAGAATAAAAAATAGGGCAGGGTGTAGCTCAGAGATAGATTGTCCATGGGTTCCATCCTTAATACCACAAAAAAATGGGTGGAACTTGAAAGTCTTATGCTAATTGAGATGTCCAGTCTCAAAAAGTAAATAGTTGTATGTGTGGACGCTAGATAGAAGTTGGGAAACAAGGGTAACCTCAGGTAGAGGAGCGAGATTCCCACAGCGTAATGGAGAGGCTTTAGGGGAGGAAGAAAGGGGATAGAGATATAAAGAAGGTAACAGTAGTGTTAGATATGTATGTTGAATTACCAATACCAGTCTCAAAGATGATGGGAAGGGGAGGGAAGGGGTAGGATGTATATCCCTATCACTCTATACCTCAGTAGGATGTATAATTGCAATACACAAATAAAAGTAAATATGGATCAACTGCACACCTATATCCAGTCTAGATTCATGTATCTACTGCCTACAGGGAATCTATAGATTAACGGGGGAAGTGAACAAACTAAATTCATTTAACATCTACAAAGTTATTATTTATATTTGAACCACATCTTTTTTTATTTGAAGAAAAGGAAACCTCTCAGAGAAAAGTTTGGTTGGAGATGGACTCGTGCTATAATCACTCATCACCCCCAACTTCCAATTACACGTACTTACTTCTCTTACCTGTACTTATTTCTTGTCTTGAATGGACCACCTTTACCCAACCACTAAAACCAGAAATTGAAGAGCAACCTAAACTCCTCACTCACAGCCACACACTAAATTACTAACATTTTAAAACCTGTCTAAGAATATTTTTGAGAACAATCTTTTTTCTATATCTTCACTTCCCATTGCATCGTTTCTTATCGTCGTTCACAAAAGTTTATGTGTCAACCCCTCAGATCTTCTCCCTCCTGCTCCTCTTGTCTTCAGAGGGCAGTTATTCAAACAATGCAAACATGACCATGTCTTTTCCATGCTGTGTACTGACTATTAATGTGTACTGACTAATAGCTGTATATTGACTATTAATTATGAAGATTCATGTACTGTAGTTATACATCCTACTGAGGTGTAGAGTGATAGGGATATATGTGTATACAAAAGGCCTAAGCTCATTTGCTGAGTCCCTTATATACCTACACAGCACCAGAACTAACCTATGCACATCTTCCCAAGTGTGCAATACTCGGAACACAGTGGCTTTGTGGGGCTTTTTTAATGACTTCAGAAAACTGTTTTATCCTCTTTAACTTTTCAAAAATTCCTTCTCTGTAACAATAACACTTGTCATGCTTCTCCTGAGTTGTCTTTTCTGTGCTCAAAGATGGTAATCTTCTTGAATCAGAGACAACTTTTCACCTATTCATGCCCAGCATCTAGCACACACCTGCAACAATTGGGCCTCAAAATAATGCATGTGAACAAACAAAAAAGCCCAAAGTTTTGCTGCCCATCTCTACCAAGCCTGTGCTGTAGGGAGCCATGGCTTGTCTAAGAGTTAGCAAGGTCACTAGAGGAAAGCTCCCAGCTGTTAGAGAAGTATTGCACACTACCAATTGGAGTTTTTGCCTGTTGCTCATTATCTGTTTTTGCCTGTTCCCCTTATCTCTCATACAAGAGTATTTCTCTTTTTTGTGGTACTGGGGATGGAACCCAGGGACCCTCTACCTCTGGACTACACTACTAGACCTATTTTATATTTTGTTTGGAAACAGTGTTTCACTAAATTGCTGAGACCCTCACTAAGTAGCTAAGGCTGTGTGATCCTCCTGCCTCAGCCTCCCAAGCACTGGGATTAGAAGCACACGCCACCACACCCAGCTACATATTTCTAATTAAAAGACAAACCTAAGACTCCTGTCTCTCACCCTGAATAAGAATCAACTCAAAATGGATCAAAGACCTGGAAATCAAACCAGAAATATTTTATGTACTAGATGAAACCAAAGGACCAAGTCTCCAACACATAGAAACTGGTAGATACTTCAATAAGACCCTCAAAACTCAGGAAGTAAAACTGAGAATCAATAAATGGGATGACATCAAATTAAAAAGCTTCTGCACAGAAAAGGAAATGATCAGGAATCTAAAGAAAGAGCCTACAGAATGAGAGAAAATTTTTACCAGCTACTCCTCTGATAAGGAATTAATTTGTAACATTTCAAAAACAAATAATCCAATCAATATTGGTAATTGAGATGAATAGACATTTCTCAAAAGAAGAAATAAAAATGCCCAATAATTATATTTAAAAATGTCCATCATCATTAGCAATAAATAAAACGTAAATCAAAATCACTACTGAGATTCCATTTTACTCCATTTATAATGCCAATCATCAAGAATACAAACAATATATTCTGGCAAGGACACGGTGAAATAGAAAATCTTATGCACTCTTGTAGGACTCTTTCCAAAAAAATTAAAGCCAGAATACTATAGTGATATATGCACATCCATGTTTATAGCAGCACAGTTCACAACAGCCAAATTATGGAAATAACCCAGATGTCTGTCAACAGATGAATAACAAAGATGTGGTAAATACACACATTGGAATTTTACTCAGCCATAAGAAGAACAAAATTATGTCATTTGCAGGAAAATGGATGAAACTAGAGAATATTTTGCTAAGTGAGACCAGCCAATCTCATAAAGTCAAGGCTCATATTTTTTCTCATATGTGGAAGCTAGAGAGAAAATAGGAAACAAAAGGAACTTCAGATAAATGAGGAGAGAGACCAGTAGGATAGTGAAAGGGACTGATGGATAAACATAGGGGAATAAAGGAAAATAGACAAAGGAAACAGTTCAAATAATGTTACATTCATATATAAAGGTATCACCACAAATCTCATTAACATACACAAGGATGGAGGAAGGGGGGACGGTGGTGGGATCGAAAGGGAAACACACTAGGTGCTGCGTGCATGTATGTTTGTATCGCTTTGAACCTCACTATGATGTGTTGGTACAATGCACCAACAAAAGTATATTTTTAAAAAAGACAAACCAGGTTAACAAAATGAAAAAGCTTAACTAACTCATAAAAAGAGATGCCTAGCAAAGACACTGAAAGTGATCCAACAGGAGACGGTGGCAAAGCCTGAAGATGGTGCTTCATTCTCTAGACCACACTGCCTCCCTGTGGGAGGTTTTCTGGGCAAGAATGTGTCTACAGAAAAACATATCCAATTTTACATAGGTATAAAGTAGTAGCAGCTAGATTTATGCCATTTTTTACTAGAAGCCCACTCCCAAGTACTGGCTTATGAATTGTTCCAGTGAGCAACTTATTTTCTCAGGGGCTGATGCCCATTTTTACGGACTTGAAATTTTAAAAAAGTGTTCATTTAAAATGATTTTTCCACATGTATGAAAAGAAGAAATATTGATTAGAAAGTTAAAAAATTATTTTTCCAAATGCCAAGACTAAGAAATAAAATAACCATAGTCTATTTTGTTTTTACTACTTTGAATAATTATACTTGAAAGGTCTTAAGCATTTGATTTATTTAATGAGGAATCTATGGATCTAAAATCCCTAACAAAAAAATCACAAAAGGAAGATCTTCCATTTGCTGTATATTCAACATAACCATTCTTAACTTAATATTAAACCAATTATTCAACAATATAGTTGAATATATATGAAATAATATATTGAAAGCTAAGATATAACTTCCCAAAGTTAAAGAGGTGCATCCAATTTAAGAAATGCTTCAGGAATCATTTTTCACTTACCTGATGGAAAAAGCTAATCATATAATGCTCCTTCTCTAAAGAAAAAAAAATTTTCTTTAGAAAAAATTTCTTTAGAAAAAATTTTTTCTTTCTTTAGAAAAATTTTTTTCTTTAGAAAAAATGAATATTGTATTAGATACAATATTCATTCATAATTTTAGGATTTTTTCTTTAAAATTCCTCTAGGTTTTTAATAGGGCATGCTTAATAGTCAAACATAAAAAATGGTTTTAGTCTTCTGTGTCTACAAAAGACCTGGAACAATTTTCAGAAATGAAATAATAGCTCATGATCTACCTTAATGCAGATATCAGAAGGCTCTGCTTTTGAATTTCTGGAATCTCAAAAGTATTCAAGTTCATTATTTGTCTATTTCCTGGCCAGTTCCCTTTGAAGTAGTTCTGGGATTCATGCTATTATTGAAATTTCTGGCTGTCAGTAAATAGCTCCTATTTCCTTGATGTCTCTGAGGCTGCTTTCTTTCTTGTGACCTCAACCTATACCACCTCTTGTGAGGCCACATATGCGTTTACGTGTCTGTGCACTTTGGCCCAAGCAGACGGTCCTTGTTAGATGGTTTTTCTGTTTTACCTCAATACAAATGGAAACACATCCACATTATCAACTCTTAGCCAACACTATATGTACATTTTCTCCCTGAGTCAAGTTGTTATTTACCGCACACATACACAAATAAAACCTTGAGAAACTTTTTATTTTTACTGATGGACAATGAAAGTACACATGCCATCCATATGACAAGCACAGAGGTTCTGCTCTAATATTATTAAATACCTCAGAGATTAATAAAGACCACAGTGGGCATAATGTTTAGTTATGAGCAATCAGATACATGATCTGGGATGCAGCAAGAGAAAGGGAGCCTGAGGGGAAGATTAGGGAAGGAAGGAGATGAGGGTCGAGGGAATCTGCCTGGCTCCATCATAATAGTGGGCCAACGGAGAAAAAGAGGCTGTTGGCATGAGGAGAAGTGTGGAAGAGTAAGGAAAACAAGAATGCTTTCATTTCTCCCTTATTCAACTAGACTTAAAGAATATAGAAAAGAGAACACTCCAAGATGAAAAACTGGGTTAACCTGGGACCTGTTACTAAAGCACTACATGATTCTAGTCAAGTCAACTTCCTCAGGACAGAGTTTCCTTACGCTTCAAATGAAAGTGGGACATTAGATAACTCCAAGGGTAGTTTTGGTTCCAAAAAATTCCAACTTCAGAAGAAGAACATGCAAGGACAGTTGGAGAAAGCCAGAAGGCCATTCGAGGGTAATTCTATGGGATATTTCTTTAAGTTTTGTGCACAAATCAAAGCATGAGTCAGGTGTTTTGCTACAGTTTGAGGATATTTTATGAATATTGTTCTCCCCCTGAATAAGTCAAAGTGACATGACCTATTGATGACTAAAAGTAAATATGTTTGGAGTTGAAATTTACAGTACATGAGAGGGTTGGTTTTAGACATAGGCTAAAAGGAGGCTTTAAGCCCATTCACTATTAACAATTCTGTAGGGAAAAAAATGTGTATATCCTGAAAGTATCAACCCAGAATCACAAAGCTGGCAAAACAAGAGTGTTAGAAGGCAATGATGATTAATATAATTTTTGGTATGGAGAGTTGAACCCAGAGGAATAATTTTTGCTAGAAATTCTGGAATATAGATGCCTGTAATATCTCTTGTCACCACTCTTGAGAGCCATGAGTCACATGATTCCACATTAATTGTATTCCCTGGAGTTGTGGGACGTAGTAGCCCTGAAACACATTCTCTCCTGCTCTGGCAAAATGTACTGTGAAGACAAGGTCTAGAAGCTGAGGCCATCTTCTGACCACAAAGCTAGACAGTCTGAAGACAAAGCCCACGTGTGAATAAAGCTGGATGTTGTGCGGACAAACCAAGGGTCCAGAGGAGCACAACAAGAGCTCAGACCAAACTACCTGTTCCTGCCCTACCTCTGGACTTTTTCAGTAACCTGAGCTAGACATTCTTGCTTGTTTACCCAGTTAAGTTTGAGTCTTATGTTAGGTACAAAGAAATAATTCTCATGATACAATTTACCACCTTTTTGGTTCCTTGTTTGTCTTTGGTGGAAATACTCTATACCAAGACTTAAGTTTTAGTCGTTTGTTTTTTTCCAGACAAGCATGTGAAGCCACTTAAATTCTCCAGAAGACAAAAGGAAAAATTTAGTAGTACATACATTTCAGGAATTTACCCAGGCCTGGGCCAACAAGGAAGACAAGGCAAGGCTGTGAAGTCCTGCAGTGGTAGAGCCAGAGTTGAGTGAAAGAGGACACTGTCACTCTTCTGATGCTTCTTTCCCTCAGATACAGTCCTCTTGGAGATTTTTGGATGTGAGGATTCTTTAGCTCCTGCCCCCCATGTTTCTACCAGAGTAAGCTCATATCCATGTGTCATTTATAGATTCCTCAGCTTACTATTAATGAACTTACCATTTCTTCTGTGTGTGTATTATATCTGTGCATGTTCTACCCATTCTCAAAAAGTGAGAAATCCTCTATGTTAATCCTGAGAACAAACCTCAAGTTCAGGTTTCTTTCCATTAGGCCACCTTACACAGATGAATGTCTACTCCACTGAACAAAATTTACTGAGTATGTCTCAATTTGAAGAATTATAAAGAAAGGAAAGTACATGTTAAGCCAAAAAGAATTTAACAAAAAAGTCAGCCCTCACACCGAACAAACAAGACTCTCTGTGCCACATTCTGGAGGGCATTAGCTTAAATCCTCCCTGCTCAACTTGTGCCTTTAATCAGACTTTGTCTCATGTGAGGTTCTCTCCTCATGTGAAAGTCGTTAAGTACATCCAAGGTAAAACCAGCCCATATTTTTTTGATCCTTATGCTTCCCAATAGCCCAATTTGCAGGCACACAAGGCCATATTCAAATGCGCTACAACATAATGATCATGTCCCCTCAAAAATAAAAATTACTTCAATGTAATGCTACTTAGAAGAAAGAGAAAACTTAGGCTGGTGCACAGCTATTAACCTTTTATATATACCATAGTCCACTCCCAAGTACACACACACACACACACACACACACACACACACACACACATAAAACTAAATACTCAACATCCAGGAAATTTTAATCTGGACCCAGAAAAATAACAACTCTAAGACATAGGGAATAAAAGAAAAAGTAGAAAAATTACTATGTCAGACATGTACCTATATCCAGAGGAAATTCCACTACAAATCTGATCTGTCATTATGAGCTGAACAGATTCTCTTCTATGGCCTTCAGAAATGCAGTTACCAGCTGCACTGCTAAGAAACCTACTGCCTATAAGGTAGGTCTCAGGAGAATGACGCAGAGACATAAAAACACACAGAGAAGAATTTTTAAATTGCTATCGTTGAAAAGATACAAAAATTACTACTTATTTATGCTTGCTTCAATATCACTTTCTAAGATATAAATACACCCACAGTATTGGAATTTCTAATTATTATCATTCTACACACCCTATTTTAATTGCATAGTTGGATATCTACTGATGTCCATTTTGCAAAAGGCATCCTCTTATAGAAACCTTGGATAGTATATAAGAAAGTTCTGTTTGGTTCAGAATGTATTGCCAGATTTATGATTGGATTACTCTGAATACTATAAAATAAATTGATTCAATATTAGCAATAATATATAATAAAATGTACTTGCATTTATTTGATTTACAAATATATGTCTGGGTTAAGACTAAACTATTTGAAAAGTTGTTTTAAAATGTCCACTATTCCATATTTGTGATAACCCAGGGACTCATTAACTTTTATTATACCAAGAGCCAAGAAAAAATTATGAACAAATTCTTTGTACTTTGAAAAAATGAACTGATGAGAACTAAATTATCCAAAGAGTAGAGTCTTCATTATTCATTAGAAGATTTAACATTAGATTCTGGTAATAACCTTTTTAATTTTTCAGGAACATTAATTACACTTCGCCTAAGATCTTAAGGAAATTACCATATTATGTGACTCAAACAAAATTCTGCTGGTTTGTCCAAAGATAGTTTCTACCCCTCGATACCCAGGAAAACACATTTCATTTTTTTTAATGGCTGGTAGTCTACAAAATAGGTTGCACATGGGAAGAAAACAAATTTATTGCATCCATATGGTGTTCTTGGGAATCCATGCCCAGGCAATTCAATCTACCTAATAGACAATCAGTGAATGTTTCTCTCATTCTATTGGGAATTTTGGAAAGTCAGAATTTTCTATATATTTTTAGTACTAGAGATTGAACCCACAGGCATTCTACCTCTGAACTACACTCCTAGCCCTATTTTATTTTTTTATTTTGAAACAGGGTCTCACTAAGTTGCTAAAATTGGTCTCAAATCTGCAATTCTTCTGCCTCAGCCTTCCAAAGAACTAGAATTATAGGCATGTGTCACCACACCTGGCTTCTATGATATATTTTAAATGTTCTTTCTAAGTGATTACATTAAAATCCATATCTACTCATTCTAACTGGAAGTGACAATTTTACTATTTGCATAATAACCTAGGTATGTATGCCATTAGAGAGATAAAAGGTAAGGTTGGTACACTGTAAGAACTATCAGCCAACAAAATGCCTTAGCTTTTGTCGACTTTGTTGGCTTTTCTTTCTGTGGAATAGCATAAAAATTTCCAGTTGCACAGAAAGAAAATTAACACCAAACATGCCTTTCCCCCTTGATTTGGAGATTTTAAAAAAATAGGAAAACTAAACTATGCAGATCTTGTATCTTCCTTTTAATTTGGAAAAATAACAAGGGGTAGCAGAATTGATTGTCACAGATTAGAGGTAAAGCTGTGGTCTAAGTACTTAAACCTATGCACTTCCATTTTTGTTTCCGTAAAATAAAATTTTAGCCCTACTGACCACCCTGACTTTCCTCGTTGCTACAAACTTCCTTTTAAGTGCAGTAGCACAGAGCCGGCCCCCTGTTCTAAAGCAAAGGAGAAAATGAGAAATGGGAAAAAATTAAAAGTGTACAAAATTTAAAGCTGGGTGTGGTGGCGCACGCTTGAAATCCCCGCACTTGGGAGGCTGAGACAGGAGGATCGCACAGGTTCGAAGCCAGGCTCAGCTGGCTTAAGAGACCCTGTTTCCAAATTTTAAAAAATATATAAAATAGGTCTGGGAGTGTAGCCCAGAGATAGAAAGGCTTCCAGGAATCCCGGTACCACTAAAATAAAAAATAATAATAATAAAATAAAAGTGTACAAAATTTAAATATGTGAAAATATTTTCTGCCACAGTAATTTAATATAGCATCATAGTATGCATAAAGTAGACATATCTATAATTTCATTTTATGGACCATCTCTGTGTAGTCTGGGTAGCAAATAATTTTATAGCCTTTAAAAATAATTTAGAAGCTTTCGTACTCTCTGGACTCAGTAATTAAGAAGAATTAGAGTTACAAATTTCTTGAAAGTATGCTAAAAAAGTATCTGTGAAACCATCTGACCTAACAGAAATTGTTTTGAGAAAATTTCTCTGTTCTCTGAGAAGTAGTCTATTTAACTGCTCGATGTCTCTCTGAGCAATATTAGCAATATTTATTTCCCAGGAAAGTTAATATTCAAATGTATATAGGAAAACTCAAATTATTTTAAGGTAATTTTACTTTTTATAGTCATTCCTTCCCTTTACTTCTAATTTTGTGAATTTGTGAAAGCAAGAGGTTATTTTTAAACATAATAAAAATAATAATATTAAATAGAACAATTGATAGACTGAAAATAAAGAAAATTTACAGTCTGATCTTACAGAAAATTAGAAAGAAGGACCAAATTCTGGGCATACGCCTTCTAAATTGACAAATGACAGCTAGGCATGGTGGCTCGTGCCTGTAATCCCCACACTTGGGAGGCTGAAACAGGAGGTCCTATTACAGGCTCAAAGCCAACCTTAGAAACTTGGAGAGGCTCTCAGCAATTTAGCAAGAGACCCTGTTCTCAAATAAAAAATAAAATTGGACTGGGGATGTAGCTTGAAGGTACAATGCCCCTACATTCAATCCCCAGCACCACAAAAAAATAAATAAATAAGTAAATATTGGCAAATAACATCATATTAATTTTCATTTACATGTCAATTGGAATGTAAATTACTCAAAGTCTGAATTAGACAAAATCTGCTGCTATATTCTCACAAAGGTTCATTGTTTGATTAGTATAAAATCTTTTCTTGTGGCTTACTGAGGAAAGTTCCCAAGGTTTTTTTTTTGTTTTTTGTTTTTGTTGTTGTTTCGGGGTGTGTGTGTGTGTGTGTGTGTGTACTCTTATCTCACTTTTTTCTCTTTCATTTATTGATTTAGTAGTGAAGGTCGTTTTACACTAACACATCTGAATTCTCTTTCCAATTTATACATCTCTTTGTTATCTAATTTGAATAACATTACTTCTAACCACAACTCAACCAATAAAACTGTAAGATTTTAAGCTAGGCGTGGTGGCACACACTTGTAATCTCAGCATTCAGGAGGGTGAGACCGGAAGATCGCAGTTCATGGACAGCCTCAGCTACTTAGTGAGGCCCTTTGCAACTTAGTGAGACCCTGTTTCAAAAAATAAAGAATAAAAAATAGGGCAGAGGGTGTAGCTCGGAGGTAGAATGTCCCTGAGTTCCATCCTCAATACTGCCAAAAAAAAAAAAAAAAAAAAAAAACACTTAAGATTTTGGTTCTTTTCTTTCCAACGTTCTCTATTCGTGAACAGCAAAATCAGGGTTAAAGGAAGGGGCCTTGAAAAGAGCAGCTTCTCAGCAAGTTTTCACTGAATTCAGTGGAAGAGAGTTTTCCAGGTTATATAAATTATAGGCTTAGGCCAAGCGCTTTAGTCCTTAATCTAGACCAGTGGTTCTAAACCTTGGTAAATAATGGAATCACCCAGGGAACTTTAAAACTCTTCTCCTTGAGGCCATGGCTTGGACCAATTAAGTTTGATTCTCTGGGGCTGAGTCCCAGGCATCTGTGGGTTGTTGTTTTTTTAAAGCTCCCCAATGAGCAGTCAAAATTGAGAACACTGATGTAGTTTATCTGATGTAGAAGCCATCAAAAATGAGAAAGTTTATTCAACTGCAGTTCATTCATCAACTTTATATATCAAACAGGATAATAATTAATCTTCCACTGAGGCCTTTCACTGAGTTAGGTGCCAGTCAAAAATTCCAGAATATTTAGTATGGAATAAATGTGCTATAAAGATCTTTAAGTACAAGGGGTAAGTGAGCAAACTTTACATTTTCCTGTATATGATATGAAATCACTCCCTTTCACAGGCTATAATTCAGTAGAAGATAAACAGAGCTGATCATAGTAAAGTTATAGAACTCATAAAGCACTTCAGTCTTTCCTGTTTCCTTCTTTTCCTCAACCAATTCAGAAGCCACCTTCCGACCCCAGTCTACCCTAGTCTCATTAGCAGGCATGTCTCTCTCTAAGGGACAAGAAGGATTCTAAATGCTTGTGTTCATTTTCACTTTGTATCTCATTCATACTAATATGCCACCTAAAACACGCCTTAGGCTGCTCTCTTAATCACGTAGCTATAGGCCCTTTGAATGCATTCACAAGGAGAATCTGGGTGGGTTCCAGCATATATAAGGTTGTGATGGTGAGACACAGCCTGAGGGCTCAGGTCAAGCTGTTCTAGTGGGGTTGGGAAATGTCCACAGGAGAAAGGCTGAAGCCATGCTCTGCGCTCTCCCAGAGTTCATCAGGGATGGCTTGTCCTACAGCAGCAGGAGGAGAGGGGAGACTGTGGGCTTCTTTTGTTTTGTTTTGTTTTGTTTTGTTGTGGTACTGGAGATAGAACCCAGGGGCTTCCTACCACCAGGCTATACTCCCAGACCTATTTTATATTTTATTTGGAAACAGGATCTCATTAAGCTGCTGAGAGCCTCACTAAGTAGCTGGGGCTGGCTTTGAACCTGCACTATCCTCCTGTCTCAGCCACCCAAGTACTGGTATTACAAGCGTGCACTACCACACCCATCTTCTCTTGTTCTTTACCCAAGAACATTTCCCTAGTGACACCCAATCACACCAAGGCAACCCAGGAATTAAGTCTGAAAGCTATTAACCATTGTAAAAGGCATACAGAAAGTCTCAACTTGAGGCCATGAATAACAGAGGCAGGCCTCAGAGACTTTCCAGGCTGGTGTATTAAGTGGCATCTAATGCTAAATATTTACCCAGGACCAAGGGCTATACATGCATGTCAATTTTAATCCCCCCCCAATACTCTGGTGACAATTATTGTCATACTAGTTTTGAAGAAGGGAAGACTGACCCTTCCTTAGTCCATTTGCCTTATTGTAACAGCATGTCAGTGACTGGGTAATTTATAAAAATATAGAAATTTATTTTTCACAGTTCCAAAGCTAGAAAGTCCAATGTCAGTATGCCAACAGAAATGGCTGTCTGAGAAGGGACGTTTTCTGCTTTTCAACATTGTGCCTTGCTGCTGTGTTTTCCTGAGTAGAGGAACGCTACACCTTCTCACGGAAAATGGTCCAAAGAAAACTACCAAACAATGTAGAAAGCCTCTCTTACAAAGGCCTTAATCATACTGACAAGGAAGCCACCTTCCTGACCTAGACACTCCTTCAACACCCGCCTCTCAATACTATCATGTTGGCAATACCTGAATTTTGGAGAAAACACATTTAAACCATAACAGACCCTTAGGAAGATTAAGTGCCTCACCCAGGAATCACACAGTTTGGACATGCTCTATGCATTCTAAAAATTCAGAAATAGCATTTATACAAACCTTAAAATTCCATCCTAAGTATGTAAGTCACACCAAAACTGATCTTTAAAAATTTTGGTGCAAAACAGCTAAGCTCCACCTGACTCCTCTCATTCACATCAACTTTATGATGATGCTGGAATTGCCCTAAAAGACTCAAAATGCCATGCGCTCATTTCCATTTTATAATGTAAAACATTAGAGAAAAGCAATAAATATGTAGAGATTTGTCATGTTGCAAATGGTAAAAGAGTGGTTATTGATTAATGAATTTATGATTATCACCAAAATAAAACTTGATCATTCTTATCCTGATGCCTGAATTGCTCTCTAACCTCCTGAACTCATTGAAATTGCTTCTAAGCAACTTCATTGATTTTGCTTCTAAGGCCAATCTAATTCTTTTCATATTTACATGTTACATTCTAAATATTAAAACCATAAAGCCGAGAAACACAGACTATGATCTGGGATAGAATGGAGTCCCAAAAAGTGATAAGGTGATTTGAGCATTTTAATTTAATTTATCAAGTGAGCATGCATCAGATTTCTACTCTTAAACTCTATAAATGTATTTCACAGGCATATACTATAAAGTTTATACAACTATATACCGTTAGAGATAAGAAATATATAGGAAAGTGTTATTTGTCCAAGAGTTTAGTAAAAAAAAATGTGCATACATGACATTTTTGACAAGGCTGTTTTGACACAGCTGTGCACTGATGCAGCTGTTTCACGCAAGGGATTTTTTAAACACAGTCCAAAAAACAAACTGTTAAACTTTAAGTTGTTTCTATTAGCAAGTAATGTGTGAAACAGACGTAGTTTTCCCATTCTAAAATCTCTTCATATCTAGAAACCTCACCTTGTGGCAGCTCTCCTCTCCCTGGGGTAGCAAAGCTAGGATTAAGTGGGGGTCTGGAATGAGGTGGGGTCAGGATGGGTTGAGGATGAGAGATGGGGTGAGGTTAGGCATCATCTGGCAGACAAACTATATGTGACCAGAAGTTATATGTTTACCACTCTTACTCATCCCAGAGCAAGACATTCATCATTCTTAGCAAAGGGCTTGTTCATTCTCTGAGAATTCACTTATATCTTAAACAGTCTGCTAAATTTACAATGGACATGCCCCCTTTACATTCATGAATAACCAGAATTGTCTGCATAAAGATATGGCTTGCTCTGTTTTACATTTAAACATCTAAAGAACTAGACTGTGGTACCTCTGAGTTTAGAAGTTTTCTACTTATAAAAATTTGATCAGATTGGATACACATTACACACCAACATCTGGATGAATATTTGATTGATAATATGATTTCTACACAGGAAATTTTAGATCTGTTTTTGAAAATTCTCTCAATTCTCAACATTTTTCCTAATTATAAAAGATGGAAAAATCTCCCTTGCTCTTGGATAGGCAGAATAAATATTATCAAAATAGCCATTCTACCAAAAGCAATCTACAGAGTCAATACAATCCTATCAAAATACCAATGTCATTCTTCACAGACCTAGAAAAATCAGTCATAAATTTTGTATGGAGAAAAAAAGACCCAAAATAACCAAAGCAATTCTCAGCAATATGAACCATGCAGAAGCCAGGCATGGTGGTGCATGCTTTTAATTCCAGCATTTGCGAGGCTAAAACAGGAGGATTGCAATTTGTGGCCAGCCTCAGCTAATTAGTGAGGCCCTTTGCAACTCAGTGAGACCCTGTTTCAAAATAAAGAATAAAAAATAGGGCTGGGGTGTAGCTCGGAGGTAGAATACTGCTGGGATCCATCCCAGCACAGGTAGAAATTTCCTCAACAAGACCCCCAAAGCTAGGAAATTAAAACAATAAGTAGGGTGGCATTAAACTAAAAAGTTTATGCACACCAAAGAAAACCATCAAGAGTCTAAAGAGAAAGCCTATAGAATGGGAGAAAATCTTTACCAGTTATCACTCTGGCAAAAGACTAATATCTAGAATATACAAAGAACTTAAAAGACTTTAAACTAGAAAAACAACCCAATCAAGAAATGGGCAGCCATGCGTGGTGGTGCACACTTGTAATCCCAGCATTCGGGAGGCTGAGACAGGAGGATAGCAGTTCACAGACAGCCTCAGCCACTTGGTAAGGCCCTTTGTGAACTCAGTGAGACCCTGTTTCAAAAAATAAAGAATAAAAATGAGGGCTGGGGTGTAGCTCAAAGGTAGGATGCTCCTGGGTTCCATCCCCAGTACCACGCACACAAAAAAGAAATGGGCAGAATTAAAAAGAAACTTCACAAAACAGGAGATACAAGCGGCCAGTAGATACATGAAAAAATGTTCAACATCATTAGCAATCAGGGAGATGAAAATCAATGACGCAGGTAGGATGCTCCTGGGTTCCATCCCCAGTACCACGCACACAAAAAAGAAATGGGCAGAATTAAAAAGAAACTCAACAAAACAGGAGATACAAGCGGCCAGTAGATACATGAAAAAATGTTCAACATCATTAGCAATCAGGGAGATGAAAATCAATGACGCAGATTCCATAACCCAAATAAGAATGGCAATCATTAAGAAGTCAAATAACAATAAATGTTGATGAGGATGTGGGGAAATAGGAACTCTTCTACACTGTTGGCAGAGCCCAAACTAGTTCAGCCACTACGGATATCAGTGTCAAGAGTCGTTAGAAAACTAGGAATGGATCCACTATATGATCTGGCTATATCACTACTGGATATCTTTCCAAAGGGGCCAAAATAAGACACCTACAGTAGTATATCCATACCCATGTTCATAGTAGCACAACTCACAATACCCAAATTATAAAACCAATCTAAGCATCTATCAACAGATTAATTGAATACAAAATTATGGGAAGTATATACAATGGAATTCTATTCTGCAATAAAGAAGAACAGAATTATGTCATTTGCAAGGAAATGGAAAAGTCCTGGAGAACATTATGAGATTAGCCAATCACAGAAAGTAAAGGGTCATATGTGCGCAAGTTAGGGAATAATTAGGCTACAAGAGGGACTCCAGATAATGGAGGAGAAACCTCAGTGGAGACAGGGAGGAGATCTAAGGAAAGGGGGGGTAAGAGTAAAGTTCATTAATGGAATTACTATCATTGACTATGTGTACACATGTGAAAATATCAATGTCTACCTCAGTACTCTATTGGGAAGTGGGTGGAAAGGCTACCAAGTGTTGTGTGCATATATGCCACTGTCAATATAATTTACATTATGATGTGAGATTATAATGCACCAAAAAGCACATAAAAATACATGCAATCTTAAACAGTAAAAAATATTTACAGAATAAATCAAGTAGAAAGAAATAGGAAGGAATGGTCAGGGTTATATGTTTCTTTCATTATATTAACAAAGGATCTAATCTTTTTATAGAGAAATGTCACTCCCCCCGTCAAAAGTGGTAAGTGCAAAGGACCATTTGAAGCCCCTATTTTCAAGAGGCTGCATCAACATGTCCAGCTTGAAGAATTATCTACACATGATCATCCCCAATATTTCCTTCCCCAAAACAGTTAAGTCTTATCACTCTCTCAGCTCTTTTTGCATTTTTATTCAGTTGCTTTACTGATGTCTCCAGTAGATGGAATCAATAAATCATGGTTTTGCTCCAATGATTTGTATCTTCCTGGAAAGTTATATACACAAGTTACCTAATATGTTACTAGAGGAACTCCCTTTTGATTGTTCAGCAACACTCATTTACTAGGTTCTCTTAATTTGGCTAATTGCCTAGTTGAAAAAACTGATTAATCAGTTCCAGTAGTCTTTTGGTTGAGTTTTTTGGGGGGTCTTCATGTCATCAGCAAACAAGGAAAATTTTAATTCCTCTTTTCCTATTTGAATTCCTTTGATATCCTTCTCTTTTTTTATTGCTCTGGCAAGAGTTTCAAGGACTATATTGAAAAGGAGTGGTGATAGGGGGCATCTTTGCCTTGTTCCTAATTTTAGAGGGAATTCTTGTGGGTTTTTCCCCATTGAGTATGATGTTGGCTTTGGGTTTATTATATATTGCCTTAATGATATTGAGATACATTCCTTCAATTCCAGTTTTCTGCAGTGTTTTTAACATGAATGGGTGCTGGATTTTGTCAAATGCTTTTTAAGCATCTATTCATATGATCATGTGATTTTTGTTCTTAGTTCTATTTATGTGGTGAATGACATGTATTGATTTGCGTATGTTGAACCAGCCTTGCTTTCTTGGGATGAAACTAAATTGGTCATGGTGTACAATTCTCTTAATATGGTTCTGAATGTCTATAGCTAGTATTTTGTTCAGAATTTTTGCATCTATGTCGATCAGGATTTTGGTCTATAATTTTCTTTTCTTGGGGCATCTTTATTTGGTTTTGGTATTAATGTGATACTGGCCTCACAGAAGGAGTTTGGAAGAATTCCATCTCTTTCAATTTCCCAGAACAAGTTGTGGAGTACTGGGATTAGTTCTTTTCTGAATGTTTTGTAGAATTCCGCTGGAAACTGATCAGAGCCTTGGCTTTTCTTTGATGTCAGAATTCTTATTGCTGTTTCTATTTCTTTGCTTGCTGTTTGTTGGTTTAGGCTTGCTCTGTCCTCTTGGTTCAATTGAGAAAGGTTATATGTGGTTAGAAATCTATTGATTGCTTCCATGTTTTCCAGTCTATTGGAGTATAAATTTTCAAAATAGTTTCTGATGTTCCGGGAAGATGGCAACCGAGAAAAGCGGGGCTTAAGAGCCCCACTAAAAACCAATCTCCATTACCACAAAATCAGCGCCTTTCATAGCCAGAAAACACCATCACCAGTGAAACAAAAAATCACCAGGCTCCACAGAGAAAGCAGACTGAGAACAGAGCCACAGAGGAGATACACCAGCCTCACGCCCGAGGACGCGGCAGACGCGGCAGCAGCGCCATACTGCCGGCGGCACGGGCGAATTCACGGGACGGCTACAGAAAGCCGAGGTGAGCCACTGAGGAACAGCCAGGCGGGATTTCTCCACGCAGAGAGCATCTAAAGCTCCCAGTGGCCGAGCTCAGCACACACTACAGGGATTCAGAGTGGAAATCAAAACCAAGAAGAAATACACCAGCCCCACAGCTGAGGGCGTAGCAGCGGCGCCATATTGCCACTGGCGGCAGCAGCACCGAATTCAGCGAGGCCAGTACAGCTACATCTGCGTACTCAAGAACAGTGAGTCAAATTGCGGGCCACAGAGGAGAAATCCCAGTACTGTACTCCCTGGACTTGACCCATGGGGGAGGGGCGGTGGCAGAGATATCACACCATAGGAGAACGTGCAACCTGGCACCCCCACAGTCTAAAGCAGCCTCTATCGATTCTCTGGGTCGGAGACTCTGTGATACAACCCAGTAAAGGAGTAGTGGGGTCTGAGATACTACTGACTCGAGATCCAGAACACCTTAAGTGAAGTCATAGTGACCCAAGGGAAGAACCCAGAAAGGGCACAAACTTCCGAAATCATGGGAAAGAGGAATAATACTGGAGCAATAAATGCCCACAACCCCGCAACATCAGAACCCAATAAAACAGAAAATCAGAGATTTCTAGAAGATCAAATCAGGAAAATAACTGTAGAAATAATAGAGGTGCTTCGAAAAGAATTCAGAGAGAGCCAAAAAGAGATAAAGGATGCAATTAATGAAGTAAAGGCCTCAATTCAAAGCACAAACAACCGATTAGACCACATGGAGAACAGAATCTCGCTCTTAGAAGATGAGCAATCCAAAAATGAACGCATAGTTTCTAATCTAGAAAAAAATATCCGACAGCAGGAATCTGATATTGAAGAAATATGGGCTCATTTTAAGAGAGCTAACCTAAGAATAATTGGAATAGAGGAGGGAAAAGAAAGTGAAACCAAAGGGATCAACAATCTCTTCAAGGAAGTAATAGCAGAAAATTTTCCAGACATAGAGCAAGAGGTTGATACACAGGTCCAGGAAACTTATAGAACTCCCTTTAGACAGGATCGGAGAAGAGGATCCCCACGCCACATAATTGTCAAAATGACCAATGTGGAAGCCAAGCAGAGAATCTTAAAGGCAACAAAAGCAAAGGGCCAAGTGACATTCAGAGGCAAACCAATTAGAATCACTCCAGACTTCCCAAACCAAGTTATGAGAGCCAGAAGGGCTTGGAGTAACATATTCCAAACTCTGAAAGAAAACAACTTCCAGCCAAAAATTTCCTACCCAGCAAAACTTTCTATCAAATTAGATGGAGAAATAAGAAGCTTCCATGACAAACAGAAACTGAAGGAATTTATGTCTGCAAAACCAGCACTAGAGAAAATACTCAAAGAGATTAACTACAAAGAAGAATAGGTAACACACTCCAGAACCAGAGAAACAAGATTTTCCATCCAACAGACAACTAAGATTGGTTATCTGTGGAGATTCATTATTTATGTTAGTCTTTTACCTATCTCTAAAGGGTATTGTTTGCCTTTATTGTTGTTAATTTTTAGGATTTCTAGTTGGAGTATTAATATACCTTCAGATATAGCAATTGGTAATATTTTATCCCATTCTATTAGTAACTGTTAACTCTGTTTACATTGTCTTTGGATATACAATTTTTTTTTTATTTTTTAGGGAGTTTGTATACTCCTCTGTTGCCTGTGCCATTGAAATCATAACCAAGAAATCACTGCCAATTTCAACGCTGTGAGGTTTTATGACCCAGATTTTCTCCTAAAAGTTTATAGTCTTAAGATTTATATTTAGGTCTATTATCTATTTTGAGTTAATATTTGTATATGGGATTAGGTAAGGGTCCAATTTTATTCTTTTCCATGTAATTATTATTTTTTAACAATATTTAGTTAAAAGATTAATATTTCTACCACCAAATGTTCGTGGAAACCTTGTCAAAAATAACTTGACAATATAGGGAAGAATTTAGCTCTAGGCTTGTATTTAACTCCAATGGTTTATATATCTGCCTTTAGAACAGTACTACACTGTTTCAATTATTGTAGCTTTATATGGTTTGAAATCAGAAAATATATATCTTCTAGCTTTGTTCTTTTTCAAGATCGTTTTGGGTACCTAGAGTCCATATTCCACATTAGGATAGATTTTTTTCTGAAAAATAAATATATAAATATATGATAGTTTCACCTAAAAAATAGGAAAAAAATATTCTCTGGTAAGAAAGAAAGCAAAAAGAAATATTGAAATGTTATCTTTAAGTCATCAAAAGCTTGGTATCAGACAAATGAAACTGTTATGTGAAATTATCATTTTTAATTTTAGATAAATTGCCATAATACTAGATGTCAACTACTAATCCAAGCATGGGAGGGAGAGATAGGGAGAGAATGGGGTGGGGATTGGGTGGGGGCTGACTGGGAAAAGTGTGCATGTATGTCTACAAAAGTATGTATCCTACTATGATGTATGAATACAGTGCACCAATAAAATATATATATATTTTTTTAAATAGTTTCTGATAATCCTTTGAATTTTCTCACTGTGGAGACTATGAATTATCATAAGATTTGTCCCTAGGAGTTTTATCAGGGGAGGGGTAGAGTTCTCTTCCAAAAACTTTTTTAAGAGAAAGTCATTTTTATTTTTTTATTTTTTTTATCAGAAAGCAAAATAAAATTCATTCTTATCTTTTCATGAAGAAGATAGTCATAATGTAATTAGAAACATATAAATATAAATCTGTAAAGACAATCATAATTCCATTTTGTTTAGATGTTATTAGCTTAGTAAAATGTTTTCTTACATTTTGGTTTTTAGGTTTTCTGTACATTTTGGGAACAAATACCTAAAACATTATTGTCAATAGACAGCAAGAAACACAGAAAATTATCTTAATAAAATGTAACAGTTTTGCTCTCTAGGCTTGTTTTTGTAAAATTTTACCCAAAGCAGAGCAATATATTTAGAAAACCAAAGTGTTTCAAACATAGAATGAATGTTTTTAATATGACTCAGAAAACCCTTTAAATAATTCCTTTTAGTTCTAACCAGCTCATCACATACAAAATTTCTTTTATAAGTTTTGCCCTTTATAAATTACTTGAAACTTCTTTAAGCCCTCTGAGACTTGCTTAACACTCTGATTTTTGTCCCCCCACCCACCCTGGGATAACTTACATTGAACAAGAATCTGGCCATACAAAAATCCTTTACCACCTAATAGCATTTGCCTCTTTCTTTTAACTTTCTTCATTATAATATTCCCTCGTGCCTATAAATATCCTCTTTTATTTATTGGGTTTTCTTTGATCTTTTTTTATTTTTTTATTGGTGCATTATATTCATACAACTTATTGGGGTAAAAAACTTGTGTGTACAAACATGTACTCATCGCTGATTTAACCCCTACCCAAATCCCACCCCATTCCCTCCCCGTCCCTCCCTCCCTTGCTTGGCTTAGTGATACATCATTTTCAGGGAAATGGATGCAACTGGAGGACATTATGCTAAGTGAGATTAGTCAGGCACAAGGAGAAAGTCATTTTTAGATGTGCATGGTGGCACATGCTTGCAATTCCAGTACTTGGGAGGTTGAGACAGGAAAGATATCAGGTTCATGCCAACCTCAGCAACTTAGTGAGACTCTGTTTCAAAACAAAATAATAAAATAGGGCTGGAGGTGTAACACAGAGGCATAATACCCCTGGGTTCCATCCCTAGTACCACCAAGAGAGCAAGGGAGGGAGAGAGAAAGAGAGAGAGAGAAAGAGAGAGAGATTCCTCACAGAAATGGAACAGTCCTAAAATTCATATGGAAAAATAAAAAGACTTAAAATAGCTAATACAATTCTGAGCAATAAGAACCATGTTGGAAGCCTCACAATACTACAGAGCTATGGTAACAAAATATGCATAGGATTGGCACCACTGGAACAGAACATATGACTCAAAAAACTTTAATACACACAAATGACCCAATTTTTTAAATGGGCTACTGAAATGAATAGACACTTCTCAAAAGAAGAAATTCAAATGACAAAAATTTTCAATATCATTATCAGAGAAATACAAATCAAAAGTACCCTAAGAATCTAATTAACTCGAATTTGAATGACAGTCATCAAGAATACAAACAGTAATACATGCTGGTGAGGATGTAGAGAAATAAGAACTCTTATACACAACAGGAAGGATTGTAAGTTAGTACAGTTGCTTTAGATATGAGTGTGGAGTTCATCAAAATACTAAGGATGGAAGTATCACATAGCATACCCATACTACTGTTCAGTATCTACACAAAGGAATTGAAGTTAGAACATTACAGTAATACATGCATACCCATGTTTATAACAGCATAATTCACAATATCCAAGTAATGGAGCCAACCTAGGTGTACATCAACAGGCAAATAGATTAAAAAAAAACTATGATATATACACACAATGAGATTTTACTCAGCTATAAAAAGAAACAAAATTATGTCATTTACAGGAAAATAGATCTTTATAACTAGAGAATGATATGGAAAGTGGGGCCAGTAAGTCTCATGAAGTCAAGGGTTGAATGTTTTCTCTCATATATGGAAGCTAGAACAAAAATAGGAAGCAAAGGGACTTTAGCCTAATGAGGAGAGAAATAAGTGAAATAGTGAAAGGGGGTTAGGGAAGGGGTATAGGCAGGGGAAAATGAGAAAGGGAGAAGTTCAAATAAGTTGACATCAATACAAGATTTCACTACCAATCTCACTAACACATATAGGGAGGAAGAAAAAAGAAGGGGGGAAGATATATGGAATGAAATGCACCAAGTTATGTGTGCATGTATGTTTGTATCACTTTGAGTCTCATTATGACATATCAATAAAAATATATTAAAATAAGGAAGCAAAGAAATGAGCTCAACAGAGGTATCTTCCAAGATGAGAGCATGGAATTGCTATAAATGACCAGTGGAACATCAACAACAATCACTGCTTTATAAACAAATACCACTGTTTATTTTCTATGTTATTGTACAAGTCCCATATGCACACCAATTCCTAAACAGTGTCTTGTTTAATGATGCTAAGTAAACTTTTGAACTATCCATCTTCTTTCTTACCCTGTATCCTAACCTATAGAGTTAATTTGCCTCTCAGAAACATTAAATACATTAACAACATAAATTGTTACAGATATTCCTAAAAAACATACCATATTTAAGAACAATTCTGTATAACTCAGGGTTCTCTAGGGACACAGAACCAACAGAATACACATATAATTATAATAGGGGATTTATTACTTGGCTTACATAGTCAGCAGCTGGATGGTCCCATAATAGCCAACTGCAGGCTGAAATGCTGGAGATACCAGTAGCTGCTCAGTCTAAGAAGCTGGAGCCTCAGGGAGAGAGGACCAGTGATACAGGCCCTGTCTGAGGCAGAAGGCTTGGAAGTCCCCTGGGTAGTTATGGGGGCAAGTTCTCATTCAAAGCCTGAAGAATCTGGAGTCTGATGTCCAATGGAGATGGCAGCAGCAAAAATACAACAGCTGAAAGAAAAGTCGAGCTTGTATGCACATGGGTGCCCTCTTCTGCTTTTTGTTCCATCCAAGTCCTAGGCTATTGGCCAGCAACCGTCCACATTCAGAGCAGATCATCTCCGCTCAGTTCAATGATCCCTATGCCATCACCTCCAAGAACACTCTTGCAGGTATCTCAAAGCATGCTTGACCAGTTTTCCAGGCATCTCTCCATCCAGTCATGTTGACCACCAAGATTAATCATCATAAATCTCAAAATAAGTTAAAAATTATCATTTCAGTTACAAATCATATATGATTATCCACTTTGATAATTAAAGAGCCTATCAAAATTTAATCGATATTAATGTCAGTTTTATTCTGAGCACTAGTTTGGAGATGTGTGAATGTGTGTTGGGTGTATATACAAATACATACAAACAGGCTGGAAACATTGGCAGAATATGTAAATCTTGACATATATAAAGACATGTGGCCTTGTGGAAAGATTATAGACATGAAACCAGAAAGAATTATAATGGCATCCAGCTCTATAAGTTACTGGAATCTTATCCCTGAGCTTCAGTCCCCTCATTTGATACTGTAAGAATTAAATTAGTAGCTAGGTGTGGTGGCCCACACTTGTAATTCCAGTACTTAGGATGCTAAGTCAGGAAGATCACGGGTTCAAGGATAGCCTCAGCAATTTAGTGAGGGCCTAAGCAACATATTGAGACCCTTTTTCAAAATAAAATGAGGGTCTATCTCAGAGGTAGAATGTCTCTAGTTTCGAGCCCCAGTATCTATGCCTGACCCTTCTCTCTCTCTCTCTCTCTCTCTCTCTCTCTCTCTCTCTCTCTCTCTCTCTCTCTCTCTCACACACACACACACACACACACAGAGAGAATTAAATTAGTAAAAAAAAAGTAATTAACGTGCCTAGCATATATACAGTATGTTCAATAAAAGGTAGTACTGATTTCTATTATTAGTTCAATTATGTATGCTTTGACTAAGATTACTATCATTTGGACTCTCCCTTAATGGCCTTTCAGTGCAGAAAAATAGAATAATATATAATGAGGTATTCAACCCTTAGGAATTCATTTCTCACAGCAGTTGGAGCTGACAAACCATGAAAAAGCTGTGATTTCTTATATAATAACTAATCATTCCTTCAAAAGAGATATGCACAATATACTTTCTACCAAAAAGAAAATCTAGGAAATGATTAAACAGGAAATTTAGCCTTGTACAATAATTGATAGTAGTGATTTTAAAGTATGGTTATCACATCTAGGGATAAAAGTACCTCCACATCCTCAAAATGTCTCAAAGACCACAGTGGGGGTCAGGTGGGGGAAGCGGTATTTGGTAGTGGTTGGGGTTCTCTGTTTTCATTAGACCAGTTCCCCTTTCATCCACACATACATCAAACTCTACATTTGATTTCACTGGAAGAAAGGTCTCCTAAGCTAGAAGGATATTTGAAATTCTTGCCCTAAATAGAAAGTTAGAGGCTGCACTGACTCTGCCATTACCCACTCAAGTCTTTTTCATTAGAATTCTACAAGTCAACAAATTTGATTTAAGCAATCACCAAAACTAGACAGAAAATTAAATTACAACCACAATGCATAGTCCAAGTTTGAAGTGAGGCTTAAAATTAAATAAGTAGTACTGAGGAGAGAGTTGTTAGATATCGCAAATTGTTTATTCATGAAAGACTGCATCATTGAAGACACAAGTAAGCTTTTGCTCAGTACCCCCTCCTTGTACCCTGTCCCATAGAGTAATAGGATTTTCTCCTCCTCAATAGTCCCTGGTGTAATGGTGAGTTGGAAAATTAACTCTAAATTTCCTCTTTTCAAATGCTCGTAACTCATCTGACCCTTGAGGGAGACATTCTCACCCCCTTTTTCAGGGTGAGGGACATGTGATTTCCATTGTCTTTAATAGAAATCACACTTCTCAAATCCAAAAAAGGCTTTGGCAATTTAGATATTCACATTTCCATAGCCACATCTGTTGCTTTTAATTTCCTCTGGGAGTTTTTTTCCCTCTATTAAAATGTTGTAAGATATTTATGGTGTGTGTCCATGGACAAGACTCTCTATAGAGCTTCCCTTCCCTCCTCCAGTGTGTCTAGGCAGAGCCCCGAGTTTCTTCAGTCCAAGAACCTCACCTTGGTATAGGTAATATGTCCTAGTCCATGTTTGAGAGGCACAGCCTTTCCAATCATGGAGGCTATCAAACTCACATGACTTATCATGTTCATGCCTTTTCAAATATAAATATTCTTTTAGCTTCAAAAATATTCATGCATTCTATGTAACAGTAATTGTGCTTTTGAAATCCAAACATTGAGAAAAATGCACATGGCAAGGAGACATTATTGATTGTATAGCTCTGTTAATGAACCTACACTTTTGTGTGTGTGTTCTACATCTGAGTTACATCCCCAGACCTATTTTATTTTGTCTCACTAGGTTGCTGAGAACCTCACTAAATTGCTGAGACTGCCCTTGAACTTGAGATCCTCTAAACTCAGCCTCCTAAATACCAGGATTACAAGCGTGTGCCACCACTTTCCTAATTACAAATTCTGTATGGGTAGTCACAGGACACATCTGAAAATAGTACATATGTGAAATATACCATGTATTCTATCTGCCAACAAGGCTTAGCTTAGCAGCAACCATGGATTTATAGACTCCGTAACATTTGAGATGTCACTGTGGAGTCTTGTTCTTAGGTAGTTTAGAAAAAAATAGCCCAAACTACACTGCTGCTTTATTATTACAGCAGCTTTATTATTACAAAGGTAGAATGGAGGGATAGAACAATCAAAGCACTACATCAGAGGGATGCAGTAGTGTCTTGAAAGTAAGACACTGAAGTTTCTGAACACAAAGATACTTTTTTATAAGAATTTATTATCTCCTTTCTCTCATTCTGCTTAGCCAATGGTCTTCTTTTCCCACCAGTGGTACAAGTGGGTGCAGGCCCACCAATTATCTCGGCTGGGTAAGTCTTTTCTGTTAGCCTTCTTTGTTCATCCTCACAGGGACAGACAGGTCTGACATCACTGATCAAAATGTGTTATTTGATTTCTGCAATATTTTCCTCCTCATCTGTAAAAGGGGATAATCATAGTCTTTACCCTTTATTAATAATATTTGGCAAGTACTTAATAGAATCCCAAACACAGTAAGAGTGTACAATATTAGATGTTACCTTACTGGCAAAGCAACTTTGCTCTGTAAGTAAACTTGTCCAAAGCCTCATAGTTGCTAAAAAGCAGAACTAGGACTTTAGTTCAGATTTATTGCTCTAATACATATTTTACAGGTGTTTGTTTCTTTCAGGCAGAAACCTGTTCTTCTTCACACTACTCATGCTAGATTCAATTCTTCTGGGTAGTGGCAAAGAACAGGTAACTCAGTCTAAGCAGCAGGCAGCTATCAGGGCTCCAATTACATGCCAACTTGCACATGCCACCAAGAGAATGAACTTTCTGTGTCCTTCCAGGAAACAATGCATGATGAGGAATGTGCCAGTATTGGAAAATTGCTTTGGTATTAATCTCAAATGTAAAAAGTAGTCAGAGCTTTGGTGCTGCATGGGCACTCAGGCAGGAAAGGGAAGCAATTGTTACCCTGCAGAGTGCCCCCCCCTTGTGTACTTGCTAAGTGATTACAAGTTTACATAATAAATAACTTCTAGCAGATAGGCTGAAGCTCCCCAAGGACTGGGGAGGCCTCCTTCAAAGAGGCCAGATACCATGGGATCCCTGACTTTGTTAATGAAGTAACACATTTTGGTCTTAACAAAGACTTAGGCTTGCACCGGAGATAGGGACAGGTGTACACCTGCATTAGGTCAGAAGCAATGGAAAGACTAAACAGGATTCAAGATAGTGAATCCTCATAATCATGTCAAAAGGCTTGTCCCCAGACTTAATGAGCATTTCCACACCTATGTCAGGTCAGGAAGACTATTGGTTAAGCAATGATGGGAGATAATAAATCTTTATAAAAATTGTTCTATATTCAAAAACTTCAGTGTCTACCATCAAGGGACTCCATGATGTCTATCTCTCTAACATAGTACTTTAATAATTTCTGTCCTTTTTCCTACCTTTGTAATAATAAAATTTCTTAAGTTTGCAACGTAGTTCTGGCTATTCTTTCTAAAGTAGCTAAGAACAAGAACTTGCAGCTCCATCTCACACTGTTATAATGCAAACAGCTAGTGCTGTTGTACTCAAAGTCCGGGACCTCAGGGTGACAGAGACCACCACCACACACAATTATGTAACAATAAGAAGGGGTTTATGGAGAAGCTAGCTCAAGCTAGATTCTAAGTCTCATTCAACACAGTGAAGTCTTGACAAGGACCCTGAGCCTGTGTCTAAAGGTCAGTTTTATACATTTTGGTTGCAGGGGCTGTAGTTTACAAAAAATTATCTTACACCCGAGGAATTTTTTACTGTGGTTATCTTCAGTAACAGTTAGGGGTACTTAGTGACTCTTGACTGGCTTGTGGCACCTGGGGCAGTTAGGGGTGTTCCATTCTGGCCCCAAGTTTTGAAACCAGCATTTCTGGTAACTGTCACTCCAGTTCTGGGAAACTGAAACTTGGGCCTAACATAGTTTTTGCAACTGTGGAGCCTGTCATGGTTCTTCCAGGGTCATGGCTCCATTAGGAGTTTACAGTGCAAGTGAAGTAGCACAGATTTGCAAATCCTTAATTTCTTGTACTAGTTGCAACCCAGAAATAAGTGAAAATTTTAAAAAAAGGCAGTAGGCACATTAAGCACACAGACTCAGTAAATGCCATAACACACAGTCCAGGTCTATCCAATAATCTCTCATTTTCCTCCACTGAGTAACCTTTGCCAAATGTCCCTCAAGGTAGAATTACCATATGACCCACTACTGGATGCATATTCAAAGGCAATGAAATCAGAATGTTGAGACATCTGCACTCCAGTGTTTTCTGCAGCACTCTTCATAATAGCCCAGAAATGGAAACAATATAGAGGTTCAGCTGTTGATGAACAGATAAAGAAAAGGCAGTGCATGTACAAAATGGGATACTAATCAATCACTAGTAAGGACAAAATCCTGTCATTTGTAACCACATGGATAAAACTGAAGGGCATTATATTAAATAAAACAAACCAGGCACAGGAAGACAAATACCACATAATCTCTCTCTTACGTGTAATCTAAAAGAGTGAATCTTGAATGTTACAGTTGTAATGGTGCTATGGGCTCTTTTTCTCTATTCAACTAAAATTTGTTGAGTAGGAAAATTAAAACTTATAGGCAGCTTGGTGCAGCTTTAACAAGTCTTTATTATGAAATCAATAGGAAATAGAAAGAGAAGAAAACAGCATGCTGGCACAGATGCTAGAGAGCCTGAAAATGGAACTCTGACCCTCTCTTGGGACATTTAAATAGCCTTTAAAAAGATTTTGTATTGTATCTTCTTATCAGTGTTATGAAGGCAATGGGCTAGTAACTTATCTCTTAGCTAAGTGGTGCCTCTTTGTCTCCAGGCAGTACACTCACTAAGTGCTGAAGTCAATAATTTACCTGGCTTCTGCCCTATCTTTATGGCTCTGAAGTGTGCTAGGCAGAGTCACTGTAATTGGGGGTTTTTAATGGTCTCTACATACATTTAGGGCTAAAGGTTTTACATTAGGATAAAGAGCAGAAAGAGAGGAACTCTACACTGTAACAGATTCTGCCCCTTCCTGCCTGAGTGTCTATGCAGCATCTAGGCTCTGACTGCTTTTTACCTTTTGGATTTTTTTTTTTTTTGCCAGAGAAATTTTCCAATACCAGCACATCATAGGAGTTGAGTGAAATGGTGATTACCAGAAGCCTGGGAGAATGGGAGGGCCGAGATGGAGAAAAGCTGATCATCAGGTATTAAGTTACAATAAGATAGGAGAAATACATTCCTGGTCCTATTTCACAGTAGGTAATGTATATTTTTTAAAAGAAAAAGCTAGAAAAAAATGAGATGTGTGTTTTCTGTGTGGTAATTAAGTGCACACTCACTGAAATCAAAATATCTGTGGTTTAATTTTGGCTCTACCACTTATTACCTGTGTGACATAAAGCAAATTATTGGACTTCTCTGTGTCTCACTGGATCACTAGGAATACTCATTGGAAAAGATTTTTCAGAGAATTAATTAATACAGTCAAGGGCTTAAGACACAGGGAGCATCACTTAAAAAGAAGTCAGTCATGCCAAAGTCTCTCAGGGATGAACATCTAAATTTACTCTCTCAGTATGAAAGGGTTCTCACAAACAGAGGGCCAAAAGAAATTTTGCAATATTGAAATATGTTCAATAGCATTTTAAAAGACTTTTAAAACTAAAAATACATAAGAAACCAGCGCCTGGAACCCAGGAGCTCTCATGGGTCCGGCCCATAGTCCCATGATTCCCCACAAAGCAGCCAATGCATACAAACCCATGCCTGGTGCCAAGCGGCACCCAGGAAGCAGCAAGCAAATTAGCAGGACCTAACTTCTCCTAGCCCCCCACCCTCATGCTGCAGCATAGTGCAGCGAGGACCTGTGTGTGTGATATCATCGAGGTTCACCTGTGGCACAGCTCTTGACCTTAGCTCTGGAACCTCTCGCATGAGAAAACATCTCTTTCTATGATACCCAGTTAATGACCTGACCTCTCCTAGCCCCCTCCCCCCATGCAGCAATACAGTGCAGGCAGCAACTGTGTGCAATGTCCTCATTGCCCACCTTTGGGGCACCATTCAAAGCCCAGCCAGCCTGTGCTAAGATACCAGGTACCTCACATACTGCCACAGCCACAACTGGACTTGGACTTGTCCCCAGGATGACCAGCTTTGGGGACAGTACATAGCTGGGTGTCAGCACTGAGGAGATAGAAAGGAAATAGGCAGATAGGGAAAAGGCCTCGGTAGAAAAAAGTTAATTTCCTGAGTTTCCTGGGGAAATACCTGAAATTCCAAAGGCTCAGAGATAAGAAGGACCAGAGCTTCACAAAGACATCTGTTTACTAATCAACAAGTCTGGCACTGCTGAAAGGAGATTCTACAAAGGACTTGCATATACCCTATGCAAATCCTGAGAGCTAATTCCCAGAATTCCCAAAGTCACCCTAACCAAAAGAGGACTTGCAAACAATCAGGCCTTTGCCTTAGTCGGAGAGCAAATGGGGCTTTTCCCTCTCGGGACCCACTCCCCTTTTGGGAGCTGTTCTCTCTCTTGCAGGTCGTGTTGGCCCTGAGAGAAGGCAAAGTGCATCTGAGGGCACATGGCTCGGACTACTCTCAAGTAGTGAACTGAAGGCCTCTGCTGGACATCAAGGCTGACTAGGGCCCCTAGGGGTGACCTGCACCTCTTTTCTGGCAGATCGCGTGGACTCTGGGAGAAGGTAGTTTGTAATTGATGGAACTTGTCTCGGGCGACACTCAGGTAGTGACTACTGGACAACAGAGACCCGACAGCCCCTTTGGGGTGTTCGGCCACTTTTCTCTATTCCCTTTTGGCAGATGGCATGGACTCTGGAAGAAAGCAGCCTGCACCTAAAGGCAATTCAGCTTGGGCTACTCTCAAGTATTGTCCTGAAGGCAGCTGCTGGACCCAGAATTCCAGACCCTTTGGGGTGTTCAGCCACGCTCCCCCCCATTCCCTGTTGCTTCCAATAAACCTTTTACCCCCCTTCCTGAGGTCTACAGGTATCATTCTTCGCTCACCGTAGACAAGAACCCAGTAAGGAAATGTCGAGTTCCTTCTTAGGAAACTCTGTTTCATCTCGAGGAAATGCCGGCTTTCCTCTCAAGAAACCCCTGTTTCAGCACCACTCCAAGCCCGCTGCTGTTCTTGGGCCTGGCAGTTTTCATGAGTGAAAGGAACTTTGCGTTTGGCGTGCCCACCCCTGGACTCAGGCCCAAGTCCAGAGTCCCATCAAAACTTGGCTGTATATATGACACCCAGTGTGGACAATAGTCACAACCTGCATGAACCCTCAGCCACCCACCCTGGCTTGACTGCTGGCTAGCTGCTCACGCTACAGTCATTTTCTTCAGCCATGGACCAGCAGGATGCCCACTGCAATTTTCAGGGCTCCCTTTCACTCCACCTGTTTGCCTCCATGCTTTTTATCTTTCTCCAGTGATGTAAATAACATCCTGGTTCTGGTATACAAGTAAAATGTCATTTCTTATAAAAATAATTTTGAATGTTTTCATCATAAAGAAGTGATAACTGTTGGAGGAGATAGATGCATTTATGCTGATTTTTTTTATTGGTGCATTGTAATCATATATCACATTGGAATACAAGACTTGAGAGGATATACAAGCACACATCATCCAATTAGCCCTCATCCAGCCCCCATCCCATTCCCTCCCCCCCTCGATCCCATGCTTGTTTGGTGATTAACTTTGACACATTTGTTTATGTACCTCCTGCATTTTAAAGAGGCTCCATCCTCCCCTATTCCATACACTCTGATTGATCACCTTAGTTGCTTCACTATAGGGCCCTTTCTATAGCTCGACCTCTTCCTGTTGCCCCTTTCCTCCTAGTTTTTGCTGATTAGGGGAAGCATCTGATTTTTATTTTCTGTGATATTTCTCTGTGCATGCCGCGTTGCAAGTACCGATCCCACTCTTGACAACCCCAGTAGAAGCCTGGCTACTGGGTAGACTGCTCCAGACCTCGCTGGCTCAAGCAGCAGCCTTGCCTCATGGGAGGCCCTGATTCTGGTCTCGCTGGCCCCGACACCAGCCTAACTCCTCAGCTGGCTCCGATCCCGGCCTCAGAGGCCTCAGTAGCAGCCTTGCCCCACAGAAGGCTCTGATGTTGGCCACTGGCCCCGGCACCGGCCTAATCCCTCAGCAGGCTCCAATCCCGGCCTCAGAGGCCCCAGCACCGGCCTTGTCTCACGGCAGACTCCGATGCCGGCCATTGGCCCCGGCACCGGCCTAACCCCTCGGCAGGCTCTTATCCCGGCTTCGGAGGCCCATGCACCAGCCTTGCCTCATGGTAGGCTCCAATGCTGGCCGCTGGCCATGGCATCGGCCTAACCCCTTGGCAGGCTCTGATCACAGCCTCGGAGGCCTCAGTAGTGGCCTTGCCTCACGGAAGGCTCCGATGCCGGCCGCTGGCCCCGGCACCGGCCTAACCCCTTGGTAGGCTCCGATCCCAGCCTCAGAGGCCCCAGCTCCAGCCTTGCCTCACAGCAGGCTCCAGTCCCAGGCACGCTGGCCCTGGCACCGGCCTAACCCCTTGGCAAGCTCTGATCTCAGCCTCGGAGGCCCCAGCACCCACCTTGCCTCACAGCAGGCTCCGATGCCGGCCTCGCTGGCCCCAGCACCAGTCTAAACCCTCGGCAGGCTCCGATCCCAGCCTGGGAGGCCTCAGCACTGGCCTTGCCTCATGGAAGACTCCGATACCGGCCATTGGCCCTGGCACTGGCCTAACCCCTCGGCAGGCTCTTATTGTGGCCTCGGAGGCACCAGCACCGGCCTTGCCTTACAGTAGGCTCCAATGTTAGCCGCTGGCCCCAGCATCGGCCTAACCCCTTGGCAGGTTCCGATCCCAGCCTCGGATGCCCCAGTAGCAGCCTTGCTTCACAGCAGGCTCCGATGCCGACCATTGGCCCCGGCACCAGCCTAACCCCTCGGCAGGCTCTTATTCTGGCCTCAGAGGCCCCAGCACCAGCCTTGCCTCATGGAAGGCTCTGATGCCGGCCTCACTGGCCCCAGCACCGGCCTAACCCCTCGGCAGGCTCCGATCCCGGCCTTGGAGGCCTCAGTAGCGACCTTGCCTAACGGAAGGCTCCGATGCCGGCCACTGGCCCCAGACCGGCCTAACCCCTTGGCAGGCTCCAATCCAGGCCTCGGAGGCCCCAGAACTGGCCTTTTCTCACGGTGAGCTCCAATCCCAGCCTTGCTGGCCCTGGCACCGGCCTAACCCCTTGGCAGGCTCCGATCCCAGCCTTGAAGGCCTCAGCACCAGCCTTGCCTCATGGCAGGTTCCAATCCCAGCCTCACTGGCCCCAGCATTGGCCTAACCCCTTGGCAGGCTCCGATCTCAGCCTTGGAGGTCCCAGTAGCGGCTCTGCCTCATGAAAGGCTCCGATGCCGGCCGCTGGCCCTGGCACCGGCCTAAACCCTCGGCAGGCTCCGATCCTAGCCTTGGAGGTCCCAGCACCGGCCTTGCCTCACAGTGAGCTCCGATCCTGGCCTTGCTGGCCCTGGCACCGGCCTAACCTCTCGGAAGGCTCCGATCCTGGCCTTGAAGGCCCCAGCACCGGTCTTGCCTAATGGCAGGCTCCGATCCCGGCCTCACTGTCCCCAGCATTGGCCTAACCCCTCGGCAGGCTCCAAGCTCAGCCTTGGAGGCTCCAGTAGTGGCCTTGCCTCACAGCAGGCTCCGATGTCGGCCATTGGCCCCGGCACTGGCCTAACCCCTCGGCAGGCTCCGGTCGCTGCCTCAAAGGCCCCAGCACTGGCCTTGCCTCACGGCAGGCTCCGATCCCAGCCTTGCTGGCCCCGGCACTGGCCTAACCCCTCGGCAGGCTCTGATCCTGGCCTCGGAGGCTCCAGTACCAGCCTTGCCTCAAGGCAGGCTCCAATCCCAGCTTTGCTGTGTCCATCGCCGGCCTCACCCCTCAGCAGGCTCCAATCCGAGCACCCTCTTCGCCCAACCAATTGTCCCACATTCTCGAGGGTGCGTGGTTGTAGCATTCTGCCTCTGGGGATATTATTTCAAAGGTTCCAGGTATAATGCATCAGTTCTCTGCCTCCCCTGAGTACTGGCCACTGCCACTGCCACTTTCTCCACCATTTCAAATCTTTCCATCATTTCAAATCATTTCAAATTTTTCCACTCTGAATGTTGTCCAGTGTTCCTAAGCATGTGTGACGGTAGCATTCGACATTTGGCATAATTTCTCCAAAAAAATAAGGTTGGTAGGATCCGATTTCTGCTTCTCCTGAATACAAGTCTCTACCACCATCACAAAGACCGCTTTCAACACCACCTTTCTCCTTCATCTCCGCTAAACTCTCTCCTTACAGGTGATGTCCAAGATTCTTAACAATATAGAGAAACAGCAGTCCTCCTTCATGGGGAATTTTTCCATAAGTTCCAGTACATTTGGATAAGTTTTGTCTGCATCTCCAGTATCCTGGCATCCGCCACGGCCTTCTTAACCCCTCTCCGATATTTTTTTTTCTTTTTCTTTTCCTTTTTTTTTCAATAATAGAAGACAGTATGTGTGGTTTGAGGAGGTAGTGGGATCAGGCACTCAGTAGCACTGTGACCCGGCCAGGTTTCCCCCTGGGTCCAGCGTGTTCCGCATTACTCCTCCCGGGGCTCAGAGTCCTGTGACCCAGGCCCCGGTTGGCGTGCCCCATGCAACCCCTGCCCGGGACCCAGGGTCTTACTGGGCCCGGTTTCTCCAGGGGTCTGGCGTGCTACGTGTGGTCCAGCCTGGGGCCCAGGGTCCCGCGACCTGGGCCCATTTATGCTGATTTGAACATCATCCTATGTGTGTGTATCACATAGTATCCTATAAATTTATACAATTCTTATGCATTAGTTTTTAATTTTTAAGGTTCCCTCAAGGTTGATCTAACCTAGTCAGGTGTTTTTTAATTTTTTTGCATCTTACCTAGATATTCCATTTATTAACATAAGAATTATCTTCCCACAATATATTGATTAAAAATGCCCTTCCTGAGCCTTCTGGGATCCCCCAAGATCTACTCATTCTATTCTTAGAGTTCAGGTACCCAGAATCAAGGCAAAACCTTTCCCCTGTATCTCATTGCCCAGACTTATATTATTTCTAAATGTATTTTCACTCAAATCCTCAGCCCTGCAGAGTTTATTGTTAATTCAGTGAAACTAAAATTGATAATCTAGCTCACAGCACCTTTTGTAAGACCTCCTACCACATTCACTTGTGTTTTTTTTACCCCTGAAACTTTTATTTAAGTCCACTCCACTTCTATCAACTAGGTTGATACACATCTGACCCCAAAGACCTTCACAATACACTGGGGTTTTTTTAAGTTATTTATTTATTTATTTTGGTACTGGAATTGAATCCAGGGACATTCTATCTCCAAGCTATACCTCATCCCTTTTTAAATTTTAGAACAAGGGCTCACGAAGTTTTTGAGGATCTCACTAAGTTGCTGAGACTGGCTTTAAAACTGCAGCCCTCCTGTCTCAGCCTCTCACGTACTGGGATTATAGGCCTATACCACTTGCACAGGACTGCACTCTACTAACTTTATACATTGAAGAGTTATTTAAATTTTTTGAGACATTTCTTCTCAAACTTTTTCAAAGATTTAAATTTCAGAGTTGGTTTCAAGCTTGTCCCTAATCCAGAAACTCTCATCTTTTGAGTAGTATCTTCCTTTGCATCGATAGACAAAGCTCTCTGATGAGTACCACAAGCCTCCCCACTTGAGAAAACTGTCACATAAGTACAAGCAAAGTAGATAAGCACATCCTCAGGAAAAAAAAAAAAAAACAGACAGAGGGGAAAGCCAGGTCTCTATTACCACTGAAGTTGTCAATATAATCTTATTTTTTTATTTTTTTTGCAGAATTGGGAATGGAACCTGGGGGCATTCTACCTCTGAGCTACACCCCCAGCCCTATTTGTTTTTCTTTTTCTTTTGAAACTGGGTCTCACTGAGTTGCAAAGGGCCTCACTAAATAGCTGAGGCTGACGATAAACTGCCATCCTCCTGTCTTAGCCTCCTGAATATTGGGATTACTAGCATAAGCCACCACACCCGGCTTCAATATAATCTTTAAAATTAAGCCAGATGCAGTGGCATATACCTGTAATCCCAATACTTGGGAGCTTATATAGAGAATAACTAAGTTTAAACATTGATTCAAAAATGGTTAAAATTAAATCAATCACTATTATTATTGATTGCATAATACATTTTGCAAGCTCTCTGTAATTGTACCAGTATTGGGAAGAGCCATCAAAATGTATTAATGTGCCAGTATTGGAAAGTTGCTTTGATAATTTCCAAAGTGTAAAATATAATCAGAGCCTAGGTGGTGTGCAGGCACTCAGGCAGGGAGGGGGCTGCAGCTGTTACAATGCAGAGTTCCTCTCTGTCTTTGCCCTTCATTCTAATGATTAACCTATAATAAAGGCCTTAGACTCAACTGAAGCCTTTAGCCCTAAAACTACAATAGAGGCAACTGGTGCCTCTATTTACCTCCTCCCCTCTGTGATCTGGCCTGGGCATAGGAAAGGTAAACTGTGTGTCTTCAAAGCACCCTAGCTGATGAGCAACTAATACTTCCCAGTACAACAGAGACAAGGGCCAGGTAGATTCTTGACCCTTGCACTTAGTAAGTTCACTGTCTGGAGACAAAGAGGCACCACCTGGCTAAGGAATAGGTAACTAGCCTGTTCTCTTGGTAACGCTGATGAGAAAGATACCAATACAAAAATCTATTTAAAGGTTGGGGTCCCCAAAAGGGGCCAGAGTTCTATTTTCGGGCTCTCCAGCGTGCGAGTCAGCATGCTGCTTTTTCCTCCTTTCTATTTCTTACTGCTCATTTCCTGATTTTGTAATAAAGATTTGTTAAAGCTGCATTGAGCTGCCTGTTAATTTTAATTTGTCTATTCAACAAACCTTAGTTGAATAAAAAGAAGAACCCCACCATTCAAACCGTAACAGTAATCACAGAGGAATTTTTAAAGGACCTCTTATCTAGCGGAAGTGCAAGGGGCCAAATTTTAGTGTGTGTGGTACTCAGCATTAACTATAGGGGCATTCAACCTCTGAGGTCCACCCCCAGCCCTATTTATTTTTAATTTGGAACAGGGTTTAAGTTGCTGAAGGTGGCCCCAAAGCTGTGATCCTCCTGTCTTAACCTCTCAAGTATCAGGTTTATAGGTGTGCACCACCATTCCAATTTCAATGGACTTGTTTTTTCAGAAACTGTTTTTATACTTTTATTGGTGCATTATATTCTCACATCATGATGTAATTCATATTGATAGTGACAAACATGCACACAGCACTTGGTATCTGTGTTTCTGTGAGGAAGCTAAGGGAAGAACTGTTTTAGAATCAGGTTTCTAGGCAGCTCACTTTGTAAACAAAGTGTAAAGAGAATGAGTTGAATTGACAGTCCGGTGCCCCTGTTACAGTTTAAATGGTGTTGTGGGCTTTTTCTTCTTCAACTAAAGTTTGTTGAATGGAAAATATAAAACTAATAGGCAGCTTGATGCAGCTTTAACAAATCCTTATTACAAAATCAGTAGGAAATAGAAAGAAAAGAGAAGGAAAAAGCAGTGTGCTTGCATTGATATCTTCTTTACAGCGTTAACAAAGCACTGGGCTAGTAACTTATTCTTAGTCAGGTGGTGCTTCTTTGTCTCCAGACAGTGCACTTACTGAGTGCAGGAGTCAATAATCTACCTGGCCTTTGCCTCTATTGTATTGGGCAGTATTGGTTGCTCATCAAGTATGGGTGCTTTGAAGCAATACAGAGTTTACCTTTCCTATAAACAGGCCAGGTCACAGAGGAGAGGAGGTAAACAGAGGCACTGATTGCCTTTATGTATTTTTAGAGCTAAAGGCTTTTATTGTCTCTAAGACTTTTACTATATGTTAATCATTTGAACAAAGGGCAGAGAGAGAGAGAGAGAGAGAGAGAGAGAGAGAGAGAGACTGCATTGTAACCACTGCCACCCCTCCCTGCCTGAGTGCCTGAGCAACATCCAGGCTCTGACTACTTTTTAAATTTTGGAAATTAATACCAAAGCAACTTTTCAATACTGGCACACCCCTTTTAATATATATTTTGGATACCTTTTTTTAGAGACTGCAGATACAGAATATAAGGGGAATTCATTTTGAAAGTCATGGCCGGTGATATCAAATTGAAAAGCAATAGAAACAAGTACTGTGACACAAAAGGAGCAGATGATAAAGAACAAAGTGGCTTTCTAGAGTCTTTTTCTAAATATAATCCCAGGACTTGGGAGGCTGAGACAGGAAGATCACAAATTCTAAATTGCCTCAGCAATTTAGCAAATTCCTATGTCAAAATTAAAAGAAATGAGGGTGTAGCTCAGAGGTAGGGAAGTCAAATGCCCCTGGGTTTAATCCTTAGTAAAACACACACACACACACACACACACACACACACACACACACCCCACCTTGTTTCACTTTTCAATAAACGGAAGTAAAGGTTGTGTTCTAAAGATGCCAAAAACCAAATGTGCCAGAAGAATTTTTTTAAATTCTACATGTATTTATATCGATCTTGTCCTGGTCCAAGTCTAAAAAGTTGTGTTTTGAATGATACTATTCAAGTTTCTCTATTAATTTAGTTGGTATACTGTCGCCCGCAGCCACAGGAGGCCACAGCAGAGAAGCATCGCAAGGAATCCACCTGCACGGGATGCTGGGTCAATGACACGATCATGTTGTGAAAGTTTAAGAGACCATATTACTCACAGATATCAGCACAAAACAAGGCATCCAGTGGAGGCAGAGAGCAGTCCTCTGTCTCAAGTCTCCTGTAGCAGTAGCAACCAAGCACACCCAGGAGAGGGCTTCCCTTTCAGGGGTCATCTAGGATGGACCGTCCTAATTTCACAAGCTTGATTTCTACAGGGCTTTTCAAACAACTCTGAGGGCAAAGGCAGTTGAGCAACTTGGCACAGAGCTGGGGGGTTAAAACAGCACCCTACAGAGGAATTTTTATCTATCTCAGTGGGTCCTGGCCAGGCTCTGGGAGCAGTCAATTCTGGATTTCTCGTGACTCTTCAAATGGGATGACAGTCTGAGGGAACCCTGGTCTCTACAGCCTGCCAGGCTGTTTGCATGAAGCTCCTTTTTTTTCCACTCCCCAAAGCCAATGGCTCTCCTGACCTGGGTTTGTCCCCCACCTGCAGGCCCCTGACTTGCACTTCCTTCAACTGTTTTGCCTAATTGTTCATTTGTTACCAGTCCCAGGTGCAGGCTTCACCTTGAAGCAAAGGAAAACCCAAAAGCAATTTAAGAATACACTAATTGCCAGACATGGTGGCACCTGCCTGCAATCCCAGTACTTGGGAGACTGAGACAGGAGAATTAATTACAGGTTCAAGGCCAGCCTCATCAACTTATCAAGACACTGTTTCAAATTTTTTAAAAATAATAAAAATAAAAAGGTCTGGGAATTAATCTCAGAAGAAGAATGCCCTTGGGTTCAATCCCCAGTACTAGAAAAAGTTTTATAAAAAGAATATACCAGTAAAGCAGACAATTTCATTTGTTCGTGCAGCAAGTATCTATTCCATGCTAGCTATGTGCCAAGGATGGTTGAGTGTGGAGTAACCACGAGAGAGCAAGATTGGCCCAATCTTTGACCTCAAGAGGCTTTCAGGCAGGGGTGTGATAGTGTAGCCTGTAATCGCACCATATGGGAAGCTGAGACAGGAGTATCGGAAGTTCAAGACCAGCTTCAGCAGAGACTCTCAGCAACCTAGCAAGACCCTGTTACATAAAACTATAAAAAGCTGAGGATGTAGCTCAGAGGTAGAATATCCCTAGGTTCAATCCCTAGTACCAAAAGAAAAAGGACAGACAGACAGACTTTGGGTATAGTGAAGGATCCAAAAATTTCACAAATAAACCAATAAATGAGTAAATATAGAGTGTCGGGGCCCACTCGGCTGGACCGAGATGGCACCCAGGCTTGTTGCCAGCGCGGATTCAAGATGGCGCCTAGGCTTGCAGCCAAGTCATGAGACTCACAAGATGGACGTCTCCTTGAGCATGCGCAGTGTGCCATGCTACGTGCCTGCAGAATGATCAGTGATGCAAAGCCTCATGCTGCCACCAGCCTGCCTATGAGAGAGTCAGAAATGTGCATGCCCTAGCTGTGGAAGCTTGGGGTTGGTAGGGAATAGAGGGAGGGATTATGATGCTGATATATATTGTGCTTGTTGTACGCATTGTCAGACATATTAGACATATTGAGAGACATATTATTGAGACATATTAAGGATCCATTAAAGAAGAATTCATATTTCAGCTGAAGAGGTGTCTGTGTCGTTCTCTAAGCCCCTGCGGGTCGGAGTCTTAGGGGACGATAATAGAGTATATTAAAGAACAAAATAAAATGAGTGATGGAAAGATCTGGGTGAGCATAAAGAATGGGTGAGGGCTGAGTCATCCCAGGAGTCTCTCTGAACAGGTGACTTTTGCTTCCAATAGAAGAGAGATCTCGGCGAGAGGTAAGGAAGGCCTGACATGGGAAGCACGTGAATGTTGTAAAACAAACCAAAAAAAGGCTAGTACTTCAAAGGCAGAATGGGCAAAGCGAGCTGGAGAGGTGGGCGAGAACCAAGGGCTGCAGCCAGCAGCGAAACTCTATTCAAAAGCACAGGGGTGTCCTTAAGGACTGAGCTTATCTAACTTATATTCCAGAATATGTCTGGCTGCGGTGTAGAAATGGAGCATGGGGGACAAGAGGGCAAGAGTGAAGAACCTGTAGATACTACTGTGGTAGTCAGACTAGATAGGATGATGATTTTGATTACAGGGCTGTGCTGGTTAATCTTATGGGTCAACTTGATTGGGCCTCAGGTGCCCAAAAGTACACAAGCAGAGCTCAGACACCTGGAAACGCAGCCTCTTCAAGTCATGAAGAAATGGATTCTTCCACAGGCCAGCTGTCTTAATTCAGGAGGACAGGGGCTGCTGCCAGTTCCCCAGCGGCTGCTGTTAGACCCCCTTGGTCTCTTGGACCTCTCATCTCAACAGGAGCTGTTCAAAAAGCAGCTACATCCATTTTTAAATAGTAATTTGAAAAATACTACTTTCTCCTCTCAAAACACTTTACGCTTCACCAGGAGTTAAAGGGAGAGAGAGGATGGTTCATTTAGCCAAGAATGGAAAAGAATGAAAACTCAGAAGCCTGGATTTCTCTGGCCACAAGTGTGTTTTTCGTTGCGCTGTGTTTACTCTTGGAAAAATGTGGCATCCCGTTTTTATTCTCAAAGGACTTTAAATGCTTATTAAAAAATGTTCTTTGAAATCAAATAGCTCTTTAAAGGCTGTATTTTGATGATTTGATTGTAAATGAATGAAAAGCATATGGATTCAGTCACACATGGTTTTAAAGAATTACAGGCAAAAGTGTCTAACAAGACACATTGAGAGTTTACCCGATTCGATTGGACAAAAGAAAAAGTCACAGGATAGTCTGTCAAGGGCCCCGTATTTCTTGTTTTATAGTGTTCTACTTCAAGCTAACCACCCAAATGCACAATTATAAAAATAAATTTTATTCTGAAATAGGGGTTTCCGAAAAGATAAATAAGAGTTTGCCCTCCAACTGTGGCTGAGATACAGCCCCTAAAATGGCTACTGTATTATTAGTGGATTGTCTACATGTACAAAAATATATGGTAGAGAATATTTTTAGATCCTCACTGATAGTTTTCTCCTAGAGTTACCTTTTCACCTCATAAGCAATGCTTTGTGTGCTCATTACAAAGTGAGGAGATAAGACACAGCAGGAGAAAAGCAAATGGAGGACCTACATGGCTATGTGTTTAAGAGAACTAAGAGAAAAGAAAAGGGTTTGAAGTTAAAGGCTTAAAGCTAGGCGAACTGGCATATGCAATCCCAGTACTTGGGAAGTTGAGACAGAAGGATCACAGGTTCAAGACAAGCTTCAGCTCTTTAGGAAGACCCTCAGCAACTTAGCAAGACCCTGTTTAAAAAAAACAGTGTGTGTGTGTGTGTGTGTGTGTGTGTGTGTGTGTGTGTGTGTGTTACTGAGGATTGAACCTAGGGACATTCTACCTCTGAGCTATATCCCTAAACATACTATTTTATTGTATTATATTTTAAACAGGGTCTCACTAAAATTGCAGAGGGTCTCAGTAAGTTGCAGGACCTGGCTTCAAATTTGCAATTTTTCTTTTTAGCCTCCCAAGTTCTGGGAAAATGTATATTCCCTTCCATTATAACTCACAAGTGGTTAGATACATACGTAAATGCTATCTGTGTTAGCCAGTTAATTTTATATCCTTGCTATCTTATTTTATTCTTAAAAGTTTGAGTTAATTTCATCATTGATTCTGTAGGACATTTATTTATCTATTTATTTATTTATTTATTTATTTATTTATTTGGTACTGGGGGAGGAACCCAGGGGCTTTTCTACCTCCAGGCTATACTCCCAGACCTATTTTATACTTTATTTGGAAACAGGGTCTCACTAAGTTGCTGAGAGCCTCACTAAGTAGCTGAGGCTGGCTTCGAACCTGTGCAATCCTCCTGTCTCAGCCTCCTAAACACTGGGATTACAAGCGTGCACCACCATACCCGGCTTGTAGGATATTTTTAAGCATATTCTCTGCAACTTGTTGGGTTTTTTTCAATTTTTATGTCTCTGTTTTCCTTTTTCTAATACAATTGGTGTATACTTCCAGCTCCACATTAAATAATTACTAGAAATGATGGACTTACTTACTCCTGTTCTTGGCCCCTGTTGGAAATAACCAATTTTAATATTAAGCATAAATGTTTTACTTTGTTTAGAAAACTTCCATGTAGTCTACTTTTCCCAAGTACTTTTATCAGAATGCAACTTTGTCAATGGCTTTTTCCAGCTTTTATCGAAATATTCATATTTTTCTTGAGACTTATGATATAGTGAATCATATTGATAAATCTCCTGTTAAATCACCCTTGCATTCCTTTTTAATGTGTGTGGTACTGGAGATTCAATTGATGGGGACTTTCACCCCTGAGCTACATCTCCAGACCTTTTTCATTTGTTATTTTGAAACAGATTTCACTAAGCTACCATACACTAGCCTCCTGTCTCAGTACTCAAAGTTTAAGGATTACAGATGTGTTCCACCACACCCACTCATCAAACTCTTGATATTAATGACACTTGGTCATTGTTTATTGTTTTCTTAATATGTTGATACAGTCTATTTCTTAATATTTCATTAATAATTTTTGCACTAATATTCACAAATTATGCAGACCACTATCATTATTAGGCTTAGATATTAGCATTTTGCTAATTTAACTTAAATAATTTTGATAGTTTTCCTCATATTTTTATTTTCTATACTCTAAAACAATTTTTGTAGCATTGGATTTACCTAATCTTTAAGGCTTTGGTACATTTCCTCTGTGAATATTTCTAGGCTTCTGTTTTCATGTGTGGTAGTTCTTAAAAATTGTATTTCTCTTAAGAATATTGGTCTACTAAAACTTGCTATTTTTACTAGGATCAATTTTGGTAAATTTAATCTCAAACTTATTCTCATAGAGATGTAAAAATGAGTCTTTTATGATGTATAATTTTTCTTGTATCAATAATTTATCCTCATTTCTTATTTTGTACATTCATATTTTTATTACATTGCTATTGGTTCTTTTATTTTAAATTTTTTCGAGGAATCAGAATTTTTATAAATTTAGCTAGTTGTTTTTGCTTTCTATCTCATTAAATTCTGTAGAATTCGTCATACCCTTCCTATGTTTTCTTTTTTATTTCTGTGTTGTTATGTTAGTGGATTTTGAGGGGTAGAATTTGACTTATTTTTACTATTTTATTTTTATTGATGTATGTGTTGGAGACTACTCCTGTTTCCTTCTGATCATTGCTCTAAATGAATCTCACAGATATAATTAATAGTGTTCATTATTATTAGTTTCTAAAAATGCTGTAAATTCTCTTTGTATTTCTCTTTTACCAGAGATTTGTTTAATCAAGGGTATTTAATATGCACATAAGAATCTTTTTGTTTTTCTGGCAGTGTGGGGGGGTGGGGAATGAGTGCTGAACCTAGGGACAGTCTACCTCCAAGTTACACAACCAGCCCTATCTTTCTTTTCTTGAAACAGGGTCTTGCTAGGTTGAGGAGAGTCTCACATCTGAGAATGTCCTCAAATCTGTGACACTCCTGTCTCAGTCTCCCAAGTACTGAGACTATAGGTATATACCACCACACTTGACTTTTTGTTTTATTATTCATTTTAAATTTCTGGTTTTACTACATTGTGAGTGGGAATATCATTTATAATAATTCTACTGTGTGGATCTCATTTTATGATATTTTTTGATATTTTGATATTTTATGGCCTAAAATATGACTTATTTTATGAATTGTATATGTAAGTTTTAAAAAGTGTGGCCTTTATTAGTGTGTAAGATTCTGTATATATGCAGAAATCTGCCTCATTTATTATGTTCTTTAACCTTTCTATAGTCTTACCTTTTTATTTGTCCAATACAATTGTGAGTGATGTCTCTTATTAGTCTTGTATTTCATTATATTTCTCCTTTTATCTCTTGTAGTTTTTGTTCTATAACACAATTGCAGTGTTGTTTGAAGCAAAGTTGCTCATAAATATTGTACCGTGGCTGTAAATTGTGGCTTTTAGTATTATGAAGTGTCCTTTGCCTTGATTAATGCTTTTTGACATCAAATCTACTTTAATATTAGGTTCACATCTATATAGTATAAATTTGAAATATTATCATTTCATTTTTAGCCTTTTTTTAGTTCCTATTACTTTAGGTATGTCTCTTACTATCAGCCCAGCACCTGGGTTGCTCCATGAGCCAATATGGAAACCTTTTTTTTTCTTTTCATAGGTTAATCCTATTTACATTTACTGACAGTAGATAAAACATTTTAATATTATTTTATATTATATTTACTGCATAATTTATATAATAATTACTGTGTATGTGTTTCTTACAATATATGATAGGTATTCTCTAACTTTTATTTCCTAATTTCTTTATATTTTAAAAATTCAAGTTCAGGGTTGGTGGCACACACTTGTAATCCCAGCATTCGGGAGGCTGAGACCAGAGGATTATGGTTCATGGACAGCCTCAGCTACTTAGTGAGGCCTTTTGCAACTTAGTGAGACCCTGTTTCAAAATAAAGAATAAAAATAGAGCAGGGGGTGTGGCTCAGAGGTCAAATACCCCTGGGTTCCACCTCCAGACCAGCAAAAAAAAAAAAACCCTCAAAAATTTTTTCTCATGATTACCTTTGTACTCAAGTTTTAATCCCCTCTTTTCTCAATTTTTTAAGTTAATCAGTTGTTTAAATGGTGCCCCTTGAGCTGAGCGTGATGGCACATGCTTGTAATCTCGGTACTTGGGAAGCTGAGATAGGAGGATCACAGGTTTGCAGCCAACCTCAGCAACTCAGAATGCCCCTTGGTTCAATCCCCAGTACCATAAAAAAAAGGTTGCCTTCTTCTGTCAATAAAGCAAAGTGTCGGAGTATAATGAATGATAATTTTAGTTGTTGTAAAGAATCATTTATTATGTCTCTACTTTTATTACTGTATGATTATTGACTCCCCTCTTGATCCTTCTGTTCCTTTCCTGTTACTTCGTTTAGAAACAGTCCCTTTTCTCTGTTTCCCTCCTGTTTCCCAGAAGCAATGTTTCCCCAGGGCTGCTAGCCTCGGTTTTACTCACATTAAAGTTCTCCCTTTGTAGATGGTGATGTGAACTAAGTCTCAGACCTCATTAAATAATTTAGCCTTCCATGTAGGATTTTGGGTAATAGTTTTTTCTTTATTTTATTCTACATCTATGTCCTTCATGCTCCTCTCTTCCACCTGAGCACCCACAGACTAGCAGTAGCAGTGGGGCACGCAATGGCAACTACTTGAACTGGTATTTATTTTTATACATGTAGGTAGTTTGGAATTTGCAATGTTCTGTCATATAGTAATGCTGTGGGAATGAGCTGTGTGCTGTTCCTTTGTGGTTTTATGGTTTAAGGGAGGGTTATTGGAGAGATCTAGACTTGCGCAGTCATCATTATCCTAGAACCAACCAAAATTCTCCATTATTTAAGTATTTTCTTTCCTTATTACTCTCATCTCTCATTTTGGAATCCATATTGTATGAGTATTGGATTTTCTCAATCTCTTTCATTTCTCTTAATTTGTTTATGTTTATATTTTTATTTCTTAAATTTTTCTCTTCCTTCTGTTGTATACTATTATAAGTCCTATATCTCTTTCTTTCTTCAACTGTGGCTTGTCTAATACGTAACTGTCAGTTTATTTTCTATTGTTAATAACGTAACACCACATAATGGGTAAGTTATAAAGTTTATTTTGGCTCATGGATCTGGTTCAAGATTAAGGGGTCAGATCTGTTGATTGATTTCTTACTGACAGAGTCCCAAGGCAGTGCAGAGTATATCACATGGTGAGAGAAAAAGGGAGTGAGTGTGTGTGTGTGTGTGTGTGTGTGTGTCTTCTGATATCACTCTCTCTTTTTTAAATTTTGACTTATTTTGTATTAGAAACAAGGTCTTTCTAGGTTGCTGAGAATCTCAATACATTGCTGAGGCTGGTCTCAAAACTGACCCTACTGTCTCAGCCTCCCAGGTACTGAGATTACAGATATTGCCACCATACCAATAGCATTAAATCACTGAGGCTCTACTCTAATAACCTTATCTATCCTAATTACCTCCTAAAGGCCTCACCTTTACATAACATAGCCACATCAAGTTCCCCCTTTATATCCTCCTAATATGAATTAAACACCAAAAAATTTGAGAGGGAACAAATCATATTCAAATCATAGCACTTCCCTATGAAGGTCTTTTCCCAAATTATTTTTATGACTCTTGGCTTTATAAGATAATAATATTATATACTTCAAAGGATCCTTGGAAGTATTAAATATTTTTAAAAGGCTACTATGATTCAAAAAATTTCTTGTATATAACTGTCTTAGACGATTTTGGCTGTTGTATCAAAGTACCGTAGACTAGGTGGCTTATAAACAACAGAAATGCATTCACTTAGTTCTGGAGGTGGTTCAAGATGAAGGCATCAGCTAACGCAGGATCTAATGAGGGCCTGTCTCCTGATCTATGATGGCTCTTTCTTGCTGTACCCTGAACGCTGGAAGAGGCAGGGCAGCTCCCTAGGGCTGCTTCTACAGGGCACTAGTCCCACTCCTGGGGCTCAGTCCTCATGTCCCAGTCCTCTCCCAAAATCCTCCTATTACTGTCCCATTAGAGATTAGGACCCACCATGTAAATTTAGAGAGGAACACAAATGTTCAAACTATGGAATTATTCAATTAGAACTAGCTGTTATTATTACATATTTAGAATACTCAACTCTAGCTCTCATTCCCAGAGGGCCTTCACACTAAACTTTCTTCTTTCGTTCTTTCTTTCTTTCTTTCTTTTCTTTCTTTCTTTTGTACTGGGGATTGAACCCAGGGATATTATACCTCTGATGTACATACAAGCCCTTTGCCTTTTTTAGTTTTTCATTTTTAAACAGCATCTTACTAAGTTTCTGAAAATCTCACTAAGTTTCTGAGGTTGGCCTCAAACCTACAATCCTCCTGTATCAGCCTCCCAAGTTCTGGGATTATGGATTTGCATTATAGTGCTGAACTTAGACTTCTATTTCTCTGCAGATTTCAAAATCACATATTTCAACTTAAATCTATGTTCTATAACTCCATTATCCAATTTAATTTCAACTTCCACACACAGTTCTAACTTTATGCATTTCTTTTGGATTCTGTCTTATGTACTTGTCCAAAAATTCCTTGTATTTCTTATAATGGTAACAATAAATTCTAAATCATTTTTAGCATTCTTTTGTCACCTCCATTCAAAAGCCAAGATAGCTGTTCTTGTCACACATAGATGATAAGAAATTCCCCACAGCAGCACTGAGGACATAGTTTGAAAATTGCCCAATAGGATTTATATCTGTTCAAACCCTAAGAATGTGTTTGGCTTTCATCTTTCCTATCCATTATGGATTATCCCTTGAAAATATACTACCATGGTCTATGTTTCAAAGAAGGAAGTAAAAATCTTGACAGCTAGTTGCATGGGAGGAATGGAGGAGCACTGCCACATGCCTATGAGTTTAAAGCCAGTGTAAGCAGTTGGGAGGCAGAGACAGGAGCATCGCGCAGGTTCGATGTCAGCCGTGGTGGCTTAAGAGACCCTATTTCCAAATAAAAAAGTATAAAATAGGTCTGGGAGTGTAGCCCAGAGGTAGAAGGACTTCCAGGAACCCCAGTACCAACAACAACAACAAAAAAAAAGCCAGCATAAGTGCTTTGAGTACAATTGCTTTATGCTATTTTTTCCAGCTATACAAAAATCACATTCAGCCAGGCATGGTGGTGCATGCCTGTAATTCCAACACTTGGCAGGTTGAAACAGAATCACAGGTGCAAGGTCAGCCAGGCAACTTAGCAAGACTCTCACAACTTAGCAAGATTCTGTTTCAAAATGAAAAATAAAATAGGGCTGGAGGCATAGCTCAAAGGCAGAATCCCCTGAGTTCTATCCCTAATATCACACACACATACACACACACACACACACACACACACACACACACACACATCAGAAGTTCACATTCAAATTCCCTTTAGAAAAGTTAAAAACCTAATAACAAATCATCTGAGCCAAACAATAGGAAAAAAAAACTACAGAAAATAGAAAATAGAAGAAAGGAAAAAAAGAGAAGATACCAATTCAAACCTCTTGTAATGTAAGGACCTGAGAAAATTTTATCATTCTTATAGTTGTCCAAATCCATTGCTGTTTTGGAAAGCCTATCAATCTGATATATAGTTACATTTCACCAAGAAAAAAAAAAGACTTAAAAAGAAAAAAAAAAGCCTATTGACCCAAGTTAGCCACATGTACTGACAGAAGAGACTAGTAAAGAGGTGGAGAAACAGAACAGAGGGCGAGACAAAGGAGAAAGAAAAAGATGCAGCTGGAGGCCAGGATGCTGACAGGCACTGGAGCTGCAGTCATTCTGGTTCACAGTACAGTGCAGAATAATGTGAAAACTGCCCCCAAAAAATAAAAATGTATTTTATTTTATTTTTCTTATAAAACTTAGTGAAAGGGCTGAGTTTTACACCAAAGCTTATATGAAGCTGAAAAAAATCCCATACAGATGGGGAAATTCCTCCATCTGGGTTATGGTAGGAACTGACTCTCTTAATAGGTCGTAGTAGGAATAGGAATTGTGTCTCAACATAATAAAAAATTTAATGTTTGTAGTGGGAGGAAATAAATTTTATGCAAGGAAAGACAAGAAATCTACAGAAACAACATTACAAGTGCTATAGTTTTGTTTTATTTTGGTGGCACTAGGGATAGAACGCAGGGGTTTTCTACCTCCTCCATGGGTTATACTCCCAGACCTATTTTATATTTTATTTGGAAACAGGGTCTCACTAAGTTGCTGAGAGCCTCACTAAGTAGCTGAGGCTGGCTTTGAACCTGTGCAATCCTCCCGTATCAGCCTCCCAAGTGTGGGGATTACAAGCGTGCGCCACCACACCGGGCATGTAGTTGTTCTTAAGCAGTCTTTCTTCATAGTCCCGCCAGTGTCTTCAGGGAGGGACACTACCTGTGTCCCTATTGTAAAAAGTGGTCCCATCTCATCTCCCAGGACCTTCATCAGTAGGAACAGAATTAATCCTCGCTAATCAGCCCAGCATTGTATTGCCTTAAGCAGTACAGGTGGCAAATCTAGATGAAATGCAGAAATCACACGTCCCTTCTATTCCTGTGTGTTCTTGCCTATTAATCTATAATTCTCCTGGCTATAAACTGTTCCTTCTTAGCAACAACATACCGTGATTTCACTGGCCATTCTAATTCATTAATACCAGCTGCTTTGCAGTGCCTGGAGGTATCAGAAGAAATGTTTAATTGTTTTACCATATGGTTTGCTAAAAGCCAATGAAGCCCTTTCATGTAAGCCAGGGGTGGCCAGGCACAGGCGCACAAAGTGAAGTCCAGCACCCTGAAATGAGGATCGAGGCTCTTTGTCATCCTTGACTTATGACTCTCTTTGTACTTGGGTACTAAGAATGTCTAAAACCGTGTTCCACAGGTCGCTCTCCATTGCAAGCACTGAAACTAAAGGCAAGGGGTATGATATGTTTTTGATAAAAATGAAACCTGTGTTACAAAGTTGTTTCAGGTTAACAGTTATTTGCATTATTTGAGATTCAGGTTCAACAATATTTTTTTGCTTTTTATTAATGTGTATATTTATAGTTACAGTATAATAATTCAATACAAGTATACAATATTTAATGATCAAACCAAGGCAATTCACATTTTCAAATCCTTAAACATTTAGCATTTCTCCATATTGGCAACCTTTTACTCCTCTCTTCTAGTTCTTTATAAAACATACAATAAATTTTTGTGAATGATACTTTCATTCACAAAAATACAATACATTTTTTGTGAATGCTGTATAGCTCTAGAACTTACTCATTCTGGCTGTATTCTGGTAACTACTATCCAACCACCCTCCATCCACTCTCCCCCTACCCTTTATAGCTTTGAATGCCCACTATCCCACCCTCTACTTCTGTGAGATCCACTTTTCTGAGATTTCAGGTATGAGTGAGATTGTGTGGTATTTGTCTTTCTGCACATGACATGTCACAGTAAGGTTATTTTTTGGCGTTAGAGATTTAACTCAGGGACATTCTACCTATAAGCTATACCTCCAGCCCTTTTTTACTTTTTATTTTGAAACAGGATCTTGCTGTATTGTTGAGGCTGGCCTCAAATCTGTGATTCTCTTGTCTAAGCCTCCAAAATACTGGGATTATATCTGTGCAATATCACACCAGTCTCAACAATAAGGTTTTATCAGAGAGTCTTTTATTTTGTGAAATTTATTCACATAAAAATAATATTTTAAAGTAACATAAAGTGCCTCTCCTGGTCAGACTGAGGACCATTAGGTCCCCAAACAAAATACATATAGTCCTTGCCTGCATCGAATTTGCACTCTAGGAGAAAAATAATAATACAGAAGAAAAAGGTAGAAGTACAGTGAGTACGATTAGGTCTGACCTAGTCCATGGAGCCAGAGATGATGATATCCTGGAGGGAGTGATATCTAGACTAATCCTCAACTGGGACAGACATGCTGGAGTTGCCAAAGGTATTCCTGAGTCACTCCAGGTGACAGTAGTGTGTCCGGTTCTGTTAAGGAGATTTTTCTTTGGGATTAACCTGTGGCATCCCCTGCAGGTGAGTGTGGTATAGGTGTGTAATACTCCTCTGGTGCTTCATGGGCTATGCATACTTTCCATGCAGCTAGAAAGGACACTTGTCACAGGGGGGGTTTCACAAGTCTCTGAGCCCTTACATAGTTTTGGTCAATTACTGTCTATTTAAATAGTTTGACAAGTTATTTTCAGTGCGTCCAATTTATCTGCTGAAAATGTCATAGCTAGAGTTTTTAATTTGAGTAACTAAAGTTATAAACTGTCTCCACCTTTTCTGTCTGAGAAAGAATATTGATGTAAAGCATTTACAGGCATGCTTTGGATTTGCAAATGCGCTTCCTGGTTTGAGGGGTTGATTCCCTTCATACCATCCTGGTTAAAGTCCAACTAAATGTCAATCCTGATATTAAATTAAAAAAATAAAGAAATGCTGGAGTCAGCTAAAAGAGTGGAGAGGAGATCTCAGCAGAAGCAGAGATGAACACAGAGGCAAACTCTGCATGACAAAGAAGAGGAGACGTCACATCCATCACTTGCAGACACTTAGGGTAGCTGGAGATGAGTGTGAGAGACGGCAAGAGGTGCGTCTGACCATTGGATTCCTTTGTTTTCTTTTGCTTTATTTGTGTATTTTGTGATGGGGATTGAACCCAGGAGCATCCTACCTCCAAGCTATATCTCCAGCCCTTTTGACGTCTTACTAAAGTACTAAGGCTCTTCCTAAGTTGCTGAGGTTGGCCTCAAACCTGCCATTCTCTTGTCTCAGCATCCCAAGTATTAAGATTATAAGTATGTGCCACCTTGCCCAGCATAATGTTTAATTTTAATGTTCATGACAATGGGGATTCATGGGGTCAGGGAGAGACTTGGTCAGGGACACATTTTCAAATGGTCCCTCTAGCAGTGGATGGAGGATGTGCTGAAGAAGGGAAGAGTAGATGAGTTGCTGACCTCTGGACCAGATGGGAGCTGATGGGATCGAGGGGCATTGCAACTCCCTAAGGTACAGGGGTGACAGTCACATTTCAGTTCCCAGGTTCTGGTATCTCCAACCTCCAAACCTATCTTCTGCCTTTTTCTCTCAAAGGTAAAAAGGCCCCACCAGGCAGCAGAAGCACAGCTACTGGAAACACAGAGGCCAAGACCCCAGCCTCACTGCTAGAGTGAAGAAAATTAAAGCAGATCCATCCAAGGCCTGAGGAGTAGACTGTGACTTGCTTGGGGATAAGAATAGAGGTGACAGCAAGACAGAGAAAAGAAGTCCGTGGAATGAAGAAGGAGCAGAGTGCCAGGCACCCCTTAATCTGGCCCCCAGTGATGAGAAGAACACTCCTTTGATCAGTGTGTACCAATGAGCCCTACACACCAGCCTTCCTTCTGCAAGCCAGATCTTAAAGCCTTGTTGAATTTGATTACATACAAAACATTCTTGGCCACAAAGATCTAAAACACAAAGAAAACCAAATCAAAGCAATACCAAAAGTCCTCTGGGAGGACCCTTCACAGTGGGGTACCCACTATGAAAGCACCCCCAAGATGAAACCGACGGCCTACACTTGTTGGAAGTGTTAACCCACCCATGTGATGCAGAGACCAGACCCGGGCCACTGTGTGGTGTCTCAGGAATACTGCTAATTAATGCTGAATGGCAAGATTAAATTACTAACAGCAGTTCTGGAATGCAGACAGCCTTCAGGGATTTATGCTCACCTGAGCATAAATCTCTTGGACAAGATGGATGGAATCTGGCTGGCAAGGCAGCCACACTGAGGGTTTTTTTTTTTCTTTTTCTTTTTTTCTGTGTGTGTGTGTGTGTGTGTGTGTGTGTGTGTGTGTGTGTGTGCGTAGTAGTAGTAGTAGTAGTAGTAGTAGTAGTAGTAGTAGTGATGTAACCCAGAGGCATTCACCCTCTAAGGTACACCCGTGGACCTATTTTATTCCTTTGTTTGAAACGGGCTCTAAGTTGCTGAGGGCTTCACTAAGTTTCTGAAGCTGGCCATGAACTTTTGATTCTCCTGTCTCAGCCTCCCAAGTACTGGGATTACAAGCATGTACCACCATGCCCAGTCTATATAGATGTTTTAAAGTTGAAAGAACATTGATGCTAAACTGAAGCAGTGTTTTAGTTTTTGTTTTTTTAGTGGTACTGGGGTTCCTGGAAACCCTTCTACCTCTGGGCTACACTCCCAGACCTATTTTATCTTTTTTATTTGGAAACAGGGTAAGAGACCCTGTTTCCAAATTTTAAAAAGTATAAAATAAGGTCTGGGAGTATAGCCCGGAGACAGAAGGGTTTCCAGGAACCCCAGTACCACTAAAAAAAAAAATAAAAAAAAAAAAATCCCTACCTCTTACCGTACACAGAGTCAACATGAGATGGATCAAAGACCTGAAAAGTATACCAGAGGTTTAGAAATTACAGAGGAGGTCATAGATCCAACACTCCAACATACAGGCACAGGTAGAAGCTTTCTCAATACGACTCCAAAGCTCAGGAAATTAAATAAACAAAATGACATTAAACTAAAAAGTTTCTATTCATCAAAGGAAAACATCAGAGCCTGGCATGGTGATGCACATTTATAATCCCAGTACTTGGGAGGCTGAGTCAAGAGAATCGCAGATTTGAGGCCAGCCTCGGCTATTTAGTAAGGCCCTCCATAACTTAGTGAGACCCTGTTTCAAAATAAAGAATAAGCCAGGCATGGTGGCACACGCTTGTAATACCAGCATTCGGGAGGCTGAGACCAGAGGATCGCGGTTCACAGCCAGCCTCACCTACTTAGTGAGGCCCTCTGCAACTCAGTGAGACCCGGTTTCAAAATAAAGAATAAAAAATAGGGCAGAAGGTGCCACCTGGAGGTTGAATGCCCCTGGGTTCCATCCTCAGACCCGCAAAAAAATAAAAATAAAGAATAAAGAATAAAAAGTAGGGTTGGGAATGTAGTTCAGAGATAGAATGCTCCTGGGTTCAATTCCCAGTATGGGGGGAAAAAAAGGGGGAAAAAAAAGGAAATCATCAAGAGTCTAAAGAGAGAGCCTACAGAATAGGAGATCTTTGCCAGCTATTTCTCTGATAGACGACTAATATCTAGAATATGCTAAGAACTTAACACTAAAAGAAAACAATCAAGAAATGGGGGAGCAATCTGGAAGATGGAGGAAGCCAAGGTTGCAGTGGTGTCTGCGGCCGCAGCAACAATAGCTGGCAGTGGCCAAATAGGACAGGTATTCCTCTGAGAAACCCCGGACATCAGATTTTGGTTTAATATCTGATTGGGGCAACATATACATTTATAGCCATTTGCCATGGCCCTACCTTGGAGTCTGCATGATTCTGCACACATGACGTGGCACAAACCTCAAGGAGGCAAGCCCTGAAGAAAAAACTGGGTTCGTTTGCAGGAGTACTCCTTGCTCTTAGATATTCTTTCATAGCTATTGTTCTTTTGGTAATGATTCTATTAACTTTCCACACAAATGGCTCCAGTGATGTAAAACAAGGTCCCAAAAATCAGGACTATGGGAGAAACTGAGTCCGTGGAAGATAAACTTTCTGGTAATATATGTCTGGGTCCTTAGACTCCCTCTGCCTTGCTCCAAGCTATAGTAAAATCTAGTCAGAGCTTAAGTGCTGTGAAAGCATTCAGGCTGCAGCAATTACAGTGCAGAGTTCCTCTCTATCTTTGCCCCTTGATTCTAATCATTAACCTATAGTAAAAGGCTTAAGAGTCAACTGAGGCCATTAGCCCTAAAACTACAAGAAAGGCAACCGGTGCCTCTGTTTACCTCCTCTCCTCATGATCCGGCCTGGATATAGGAAAGGTAAACTTTGTGTGCAGCTTCAAAGCACCCTAGTTGATGAGCAACCAATACTGCCCAATACAATAGAGCCGAGGGCCAGGTAGATTCTTGACCCTTGCACTTAGTACATGCACTGTCCGGAGACAAAGAGGCACCACCTGGCTAAGGAATAAGTATGTTAGAACAAAAGACAGATATAATAAGTGTACAGGTATAAAGTTTTGATGGTTATAAAGAAAGGAAATCTTGTGAGAATAAGAAAGCATTTTGTATGAAGCAAGTTTTATCCTAAGATTGTCCCAAATGGGAAAGAAAGGACCAGGATAAAAAACAAGAAGGTTAAAAGCAAGTTGCAGAATGTTTGTGGTATGTTTATTTGCATATGTGATGAAGATGGATTATTAAAAGAGGAGATTTCTAATAAGCCCACTGCTTGTGTATTCCCAAGAGGAAAGTACTCAGCAGCAGGAGAGTAGTATGGATAGTAGAGGCTAGAGGAGTACGTCTGACAATTAAATCTAAAGACATTAAGTCTGCAATGATATTTATCAGAGAATAATTACAGGAATCAACTCGCCTGTGTCTTCTTGTCATGTTGCTTTTGAGGCCCTGTCTGCTAAAATGTATTGTGAGTGTTGTTTCATAGGCTTGAAGCTTTCAGACATCAGATGGTGTTACAGACAGGACCTGACAGACATCTATTGCTGCCCTTTGGATCATCATAGACGTACATGGCACGGACCCATCTGATTCCCCCATGTCAACTACATGCATGAATGTTACCCTAAAGCTGTGACCCCCAACTTTGTCCCCATCCAGCTCAAAGAAGTTACTAGACAGAGGAGGACATGGACAAAGCCTAAGGAACAGAAAGTTCTGAAAGGGTTAAAGGAAATTCTAAAGGCCGAATTCTCCAAACACTGGGTGTTACTCCTGTCCTTTTTGGAATTTGCCCTCTAAGGCCGCCCATCTGCAAGGCCAAGGGGCTGGCCTTAATCACAAGATCTGGGGCTAATCTTAATCACAAAACCAGTGATGTTACAGGTCTCCCTTTTGCCTTGTTTACATGTCCTTCACTATTGTTCTTTGGTGTTTACACTTTTTTACTAGGAATCTCACCGGGGAAGAGTATGAGACTTGATTTTGGGAAATAAATTTTGTCAGTTGCACGAGAGGCAATTGTCCATGTCCAATTATTTCAGATTTCTCCCTCCCAAGTCCTGGAGACTGATCTCCACAGTTTGGACTGTAAACAGGGACTTGAAGAAGTCTGTTTGGTAAAGGGGAGAAATCGCTGCAGAAAAACCTCTGCAGAACTAAGCCGAATTTCTTTGCCCATCTTCCAAGAACCCTGTCCCAATGGGTTTCAGTGCTCTGGCCGAGCTGGTCCATCGCAGCCATTGTTATGGTTTGGAAAACTATCCCCAGAGATCTTTGTTAGACCACTGGGAATAATTTCCCGAAAACTCCCCAAAGAAATAAAAAAAAAAAAAACCAGAAAAACAGGAAAAGCATAGGTTCTTGTCCTGAGCTAAGTATAAATACACATTATCCCAGACTCTTGCTGATGATTTAAAGAAGTTTATTAAAAAGATAGAAATACAGAAGATAGTTACATTCCCATGCCAGAATGGCATGGGGGGGGGGTGGCGTTCAAATGAATACCCCACCAAAGATACAACATGTAGGACAGACTCTTTATACCCAAGACCTCCATCTTGTTTACCTAATTCTGACATAGTAAATGTCCCTCTAAGGTTCCTCCCCGAGTAAGGTATGGCAAGGTGTCTCCTTTCATGAAGGACAATCCCTCCTCCCATCCTAGCTACATTATCCAATTATTATGTAAACCTGTCTTTAGAATGAGGATGAGGAAGTCCTAGTTCCCCTCTCCTATAGACTTGCTAATTACCTTTAGCTAGGTTAATTTACATTGGAATAATTGCCTGCTTCTAGGCAGAAACCAAGTCCTTTCACAGATTTGCCCCTCACCCAATTTTTGGAATGTATTAATAATCATAGCTTTCTTAAATCTTCCTAGGCCATTCCCAATATTGGTACAGCCATGACTTCATACCTGAAATATAAGAGAGAAGAGATGGACCAAGATGGCAGAGACGGCGGCGGTGACCAGTATTTGGGAGAGCTAGATAAATCAAATCCAACCCACCTTGAACTGTTGGAAAAATCTCCCCCCAAAAAAGACTGCTCCTGCCCCACATGCTCAGGAATTCTTGACAACATATTAGGTAAGAAAAATGCTCAGGAGGAGGGCCAAGATGGCGACAGCGGCAACGGCCAGAATCGGGGAGATGGCAGCAGCTGCAGTTACAGCTGCAGCAGCGACCACGGCCACAGTGGTCATGGTTAGTAGCAGCCGAATAGGACGTGCATCCCCCTGAGAAATCCTGGACAACAGATTTTGATATAATAGCTTATTGGGACAACACTCAGAAACATTTCCAGTCATGACTTCCTTTCTGAAATATAGGAGAGAGTGGAAAATGGTGGAATTAGAGGCAAGACAGTAGTGCAGCACCAACCACTGCAAGAAAAGTGATTTTTGGAGGGATATCCCAAAAGTGACCAGAAAGCAGACTCCTCCTGCCACATATGCACAGGAATACTTAACAACAACATACTCTAGGAGAAACCAAGAAGGTGGCAGCAGTGGCCAGTATTCAGGAAAGGCAGACAGATTCAACCAAACTCACCTTGAATTTTTAAAGAAATCTCTCCAAAAGTAGACTGCTCCTGCCCCACATACTCAGGAACTCTGAACAACATATTATGTAAGAAAAAGTTTTGTGGAGATGGACCAAGATGGCGGTAGCAGCAGCAGCCAGTATTTGGGAGAGGCAGACAGACCCAACCCAATCCAACTTGAATTTTTGAAAATACCTCCCCAAAAGTAGACTTCTCTTACCGCACATGTGCAGGAATTCTGGACAACATACTATGAAAGAAAAATGTCTGGGGCAATTCAGAAGAGCCCCACCCATAGTGCTGGGCTGATTCACTGCACTGGGTGCAGTGAAATTAAGAAACCTCAGCTCATGGCCGCTGCACTCCTCTGCACTGTGCTGGGGGTAAGGGTGTGCTTGGAGCAGCAGATCCCACTCTTATGGTGAGACTGTAAGCCTCCACTTTCAGTGGGGAGATAAAATCCATTGCTGCTAGGGAATTGGGCTCTCAGCTTCTGCAAATGACATGTGTTGTTTTCTATGTAAACATTATGCCCACAGTGACAGGAACCAGAGCCTGCCGGGTGGTGAGGCCCGGACTGGAGCCAGTGGGTCGGGCCCATGTTGGGGTCTGCTTAACTGCCTGACAGAACTTCTGATGAATTAGCTACATGTAGCGTCAAGCGCAGGTCTGCAGAACTGCCTGAACTTCCGATGAATGAATTGGCAACATGTAGCACTGAGCGGACATGGAGGGGGTAACTATTCTCCTTGCCCCCGCTAGCCCAATTTGGTAATGTTGAGCCTTCTTGGCTCAAATAATGCTTCCGTGCTCATGAACCCCTCGTGCATTGGATAATGATTGGCTGCAAGTTATGTGCTTTGCACATGCAAGAGTGACCTTTAGCTTGATAGGTTAGAATAGTTTCCTGTTGGAAATCTGCCGTCAATACTTCCTTTTCCTCGGCATCTGCATGAAGATATTCCCACGCAGGAAATTGGCTAAGCTTAAAGAAAGCAGAGCCCCGAGGGGAAATGTTGTCTCTGGCCAAAGTACTCCCCAACTCTTAGATATTCTTTCATAACTATTATTCTTTTGGTAATGATTCTTCTAACTTTCCACACCAATTGCTCCGGTGATGTAAGATCAGGACTGTGAGAGAAACTGAGTCCGTGGAAAATAAATTTTCTAGTAATTTGTATAAGCCTCTAAACGTCCTCAGCTTTGCTCAAATGGTAATAAAATCTAGTCAGAATTCAGATACTGTCGAAGCATTCCAGCTACCGCAATTACAAATGCAAAATTCCTCCCTATCTTTGACCTTCATTCTAATCATTACAATAGAGCCAGTGCTAGGAGGAATCTTGACCTTTGCACCTAGTGATAGCACTGCCTGGAGACAGGGCGATACCACCTGGTTAAAATAGTTATGACAGGGCTGGGCGTGGTGGCACACGCTTATAATCCCCGCACTTGGGAGGCAGAGACAGGAGGATCGCGCAGGTTCGAAGCCAGCCGCGCGTGCTGGCTTAGGAAACCCTGTTTCCAAATAAAAATGTAAAAATAGGTCTGGGAGTGTAGCCCAGAGGTAGAAGGGCTTCCAGGAACCCCAGTACCACCAAAAAAAAATAGTTATGACAGAACAAAGGAAAGATATAATAAAACTTCATGTTGTTTTTGGGCCCTGTCTACTAAAATATATTTTAAGTGTTTGATAGAGTGAAGCGTTCAGACAGCAGATGGTATTGCAAACAAAATCCAGCAGACATTCATCAAAATCCTCTAAATCATCACAAATATACATGGATTTCCCTACGCCAACTACATGTATGAAAGCTGGAATCTCCGACTTCGTCCCCATGCAGCTCGAAGAAGGTTGCTAGATAGAGAAGGACATTGGACTAAGCCCTAGGAATAAAAGGTTCCGAAAGGGTTAAAGAAAACTCTTAAAAATTGAATTCTTCAAGTGATTTTGGGTGTGACTTTTGTTCTTCTGGAATTTGCCCACTAAAAGCCTCTGCAGCTGCAAGGCCAAGGCAAGGCCAAAGGGGCTGACTCAAAGCACAAGACCCACCTGCAGGGTCATGGAACTGATTTCAATCACAAAGACCATGTCACAGGCCTTACTTTTATCTTGTTCGGGGTTGGTGATTTACATGTATATCTCACTATTGTATTTTGGGCGTTTGCACTTTTCTACTAAGGAATCACGGGGAAATAGGGAAATATAAAAAATCTTGTGTCTAGAAAAAAGTGGTCAATTGCACAAGAGGCATTTGTCTATGTCAATCAATTCAGATTTTTTTTCCTGAAGAGGAATCTCCACTTTTACTGCCATGAACAGGAACTTAAAGGAGTTTATTTCATAAAAAGGGAAAAAATCACTGCAGATAAGTGGATGCAGAACTACCACCTAAACCTTTGTCCACCTTTCTGAGATAACTCGGTCCCGAACGGACTCAGTGGCCATATTCAGAGCTGGATTTATTATTCCCGATTGAGCCAGTCTGTCACAGAAATCCCCTTTGCGGTTTTTTTACTTTAAATTGGGTTGCCTGAGAGAAATAAATGAGATCCTGCTTGACACATTTCCCAGCTCCGTGTGTTGCTGTTGTTCAGAGCCGTCGGCACTCAACCTTTCTCTCAGCCCCACCGCTGATGGGCTGAACCCGTCAGGCCCGGAGCCTATTGTGCAGCAGGCCTGGAACTCGAGCCTGCCTCACAGCAAAGGACCAGTGGGTTTCTTCAACTGTGTGGCCAGGAAGCAATAGAAGCTGCCACTTCCTTACCTAATCTCTCAGCAGATTTCCAGATCCAAGTGACCTCTATTTAAAAAAAAAAAAAATTGGTTGTGAGTGGATCATCCTGTCAAAGTTACTCACCTTCTGGCTTTCAGGTTTTCAGTAAGTGGGAATAAGTGTGGAGAAAAAGAAGCTCTAATACATTGTTGGTGGGATTGCAAATTGGTGCAACCACTTTGGAGGACAGTATAGAAGATCCTCAGAAGAAGGAAAACAAACTTACCATATGATCCAGCAATACCACCTCTGGGTATCTACCAAAAAGAATGAAAACCAAAATACCAAACTAATGAATGAACAACCATGTTCATAGCTGCCCAGTTCATCATTGCTAAACTGTGGAATCAGCCAAGATGCCCTTCAACACATGTGTGGATTTCAAAACTATGGGATATGTACACAGTGGAATTTTGCCCCGCCATAAGGGAGAACAAAATTATGGCATTTACAGTGAAATGTCACAAAAAAATAAGAAATCAGATGCTTTTCTTAATGTGCAAAACATTAGGGAGAAATGGGTAACAGGAGGAACTCTAGATGAAGAAGGGACCCTATAGAGGAGCAATGAAGGTGACATATCTGAGGAGAATAAGAGGGAGGATAAGGAAAACTTTTTAAAGCACATGATGTACTTAACATATCAAAGTCAATCAGGAAGCCAAGCATGGGAAGGGAGAGAGGAGGGAAAGGGTTAGAGATTGAGTAGGGGCTTATTGGGTGATGTGTGCATGTATATTTCCACAAGTTTTTTATCACATTGAGATGTATGACTACAATGCACCAATAATAATTTATTTTAAAAAATAAATTTAAAAAATAAAAAATTTAATAAAATGAAACTGTATAAAATGTATATACTTTATAAAATTATAAAAATGTATATAATTTATATAATTTCAAAATATATGTTCAAAATATAATGTTCAAAAAGTTTTTGAGAACAAATGCCAAATGCATATTCAGACCAACACAACAGTGGGGGGAGTACTTTGGCCAGAGACAACACCCTCTCTCAGGACTTATTTCTCACGTTGAGATTCTGCCGATTAGCTGCGTGGGAGACTATCACAGATGCCGAGAAGCAGCATGTGGTCTCGGCACAACAGCATACAGAAGTCATTACAGTGAAAAACTAAATATCCAACAACTATGGACAATATGAAATGTCCTAACTTACAGATAAAAGTCATTGAAGAAGGGACAGAGGTACAGATGAAGGGCATTTGTAATTTTTCAGATAAATAATTGCAGAGAATTTTTCAAAAATGGAAAGAGACTTGGACTTATACATTCAGGAAACATAGAGAACACCATTAAGACAAGATCCAAGAAGAACCTCCCCATGTCATGTAATAACCAAAATGACCAACATAGAGGCCAAGGAAAGAATATTAAAAGCAGTGAAAACAAAAAATGGTTAATATATAAGGGCAAAAGAATAAAAATCACCCCAGACCAAACAACCCAAGTCATGAATGCCTGAAGAGACTGGTATGATGTGATCCAGACCCTGGAAGAAAACAACTTCCAACCAAAACTGCTATATCCAGCAAAATTATTATTCAAAATTGATGGAGAAATAAGTGTTTTAAGATCAGCAGAAATCCAAAAAAATTCATGAATTCAAAGCCAACACTAGAGAAAATGCTTAAAGAAATAAACCATAAAAAAGAAAAGAGAAGCAGACTTTAGAACCAGAACTAAAAAAAACTATAAACCAAGTGGACCTAATAGAAATATACAGAATATTTCAACCAGGAACAGCAGAATACAAATTATTCTCAGCAGCCCATGGAACCTTCTCCAAAATCACATCCTGGGCCACAAAGAAGGCACCAGCAAATTCAAAAGATGTAATATAATTCCCTGCATCTTTTCAGACCATAATGAAATGAAAGTAGAAATCAACAACAGGAAGACCAAAATAAACTATTTAAATACATGGATATGGAATGATACACTATTGAATGATGGGTGGGTAAGATCAGAAATAAGGAGAGAAATAAAAAAACTTCTGGAATTAAATGAAAATAGAGACACAACTTACCAAAATCTATGGGACACTTTGAAGGCAATGTTAAGAGGAGAGTTTATAGCATGAGTGCCCACGTAAGAAGAACAGAGAATCTCCAAGTAAACAACCTAATGACACACCTCAAGGACCTAGGAAGACTGCAACAGTCTAATCCCAAAGCTAGCAGAGGCAGAAAATTATTAAAATCAGAGAAGAAATAAATGAAATAGAGAACAACAAAAAAAATTCAAAGAATCAATAAAACAAAAAGCTGGTTCTTTGAAAAGATTAATAAAATTGACACACCCATGGACAACCTAACCAAAAGAAAGAGAATCAACTCAAATATTAAAAATCAGAAACAAAAAAAGGAGACATCACCACAGGAGTGGGGAAATTCAAAGAATTATCAAAAACTATTCTGAAAATTTATATTCCAATAGACTGGAAAACATGGAAGAAATCAATAGAACTGCATTATGATGTGAGACTATAATACACCAATAAAAGTATTTTAAAAGGCCAGGCCCACACTTATAATCCCAGCATTCTGGAGGCAGAGACTGGAGAAATAAGGTTCGCGGACAGTCTCAGCTAATTACAGAGGCACTTCGCAACTCAGTGAGACCCTGTTTCAAAAAAGAAAAAAAAAGTATTTAAAAAGAAATTAAAAATCCAACCACTGAAGCTACATTAGCTAAACAAATAACTATAACAGTAATTTCACATTTGGACATGCATGTAGTGTGGAGAAGATTGGCAGCCAGATTCTGGTGCTGTTGCAAGAAAAAGACCTTAACAGATGGTATTTGCTCCTCAGGAAGATCAGCGCTAGGTTTGAAAAAAAATCACTAGCTTTCTCATTACACTCAAGTCCTTGGTTCAATTTAGACATCATCAAAAGCCCTATCCAAGGTACAAAATTCCTGTTCTTGGCATTCCTTGGCCTCAGGATGAGCAACTGAAATTCCTCCACTGGTCATATAAAGAAGGGAAAAAAGAGGCATTTTCCATTACATTTCCTCTGGTAAAACTAAGGCCAATGTGTCACTCTACAAAGTAAATGTGGAAAACTAAAACCAGTCACAATGTTTTTTACCCTCTTCTCATACAGAGGTAGGGTCTGTCCCACCTTCTCTTAAATCTCAGCTTGGCTATTATATTGCTAAAAAAGATATTTCTCATTTAGTTTCTAAAGTCATATTGCACAATGGGTCTGCATTGTGCTGAAAAAATTGTTTGTAGAAGTAACACAAGCCAGTCTACATGACTAAATAACATGGCAGCTCTTACTTGCCATACCCTCAACACACACTCTGGGGGAAGACAGACAGCATGTAAGAATTTCCAGTTCCTAAGCCAGGCACGGTGGTGTATACTTTTAATCCCAATACTTGGGAGGCTGAGACAAGAGGATCATAGGTTTGAAGCCAGCTTCAGCAACTTAGTGAGACTCTCAGCAATCTAGCAAGACTGTTTCAAAATAAAAAATGCAAAGGGATGGGGATGTAGCTCAGAGATAGAGTGTCCCTGGGTTCAATCCCCAGTTCCGAAAGTTAAAAAAATATATATCAGCTTCTTGGGATGGTCATGCCATGAGAAGACTCAAGCTGGTCACACAGAAAGGCTTCCTGCAGAGGGATGTCTGACCAGCCAGCAGCCATTCCAACCACACCAGCTGAGCACCTGAAACACAGTCAGTCACCTTGGACATCCATTCAGCTGAGGCATCAGGTAACACCAGTGCCACTTAACATCTGAGTGCAAACCATACCAGGGACTCCAGGTGAACTGACAGTTGAATACAGACAACACAATCATGAGAAATATCAGTTCTCTGTGTAAAGCCACTAGTTTGTGATGGTTTGTTACAATAGTAAATAGTAGTAATGATAGCATTTGGCCCAATTTTTAGTGAAATTCTCAAGAGTTAAATTCTATGGAGTGTGCTGGGCATGATGGCTCAAGCTTGTAATCCCAGTACCTGGGAGGCTGAGACAGGAAGATGGCAGGTCTGCAGCTAGTCTCAGCTACTTAGTGAGACCCTCCACAACTTAGTGAGACCTTGTTTTAAAATAAAGAATAAAAAATAGGACTGGGAGTATAGCTCACAGGTAGAATGCCCTTGGGTCCAATCCCCAGTTCTACATATATGTATATTTGCTTCTCCAGGCTACACTCCCAGACCTAATATGTGTGTGTGTATGTATGTATGTATGTATGTATGTATGTTTATATACATGTATATATAGAGAGACCTAATATATATTATAATAAATAATACTATAAATATAATATATAGATAATATTATATATTATATGTTATATATTACATAAGATGTATAGTATCCCATATTATAGTCCCAGTACTTGGGAGGCTGTAATAGGAGGATCTCAGGTTTTCAGCCAGCCTCAGTAACTTAGTAAGGCCCTCTTCAACTTAGTGAGACCTTGTTTCAAAGAACTAAAATAAAAAATGAATAGCTAGATAGAGGACTGGGGGTGTAGCTTGGACATAGAATACCCCCTGGTACAATTCCCAGTACCAGGAAGGAAGGAAGGAAGGAAGAAAGGAAGGAAGGAAGGAAGAACAGACTATAGAATGGAGCTCTGTGGGGCCCCTAGCCATGTACCTATTTAAATTTTAGTTAAAGGACTTCTGGGAAGATGGCGACCGAGAAAAGCAGCGTTTATGAGTCCTGCTAATACTCGATCTCTATTGCCACAAAATCAGGGCTTTTCATAGCCAGAAAACACTATCAGCAGAGAAATAAGAAAATGTAAACACAAAAGAAGACTAGAAGAAAAACCAGAGACCAGAAAAGAAACCAACCCGCACAGTGGTGGCGAAACTGCACCAGCACCATCTTAACTCACAGCACCAGGCTCCAGAGAGGAAAGGTAAACAAGGAGCTGAAGTGAGCAGCTGTGGATCATTTGGGTGTAGTTCAGCAGTTCTTTCAGCTCAAAGAACATCTAAAATTACCAGTGGCCATGCTCATCACAGCTTCCAGGGACTTAGAACGGGGCTCAAAATGAGAAAAGAAATATGCCAGCCTCATGGCCAAGGGCATGGCAGTGGCATCATATTGCCAGCAGCGGCGGTGAGTTCAACACACCCGCGACTTCTCCAGATCAGCTCGCACAATAACCATAAGTGAAATTGCAGCCCCTAAAGGAGAAATCCCAGCACTGCACCCCCAGGAACTTGTGCAGCTTTTATAATCTCCCTGAGTCTGAGATTTTGCAGTCCAACACAGTGAAGGAGTAGTGGTGGCAGAGATACCACACCCGAGTTGCAGCTTCCCATGGGAAAATGCCAGCTCCGCACCCCCATGGTCTTGCATAGCCTCAATTAACTCCCTGGGTCTGAGACTTTGTGATATAACCCAGTAAAGCAGTAGTGGTAGCTGAGATTACCACAAACTCCAGATTCAGAGCACCCTAAGTGAAGTCATAGTGACTCAGGGAAAAACCCAGAGAAGGGACAAACTTCTGAAATCATGGGAAAGAGGAACAACAATAGAGCAATGAATGCCCACAACCCCATAATGTCAGAACCTGATAACACAGAAATTCAGAGATCTCCAGAAGATCAAATCAGGAATATAACTGTAGAAATAATACAGGACCTTCTAAAAGAATTTAGAGAGAGTCTATAAAAAATAAAGGATGTAATCATTGAATTAAAGGCCTCAATTCAGACTATAAATAATTGATTAGACCACATGGAGAATAGAATCTCGCTCCTAGAAGATGATCACTCCAAAAACGAATGCATAATTTATAACTTAAAAAAAATCTGGCAACCGGTATTTGACATTGAAGAAATATGATCCCATTTTAAGAGAGCTAACCTAAAAATAATTGGAATAGAGGAGGAAAAAGAAGGTGAAACCAAAGGGATCAATAATCTCTTCAAAGAAGTAATAGCAGAAAATTTTCCAAACATAGAGCAAGAGGTCGATACACAGGTCCAAGAAATTTATAGAACTCCCTTTAGACAGGATCAGAGAAAAGGTTACCAACACCACATAATTGTCAAAATGACCAATGTAGAAGCCAAGAAGAGAATCACAAAGGCAACAAAAACAAAAGGCCAAGTGACATTCAGAGACAAACCAATTAGAATCATTCCAGACTTCCCAAACCAAGTCATGAAAGCCAGAAGGGTTTGGAGTAACATATTCCAAACTCTGAAAGAAAAAATCTTCCAGCCAAAAATTTCCTACCTAGAAAAACTATCTATCAAATTAGATGGGGAAATAAGAAGCTTCCATGACAAACAGAAACTGAAGGAATTTATGTCTTCAAAACCAGTGCTAGAGCCGGGTGTGGTGGCGCATGCTTGTAATCCCCACGCTTGGGAGGCTGAGACAGGAGGATCGCACAGGTTCGAAGCCAGCCTCAGCTACTTAGTGAGGCTTTCAGCAACTTAGCGAGACCCTGTTTCTAAATAAAATATAAAAAAGGTCTGGGAGTATAGCCTGGAGGTAGAAAGCCTCTGGGTTCCACCCCTAATACCACCAAAAAAAAAAAAAAAAAAAAAAAAACAGTGCTAGAGAAAATACTCAAAGAGATTAACTACAAAGAAGAAATAGGTAATACACACCAGAACCAGAGAAACAAGATTTTCCATCCAGCAGACAACTAAGCAAAAAAGAATAAACAGTATTTCAAACAGAAAGTCTTAACATGTTGGGAATTAAAAGTTATCTCTCAATAATCACATGACTGTAATTGGCCTCAATTCTCCAATAAAAAAACATAAAGTGGCAAAATGGATTAAAAACCAGAATCCATCTATCTGATGCTTACAATAAACACACTTTACAAGTAAAGATAGTAACAAGCTCAAGGTAAAGGGCTGGAGCAAAGTAGTTCATGTTAAGTAGCCATCCTAACAAATGTGAAGTAGTATTTCACTATAGTTTTTATTTGTATTTTCTTAATGATTAGTTATATTATGATAATGATGAGTGATATTCATGTGTTTATTAGTCATTTAAAAATCTTTGGAGATTCATTATCTATTTTAGTCTTTTACCTATTTCTAAATTGTATTGTTGGCTTTTATTGCTGATTTTTAGGATTTCTATTTGGAATATTAATATACCTTCAGATATAGCATTTGGAAATATTTTATCCCATTCTATCAGTAACTTTTAATTCTATTTACATTGTTTTTGGATGTACAATATTTTTTTATTTTTTATGCAGTTTGTTTGTTTATTCTTTTGTTACCTGTGCCTTTGGAATCATATCCAAGAAATCACTGCCAATTTCAATGTTGTGAAGTTTTATGACCTAGGTTTTCTTCTAAAAGTTTATAGTCGGTAGGACTTCCGGGAAGATGGCGACCGAGAAAAGTGGGCCTTAAGAGCCCTGCTAAAAACCAATTTCCATTACCACAAAATCAGCGCCTTTCATAGCCAGAAAACACCATCACCAGTGAAACAAAAAATCACCAGGCTCCAGAGAGAAAGCGGACTGAGAACAGAGCCACAGAGGAGATAATCGGCCTCACGCCCGAGGACGCAGCAGACACGGCAGCAGCGCCATACTGCCGGCGGCACCGGCGAATTCATGGGACGGCTACAGAAAGCCGAGGTAAGCCACTGAGGAACAGCCAGGCGGGATTTCTCCACGCAGAGAGCATCTAAAGCTCCCAGTGGCGAGCTCAGCACACACTGCAGGGATTCAGAGTGGAAATCAAAACCAAGAAGAAATACACCAGCCCCACAGCCGAGGGCGTAGCAGCGGCGCCATATTGCCACTGGCGGCAGCAGCACCGAATTTAGCGAGGCCAGTACAGCTACATCTGCGTACTCAAGAACAGTGAGTCAAATTGCGGGCCACAGAGGAGAAATCCCAGGACTGTACTCCCTGGGACTTGACCCAGTGGGGGAGGGGCGGTGGCAGAGATATCACACCATAGGAGAACGTGCAACCTGGCACCCCCCACAGTCTAAAGCAGCCTCTATCAACTCTCTGGGTCGGAGACTCTGTGATACAACCCAGTAAAGGAGTAGTGGGGTCTGAGATACTACTGACTCGAGATCCAGAACACCTTAAGTGAAGTCATAGTGACCCAAGGGAAGAACCCAGAGAAGGCACAAACATTCGAAATCATGGGAAAGAGGAATAATACTGGAGCAATAAATGCCCACAACCCCACAACATCAGAACCCGATAAAACTGAAAATCAGAGATTTCTAGAAGATCAAATCAGGAAAATAACTGTAGAAATAATAGAGGTGCTTCGAAAAGAACTCAGAGAGAGCCAAAAAGAGATAAAGGATGCAATTAATGAAGTAAAGGCCTCAATTCAAAGCACAAACAACCGATTAGAACACATGGAGAACAGAATCTCACTCTTAGAAGATGAGCAAACCAAAAATAAACGCATAGTTTCTAATATAGAAAAAAATATCCGACAGCAGGAATCTGATATTGAAGAAATATGGGCCCATTTTAAGAGAGCTAACCTAAGAATAATTGGAATAGAGGAGGGAAAAGAAAGTGAAACCAAAGGGATCAACAATCTCTTCAAGGAAGTAATAGCAGAAAATTTTCCAGACATAGAGCAAGAGGTTGATACACAGGTCCAGGAAACTTATAGAACTCCCTTTAGACAGGATCGGAGAAGAGGATCCCCATGCCACCTAATTGTCAAAATGACCAATGTGGAAGCCAAGCAGAGAATCTTAAAGGCAACAAAAGCAAAGGGCCAAGTGACATTCAGAGGCAAACCAATTAGAATCACTCCAGACTTCCCAAACCAAGTCATGAGAGCCAGAAGGGCTTGGAGTAACATATTCCAAACTCTGAAAGAAAACAACTTCCAGCCAAAAATTTCCTACCCAGCAAAACTTTCTATCAAATTAGATGGAGAAATAAGAAGCTTCCATGACAAACAGAAACTGAAGGAATTTATGTCTTCAAAACCAGCGCTAGAGAAAATACTCAAAGAGATTAACTACAAAGAAGAAATAGGTAACACACTCCAGAACTAGAGAAAAAAGATTTTCCATCCAACAGACAACTAAGATTGGTTATCTGTGGAGATTCATTATTTATGTTAGTCTTTTACCTATCTCTAAAGGGTATTGTTTGCCTTTATTGTTGTTAATTTCTAGGATTTCTAGTTGGAATATTAATATACCTTCAGATATAGCATTTGGAAATATTTTATCCCATTCTATTAGTAACTGTTAACTCTGTTTACATTGTCTTTGGATATACAATTTTTTTAGGGAGTTTGTATACTCCTCTGTTGCCTGTGCCATTGAAATTATAACCAAGAAATCACTGCCAATTTCAATGTTGTGAGGTAATGACCCAGATTTTCTTCTAAAAGTTTATAGTCTTAATATTTATATTTAGGTCTATTATCTATTTTGAGTTAATATTTGTATATGGGATTAGGTAAGGGTCCATTTTTTTTCTTTTCCATGTAATTATTATTTTTCAACAATATTTAGTTAAAAGATTATTATTTCTACCACCAAATGTTCGTGGAAACCTTGTCAAAAATAACTTGACAATATAGGGAAGAATTTAGCTCTAGGCTTTTATTTAACTCCAATGGTTTATATATCTGCCTTTAGAATAGTACTACACTGTTTCAATTATTGTAGCTTTATATCGTTTGAAATCAGAAAGTATATATCTTCTAGCTTTGTTCTTTTTCAAGATCGTTTTGGGTATCTAGAGTCCATATTCCATATTAGGACAGATTTTTTTCTGAAAAATAAATATATAAATATATGATAGTTTCACCTAAAAAATAGAAAAAAAATATTCTCTGGTAAGAAAGAAAGCAAAAAGAAATATTGAAATGTTATCTTTAAGTCATCAAAAGCTTGGTATCAGACAAATGAAACTGTTATGTGAGATTATCATTTTTAATTTTAGATAAATTGCCATAATACTAGATGTCAACTACTAAGCCAAGCATGGGAGGGAGGGATAGGGAGAGAATGGGGTGGGGATTGGGTGGGTGCTGACTGGGAAAAGTGTGCATGTATGTCTACAAAAGTATGTATCCTACTATGATGTATGAATACAGTGCACCAATAAAAATAAATAAATTTAAAATTTAAAAAAAACGCATGATGTACATAAACAAATGTATCAAAGTTAGTCACCAAATCAAGTTTGGGATCGAGGGAGGGGGAGGGAATGAGACAGGGACAGGATAAGGGCTAATTGGATGATATATGCTTGTATACCCTCACAAGTATTGTATTCCACTGTGATGTTTGACTACAATGCACCAATAAAAATATATTAAAAATAATAAAAAATAAAATAAAATAGAAAAAATAATAAAAGTTTATAGTCTTAAGATTTACATTTAGGTCTTTTATCTATTTTTAGTTAATATTTGGATATGGTGTTAGGTAAGGGTCCAATTTTATTCTTTTTCATGTAATTATTATTTTACAACAATGTTTAGTGAAAAGATTATTAATTCTTCACCAAATGTTCTTGGAAACCTTGTCAAAAATAACTTGACTATATATGGAAGAATTTATTTCTAGGCTTTTTATTTTACTCCACTGGTTTATATATCTGCCTTTATATATCTGCCTTTATAGCAGTACTACACTGTTTCAATTTTTGTAGCTTTATAAGGTTTGAAATCAGAAAATGTACATCTTCTAGTTATGCTCTTTTTTGAGATTGTTTTGGGTGTTAAGAGTTCATATTTCACCGGGCATGGTGGTGCACGCTTGTAATCCCCGTGCTTGAGAGGCAGAGACAGGAGGATTGAGCAGGTTCGAAGCCAGCCATGCTGGCCTAAGAGACCCTGTTTCCAAATAAAAATATTTTAAAAATAGGTCTGGGAGTGTAGCCCGGAAGTAGAAGGGTTTCCAGGAACCCCAGTACCACCACACACAAAAAAAGAAGTTGATAAGGATATATTTTTTGTGAAGAATAAGTCTCAAGACTTTTTTTTATAAAGATTACATTAAGAAAAAAATAAAAATAAGGAATAAATAAATAGGCAAAAAAATAAATTTTAGTTAAATTTGAATTATATTGAAAATTTAGTTTCTCAGTCACATTTCTTTTTCTTTCTCCATCTCTCTCTCTCTCTCTTTTTTTTTTTTTGTGGTGGTGGTGGTGGTACTGGGGTTCCTGTAAATCCTTCTAACTCTGGTCTACACTCCCAGACCTATTTTCATTTTTATACTTTTTAATTTGGAAACAGGATCTCTTAAGCCAGCACAGCTGGCTTCAAACCTGCACAATCCTCCTGTCCCAGCCTCCCAAGCGTGGGGATTACAATTGTGCTCCACCACACCCAGCTTCTCTGGGGTTTTTCTTTTTGTTTGTTTGTTTGTTTGTGTGTGTGTGTGTGTGTGTGTGTGTGTGTGTGTGTGTGTGTTACATCCCTGGGAAATTAAACCCAGGGGCTTTGTACCTCTGGACTATACTCTCAGACCTATTTTATATTTTATTTGGAAACAGGGTCTCACTAAGTTGCTGAGAGGCTCACTCAGTAGCTGAGGCTGGCTTTGAGCCTGTGTGATCCTCCTGTCTCAGCCTCCCAAGTACTGGGGTAACAAGCATGTGCCACCACACCTGGATTTCAGTAGTCACATTTCTAACACTCAACAGTCACAGTGGCTAGTGGTTCGACTACCTGGCAAAGCAGACTATTATACATTTGAATTATTACAGAAAAATGTATTTGACAACAGTTATGGACCAACCCAAAGCTCTGTCCCTGCTTCTCTATAGAAAGATGAGGCTGATGGGAACATTCTGACAATGTGTTCTGTCTGCTGATGCATCAATCTAACACAAAGCTCAACTCTAGGGTCTTTATCTAACTAAATGGAGGAAATAAATGATAAGTTAGGCTCAAGACTGAAAGCAAGTTAGGAATTCTTGTCCAGGCAGAATCTATCTATGCATGAGTTGTATGAAGCAAAACCTTTTTTAGTTGATTGTGTTTTCCCAGCAGTAACTGCTCTCATTTTGTAACTCAATGAGAGGAAAAACGACCTGGAGCCTAGCCTTGCAAAGCCGAGGTGAATGTGCTGCTGTAACTGAATAGGACATTATGCAGAATTCATGAAGGCTCCTGCCTGACAGACAATCATTGAGATAAAACGACTGGAAAAGAACCAGGTTCCGGTCCTTTGGCATGAATCCATGGGATATGTTGCTTTTCATTATGAACTTCCCTTTGTTCCTGTGAACAACTCTGACTCTACACGGATATATATATATGTATATGTTTACACAGGAGAAATACAGAAAGAAAGTAGACAGGCGCACACAACAATAATGGAGTAATGCCTTTTGAAATAGGACAGATATAAGACGTCATCTTTTTAAATGCCTTTGGTGTAACTTGACGAGGGCTTTTAAGTGAAGGTCAATCTACATAATTTCAAAGGCGATGCCTTTCTAATAACACTTAAGATGAGAATAAAGTTTAATTCAAGTGTGAGGTAAAGATTCATGACACATGAAACTATAAAATACAGAGCATTTCATTTTCTCTTGTGTGGGCCCCAAAAGAATCTCTGTCTGTGCCTTCCTTTCTTACCTGTTGTCCTCAAGAGTGCCATTTATCCTCAAAGAACAATAAGCCCCAGCCACCAAAGCCCTCTGCACCCTTACTCTTTGTGGTTGAATGTTGGGGACACTTGCCGCCCCGTTTACAGACATTCCAGGACAAAGTAATACCAGTAGGACAACTCAGGCAGTATGACTACAAGAACTAGGACGAGAGATATCTTTTTCAATAAAATCCCCTAAAAGTCCACGATCATTCATATTTTCTGATAAGAAGCTTCTTTTAATTTTGTTGATGTTAGATTTGCTACAGAAAGCAGGAAATGGTGGAAAGAACATGACAGAAACCTGACCTCCCATCTCGAGAGCCTCAGAGACAGGGCATTAGGTGCAAGTTATTACAATAACCAGCTAAATATATACATATTTCAATGTAATGGGAATCTAACCTCCAAAGATCTTTCATTCTCCACTTCCACACAGACCAGTTTCTGCAACAAATAAGGCAGACAGATAACAGTGAGCATGCTCCACCTGAATCAGGAAATGAGCCGAATGAAATTATCTTGGGTATAAGCTGTAAGGGCTTTTTCATGGTTCTAGTTGAATATACAAATACCATACCCTTAAACCCAAATCTTCCCTTTTTTTTCTTCTCTTGCCTACACTGAAATTAAAAGAAGTTTATATTATAGCCAAAAGAACTATCCTGAAACTTTAAAAACTAAATTGTTAAAATACCTTTAAGCTGAAATCAGACATGGACAATTTCAACCCTAAAGATTAAATTTGGAGAAAGTTACTAGCAGATGAGGACTAGAGTTACAATGGAAAACACACTGTAGACACTATTATATATGAATCATTGTTAAAAATGTATATATATATATATATATATGTATATATATATGTATGTATATATATATGTGTATATATATGTGTGTGTGTGTGTATATATATATCACAAATTTATTGAGATCAGATATAGGCCTTATCTTAGAAATGTACACTATTGTTTGTAGAGAATTTTAACCTTCATAAAAGAAGGACACTTTCCTTTCCCATAGAAACCATTTGGTCAAGTGTGTTACATTAAGTTTGGATTTTTTTAATTTTAGGTTTGGGAATAGACTTACCAGGGCTAGAATTAAGGTTATCTTTTCCAACTACAAAGAAAACATCTAATTTCCTTTTAATACTGACAGCAAGATGCTAGATATGAAAGCAAGCATATTTAAGTTGAAGCTTTTTTTAATTCAGTGTTATTTGTGCACAAATACATGTTCATAATAACAAATAACTCTACACTGCCAAATCAACGTATTCATCTACATTCAGAAAATTTATCCCCCTTTGTGTATTTTAAAACTTAAACTCCCCTTTCCCATATTGTGTGCGTGTGTGTGTGTGTGTGTGTGTGTGTGTGTCGGTTTGTGTGTTAGTTACTGGGGATTGAACCCAGGGGCATGCAACCTCTAAGCTATACTGCCAGTTCTCTTTTATCTTTTATTTTGAATCAAAGGCTCACTAAGTTACTAAGATAGGCCTCAAACCAGCAATCCTCCTATTTCAGCCTCCCAAGTACTAGGATCACAAGGACATGCCACCACACCAAGCCCCTCCCTCATTTTCAATATGGGAAGGCACTTAGGAGAAGGTGGAGGGAGTAGATAGGACTAGGGATCAAAGTGCTTCTCATTAAGTTGGTATCACCCATCCCTGATGACCAAGAGCCTTCTCATCTAATGCTCCACTGCAGGTAAACATGGTAAGTGAGGGGTTGTGTCCATTTACTCACTATTAACTCTTTAGTAACTAGAGTAGCTGATTAATATTGGTGCTTAATAAATATTTATTGAATTCTTCCATGAATGACTGAATAACACCCACAATACCATTTCACAGGGAACTTTAACCCGGATTACTAAAATGTTGAACATGTTTTCATACACTTATTGGCCTTTTGTATCTTGCCTCCTGTGCTGCCTGGGTGTGGCTAATGACAACTTTAGAGATGTGCACGGCTCCTTCAGTAACTAGTGAAGAAGAAGCAGCAAATGCAGCTGGAGGGAAGCTGAACAAGTCTGAATCCACAATCCCTCAACATCTGCAGGACCTAGAAAATGCCACTGCAATGTCCTCTACCTGAAGACCAATGGAACAGCCTGTACCATGTGGCTTTTTTGACTCCTTGCACCCAGGGAGAAAATTCATTGTGAGGAACACGGGCCTTCTTATTAAGGGAGTATCTGAAAGAGATTACAGAACTTGGGCTGTGTTAGATGATTTTGAAGAGTTTAAGGAAGTAGGGCTTTGCTGAGGATTGGATGCTGTCAGGAAGTAAGCATAATTTTATGTTTGAGATTATTGAAAGATTTTAATTTAGAAAATGAGAAGAGACTAGAGGCTCAGTTGTATGATAAAATAACAGTATTTTAATAATCCCACGTTTATGTATAATTAAATGTGCCAATTAAGAAAAGAAGTTGTAGTACCTCATAATAACTAGAGAGGAGTGTTTGTTCATTGTTAGGTTTGAGAACAGTTCTGTGGTACTCAGAACATGATTTCAGAGTGCTCCTGTCTTGCCCTCATGGTCAGAGTATCCTTGCCTGGTGTTGATGCCCTGTGAAATAGTCTGTGCTCTGCACAATACTACCACCTCTCTGTAAGTACTCGGTTGGGTTCCCATGACTGGCAGGTCTAACTGAAAGGAAGTCAGCCACTGGTTGTCTATGGCTGCCTTTCTATTTCTCAAGACATGTATCATTTGTCTAAGTATTTCAAAGTGAAAAATCAGCCTGTCAAATGAATTATTTCTGTATTCTCCTACCTTGACAAATATACTCATAATAAGACTGAAAAGTTTATATAAAGCTATGGTTTAAATATGACTGAAAGTTGGCAAAATATTTTTAAAGTGAAAATAAAATAAAAATATTTCATGTTTTTTTAAATAAATGGTATACATTTAAACTGTACTTGGTGTCCTCTCCCCCACCCCCATTTTCCCTTCCCCCCTCCCACGAATGATTTTCCAGGATAACCATGTCATATTCATAATTTTACACATATTCGAATGTAGACCCTCATTAATCAAGTTCAGCCTTATTCCTCTCCTATCCTTCCATTCAGACTTTGCTGAGAGTTTCCTTCCATTATCTAAAGTCCCTCTGGTATCTCCAATGCTCCCTAGATTGGGCATATAGGAGGAAACATATGTCCCTTCTCTTTCTGTGCTTGGCTGATCTCACTTAACATAATGCTCTCCAGGACTTTCCATCTTTTTGCGAATGACATGATTTTGTTCTTCTTTATAGCTGAATAGAATTCCATTGTGTGTATTTCCCATAATTTTTCAATCCATTCATCTGTTGATAGGGACCTGGGTTGGTTCCATATTGTGGCTATTACAAATTGTGCTGCTATGAACATAGGTATGCATATGTTGCTGTAGTTCTCTGGTTTCAACCCCTCTTGAAAAATACCCAGAAGTAGTAGAGCTGAATCATATGGTGGATCTATTCCCAGTTTTCTAAGGAATCTCCACACAGATCTCCATAGTGGCTGAACTAGTTTGCACTCCCACCCACAGTGTAAAAGAGTTCCTCTTTCCCCATATCCTCACCAGCATTTGTTGTTATTTGATTTCTTTATGCTTGCCACTCTGACTGGGGTTAGATGGAATCACAGTGTAGTTTTGATTTGCATATCCCTGATGGCTAATGATGTAGAACATCTATTCATGTTATCTATTGGCCATTTGTATCTCTTCTTTTGTAAAGTGTCTTATATAGTTCAGTTGCCCATTTCTTGATTGAATTGTTTGTTTTGCTACTGTAGAGTCTTTTGAGGTCTTTTATATATTCTGTATATTAGCCCCCTATCAGAGTGGTGGCTGGTAAAGATCTCCCATTCTATAGGCTTCCACTTTAGGTTACTGATGGTTTCCTTTGATGAGATGAAACTTTTTAGTTTGATGCCATTCCACTTAATTCTTGCTTTAATTTCCTGAGCTTTGGAGGTTTTGTTGAGAAAGTTACTACCTGTGCCTATATGTTGTAGTGTTGAGCCTATGCCCTCCTCTAATAACTTCACAGTCTCTGGTCTAATTTCTAAGTCTTTCATCCATCTCTAGTTGATTCCTGTGCATGGTGAGAGGTAAGGATTAATTTCATCTTTCTACACATGGATAGCCAATTCTCCCAGCACCATTTGTTGAAAAGGCTGTCTTTTCTACAGTGTAAGAATTTGGCCCCTTTGTCAAAGATTAATTGACTAAAGATGTGTGGATTTGTTTCTGTACCTTCTATTCTGTCCCACTGGTCAGTATACCTGTTATTGTGCCAGTACCATGCTGTTTTTACTACTATTGCTCTATAGTATAATTTGAAGTCTGGGATTGTGATACCTCCTACATGGTTCTTATTGCTGAGAATTGCTTTGGCTATTCTGGGTCTTTTCTTTCTCCATATAAAGTTCATGATTGATTTTTCTAGGTCTATGAAGAATGTCACTGGTATTTTAATGGGAATTGCTTGAATCTATAGATCACTTTTGGCAGAATGGCCATTTTGATGATATTTATTCTGCCTATCCATGAGCGTGTGAGATCTTTCCATCCTCCAAGGTCTTCTTCAATTTCTTTCTTTAATGTTTTATAGTTTTTCTTGTAGAGGTCTTTTACATCTTTGGTTAGGTTTATTCCTAGGTTTTTTATTGGTTTTGAGGTTATAGTGAATGGAATTGTTTTCTTTGTTTCTTTCATTGTGGATTCATTGTTGGCATAAAGATAAGCCACTGATTTCTTTAGGTTGATTTTGTATCCTGCAACTTTGCTGAAGTCTTTTGGTTGAACCAGAAGTCTTTTGGTTGAGTTCTTTGTGTCTTCCAGATAAAGGATCATGTCATCTGCAAATAAGGATAATTTTAATCTCTCTCTTCCTATGTGAATTTCTTTTATTTCCTTCTCTTGTCTTATTGCTGTGGCAAGAGTCTCAAGGACTATATTGAAAAGGAGTGGTGATAGTGGGCATCCTTGTCTTGTTCCTGATTTTAGAGGAAATTCTTGCAGTTTTTCCCCATTCAATATAATGTTGGCTTTGGGTTTAAAGTATATTGCCTTAATGATGTTGAAGTACGTTCCTTCTATCCAAATTTTCTGCAGTGTTTTTAACATGAATGGGTGTTGGATTTTGTCGAATTCTTTTTCAGCATCTATTGCTATGAAGATGTGGTTTTTGTTCTTGGTTCTATTTATGTGGTAAATAACATGTATTGATTTGTGTATGTTGAACCAGCTTTGTTTTTCTGGGATGAAACCAACTTGGTAGTGGTGTATTATTCTCTTGATATGGCTTTGAATGTGTATAGCTAGTATTTTGTTTAGAATTTTTACATCTATGTTCATTAAGAATATTGGTCTGATGCCAGGTGTGGTGGCACACGCTTGTAATCCCCGTGCTTGGGAGGCAGAGACAGGAGGATCACGCAGGTTCAAAGCCAGCCACTCTGGCTTAAGAGACACTGTTTCCAAATAAAAAATATAAAAATAGGTCTGGGAGTGTAGCCCGGAGGTAGAAGGGCTTCCAGGAACCCCAGTACCACCAAAAAAAAAAAGAATATTGGTCTGTAGTTTTCCTTTCTTGGGGTATCTTTATTGGGTTTGGGGATTAATGTGATACTGACAATCTCTGTCAATTTCCTAGAACAAGTTGTGAAGTATTAGGATTAGTTCTTCACTGAAGGTTTTGTAGAATTCATCTGGAAACCCATCTGGACCTGGGGTTTTCTTTGATGGAAGAATTTTTATCACCATTTCTATTTCTTTGTTTGCTATTGGTTGGTTTAGGCTTGCTATGTCCTCTTGGTTCATTTTAGGTAGGTTATATGTGCTTAGAAATCTATCAGTTTCTTCCATGTTTTCTAGTCTATTGGAGTATAAATTTTCAGAATAGTTTCTGATAATCCTTTTAATTTCTCCACTATCTGTGGTGATGTCTCCTTTTTCTTTTCTGATTTTAATATTTTTAGTTAATTCTTTCTTTTGGTTAGGTTTGCCAGGGGTTTATGAATTCTAAAAACTTTTCAAAGCACCAGCTTTTTGTTTTGTTGATTCTATGAATTGTTTTTTTTTATTCTCTATTTCATTTATTTCTGCTCTAATTTAATAATGTCCTGCCTTCTGCTGGCCTTGGCATTAGACTGTTACAGTCTTTCTAGGTCCTTCAGTTGTGTCATTAAGTTCTTTACTTGGTGATTCTCTGTCCTTCTTATGTGGGCACTCAATGCCCTTAAGAAAGTTCCTCTTATGGGACTTTCATAGTGTCCCATAGATTTTGGTGATTTGTGTCTCTGTTTTCATTTATTTGCATAGATTTCTTTATTTCTCCCCTAATTTCTGCTCTTACCCATTCATCATTCAATAGTGTATCATTCAATCTCCATGTATTTGAATAATTTCTTTTGAGTGTCCTGTTGTTGGTTTCTACTTTCATTCCATTATAGTCTGAAAAGGTGCAAGGAATTATATTACATCTTTTGAATTTGCTAGTGCTTTCTTTGTGTCTCAGGATGTGATCTCTTTTGGAGAAGGTTCTATGGGCTGCTGAGAAGAATTCTGTATTCTGAAGTTCCTGGTTGAAATATTCTGTCTATGTCTCTTAGGTCCGTTTGGTTTATAGTTTTCTTTAGTTCTAAAGAGTCTTTACTCATCTTTTGCCTTGAAGATCGATCCAGTGGTGTGAGAGGAGTGTTAAAGTCTCCCAGAATTATTGTATTTGAGATCTGATGTCCAGAAGGGTTTGTTTTACAAATGTGTTTGCACCCACATTTGGGGCATAGACATTTACTATCATTATATCTTCTTGTTGGATTGTTCCTTTTAATAAAATGAAGTGCCCTATTTTGTCTCTTCTGATGTGTTTTAGTTTAAAGTCTGGGTTTTTTTTTTTTTTTTTTTTGGATATCAGTGTTGCTACCCTTGCCCTTTATTTTTGCTACCTCCAATAGCGTGGTATATCTTTTTCCATCCTTTCACTTCCAGTCTGTGAATGTCTGGCTGTAAGATGAGTTTCTTGCAAACAGCATATATTTGGATTATGTTTTTTAATCCACATTGCCAGTCTATGTCTTTTGATTGGTGAGTTAAGTCCTTTGACATTAAGAGTTATTATTGAAATATGATTTTTGATTTCTGTCATTTTGTGTTCTGTCTTCTGTTTGGTAGCTTGTTCTTTCTTCTTTACTTAGATGCCCCACTGATCAACTTCCTCTCTTCTCTGGTTCTGAAGTCTGCTTCTTTTTTCTCCTTTGTGCTTTATTTCTTTGAGTATTTTCTCTAATGTTGGCTTTGAATTCATGAATTTTTTGAGATTCTGTTTATCTTGAAACACTTTTATTTCCTCCATCAATTTTGAATAGTAGTTTTGCTGGATATAGTAGTTTTGGTTGGAAGTTGTTTTCTTCCAGGGTATGAATCACAACATACTAGTCTCTCCTAGCATTCATGACTTGGGTTGTATAGTCTTGGGTTTTGCCTTTATATGTCACCCATTCTTTTGTTCTCACTGCTTTTAAGATTTTTTCCTTGGCATCTATGTTGGTCATTTTGACTATTATGTTGTGTGGGGAGGTCCTTCTTGGATCTTGTCTTAATGGTGTTCTGTATGTCTCCTGGACATGAAGATCCAAGTCTCTTTCCATGTTTGGAAAATTCTCTGAAATTATTTCTCTGAAGAGATTACAGATGTCTTTGGTCTATACCTCTATCCCTTCTTCAATGCCTTTTGTCCATAAGTTAGGGTGCTTCATGATGTCCTATAGTTGTTGGGTGTTTAGGTTGTGTTTCTGTAATGACTTCTGTATACTGTTGAGTGTGTTTTTGGTTTTGGATGAACTGTCTTCTAACAGTGATATTCTACTTTCCATTTCATCTAATCTTCCAGAATTTCTTTCTATTGCTGTCTTCATTTCATTTATTGATTGTTTCATTTCATTCCAGACCTCTTTCTGATTCTTTCTTAGTATTTCTAATTCATCTTTCATCTCCTCTAGACTTGTTTTAAATTCTTTCATCATATTGTAAATCAAGATTCATAACTCCTCCTCTTCTTGCATTTCTTGTAGGTCAGTATTCGTGACTTCACTATTTCTGGTTCTCATATTTTCAAAGCTCTCAGGTCTGTTTTTCTGATGTCTTCCCATCATTTGTGGGTATTATGTTTAGTCCAGTCTTAGTAGTAGGAATTTAGAAGAGTCAACAGGTAAGCAGTACTTTTTTGAGTGGTGAGGGTTGGGTGATGGTGGAGTAGCTAGGGTGATGGGTGCAGGAGTCAGGTAAGGTAGAGAATATAATTAGGTTGTAGAATTTAAGTATAATAAGGTTAAATCAGGTTGAGTATGGGAGAAGGTTAGATAGTGGGACTCTTGTATTTATTAGAATATTTAAGTATGGAGATGTGAGAAACTTTGTGTTTTAAACAAAGATACAATTAGGGGACAGAAAGAAAGTTTTGAGGGAAGATAGTAGATAGTCTAAATTGATGACTTTTGTAGAAGGAGTGGGGGGAAGGAGCAAACAGAAATGAATAAAGTAACAAAATAAGGTCCAAAGGCTAACTATTATATATCAAATTTAAACAACAATGTCGACAAAAACAAAAATAGACCACCAAGACAGAACATAAAGGATTAACAGAATAAAAAGGATAAAATAAAATAAAACAAACTAGCAACCATGTGAGATGAAGTGAAAGAAACAAACAAGAAACCCAAATAAAAGTAAAAAAGAAGAAAAAAAATAAGCCCCCAAAAAACAAAAAACAAAAAACAAAACACAACAAAACAGCAAAAAGAGAAAAAAGAAAAGAAAAACAAACAAACAAAAAAACCCAGTCCTACTACTTTACAAATTAGCTTCTGGAATATATTCCAATGTCTTGTATTTGTTTGAAGCCAGCCCTGTGGCCCTTTGCAGATGTCACACATTAAGCACCCTTCCTGCGTCAATGGGGTTGAACTTGCACCCTCAGCGCACACTGGCACCCACAGTTATCGCCTTGTCTGGTGGCACTCACTGTGTGCCTGCTGGGTCCCGTGGCTCATCTGAGCTCACGCTGTTGCCTGGCAGCCCAGTCTGGTAGGGCTGGCACCTCCAAAGGGCTGGCAGCTCTTCCTTATCCCGCTGATTCTCTGTGCGCATGGCAGGTCCATTTCCAGGTTGCTGAAGGTCTCCCTATGCCTCTGTGGGTGCCACCTCTGGTGAGCAAATGGTGCCACTCAGGTGCTCAGGTGGGCTCACAGCTTAAGATGCTAGAGCTCTATGGCCACTTTCAGACTCTTGGGGTTTTATTCCATGCAATTCTTGGGCTATTTGTACTGTTTGGGCTGTTTGGGCCGGCGGCCCATTATGGCACCGGCAGCCACCCGCGTCTACAGCTCACTTGTGCTTTTTTTGTGTGTTGTGGTGAATTTCACAGGTCAGTGTTACTGGATTTCTCCTGCCATAGTCTCTGAGTCTGTTTTGGGTCATAAGCTGAATTTAATTTTTTTTATTAAGATGCTGCCTTCTCAGTAGTTGAACTTAATTTGCTTCAGCTAGTGAGATATGCTGTGTCTCTCCGTCGCCCTTTTCTCCTCCCCCAAAATATTTTAAAGATCTAAATTTAGTTATTATTCTTTATGCTTGCATGCTTTATTGATGAGTCAGTGATGTTTGTATCACTAATGAGCCAAAGACTTACATGATTTACAGATTTTGTATTATTTGTTTCAGCAATTTTTTGCCTGCATGCCAGAAAAATCACTACTGTTACAGTAAAAATTTGCATATAATTATAATTCTACTGATGATAATTACCTAATAAATTAAGAATAGATAATTCTCAAAAGAATATAAGTGGCCAATAAGTATGTTAAAAATGTTCAACATCATTAGCAATCAGAAAAATGAAAATCAGAGCTACACAAAGAGTCCATTTAACTTCAGTTAGGATGTCAGTCATGAAGAACACAACAAATTCTGGAAAAGATATGAGGAAACAGGAACTCTTTCTTATACACTGTTGGTGGGATTGAAAACTAGTACAACCATTATGGAGATCAGTGTGGAGGTTCCTCAAAAGGCTAGGAATTGAACCACCATATGACCCAACTATACCACTCCTCAGTAGCTGTCCAAAGAAATTAAAATGAGAATACTATAGTTGTTGGGGTCTGCACAACCGCCTGACAGAACTTCTGATGAATCTGCAACATGTAGCACCGAGCGGATATGGAGGGGGTAACTACTCTCCTTGTCCCCGCTAGTCCAATTTGGTAATGTTGAGCCTTATTGGCTCAAATAATGCTTCTGTGCTTGTGAACCCCTTGTGCATTGGATAATGATTGGCTGCAAGTTATGTTCTTTGCACATGCAAGAGTGACCTTTAGCTTGATAGGTTAGAATAGTTTCCTGGTGGAAATCCCCCTTGCGTTTTTTGCTTTAAATTGGGTTGCCTGAGAGAAATAAACGAGATCCTGCTTGACACAACTCCTGGCTGGTGTGTTTCTGTTCCGGCCATCGGCACCCACCTTCCTTCTCAGCCCCACTGCTGTCGGGCTGGACCCATCATATAGTGATACATACATATCCATGTTTATAGCAGCATAATTCACAATAGCCAAATTATGGAACCAACCTAGGTATCTCTCAACAGATGAATAAATAAAATGTATCTACACACAATGGAATTTTACTCAGCAATAAAGAACAAATTTTAAGCTGGGCGTGGTGGCACACGCTTGTAATCCCAGCATTTGGGAGGCTGAGACCAGAGGATTGCAGTTCGAGGACAGCCTCAGCTACTTAGTGAGGCCCTTTGCAACTTAGTGAGACCCGGTTTCAAAATAAAGAATAAAAGCCGGGCGTGGTGGTGCACGCTTGTAATCCCCGCACTTGGGAGGTGGAGACAGAAGGATCATGCAGGTTTGAAGCCAGCCTTGCTGGCTTAATAGACCCTGTTTCCAAACAAAAATATAAAAACGGTCTGGAAGTGTAGCCTGGAGGTAGAAGGGTTTCCAGGAACCCCAGTACCACCAAAAATTAATAAATAAATAAAAATAAAGAAAGAATAAAAAAAATAGGGCTTGGGGTGTCACCTGGAGGTAGAATGCCTCTAGGTTCCATTCCCAGTGCCGCAAAAAAAGAACAAATTTTCTAATTTACAAAAAAAATAGATGGAACTAGGAAATATTATGTTAAGTGAGATAAGCCAGTCTTAGAAAGTTGTGTTGTATATTTTCTCTCATGTGTGGAAGTTAAAGAAAAAAATAGTGAACAAAAAGGGACTTCAGAAAAATTAGGAGAGACCCCAGTAGAATAGTAGAAGGGGATTGGAAGAGAGAGGTGGAGGAGAGGAAAAGCAGAACTGATTGAAGGAAATAGTTCAAATAATGCTATGTTCATATATGAAGGTATGTCTACCAGTCTCACTAATCTCTCTCATGTTTTGGGTGGGGTAGGAAGGAGAGAGGGGTGAGATCTGGAGGGAAATACACCTAGTTCTATGTGCATGAATGTATGTATCACTTCAAACATCACTGTGATGTATGATTAAAATGTACCAATAAAAGTATAAAAATAAAATACTGAAAATTTTTAAAATAAAAAGTAATTATAGATCCAGACATGGTGGCACACGCTTGTAATCCCAGCATTTGGGAGGCTGAGACAGGAGGATCACCATTCCCAGACAGCCTCCTTAATGAGGCCCTTTGCAACTCAGTGAGACCCTGTTTCAAAATAAAGAATAAAAAGTAGGGCTAGGGCATAGCTCAGAGGTAGAATGCCCCTGGGTTCCATCCCCAGTACCACAAAAAAGGCAATTATATTCAAAATCCATATAATTGGGAATATGAAATAAAAATTAGAATTATAATCATATATTCTCAAATAATTTTTAATATGTTAAAAATTACTTAGAACTCAAAAGGCAAAATGAAATTACTATGTTGATTCCAAAATACCAAATAAGAACTATAAACAAAATTATATAAATAAAGCTAAAATATAAATCTAATTTAGGGTTTTTTTTGTTGTTGTTTTGTTTTTGTGGTACTGCGAATTGAACTCAGGGGCATTCTACTTCCAAGCCACACCTCCAGCCCTATTTTTTATTCTTTATTTTGAAACAGGGTCTCACTAAGTTGCTCACAATGGCCGCAAACCTGTGATCCTCCTGTCTCGTCTCCCAAGTACTGTGATTGCAAGCATGTGCTACCACATCCAGCCTTAATTTAGTATTTTTAAATATTACTCTTATTGAATATATTTATAAAAATTAAGCTGTGATTTTAACATTCAATATAAATCTAATTGCCAACATAAAGAATAACTACCACTCTTTAGCAACATTACATCTAAACATACATATATAAAATGTGCTAAGTATAACATTAATAAACATTCCTCGGCAATCATGCACACCCTGTTGGAAATGCATTGCTATTTTCACAAACTGAAAATGAATAAAAGAAAACAGCCTCTCAGCACTAATGGGAAGTGGCATTTAGTTATGCAAGAAGCAATTGCACTTATGCCCTCTGAAAAGGAGGGTTTGATGAGCTAATTCACTTGTCTTTTATCTTAGCGCTGTGACCATTCCAATACTTGCTGCACGCGTCGACAGCCCACATGGCAGGCAGACACAGTCACCCTTTGTCAGAGGATGGAGGATCAGCAATGTGAGAAGCATTTCACGGAGGGCATGATCGGGGTAGCCCTGAGAACACAGGTTTACAGCTAGGGATCAAGCTGTAATTTTACTAATTGCCAGAACTTGAAAGACAGAGGTGCCCATACACTTGTTTTTTTTATTTCTTTCTTCTTATTTTCTTTTATTTTGATGATACTGGGAATTTAACTCAGAGGTATTCTATCATCCCTTTTTATTTTTCATTTTGAAATAAACTCGCTAGATTGCTGAGATTCTCACTATGTTGCTGAGGCTGTCCTTGAACCTGCAATTCTCCTGTCTCAGCTTCTCAGGTACTGAGATTTCAGGCATGTACCACCACTCCCAGCTCCTATGCTTTTGTGTGTGTGTGTGTGTGTGTGTGTGTGTGTGTGTGTGTGTGTGTGGTGCTGGGGATGGAACTCAGGGGCTTTCTACCTCCAGGCTATACTCCCAGACCTATTTTATATTTTATTTGGAAACAGGGTCTCACTAGGTTGCTAAGAACCTCACTAAGTAGCTGAGGCTGGCTTCGAACTTGTGCAATCCTCCTGTCTCAGCCTACAAAGTACTGGGATTACAAGTGTGCACCATGACACCCGGCTTCCTATGCATTTTTAAAAGTGAGCATATTGCGGGGGTGGGGGGTGCGCATGCTTGTAATCCCCCCTCCTCCCGCTTGGGAGGTAGAGACAGGAGAATCGCACAGGAGAAGCTGTGCTGGCTTCAGAGACCCTGTTTTTGTTTTTGTTTTTTTAATTATGTTGGGGCGTTGTGGCGCACACTTGTAATCCCCGAGCTTGGGAGGCGGAGACAGGAGGATCTTGCAGGTTCGAAGCCAGCCACGCTGGCTTAAGAGACCCTGTTTCCAAATTTTAAAAAATATATAAAATAGGTCTGGGAGTGTAGCCCGGAGGTAGAAGGGTTCCCAGGAACCCCAGTACCACAAAAAATAAAAATAAAAAAATAAAAAGTGAGTATATCTGTGATAAAATATAAAGAGTCCTCCAAACATGGGGCTTAGTATAAATTCTTCTCTTTCAAAATCAGCCATGTTGGAGCAGTGTGGTGGCACATGCTTGTAATCCCAGTACTTGGGAGGCCAAGACAGGAGGATCGCAGGTTCGTGGCCAGCCTAAATTATTTATTGTGGTCCTCCACAAGTTAGTGAGATCTTGTTTCAAAATAAATAATAAAATATAGGGCTGGAGTTGTAGCTTGGAGGTAGAATACCACAGGATTCAATCTCCAGTGGGAAAAAAAAATCAGCCAAGTTGATCAAAGGAGAGTATCATGAGCACCTAGCCAAAGGCTAAGCCACCAGACTTTGCAAACCCTTGAGAATGGAAGGAGTTTCCTAAATGAAAGAAAACATATCAGGATTTGAAGGCTGGACATCAAAGGCAACAGAAAGAAAAGCCAGGGAGGAAGGGGAAGACAGAAAGACAATATGGGTTACTCTTCTTTTGAATGCCTACTTCTATCTATAAAGCTTTGTGTAGCATATGGGGACCCAATTAGTTATAGGCATGGTTCCCTCTTCATTGAAGTCTTCTTTTTGAGTTATAGCTGATCTTTAAGTGAAGCGACTTTGTAAATCTTTGTTATAGTCTATTCACTGTTTGGTACAGAAAAGTCAAAATGCATTGGAGGAAAGAGTGGTGATGGTTCCTGAGGATGCTCTGATGGAGACCGAGGACCACTACTGGGGAGGAAGGGGTTCTGCCTCCATCCTGTCTATGACATGCAGAGTTTCCATGGGGAGTAGTAGTGGCAAAGAGGCCACAGTAACAAGCTAAATCTTGAGTGCACCCCCAAACTACCTACCACCACCATCTGTTAGTGGGGAAACTCCCTATGAGGCAGAAGCAAGGACACTTTTTAATCTAGATTACTCTTGAAAAAATTTTAAAATCCAACAATATTAACTTTCATAGTTCAGAACCCTAAGCCCACCCTATTCTTTTCAAATACTTAGATGCACATTTCTAGAGACCACATCTTTAAAAGTACTTTATTAGTGCATTACAATTATATATCATAGTGAAGGCCAATGTAATAAAATATACATACATGCACACAGCTCTTGGTATATTTCTCTCTACATCCCACCCCATTTCCTCTTCCTCTTTCCACACATGTTAGTGAAATTAGCAGTAATATCTTCACATATTTCCATAGCATTGTTTGAACTGTTTCTTTCCTCAATCCTCCCTCTCCCCCCTAAACTCCCTCCCCCAGTCCTCTTCCAGTTCTCTACAGGGCTCTCTCGCTCTCTCTCTCTCTCTCTCTCTCTCTCCTCCCTCCCTCCCTCCCTCTCTCTGCATTATTTACAGTCCCTATGTTTCCTATTTTTTCTCTAGTTTTCATGTCCATGGATGAGAAAAAACAGGTGGCCCTTGATTTTCTTGAGATTGGTTGATCTAACATAGCATATTCTGTAGTTCCATCCATTTTTTACAAATGACATAATTTTGTTCTTCTTTGTGGCTGATTAAAATTGCATTATGTGTGTATACCACATTTTGGTTATCCATTCATCTTTTGATGGATACCTGGTATTTTTTGGGAGGGGGATCATATTTTATACAGGCAGCCTTTTTTGGGGAGGTAGCTCCATCTACTGTTGATAAAATGGATGCAAGACCTCCACTTCCCCTAGATTTTCATGATCATTTGTCAATTTTAAGATGATTTAAGAACATTAAATTCATTATGATGACCTACTGAAGTTACAAAGATTATCTGACATTCTTCAGCCATAAGGAGCTCAGCAGTCTCTTTCAAAACATGCTACTCTCTCTCTATTAAAATAACCCACTCTTAGAAACCATGGAGTTCCTTGACCTGACCTTACAGGAAACATTACAGTCTATTGTAACATAAGAAAACCTGCATCAAGTGGAAAGAAAATTATTTAAAATCATCTTGGTATTAATTTAAGATTATGAATTTAAATAATGTGTTTCTGCTTATGAATGGCATTTTATAGTGAAGAGACCACTGAGTGGTTGTTGGCATTGCATAGGGGCATGATGTCACTGACATACAGATGCTCACTGATCTCAAATAACCTCTGCTTGAGCCCTTAGTTTGATGTGGGTCTATTTTTGGCCAGGATTTTCTAGAGAAACAGAATCAGTAGGCTACATATATAGAAAGGGATTTATTATAAAGAATCGGCTCATGTTATTTAGGAATCCATCAAGTCCACATCTGTAGTTGGGCCAGTGAGCTGAAGATGCAGGTGGGCATCTGTGCAGTTCCAATGTGAAGGCCAGTACCCTGGGGATACAGGAAAATTGATGGTGCAGAAAAAGTTCTAAACAGCCTGTGGGAGAAGTCCCTCTCTCTTGGTGAAGTTGGTCTTTCTATTCTATCTAAGCCTTCAACTAGCTGCATGAGGCCCGCTCACATGATGAAGGGTGGTCTTTTTACTCCAAGTTCACAAGGTAATTAGTTTTATCCAAAAAATCCTCCAAGTTGACATAAAAGTAGTCACCACAATTTAGTATGGGTTAAATCATTTTTTAAATTTAATTATGTCAATTTTTTCTTACCATAACCCTATATAGTAGCCATACAATCTATTCCCTTTTAATAGATGAAGAGAATGAATCTTAGAGGTTCAATAACTTGCTGAAGCCGGGCGTGGTGGTGCACGCTTATAATCCCCGCGCTTGGGAGGCTGAGACAGGAGGATTGTGTAGGTTTGAAGCCAGCCTCAGCTGCTTAGTGAGGCTCTCAGCAACTTAGTGAGACCCTGTTTCCAAATAAAATATAAAATAGGTCTGGGAGTATAGCCCGGAGGTAGAAAGCCCCTGGGTTCCACCCCAGTACCACACAAAAAATAACTTGCTGAAAGTTATACAACTAGTGATTAGAAAATCCAGAACTTAAAACCAGGTCATTTTGTCAACAAAGACACTGCTTTTTTCCATTGAGAAAAGTCACTTGTTGGGATTTGCTATGCTAACATTAGTTAGAGATTTGCCTCTGGAAGCCTGTGGGACATGCTATGTAGCACCATTTCCTAGTTCATTCTTCCTCTTTACAGTTAAATATTCAAACATCCCCTAAAGGTAAGTAAAAATAACAAGATAGCAAGATGCAAGCTATGGTTTGGATATGATTTCAGTGTATCCCCAAGGGTTCATGTGTGGGAAGCTTTATTTTCAGTGTGGCAAAGATAGGAGGTGGTAGAACATGTAAGAGTCAGGGCTTAATGCAAGGGAGTGGGACCACTGGGTATACTGCCATAGGAAGGAATCAATGTAGATTTTGTGGATGCCCAGTTTGTTTCAAAGGCTCTCTCTCTCTCTCTCTCTCTCTCTCTCTCTCTCTCTCTCTCTCTCTCCTTTCTCCTCTCCTCCTCTCTCTCCTCTCTCTCCTCTCTCTCCTCTCTCTCCTCTCTCTCTCTCTCTCCCATTTCTCATTCTCCCACCATGATGCCATCCCCTATGATGATATGCAGCTAGGAAGGCTTTCACCAGAACCAGAGCTATGCTGCCTGGACTTTCATCCTCCTGAACTGTAATCAAATAAACCTTTTTTTCTTTATGTGCTGGTACTGGGAAACGTCTTTGGTACTAATTTCAAAATGTATTGATTTCAAATTCTTTGGCATTAATTTTAAAATATAAAAAGCGGTCAGAACTTGGATGCAGCACAGGCACTCAGGCAGAGAAGGAATTCTGCAGAGTTCCTAGCACCAAAAGTAATTAGCAAGAACACAGAAGAGTTGGGACCCAAGACCTTCTTTTTTTTTTTTTTGGTTCCTGGAAGCCCTTCTACCTCCGGGCTAAACTCCCACACCTATTTTATACTTTTTTTATTTGGAAACAGAGTCTCTTAAACCAGCGCGGCTGTCTTCGAACCTGCGCGATCCTGTATCTGCCTCCCAAGCGCGGGGATTACAAGCGTGCACCACCACGCCCGGCGTGGACCTTCATATTTTAAAGACAGGTTTGCATACTAAATAACTTCTAGCAGATAAGATAGACTTCCCCAAGAATGTGGGAGGAGGGTACAGGCCTCTGTCAAGGGGGTTCAGATACCACGTGACCCCTGACTTTGTTAATCATTCTGGTCCTAACAAAGTAGGCCTACACTTGCATCAAGGCAGGAAGAAGGCTTTTGGCCAAGCAAGAAATTCCCATAATCATAATCCCCATAATCATAAAGAAGGGGCCTGCACGGATTTAATGAGCAGGCTCGCACCTAGGTAAGAAGATTATTGGGCAAGATGAAGGATAATGTATCTTTATAAAAACTGTTCTGTATCCAAAAACTTCAGTAACTTATTTTCAAGTTACTCTACTGCATTTATTTCTTTAATGCAGTGCTTGGTAAATCCTGTCCCTTCTTTCTGCCTTTGTAATAATAAAATTGCTTTAGCTTACAGCAGAAGAGTTCTGGCTATTCTTTTCTAAAATAGCTAAGAACAAGAACACCTCACACCATTACAGTTTTGGCGCCGAACGTGGGCACCATTACAGTTTTGGTGTGGCACCGTAACACTTTATAAAACATTCAGCTCAAGTATTCTGTTATAGGAATGAAAGAAAGACTAAATAAAACACTACACAACTCCTATTTTATGGATAGGCTAAAGGACTCTGGAGATGAGAGACAGAGACAGAGGGGTGGGGGGAGAACATTAAGAAAGTATTACATCCATTATAAAATTACATCTGGATAACTTCAAGTGTAAAATGACTGTTCCTATAGACCTCCACATGATTATAAATACTCAAATACTAGAATTTAATCAATTTATGGTTGTGTAATTTAAAAGAGTTTTATACAGTCATCCCCCTAAGCACCTATCTTTGGCTAACATTTTATGGTGGACCATCTTTTCTTTTTCATACTCAACCTTCATAAAACATATCTATCTTTCAATGTGGCTTATTTGGGGTGATGTTTACATAGGAAGAATTTATATTTATGTCCCTAATTCTCATTACAACATATTTTTTAGTACTGGGGATTGAATACAGGTGCATTCTTCCTTTGAGCTACATCCCTGCCTATTTATATTATTTTTTTTAATTGAAACAGGGTCGTACTTATTTGCTGAGGATAGCCTCATACCTGCAGTCCTCCTGTCTCAGCTTCCCAAGTACTGGCATTACAGACATGTGCCACCACACCTGGTTTATCGCAACATTTTAAACAAAATTATGTATAGGCAAATTCTGTGATTCTGAATACCACTATTAAAACACCAGAGTCTACACTGACTTTGTTTAAAAGCCAGAATGCTAACAGAGAAAGCGTACAGTGCATATTCCATGTAAACTGTCATTAACCACATTCCTGTAGTCTGGTGGCTAGGAAGCAATACTGTACGCACTTTACAATCCATTAGTATACACATTTACTGCTTCGGTTCCACTTAGGAAACTGTGAGAAGGAAGTGGGATGTATAATCCTATGCCCCACCAAATTTCAGCCAATGACAGACCTCACATATGACAGTGATTCCACAGAGTACATTGCTTAAGACACACACTTCTAACCCCTGTAATTGGGAGGCTGATAGAGGAAAATTGCAGGTTTGAGGTCAGCCTGAAAAACTTAGCAAAACCCTCAGCAATTTAGCGAGACTCTGTTTCAAAAATTAAAAGGGCTGGGGGTATAGTTCAGAGGTAGAACATCCTTGAGTTCAATCCCTAGGACTTAAAAAAAAAAAAAAAGAAGTGGATTGGTTAGTCATCTTAGCAATCATAGGTGGTGTAAGTGTACTCTATGATGTTTGCAGAACAATGAAATCCCTTCATGTAAAATCTCACAGAATGTATCCTCCTGTTAAAAGTAATGGAGAATGAGCTATAAGTTCACATTTGTTGCACAGAACATGTAAATTTTAGAAATAACTTGCTGATGTTAAGAAGGTTATGTGAATTCCACTTGAGTAACTCTGGTGGCAGTGAGGATTTACTGGGGATCTCCCTGTCTGAAAAAATGCAAAGTATCCATGTCCTTTCTAATATCCTGGAAATCACCAGGCCTAATGGTTTCCTCGCTCGGGAATTTGGTTCCATTGGGCTGACATTGCTCTTTTTTCCTCTCCGCATCAGCAAAATGCAGTGCTATGAAATGATCTTTTGGTGGCAAAGAGACCTTTGTAATGTTGCCAAAACTCCCAGGGAAGCAAAGGAATCATGTAGATATTGTAACAGATGTTGGTGGCACAGATATTGGCTTCTAGGACTCAGGAGCCCAGACTAAAAACTTCTTTACCTAGTACTGATATTATATTGTTAAGCACAGTTATAAACCGAAAGTCCTGTTTCTTCTTCAATTAGAGTCTAAATTGAACCCACAAATGTGAGTATGTACTAAAGCAGGTGTGTGTGTGTGTGTGTGTGTGTGTTGCTGAGAACTGAACATTCTATCAGAGACATTCTACCTCCAAGATACCCCATTTTACTTTTTTATTTTGAAATTGGGTATTGCTAAGTTGCTGAAGATCCTACTCAGTGGGAAAGGCTGGCCTCAAACCTGAGATCCTCCTGTCTCAGCCTTAGGCAGCTTCTTTGGGTAGGATGAGGCACCCCAGATAAAGGTTAGCAGGAAGCTCTTCCTGTCATCACAATCGGCCTATCTACTGACTCCCAGGGGAAGCATGCAGAAAGTCACTGCTTCCCTGAGTGACACTTCTCATACTTAATGACACTTACTTAGACTGGGATGCTGTTAAAAATACAAAAATGTCATTCTTCATAGTTACAGAGAGAAGGACAATAGAGGTGCTACATTCTTTAAAATGCTTACTGTCTCCTGTTGGAAATGTGAGTGAAAGAAAGTAGGAATTTATTTGTTTACATATTTTATTTATTTAGGTACTGCACATTCTACCTCCAAGCTACATTCCCAGCCCCTTTTTAAATTCTGAAACGGCGTCTCACTAGGTTGCTGAGGGTTTCCTTAGGTTGAAGAGGTTGGCCTCAGACCTGTAATCCTTGTCTCAGTCTCCCAAGTACTAAAATTACAGGTGTTCACCACTAGACCAGGCAAAGTAGGTGTATTTTTAAATGAATCAACCATAAAGATTAATTTGCTTAAGATATTTGGAAGAAAGGCATTTGTTTCAAACTCTGTTCTTTATAAGTGTAAAAGTTGTACATTTCTCTGTTTTAAAATATTTAAGATGAAATGGATTTTATCAATGATCTCACATTGTTTCATTCATGACAGAGCATAGTAACTGATGGCAGGAATCCATGATCACAATGAAGTCAGTTCTGTGCTAGTTGGATCTGGAGGGTCCCCTGCAGCCTCGTGTGCTGAAGGCTTGGTCCCTGGAGTCGCGGAGTTCAGAGGTGGGGATTTGGGAAGGTGATTAGGATTGGATCACTTGGCTTCCAACTTGATCAGTGGATTCACCCACTGATTTATTCACAATCTGATAGAATGACTAGGAGGTAATGCAAACTGCAGGAGGCGGAGCCTGGCTGGAGGAAGGTGGTGCTAGGGTGTGGCCTGGAAGCATCCACCTCGCCCCAGCCTTTCCTCCCTTCTCTCTCCCTTCCCAGTTCACTATCTAGGTTCTAAGTCTTCCTGCTTTGAATATTTTACCTCACCTCAGGCCCAGAAACAACCATTCTGGACTGAAATCTCCAAATGTGAGCCAAAATAAATTTTGTCCCAGTAACAAAAATGTAACATTGTTCTTTCAGTAAATTAATGTATCTTAATCACACTATAAGAAGGGGCTGACAATCTACTTTTTGTAAGAAACCTTTACCTTTATTCTCTCCATGAGGAAAAAAGAGATTTTCATAGACATGCATGCACGCATATGCACACACTACAAACACACACACACACACACACACACACGCACACACTCAAACACACACACACCTGTGTAAACTTTTATTTTCAAAATAAGGAGTAAATAATTAGAACATAGATTATCTTTCATGTGTTCTATATTATTATTTCCTTTATCAAACATTCCACTCTGAAACCTGAAGCACATGCACAAAACACCATTGCTTTTTCTTTTATACAAACATTTGGATTAGTGATATCTAAACTAAAGTAGATACTCAAATAAGTTTGTGTTTACTGCCTTTCCTTATAAAGTCCTAGATGCAAAATCGTTTCAGGTATTGTGTAATGGGGATGGACGCCTCTTGTAATTGTCACCCACAAATGGAGATATTCTTAGATTAAAAAAGGAGCAGTGTGTCAGCTATGTGCAACATGAATGATGGTCACAAGCACAGGATCAAACATTACAAACCAGATAAAAACACATACATGTTATTGCATTTATATGAAGCTTAAAAGCAGGCAAAACCAAACCCTAGTGTTTAGGGATTTATGCTTCAATGATAAAACTGTACATAAATAAAAGCAAGGAAAGAAGGGACTATTGATCAGGAGGGTGACAGTAGTATAAGAGGACTGGTGGTGTAAATACATGCAAAATAAATCATGTTTGTGAGAGTGTGTTCTTTTCTGCCTCATTGTATAACGTACACAATGGGAAAATATAATTTGTGGATCAATTACATAAAAAGTCTTTTTTATTTTGGTACCGATGATTGAGCCCAATGGCATTCTACCTCCAAACTATACCCCCAGACCTTTTTAATTTTTTGTTTTGAAACAAAAAATATAGAATGACCCCTGGAAGAGCTTATGTATTGATGTTTGGGAGGTGACATAATTAAATTAGGAGGTTCTGATCTCATCCGTGGATATATCCACTGCAATGGATATATAGTAACCTAGGCAGGTGGGATGTGGCTGGAGGACCCAGGTCACTGCAGGTATGGTCTTGGTTCTCTCCATGTCCCCAGACCCCTGTCTCGGCTTTTTCTGCTTTCCTCCAACATACCCTGAGCTCTGCAGATATGACCTGCTGGACACAGGACTGAAACCCTTGAAATCTTCACAACAGAAAGCAAATACACCTTCCTTCCTCTAAGTGTGGTTGTCAGGTATTTGGTTCATAGCAATAAGAATGCTGGCTAAAGCAGTAACATATCTATCTCTACATATGGTTACACAAACAAGATTAGCTACAAAAGAGACTAGCAGTAATTAATAGCAGTAACTAACATCCTCTAAAAAACTTAGTAGTGATGTCTAATGGTACGATCCAGCATTACCTGGCTGAGACCAGGTTGACAAGTGATTCTCAACATTTAGAGGTGGGGAAGGGGGGACAATAAAGATGCTTATGAGAATCTATTGCAAGCCCACCCCAAAAAAAGAAAGAAAAAAAAAGGCACATGTGCACATGCATGCACGCACACCCCAAGGCTCCTTTCCTATATAATTCCATGGAGTTCATGAAATCTGCGAAATGTATTCCCCAGGTTTTAAAGCCCTGCCTGTATGAAGATGAATGGCAGACAGCAGTAGCCTATATCACATACCTGAATGGTTGGGAAAATACTGCTTCATTATCCAGAGAGTAACTAGAACAAATGTTTTTTTCTCCTCAAGCTTCAATGCACACTCATACTGAAGCAGTAGAAATGGCCCCACTGATTGACTACTGTTAGTGTTCTGGGCAGGGAGAGTATAGAGACCAACCTCTCTCACTCAGATCTTCCCTGGCACGTGGATCTCAGATAGCTGATGGAGAGAATAGTGGTGCCCTCGGAGCTGTGCTATGTTATCCCCGCCCAGCTCCAGAGCCCAGAACACTCACTGGATTATGACCACAGACTTATTTATGTGACCCTCCCCACCCTTTCTCCCCAACAAGACTGGTTTAAACTTGGTTCCGTTTAAGGTTTAAATACAAATCTCTTGAGTCCACATACCGCAGAATGAGCTGACGACCTTGTGCTGTAGCAGCACTGTGGGCCGGGTGTGATCCTTCCACCGCTCATTGCTCCTCTGCAGCCATGATCTAGATCACTTCGCCCACCATGCCACAGCAGAGGGGACACAGGCTCCCACTAGGCGATATGAAGACCACCATAAGACTCTTAGGCACATTTGTTATGACCAGAAACTGACTTAAGTGCACTCAAGTATTTGCTATCATCAAACCCCAAGTCCCTCTGAGGTTCTCATTTTGTAGGTAAGACAATTGAGCAGTGAAACAACTTTCCCAGGAACACATTTGGCTTTAACTCTGTTGGGGAAATTGAGCATTTGACTCCGAGTCATGTTGAAGTCAGCTTCTGACCACAGCCAACCATGTCACAGCAATCAAGGTCACTCTTCTGAGTATGAACGTAAGGGCAAGATCCCTCAAGCTGGGTGGTGCGCACCTGTGATATCAGTACTTGGGAGGCTGAGACAGGAGGATCACAGGTTCAAGGACAGTCTCAGTAACCTTGCAATACCCTCAGCAATTTAGCAATACTTTGTTTCAATTTTTTTTAATTAAAGGGCTGAGGATGTCACTTAGTCATAAAATTCCCTTGAGTTCAACCCCCAATACCAAAAAAAAAAAAAAAATTATGAACCCTCAGGGCGTCTTGGATTCCTTCTAGACCGTCCTCCATCTAAAGCATCTGCGCTTCTGTCTCATGTAAAAAGGGAACATCACTCTCAGCCTCTGTCTTACTTCCTAGGCTTCTATCAAGAGCTAACGTAAGAGACGTGGAAGAGGCTAGTTAAACAGGATTTTCATTTTTATGCCTTGTTTGGCATCTATGGGGAGGCTGAGCTGAAGTGTGAACTCTGAGCTGGCACAATGAGGAAAGGAACTGTGGCTCTGGCTGTATGGTAGGTAACAGGAGAATTTCAAGCTCGTCAAACACAAATGCTTTGTACGGCTATCTTTCGCAGGGCGGGGAGAGCAGCTCAGTGGTAAAGCATTTGTCTGCCGTGTGCGAGGCCCTGGCTTCCGTCGCCAGCACTGAAAGACAATTTTTAAATGAAAGAGACATCTTTCATTCTCATTTCTCATTTTCCTGATTTCTATACTTATTCTAACATTTCTCATATGAATCCTCATTCATATATATATATATATATATATATATATATATATATATATATATATGTTGTTTGTTTGATTTAAAAACTTTTTTTTTTTTTTGGTGGTACTGGGGTTCCTGGAAACCCTTCTACCTCCAGGATACACTCCCAGGCCTATTTTATTTTTTATTTGGAAACAGGGTCTCTTAAGCCAGTGAAGCTGGCTTCAAACCTGCGCGATCCTCCTGTCTCTGCTTCCCAATTGCCGGGATTACAAGCGTGCGCCACTAAGCCCGGCTAAAAACTTTTTTTAAAGTTTTAACAGAGATTAAATTCCTATAATGAACCCCTATAACTCTTCCTGAGAATTCAGATAAATTACTTTACCCAAAGCCAGGCGTGGTGGTACACGGTTGTAATCCCCACGCTTGAAAGGCTGAGATAGGAGGATCACACAGGTTTGAAGCCAGCCTCAGCTGTTTAGTGAGGCTCTCAGCAACTTAGTGAGATATAATAAAATATAAGTGAGCAACTTAGTGAGATTTAATAAAATATAAAATAGGTCTGGGATTATAGCCCAGAGGTAGAAAGCCTCTGAGTTCCACCCCCAGTACCACAAAAAAAAAAATTATTTTACCCAGCCTTCCTTGAAGTTAGACTAGACTGATGCTGCCCAATGGACTAAAGTGGTGTTGGCCACTTTCAAGCCTGGCCCTAAAACCCCTGCTTGAACATTCCCATTCTCACCTCTCTTCCATAGAGATGAGTGGGGCCATGTATTGAATGTAGCAGTGTTAAAGATAGAGTGATCAATCCCAGGACTTGGGATGCTGAGACAGGGGGATTACAGATTCAAGGACAGTCTCAGCTACTTAGTAAGGCCCTGTTTCAAACTAAAAATATAAAAAGGCTGAGGGTGTAGCTCAGAAGTAGAATGCCCCTAGTATTCAGTACTCAGTACTAACAACAAAAACACGAGTTTTTGTCCTAAGCCACTGGATTTTGAGTTTGTTGTTTCAAGTTAGCATTGTTTATCCTGATATGTGGTGAAAAAATTCATATTGCTCTACTTTAGGAGAATCACTAGCAAGAAACAGGAAAAAATTGTTTCCAAATTCCAGCAAGGATTCTAGAAATGGATAGATTATGAAGCCTCAAGCATGTTTGCAGTTCAGGCAGAATTCCCAGTATGACACTTCGTCATTCAACCCTGGTTGCATGCATTTGGCTTAATCATTTTAAAAGATGCCAATCGCCCTCTAATATTCATTAAATAGGAATCACTCCTGAAAAAAAAAAAAAGATATATGTTGATGGCTTAATTCCCCACAACCTGTAAATGTGACCTATTTTGAAAAGAAAAAACACAACTTTGCAGATGTAATTAGAGATCATGAGATGGCATCATCTTGAATTATCCTAGTGAGCCCTTAATTCAATGAAAAGTAGTCTTACAAAAGCCAGTAAAGGAGAAGGCAGGTGCAGGCCACATGAAGAAGGAGGTAGATATTGGCTTTATGCAACGAGAAGCCCAGAAGCACCCAGAGTCACCAGCAGCCAGAGGGGCTGGGCAGGACGCTCCCCTGGAGCCCCAGGGCCAGCAGCTCCACCAAAGCCTGGATTCCAGACTTGTGGCCTCCGGAACAGGAGAGAACAAGTTTCTGTTTTAAAAATGCACCATGGTGCACGCCAGGGTGGCGCACGCTTGTAACCCCTGCATTTGGGAGGCGAGACAGGAGGATTGAGCAGGTTCGAAGCCAGCAGCTCTGGCTTAAGAGACCCTGTTTCCAAATAAAAATATAAAAAAATAGGTCTGGAAGTGTAGCCCGGAAGTAGAAGGGCTTCCAGGAACCCCAGTACCACCAAAAAATAAAAAATCAAAAAGCACCATGGTGCTATTATGATAGCTCTAGAAAATTAATACAAGGTCCATCTTCCCTAAGGATCAACCAAAAAGAATAGCACAGGGTCCTCAGTGTCCTGGGCTGCAGACGGCAGTCTCATGACCCTTCTCTCATAGGGTCTTTACTATTAACCACTCCTGGATATAAGCCAGGGATGCATAAAAGTAGCAACCTTGGGGAAATTATAAAGAAACCTTTACAAAACTTTTACTATTTCCATTCAGCTCTGAACTCTCACATTCCTGATTAGACAGTACCCACCCCAAAGACCGGGAACATTTCTATATTTATTTATAAGGGTGGAGCCCCTCAAGTCCCCAACCTCGGTGATCTCCAAACATTTTCAGTATGTAGTTGCATTTATTTGCTGGCAAGATATTGACACACATTCTCATAAACATATATATATATATATATATATTTATATTTATGCCTGCCAAGCACTGAGATTGCAGGCATGTGCCACTGCAACTGACTCCATTTATATTGTCATTATAATAAACCATATGTAACTTAGAACTTACCCTTTTAGCCATCTTTAAGTTTTTTACATTACAATATAGGGTCTATATACATTTATGACATTGTGTAATCATTTTACTATCCACTTCCAGAACTTTTTCATCATCCCAAATAGATACTCTGTAATTATTAAACAGTCAGGCCCCATTCCCACCTGGAGACCACCATTATAATTTCAGCCTCTATGCATTTGCTTATTCCAGGTACCTCGCATAAGTGGAATCACATAATATTTGTCTTTCTGTGTCTTTCATTTCACTTGGCATCATGTTTTCAAAGTTTATCTATGTTGTGCTATGCATCCAAATTTAATTCCTTTCTAAGACTGAATAATATTCCATTGTATGTACATGCCATATTTTTATTACCCATTCGTCTGCTAATGGAACTTTCCATGTTGCCATCTTTTATCTCTAGAAAATAATGCCGCTCTAAGCATTGGTTCACAAGTATTGGCTTGAGTTCCTGTTTTCAACTATTCCAAGCTGAACGGATCATATAGTAATTCTAACTTTTTTTTTTTTTTTAAGTGGGTCTGGGGATGGAACCCAGGGACATTTGACCTCCGATCTTACACGCCCTGCCCTATTTTTTATTCTTTATTTTGCACAACTAAGTTGCGGAGGGCCTCACTAAGCAGCTGAGGCTGTCCGTGAACCGCGATCCTCTGGTCTCAGCCTCCCGAATACTGGGATTACAAGTATGCCCCGCCACGCCTGGCTCCTAACTTTTTGAGGACCCACCAACCTACTATACTATTTTTTTATAGCTGCCGCTCAATTTTACATTCCCACTAGCAATGCACCAAGGTTCCACTTTCTCTAGCCACACTAGTTATTTCTGTGGGGAATTTGTATGATAGCCTACCTAATGGGTGTGATACTAATTTTGTACATGTGTCCTTTGCTATAATAGTTTCTGTTGATCAGAAAATTTAAAAAATAAAAAATTAAATATCATGTAATCTATATTTAAATAAGTTCCAATTTTATGTATTATTTCCCAGAACATGACTGTACTAAACCTTTAATACGTTTTAAAACTTAGTTCTCTTGTGATGCCACTGAGTTGTTCTGCTATGGCTTTTTTGTGGTGCTAGGGATTGAACCAGGGGAGTTCCACCTCTGAGGTACACCAGCATCCCTTTTAATTGTTTATTTTGAAACAGGATTTCACTAAGTTGCTGAGAGTTACACTAAACCGCTGAAGCTGGCCTCTAACCTGTGACCCTCCTGTGACCCTCCTGTGTCAGCCTCCTCATTACTGGGATTCTAGGCGTGCACCACCATGCCTTTGCTGTCACTGAGTTTCAATGGCTGTCATAGAAAAACAGTTCTTATACATATACTAGGTCCACATGGAAGAACTCTTATGACTGGTTGTAAATCCTGGTGTTTATTTCTCAACTTAACTCACCAATTTTCAGTATTTTTTGTTAAAATAATCTAATAAATTTTCATCTCTCTGATGTTTCCTTGTAAATTAATTGAAAATACCTTATTCTCTTGTTACCAAATAATTTCAAACTCACTAAGACTATTTGAGTAATATTTTAAGACAAAATTTAGCTTCAAAGCCAGACATGGTGGCACACGTTTGTAATCCCAGCACTCAGGAGGCTGAGACTGGAGGATTGCAGTTCGCAGACAGCCTCAGCTACTTAGTGAGGAGGCCCTTGGCAACTCAGTGAGACCCTTTTTCAAAAAAAATAAAAAGACTGAGATAATAAGGCTGGGGGTGTAGTCGGAGGTACAACGCCCCTGAGTTCCATCCCCAGTACCGCAGGAAAAAAAAAAAAAAGCTTTCTTTTTTTTAATAGTTATGAGAAAATTTTTGTGACACATTTGCATTGTTGGAAATAAAATCACATTAACAATAGAAAATTTTCCAAACAGTTTCAAAATGCATTTTTAAAAGTAATTACTTTCTTGTTCATTGCTAAAATACCCTTATGCATACTTAGAGGATGGATAAAGTGTGTTTATGTGTTCAAAAAAAGTCTAGTGGGCAGCACACTATTGACAGTCACTTGTCATCACAGAAAAGAACAGCAAATTCAGAGCATTTGTCGTTTTCTTAAAAAAAAAAGTACATCTCTAAGTTAACAGTTCTTTAGTACTCATGACAAACGCAGTAAACATTTTATGGTTCAGAAGATTTACACTCTCTTCCCACTTCATTGCAAAGTCTGTTTCATTTCTGTAGAGCTAAGTGTACCGATCACTTTGTACCACAGAAAGAACTACACACTGGAAGAGGATTACAGTATATGAATAAAGGGGTCACTGGCAAGCCTACTGCTTGGTGGGGTTCACCATGGGAATAAAAATTTTAAATGACTACAAAACATTTCTCTCCTTCTACCATTTGCAATGTGGCTCTCACATGACTTTGTGGCACGTTCCATGGGGAAATGGTGACTACTGTTCCTCCCTTGAATCTAGGGGTCCTCGGCCATGTTTTGGCCAATGTAGTGTGGCACTTGTGAACATTTCAAGGATGAGCCACTGGATTCTCTTGCTCTTGGTGATCAAGCTGGGGCATCTAGGAAATACAGAACCGAAGGCCCCTGTAGAGATTCGAAATCACCGAAGCCAGAGGTGCACTTTGATCGAGCATCAGAAACACTTTTGATATAAGAAGTCTTCACCTTAGGAAACACAGTGAGTCTGAATAATGGAGGTGCTCCAACTTGAAGCACTGCGTAAGAATCAGAAAATACACGTGGTCTAGGATTCACTCAAGCAGCTTGAAAATGTGTGCTAACTCCGTAGAATCCTGAGTATAAGTCTAGTCCCCACCTTGACTTTTGCCAGTTTCAGGATCTTGGATAATTACCCTAATTTCTCCTATAAAATGGGAATTGTGCCAGGGACAGTGGCATATGCCTATAATTCTAGTACTTGGGAGACTGAGAATGGAGGGTTCCAGGTTTGAGGCCAGACTTAGCAACTTAGCAAGATGCTGTTTAAATATGAAACATAAAAAGGGCTGGGGTATAGCTCAGTGATGGAGTGCCTCTGGGTTCCATCCCCAGTGCCACATTAAATAAATACTTTATTTCATAAGCCTATGGCAAGAAGATGAGATAAACTCTGTGAAGTACTTAACACAGAACTTAGTGTACATAGATTTATTATTTGTTTCATATGGTATTGTTTTCTTTAAGCACCAACTCCTCTTAAAAACCTAGTGTGCATTTCTGGACATCTCCAAAACCCCCAGTAGAAATCTATCTCATACACAGTCACTGGAATCAGGCACAATATGGTTCATGTCCCCAAACCTGCCACTTATTACTGTGTAACCTTGAGCAAGTCACAACCTACATCTCAGTTTTTGCATCTGTGAAATGGGGACAGAGATACGACTTAACACCATAGGCTCATAAACATTAGGACAGTCAATACATAAAGACAGGGATCTGCAGCAAATAGTAGCTGTCAACAGTTTCCTGAAGCCTCCTCCTCATAAATCCTGAACTCCAAATAGAGGAAAGATGTCTACAGTCTTACTAGGAAGTCAAGGAGAGGTCTCATCAGTGTATGTCCCTAGAGCATGCAGGGAGATGCCCCAGCAGGGCAGCGTTGATAGAGCACCCAGAGGGAAGGTTCCAGAGAGAAGAGGCCCCTGGAGGTGCTCGTGAGGCATAGACTAAAGGTAAACATGTGCAGTGTTTGGAGCTTCAGCAAAGGAACAAAGTTTGTTTTAATTTACTTTGTCAAACACTCACCTGTGAGTGAATAATGAAGCTAAAACATTTGTGGCCACCAAAGAACAGTCAGAGCTGTAAGGCCCCAGGTGGTACTCAGGACGATGACAATGGCATCCTTCTGTCTCACCACCAAGCCAGATGCCCCAGGCTCACAGGGACAGCTCGGGCCTGCTAACTGTCCTTAGCATCTTGCTCCTCGGCTCGTCCCTCACTGAAGCTACTGCCAGAAGCCACCACTTGCCTCCCTCACTTCACCTCGCTCGGGTCACAGCCTGCAGAGGCTGCTGCTCTTGGTTTCGATGTCAGCGATGTCAGCGCTACATTCTTGGCCGGTACATGTCGCCAGCTCCTCCAGGCCCGTGGGCTTCTTCCACTGAGTCCTCAGTGAGCTCCAACTGCCAGAGGTGGGGGAGGGTGATGCTCTCCCAACGTGCAGGTGGTTGCTGAGTTCAAAAGCTTGGACTCAGCAAAATTCCTCCCACTCTCATACCTCACATCTACTTTCCTAGCCAGAACAGACCTTTCAGATTGTTTCAATTTGCATTAATAATAAATTTGAAGTTTTTCAATGCTTGTTTTTTGTGCTTGGTATCTTGTTTTTATTTCTTATGACAAGATTTTCTCTAACATTTTTAAATCTTAAATCTTTCTTTTTTCTTAGTACTGGGAATCGCAGTGGTGTTCTACCTCTAAGCTATTCCCCTAGCCCAATTTTTTTTTTTAATTTTAAAACAAATATTGCTAAGTTTTTGAGAATCTTCCTACATTGCTAAATCTGGCCTCAAATCTGCGACCTTCCTATCTCAGCCTCCCAAATACTGGGATTATACAGGTGAGTACCAACATGCCCAGCTAACCTTTTATTTGTTTGTTTGTTTGTTTGTTTGTTTGTTTTTGCAGCAATGAAGACTGAACCCAGGGGCAGTCTACCATAAGCTATGTCTCCAGTCCTTTTTACTTTTCATTTTGAGATAGGGTCTCAGCCTATCTCAGCCTCCCAAGTACTGGGATTACAGGCTTGTGCCACCACACTCAACTCAAACTCTAACTCTTGAAGTTTCCACCACCTCCTTGCAGTGCCAAACTAGGGAATGAAGGCTTTACACATGGGCTTCTGGGAGGCATTTATGATGTAAACTATAACAGATGCCCAGCCCCTGTGAATTGTGGCAGAGGTGCCCTGAATTCCTCTGAGAATGAAGAAAATTTGAAAGAAAAAAAATGTTAACATTGAAATGCTTGCCTTGAGGCCCCCAGTGCTGAGCATTATTCTGAGGGGGTCTTTTCCTCCCATAATTTAAAATGTTACCACTGGGAGGCTGGATGGGCCCTAAAGAGCAAAACACCTGCACTGTGCCTGAGCTGATGGGGAAAAAAAAATCAAAATTATATCATGTGACACTACACTGGCATTTCCTCAACTGTTAGAGGGTCTCCTGCAATAGGAATCTGAAGATGTAATATCTGGTACCTTTTCCTTTTTAAAGTACCATTTGGTTGATTATAAGGCTATCAACTAAGACAGCATGAAGGAATCTTGAAACAAACTGAAACTTCCTAAAGAGGTACCTTAGAATCCAGAATACACATTAAAAATCTTATTGCTATTTTAAGTGGCAGTCTTACTCTATTCTTTGAAAAGATTACGTGATCCCTTAGGATTTCAGGAATCTCAGAGAGTTCTTTGTGGGAACACAATATTTCTGAGCCTTGTTAGCAAAGAAGAAATGATTTATCAGAGCCCTAGTTTGAGAGAAGACCATATCTATTCTATCCTTGGTGTGACCTGAAAATATAGCATTTATTCTGGACTTCGATATTTCTCAAAATTTCCAAAAGACCAGAGCTTTATTTTGTGATTTGTAAGCGATAATTTCTCTCTGATCGTCAATCTGAGAAAGTCCAAAGCTTATTAAAGTTCTTAATTAGAACTCCTAGCCAAATAAAAAATATAACTTTTTAAAATCCATTTCACTGTTTATGCTACCAGATACTCATACTTTAAGATCCATAAGAATGATGTAAAGCACCTATTTAAAATGCATATTCCTGCCTTTGAGCATTAAGGTAACAAGAAATACCAATCCAAGTGACTTGACTATAAATGGGCTAAAGCTACAATTTAAAAAACATTTTAAAACTTTTCAAATACAACTGAACAGAAATGGCTATATGGTATGCATCATGTCTTGTTACAATGCTTGCTGAGGAAATACTATCAGACAGAGGAGAAAAAGGGAATTAGCATATGGTGAGCTATGTCCTCCTTCTTTTATAAGGAAAGTAAAACCTTTACCCCAACAGAATTCCACTTAAGTTTCCTTGGCCTGAACTGGTCCCAAGGCCTTGCATAGCTGCAAGAGAGGCTGGGAAATCTGGGAACCAGGCGGCCATGATCACTCTACATGCCCCATTACCCATCCTCTAGGGCTTGGCACACAAACTCAATAAAACCAGGATCCTGTTTATAATTAAGGTAGAAAGGAAGAATGAAGACAATCTTTAGAGTCTACCTCAAGAGAGCCCAAAGCACACATATTTGAATACCTAGTGTGTGGAAAGTTCTCTTACAAGTACTTACATTTTTTTTTTATTTCATCTAACCTAATACCCAAAATTTGTCTCCAAATGGAGACATCACCATCACTTTTACCACATCACCCCATGCTCTCTTTTCAGATATATCACTGTAGAAGTCATCACTCTAGGCCATTTTCTTTAAAAATTGCCTTTTGTGTAAGGGGTGGGTACTGGGGATTGAACTCAGGGGCATTCTACCTCTGAGCTACACCCCAGCCCTATTCTATTTTTTATTTTAAAACATAGTCGCACTAAGTTGCAGAGGGCCTAAGTAGCTGAGGCTGACTGTGAACCTGATCTCCTCCTGTCTCAGCCTCCCAACTACTGGGATTACAAGTGTGTGCTGCCACTATGCTCAGCTAAACAACTGCCTTTTAAAGTCTCCACTTATGTAATTTTTTTTTTTTTTTTTTTTTTTTTGTGTGTGTGTGTGTGTGTGGTACTGGGGGCGGAACCCAGGGGCTTTTCTACCTCTGGGCTGTACTCCCAAGACCTATTTTATACTTTATTTGGAAACAGGGTCTCGCTAAGTTGCTGAGAGCCTCACTCAGTAGCTGAGGCTGGCTGTGAACCTGCGCCAACCTCCTGTCTCAGCCTCCCAAGCGCTGGGATTACAAGCATGCACCACCACGTCCAGTTCCACTTATGTAATTTTAACCAATCAAAACTGAGTTTTCAAATTTGTTTTTAAGCTATATTATGCTTTAGTTTTCTTTGTGATGCTCTTTGTTCTCTTTTGATTATTTCTGGCACTAAGAGAAAAAACATATACAAACTTTGAGCATAATGTGTTTAATCCATTAGCAATATGGATAAAAGAAATCAAATCCCTTCTCTATTGTTCCAAAGTAAAATATATAAAAATTTAAGATCCCCAGTATAGCTATTATGTGGTATGTGGTGACTTTCCTGAAAGATTGGAACATTACATTTTTTGTTTTTATTTTTAAAAAGGAAACTAAATGCATGAAAAAATATTAATATAATGCACAGGATACAAATTAAAATGTGGAAGTGAGGAAATACAAAGGCAAATGTCCCCATAGGAACCTTAGTTCTTGGACCCTGCTCTCAGGTGCAATGGCTTGTTGACACTACACATTTGACATATTGGGTATTTCTGCTGATAAACCTGACAATTGGTTATCAACTTCTGTAAATCAATAGTTGCCAGGAAAGTCATCATGAGTTTCAAAGTCAAAAGAAAGCCACTGATGAAATTGCTACCAGAATTTATGTTTATTTTTTGTAATCGTGTCTTTTTTTTTTTTTTGCAGGTCTGGGAATGGAACCCAGGGGCATTTGACCTCTGAGCTACACCCCTGCCCAATTTTTTTTTTTATTCCTTATTTTGAAATGGGGTCTCACTGAGTTGCGGAGGGCTTCACTAGGTAGCTGAGGCTATCCGCGAACCGTGATCCTCTGGTCTCAGCCTCCCGAATGCTGGGATTACAAGCGTGTGCCACCATGCCCGGCTCAATCATATGTCTTTTAAAGCAATATAATTATCTGTACTTATTCTGGTCTATTCAATAAATAGTTCATGTTTCAGGCAGCATTCTCACTGCTGCAACCCAATAAGCGTGGAGGAAGTAAGATTTCTTTGCTCACAGTTCTTGAGGTCTCAGGGGTCAGTCCATTCAGGACAGGTCTGCAGAGCTCAGGGCATAGTAGTGGGAGGCAGAAAAAGGGAGAGCAAGGGCTCTGCTCTCACATCGTGGAGGCCAGAAGCAAAAGAAAGAGAAAAAGGGAAGGACCATAGATAATCCCTAAGGCCACACCCTTAGAGGCCCCCACTCAGCAACCAAGCCCTGCCTCCCACATGGCTACCTACTCTCCGTGAGGTCTCATGGGACTTTATAAATCTAAATCATTACAGTTCACATGGCCCCAAGTTGAGTCAACACTGAAGACTGATGCTTAATTGAATTGTTTGACCATTTTACTGTCATTAACAGCCTCATTCTGAGAGTAGGTGGTAACTGAGCACACAGCACACTGATTCACTTGACTTAGGGGTTAAACCTGCTGAAGGATCTTGATCTCTTCCCTTTTGTCTTCATCTCCCAACAAGTCAGAGAAAGGAAGAGGAAGATGAGATACAGTTTTCAGACCATAAAGTATCTGTCTCAACTACTCAATTCTGTTACTGGAGCACAAAAGCTGCCATAGACAACATGTAAATAATGGAGTGCACCTGTGGTAATAAAAGTATTTACAAAATCAAGCAGTACGTCTGGTCACTTTGTTAACTCCTGGTGTAGAGAATTATGGGGGTTTTTTCTTATTGTATTGCATATATATTCTATTTAATAGTCCTATAACTCATCCTTGTTTAATAGACTGTTGCTTAATTCCATTTTATTTCTTGTAACTACTAATTAATTCAGTCACACATTCTTCTAATTGTGAAGCTTCTAGCTCCTATTTCAGATACTTTATAATTTTTTTACTACAACCCAAACTTCCTAGCTGTGTTAGTCAACTTTCTGTTACTTAGACAAAGCAAGAGAGGTTTCAGTCCATGGTCAGCTGGCTCCAAGGCAAAAACATCAGGGTGGAAGGTCATGGAGAGGAAAGCTGATCAGCTCATGGAAGCCACGAGGTGGAGAAACAGAGGAGGAAAAGGCCAGAGACAAGATACACCTTTCCAGGGCATAGCCCAGTGACCTGCCTCTTCTGACTAGGCCTGCCTCCTACAGTTTCTGCCACCTCTTAATGCCACTCAATTATAAATCCATCCATGGATTAATATGTGGATGAGGTCAGTCTTAATTATCCAATCATTTCCCAAAAGTCCCACCTCTGAGCACGGCTGCCCTGGGGTCCAGGTCTTCAGCACAGGAGCCTTGGAGGACATCTTCAAACCAAACCATACCAGCTTCCATCAGCTACTGAGTGAGTAATAGAATTAGGAAACATTAGCCTTAATATCCCTATTAACTATGGGGTAGTAAGAGTATACAACCCCAAAATAAGTCCCTTTGTCATGAGGGTTATTTTGCAGAGGCAACTGAGAATCAACAGATGCAGAAATAAGCCTTCCTAGAGCTTCTTCCCTCATCTGTCCAAAAACAAACACTTCCGAGAAGTGAGAACTGTTTGAATCTCCCCTCATGGCCATAAATTGGACTGGAAGTCAGCACAAAGACAGACCCACACCAACTTTAGTTCATTAGTTTCAATTACTCCAGTACCTCTGTACTCTTAAGGTTATCGTTCTTTTGTTAAGAAGATATAATAGCCAAGTACAGTGGTGCTATGCCTGTAATCCCAGGATTTGGAAGGCTTAGACAGGAGTGTAGCTTTGTGGCCAGCCTACACAACTTAGGTTCTCAGCAGCTTAGTGAGACTCTATTTGCAATATGGACATGTGGGCTGGGGTGTTGCTCAGAGGTAGAATGCCCCTGGGTTTAATCCACAGCACCACAAAGGAGAAAAAAAGATAATGAAGAAGATATATAATCCCATCTTCTTATATATCTTCAATTATTTTCCTTCAATTATTCATCAGTTCTAGCCTTTAAATTCTGGTGCATTGCCGGGCATGGTGGCACACGCTTGTAATCCCCACACTTGGGAGGCAGAGACAGGAGGATCGCGCAGGTTCAAAGCCAGCCGCGCTGGCTTAAGAGACCCTGTTTCCAAATAAAAAGGATAAAACAGGCCTGGGAGTGTACCCTGGAGGTAGAAGAGTTTCCAGGAACCCCAATACCACACATTCTGGTGCATCTTTCTTGGGAATCTGCAGAAGCAGATAAAGAGGCTTTACTCTTAAAATGTCCATGGAGAATGACAGTCCTCAAGTACATATCTTTAGGGAGGCCAGATTTTACCTCAGTTCAGAAAAAATACTAATGGGGAGTTAGGTGGCAAAATGCTTTTTGCATTTTATGTCCAGGACAAGATTATGCGGAATAATCTTGGAATCTTATCATCTTGGAATAATATGGAATCAAACAGAGATATAACCCAAGAGGCTTGTAGGCTGCACAGGAAACACATAACACACATAAAAGAGGCCCATTGGGCAAATACCTCCTTACTTTATGAGCCAACCCACTCCTGAATACATATGTGCTAATAAAGATATACCATGTGTGGGAAGCATGACTTCTGAATTTTTCCTGATAAAATATTCTAACACTAAGTTTTTAGAGATAGACATAATTGTTCCCCTCTTGGATGGAAGTAAAACTCAAATATGTGGTCTTGATTATCATATGGAATAGAAAATTGACAGACTTAAGATATTATATTTCTGCCAATATAAATGCACTTTCTTTCTTCCTTTAAAAAAATTTTTCCATTCACTTTTCCAGCTGATGGAATAGATTAAAGTGGCACTTAGATTTCCAAGACCACTTGGCAGGAGGTTTGGTATTAGGACTGAATGTTTTAAAGATTAGTTTGGACTTAGTTTATGAACTAGGAAGGGGAAAAATAAAATTTCCACACATATCAGATTTGTAGACTAAAGAAACACATACCAACCTGTGAACTCATGGAAATTATTGGTTACTTTTATTTCATCTCCTGGAACATACAAGTGGGTGGCCAATCACAAAGGAACTGGGGTCTGCAGTCATCTTTTCACCACATCTCTCTGGGAGCCAGAGGTAGGGGGAACAGTGAGATTAGACTCAGAAAGGAAAATTACCTGATAAAACAAAAGGTTACTTTTCATCCACCTTTTAACACCTTTTATCCTGGTGTTGTTAATTTTGATTATTCAAATTCTCATCTTAATTTTATAAGTATTTTGGTATGGTATTGAATGGGTACTGTGAAAAATTGTCAAAATTAAAATGGAGTCACTTATGTCAAACCCTAAGAAAATGTAATTGAGAATCCATGGAAGCAGAGGGGGGTCCTCACACATATTTGCCTAATAACAAGAACCATCACAAAAAGACAACCAACACCACACACACACACACACACACACACACACACACACACACACACAGAGTCTACAAAGCTACCCAGCAACTGCCTCTTCAGCTTTGGAAGCTTTGGAAAGATGTCACCTTTGTTATTGGCCACTGCAGTCCAAGGATAATTGTTTCTAAACAACTCCTGTAATCTTTCTCATTTTACCTTTACAAGCTGTCTTCCTTTGTCTCCCTGAATATGTCCATGGTCTTCCACATATATCCTAGACTGCAATCCTATCATTTTGAATGTAATCATTATCTTGGAAAGCCACTTTCTGTCACTTCAGGTTGGCAATGCTGTTTTCTGAGTGACATCTTTTAAATGCCTTCTTTCTATGTTTTTAAGATTTTAATTTTCCCCAGTCTCGGGGATTAAACCCAGAGGTTCAAACATTAAGCTGTTTCCCCAGAACATTTTTTTTTTTTAATTTTGAGATACAGTCTTAACAAGTTTCCCAGGCTGGTCTCAAATTTGCAAGATTCTCCAGATTCAGCCTCCCAAGTAGCTGGACTTTCTGATAGTAAAATTCACCTTGAAATTGAGCAGGCAGCTTGCTTTCCTGTTCTCAAAGGAACTAGCAGGTAACGTGGGCCACTTCTAAGTCAAAACACTTCGGAGCCTGTTAGTGACCTTTTGCTTGCTTGCTTGCTTTGAGACAGGGTCTCATCGTGTTGCTAAAACTGATCTCAAGCTTCAAGCTTGTGGGCTCAGGCAATCTTCCTGCCTCAGCCTCTTGAGTAGCTGGAGCTACAAGGCACATTCTCCCACACCTGAATATGGGTGATTTTTATGCTCCTTTCCTCTGAAACTTGTTATCATAGCAGCAGTAGAGTGGTACCACCTCAATTTGAATGACTAAGGTAAGAAAAGCCTCTTACCTATCAACCTGCGTGGATCATATGGCATAAAGAAGCCACTGTGATTGAGAGACATTCTATGCACAGAAGCTAGTTTTCCTAATGTGATAATGCCCATCTACATTCCAAATCCTTGGTAAATTTGTACATAGGTGTTTAAGAAGGTTAGAGACATTGCTGGGGAAACTGGCTGAGTTTTTGGACAAAGAATGTTTTACTATTTTCTCACTTAGTTGTGCTCTTACTACTTAAAACTTCACTTGTATAACAGAATTAGGAATCAAGTATTTGATCCCAGAAATTAAGGATGCCTATATTTTCCCTCTTCCATAAAAAACTTTACATGAGGAAAGAGCATGTATAAACAAAGAATATAAAAAATATCACACAAATAAGAAGCCAAAAAGTTTATTTTATTGAATAAAGTTCATTTAGAGTTTACATAATCATAAGAATATTTTAGATTATAACAAATGCAAGATTAATAGCTGATTGGAAGAAAAAGAAGAAGCAGTTTACATTTTCAATGTCTAATTGCTACAGATATCTTGTAAAATTTCCAAAAGAAGATCTAGCTTATTTACGGTTTAGTGATTTTATATTTTGGGGGATAAAAAGTGAGTTTCAATGTTTATATTACTGGTTACGACTAATATAACAGCTTGAAAAAAATCATGAAACAGAAGCATAAATACAATATAAAAAGACAAGCTTTTTAAAATCGCATTTTAGGAGTATTAACTATTTTAAGTGGAAAAGATATATTAAAACCAGGGATGTGTTACACTAGTTCAAAACAGAATTCATAAGGCAGACCAAAACTGACGCAAGTTAAGGAAAATGGTATGTTTTTAGGAAGTGTATCCAGACAGGCACAACCACAAAGAAATACCAACAGTGACTATGTGGTCCCCTCTGCTACTCAGGCAAGCATCGAAGGTGGAGGGGCTGGGTTAAAAGCTCAAGCTTTCTCCAAGGACTTGTAGTATTCCACCAGCACGGTCCAAGCCCTGGGAGCCATGAAGCCTTCTGGAGGTTTCTGGCCTTCTCGGGCAAGTTTGCGCATTCGTGTTCCTGAAATGAATTCATAGTCTTCGTGGCTGAAAAGGAAAGTAAAAAGAAAAGTAATTCCACATTTTTAGAAGCTATCATGAAAATTTTAGAAAGCATTTGTTTCTTCAGTTCGGATTTGACTATTAGACTGATTTAAAGAGGAAAAAGCGAATATCAATCTAATTTCAAATTTGTCATTGAGCAGAAGATACACTATTGAATATTATGCAGTTTTAGAAGGGAAAGGTTCCAACTAATTTTTTATTAAGATTATAGGTTTTAGCCGGGCGTGGTGGCGCACGCTTGTAATCCCAGCATTTGGGAGGCTGAGACCTGGAGGATCACGGTTCGCGGACAGCCTTAGCTACTTAGTGAGGCCCTCTGCAACTCAGTGAGACCCGGTTTCAAAATAAAGAATAAAAAAAGAAATAGGGCAGGGGGTGTAGCTCAGAGGTCAAATGCCCCTGGGTTCCATCCCCAGACCCGCAAAAAAAAAAAAAAAATTATAGATTTTTATAAAATCGTAAGAATATGGCAAAATTCCATGTACTCTTTGCCCAGTTCCTCCCAAATGTAGCATCTTGTGAAAGTACAGAACGTCAACTAGGAGGGCAGCATGTAGACAAGCCCCAGGCCTATTCAGATTTCCCCAGCTTTCCTCGGACGCATTTCTCTCCATGCAGAGTCGGTTCTGTATAATGTTATCATAGGTTCATGAGTCCACCACAGTCACATTACAGAGCAACTCCAAATCACAATGATCCCAGCTGGGCACAGCACTTGGGAGGCTGAGACAGGAGGATCTGAGGTTCCAGGCCACCCTCAGCAACTCAGCAAGACCCTGTTTCAAAGTAAAAATGGGCTGGGGGTGTCGCCCACTGATAGAACTCCCTGAGCTCATTCCCCAGCACCATGAACCACAAAGGTTCCTCAGGTTGGCCTTTCATAGCCACAACAGTATCTCCCTCCCTCAGCATCCCCTTCCCAACCCTGGCAACTGCCAATGTAGAGATAAAAATTTTTTTAAAGGAATACTAAGTGTAACTTAACATAGGCTAATAGCACACTGAAACATGGAGGACAAAAAGGCAGTTTTTACTTTTTAGCAACAGTAACTATCAATAATCAGTACTTTTCTATTGATGAGATACCCCAGAAGAAGTACTGACAGTTTTTCTCATCGTTACACATAAAAAAAATACAAAAGATTTGAGGCCATTATACACAGAGCACCTGTGGCTATGATTCATATCTGCAGCAATTCCATCCTCTTCTTTCAAGCTCTAAATGGAACTAACTTACACAGCTGACCAGAAACCAGAAAGCGTGTTGGGCCATTCAGGTCACCATCACGGGCCTGCTTACTCCTAACTAGTAACCTTACCACTAGCTCACTCCCCCCTCTCTTCATTATTTGTGGAGTCAACCTAAGGATTCAGAAAAATCATAAACTGACACAAGTGGCCCTAGCAGCTATAGAGATATACTAGTTAAGTTTTAACTAACAATTACATTTCTAGGAATCTGCATCAGGAAATAATCTGAGAGGAAGGCAAATATTATGTATAAGATAGCTATGTGTAAGATAGCTATGTGAAGGTTACTTTACGACAGCAAAACACTATAAATAACCTCAAGGCCAAGCTGAGTATAGTAGTACATCTGTAATATCAATACTTGAGAGGCTGAAACAGAAGGAGAGCAGGTTCAAGGCCAGCCTTATCAACTTAGTGAGACCCTCAGCAGCTTTGCAAGACCTTGTTTCAAAATAAAAAGTAAAAAGGGCTTAGGTACCTGGATATGGTAGCACACACCTGTAATTCCAGAATTTGGGAGGCTGAGACAGGATGAACTCAGCTATGAGATCAGCCTCAGAAACTTATGAAGATTCTCAGCAACCTGGTGAGATTGTTTCAAAACAAATAGAAAGGGTTGGGGTTGTAGCTCAGAGGTAGAATGCCTCTGGGTTTAATCCCTGGTACCACACACAAAAAATATAAAACTAAAAGGAGGGAGGGCCTGAGGATAGCTCAGGGGTAAAATGTCCCTGAATTCAATATTCAGCCCCAAAATTAAAATTTTAAAAAATAACCTTAAGTCTAAATATTCTAAATAAATTAGGGTACAGCCCTGGGCAGACTTTTACATGGTCATTTAAGTGAGCATGGAATAAAATGTTCAATATCTAATTAATGGTGAGTGAAATGACCAGGACACAAAATGTTACAAATGGTATTGCAATGGAATCCATATGCTGACACCCTCACCCACAATGTGGTGGCATTTGGGGTGGAGCCTTTTGGAGGTGATTAGAATTAGATGAGGTCATAATGGGGCTCCAGATGGGATCAATTGCCTTTATTAAAAAAAAAAAAAAAAAGAAGAAAGAGGAATGGGATCTCTCTCTTGCTCCCCAAGTGAAGACACAAAAGTAGCAGCCATCTGTGAAAACACTGAGAGCCCTCAGCAAACACCAGGCCTGCTGGACGCCTTGGCTCGTCAGGTCCAACTATAAGCACTCAGGCCAGCCACTCACTTAGTGGCTGACCTAAGGATTCAGAAAAATCATAAACTGACAAGTGGCCCTAGCAGCTATAGAGATATACTAGTTAAGTTTTAACTAATAATTACACAGAAGCACTGAGCTTCTGGTCTCTCCTGCTTTTTTATTTTTATTTTTTATCTATATGCTCAATGACCTGACTGCTCATAGAGCTTGGGAGCCTTGGGCATAGTTGTTTTTGTACTGGTGAATCCAGGGGGATTCTACTTCCAAGCTACACCCTCCTAGCCCTTTTTATTTTTTACTTTAAAATAGGGAGAGTCTCACTAAGTTGTCGAGGGTCTTGCTAAGCTACTAAAGTTGGCCTTAAAAATAACCTGCAAACCTCCTGTCCCCACCTCCCAAGTACTGGGATACAGGTATGGACCACCATGCCCAAGCTTGTGTGTAATTCTATTACTGCCAACCTTCTCCACCCGAAGGGTCCACCCCTGTACCCGATTGCTGGTGTCAGTTCCTGAGATCGACATCTTGGTCCTGAATCCATTTCTACCTCTTAGATTGCTGCTAACCAATTAAACTCCACTGAAGGACCAGTGAAGGGCCAACTAATCTGGTTGGCTAGTTTTTACTGGGCAGATTTTACATAAGAAAAAACATGAAACCAGTACATCCCAGAGTGGAACATACAGACACAGCGTACAAATGTTTCAAAGTGGAAGCCGAGGCTACAGTGACAAAATGGAACCCTGTCCATTTCTATGTGACCTTGTAACTTCCATACAAAAGATTGTTTTGCCTTCTTACAGCCTCAACTTTCTCAGTAAAGATGTCAGGTTGCCTTTGAAGATCACAAGAATCTGTGTGGAAACAGACTTGTCAACACAGTTAGATGACCTGTCTTTAGGCTGGACAGGCTGGCAAGCAGAGGCCAGAGAGGAAGTCCATGTTGACTAAATAGCCATGAAGGATCCCAATTATTTCCAACAGTACCTGTATGCTCCCTCCAACCTGATGTAAAATTGGTTCATTTAGCCAAGAACCATTCAATAAAATATTGGTTAACATTTCAATTCTTTAAGAGGTCCTCTTATCAGCCTATGAAATAAACTTCACTGAGGAAAACTATGGCCCTGGAGCTTTCAGGCCATGTAAATTCTAAACTTTAATTTCAAAAAATGAAAAATTAGCCAGGTGTGGCGGTGCATACTTGTAATCCCAGCATTTGGGAGGCTGAGACAGGAGGATCTGGGTTCATGGACAGCCTCAGCTACTCAGTAAGACCCTGTTTCAAAAATAAAAAAGAAAAAGAAATAGGACTGGGAGTGTAGCTCAGAGGTAGAATATCCCTGGGTTCCATCCCCAGTACCACAAAAAAAAAAAGAAAAGAAAAATTCATGTCACATGCAGAAAGTGCTTGTTCTTGATGGTAAAAGGAAAAAAGTAAGAAAGCAACTTGCTGAATGACTCTGCCTGAACTTTTTGATTAAAGAAAAATGGCCAGACCAATTAAAGTCCCTTCTTTCCCCGTAATGCCAAACCGTCTGAAATCCAGAAGTTTGCCTGCATTCCTTCTAAAATTGCATTTTTAACCAAGGTCCCTGGGTACCTCTTTTCCTGAAGCTGTCTCACACCCCATCTGCCCCGCATGCCACAAGCATTTCTTCATCGCATAAAATGGGAGTTTATACTTCCACATGCTGGTGGTTCCACTCCACCCTGGTTACAGAAAACATATTTCCCTCTGCCTCATACTTGTATTTCCTAGCTCTGTTATGGAAGGACTTTTTTTTTTTTTTTTTAAACAGGGGCCAGGTTCACTCCAAAGTCACAGTCTATGATTAAACTACATTTTCACAAGCAGTACACCTTTAAATAGACCTCATTTCACAGAAATAATTCAATCAACTACAAGTTGGAAAATTTCCTGAGTAATCTAAGATTAGCTCTAAACTTTACCTATGAGTAATCAAGATTCTATCAGATTCAGAAAGAGCTACTAAATAAAGGACCTCAGGCTCTTACTACAAAGCAATTCTAATAAGGGCCAGTTAATCAATCTTCCATAGCACCTGGAAAAAGAAACACAAGTATGTTGGTTGTTGGGGAAATAAAGGGTCAAACAGAGCACAGCTCAGCAGCAAGAAATAGATACTGTTTTGGAATAAAACCTGGGAGGAGGCAACTGACCAGGAGAGAGAGAGTCTGTGAGTGTCAGAAGTCGGCCTCCTTACAGACTAGGGGTTTTTTTTTTGGGGGGGGGGGCGGGGTTAGGATAGGGAAAGCAAAGCAATGGTGTATTTCTCTGATTAGCAGATTTATGGGGCTGAGGGCAAGAGGATAGCTAGAGGCATTTTTCTTTACTTTCTCACTGTTCTTGGAGTCCTTTGTTCTCAGCCTCCTTCAGCCAGGCCTCACAGTACCTACGTTAGTTTTCTTTTCCTTTTCAAAACCACTTGGTTACAGATTCCTATAATCTAGGGCAGACATATTGCTATCTTGTTAAAAAAAAAAAATAGGAAGGGGTTAGAACAGCAGGGAGGGAATGAACACACTAGCTAGCAACCTGCTTGGGACCCTTAATAACCAGTTCACCACATGTGGCCGGCATCTTGACTGACTCCAAAGTACAACGGTTCTTGGACACTTGCTTGTGATTTTAAATCTTTACAAACATCTGCCATCCCTCCGTCTGCATATGTGGCCATCAGAGCCACCAGCACGAGCTGCTCACATGGAGAAGAGATGGGGTCAGCAGATGGCTCTTCAAGTGTATCTTTTGAAGGTTCACTTTCAATTAGCCCAGCTTTTTCAGGCTGCTAACTAGATGATAAGCAATTCAGAGAAGGAAAGGGGAATGTCTTCTTTGACAAAATGAAGACAAATGGTGTAGCTTACAAGTGAATCTAATTAATTATTTTGGATCTAATTAACTTTTCATCTAGCTTGAAAGTAGTTCGTTTATAGTACATCAAAAGACTAGGAATTCTTAACAATGAGATTAAAAATGATCTCTTCAAAACCAGATAATGTTATTTATAGCTTTCTTTCAGACATTAAAAAGCACTAATGAATATCATTCATGACAATTTTAACAATTACTATTTTCTAACCAATGACCAATTGAAATACTTGAACAATTTATCTAGAATCTAATTTACCAAATTCATCATGTTTTCCTCCCTGCACCTTTCTTATAAAGGTTACAGAACAGCTCCTATCATATATTCAGTCAAATAGTGAGCTCCAGGATCACCCTACAGTACACTGTACCATCAACTCATTTGTCCTTACCATAAAGTATCATAACATCTATCCCCATAGATTACAGTAGGGATTTTTAACTGAATGGCAATGGGCACGGTTTCAAAGAACCCATAAATATTTTAATGTACAAAATTTGGGGCTACTGTGCTTTCAACTAAGAAAAGACGTAGCCTTATTTACCAGCTTCTGGACAGAAGCAACTGATTACTCAAGAATGGACCTCAATTTTAAGAAAGCTAATCCCAGGAGCTGCCTGGCCATCCAAATACAAGTATCTGGTATGAGGTAGAAGGCTGAATTTTGGTTGTATTAAGACTCCCCTCTCATTGTGCTGCTTTGAGCAACATGCTAATGTTCCTGGCTTGTACCTCCTGTGTACTTCCTTTTTAACTAAACACAAAAGGGTATACAGACAGAAATAATCATGGACCTGGAATGTCTCTGAAAGAGCCCATAGGCTTTGTGACACTGAAAGGTGGTGAACCTTTTCAATGTAGGTCCTAGTGGGAAGTTTCAGGAAATTGGGGCTTGACATAGAGGAGACTATGCAATGCCAGTTGCTGTCTTTGATTTTTGCTTATTGGGCACCAAGAGATGAAGAACTTGCCCCACAACACTCTGCCATGATGTACGCCTCACCACGGGCCCAAAGCAGCAAGACCAAGTGGCCACAGACTGAAAACCCAAAAGTGAGCCAAAATAAACTCCCACTTTTTAACTTAGTTATCTCGGATATTTTGCTATGGTAACTAACATGAGACATTTTCAGAGTTTTAGAAAATGGTAGTACAGTGGGCGTAGTGGCGCACGCTTAAAATCCCAGCATTCAGGAGGCTGAGAATGGAGGATCATGGTTTGTGGACAGCCTCAGCTATTTAGTGAGGCTCTTTGCAACTCAGTGAGACCCTGTTTCAAAATAAAGACTAAAAAATAGGGCTGGGGGTGTACCTTGGAGGTAGAATACCTCTGGGTTCTATCCCCAGTACTGAAGAAAAAAAAAAAAAAAAAGAAAGAAAATGGTAGTACAAAGTACTTGTCTATGAGTTAATGAGAACCCATGTATTGAATTCTAGCTAACAAGGATACTGCTCTACTGTATTCAGTTAAGTTCCTTTACATAAGTCACCAGGATTTCTTTGTTCATTATTTGCTGTCAATTTTTGAGACACATGTGACTATCCTTGTTTACTCAGAAACTAGCACTTCTAATACTCTCAAAATGCCCAGCCCAGCCCTAAATATGAAAGTAAGAGACTCTCTGGAGATTAAGGAAAAAAACTTATAATTGCTTTGTCAATAGTGATAAAATAGTCAGAAAAAGTATATGGTCTTCAAACATACTTATGTTACTATAAACCAAAGATTCTCAACAGGATGACTTTATCACCTTGGTCATCCTAAGACATACAGCCTACTGTGTACAAGACTGACTCCTCAGAACAAGGAATATCTAGACCAAGATGCCAATAATGCTGAACTTAAAAATCCTGCTAAAAGGCAGGATTCTAATAAAAGAAATTAAAAAGAAATTCTAGCTTGGTACTTCTATAAAATATAAATCCCAACCTCATCCCCAAAGGGGGGGAAAATGACAAAAATTAGAAGATTCTAAAGTCACAGAAAGAAAGGAATAAAGGAAGGGTGGAAGGAAGGAAGGAAGGAAGGAAGGAAGGAAGGAAGGAAGGAAGGAAGGAAGGAAGGCGGAGCAAAGAAAAGGGGAGCAGGAGGAAAGACATTAGGGTGTGAGCAGAGGACTTGTGGCTATTTCCTCCCAGAACTCTCAATGGCAGGACAGTCTGAGGGAGATCCTGGCCAGAGCCCAGCAAGGTAGCATCTGACAGTACAGATGTGCTAATCCTTTTGTCCAAAATGCTATTATTCCCCTCCTCAACAAAAAATGCAGTCTCCCAACTCCAGGAATTTACACCTGAGACCCTGGGCTTGGTAAAAAAAAAAAAGTGCCTGCACAGGTTCCCACAGTCATCTACAAAGCACTTAACTGTGTTTTCAGATGTTTACTGTCTGTCTTCTTCCCTAGAATTTATGTCCAATGAGAAAAAAGATAACATCTGCCTGTTTCCATTTACACTGCCTACCCCAAGAAATGGCATGCACAGGGGATTACAAGCGTGAGCCACCATGCCCGGCTAAGATTTACTTTCTAAAAGGTAAAAAAATTAGATCAGTGAATTGCCTCTAAATATTTGTAATATCTGCAATAATGGGCTTTAATCTTGTAGTTCTACAACAAAATTTCCTTGCGTCACTATTATAACTAATATGAACCTTCCTAACTTCCTAAATGTAAACACTTGATTTTTATCACAATTCCTATCAATATTATCTTGCCTAAAATCTTCATGAAATTTTTTCTCCTAAGCCTTGTCTTATACTGGTATTTAATCAAATCAAAAGCTACAAAAGCATTAAGTACATAAAGTCTGGCATTGAATAACATCCATTAATCAAATATAAGACAACCTCATATGTGCATAATTAATAACTGTGTTTTCTCACTACATCAAAGACTATCGCCTTTCCACAAAATTTTAATCACTTTCCAACATATTCCCATCAACTTAATTATATCTGAACACAAATACAAAAAGTTAGAAAACTAAGGCAGTTTTAAAGCTTCCAAGTTACAACTTTATTAAGATTTGGTAACCCCAAAAAAATTCCAAGGAAATGAGCCACTCATGCAACTAATATAGAATTCATCTTTGGAAAATCTTATGAGAACTGATGTAATTATTTAGCTTTTGAATGATTAAAAGAGAGACTTAAAGCAATACTGCACAGACTTAACCAAACATCAAAGTTATCAAAGGCTTACCAGCACATCAGTCAACTACATTCAGATGGGTTCTAGGGTCCTGCATGTGATTAAATTAGCTGACCATGCAAAGGGACCACAGTAACGAAGCACAAGACGTGTAAAGTAAAAGCTTGACTTTTAGTTTAGCTTTGTTTTCTTAAGGCAACAAGATGGAAACCCACCTAAGTTTAGAGAATTCAGCCACTGGCTGAATTATATTCTCTTTCTACCTCCTGCCACTATGTAAGGGACTTAATCAAACCTCTTAGAACAAGGTAATATTCATAATCTCTCATAACATACTTAAACAAGTAAGTCACATGCTGGATGAAAGCAAAAAGTGCTTTGTCCCAGCATTCCATCTCTGACACTACATATTTCACAGATTTGTAGGAAGGACTGCTACCCTGCCTCCCAGGGGGGTATAGGTGGGATTTCAAAAGAATTTGCAATGGGTAGGCCTCTCTTTAAGCTAAGTAAATTAGATTCTTTGATGATAGTATATGTAAATTTAACCACAGAAGGGCAGGACTGTACTCAAAATCCATTTATTTTCCTCAATAATTATATTTAAGGTTTCAATAGCTTTTTGTGGTAATAGAGTTGAAAGTTTACTATAAGAGCTTTCATTTTTCCTTAAATTATTTTCAAGTTTTGAAACAGTATCCCCTTGCTAGAAAAAGTTAATTTATAACCTTCAGCATCATACCAGCTGTATTGTTTAGACAGTGAAATCATAGTATTTGTATATAAGTACACATATGTATGCCTGCATGCACGCACACAAACCTTTTTTGTTGTTGTGGTGGTGGTTATGGGGATTGACCCCCAAGTGCATTCTGCTTCTGAGCTACCCACTCAGCCTTATTTCATTCTTTATTTTGAAAAGGGTCTAAATTGCTGAGTTCCCAAGTACTGGGATTACAGACATGTACCACCATGCCCTGCCATTGCTTTTTATATTTTTGGCAATATTAGAGATTAAACCCATGACTTTGCATATATTAGGCAAGCACTCTGCCACTGAGCTACAACCTAGACCTTTTTAAATACTATTTTGGAACAGTCTTGCTAAATTGCTCAGGCTGGCCTCAAACTTGAGATCCTCCTGCCTCAGCTTCCCAAGTGGTTGAGATTACAGGTATATGCCACCATGCATAGCTACACATGATTTAAAATTATTTCTAGCTATTGGCAAACCTGATTTTGTATAAAGGTAACCATATTCTTGTTAGTTATAAATTCTTCTGGTGTGGTTCAGAAGTACATCATAGGCCGGGCGTGGTGGTGCACGCTTGTAATCCCTGCGCTTGGGAGGCTGAGACAGAAGGATCGCACAGGTTCGAAGCCAGCCTCAGCTACTGAGGTTCTCAGAAACTTACTGAGACCCTGTTTCCTAAAAGTATAAAATAGGTCTGGGAGTATAGCTCAGAGGTAGAAAAGCCCCTGGGTTCCACCCCCAGTACCACCAAAAAAAAAAAAAAAAGAAGTACCACATTAGAATCTGAGTCACATTTAACATTTTCTGCAAAGAAACAATAGCTCCTGCCTTGAATTCTACACTTAGGCCACAGGGAAGAATGAGGAGACTGTTTATGTCTGCCTGAGCCAGCTATGAAAACCTTTTCTGTTCATTCATTTCCATAAGATTTTTTTTACATTTTACCTATAATTTAGCACTCATAAAAGCCTGCTACCATTTTTAAAAAGTGGGCATTGTCTCTAGAATTACGAGTTTTCTAATCTTCAATGATAATAATAGTATTTTTATTTTCTTCTTGCTGAACCAGGGATGAAACCCAGAGACATTCTACCTCTGAACTATACACCTAGCTCTATTTTTTATTCTTTATTTTGAAACAGGGTCTCACTGAGTTACAAGGGACCTCACTAAGTAGCTGAGGCTGTCCGCAAACCACAATCCTCCTGTCTTGGCCTCCCAGATGCTGGGATTACAAGCGTGCACCACCACGCCCAGCTTTAATAGTATTTCTTTATCCAGACACTCATTGTATCTCAAATTAATTAAATAAAAATAAGCTTTATATCCCTTTTTGGAACAAGAAACTGTTATTTTAATTTTCAGCAAGTCGCGTTTTATTTCCTGCCCCCATGTGACAAAATGGGCCACATCAAATGAGGACACAGGGTCAGGGTTAGCAGTATTTCCAAATATAGACATAAGTACCACAGGAAAAGGGGTATGAGTTCTCAGGTTATAGGTTACTGGGCCATCGTCGATTTTCCATTAGTACCTATTAGGGTTGACAATGATAAACTATAAATTAAAAAATAATTATTTCACTTGTTGAATTCTGTTTTACTAGCTGAATGTGAACTATAATTTGTACTAAAAAAGCAAGAGTACAAGAGTCTCAAACAAAACAACTCATATGTATAAGCACCTTCTAGGATGTAAAAATAACTAGTTGCTACACCTTATAGGAAGAACCATAGATTTTTGAACTAGGAGGGAATTACCTTACCTACTGCCATCATTCTGGAGATATGGGAGTTAAGGGCAGAAAAGACTTAGGACTCCACCAACATAGCAAACATAGAGCTAGAACCCACAGCTCTGACTCCATAGCTTCATGGTGCCATTTAAAATTTACAGAGTATAACATGTATAGATAGGTACTAATACAATTTTCTCAGTCAAAGAAAGACATATATACTCGATACGACCAGTAATTTATACTAAAAGTTTGTAGGAGACAACAGTAGACAAAAAAAAAAAAAAAAAATCAATAGTGCTCTTAAGGATCTCAAAGTAAAGTTCATGAAACCATAAAGTATAAAAATAGGTTCAATTTTTATTTCCACTTTTAACTTTTAGAATAATGAGAAGTTCATTTCCTTGATTTGTCTTTCTCTGAAATAGGTACAACAAACTCTGTCATCAGAACAGTGGGAGCAGCTGAGACTAGAGTGTGTCACAGAGTTGTGCAGAGAATATACAACTTACTGTTCAGAGTCATAGTAGTCCATACGTTTCTTTTTCTTGTTGTAAGCTGCAACTCGAAAGGGAACTATTTCCAAGGTGATTAGGCCAGGGGCCATTGTCAGCACTTTAGCACCATGGGTTGGCTCATAAAGATCCTTCCCTGTTTCTGGATGAGGCATGCCAGCGGGGTCTCGTCCAACAATGTAAAAATTAGCTCCTGCAACCATCCGTGCTCTGCAATGCCACTGCACCTAGAAGAGGAATTGCATATTAAATAACTATACCTTTCGCCGGGCGTGGTGACACACCCTTGTAATCCCTGCGCTTGGGAGGCAAAGACAGGAGGATCACGCTGGTTCGAAGCCACCTCGCTGGCTTAAGAGACCCTATTTCCAAATAAAAATATAAAATAGATCTGGGAGTGTAGCCCAGAGGTAGAATGGGTTTCCAGGAACCCCAGTACCACCAAATATATATATATATATATATATATATATATATATATATATATATATATAATAACTATACCTTTACGACCAAATGCTGAGAGGTAGTAAATGGAAAATATATGCTTTTCCTATCATCATTATCTAAGAGCAAGAAATTGCAGCAAATTAAAACTTAGCACCTTGGGAAGCTAGAAACAAAAATGCCTCTTCTCAGCAGAACCCACCTCAAAACATAAATGTATAAGGATAAATATGCATATAATTCCTATATTATTATAAGAGGTTGTGAATGCATGTCTATGTGTATGATTTAACACAATTATATAATGCCATTTATAAAAGTCAAGATTCAATCTGAGGTGAGAAGTCAGGATAGTAGTTGACCCTTGGAGAAAAGCAATTGCAAGGGGCTTTGGAGACAATAGTAATGTGCTGTTTTTGATTCCAGACGAGGATAATCAGAGTATGCTCTGAAAGTTCATTTAGATATATGCATACTTAAAATTCAATTTTTATCTATAATATATTTTAACTGGTGGAAAAAAACTACTGAATGAAAATTACCTAATTCATATGATTAATTACATAAGCTGGTACTAAGGAAGTCATGTAACTAAGTGACTACTACCAAGATGCCAGGTAAGAACAAAACCAGGGGCTGGTTTTGAGATTATGAATCCAAAACTACCTTTGAAGCCTACACTTTCATACTAAGACCTTGTTTAAAAACAAAAATTTACTCTCACATCTCACATCATGGCATTTTGTTTTATTTTGTTTTAATTTTGTGGTACTGGGAGTGGAACCCAGGGGCTTTCTACCTCCAGGCTACACTCCCAGACCTATTTTATACTTTATTTAGAAACAGGGTCTCACTAAGTTGCTGAGAGCCTAAGTAGCTTCGAACTGAGGCTGGCTTGGAACCTGTGTGATCCTCCTGTCTCAGCCTCCCAAGCACGGGGATTACAAGCGTGCGCCACCACGTCCAGCACATCATGGCATTTTATAACTTAAAACAAGTAAAAGAGATCAACTCACTATAAAAATTTAAAGAAAAGCCGGGCATGGTGGTGCATGCTTGTAATCCCAGCTTTTGGGGGCTGAGACAGGACAATCGCAGGATAGCCTCCGCTATTATTTAGTGAGACCTTGTTCAACTCAGGGGAAACCCTGTTTCAAAATAAACATAGGGCTGGGAGTGTAACTCAGAGTTAGAATGCTCCTGGGTTCCATCCCTGGTACCGCAAAAAAAAAAAAAAAAAAAAAAAGAAAGAAAGAAAGAAAGAAAGAAAGAAAGAAAGAAAGAAAGAAAGAAAGAAAGAAAATTCCCCAAAGGGTAAGTGATTTATCTTATGTTTCAGACAAACTCAGGCCTAGCAATTTGGTCTTAGCTCTGTTTTAGTGTAAGTCTCCATTTACTAATTTATACAACCATTATTATTCTATATGAAAATCAGGTATAAATTATAACTACTATATCTGGATGACCAAAATATTTTATTATTTCATTTTCATTTTCCCTTCTTGACAGCTTCTCTTGTATCAGGTATATATGTATGCCATAGTTTAAAAGTACATAATAAAAGAGTAATCCCTTACTTGAGCTGAACTGCTCATGCTGAGAGGTTTCCATTGTTATTTTCAATGTTGTTAAGCTCTTTTTTGTGGTGGTATGTACACACCGTTTTTTGTCTTGATTGTTAACCTTCAATTATTAAATAATACACATTATTTTCACATTATTCATGTTTGTTACTGCAAAAGATGTTTGGCTGTTATTCTACTCTTCTTATTTCTCATTCCATTTATCTGAAATAGTGGTTTAGATATTTTTGGTAAAATCAGTTTTATAGATTAGTCAGTCACAAAAAATAAGAAATAGGATGCTTTCCCTAATATACAGACGCTAGGGAGAAATGCGTAACAGGAGGAACTCTAGATGAAGAAGGAGATCCTATAGAGAAGCAAATAAGGTGACTTAACTGAGGGAATTGGAAGGTGAAGAGGGAAACTCTCTAAAGCACATGATGTACTTAAACATATCAAAGTCAATCAGTAAGCCAAGCATGGGAAGGAGGGATGGGGAGGGAAAGGGGTGGTGGTTGGGTAAGAGTTAATTAGGTGATGTGCGCATATATGTATGTCTCCACTATCTTTTATCCCATTAAGATGTATGACTACAATGCACTAATAAAAAATTTAAAAAATTAAAAATGGGAATTATAATGGTATTTATCTCAGAACTTTAAAGAAACAAAATAAAACATATAAAGACTTGGAACAGTACCTGGTGCAAGCAAGTATAGAATAAATGTTAGCTATTATTATCAATTTATTCTCTTTGTACAAATGCTTATTTTTCCTAGAATAAGCTCTGCCTTGTTTAGTTGTTCAGTCCCTCTGTTTTTACGTGTGTTGTTCTATCCTCCTTCGTGAGTGCACAGCTTACAGACATTCCCACCCACCCCGGCAGTGGCCATGCGGCTGAGTTCTGGCCAAGGAATAGAGCCAAGGTGATATGTAGTGCTTCCAAATGTGGCCCATAAAAGGGCCCTTAGCACTACCCTGGTCCCTTTTCTCTATTTGCCAGCCGAGCAGAAGGAACTCAAGATCCAGTAACTACACCTTTCTCTACTACAGCACTGCTACTGCGTACATTAAGTTGTGATCATTCTACGTGAACAAGAGGGCAAAATATGATGCTAACAGATGCTTGTTACCCACACACAGGTATGATGCTATCTTCCTCTGCCCACTCTCAGATCCAGCTCTTTATGAAAATTCTAGTCATTCCCCTCTGTTCCTACCCAGAAGACATACAGAAAACTTCTACTAATTCAAGACTCAGAAATTTCATCTAGGGGGTCAGATTTTTATAATCAATCACTTTGCAACCCTATTTCAATGAAAATATATTTTCTGCCTCATGAAAATTAGAAGCTTCTTACACTAAGCTAAATTGAAATGGCAGTCTAACTTCTCTAAACTTAAGCAAACTTAATTTAATCATTACATATTTGCATCTATCATTCAAACACCAAAAGGTTGACTAAACTGAGAACAACTGACTGAACTTGAATATGTTAGAAAGCTCAGGTCATTTAATCCAAACTCCTTTGCCCTTTTAAAACAAGAGACGAGAGCCAGGCGTGGTGGCACATGCTTGTAATCCCCGTGCTTGGGAGGCGGAGACAAGAGGACCGTGCAGGTTCGATGGTAGCTGTGCTGGCTTAATAGACTCTTTTTCAAAATATAAAATAGGTCTGGGAGTGTAGCCTGGAAGTAGATGAGCTTCCCAGTACCACCAAACAAACAAACAAACAAACAACAACAACAACAAAAAAAAAAAACGAGAGAGGAGTCTGAAGTCCAGAAAAATAAAGCTACTGTAGTAGGCAGTGGCCAGTTCTGAGTCTTAGGAAATTACCAAAAATCAAATCACCAAATCATCAAATTTCTAGCAGTTACATGAGTAAATGAAATGGAAGCAGATCCAATAGGGAGTCAACATTCTTCTGCAGATGGCTAATTTCAATTTACTTTTTTGTCAATGGCTCTCCAATGAAAACTGCTTTTAAAATTGTACTAGATGTGAATAAAAAGGTTTATTGTTGGATCAACCTTTAATCTACTGAGAAATATACTTCAGAGAAAAAAATGCAAGACAACCTACGGTGACTTCTAGTAAGGAATATAGACTTGAGAGTCAGTCTACCCTAGATGATATGCAGCCTAGATGATGGTTACTAAAATCAGTAAATACTGCTTGCTTATCAATCCTGAAAACTTCATCAGGAGATACCATTTATCTAGTTATGCCCAGAAGCCAGCATGGTGTCCGGACTTTGGAATGCAACTGAGGAAGAAATACATGGTGATTTCTAAAGGTTCTCTATAAAGCCTTCCAAGAATCAGAAAATGTCTGGCCTGACAACAAATGACTTATTTTCTGCTTTAGTTATATGCAGTTAACAAATACCATTATTTTATTTCCTGACTGTAAAAGTAATTTAACTCAGATGTAGTAGACACTGCTGGCTGCCTATGCAACCAGTGATTTCTCATTGCACTGATCTCCCCCTTCCTGGATGGCAGAAACCCCCGCAGTCCCGAAAGGATGAAAGGGCCAGGTTTGGACCCTCAGCCTTCCTGGCCATACAGCATGAGCATCTGTGCAAATGAAGGGACCTCTGGGCAGGGTTGATGAAGGGTTCCAACAATCTTTTCCTCCCTAATTTTCAAATTTCCCTTAGTGGCTTTATTTTACTTTTTAAAAATATTTTTGCTTGAACATATAGCTCTGGACAACTGGGCTTGCTCTCACTTTCCCCTCTTTTCTTCTTCTTTAACCTCTTTTTTGCTACTGCTTCTGGTTCTTCCCATTTCTTAGAAGTCCACCATCATCCCTACTGCTTCTCTGAAAGAAATGTTCCCTCATCCTCCTCCACTGCCTGCTATGTGCCTACATATGGTTTTCTTTGGATTTATCCTTAGATTCATTATGCTTCTTAAATTAGTAGGTTGATGTTTTCCACTAGTATGTTTGCAAAACTTCTATGCCGCATATTTCATTCTCCACCCACACCACCCCCAGAACTCCAATTATACGTACATTAGATATCACAATGCTGCGGTACTGGGGATGGAACCCAGGGGCATTCTACCTCTTCCATCCCCTTCAGTTAAGTCGCCTTATTTGTTCCTCTGATTTCTCCTTCTTTGTCTAGAATTTCTCCTATGACCCTTTTTCTCCCTAGCTTCCACATATTAGGGAAAGCACCTGATTTTTTACTCTAGTCTGCTTTTAAAGGCATCCAGTAAATGTTTTCACATCAGATCTTTTAGCCCTTGCATTTGCATTTAATTTTTTAAATAGTTTCCATTTTTCAGATTTTTCTCCATTCATAAGACTATTTTCCTTTAGGAAGCTTTGATGCTCTTATTTGCTAATTTCTATACCAGTGTTGTCATCTCAAGGTATGTTTTTAGTGACAGCTTTTATTTTAGGTTATAAATCACATTTTACTGCTTCTTTGTTTCTGTATGCTGGACTCATGGATGGCTTAAGGAATCTGAATTATGTTGTTTTCCTTTAAAGTGTTAAAGCTTAATTGTAGCAGGCAGGTAGTTTAATGACACCTCTCCTTATCTTTTTTGAGGCCTGGCTTTAAGACTTGTTGCAGGTCCAATCTAGCCTTCTGTACGAATTACCAATCTATTGCTCTCACTTCAAATACACCCTTCAGTATCAACTCTAAGATAACAGATTGTACTCTTTAAGGACTTCCCCCTTTACAGTGATTTACATGATGTTAATCTTATCAGTTCAAGGCATTAGAAAAACACTGCAGGAGGAAGGGACCTTCTCTTCTTGCTCCTGCTGTGTCATCTGCTGGTACTGACTTGAGTGAAATGGGGGTGGGGGCACTCTGCTCCAGCACATGATGCATAGTGGATGTGAATAGTCTCTCATCAGCCTCACGACCCTAGTCTAAGCTTGGGATTACACTGCCACAGCCCTCCGAGGGTAGACACTGGGCCTCACCAGCAGTGGCTCTGGCCTCCTGCCACACACCTTGCTCCAGTTTGCACTCAAGTGCACCCCAGATGGCTGTTTCCTGTATCTGCCCCAACATACACTTCACACACCGTGCACTGCACTCCTGACATGCAGGCCAGCTCTGAGCAGAGTTCGCCAGCCTATGCCCCAGTGCTGTTTCCTGCTAGCTGGTATCTGTGAGCCAGTTCTAGTCCAGCAATCTACAGAATTTCTCAACAATCTGGTGGGCTAAACCCATCCTTTTTTCAATAACATTTGAAGTCCAGCCTGAGGGAAGAGTTCCTTTTCCCAGCTTATCCTTCCCTCCTTTGGTAATCTCCCTCATGCCCAGGGCATACTTCATATGGATATGGTTAAAATCTTATTAAAGTTTAATAAGTCACCCTCCATACAAATTCTGTGTGGTTCCCACTTCCTGACTGGACCAGAATGATACACCCTTTCTCTAGGGCATGGTCCTTACTCCTCAGGTATGTTTCTCTGGCGTCTTGCTTAATGCCTGGGATTCAACAAGGTCTCTCCCCTCTAGCTGGAATGGAATGTCATCTTCCAACTCTGTAACTGGTAGTGTCTCCATTCCACTCTCAAACTTACTGCACTACTCTCTCTCAGCCCTTGCAGGGTCCTGCCCTGCACAAAGGCAGTCCAAGGAGTGATGGGCAACACTCTCCAAGTCTCGTGCTCGTGCTCCTGCTGTGTCCCCCACACTCTGGTAAGAACTCAGCGTGTCTCAGCGGCTCAGCAGCCCCCACTTCCAATCTCTACTTCCCATGATCAGCAGGACCACTTTGCTTTTTATTTGGGTTCCAGCCACCTATGCTGAGGTCAGAAATTGTCTCCAGGCAGAGAAGCACTGTGTGCTTTCCATTTCACAGGATTGTATTCCATTCCATTTCCCAATGTTATTAAGCAGGTATTTCACTACTGAATTTTATAGTTGTTGGGGGCAAGCCCAATATAGGAGGACGAGCTCAGAATCAGTTACTCCATCATGACCACAGCACAGGTCTAAATATATTTTTGAAAGAGGAATCAACAGCATTTTCTCCAGGCAGCAGGCATAGGGTAGGGGAAAAAAGAGAAATCAGTGATAAGTCCAAGATTTGGGGGAGGGGGGTAACTGGGGATGGAACCCAGGGGCTTTCTACCTCTGGGCTACACTCCCAGACCTATTTTATATTTTATTTAGAAACAGGGTCTCACTAAGTTGCTAAGAGCCTCTAAGTAACTGAGGCTGGCTTTGAACCTGTGTGATCCTCCTGTCTTAGCCTCCCAAGTACTGGGATTATAATCATGCACCAGCACACCCGGATAAGTCCAAGATTTTTGAAAGAACTGAAATCAACTGAAATGGAAGGCTAAAGATAAAGCAGATTTGATATAAGAAAAATGAGTCCATTAATATTTTAGATATATTAGGTATAAGCAATTTGGTGGGCATCTAAGGTGGCAGGATACACAAGTTTGGAATATAGAAAGAAATGCGAATTAGAGGTATTTGATATTTGAGCCCCATCAGCACCAAGAGAAGAATCATCCTACTGAGATGTTGGACATTAAGAGGTCTGATTATTTCTTTAAGAAGAACAGATGGACTAAACCATGTAATTTTAAGAGTATAAAACTGTGTCATGTATGTGAAAATGAACAAACTACAGCTACATGCTCAAAACATATGGAAGAATCTCTTTAACATAAGTGCACCTATAAGCACAACATAAGTAATGAAAGCAGGTCCTACAAGACAACAGAATATTATACCTTTTTAATAAAACTAGTAAAGCTAAGAAATATATCTTTTAAGCATATGTATATATGATCAAGCTCTGAGTATACACAGTGGAAAAAACCCACAAAATTCAAGACCATAATTATTTATTATGACAGAAAATGGGATTGTTAGAGGTACATTTCTCAGGCCAAGGGCGATTTATAGTTGTTTATTCAATAGCTCTTTGTTTGTTTTAGTTCTGTGGATTAAACCCAAAGGCATTCTACCGCGGAGCTACACTCTAACCATATTTTATTCTTATTTTATAACAGGGCCTCACTAGGTTGGTGAGTGTCTCACTACTTGCTGACGTTGTTCTCAAATCTGTGATCCTCCTGTCTCAGCCTTCCTAGTACTGGAATTATAAGTGTGTGCCACCACATGCCTGGCAACAGTTTCTATAAATAAGAAATATATATTTACATAATTAAAATTAAAAAGAGCAATCAATTCACAGGCAAATGATAATAGAGTACTATGTACTAAAGATTATGATTAATCTCATTCTTTGCATCTGAGGTCCATGCAAGTTCTTTCAGAAAGCTGTATTAATGTATATTCCCACTGTTTTATTTATTCAATTTAATACAAAAGTAGCAGAAAAATTATTAAGGTTCACATTTCATAGCAAAGATTTTGGGTAAGGGATTATGAACCTGTCTTATTCTACTCAAGACCTGTGAATAAAAAGAGTAGAAGACAGAATTATCAAAGACTTTAAGAGGTTCAAAGCCACAACCAAACCCTGCAAGTGATATGGGTTATGTAATTAGGCTCAGACCTCAAGAAGTAATATACCTGTAGGTTGTGGAAATTCTTTGAAGTATTTATAGGCAAGAACTGATTTACCAACTTAACAGATACCCTACTTACTACTCCAGATATTGATGTAAAACATGGACTAATTAAATAAATACACTGGTATCCACGTGGCAATATGTTCCTACTGTCCCCTTTTAAGGGCATCTGCTCAAAGAGAATCAGTTTCTACCAAGGAGTCATTTAAAAATGCATAACTTTCATGACAAAACAAAGTACCTACCTGAAGCAATGCATCTGTCCCCAAAATTCAACTGAGAATCCTCATTAAAACCTCACAAACCTAGCAAGATCCTGTTTCAAAATAAAAAATAAAAAGAGGGCTAGGGGCACAAGCCTGAAGGTAGAATGCCCCTGAGTTCAATCCCCAATATTATATATTAAAAAAAAACCTTCATAAACCCAGGATATAGCTGCTAGGTGCACAGATTCACATTCACAAATACATCATACTTTTAGCACTTTTCATTTAACAGGTCTTAGTATTATTTGTGCCCTAGAAACATAGACATAGATTTAATATTTAGTGAGATGAGACAAAATGAATTTCCTATGCTGTCACTTACTTCCTCATACACATAAAAAGTGTACATGTATAACACAATTTTAGCATTAGAAAGCTAATTCCTCTCACACACCCCATGTCCATTCCTAAAGGGAATTTAGGAATCAAGACACTAAATCTTTATAGACTGAAAAATCAGGAACATCCTGTTGATACCAAACAATCTTAACAGCTGTTCATTGTTCTGAAATGCATTTGTGCTAAGGAAACAAATCTGGTACCAATGCCTTCTAAACGACCTACGGAAACGATTAAAGGAAGAATCATTGTTTTTATTTTATTAGTATTAGTTGGCAAATAAGCATTATTGGCAGACTTTTTCCTGATGTCACTGGAAAAGCTACAAAAACAAGGGTGTATGTTTTTGTTTAATTACAAGAAAAGTCTTCACTTCAAGGCTGCAAATGAGCCAAATAAGGCAAGAGCACAACTGCGACACGGAATAGAGAGAAACGGACAGTGCTCACAAGCCATTCAAACTAACAGCTTAAATCCCACCAGGTCACAAGCCTTAAACACTGAATGATTTAAATAAATGAAGATGTTTACTAGAACTTCTAAACTTTTATTTCTTAGAAGTTCGAAGATTAAAAGCTGCCTTTGCTCAGGTACCAGATCTGGGGCTTCTGACAAGAACCATACATCCTTAGCTCATAATTTACATTTCAGGAAGAGATCTACAGGCAGATACTGTGCCTTCATGCTCTTCCTAGAATGCCAGGGATGGTGGAATAGACACCCAGAGCACCCAAGCTCCTTGCCTTCTCTCTGGCTGCCAAGGACACGGCTACCTTGACACTTTGGGCAGCAATGAAATGAGCCTGGGTAGAAAGAATGCCCCAGCCCTGGAGGTAGGCAGGCCTGAGCTCCATTCCAACTCTACTCCTGGGTTTTGAGGCTGACAAAGATTCTCCCCTAACCTAACTCTGATCAGGCCACCCCAGGTACTCTAGCCTGGGCAAGAGTCCTTTGCTGTCAGGCCTGCACTGCCCAGGGGTAGCACAAGTACTCTTAAGAATGTTTAGTGAGAAGTCTCCCTCCATGTCTGATCATCCCACCCCACCTACTCAAATTCCTTGTCCTCACCCCCACACCCATCCCTGAGTGACAAGGGTTCACCTGGCTGTCTTTAGCAAGAATCCTGCCAGGCCTGTTTGATTACAGTTGTGAACTTCTGATGTTTTTTCTTCATAATTTTCTGTCCACTAAACCTCCACCCTGCTCCTGAGCTATAAATCCCCACTGTGTGCTGTATTCAGACTGGAGCCCAGGTCTATCTACAATAAAATCTCTTTTCCTCTGTTGCAGTAAGTCCTGAATAAAATCTGGTTTTACTGCTCTACTACTGCTCTACTATCCAGCTCTGGTTTTCTTCGATAAACCAGTTAGGTTACTTAGTCTCTCTGAGTTTCAATAACATCACTGGTAAAATGGCAATAATAATATGTATCTCACCAAGCATCAATTCAGGGTGTGGCACATGTGCAAATAATCAATTATTTTTCCTTTTCTTTATACTAATAGCTTCATATATTACTAAACACCATAGAAAATTCTAAATCCGATCTCAGACACATGCTCTGAAATGAAGCCTGTTAGGAGGTAGGTCATCCCAAGCTCAGGAACATTCAAAACTCTAGAACTGTACACAATTTTATGAAACAGCATAGGATACAGATACCTCCCTTATGTGGGACAGAAGGGATGCTGCAAACTTACAATACGTTACTATTTTTTTATTTTTTTATTTTTTATTTTTTTGGTGGTACTGGGGTTCCTGGAAGCCCTTCTACCTCCGGGCTACACTCCCAGACCTATTTTATATTTTTGAAACAGGGTATCTTACGCCAGCACGGCTGGCTTCGAACCTGCGCGATCCTCCTGTCTCCGCCTCCCAAGCGCGGGGATTACAAGCGTGCGCCACCACGCCCGGCCTACTATTTATTATTTATAAGGCAGCCAATACTACTGTCATGAGCCAGGCAATGTGGTGATTTACATTTATCCGACTGATTCCCTACACAACAACTAACATAGGCAAGTATTACTAATAACACGAGCAATTATCAAATGATAAACTAAGAACAGATTACACAAATATCTTAAACCACCACTCTAGGCCATGATAAAGGTCAGAAAACCATTCTACTACCCCTAAGGAATGCTAGCCAGAGACATCTTATCTAATTATGGAACTCCTATATGAATTTATTTCTAGTCTGTTTCTTAAAACAGTATGTGACTACATATTTTTAATATCTTTTGGTTAAGTATAACATTGAAAACTCCGCAAAATCATAATAGATGGCCTGGGGCCAGACTGCTTAGGCTCAAGTTCTATCTCCATTATTGACTACAATGTGATCTCGAGCAAGTTTTGTGACTTCTCTATGTCATTTTCCTCACCTGTAAATTATGAATAATAATCGTGCCTGCCCTCTCAGTATTATTAAAAGGATTTAGTTATTATATGTAAAGCACTTAAAGTTGCCTCCTGTTACTGTCAAATATAGAATGTCCCTGAAGAGCTCGGGGCTGATACAGTTAGGTCATGAGGGTTGTAATCTCATCAGTGGTAACTGAGGGTGTTAGCCTACGCAGGTGGGGTGGGGTTGGAAAAGGTGGGTCCCTGAGGTGTGGCCTTCAGGACTGTGCTGTGTCTTTGAACCTTCTTGCTAGCTTGCTCTCGCTCTGATTCTGGCCTCCATGATGTGAGGGGCAACACCTGTGTGCTCTCCCTCCCTCTGCTCCCTGCCGTGGCGCCCTGAGATCAACCTGCATGGGGCTGAACCCAAAATCTCCAGGAAACTGTGAGCAAATAAACCTTCTTTTCTCTAAGCTGTGTGGTCATGTTTTTACTCTAGCAGTAAGAATGTTGACTGAGAGACTTGGCAAACTGCTCAATAAAAATGGACTATTATGCCAGGCATGGTGGCGCACGCTTGTAATCCCCGTGCTTGGGAGGCGGAGATAGGAGGATCGCGCAGGTTCATAGCCAGTCTCGCTGGCTTAAGAGATCCTGTTTCCAAATAAAAATATAAAAGTGGGTCTGGGAGTGTAGCCTGGAGGTAGAAGGTAGAAGGGCTTCCAGGAACCCCAGTACCACCAAAAAAAAAAAAAAGACTATTCTATTCTGTGTCATATTCATTGTCTGTAACTATAACTCATTTGCTATAAGTCTATATCTTCTCATTAGTGAAACTGGTCCAAAAGAGGTTTTTTTGGGGGGAGAAATAGCACAAGGGATTGAGCTCAGGAGCATTCTACCTCTGAGCTATACCCCCAGCCCTTTTTATTTCTTATTTTGAAACAGGGTCTTGATAAGGTCCTAGAGTTAGCCTCAGACCTGGGATCCTTCTGTCCCAGCCTTCCAAGTACTGGGATTATAGGTGTGTTCCACCACACCTAGCTCAAAAGAAGATTTTTTGAGGCTGATAAAAAATAGTGAAAGTATTGCAAAGTGCTTGGTTAAATAGTTGGGACTAAAGGCCCAAGTAGCTAAAATAAAGCAGAGAATCAAGCAATGGTAAGGATACACACCACTGACAGGAGTGTCGACACAAACACACTAGAAGATAGATTAGAAACATCTCCTAATGCTGAACAAATGCACATCCCATGATCCAGCAATTTAACTCCTAGCTATAACCTACAAACATCCTCAAAAAGGGCTGGGCTAAAATCTTCATGCCAGCACCATTGTTCATAACAAACACCTAGAAACTGCCCAAACACCCCACAACAGTAAAGGTAAAATCACACAACAGAATACTACACAGTACTGAGAACAAAAAAAACCTACCACTAACTACAAATAGGAGGGGCAAGTTACAGAAGAGACCAAACACAAAAGAGGGCACTCTGTACAGCTGTGCTGTGGCTCAGGGCCCGGCCTCTCGGGACAGGAAGATTAGTCCCAGATCCCAGCAGTGCTGCCAGAAGACAGCCAGCAGCGGTGCCCCTTTAGAGATGGCCCCTGGAGGGCAGAGCAGCACCCATAGCTGTGCCCATTCCTTAGGCAGCCAATGCTTGACCAACATGGACTCTAGTGCCTACTTCTCAACATGGACTAAAGGCCACTTCTGAGTGGCCTATCCAGAACTCCCCTTGGGGTAAACTAAGGCCTCTACTTCTCCCTCTGCCCAATCTTGTCCCTTTCTTTTTCTTCCCATCCCAAGATGGAAGTATGGATCCCAAGAGCTCTCCTTAATAAATGTGAATCCAGCTGGGTATGGTGGTGCATACCTGTGATCCCAGACTTGGGAGGATTACAGGAAGGATCACAGGTTCAAAGTCAGTATGGGCAACATAGCAAGACTCTGTTTCAAAATTTAAAAAAATAAAAATTTAAAGGGCTCAGAGTATACCTTGGTGATAGTTTAAAGTCCCTAGGTTCAATCCCCAGTGACCCCCTTAAATTAAAACAAACAAAAAAAAAAATGTGAATCTTAATATCACTCTCTGAGTCTGCTTCCCAGGGTACACAGGTATTCACTTCGATGATTTTAGACTCGGCATAGCATCTACTGGGGAGGGCAGGTATGAATCAAAGAGAACAGAAAGGAGACCTTCTAGGAGCTGATTTAAGTCTTTTTGCTTTTAATAAATATAGGTGCTATTTGCATTCTTATATTCAAATAGGAGAACTTTTAATTTAGTTCATTCAATTTGACTGTACACTTAGGAAATGTGTACTTTTTCCTATGTATACTTCAATGAGTAGTTAAAACAAAATAAGACAAATTAGAAAATGACTGGAATAGGAGAGAACTTTAAAGATACTTAGTTCTTCTTGTGCTTCCTTTAAATATCCACTTAATGTACCCTTAAGCATACTTTAGAGAAGTCTAAGACTAAACTGAAATTACAAACCAGCTATACAGACCAGGCCAGGCCATGCCTGGCCTCCTTGACAACAGCCCCGTACTGCGCAGTGATCAGTCCAGTCAAGAGGCCAGGGCAGGTCCTGTTACACCCAGCACACTGACAGGGTGCACACTGCTACCCCAAAATATGGCACTGTAGCACCTAAAAGAAAGGAAATGGGAAGCCACCATGCCTCCCTCACCCTCCGCCCCGCCTCCCCTGAACCAAGCTGTAAAGCCCCACTGGCTCTTCCCTGAAGCAGGTTATAAGACCCTCACATTCCCAAGTGCCTCTCTGGAGCCAGAGGAAAGGACAGTCTGAAGAAGCCTGGACACTGGCCTGCCTACACCCAGGGCTTCACTGACAGATCCTTCTCCTTAGTTCAATCAACTCCTGCAGACTGTCGGCTAGCTCTTCACCTAAACATAAAATGCATGCTTCTTTAGGTCTTCATTTCTGAAGGCTCCCTGTAAAACATGTACTAAATGCAGCCATACACTGTTCTACTGTCGGTCTGCCTTTTTCATAGGTGTCTCAACCTCTTCAACAACAAGTGAAGAAAGACATCTCTTCCTTACAAAAACAGCCACTCAGCTTTGCCTACAAGGAGGGAGCCATGTGCCCTTAGGTACCTTCCCTCAGACTCTTGTTCAGAAACACACCCAGCTCTAAAGTCAGAAAATAAGACTCCAGTTTAGACAAGGGAACACACCTGACCATTTATGGTATTCTCTCAGGAAAAGACTTTTGGTATACGACCTCTGGCGATTATTTAACTATCCCCCCATTCTCACATTCTAAAAATCAGTTTTTAGTTTACTTATTTGATCTCTTCTAATTTTAGATAAGTGGTAATTAATAAAAGACAAAATAGGTCCTAAATAGTTGAATAAATTCCTCACCTTCCTAGCTAGTACTTAATGGGATTACTGATCATAAAAGCATTCCTGACCCTAACTAAATATTTGGGTCATTTCCCCAGTTTAAAAAAAAAAAAAATCCCCACACTGCTGGGTAGAGTGGTGAATACTTGTAAGCACAGTACTTGGGAGGCTGAGACAGGAGCATTGCAGTTTCATGGCCAGGCTCAGCAACTTAGCAAAACCCTTCACAATTTAGTTTCAAAATAAGGCTGGGTGCGTGTAGCTTAGAGGTAGGATGCCCCTGGGTTCAGTCCCTAATACACACACACACACACACACACACACACACACACACACTCTCTCTCTCTCTCTCTCTCTCTCTCTCTCTCTCTCTCTCTTGCTCCCTCCCCCTCTCCCTTTCTCCTCTCTCCCTCTTCCTCCCCTTTCCTCTTCCTTTCCCTCTCTCTCTTCCCGTAATTCAGGAAACTCTCAGACCACAAATCTCCCTCACAATGATGATGATGATGATGATGATGATGATGATGATGACAATGGTACCAACACCAAAAGATAGGTTGGGAAAATTAATGAAAGAAAATGGTTACTTTATTTCTGAAATAATAAGTTCCTCTTTGAGAAGCAAGGACTAAAGTCGTAGTGTTTTCTAGTAGATATAAAGGGCCATCACTGGACAATTCTCATGAACCCATTACACTAACAGGAAGGAATATGAGGAACCTGACATGGAAGTTTCATTTAATTATTTCAGCTGGACCTAAAAGAAGAGTCAAATACATTTTAATCTTTTAGCTTATTGTTTTTGTTTGTCTGTTTTTCTTGGGCAAAGAGGTAATGTTATAGCCGGGCGTGGTGGTGCACGCTTGTAATCCCCGCGCTTGGGAGGTGGAGACAGGAGGATCGCGCAGGTTCAAAGCCAGCCGTGCTGGCTTAAGAGACCGTGTTTCCAAAAATAAAAATAGGTCTGGGAGTGTAGCCCGGAGGTAGAAGGGCCAGTACCACTACAAAAAAAAAAGAGGTAATGTTATATACAGCCCCATAACTAAGTTTCAATAAAAAATTTTAGGCTCGATCCCAAGGATTAGTCAAATGCCTCTGGATTCCCTTTAAAGTTTTTTTTGGAGGAAGATATCACTGTGTTTATGTGACTAAATTACTTAGGTTTTTTTTTTTAAGTGTTTGCCCCTCAGAAAAATTAAAGTGAATTCTTCCCCCTCTAAGGTAGGGATGAGAAAGAATACAATAACAATGCGCATTCCATTCTTTATCTTGAAAATTCAAACAGACTGGCAATTTCCCACTCACTGATCTTGAGGTCACTCACTGATTTACTTATTCATACAGCAAATGTTTTCCAAAAGCCTACTCTGCCTTGAGCTACAAATTAATAAAGTCTTCTTCTTCACATATGGGTATGAACACTGCTTTTGACCAAGAAATGGAATTCCATAACGGTCTCTCCATATCAAGAAGCAATTTCACTTTCTGGCTCAATTATGCTCTAATCCTTCACAAAAGAACAGATGAAGAACCTCTCCTGAATCTTCTTCTAAGATATTGAATTCATTTTGCATCAGGAGATGAGCCTTTGGCACCAGGAATAGAATGCCACAGTTTAGAAACAGAATGTCTCCAAAAGGCCTGTGTGTTGGAGACCTGGCCTCCGGCTTGTCGTACTAGGATATGGTGGAACCTTTAATAAGTAAAGCCTAGTGGGAGGCCTTAGGTCACTGAGGTCATGCCCTTGAAGGGGACTATGGGACCCTGGCACCTCCTCTTTCTCTTTCACTTCCCAGCTGTATATGAATGGCTCTGCTCCACATGTACTTCCTCTATGATGAGCTGCCTCACCACAAGCCCAAAAGCAACAGGGCCAACTAATCATGGACTGAAACGTCCAACACTGTGAACCAAGATGAGCCTCACTTTTTAGAAGCTGATTGTCTCCAGTATTTCTTACAGTGACAGAAAGCTGACTAACATGTACCATGTTCTTCTTCCCATTGAAATCCTTTAAGCTCTAACAAAACTTAGAAGAAGTAAAAATCAAACCAAATCTGTCCCTTGGGATAAGTGACCCAAGACTTTATTAAAAGACTAAGATAAGTGTTGCCAGAGCTGTGTCTGTAACACAGCCAGAGATTACAGGGGGCCTGTGTCACACCTTCCCAGCTGCACCTAGCCTTCTGTCTGCAGGAAATGGTTCCTCCCCCACAGCTAGACCAGAGAGCCACAAAAAGAGCAACATAAACCCTCCCACCTTCCCTTTCCCAAAGAGGCTCCTCTTGAGTTTACAGGTAGGAAACTTCCCTGTCAGCAGAAGACTGCTCAGGCATGCTGAATGCTTGGAACAGAACTACCCATCAGAGAAACACCAGCTGCTCAGCTGGTAACACTACTTGCTAAGAGTGGCTTCAGCACTGCTACAGCGGGATCTTAAAAGCAGCCTACCTCGGTTGGCCCAGCATACATCATGGGAGAGGGGAAGATGGCCACCACTGTGGTCTCGGGATTCAGGACACCTTCTTCCAGCACCGCAGCATGCTGCTTCATACGCCACATCAAAGGAACATCGTCATCCTTTGTCCAGCCACCGAGGGGGTGAAGGAGGAGGACAGGGCGCCGGTAGCCCCTCTCCAGAAGCTGCTTATGGGTGTCCTGCATTAACAAAGCATGCCCATTGTGCACTGGGTTTCGTAACTGAAATGCAAAGACAGCATCTGCAAAGAGAAATTTCCAGAGTTAAGAATTTCTAACATTACCTTCTATAGAATAAGCAATTATAGAAGCTTGATGCTTAGGATTAAGAAAACATATACATACTCATAAATCAGAAATGGGTGCAAAGATGTATCACTTTGAGCATTTACTCCAGGGCAACCTGACATATACTTTTAGTATGCAATATTAAATAAATCTTACATGCATAAGAATAGGTAACATAAGAGTCATGGATTTATAACAATCCCTTCATTCAATGGGAAACTAGTATAATCATCAGATTTTCTTTCTGGTCTTAACATTCAGTTCAACTAATTGTAACAGATAAAATTCTGGCTTGCTCTTTAATTATCCACTAGATCAATTCCTCCACAGAACTTATATCACTGTTTCATTAAAAGGGGGCAGAAAGGTAAAGATATTTATAGTTTCAAATTTTTGCTTATTATCCAAATACATTCATTTATGTTGAATACTTTGCTTGACTAGAACCGTACTTTGTTCTGTGCTCCATGGTGGAGATTTAGAATTAACTTAGCATCATCAATATTCCTTACAAGGGCCATTGCTACACTCATACAATGAAACTGCAGGATTAACTGAACAGGTTAACTCTTTCCTGCTTACAACTCTGGCTCCATTCCCATGTGGTGCTTGCTATTGGGAGACATCACATAGAAGCCATGGTTCTTTGGGGTATGGAGTGATTGCATATATCAGAGATAGTCCACATAGAGGATCTCTGTATTGATCGTCCTCACAATACCTGGCACATCATCAAGCCACATTGACTCACGCGTGACTCAGAGAAAGGAGCAGCCTCCCTCTCCAAATAGTTTCTAAACCCAGTAGTGAACATCTTCAAACTATTTTCAGTCCCTATCAACATGACAAAAGCACAAGAGAAAGGCACGTGACTGGGATGTTTTTTGTTTCTCTTTTACCACATCCTGTAATATCCAAGATGTATAGCATTATCATTATTCTCAGTCCTCCAGTCACCTTTTATACATGAATGGGGCTGGTACTGACCCAGAAAACAGCTAATATGACTATTAGATACAAAGCATAATTAAGTCTTGGTTAAAAAAAAAAATTTGGGAACTTAAAATTATTCTGCTTTGGAATGGAAGAGAGCTACAGATCTGAACATTTTTCTGTTCTTCTGAATTCACTTCAGATTTTGTTTTACATATAAACATGACAGACCCTAAGACATTTCTGACCATTCAGTAGCACTCCAGGATCCCTTCCCCTAGATCAAGAAGCAGTTTATTTCCTAATTCTATATCACAGTCTTCCAAAAAGGAATGGATAAAGACTGCCTCCTGACACAGAAGCACAAATATTTCTTAGAAAATGACTACCAAAATTCAATCTGCCACTCTGGTTCTAACCTACATAAATGTCATCTCTGAGTTGAGTTTCCTGGACTCTCTCTTCCCTCACTTTATGCCAACCCTTCTGCATAAAATTACTTTGACTCATGAAGTCACATTTAGTATAAAAGAAATATATGGATTAGCTTTACATCAATGTTGTTATGCAGAGTTTAGTAAATTTTATGCAGTTGGGTAGAAAACTACTTACTTTTAGGAAATACTAAGGGGTAATGAAGCATCTTGTCTGCTACTCTCAAAAAGTGAAAAAGAAAAAAGTATAATTTTAATAATGGTGGAATCTAGGTGACATATAGGAGTTCTTGGTACTGTTCTTCTAATTTTTCTATAAAAGTTAAAAAACAAGTGAAAACTAAGGAGACATCAACCAATGATAATGAGTGGATCTAATTTAGATCCTGAATCAACAAATAAACTATACAAAAAGAAGAAAAATAGAAAGGAAAGAACAGTGACTAAAATTATTAGAAATCTGAATACAGACTGAATATTTAATAATATTAAGAAAATTATTATTATTTAGGTATAATACTAGCATCATATTTGTATTTTTTTATAGTTTCAAATTTTACCTTTGAGATATATATAGCTGGGCGTGGTGGCGCACGCTTGTAATCCCTGCGCTTGGGAGGCGGAGACAGGAGGATCGCGCAGGTTCGAAGCCAGCCGCGCTGGCTTAAGAGACCCTGTTTCCCGGTGCTGGGGCCAGCGAGGCCGGCATCGGAGCCTGCCTTGAGGCAAGGCCGGTACTGGGGCCTCTAGGCCAGGATAAGAGCCTGCCGAGGGGTTAGGCCGGTGCTGGGGCCAGCGAGGCCGGCATCGGAGCCTGCCGTGAGGCAAGGCCGGTACTGGGGCCTCCAAGGCCAGGATAAGAGCTTGCCGAGGGGTTAGGCGGGTGCTGGGGCCAACGAGGCCGGCAGCGGAGCCTGCCGTGAGGCATGACCAGTGCTGGGGCCTCCGAGGCCGGGATCGGAGCATGCCGAGGGGTTAGGCCGGTGCTGGGGCCAGCGAGGCCGGCATCGGAGCCTGCCGTGAGGCAAGGCCGGTACTGGGGCCTCCGAGGCCAGGATAAGAGCCTGCCGAGGGGTTAGGCCGGTGCTGGGGCCAGCGAGGCCGGCATCGGAGCCTGCCTTGAGGCATGACCAGTGCTGGGGCCTCCGAGGCCGGGATCGGAGCCTGCCGAGGGGTTAGGCCGGTGCTGGGGCCAGCGAGGCCGGCATCGGAGCCTGCCTTGAGGCAAGGCCGGTACTGGGGCCTCTGAGGCCAGGATAAGAGCCTGTCAAGGGGTTAGGCCGGTGCTGGGGCCAGTGAGGCCGGCATCGGAGCCTGCCGTGAGGCATTACCAGTGTTGGGGCCTCCGAGGCCGGGACTGGAATCCTGCCAAGGGGTTAGACCGGTGCAGGGGCCAATGGCCAGCATCGGAGCCTGGCGTGAGGCAAGTTCACTCCTGTGGCCTCCAAGGTCGGGACCAAAGCCAGCTTAGGGGTTTGACCGGTTCAGGGGCCAGCGAGACCAGAACTGGGTCCTCCCATGAGGCAAGGCCGCTGCTTGAGCCAGCGAGGTCTGGATCAGTCCACTGAGTAGCCAGGCCACTACTGGGACCATCAAGAGTGGGATTGGTACTTGCAACGCAGCATGCACAGAGAAATATCGCAGAAAATATAAATCAGACGCTTCTCTTAATCAGCAATAACTAGGAGGAAAAGGGCAACAGGAAGAGGTTGAGCTATAGAAAGGGCCCGATAGTGAAGCAACTAAAGTGACCAATCAGAGGGTATGTAATACTGGAGGACGGAGCCTCTTTAAAACGCAGGAGGTACATAAACAAATGTATCAAAGTAAATCACCAAAGAAGTGTGGGATGGAGGGAGGGGGAGGGAATGGGATGGGGGCTGGAGGAGGGCTAATTGGATGATGTGTGCTTGTATATCCTCTCAAGTCTTGTACTCCAATGTGATTGATATATGACTACAATGCACCAATTTAAAAAATAAATTAATTTAAAAAAAATTAAAAAAAAAGAAAGGAAAAAAAAAAAGAGAGACCCTGTTTCCAAGTAAAAAATAAATAAAATAGGTCTGGGAGTGTAGCCCGGAGGTAGAAGGGTTCCATCCCCAGTACCACCAAATAAAAAAAATTAAAAAGATATAAATAAAGCCGGGCATGGTGGCGCATGCTTGTAATCCCAGCATTCGGGAGGCTGACACCAGAGGATCGCGGTTCGTGGACAGTCTCAGCTACCTAGTGAGGCCCTTTGAAACTCAGTGAGACCCTGTCTCAAAATAAAGAATAAAAAATAGGGCTGGGGGTGTAGCTTGAAGGTCAAATGCGTCTGAGTTCCATCCCCAGACCCACACACACACACAAAAAAAGATATATATATACTGAAGTATTGAGATGAGATGACATGAGGTTTGAAATTTTTTTCAAAATAATATGAAGGGGAAGCTATGTGGGAGGGTGGGGAAGGGTAGAGATCAAACAAGATTAGGGAGGAGTTGTTTCCTATTCAAGCGGTGTTAGAAGTACACAAGGATACTAGTATTTCTACATGTTTTAAATCACAAGTTTCCAAAGAGAAGATACGCAATTGTAGAATGTCAGAAGAAGTACTGCTTTATAATAGGATATTTAAGGCTCAAATCATAGTTCTACCCATTTCTAGCCATGGGCTCTGGCCTTTAAAGACTGAATTTCACATCTCTGTAATGCGCATGGTTCCAGATATACCACTCCTTTTATTTTTTCAAAAGAATTCAAGTCAGAATACCATATTGATACATGAATTTCCATGTTTATAGCAGTACAATTCACAATAGTCAAGTTATTAAACAATCTAGGTGCTGTAAACAGATGGACAGACAATATGTTATATGTACGCAATGGAGTTTTACTCAACCATAAAGAAGAAAAAAATTATGTTTGCAGGAAAGTATACGGACCTGGAGAACATCATGCTAATAGGATATACTAGACAGAAAATCAAGTGTCACATGTTTTTTCTCACATGTGGAAGCTAGAGAGAGAGAGAGAGAGAGAGAGCGAGCGAGAAAGAGCGAGAGAGCAAGTGTAGCCCAGAGGTAGAAGGGCTTCCAGAAACCCCAGTACTACCAAAAGAAAAAAAAAATTAGGAGACACCAGTAGAATATTAGAAAGAGATCCAGGGATGGGTCTAAGGTCATTATTATAAAGAAATAATACAAGCTGGGAGTGGTGGCACACACTTGTAATCCCAGCATTCAGGAGGCTGAGACAGGAGGATCGCGGTTCGAGGACAGCCTTAGCTACCTATTGAGGCCCTTTGCAACTCAGTGGGACCCTGTTTTAGAATAAAGAATAAAGAACTGGGTGTGGTGGCACATGCTTGTAATCCCTGTGCTTGGAAGGTGGAGACAGGAGGATCACACAGGTTTGAAGCAGCCTTGCTGGCTTAAGAGACCCTGCTTCCAAATAAAAGTATAAAATTATAGGTCTGGGAGTGTAGCCCGGAGGTGTGTGTGTGTGTGTGTGTGTGTGTGTGTGTGTGTGTACACACACACACACACACACACACACAAAGTGCATAGCCTAGTGAGTTACACACTGTAGTAACAATAAATCTAAAGATGGGTTAGAAAGGAAGCACATCAGCAGAGGTTGTATGATGTATGAATCTATTCACTCTGAATTTACTAAAATGTGTGATTATTTTGCACCAATAGAAAATTTTTAAAGTTCCTTAAGAGAACTCGTTTTTTAAAAGGAAACCCAGACATTGAGTTTATTGTACTGAAAGGAGCCAAAATGAGGGTCTTAGGCTCTGCTACCTGTGGGGTCTCTGTGGCAATGACTCAACCCCACCATTACAGTGAAAAATCAGACACAGCTTAATAAGTAACATAAAACTTTATTTACAAAAACTGATGGCAGGTCAGATTTGGCTGTTGGGCTAAATGGCCTTTGTTGACCTCTCAAAGATAAATATATTATGGTAGGTAGAAGTAAAAAGCAAAGTCCAATCAAGCCAATCAGTGTGAGTAAAATGTTGGGGGAAGGAAGGCAGGTATATGCCTGAGGAGCACAAAGTCATCTATTTTGTCAAAGATGGAAGACCTGGCACATTATTATTATGTGAGAATTCTGAATGCCCAGTTGGGAAGGATATGGGGTACCAAGTAGAGGCTGTGAGTGAAAAGTGAAATAAGCAGTAATATTTTACAGAAAATTTGTTTAAAAGGACTGTGCAGGGTTGACATGGGAGAGAGTAAGTGGAGTGGAGAGACAGTCAGAAGGCTGTGTGCATGATTTCATGAGACTTCTACTAATGCTTCCATCTTCTCGACCCACTTATCTGTCCCTCAGGACAATGGACAGACCACAACCTACACACTAGCAAATAAGGTCGCACCAAGACAAAAGCAAAGAGAGGTGCCACTCTGCCCTTACAACCTCTCCCCATCCTGTTCCCACCTGTCTCAAGGCACTAAGCACATCGGAGACTGGAAATTTTGTTTTCTGACCAAAACTCAACTCAGACCATTTCTCCACCTGCCTTCACGGTGCATAGGCAACTCAAATCCAACTCCTGCCAGCCTCCATCTGCACCCTAGGTCCCCCATGCTCTCTGAGAGCACAGCACCATTGCCCATCTCAGAACCTCCCAGTCCTTCCTTCCCTTCATCCTCCATGAGCAAACACTGTGCTCCCTACACCTCACTGCTCTCCGCTCTGCTTTCTATACCCTGCCCTCTCTCTCTGTCACTCATCATCTCCTCACAAGTTTTTCCACTGATTGCTTTTCCTCCCTCACCCAGCTGCAACGCAGCCAGGGCAGGAGAAAGCCAGTCTGGAACAAGGTGGAAGATTCATTTACAAGAGCTGGGCCTGAGGTAACAATAAAACTAGTCTTGCCTCCAGGAGCTTACAATTTATTCAAGGGAGAGAAAGCAAACATTCACTAAAAAGAGAGTAAGCACATGTTAAAAGGAATGTAGCTCCTTCAACTCCAGCAGAACATTATTAGATCTGTGTTTCCAGAAAATAAAGCTACAAATGGTGTGGAGATAAAGTGATGTGTGTGGAGGGTGGGGGGAAATGAGGGCTGAATCCAGGGCATTCTGCCCCAAAATACATCCCCTGCCTTTTGGACTTTCTGAAATAAAGTCTCACGAGGTTGTTGAGGCTGACATCCAACCTGCAATCCTCCTGTTTCCCTAGGAGAGTTTATAGGCTGCTCCACTGCGCCCAACTTAGGACTTCACCTCTTCACCTTTACATGAGGCTGTGGGCCAGATTCACTCACTCAACCAACACTTCCTGCTCTGTCACAGTGAACCCGAAAGGTACGTTCATGTTTTAAGTGGTCCTGGCCTCTCCACAGTACCTATCCTAGCCATCTACCCCAGGTCTTCGAAGCCTTAAGCTTGCCAACCACACCACCAAGCCTCCCTAGTTCAGCTGCCTTGCCTCCCCCACCCCTTTCCTGTTTTGTTTTTTAGAAGGAGAGGTAGAAAGGATTGAACCCAAGGATATTCTACATTCAAGTTACAACCAAAGCCCTTTTTAGTTTTAATTTTGAAAGAGTCTCACTAAATTACTAAAACTAAGGAATCTAAGATCCACCTGTCTCCATCTCCCAAATACTAGGATTACAGGCATGGTGGCACAAGTCTATAATCCCTCCACCCCTTTCAAAAGAAAAAATCATGAATATCACCCACAAATGGGACTATCCCAAAATAACTATCGTTGTATTTTTGCACAGTTTCCTAATTTTTCTCTTTGCAAATACATCTTATCCCAGTAGAAAAAGCAAACAAACAAACATGTTGTTTTGTATGTTTCCTGGTAATTTTAGTCAAACCACCCATTTCTAACATCACGTCATCCTCCTGAAGCAGCAGGGTCCACTGCTCGGCCCTTTGGAATTCCTTGTTTACATGCACTCATTCAGGAACTGACCCCTTCACCTGGATTCAGTTACTACACACACACACACACACACACACACACAGAGCACTAGGGATGAATGAACCCCAGGGGCATTCTACCTCTGAACTACACCCCCAGCCTTATTTTTTATTCTTTATTTTTTGAAACAGGGTCTCACTGAGTTACAAAGGACCTCACTAAGTAGCTAAGGCTGGCTGGGAACCGTGATCCTCCTGTCTCAGTCTCCCAAATGCTGGGATTACAAGCCTGTGCCACCACACCCAGCTACATATGGCTTCTTTTAACCACATCTCTAAGCCTTAACCTTCCAATTCATCAGTCACAGATGTATCAAAGCAAACATCTCAGGAAAAAAGACTGCTCCTTATCTTTCCACATCCTCTCAGTTCTTTTCCTTTGACTATTACTGTCACACCCCAACCAAACTCAAGCCCAGTCCCCAGTGACTCCTTCTGCACTGCACAGGAGGGGATCGCCCAGGCGCATAGGCTCCCTCCTCCTTTGTCTGGATGTAACCCCACCCAGGCCAGGGCCAACACTGAGGAAACAGGGAAGTCTCATCCCTGTCCTTCCAGCAAGCGGAGGGGGAAGGAGGCAGAGCTACAGAGTAAGTCTTTTGGTCTGTTGCTTATTTGCCTTAGTCAAAAATGGAAAAGTAAATAAAATAGCACCACCAATCTTTTTCGTTTGATGTAAGCCTAATAACTGGCTCTCAGCTACTTTAAACAAAGTTGCAGTCACTCATTATACAACAAATTCCCTAAATGACTTAAAATACTTGGCTCCAAAAGAAGAGTGCAAAACAGATGTAATATTAGTCTCTAATTATAAACAACAATTCCATGATAAGAATTATGTACAGTGCCAACAATTAATTTACTACTATAGATTCCAGATATGAATTCAATTTTTGGAAAGAAATAAAATTAGGTGGTATCAGGAGTCCTCTGTTAAATATGCTTCTGTTCACCATAAAAAGAAAGAGAAAGAAAGAAGAAAAGAAAAAGAATTAAAGCAAGCTAGATGCAATAAGCTCTCCGATGCTTCTGGTTGCAAATAACAGAAGAACCAACCAGAAGTGTGTTAAATAATTCAAATATATGTTTTCTCTTTTGAGTTAAGTCTGGAGATAAGTGACTCCAGGATTGGATCAGAAACTCACAGTTTAAGAACACAGGTTAGCATATTTGGGATTCTGGTGAACAAAATCACTGTAGAAACTCCACATATTACATCCTTACAAGATAGCATCCAAATCAGAAAGAGAGGGTGGGGAATTTTGTTTTCCTTTGGGTCATAAGTTAGTTTCTTGTCAGGAGGGAAAATCTTTCCTGGAAGCCTACTCCCTTGCATCTCAATGGCTAGAACTTACTAACACACACACCCTTACATCACACACTGACAAGAAACTAGGGAGCCCGGTGGAGTGGCGCACGCTTGTAATCCCAGTAACTCGGGAGGCTGAGACAGGAGATGATCACAGGTTCACTGCCAGTCTCAGCTACTTATGAGGCTCTCTGCAACTTGTGAGACCCTGTTTCAAAATAAATGATAAAATATAGGGCTGGGGGTGTAGATTAGGGTGCTGTTATTGATTTATATCAGTCATTATTCATTCACCAGTTAAACCCAAAACATGTTAGCAAAAAGGAAGGGAACGAGCAGCTTACACAAAGGCAAGCATTCCACGTAGCACTCTGAGAAGCACATTAAGCAGCTTAGGCCAAATGTCTGCTTTATATTCAGAGGAGAGGAGCGAAGTTCAGAAGGCAGGGAGGAGCCCCAGCCTCAACTTCAAAAGACAGAAATGAAAGGGAATGAGGTGGCTGCGGGGAGCTGTGGAGCCCTGGAGTGTGTGGCCATCTATGGCCTAAGGTTCTTAACCGTCCCCAAGTTCCTATCACTTCAAATTTCAGCAAACAACAGCAGGGCTCAGGGATAAATAGATAATCTCTAATCTTCATAGGAATATACAGACAGCTTCAGCTCACACACAGAAATTATGACACCTTAATCACTATGCACTTATGTGCACATCTGATTTCATTTCATTTTTTAAAAATTACTTTCAGCCGAGCATGGTGGTGCACACTTGTAATCCCAGCATTCAGGAGGCTGAGACCAGAGGATCGCAGTTTGCGGACAGCCTAAGCTACTTAAGTGAGGTCCCTGCAACTCAGTGAGACCCTGTTTCAAAATAAAGAATAAAAAATAGGGGCTGAGGGTGTAGCTCAGAGGTATAATGCCCCTAGGTTCCATCCCCAGTGCCACGAGAAAAAAAAAAGAATAGCATCTATGACCTTTCTATTCTTATTGCTCGATCTCATCCAAACTCAAAGTATTTGAAATTATTGTCCCATCTTCACCAACTTTTTTTCTGTTACTATTTGATGTCTCCTTCTCTCATCTATGCCATAAACTCCTCAATAGCTGGCACACTGGTATATAAAGATGCACAAAAGACACTGTTTGAATTGAGTAAACATAATAAAAGTTCTGTTGTTCCATTATCTGTTTTTGTGATACATTCCGCTCCTTTAAGACATTCTGGGATATAAAGCACCTTGAAATGAGGGAAATAATTTCTGTTCTACAGTTCTGTTCAGTTTTAACAAGTATTTCATAATAAACAAACAAAAGGACAATTTGTTATTAGCATCAATCTTCCATACACTATACACATTTTGGATGAAATTATACCAAGCTATCCAGGCTGGTATTGAGCACCTGCTTTTCTATTACTGTTTGGATTTAAAAGGTCCATCAAACCTCCTACATGTTGTGGAGGCAGCTGTATTCAGAGGTGGGTCCCAGGAGGCAAGGCTGGGTACATGTGTGTGCGTCCTTGCCCCTGCCCAGCTGCAGCTTGTTGTTCCAGGTGTCTGCTCCCCACCATGATGCTCAAAACACCTGTCATCCTGTCTCCTGTGTGGCAGCCACTTTAACATACACATATGGCATGAAATCTGCATATCTGTGAGCAAGTCTTCTTCCTCCAAGTTGTGCATGTCAGGTGCTTGCATTCTCAGTGGTGAAAATGCTGACCAAAACACTTTGTGTACATATTCTGTTGCAACATATAACTTGACTTACCATTCTGATTTACATTTTAGTTAACAATGGGGAAAAAGACTGTCAGAACTTTGTCTCCAAGGAGTCTCATATTAGATAATTAAGTTGACATCTTACCAGCATTCATATCCTTAAACTTCTGCTTGAGCTCAGTGGGAGTAAGACGATATTGATCAAGACCATCATTCCAATAAATTCGGTCCAAGACTTGAAGATCTCCTCCAATCAGCCAATCTCCTTGTTCCATAACCATCTAATGGAAAGAAAAAGAATAGCGCTATTTAAAGAGAATCCACAATCAAACTTAAGTAAGAACATTTCCCTCATACAAGCTAAATAAGATCATTGTGATGTACTCTCCATCTTCACAGCAATGGCAAATCTGTTGGAAGCTCAACTAAGTTGGGAATAGAGACACTATAGAATTAGAGTCTATATTGTGTAATTTCTCAAAAAGCTTGTCAAGCCAGGCGTGGTGGTGCACGCTTGTAATCCCCGCGCTTGGGAGGCAGAGACAGGAGGATTGCGCAGGTTCGAAGCCAGCCACACGCGCTGGCTTAGGAGACCCTGTTTCCAAATAAAAATTTTAAAAATGTAAAAATAGGTCTGGGAGTGTAGCCCGGAGGTAGAAGGGCTTCCAAGAACCCCAGTACCACCAAAAAAAAAAAAAAGCTTGTCAAACAACTATTTTAAAATTTGCATATGAAAGGCAAACAAAGCTGATGTGAATAATTCTGACTTTTTACGCAACAAAGGATTCTTTTCATTATTTGTGTGTGTGTGTGGTACTGAGGGCGGAACCCAGGGGCCTTTCTACCTCCGGGCTATATTCCCAGATCTATTTTATGCTTTATTTGGAAACAGGGTCTCACTAAGTTGCTGAGAGTCTCACTAAGTAGCTGAGGCTGGCTTCAAACCTGTGCGACCCTCCTCTCTCAGCCTCTCAAGCACTGGGATCACAAGCCATGCGCCACCACACCCAGCATTCTTTTCATTATTGTATGTTGATTAACAGAATAATTTGTAACCGAGTCTCTCTACTCTCTTGTGCTACATTACTAAACTTCTAAAACATGAATGATCACTAACAAATTCAAGTTCATACAGATTAGTCAAGTTCATCAATAAACTCATCCACAGTACCTCAAATTTCTTCCAGCATCATTCATTTCTCCTTGCATTTGGAAGGAGGAAAGAGTGGCCTATAGGACCTGTGTGTTTCCAGTGTGGCCTAAGCACACCTCTTCCCCACTCTTCTCCATTTATGGCCCATAATACACTTAGTTTCTTTTAAGGCTTACAATCTACTTTTAAAATACTAACAACTGCTGGATGTAGTGGTACACACTTGTAATCCCAGCACTTGGGAGGCTGAAACAGGAGGATCGCACAGATTCAAAGCCTGCCTCAGCTACTTAGTGAGGCTCTTGGCAACTTTGTGAGACCCTGTTTCCAAATAAAATATAAAAGTCTGGGAGTATAGCCTGGAGGTAGAAAAACCCTGGGTTTCACCCCCACTACCACCAAAAAAAAAAGAACTATCAACTGATAGAAATTTTACTTCAGTGCTCAAATTCCACACACAACACATAAAATAAAAGAAGCACTTTTGAGAGACTAATTCTATTTCACTGCTTTCACACCAGAATCAGAATGTCAAAAGCCCAGGAAAAACTGGGTGTTGGCTCTCACAGCAGCATGATTTCACATCCCACTTCTAAGTACATGAGTAATATCTGCTCTCACCACTAAACACCACGAGTAAAAATTCAGTAGCCAGTGTGTTCCCAGCCCTATATTCCAAGCACCAGCACATTGTTGGTGTCTGGCTTTTTTCTTTTAAATTTGTTGTGTGGTAGAACATGTGCTTTTAGCATGTAGGAGGCCCTAGGTTCAATCCCCAGCACCAAAAAATTAAAAATATTTGTTAAATAAACATTTATCTGGACCAAACTGACAAGATCACATGTTCATTACACCAAAATATCCACAAATTCCAATGGAGCACTCGATACACACATAAGATACACATTTCAGCACAAATGTTATCAGCAAATCCAGATAAAATGCAGCAAGATGGACTCAGGACCTTGATGTAGGGATGGTTCTTGCACGTTGTTCCCCACTGTCTGGCACAGCGCTCCTCTTTCCTGTGCTCAAAAAACTCTGGATTGCGAAGAATAGCCACACGGCGGCCCTCATAGACCAGGGCAAAGGCAGTACAGCCATCCAGCCTCTCTTTGTCTTCATGAGTAGCTGTCAGAACTATAGGCACTGACAAGTTAATGACACCCCCTGCAGGGCACAAAGGAAGGAAGAGCACAGCATGGGTTACTGTGGGTTACTCGGGCCCCGCCCATCGCCTTCCACTTCAGTGCACACTCTTCAAATTAGGAAAGTGTCATGGGTCCGGCCACAGGACTTACTTGGTACTCGGCACAGAAAACCAGGAGAGGAAGCAAACTACAAGTTCAAGGAGAGCAAGCAATAATGCCAGAAATTTTAAAAATTAGTAAAAAATTAGCCAGGTGTGGTGGCACACGCTTGTAATCCCCACACTTGGGAGGCAGGGACAGGAGGATCGCGCAGGTTCAAAGCCAGTCTCACTGGCTTAAGAGACCCTGTTTCCAAATAAAAATATAAAAATAGGTCTGGGAGTATAGCCCAGAGGTAGAAGGGCTTCCAGGAACCCCAGTACCACAAAAAAAAAAAAAGAAGAAAGAAAGAAAACTGCTGGATTACTTTTAAAATTACCGCCACTAGATACAGTGTAAAATGGCAAATTAATTTGCACTAAGCCCAAGATAGTCATGAGAAGCACCCAGTCCATAAAGACCACCACTAATTCTTAGAAAGAAAATAAAAATGCAATATTTAATCCTTATGTTTTTGTGATAAAGTATATTAAGGAGAATGATGAAAACTTCTATGTGTATCTTACTCCAAAGATAAAAGGAGTCCTACTGTAGAAGAAGTTGGTAAGAATTTAATAGTGTTCGGTGGCATTCAAAAATGTTTTCTTTAGCTGGGCATGGTGGCACACACTTATAATCCCAGCATTTGGGAGGGTGAGACAGGAAAATGTAGGATCGTGGTTCATGGACAGCCTCAGCTACTTAGTGAGGCTCTTTGCAACTCAGTGAGACCCTGTTTCAAAATGAAGAATAAAAAATAGGGCTGGGGGTGTAACTTAGAGGTAGAATGTCCCTGGGTTCTATCCCTAGTACTGCAAAAATCAATCAATCAATAAATAAATAAATAAATAAATTTTTTCTTTAATGTATACTCAAGTATACCAATTAACAGTATACACCATAAAGTTCAAAGATGGAAAGATTAACTGATAACATACTTTGGCAATCTTTAAAATGTTTTTTAAAAATAGGAAGAACCAGCCGGGCATGGTGGCGCACACTTGTAATACCCACCCTTGGAAGGCGAAGACAGGAGGATCACGCAGGTTCAAAGCCAGCCATGCTGGTTTAAGAGATCCTATTTCCAAATAAAAAAGTATAAAAATAGGTCTGGGAGTGTAGCCTGGAGGTAGAAGGGTTTCCAGGAACTCCAATACCACCAAAAAAAAAAAAAAAAAAAAAATAGGAAGAACCATGTGTTCAGACATCTATGTCAGAATTTCCTAATTTGGACTCTTTGGAAGGCTCAACCATGGGTTTCAGCTTAGCAAAATTTGGGGTCTGTGTACACTGTTCCTGGAGAAGCTTTCCACAGCAATTGGGCTAATGTGGTTCAGGGAAACTGTATCTACTTTTACAACTCATTCTGGCCTTAATTTCTAGGTTCACCCTCTTCCTCCATAGTAAGTCACAAGCAGGAAAAGAAAAAGTTTCAGTAAAATCTCATGGTTTACAAGTGTTCAGTACCAATACAGCAATCTTAAAATGCTGCCTCCATTAGTCCATTCTGTCCCATCTTCCAAGTGTGGAACTCCATAAAAACTTAAATACTATGTAGTATATAATCATATAATAATTATAGCAATTATATGATTATATTATCAGTATGATAATTATTACTTATTATACTAATCTTATTGGCATAATAGTTATAATACAAACTAATATAATAATATACTTATGCTCCTGATTACAGCTTTTCAACTTATTTTAATGCATTTGTGTCAAATTTGTTAAAATATCAGCAGAGCTAAAAACTTGGACTTTATGAGTTAGGATGTTACCACTATTTTTTATAAACAGTGACAGATGCCTGAAACTGTGTAATTTTTCTTTCATACACAATGTAATTTTGAAAAGGCAAAATATCTTACCATCCAGAAGACAATCAAAATGAAGGCACTGCAAGTACTCCCTCTCTCTCATGAAGCCATTCAGTGGGGTCGCCCACCCTTCAGCCAGCACCTGCACCCACTGCATATCCACCTAGCCAATCGGCAAGAAAGCAAAAATTTCTGTTTCATGTATTTATGAGCACAAGCAGTAAAGGCCATTAGGAGTTTAATTTTAAAACAAACATTCTAAAGATGGTTATAGATTACACAAATCTAACAAATAAAAACACTAGCAAAATATTCATTTCTCCTAATAAATTTAAATAACATTGGACCTCCAAGTATTTCTAACTAGGACAGCTCACCCTAAACCAGCAGCTCTCAAACTTTTTTTTTTTTGCAGGTCTGGGGATGGAACCCAGAGGCATTCAACCTCCAAGCTACACCCCCTGCCCAATTATTTTTTTATATTCTTTATTTTAAAATAGGGTCTCACTGAGTTGCAGAGGGCCTTCCTTACTAAGTAGCTGAGGCTGTCCACGAACCATGATCCTCCTATCTCAACCTCCCAAATGCTGGAATTACAAGCGTGCGCCACCACGCCCAGCTTAGCTCTCAAACTTTAATGTGTATTAGACACTCTGAAAGGCTTATTAAAGAATGCTGTTTCACATTCAGAGTTTCTTATTCAGTCAGTTGTTTTACTTCTATCATGTCCCCAGAAAATGTGAAATCAAAGTGTAAAAACTACACTTCAATAACTATGGTCTTAAACCCAAAGTAATTTTAAATAAAAATGTTTACCAAAAAATCCCCTCATTCCTATTAGAGAATCCTTCATTTTACAAAGACTATTACTTCTTGAACTTTCAGATTTCCAGAGTATTCCATCAGAACATTAAAGAATTTGTGAACTGTATACGTCACTAAAAGCCAGACATTTTCCTTTTTAAACTAGATATAAAGCAGTGGACCTCAAATGGAAAAAGCAGCAGCACTGGCAGGTGGAGTGCAAAAGAATGAAGCCTCCTTTTTCTTCCCAAGGCCTTCTGGCCACTGTGTTCCACTACACCTTCCAACAACAGTAAGGACATCCCAGGAGAAAGTGTACTTGGAGAAATTTTACCTTTGTACTTTCAAGTCTTTATCTAATTAATTTTCCTACACCTTTGATAGTGACTATTAAAATCCAGTTCTCAGGCCAGGCATAGTGGCGCATGCTTGTAATCCCCATGCTTGGGAGGCGAAGACAAGAGTATAGCCCAAAGGTAGAAGGGCTTCCAGGAACGCCAGTACCACCAAAATATATATCAAAGATAACTGCTGGAGCCAGGCATGGTGGCGCAGGCTTGTAATCCCCGCGCTTGGGAGATAGGAGGAGATAGGAGGATCGCACTGGTCTAAATCACACATCACCAAACTAACAACTGTGCAGAAAACACTTGGTTTGAAACACAACACAGACCAAGTACAGTGGTACACATCTGTAATCTCAGGACCAGGGAGGCTGAGCCAAGCAGATTGCAGGTTTGAGGCCAGTCTATGCAACTTAGTAAGATCACAGCTTCAAACTAAAAAGAAAGCCAGGCGTGGTGGTGCTCTCTTATAATTCCAACATTGGGGAGGCTGAGGCAGGAGGATCGCAGTTCACAGACAGCCTCAGCTACTTAATTAGTGAGAGCCTTTGCAACTCAGTGAAACCCTGTTTCAAAATAAAGAATAAAAAATAGGGCAGGGAGTGTAGCTCAGAGGTAGAATGTCCCTGCGTTCTATCTACAGTTCTGCAAATAAATAATTAATTAAAAATAAAGAATTTTTAAAAGGACTGGGGGTAATAGCTCATAGACAGAATGCCCCTGGGTTCCATTCTCTCTGTCAAGAAAAAAGAAAAGAAAGCATCAGCTTAGAACTTACTTTATTAATTTTCAGTGCTGGTAATGTTTCTGCATCTGTCTTTGCCAAGTGAAGTTTATTTTCTGGTACATACAGTTCTTTTACTTCATACGAGGCATCCACAGGTACAATATCCTAGGTAACAACAGAAGACATAGTTAAAGGATTCAACAATCTAGAGTTTTACAAATGGTATCTTAGTGAAGAAAATCAACACTTCAAACTCTTAAAAGAATTAACAGCATGAGGAATTGCTTATGTTGTGATTAATAAAATATATTATAACAAAAGGATTTAATGTATTTTCCCCCAATCAGTTTTCCTAAGCTTAGCTGATCTTCTCTCAGATAACATCTCATATAATCAAGCAGGTCCTATTATCTAGTTGGAAAGAATAAATTCCTAGAATATACTACGTGTCAAAAGCAAACAACTTCAAATAAGAGATGAACTCAAATATGATAAGACAAAAACAATTGAAAACAACCAAAATCACTTGAAACACAACCATTTTATCCCATTCTGTATATGCACCTGTATCCTAGTGGCACTAAAGTTTTACTAAGTTGCTGAGGCTGTCCACGAACCTGTGATCCTCCTATCTCAGCCTCCAAAGCTATCTGATTTTTGACACACTGGAAAAAGTATAGTACCTTCAATAAATAGTGTTGATAAAACTGAGTACTCAAATGCAGAAGAATGGAACTAGATCATTATCTCTCATCATACATAAAAATCAACTCAAAACAGACTGAAGACTTAAACATAAGAACCAAAACTATGGCCGGGCATCATAGCGCAAGCTTGTATTCTCCGCACTTGGAGGCAGAGACAGGAGGATCGCACAGGTTTGAAGCCAGCCGCGCTGGCTTAAGAGACCCTGTTTCCAAATAAAAATACAAAATAGGTCTGGGAGTGTAGCCCAGAGGTAGAAGGGTTCCATCCCCAGTAGCACAAAAAAAAAAAAAGAAAAAGAAAAATTCTTAACTAATTCGAACAAGAGAAATAATTTTGAGTTACTCATTCTGTGCCTTCCAACTTCAGAAATTATTTAACAGAAAAAAAATTTTAATTTTTATTGGTGCACTGTATTTATACACCATGATGAAGCAAAAAAACTTGTGTAGACATAAATGCACACATCTCCCAGCGAGCCCCCACCCAGACCCCACCCCACTCCCTCCCCATCCCTCCCTTTCATGCTTGGCTTAGTGGTTGACTATGATATGAATTAGTACATCGTGTACTTTAAAGAGCTTCCTTCTCCTCTCCTCCCATCCCCACAGTTAGGTTGCCTTATTTGCTCCTCTATAGGATCTCCTTTTTCACCTGGAGTTCCTCCTATGACCCCTTTCACCCTAGCTTTCACATATTAGGGAAAGCATCTGATTCCTTACTTTTTGTGACTGACTAATCTCACTTAGCATAATGTCCTCCAGTTCCATCCATTTCCCTGTAAATGCTGCAACTGTTTTTTTTAATGGCTGAGTAAAATTCCATTGTGTACATATCCCACAGTTTTGTAATCCATTCATCTGTTGATGGACATCTTGGCTGGTTCCATAGTTTGGCTATGGTGAATTGTGCAGCTATGAAGATAGATATGCATGCATTAGTTTGGTTTCCTTCCTTGCGGGTAGATTCCCAGAAGTGGTATTACTCAATCAAATGGTAGATTTGTTCCCATTCTTCTGAGGATTCTCCATATTATTTTTAATATATTTATTTTAGATTATAAAAAAGCAGTACAGAGTATCAGAAAATGAGAAAAATCACCCTATCTCTCTATACACGTTTGTCATGGGGCATTTTTTCTATCTTCTTCTCATTCAACTATTTTCCACCCATAGGCACGTTTCAGAGCAAATGGTAGTTACAGAAGTCTATGTGAAGACTATTATACTTTATCAAGTAAAAAAATTTTAGAATCAACTTCTTCTGGAGGGACAATCTGACATGCATTAAGTAAACTGCACACATCCTGCATGTTCGATTAATTTCTTGAATAGGTAAAGCCCCCCAAAATGCCGGACGCATACAAGTTCTTTACAGAATGCTGGGTAAATTCTCCAACCTGCAAGTCTAGAAATACTTAAATATTATGAAGGTTAAATATCAATTTAAAGCCGGGTGTGGTGATGCATGCTTGTAAATCTCATTACTTGGGAGGCTGAGACAGGAGGATCACAAGTTTGTGGCCAGCCTCAGCTACTTAGAGAGGCCCTCCACAATTTAGTGAGACCGTTTCAAAATAAAGAATAAAAAATAGAGTTGGGGTGTGCTTCAGAGGTAAAAAATATATATACATACATATATGTATATACATTTAATTTTAAAATGTAACATAGGTATCCAAATCTTTTTGTTTGTTTGACTGGGTAAACACAACTAAAATTTATGATATGCTATATCTGTTTCCTTGTTTGGACAAACAATTGTTTGTTTTTACTTGATCACTGGTAGACAGGACAAACAAAACTCACTACAATAAAATAGTAGTTCCTGCCTTCTCATTCTAACCTTCCTAAAGAAGACCAAATATGTTAATAAACAAAGTAATTCCATTTTTAAGTTTTTCCTTAAATTTTTTCTGCACTTTTCTTCTGGAGCCAAATCTGCTCCACAGACTTGAACACTAAGGCTCATTCATATTTTTATGTAACTGTTAAATTTCTATTATCTAAACTACATGCATCCAAAGCATGAACACCAAAGGACATTCTGGCAACACTTAAAACTGAGCTGCAAAGTCTGGTTTTTATGTGCAGTATAAAATCCATTTAGAGCACTAAACCATCATTTTGTAAAAAGACAAACCTTTAAATAATTTATAGCACTAGTAAATCTATAGTGCCTGGTAGATTTAAAAACAGTATTTAAAATATCACTTCAGATTAAAACCAGCAGCAAGAAGCCTACTTCCTTATGTCATAACAAGCCAAGCTAAAGTACAATACTAGCAGGCCATCTAGTGACCACTCAAGGCTTAGGAAAAAAATTAAACTAGAAGTCCCCATTACTGCATCTTCTATATTCTTGAGTAAATAGATGTCAAATGAAGTAGGTTATCAAAATAAAAAATACTCTGACCAAACACCAAAAAATGCATTCTTTATATGAATGACTACATTACCTATCCCAATTACATTAAAAGCCAGACTAAAAAAAAAAAGGCAATGAAGGGTCCATAACATTATTCTAAAATACTTGTGGTACTAAGTACTCATAATTCCAAACACCCAATGGACAACATACTAAAAACATGTTTTTCTTGGACAAAAAAATAATTTATCTTACTAATGAACACTAAACAAAGAATTCCAGGTGGATTCATCACAGAAGAGTCTCTCTCTAAAGTAATGCTGAGCATCACATAAAGAAAATTCCACTAATCAATATTATTCCCCTGGAGACACTTCCCAAACACATTCATTCCTGGGAAGTCCCAGATCATACTCCGCTCTCTCAAATAAGGGTCATGATGCAGTGGGAAATGCAAATATATTTGGTCTTTGTCCCCAGTATTGGACACAGAGCTCCTAAAACCCTTAGAATCTTGTAAATTTTTTACTTGGTATGCTAAGATGACTCTTGGTTGAAGTCTCCTAGACAGACTGAGGGTGGAGACTGATTTCCAGGAAGACCAAGCCTTGATCAGAAGGTTGGAACTTTCGGTCTTACCCACCCCCACCACTGGGGAGTAGAAAGGGGTCAGAGATTGAGTTCAGTAGCCAATGATTTACTTATTCATGCTACATAAAACTTCCATTTAAGAAGAAAAAAAAAAACACCCATACAATGAAGGTGTTGGAAGAGCTCTGGGCTGCTGAACAGGCAGAGGTACTGGGAAGGCAGCAGACCTGGACAGAGCGTGGAAATGCTGCTCCCCTCCCTACCTGCTCTGTGCCTCTCTTCCATTTAGCTGTTCCTAAATTTATAATAAACCAGCAATAGTAAATGAAGCATTTTCCCAAGCTCCATAAGTCATTCTAACAAATTTCCAAAGCTGGTGGGAGGGGGAAAGCCTGGATCTATAGTCAGCAGAAAAGGATGTGGCCCGGCACCTCATTCATGGCTAGCATCTGAAACAGAAGCAGTCTTAGGGGACTGAGCCCTTAACCTGTGTCTCATCTAACTGCAGAGAGGAAGAGTCAGAAGTAAATTAATAGACACTCAGGTGATATCAGAAATTTTTTAATTGGTTGGCTTGACCGGGGGAGAGGGAGAAGCCCTCAGCAACCTCAAATAAAAATAAATAGGATTGAGATTTGGCTCAGAAGTAAAATACCTGTAGGTTCAATCCCCAGTACTACCACGACAAAAAAAAAAAAAAAAAAAAACCCACAAAGCCCTGCATATACATATACGTACCTTATAATAAGTATTGAATGCAACTGTCCAATTATTACATTGTCTAGCAAGCATAATCTAAATTAATTTCTGTATAAAAGGAAAAGCAATTTGTATAATCATTAACCAGAAGCAAACAATTAGGACTATAGAGATAAGCTAAGTAATGGAAAGACAAAGACAGATATACAGAGAGAGAAAAAACTACAGCGGGGTCAAATAAAAAAAAGTCAATATAGATTACAAAGTATGCAAAGTATGAAGAACCCAGAATATAAATCGCCTTAATTCTATAGAGTTAAGAACAATGGGAATAAATATTTTAGAGTGAAAACAGGAAATGTTCACAATTCACTTTAGGAAGATGACTCTGCAAATAATGTGACAGACTAAAAGGCACGCAGAACTGACAGAACAGTAACAAAAATAATATAGTGCCCTCAGTTTTTAGGCATTAGGATAAAAAACGATGCAAAGGGCTATGCTTATAGATACAAGTCTGTATCATCATTTTACAGAAATGTCGTTAAAACCCAATTTAATTCTGAATACAATGTGAGATCCTGGACTGAATTCTGAAACAGGAAAGGCCATTAGTGGAAAAATCATCATAAGAGGAAGTTGAGTGAAGGGTGTAGGGGAACTGTTATTTTTAAACATACAGAGGAATTGCAAAGCTTTCTCAAAATATTTTTCTTAAAAAATCTTCTTCCTTTGAAAAAAAAATAAAAGCCTGTATGTAGGTAAAGCTCCGAATGCAAAGGATGCTACTCTAAGTAGGGCCCCAAAGAAATGATTAGGAACTAAAAGAAAAAATGAAGGAAGAAAAATATTTGAAGTATTCATCAAACATTAAGGAAGTTTAATAATCCCTTACAAATATCTGAACTGTAGTCATAAAGAAAAACCAGCCTGAGATTCAAGAGCCCAATAAAATTATATATAAAATGGTACTTATTTCTTAAATATAAAATGCTTAAGAATGTAAATACTTAAAATTATTAATTAGATATAAAAATCCCCAAGCTAATTAAACTACATATAGCTTTCTAACCTTGATATAACAAATCTGAATAAAAAAGTTCAATGTACACAAATTATATAAAGCTACAAAGTAAAAGGAAAAAATACTGAAAACATTTTCATTAAAAATGACACAAAATTAACAACCGTGTCTAAAAAAAGATTTTATACTATCAACAACACTGCTATAGTTGAGATACTGAATGCCCTCCCACCCCAAAGGCCCATGTTGGAGGTGTGCTCCCTGGCCCCATCGTGGCACCAGGAGTCGTGGAACCTTTAGGATATAGAGCCCAGCGGAAGGAAGCTTATTCACTGTGGTCAAGCCCCTGAAGAAGATACTGGGATGCCAGCCTCCTCTTGCCTCTTTTCCTAACCAACATGAGCTGAGCAGTTTCTTCTGCCACATACTCCCACGATCATGTGCTGCCTCACAAGAGGCCCGAAGAAACAGGGCCAACTGACCATGGACTGAAACTTGTCAGTCAAAATAAACCATTCCTTTTTTTAAGTTGACTATCTCAGGTTTTTTTTATTATAGTAATGCAAACCTGACTAACATAAACACCACTAAAGTAAAAGTAAAGAGCAAAAATTTGCTGAAAATGAGTTATGTAGGTTCCATAGGAGAACATCACCCAACAACTGAAAAGGCCAACTAGCCTATAGAATCATAAACTTCTTTAAGCCTGGCACAGAGACGAAGTCCTAAAGCAAGGAAACAAGCTACTTCCCATGGATGACAAGTGTTGCTAAGAAAAGACAAGAAATGAACTATTTCTCAGCACTGGGAAGGTAAGAACATAGCTGAAGTATTTTAAAATCTCTTACAAAGTATTATGACAGGTGAGTATAAATGGGAGCCCCAGGCACAAGGTTTGTGCACTCACTCACAAGCAGACCTTTTGGGTACCCAAAAGAAAGGTCAGAAACTGGTCTGGAAACTCAAATAATCCTCCTCTGTGGTGCACAGACACAAGCTCTGCCCAATCTCCAGACCCTTTCCTCATACCCACAAAACCTTACACTGAAGGTTGGAGGCAGGAAGCCCTCCCAGGTCCACTGTTTCTAGGGGAGTGGGGAAGTAAATATGGTCTGCTGAGAGGAGATAGCAACCCCTCTTAGGCCTAGAATCCTGCACAGAACCAGGCAGACAGAGATGAAACACATCCTCAAAACCTCCATGTTCAAAGCAGAGGTTATCTGCCAAGCTATGATGGGGAAGAAACTGAAGAAAGAAAAAAAAATGTGCCTCAAGACTCAGCACGCAGAGGAGATGACTGAAGCTGGACCAGGAGACCAAGAACCACTATCACTTCTTCCTGTCCTGATCCTGGCACTAAGTCATAAGCAATAGCAGATTACTGCTGAGAGAGGAACAAGAGCAGGGAGAGACACTTCTGTAGTACAGACACACAAGAGATGCTGACATCTAGAGCAGGAACACTGAGGAAAACCCTTGACCAGACCAGCCCCCACAAAGCAGGGAGAACAGCTCCCCACTGGGGAAAAGTGCAGCCTGTGGGACAAAAGGAGCAACTACAGAACACAGAATCCACAGCCAGCTGAGGGCAGATGCAGTGACTACACCCACTGCACCAAGGGCACAGTAGGAAAAGAGACACAACATCTACCACAGTAAAAAACTACCAGATACTCCGAAAAAGTAAGAACATCATCCACTTCATATGAGAATACAATCAACCCTGATGCAGAAATAACCCAGGTGTTCGGGACGTTAGAATAACTATGATTACCATGCTAAAATAATGATGATCAATATGGTCTAGCAGAAACATGGACAACATGCATGAATAGATAGAGGATTTCAACAGAGATGTAGACTACAGAAGAAAAAAGAGCCCAATGATGACTACTCCTGTTAACAACTGTCACTATATAAAGTCCTTCTGTGAACAGTCCTTCTGTGAGCATCTCAACAGGCTGGACACATTGGAGAATCAGGAAGCTTAAAAGTGAGTGTGCTAAAATTACCTAAGTGTAAATATTAACAGAAAAAGAATGAAAAACAGCATTGAAACACTGTATAATAGTTTACTGTTTGACATATCTTTATCTAAACTCCCAGAAAAACAGAATAGCACAAAAGAAATACTAAAAGAGAAAATGGCCAAACTGATCATTATACACAATACAATGTATCATTCAGTACATTGTATACATGTATTGAAATGTCACACATAGCTTATAAATATGTCCAATTACTATGTGTCAACTAATATAAAATCATATTAGAAAAAGATATTGGCCAAGCCAGGCATGGTGACACAAGCTTGTAATCCCAGCATTCGGGAGGCAGAGACCAGAGGATGATGGTTCACAGACAGCCTCAGCTACTTAGCGAGGCCCTTCACAATTTGGTGAGACCCTGTTTCAAAATAAAAAGAATAAAAAATAGGGCAGAGGGTGTAGCTCAGAGGTTGAATTCTCCTGGGTTCCATCCCCAGACCCACAAAAAAAAAAAAAAAAGAAAAGAAAAGAAAAAGAAAAAGATATTGGCTAAGAGTTTTCAAAAGCTAATAAAGCACAGTGGCACATGTCTATAATCCCAGTGACTGGAGAGGCTGAAACAAGGAGACCACCACCAGGCCAGCCCAGACACCCCAGTGAGACCCTGTCTCAATATAAAACGTAAAAAGAGACTGGGGATTTGGCTCAGTGGTGGAGGGATTCAATCCCCAGTATAAGCGAGAAAAAAATCTGGTAATAAAGAACTATGAAAATAAAAACAGAAACAAAAGAACAAACTATCAAAAATAACAAAACATCTAGATACTGAAAACCAAGGATTAATAGAAAACTCTTACTGGGTGTGATGGTCTGTAGTCCCAGTACTTGGGAGACTACGACAGGAGAATATCATGTTCAAGACCAGCCTCAGCAACTTAGCAAGACTCTGTTGCAAAATAAATATATATGTATGTATGTATGTATGTATGTGTATATATGTGTGTATATGTATGTATGTGTATATGTATATGTATACACACACACATATACACACATACACACACACATACACACACACACACACACACACACACACACACACACACATATATATATATAGGATAGGTATAGGATAGGGGTATAGTTCAGAGGGAGAATGCCCTGGTCACTGCCCAGTACCAAAAGGGGAAAAAAAAAGGAAAATCTTCAATCAGGCAGGGAAAAAGAGAAAAATTACAGAGTAAAACAAAGAAAGACATCAAACTTATCTGAAATAATACAAGCAAAAGAACAAAAGAACCATGGAGTAGTATCTTTAAAGCACTAACAGAAAGCTGGGCATGGTGATGCTCACTCAGTACTTGGGAGGCTGAGACATGAGGATGGTCGGTTTGAGAATAGTCTTAGCAATTAGTGCGATTCTCATCAACCTAGGGAGACCCCATTTCAAAATAAAAATAAAGTAGGGCTGGAAGGCAGCTCAGGGGTGGAATGTCCCTGGGTTCAATCCCTGGTACCACACAGAAAAGAATGAGCAGACACAGAAGAAACATCTGAAGTCAAGTCTTCCCAATATGTATGTATGTGTATATGTATATGTATACACACACACATATACACACATACACACACACATACACACACACACACACACACACACACACACACACACACACACATATATATATATAGGATAGGTATAGGATAGGGGTATAGTTCAGAGGGAGAATGCCCTGGTCACTGCCCAGTACCAAAAGGGGAAAAAAAAAGGAAAATCTTCAATCAGGCAGGGAAAAAGAGAAAAATTACAGAGTAAAACAAAGAAAGACATCAAACTTATCTGAAATAATACAAGCAAAAGAACAAAAGAACCATGGAGTAGTATCTTTAAAGCACTAACAGAAAGCTGGGCATGGTGATGCTCACTCAGTACTTGGGAGGCTGAGACATGAGGATGGTCGGTTTGAGAATAGTCTTAGCAATTAGTGCGATTCTCATCAACCTAGGGAGACCCCATTTCAAAATAAAAATAAAGTAGGGCTGGAAGGCAGCTCAGGGGTGGAATGTCCCTGGGTTCAATCCCTGGTACCACACAGAAAAGAATGAGCAGACACAGAAGAAACATCTGAAGTCAAGTCTTCCCAAACTAATTCCTCTGTATCTCCAAGGATGTCATGGACACAGTGAAATCATAGTTGTTAACACTCTTCCCAGGAGTTATATACTCTGATTTCTATCACTTGCAATGTAGTCCCTCAAGGATGGAGACACAGCTGACTAATCTCTGCACTGCTAGTGCCCAGGACTGTAACCAAATGTAGTAGTGAGCTTTTCATCAGTGTGTGGCTGATGATGGATGAGGAAGGAATGGCTGCGGGGACAGCTTTGGAGAGACAAGAGGAGAGCTGGAAGCAAAGCAAGAGGACCAGAGCAAGAGCTCAGACGCTAGTTAATAGGAAACCTAGAAACAAAGCGATAAAGTATAAACCTGCTAGGAGAATGTCTCCTTGACCTGCAGATAATAATACATCAGTATACACAAAGAAAAACATCAGAGCAGTTACCATTTTGTATTATTTCTATTTATTCAGTGAAAATGTGTGGACAAGAGAAATAAAGAAAAAAAAGTCTCAGGTTAACTACCTGGTATAACATTCTATAATATGGAAAATTCAGAAGCTAAACATTTATAATATAATTGGATATAAGAAATGTTCTAAGATGTTGCAATTCCAGCATGAAAGAGGATTCAGGTAATCGTATTCTGTAGATCAAGAGGAAATTCAAAGTCCATATTCCACAGTGAGGACAAGAGGAAGGTAACAGTGCATTGCTGTTACCTACAGCAAGACTGACCAGCAAGGCAGGGACAAGTGACAGGGCACAGGATAGCTGGTGAGCCTGGACCTCACCCACACAAAGCCCAGTCCTCTCCAAAGTGAGCCCTGCGGCCCTCCAGGAGGGTCCAGTGGACCAGTGGGTAGGGGCAGTGTGGGAAAAGGAGAAGGAAAGAACACCAACTTCTAAACACTCTGAATGAAGTCTGGGGGAACCACTCGCCTGCTAGGGGGCCTCAGCACGGTGGGTGACATCAAACCACTCCAGGTCTCTTATGCCCGGTCAGCAGCCAAAGGCCCTCCTGTTCTACAAGCATATCCTCCACAGGTCCCTCTCTGAAATCCAACCACGGATATCATCAAGCTGTCACACGGAGAGTTAACAACATTGTATTTCTCAACTTGAAAGTTATCATACCACCAGTTTATAGGGCTAAACAATCACGGCTATTAGGTGTTTATATGGTAACACTACTCATAACCATTACTTGACTCCCAAGCTTTCTGGAATTTATGTTGACTGGCTATTTCATATATTGTACAAATATAGCACACCTCACCAATACTTAACACAGGGACACAGAGAAAACTGCTGGCACTAGATAGAATTTAAAGTACAAATGTAAGTCAGTATTACCACTACCATTTGGGGGGTCGGGGGAATAACAGAATGATACAGTTCTCAGGTTTTTCCTTCTTTGACTTCCTCTTACCCGTTCCTGTAGAAGTTCCACAACTTGCTGGACGCAGTCATTAACATCACAGGAGTCTGTTTTCAACACCAATTCAGGGGCTTCTGGTTTTTCATACTCAGAATCAATCCCAGTGAAACCTTTAAAAGGTATCAGATAATTCAAAAAAAGGTTTGTTTCTTCAATGCAAGCCCAAGTTGAAATTAACATTTCTGCAGTCCCTTCTCAGCTCCAGCGTTATGGAACTGACACTTTTTTCTTTGGAGAAGATTTCTAATTGAACTTTTATTTCTTCTTTAAACATATAATTGATGCTCATTATTCAGTGTAATTATGTTTAATAAAGTTGCCACAAATACTACAGAAGTGAATAATGAACCATTACTCCTCAGTGAACTATAAGGTTAGGTTCCTGCCAGCCTCTGATTACAATATTTTTATCAACTGATCAATTCTATTTTCCCCCTTGGTGGCAGTACTGGGGGGTGGGGAGGATTGAACCCAGGAGCATTCATTTCTACTTCAGAGCAATACCTCCAGCCCTATTTTATTTTTTATTTAGAAAGAGGGTCTCACTAAGTTGCAGAGGACCTCACCAAGTTGCTAAGACTGGCAGTGAACCTGATGGCCTCCTGTCTCGGCCTTCCAATGATTATGATTACAGGTGTGTGCCATCAGGCCCAACTAATTCTTTTTTGTGTGAGGTGTGCATGTGTGTGACTGTGTGTATTACTTGGGATTGAACCCAGAGGCATTCTACCTCTGAGCTATACCCCCAGCTCTTTTATTTTGAAACAGGGTTTTACTAAGTTGCTAAGAACCTCAATAAATTGCTAAGACTGACAAAACCTGTAATCCTCCTGTTTCAGCCTCCTAATTACTAGAATTACAGGCATGCCCCACCATCCCAGACAAATGATCACTTCTTTCCCTTTGTTTTACATGTGTTTGCTTATACATACCTAATTTTTTTTATTTTTTTACTTTTATTTTTTGGTGGTACTGGGGTTCCTGGAAGCCCTTCTACCTCCAGGCCATACTCCCAGACCTAGTTTATACTTTTTATTTGGAAACAGGGTCTCTTAAGCCAGCACGGCTGGCTATGAACTTTCACAATCTTCCTGTCTCTGCCTCCCAAGCACAGGGATTACAAGCATGCGCCACCACTCCCGGCTATACATACCTAATTTAACATACTGACTCATTTACATTGAACTCAGAGCCAATAGTACTGTAACTCAGGCATGACATAAAATATAGTTTGCCGGAGCCAGCCGGCAAGAGTACGGGTTCTGAAGTGAAGTGTGAGGATGTAGAATTTTTAATTCTAACGTGGGGGAGCCACCAGCTTACTATCTCTACTGGCCGACCCCTATTCGTGGTTCAATATTTCCTATGGGTCGACGACTATGCCTGGGTCAGTATTCTCTATTGTGCCGACACTCCTGTCCAACGCAACTTCTGGGTCAATCTCATCTTTATTGTGCCGACGCTGACTTTGTTTTTCCAGAGGTATTTATACACAGCTACAAGTCAATCAACATTCTCGTGCTACCACCACCGGAATACAAAACAGACCAATACAAAACACACACATTTCAGATAGGCCTATCAGTACCCTCGTGTCATCACCACCTGATCCTCTCTCAGACCTCTTTGAACTTTCCATAACCCCAAACCTTGTTGACTCTGGGCGAAGGACAGTCAGCTGAGTCAGAGACACCAATCTAGGGGAAAGCCTTAATGGCTCCCCACAATAGTTATCTAACACATATTAGATAATATGAGTTATTTACATATATATTTTCTCTCTGACGCACATAATAGCCTTTTGTGTCTAGAAATATTAAACAGCATTTTTAACAGTGGGGGATATTTCAAAGAACAAAATCATCCAAAAAAGTATAAAAATGCAAAAAAGAAAAAAAATCTTGGTATTAAGTAGGCTACAAAAGAGACGCCTACTTAAAGTATGAGAACTGAAACAAGGCTAGTGTCACCTACTGCCTTTTGCTGGGAATGTGTAAACCAAGTTACTCTCCATTCTCAAGACTGCTCCTGTCCACAATGACCCCACTAGACCAAGAGTGTTGCTTTGAGGACTACAAATAAATTCCAGCAACTGGACACATTTATATTTATCTGTTCTTCTCTCACCTTTTTCTTTCTTTTCCTCTTAAGTAAATACCTACACTGTGAAGAAATAAAGAATTAAGCCAGGCAGGTGGAACACACCTATAATCCCAGGAACCTGGGAGGCTGAAGCAGGAAGACTGCAAGTTCAAGGCCAGCCTGGGTAACTTAGTGACATCCCATCTCAAATTACAACTAGGTAAGCCAGAGCTTCTCAATTTCTCCACAGGAATACAAAATATCACACCTAAGGCCTGGGTATAAAACCAAACTTAACAAGGCTTTTTCATTCTCAATGTAAAAACTGACACTAAATCAATCTGTCCATTACATTCACGAGGATTTTGTTCTTTTTCATTGATGAGTAGAATTGCATTGTGTGTATAGCCCATAATTTTGTAATTCATTCAACTGTTGATGGACACTTAAGTTGGTTCCATGATTTGGCTACTGTGAACTGTGCTGATATAACATAAATATCCATATATTACTGTAATTCTCTAATTTCGGTCCCTTTTGAAAGATACCCAGGAGTGGTATAGATGGATGTATTTCCTTTTCTAAGTATCACTTTAAGTTCTGAAGCTAGGAAAAAAATTCCCTCATTACCAATATTCCAAACTATATTTAGTGATGGGTCACAATAAAATAACTGGATGGGAAAAATCTGGTTAGAACAGTAGTTATTAAACTGTGACTTGAGAAGCTTTTTCAAAATGGCAACGGAGAAAAGCAGGGCTTACGAGCCCCGCTAACAACCTAGCTTTGTTCTTCGAGATTGTTTTGGGTATCTAGAGTCCATATTCCATATCAGGATAGATTTTTTCTGAAAAATAAATAAATAAATGTATGATAGTTTCACCTAAAAAAAAAAAGAAAAAAATATTCTCTGGTAAGAAAGAAAGCAAAAAGAAATATTGAAATGTTATCTTTAAGTCATCAAAAGCTTGGTATCAGACAAATGAAACTGTTATGTAAGATTATCATCGTTAATATTGGATAAATTGCTATAAAACTAGATGTCAACCACTAAGCCAAGCATGGGAAGGAGGGATGGGGAGGGAATAGGGTGGGGATCGAGTAGGGGCTAACTGGGTGATGTGTACATGTATGTCTACAAAAGTAGTTTCTTTATACTATTATGATGTATGAATACATTGCACCAATAAAAAATAAATTAAAAATAAAATAAAATAAAATAAACTGTGACTTGCAAACGTGGCTACACACTGGAATTGTCAGGTCCAACCCTCATAATTTCACCAGTCTCTGGTACAGCCATAACATTTAAGTATAGAAGTTCCCAAGGCAATGCCAATCTGCACAGGGCTTTCTGAGAAAACCCCTGAATTAGAAGATTTGGCTTAACATTGTAGAAATCCAAGAGTTCTCCCCCTAGCTACTTTATCTCATAAGTGATTATGATAAATACATACTGTGAGAAAAACACTTACACTTAATATTACAATAAGAATTAGCTACCTGAGTTGTAAATCGTGAAATAATCTAGATATCAAAATGGGTGATAAGGATTTCAGATTATAACTGCATAATAAATGCCTTTAAAGGTTCATAAAAGGTGGGGCATGGGGCCAGGCATGGTGGTGCACACTTGTAATCCCAGCATTCAGGAGGCCAAGACAGGAGGATCACAGTTTGCAGACAGCCTCAGCTACTTGGTAAGGCCCTTTGCAATTCAGTAAGACCTTGTTTCAAAATAAAGAATAAAAAATAGGGCTGAGGGTAGCTAGGAGGTAGAATGCCCCTGGGTTCCTTCCCAAATGGCAAAAAATAATAAAAAAAAAAAGGAAAAGTTGGGCATAATGGTACATGCCTGTAATCCCAGTACTTGGGAAGCTGAGACAGGAGGCTCACAGGTTCAAGACCTGCCTCAGTAACTTAACGAAACTCTCAGCAACCTAACAAGACCCTATTTCAAAACAAAAAAAAACAAAGGGGAAGGGGTTTATCTCTGAGGAAAACTGCTTCTGGGTTCAATTCCCAGTACCCCCCCCCCCAAAAGAAGATCTATAAATGACTGAGAGCGCCTGTTTATATGCAATCTTGTCTGTTCTTGAATGTTTATCATCACAGCTGGGAAAATGTAATGATAAGAAACTTATTAAACACTATTTTGACAAGTAATGCTCTTTTAAAAATAACACTACCACCAGGAATTCTAACACTATGACAACCCTCAGATGAATGAATGTTGAGAGTACACACACTGAAGAATGCAGCCAACACTTGGAAACTTTTTCTGTTGGAAAAAGTCCAACAAAAGGACATTCCCAGTTATGGAGTGCAAACCATGGGCAACCTGACAGCATTTGAGATTTGGTTTTATTCATCTCTGCACCCCTAGCAGCAAACACACACTCTGCAAATAGAGAGCAGTGACAAATGTGTACTGAACATCCCATTCTCCCTCCTCCTTTGCACCCATCCAATAGGCATTTACTATATGCATGGGATGTAAGCTTTAGACCACACACTGTGCAAAATTTTAAAAATACAAATACGTCTACCTCCCTCACCAATCTAATGTTGCAAAAACAACAAAACCAACTACAGTCAACATGAGTAGAAAGCTTAAACATAATGGACATACCAGTTGGCTTTTCTGTGCTAAATCTTTATTTAAGCACTGAAATGAAAACTGGCTGTCTGCTAGAGAGCAATAATGAAGACCAGCCTCAGTTACAGAATGAGGTGCCCCCCAGCAGGTGGAATCTGCCTCACCAGCTAAAGCACTCCCTAGTCCAAACACAGTAGAGTCCACAATAGCAATCATGTTCCTTCCTGTTTTACCTTTCTCTTTTCAGTGCCAGAAACTGAATACCAAAATCCAGGATTCACAGAGCTCCAGGGCACTCCCATGATGGTCCCAGGCCATCACACTCCATGCTGAGAAGGCAAACAAAGATACCTGCAGGGTTCACTGGTCCCTAAACAATGCTCACTGGGTCGTTTAATCTTTAATTTTCTTTCATGTCAGCATGTTCTGTTCCCATTATTTCATTAACAATAATAGAACAGAAATGGCATAAAAAAAATCTATAAAATAAATAATTTCATTGGTATCAAAAGCAATAGTACTGCCGGGCGTGGTGGTGCACACTTGTAATCCCCGTGCTTGGGAGGCAGAGACAGGAGGATCGTGCAGGTTCAAGGCTAGCCACGCTGGCTTAAGAGACCCTGTTTCAAAAATATAAAATAGGTCTGGGAGTGTAGCCCGGAGGTAGAAGGGCTTCCAGAAACCCCAGTACCACCAAAAAAAAAAAAAGAAAAAAAAAAGCAATAGTAGATACAGGTTCTAAATTTCTTCTTCTGGGAGCAAGATCACAAAACCTAAAAATAAAGTGGTGTATACTTTGATGGAATTAGTGATCTATTAAATCTATTTAATTCAATGATCCTACATAGAATGAAAAAGGCTCTATTCCAAGCACTATGCATTAAATAAGAACAAGATATATCCCTTATAATCAAAATGCTTACAATTCAGGCACCTTTCCCAATGGCTATGGGACACCCTATATTTTCACTGGAACAATTAGAGTAGAAGTCTCAACAGCTGCTAATCTATTGCTACACACCTACTAGATGAGGCAGGTTTTCATCAATTCTGCTTTGGGAGTAGGATTCCAACATGACTAACAATATTCATTTAGTGCACAGTGCCAGGTATAACCTCTAAGCCCGAGAGAGTGAGTAGTGGAATAAGACCTCTTTCTCTCTTTAAGGAGCCCCAAGTCATTTAGAAACACTCCCCATCTCCTAGAAAAGAAGATCAGTCTCAGTTAAAAAGACAAAATAATTAAGAAAATCGGGGGAAAAAATAGCACTTGCCTTTAATTTCTCCTGCTCGTGCTTTTTTGTAGAGTCCTTTGACATCCCTCTGTTCACAAACATGCAGAGGAGCATCAACAAACACTTCAAAAAAGGGTAAACTTGCACCCTCATGAATCTGCCTTGCATTGTTGCGATCCTTTAAAAAAAAAAGATATGCACAGAAACAATAAAAAGTGTTCACATAAATGGAAGGTACGGAATTAATATCAAGGCCAAGTAAAAACTGATTTGCACCTGAGTTAGAAGAAAGTATATCTGGCAAAAAATTAACTTATATTTTTAAAATGTGAACTGAAATAAACAAATCTAAGAAATTATTAGATTAACATTCACTCTCTGTAATAACTTTACAAGGGATACTATTCTACAAAGCTAAGATACTGGAGAGTCACAGAGGAGAAACGAAGAGTGTGCCATGAATGCCTGCACCTAAATTCACTGGAAAAACTGAGCCAAGTCCAGCTGGAATGTGCTATCATCCAGGCTCTTTCAGAGCCTCTTTCTAATGTCCTCTTCAATCACGGCCTTAGCTGGCACGGAAGCATCTTCCTAAGCAAGGTCATCAGAGCTCTGAGACTAGCTTATTCCCTTGCCAAATGCAGGGCCCTTCTTGTCAAACAGAGCCACTTCTCTTTAGCACTGCCAAACTTAACCTTTCTGCACAGCTCCTAACTCCCAACTCTCAAAGCCATCTTCATCACTGCCTCAACTCTCCACTTCCTCCTCTGGAACCACTGCTTTCCTCTAAAGCCAGCCCTTTCTTCTTCCTTCTCTTAACTAAACCCAGGTCTCCCTGGAGGATGCTGCTTATTTTGCTGTTCTCAAGTGCAAGCTCCAACTCCACCTCTGTATACCAAAGTGCAGTGCCAGTATTTTCCAAGCTGGCCCTGCAACTTCTGCCATTCATTCCACACACGGTTCATCTTAGCATTTACCACCCTTCTTAGGAGACCTTTGACACACAATACCTACTCCCTATTTCAAAAAGAAAATCTCTAGGCAGAAAAAAAGTTTTTGGTGAAATCTCTGTGCTACTAATTTCACCATATCCCACCTAACAATCTTATTTTTCCTACCACTCTGCCATTCACATATACTTTTTAGTGGTACTGGGGTTCCTGGAAACCCTTCTACCTCCAGGCTACACTCCCAGATCTATTTTTATACTTTTTTATTTGGAAACAGGGTCTCTTAAGCCAGCACGGCTGGCTTCGAACCTGCGCGATCCTCCTGTCTCAGCCTCCCAAGCACGGGGATTACAAGCGTGTGCCACCACGCCCGGCTATGTTCATTAAATTTTATCTACTATTACTAAAATTATTTTCATTACTGATACTATAAACACCACCAGTGAACTAAGATACTATAAATAATGCATTAGGTACAATTTTTTTTAAAAAGATGGCAGAATAAAGGAAGACAGTACATTTCAGTTGCTCCAAGACTTGGAACTCAATCAGCAGAAAGAGTGCTCTGGACAAGAGAAAAAAAGCAGCCAGAACACAAAAGAAGAATGACAGTTGAAACATAGTGGAATTAGATGTAGCACAAAGAGAAAAGGACTGAAAGAGCCCCATGAGTCTCATCTGTCTGCACAGAGCAGAGGTGGCACCATCTTGGTTCTCAGAGCCCAACTCCAACAGAGAAGAATGTATCATCAAAAGCAATAGCACTCTTCTTTCTAAACTCAAATATCTGAAGACTCTTCAGGCCACCCAGCCAGACACCCCCAGCAAAATCCTACAGCTATAACTGAACTCTGCCTGAGAAATACCTGGACCTTCCTGCAGGGACCCCAGGGGCTATATTCCACCTGTCAAGACCCCTGTGAATCTAGACCAGTCATCCAGTGAACTCCTATGGCTGCAGCTGAACTCATTCCTGCAGCACTTGTCAAGACTGAGTCTACTTGCAAATCATCACTGCAGAGGTGGGGATTGGGGTTACGGTCAGACACAGCAGAACCATGAATTAGCAGACAACTCCTAGGGATATTCAGGCGGGAAGGACCTAGGGTCCACAGTTTGCCTTGCCCCTGTAGGGTCTCCAGGATTCACTACACAACCACCAGCCACAGTGCCTGTAGGTTGAAATAACTCAGCCAACCCTGCAGCAGGCTCAGAAGGCTATAAAAACTTGTATCCTGTGGTGGCTCAACACTCTGGTGATAGTAACCAGCAGATACACAGTGGTATATATGGGCCATCATAGCTCAGCCAAGCCACAAAGCTCTAAACACAGTATTCTCTGTCCCTGATGAGCTAGGCCCAGTGTCCACAAAGGTTAGAGATCAGAACTCTACAGTTTCAAGGTTTCACAACGAATAGAGAAGCATTAGGATCAACTGGGGTCTGTGGAGTATTAAATCCCAACCAGCAGGCTGCAGGCTCTGAACAGAACATCAGAGTCTCTAATCCTATGGAGTTTGAGCCTGAAGAGCACAGTAACCTTTGAACAATCAGAGACTCCTGTTTGCCTGTACTGACTATGTACCATATTTTATTAAAGAGGCTCTGGGGCACTCATAAATTTGATTATATGAGACAGATACATAGAGGCACATATATATCCTCCCAACAGAGGCCTTCTTATAAAGGGATGACAAATAGACAAAGGATTCTCACACAAAAGAGAAAAAGGATGCCAAGACAAAAAAATATAAAACTGAGAACTCTGAAAACATGAGAATGAAGACCAGCAAGGGAACAATAAATTCCCACAACTCAACAACAAGGGATATCACCAATACTGAGCTGCAGAAATGACTAAAGCATTCATAATTTTGATTTTCAATATGATCAAAGGCCCCAGAAATGAAATCACAGAGAGTGTATAGGAAATAAAAGAACATATGAACAGAGAAATTGAGGTCCTAGGTAAGCCAAAAAGAGGCTTTGAATGAAATCAAGTAGTCAATAAATGAATTATGACCTCAACAGAAATCATCTCTGGCAGGCTAGACCACATGGAAAACAAGAGTCTCCTCAGAAGATAGTTCATTCAAAACTGATCACACCATCAACAATATACAGAAGTCAAAATGAAAACACGATGATGAACAGTCAAGAAATATGGGATAATATGAAATTACCTTACATATAATAAGCACTGAAGAAGGTCTAGAAGGACAAACCAAGCTTACTAGAAAGGCAATCATCAAGACGTCAAACAAGAATAAATGCTGGTGAGGATGTGAGGAAACAGAAACTCTTCTACACTGTTGGTGGGGTTGCAAATTACTGCAGCCACTATGGAGGGAGATCAGTGTGGAGATTCCTCAGAAAATTGGGAATGGATCTACCATATGACCCAGCTATAAAACTCCTGGATATCTTTTCAAAGGGACTGAAATCAGAAAATCATAGTAATATATGCCTATCCACACTTATAGCTGCACAAGTCACAACAGCCAAATTACAGAACCAACCCAGGTCAACAGATGAATGAATTATAAAATTATGGGACATATACACAATGGAATTCTACTCAGCAAAAATGGACAAAATTATGTCCTTCAAAGGAAAATGGATGGACCTGGAGAACAAAATGCTAAGTAAGATTGGCCACTCACAGAAAGTTAAAGAATCATATGTTTTCTCTAATATGCTGGAAGTAAGGAGTAATTGGAATACCAGAGAGACTGGGTAATGCAGGACAAACTCCAGTGGAGCCAGGGAGGTGATCTGGGGGAAGGGGAATGTGAGGGAAAATTTAACAAAGAAATCAATTCCATGAACATTAGGTACATATGTGAGAACACCAATGTTAATTTCAATATCCTGCATGAGGAAGGCAAGAGTGGGGAGAAAGCCAGGGGAAAGTCTACCAAGTGCTGTGTGTGTGTATATGTCATTATCACTATGAACAACATTTTGATGTGAGACCATAACGTACCAATAAAAGTATTTTTTTAAAGGTACAATAAAAAGGGCATGAAAAACTGCGAGAGGAAAGAAATTGCTCAGGAGGAGGAGATGCCTAACCTGAGTCTCAAATTTTGAATAAATGCCAACTGATAATGAGCTGAAAAAGTGAGTAGCATGAGGAAAAAGAAGATGGCCTTCCAAGCCAGAAAGAAATGAAAATCCTATGGCAGGACAAGCAAGATTTTTTCAGAGAAATTAAATAAGCAATTTAGTATTGGTAAGGTCTCTAAAAGAAAGAGGGAGATGGGAGCTGTGACCAAAGAACTGTGAGCAAAGAAGTCATAGAAGAGGAATTGTTAAGGAAATTGAATATTCCCTGGTATATGACACCTGTCAAGTATTCATGGTAGGTTTTTATTGAACTTACAAGTCAAGCTAGAAATAATATGGATACTGGCTTGAGTTCAAAATTCAGTTACACTTTGGGTTTGTTGGTTTGTTTTTTTCTGCAGTGCTAGGAATCAAACCCAGAGCCTCTGCAAGCTAGGCAAGCACTCTACTGCTAAGCTACATCTCCATCCCCTACTTTGGGGTTTTTAACAGTAGGTATTAGCAAAAATTGATTTACTCAGAAAATCATAATACAGAAATGCTTTAGAGGTTACTTTAATTGGATTGCGCCTTAAAGCACATAACAATGTTTAAATCATATGCACTTTCTGATATCATATTTTCAATAAATGTAATTAGAACAGCAGTGGCACAAAATCCACATACCTGAGTATAAGGTGATATAAAACTTGTGATGCAAACTAAGCCAGCATCTGCAAACAGCTTAGCAACTTCTGCAATGCGTCGAACATTCTCTTCTCTGTCTTCAGGACTAAAGCCAAGATTTTTATTGAGACCTTGGCGAATGTTGTCACCATCCAGAGTGTAGCATGGAATGCCATGGCAAACCAAGTACTCCTCCAAAGCCATGCTCACCGTGGTCTTCCCTGCTCCCGACAAACCTAAAAGCAAACAACCAGAATGTGCGTAAAGCTGGAAGAACTACTGAAGAATCTTACTAACAGGCTTAACTGCATTCATTATTCACAACAGTCTCTCAGAAACATTTTTATCCGATATCCTCTTTAAAAATTACCTCTTACCTAAGAAAATATTTATCACTTACACAAAATATGCATTTTTGGAAAAAATTATTTATGTCAAAGGTATCCTAGAAATCACTGAAAAGTTTTAGAAATGGTTAATCAATTTTATTAGAAAACATGGTTCAACAGATATATTCACTTTGTTAACAGTATTCTAAAACTACATGCCAACACTTTTTTAAAAAAGGTTAAATTCCCAAATTATTTCTGATAAGGAAAGAAAAAGAAAGAACAAAAATTAATGACATATGAAGCCAGGTGTGGTGGTGCTACAGCATTTCATGCAGATCTTGAGAAAGCTTGATCAGGGGATCCGCAATGGCGTAGATCCCCCATGAAGTATGTCTAACATTCCTTTCTTCAAAAAATTACTTTAGGATTATTTGAATTAATATGTATAATTGGAATTTTATGTACAAACATTATAACTAAAACTGATGGGCAGCGGCTTGTGAGAGACTCAGGCAGCAAAGATTTTTTTCCCGAGGATAAAGTTATTGGGCCAAACATTAAATTCAAACTGACCTTAGTTTGGGCCAATGTATAAAATTAAGTTTAAGTCAGCCTTATAAGTGAGAAAAGCATACTGTGATTAATTAAATGTCTAACACCCTGCCCTGAAGTATGTAAATAATAACTTTTCCTGTCCTTGAAAATCCTGCTTGCATGACTATGCCCTTGCTTTTCTACCAACAAAGAAAGTATAAAAGTTGTAACAAATCCTGAATAAAATGGAGAAGTTTAAATGTGATTTCGTGTGGTCATTCTTCTCTCATCGACTTCGGCTCCTCTATCACCAACACAAAAACCTCGACTCTTGCTAGGGCTGGACCCTGGCATGGTGGTGCATGCCTGTAATCTCTACTTGGGAGGGTAAGACAAGAGGATCCGGGTTCGTGGCCAGCCTCAGCTACTTAGTGAGGCCCTCCACAACTTTGTGAGACCCTGTTTCAAAATAAAGAATAAAAAATTGGGCTGGAGTATAGGTCAGAGATAGAATACCCCTGGGTTCCATCCCCAGCACCACCAAAAAAAAAAAAAAAAAAAAAAGACAAATAACAAAACTACCTCCATATTCCAGGTACATCATCTCCCACAGATCACCACGATAAAAGCTTCTGGGAGTCCAATTTATAATCTTTTTTTTATTATTATTAGAGGCCGAACCTAGGGCCAATCAATCTCTAAGCTACACTGCCTGCTCTTTTTATTTTTTATCTTGAAACAAGGTCTCGCTAAGTTTTTGAGGGTCTAAGTTGCTGCACACTGGTCTCAGACCTACAGTCCTCCTATCAGCCTCTGAAGTATTAGCATGACAGACATGTATCACTATACCCAGCTCAACTTATAATATTCTTAAAAGAATATCCTCACCAGGCGTGGTGGCGCACGTTTGTAATCCCAGTACTTAGAAGTTGAGACAGAAGGATCACAGGTTCACAGCTTCAGCTACTTAGTGAAGCCCTCTGCAACTTAGTGAAACCCTATTTCAAAATAAAGAATAAAAAATTGAGCTGGGATGTAGCTCAGAGGTAGAATGTCCCTGGGTTCAATCACCAGTACTGTAAGAAAAATAAAAAAATCTCCTTCAACTCACTTTCCTCTACCAGTGGTATTTAAAAGAGAGCATTTGTGCAGTACTACTACTTTGCCACCTTGATGAATATGTAATTATAGAATTCATAGCCAAGGTAATTATAAGGCAAGAGATGAAATACTAAAGTCTAATATGCCAATATTCTTGAGAAGAAACATAGGAGCATAGAAAGCTAACTGGAAAAAAAAAAAAAGACAAGAAAGGATATGTTGAGACAATCAACAGAGTGCTTACTGCTTTATAAATACTTAAATACGTACTGCAGATTATATTTCCCAAAGATGACAGCAACATAATATCCTATCCTTCAAGCTGTCCTACAACTGGACATTGCCACTGTCACATCAAGCTCTTAGCCCCAACCTTGAATCAGGACTGGCTGAGTCACCATTAGCCAGAGTAACAATGATGTGAGCCTCCCAAGGCTGGGTCTGAACAGACTATGCAGCTTCTCTGTGGTCACTTATTTTGGCTGAAGCCAGCTACTAAGTACCCTGAGCCCACCATGCTAATAAGATCAGAAGTAGGAGCTTCAGTCCACAGTGTCAGCAGCTTAGCTCCCGGCTGACAAGCAGCATCAACCAAGTAGGTCACCTTGGAAGCCCACTGCAGCAGAGCCTTGAAGACCTGCAGCCCAGGACAGATCAACCACCACCAACTAAGATCTCAGCAAAAGCAGCCGCTAGGCCCTCCCAAATTCCCTGCCTTCGGAACGGCAAGTAAATACAAATGGTGGCTGTTTTATACCACTATGTTTTGGACAATTTGTTACCCGACAACAGTAACTGGAACAAAGAGATGGTGGCTGAAAGGAGCAAATTGTCCTACTGTTTTATTTTTGTTGTTTAAGTACCAATTAAACACCAAGTATGGGGGTAAAGGAAGACAGGCTAAAACCTAACGTTATAAATTTATTACACAAAAAACAACCATGTCTTTTATAAAGACAACCTAAATTACAATAAAATATCTATATACCTATATTTGTTTATATACATATAGACACATATAATACATAAAATTCGAAAGAAATAGACACTGTTGAAAACTGAATTGCTGACAAAAAGTGTTGATATTGACAGAGGACATGGATGAAGCCTGAGGAATGAAAGATTCCGAAAGAGTTAAAGGAGATTCTACGAAAGGTCTAAAGGTCGAATCCTCCAAAAGCTCTAGGTGTGACTCCTGTCCTCTCTGGAATTTGCCCTCTAAGGCCCACCAGTGAGAGCAGGGGGCTGATCTTAATCACAAGACCTATAATGTCTCATGAGGTCTTTTTGTCTTGCTTATGATTGTATCTTAGCAATTTACCCCCCCCCCCCCCGTTGTATTTTGCTATTTACTCTTTCTGATGAGGATTTGATAATTAACCTAACTGGAAAAGGATATAAAAAACTTAGGTTTTTTACTTTTTTTTTTTTTTTTTTTTTTTTTTTTTGGTGGTACTGGGGTTCCTAGAAGCCCTCTACCTCCGGGCTACACTCCCAGACCTATTTTATACTTTTTATTTGGAAACAGGGTCTCTTAAGCCAGCGCGCTGGCTTCGAACCTGCGCAATCCTCCTGTCTCTGCCTCCCAAGCATGGGGATTACAAGCGTGCGCCACCACGCCCGGCAAAAACTTAGTTTTAGAGAGTAAATTTTATCAGCTGCACGTGAGGAGGCAATTTTCCGAGTTGTTAATTCAGGTCTCTCCCTCCCAAGTCCCAGAGAGGAATCTCCACAGATACGATTACAGTGAATACAGACAAAAAGGAAAAGAAATTAAAGTAGATGAAGGAAATTAATATTATAATACAAGAGCCAGACATGGTGACACATGCCTGTAATCCCAATACTTGGGAGGCTGAAAAGGAGGCTCTCAGGTTTGAAGACAGCCTCAGAAATTAGGTAAGACTCTCAGCAACCCTAAACCCTATTTCACATAGCTCAGAAGTAGAATGTCCCTTGGCTTAATCTCTAGTAACACCATAAAAAAAAAACTAGAAAATATGATAAAATATTTACAAGCATCATTAATAGAAATAAAGAGACCATATTCAAGAAAAAGAATATTCACTATTCTAAAGATCAATTTTCCCCAAAATTAACCTTTACATACAACACACTCCCAAACTAAATCCCAATGGAGTTCAGGAAATTGGTTAAGTCTATTACAAAATGTATATAATAACACAAGAGCTGAGGGGGAAGCCATAACTTTTCTTTAAAGTTGGTGCTATTAGTGAACAAGGTAAAAGGACTTATTCCGGCTTTCAAGACTTATGAAAATAGATAACAATTAGAAAATGTGACATAACAGAGGAACAGACAATTATAGCCATGGTACAGAACAGAGGGCCCAGACAACAAGATATGTGGACACAACAAAGTTGGCACTTTGTATATCAGAGAAAACACTGGGAAACTGATTATTCACATGAAGGAGAATAGACTGTTTATACATGGGACAAATGATCATCAATGTATTTACTTAGGACAACTGACGATCCATATGAGAAATAAGAATGGGTCCCTCCTTCAGAGGACATACAAGAACCAACTGCAGAGGAACAGTTGAATGAGAAAAGCCAAATCTCTGAAAGAAAATGGAGGAAAAAGATGTAATTCTTCAGGCATCAAATGGAAAAAGAAAAGTTCCTAAAAAGCAGAAAATAATATGATTATCCTCAGACAACCATATAAAATGTCAGAAAACAATGAAGTACTGTTTTAAAAATTCCAAGACAGGTCCAGGCTTCTGGCCCCGACCCTGGGCGAGTGGGCAGGTGCTGGCGGGGCACCCCTAGGCGACCCCCTTTCCACCCGGAAGGACCCTGTGGTCCGTGCCTCTGGCCCCGACCCTGGGCGGGTGGGCAGGTGCTGGCAGGGCACCCCTAGGCAACCCCCTTTCCACTGGGAAGTACCCTGTGGTCCGGGCCTCTGCCCCCGACCCTGGGCGGGTGGGCAGGCACTGGCGGGACACACTTCAGCGACCCCCCTTCCACCCGGAAGTACCCTGTGGTCCGGGCCTCTGCCCCCGATCCTGGGCGGGCGGGCAGGCACTGGTGGGGCATCCCTAAGCGACCCCCTTTCCACCCAGAAGGACCTTGTAAAAAAGGAAAAGAAAAAGAAAAAAGGAAAATATCGGAGAGGGGTCAAGGAGGCCGTGGCGGATGCCAGGACACTGGAGATGCAGACAAAACTTATCCAAATGAACTGGAATTATTGAAAAAATTCCCTGCTAAGGAGGACTGCTTCTTCTCTACATTGTTAAGAATCTTGGACATCACCTGTAAGGAGAGAGACTTTAGCGGAGACCAAGGAGAAAGGCGATGCTGAAAACGGTCTCCACGTTGGCGGTAGAGACTTGTATTCAGGAGAAGCAGAAATTGGAGCCTACCAACCTTATTTTTTTTTTTTGGAGAAATTACACCAAAGGTCGAATGCTACCGTTGCGCATGCTTAGGAACACTGGACAACATTCAGAGTGGAAGAGGAGCTTGGGAAAGAATTGAAATGGTGGAAGCAGTGGCAATGGCAGTGGCCAGTACTCAGGGGAGGCAGAGATCTGATGTATTACACTTGGAACCTTTGAAGTAATAAACCCAGAGGCAGAATGCTACCACCACGCACCCTCGAAAAAGTGGGACAAATGGTTGGGCGAAGAGGGTGCTCGGATTAGAGCCTGCCGAGTGATGAGGCTGGCGACGGACACAGTAAAGCTGGGATTGGAGCCTGTCGTGAGGCAAGGCCAGTGCTGGAGCCTCCGAGGCCGGAATCGGAGCCTGCCAAGTGGTTAGGCCGGTGCTGGGGCCAGTGAAACCGGTTTCGGATCATACCATGAGGCAAGGCTAGTGCTGGGGCCTCCAAGGCCGGGATCGGAGCCTGCTGAGGCGTTAGGCCAGTGCCGGAGCGAGTGGCCAGGATCGGAGCCTGCCGTGAGGCAAGGCCGGTGATGGGGCCTCCGAGGCCGGGATCGGAGCCTGCCAAGGGGTCAGGCCGGTGCCAGGGTCAGCGTGGCCGGGATCGGAGCCTGCCGTGAGACAAGGCCAGTGCTGGGGCCTCCGAGGCTGGGATCAGAGCCTGCCAAGGGGTCAAGCCGGTGCCAGGCCCAGCATGGCCGGGATCTAAGCCTGCCGTGAGGCAAGGCCAGTGCTGGGGCCTCCGAGGCCCGGATCAGAGCCTGCTGAGGGGTTAGTCTGGTGCCGGGGCCAGCGGCCGGCATCGGAGCCTTCCGTGAGGCAAGGCCGCTATTGAGGCCTCCAAGGCCGGGATCGGAGCCTGCCGAGGGGTTAGGCCGGTACTGGGGCCAGCAAGGCCAGGATCAGAGCCTGCCGAGGGGTCAGGCCGGTGCCAGGGCCAGCGTAGCCGGGATCAGAGCCTGCTGTGAGGCAAGGCCGGTGCTGGGGCCTCCAACGCCGGATCAGAGCCTGCTGAGGGGTTAGGCCGGTGCCGGGGCCAGCAGCTGGCATCGGAGCCTGCCGTGAGACAAGGCCGGTGCTGGGCCTCCGAGGCCAGGATCGGAGCCTGCCGAGGGGTTACGCCAGTGCCGGGACCAGCGGTCTGCATTGGAGCCTGCTGTGAGGCAAGGCCGGTGCTGGGGCCTCCGAGGCCGGGATTGGAGTCTGCCGAGGGGTTAGGCCAGTGCCGGGGGCCAGTGGCCGGCATCGGAGACTTCCATGAGGCAAGGCCGGTATTGAGACCTCTGAGTCCGGGATCGGAGCCAGCTGAGGGATTAGGCCAGTGTCGGGGCCAGCGAGACCAGAATCGGGGCCTCCAATGAGGCAAGGCCGCTGCTTGAGCTAGCGAGGTCTGGATCAGTCCACCGGGTAGCCAGGCACAACTGGGGCCGTCAAGAGTGGGATCGATACTTGCAATGCAGCATGCACAGAGAAATGTCGCAGAAAATTAAAACCAGATACTTCCCCTAATCAGTAATAACTAGGAGGAAAGGGGCAACAGGAAGTGGTCGAGCTATAGAAAAGGCCCTATAGTGAAGCAATTAAGGTGACCAATCAGAGGGTATGAAATAGGGGAGGATGGAGCCTCTTTAAAAAGCAGGAGGTACATAATCTTATGTATCAAAGTTAATCACCAAACAAGCATGGGATCGAGGGAGGGGGAGGGAATGGGATGGGGACTGGATGAGGGCTAATTGGATGATGTGTGCTTGTATATCCTCTCAAGTCTTGTATTCCAATGTGATGTATGATTACAATGCACCAATAACAATAAATTTTAAAAAATAAAAAATAAAAATTCCAAGACAAAGAAAGTATGAATCAAATATACAGACAAGTTGTCTTAAAAATGGCAGATATTAGCAAACATAAAATCTCAGGAAATTCAGATCCCAACACAGGATTATCTTGCAAAAACTACTTAATAATGAAATACAAACTATTAAGACCTAATTCAAATAAAGGGCACGAGTGACCATCTTCAAGGAACTACTGAATGCTGAATCAACTTGGTTATTCAATAAAAATGCAAACAAGTATAAAAATTATCGATGTTAGAACAGAGTATTAGTGTTTAAAAACCTGTGCAACCTAAAAACAACAATTTAACAATCTAGACAGATTTATAAATAAGGAAATATGGTTGCCTGTAATCCCAGTACTTGGGAGGTTGAGACAGGAGGATCACAAGTTTGAGGCCAGCCTCAGCAACTTAAGTGAAGCTCTCCACAACTTAGTGAGATCCTGTTTATAAAATAGAATAAGGCTAAGGGTAGAGCTCAATGTTAGAATGCTCCTGGGTTCAATCTCCAATACCATAAGAATATAAAATAAAAAGAATGAGGATAGGAAAAATATGAGGATGCTATCTTCTTTCACAGAAAAATAAACTTGTCTAAAACTTTTTTTTTTTTTTTTTTTGGTGGTACTGGGGTTCCTAGAAGCCCTTCTTCCTCTGGGCTACACTCCCAGACCTATTTTATATTTTTGAAACAGGGTCTCTTACGCCAGCACGGCTGGCTTCGAACCTGCGCGATCCTCCTGTCTCCGCCTCCCAAGCGCAGGGATTACAAGCGTGCACCACCACGCCCGGCGTCTAAAACATTTTTTAAAAAATAATTGTTTTCGCCGGGCGTGGTGGCGCACGCTTGTAATCCCCGCGCTTGGGAGGCAGAGACAGGAGGATCGCGCAGGTTTGAAGCCAGCCGCGCCTGGCTTATGAGACCCTGTTTCCAAATAAAAATGTAAAAATAGGTCTGGGAGTGTAGCCCGGAGGTAGAAGGGCTTCCAGGAACCCCAGTACCACCACCAAAAAAAATAAATAAATAATTGTTTTCTTACAATCAGTACAAATTTTTAAGAACTGAAAATACTAAGTATTGTCAAAGACAGTGGAAAATGGACCAGGCCACTGGTGGTAAACAGATATAAAATTTCAGTGGGCAAATTGGAAATATACATCAAATCAAAATTTTATAATTTTTTTGGGGGGTGGTACTGGGGGTAGAACCCAGGGGCTTTCTACCTCCGGGCTATACTCCCAGACATATTTAATACTTTATTTGGAAACAGGGTCTCACTAAGTTGCTGAGAGCCTCACTAAGTAGCTGAGGCTGGCTTTGAACCTGCGTGATACTCCTGTCTCAGCCTCCCAAGAGCGGGGATTATAAGCGTGCACCACCATGCCCAGCTATATCAAATTTTTAAATAAAATTCCTAGATGTAATAGGATCCATATTTTTAATGAATTCATTTTAATTATACTGAAAAATGGGTTTCATTGTGGCATATTTATACATGCAAATAACATGCTTTAAGAATCCATGACTTTCTTGTTTTGTTTTGTTTCGTTGAACACAGGAGTGTTCTACCTCTTAGCTATACCCCCTCAGTCCTATTTTATTTTTTATTTTAAGAAATAAAAAATAGCCAGGCATGGTGGCACACACTTGTAATCTCAGCTTTTGGGAGGCTGAGAAAGGAGGATCGCGGTTTGAGGACAGCCTCAGCTACTTAGTAAGGGCCTTTGCAACTCAGTGAGACCCTGTGTCAAAACTAAAAGAATAAAAGACAGGGCTGGGAGTGTAGCTCGAAGGTAGAAAGACTCTGGGTTTCATCCCCAGTACCACAAAAATAAATAAATAAATAAATAAATAAATAAATAAATAAATAAATAAATAAATAAATATTTAAAAAGTGTTAAGTTGCTGAGGCTGGCCTCAAACCTGTGGTCCTCCTGTCTCAGCTTCCCAAGTAATGGGACTACAGAGGTACACCACATGCTTGGCAGAGGATTGGTAATTTTTACAGCTACTTCCAAAGTATGGATCAATTTACCCTCTTACCAGCCTGCTATGACTAAGCCCAAAGAGAAAATCTCAGAAAACCAATACAAGAAACAATCAGAGACCAAAAAGTAAAAGCTGATTGACAGAAACTGATTATATGAAATTCCTTATTACTCATTCTTACTTTTTATGTGATTGTTAGCTTCATTTTTATTTATTTTGTAGAGAGGTACTGGGGATTGAACCCTACGGCATTCTACCTTTGAGCTAAACTTCCAAGCCTATTTTATTTTTTATTTTGAAACAGTGTTTCTCACTAAATTGCTGAAATTGGCCTTGAATCTGCAATCCCCCTCTCTCAGCCTCCCAAGTACTGGGATTTCAGACATGCACCACCATGCCCAGCTTGGTTTTTAGCTTCTTATAGCAGGAGGAGGTCTTAGTTGCACTTAGAAGTTTAGAGAATTCAATGTAGTATCTACTAAAAGGTAGTTTTGGGCTACATTCTCATTTCCCCCCTTTCTTTTATTAATAGCAATCCTACAAAAGAACAAAAGGAATTACCCAAAGAAATTTTATTTTATTAAGCAACTGTGTCAGTTATATGTTGTTCTGGCTCCAAATACAAAAAGAGAGCTAAGAATTTTAAAATGCATATCCTAGTATGAGGCTCCTATCAACATAAAATAAGCCAACGTATCTCTCTTGACCATACCTGTCAGCCAGACTGTGCAACCTCGAAAGCCGCCTCTAGTCCCCACCACCTGACCCCGCTTGTTCCTGCTGACATGGTGAGCTTGATAGGTGACATTAGTTGCTCTCTGCATCCCCTGGAAAAAAGATAAAAAAGAAAACACATGAATTGTAGTTCACTTGAGTCCTTTAAAAGGTAAACACATGCTCCTTGCAAACAGTACCAGAGGTAACATGCCAAAGGCAGGGAAATGATAAAACAGCCAGTCTTTGTTTTGTTTAAAGTACCAGCATAGTGTTTATGCTTCATATACAACTAACTTAATCTTCACAGGAACCCAATGACACAGGTACTCATACTACCATGGGTTTTATGGAGAAAGATGTTAAACCTGAGAAAAAGCCGGGCGTGGTGGCGCACAGTTGTAATCCCAGCATTCAGGAGGCTGAGACCGGAGGATGGTGGTTCGCGGACAGCCTCAGCTACTTAGTGAGGCCCTCTGCAACTCAGTGAGACCCTGTTTCAAAATAAAGAATAAAAAATTGGGCAGGGGGTGTAGCTCTGGGTTCCATCCCCAGACCTAAAAAAAAAAAAAAAAAAAAAAAAAAAAAAAAAAAAAAACTGAGAAAAGCTAAATAACCTATCCAGATTCCCATAACTAATGATCAGAGGACTCCAGAGCCTAGTCTTTTTACACACCCATTTAGTCCATCATTCGTTCAATCAGGATTACCTGAGGCCCAACTAGTGACCGAAGTGAACAAAATAAGACCCCTTCCCTCATTGGGCTAAAATTCAACTAGAGAAAAGTGAGAACCAATTAAACCTATTAATAGCATGAAAGTTCACTGTATAAAAATAAAACTGAAAGAAAAGGGCAAAGGGGTAAATACCCTTTTTCAATAGGGTGATCAAGAAAGGCACTAAGAAGGTGGTATTGAGCAGATTCCCAAAAGAACCATGAAAAGGATACCTACAGGTACCAAGAAACAGCTACCTTTGCAATGAAAAAATAAAAAATATGTAAAATTGCATAGGCCTGAAAAACCTGAAAAGATTTTTCTCAAAAGAAAATACACAGCCAGACCTGGTAACACTACACTTGGGAGGCTGAGACAGGAAGATCAAAGGTTTGACTGAGGCCAGCCTCAGCAACTTAGCGAGACTCTCAACAACCTAGCAAGATCATGTTTCAAAACAAAAAATTTAAGAAATGGCTGTGGATATGCCTCAGAAATAGAATTCCTTTGAGTTCAATCCTCAGTCTTGAAAACAAAGAAACAAAAGAAGATATACAAATGGCCAATAAGCACATTAAATATTTAATATCTTTATCCTATCATGGAAATGAGATCAAAACCACCACACCTGGCTACTGATTTTATAGCTTGACAATTGTGGAAAACACTGTAGTAAAGATAAGAGTACATATATCTCTTTACTGTTAAGTTTGACATTAGCTGTAGACTCATCATATATGGTCTTTACTGTGTTGAGATACATTTCATCTAAGCCTAATTTGTTGTGAGTTTTTATCATGACAGGATGTGGAATTCTGTCAAAATGGCAAAATTCATAACAGGATGGTTTGTCTGTACCTATTGAGATGATCATATTTTTCTCCATCAATGTAGTAATATCATCACATTTATAGGTTTGTGTATGTTGAACCATTCTTACAACCTGGAAAAATTTACACTTGGTCATAGAGACTGATCCTTATACTATGCTGCTAGAATTCATTTTACTAATATTTTGTTGAAGATTTTTGTATCCATTTCATAAAAAATAGTGACCTGTCATTTTCTTACAGTGTTCTTGTCTGGCTTTGGTATCAAGGTAATGCTGGCCTCATAAAATGAATTTGGAAACATTCCCTCTCCTTCAGTTTTTTTGGAAGAGTGTAAAAAAAGACTGGTATTAACTGTTCTATAAATATTTGAAAGTATCTGACAGTGAAGCCATCCCTCAACAATTTTTCCAATAGCAAATTACTACAACTCTTATAGTTTTTGAAAGTTCTGGCTTTTAAACTCATACTAAAGATAAAACATTACAGTGTTCGATATTCTAAATCTGGTTGTGTACTTACTTTACCAGTGAGTTACACAGTGTTACATACTTTTATGTGAACTAACTAGCATCCTTTATTTCAGCTTAAAGGACTTCCTTTAGCATATCTTGTAAGACAGGTCTGGTGATGGTAACTCCCTTGGCTCTATCTGGGAAGTCTCTCTTCTTCACTTCCGAGGGATGGCCTTGCTGAGTACAGTCTTCCCGGTTGGCAGTCTACTTCCTTCAGTACTTTGAATATATCATCCCACTCTGTTGGCCTGTAAGGTTTCTATTAAGTCTACTGCTAGACTTATTTGAACTACCTTCTATGATTTGCTTATTTTCTCTTACTGCATTCCTCTTGATTTCTGACAGTTTGATTACAGTATGTCCTGGTACAGTCATGTTTGGGCAGAATCTGACTAGAGACCTTTTTCTTCCTGTAATTGGATATTTACATTATTCCTCACATTTCTTAAGTTTTCTAAGTTTTCTATTATTATCTTTCTTTGCTTTTCTTCTTTTTTTTTTTCGGTACTGGGAATGGAACTCAGGGACATTCTTACTCTTTATTTTGAAACAGGGTCTCACTAAGTTGCAGAGGGCTTCCACTAAGTAGCTGAGGCTGTTAACCTATGATCCTCCTATCTTAGCCTCCCCAATGCTCGGATTACAAGCATGTCTAAGGCTATTAACCTGTGATACTCCTGTCTTGGCCTCCCGAATGCTCAGATTACAAGCGTGAGCCACCCACCCGGCTTTCTTTTCGTGTGTGTGTGTGTGTGTGTGTGTGTGTGTGTGTGTGTGTAGGGGCAACTTGGAACTGAAACCAGGAGCATTCTATCTGAGCTACAACCCCAGACCATTTTTTCATTTTGAAAAAGCATCTCACTAGGTTGCTAAAAGTCTCATTATATTGCTGAGACTGTTCTAACCTATGATCCTCCTGTCTCAGCCTCCAAGGTACTGGGATTATAGGCACATGCCATCATGACCAGCCATATTATTTCTTTAAATAAGCTTTCTTTACCTTTTGCTTTCTCTTCTTGAGCTCCTATACCTCAAATATTTACTGTTTTTGATGCTGTCCCATAATACAATAATATTTGTCCATTTGTTTTAATTCCTTTTTCTTCTTCTTCCTCTAACTGTACATTTTCAAATAACCTATCTTCAGCCAGGCGTGGTAGCACACTCTTGTAATCCCAGCACTTGGAAAGCTGAGAAAGGAAGATCACACAGGTTCGAAGCCACCCTCAGCTGCTTAGTGAGACCCTGTTTCCAAATAAAGTATAAAATAGGTCTGGAAGTATAGCCTAGAGGTAGAAAAGACCCTGGGTTCCATCCCTAGTACCACAACAAAATTAAAAAATAAAAATAAATAACCTATCTTCAAATTCACCAATTCTTTCTTTTGCTTTATCAATTAAGCTGTTACTATTCTCAACTGCAGTTTTTCATTTTATTCACCTTATTTTTTAGCTCCAGAACTTGATTTTTTAAAATAATTTCAATCACTTTGTTAAATTTGTTGCATCATGTTTTTCTTATTTTATTTAACTCTGTATTTTCTTGAATTGTATACACACACACACACACACACACTTTTTCTTTTTTTTTTTACGGTACTGGGGATGGAATCCAGGAGCATCCTACCTCCGGCTACAACTCCAGCCCTATTTTTTTATTTTCAATGTTTATACATGCAGCATAAATTACAAATATATATATTACATCATCCAAAAGAAAATAGTGATGTACAAATATTTATAAATAAAATTATTGCATTTAATTTCTCTTGAAAACCCAAGTCATCAAATTCCTTGAGGGTGTATCAAACATAAATAATTCCAGTTTAAATTAGAGATAATGATTTCCAACACCAGCTTCTGGCAACTAAAATAAGGAAATTGAAGTCCTATAATTGGTCTAATTTAGGTCAAGTAGTAATAGAAATAAGAGAATGTTAAAATTATGTATTTTATAATTATGCACACTGAAAGAAAGCATAATAGAAAACAGAGTTCTTTTCCACCAAAAAAATCATTTACACCATTTATTTATCTAGAAAACTAGCTTGAGAGGTCCCAGTATACTCCATTTGTAATAATTTCTCTACAGCAAACAATTGTCTTATATTTGGGGCACGTTGAAGAAAATATTGTCTCATAAGTCTTTGTTCTTTTGAGTCTCGGTCACTAAGAGTTCAAGGTACTTTGGAAGAATCCTGATGTCCTTTATGGTCTGGTGAATGCATTAAAATGAAGCAGCGTGTTATATTCCAAAAATAATCTTAAATTCATACAAATAGTGAGTGGGTTGAGGAGCTCAGACTTCTCCTACCAGCACTATGACATGTGAAGAGTTTCTGTTATGAAAGCTTCATACCAATTTTGTTCTGTTCTTTTCTCATTAGCCTCTGTGCTTCCTTTTCCATTTTCTTCCTTTGTTGTTCTGCTGCTCTCTTTTCTCTGTGTGCTATTTTCTGCTGCCTCAGAACTTCCTCTGCTTGCTACGCTGCATCTTCTTCTTCCCATGCATTGGTATTTTCTTGCCAGGTATCTAAGTCATCTAATTCAGAAGATTGATGAATAAAAGGCATATCTTGTGTAGTTGCTAATCTACTGGAGAAACTTGTTTCCATCTGGAGTTCCAAAATTTAATGGTTCTCTCTTTTTAATAATTATTTTCTGAGTTTTCCTTATAGTTGGTGTCATATCCTTAAAAAATAATACAGGTTCCAGTTGTTCCAAAGTTTTTCTGTGTTGCCACATTCCAGTTCCCTCCTTTAATCTTTACACTTGTGGGTGCATCTTCATCCCAGGAAGTCCACTCTTCCACATCTGTCTTCTTAGGAACTGAGGAATAATCAACTGTAGTTGGCAGAGTTATTTAATCTCCACTTTAACTTTCTTCCTCTGCCAGATCTGCATATTAATCTCTTTCAGAATGAGAATTATGTTGCTAGGCAGGTACAAACCTTAAATAACCGAAATTGAGAGATGGCCATGGTGAGAGTCAAAACCTCTCACTGTGCACAGGTATCAACTTGAGATGGATCAAAGACCTAAAAATTATCTGAGAGGGGAAAAAAGCGTGCCCACTGCACAGATGAGGAAAACTGTGTGTGCACACGGCGCGGGACTATGGAGCTACGGGTGGTGGGCGCCAGGTGTGCTGGGCTGGCCTGGGGAGTCAGCCCCAGGAGGTGCGAGGCCTGCGGGAGGGCAATCAGGAGGGTGGGCAGTAGCCGTGAGCTCCCCTTCTGGAGGGAAGCTTAAACCCTGGGTTCTTCAGAATTGGGCCCTCAAGGCTGGGCTTCAGCAAGTGAGCGTGCCATGGCTGCGCTCCGGCCCTGCTCCCAGTGGGCTTCCCTGACCCCTGAGGTCAGGATGGCCAGAAACAGTACCCCAGGATGGAGGTCAAGTTGGGGAGGCTGGAAGTGGAAGCCCCAGCCCTATTTTTTTATTCTTTATTTTGAAACCGGGTCTCACTGAGTTGCGAAAGGCCGAAGTAGCTGAGGTTGTCCTTGAACCCTCTCAGCCTCCCAAATGCTAGGATTACAAGCATGAGCCACCATGCCCAGCTAAAACAAATATTTTTAATTCTTCAGGTAGTACATGTTTCTCCATTTCTTTTGGGCCAGCCACATTGAGTATTGTGTTCTTTTGGTGATGTTATGTCTCCTTGGGTTTTCAAATTTCTCATTGCCTTATGTTGACTTCTGCAAACTGAAAAATAACTTACTCCACACTTTGCAGGCTGGTTTTGTCTGGGAAAGCCCTGAAGTCAGAATGTTCAGAGATTCTGGGCAAGTCATTTGGTGGCTCCCACAGGAAGACTTGCCGCTAATTCTTGAATGGTCCTTAAATAGCAGAGAGGAGAGCCTGAAGCTTGGAGCCTGGAGCCTTGATCCACAGGGCCTTTCTGAGCCTGGGTCTACAGGAACTGACCTAGTGCTGCCCTGAGCTTGAGTGTGCAAGGGCTGACCACGTACTAAGACATAGTACTTGGGTGCACAAGGAGTGGCTTGGAGTCTCTGTCCAGAGCTGACTGACACCACAGTCTACTCTGGCAATCCTGGGTCTATTGAAGTAAGGGGCTGCAGAGGACAGCTTAGAGAGTAAAGCAGACGTGAAACCTGGGCTGGTCTAAATCCTTGGTAGAATCTGGAACTTGGTGAACCAAGAGGCAGTACCAGCCTGAATGCTAGGACTGGTGGCCAGCCTAGAACTAGAGTGGTCTGAAACCTGGGGCTGCTAAGGCCACCTTAGTGCCTGATCAAGTAGAGGGTCGCCTGGTGCTGAGAGAAGCCCAGAGCCTGAAGCCACTGAAATCACACTGACAATGTGGTATGCCTCAAGAGCTGTAGGTACTGCTGGCACCACACCAAGGCAGGCTTAGAAGCTGTCCACGAGTACTAGCCTAGGGTCAAGGAACATGCCGGCCTACCCAGTGCCGGGTTTTACCGACATGGGACCAGTGTTAGGTCTGAGGCAGAGTGTGGTGCTTACTTTCTCTCCTTGTGCCAAGTCCAAGGTACCTCTCTCCCAGCTGACTGCCTGGGGTAAGAGAGGGATGATATGGGTACTGTAAAATTGTCCCTGCTCATGTCTTCAATGCATCTTATTCCTGTGCTACATGGATGCTGTAATATCTCATCTAGTTTCCTTACCTCTTTTAAAGGTATTTCTGTGTGAGGATGGTTGTTCAGTTCATATTTCTGGGTGAAGACAGAAGCACTGGAAACTCCCACTGTGCCAGCTTCCTGATATCCACCAAGAATCAGATTATTTTTAAGCAATTACTTCCATCTAAATGTTCAACTTCTACACATACTCTTTTCTATTTTATTTTTGTGGTACTAGGAATGGAGACTAGGAGCATTCTACCTCCAAGCTACACCACAGCCCTATGTTTTTATTCTTTATTTTGAAACAGGGTCTCACTGAGTTGCAAAGGGCCTCACTGAGTAGCTGAGGCTGTCCGCAAACTGCCATCCTCCTGTCTCAGCATCCCAAATGCTGGGATTACAAAGGTGCACCACCACGCCCAGCCCCACACATACTATTTTCTAAAACTGGTCTCCTGTGAATGTGCCCTCTTTCCCCTACAATTTTATACAGGAAAGAGGCATCTCCTGCCTGTCTGAATCTTAATATGGCTTCCTGCCATACGGGAGAAAATATTTTCTGTCAAAGGAACAATTTTTTCAATAATGCATAATTAAAATTTATTAATAGTCCTTCTCCCTTTGATCACAATGATATAAAAACAAGTACAAAGTCCAATTATGAATGGATACTGGGCCTTGAAGGGGTCATGCCCTACCTGGTCTCCCAAACTCATCTTCTTATAATAAGCATAATCGAGTGCTGGGCCTCAATATGGACCCGCTCTCACCAACACAACAAACTACAATCCCAGTGCCATGTTCCACGGCCACTCCTTTTTTTTTTAATACTTTATTGATGCAATGTAATTACACATTACAGTGAGATCCAAAATAATATATACATACATGCACACAGCACTTGGTTTATTTCTTTCCATGTACCTACCCCTCCCATTTCCCATTCTCCCTCCCCATAAATGTCAGTGAGACTGGTAGTGAAACTGTATATTAACATTACCTTATTTGAGCTATTTTCTTCCTTAATCTTCATTTTTCACATTCCCAACTCTTCCCCCTCCCCCTCCCACTGTTCTACTGGTTTCTCTCATTTGCCTGAAGTTCCTTCTGGTTCCAATTATCATTAATTTGGCAATTTTTTAATAAGCACATCACAAAAGCTATACTTATCATCTCATTAACAGATGTCTCTAATAAAATTACATTTTACAGGTTTTAATAGTTACTTATGAGGAATTGAATATAAGAAAATGGACCCATTATTTTCAATAAACAGGTGAAGCAAACAAATCTTACCAGCTCTGCATTTCCAAGAATTTAAACAAAAATCAGGGTTTCACATACAGACCTCTGCATCTTTTAGGAAGAGACAGTGCCACTCTAGCTACCAGCCATTCTGGCTAACGAGGAGAAAGGAGCTAGGTCTCTGCTAGACAGGTGATAAGTAGGGGTACTATACAAGCTATGCTGCCTACACTTGAAGAACCTGTTCAAATTACTCATTTTGTTTTGAAAACTTTCCAAGTTACTTTGTTCTTGGGCAAGAAGAATCCTGTATCTAGTAAATTTTAATTTGTTCTGGTCCTATAAAATATCTTCTGCTTTTCTAGTTAAATTATGCTAAACTGTATAAAAATTACCTGGCAAGCTATAAACTGCTGAGATTATGGATGAGAGAAAATACAAGATAAGTAGAGACTACCTGCATGCTGGGAGTTTCTTGCCTACTGCACTGAAAAAGTTTATGTCAGCAAACATAGTCTGGGTATAAGAAGGCCTTTTTTTAATGTATGTTTGATATTTTTCATCCTTAAACCTGAATTTGAGCTGGGTGTGGTGGCACATTTGTGATCCCAGTATTTGGAAGATTTAAACAGGAAGAGCGCAGGTTCAAAGTCAGCCTTGACAACTTAGCAAGGCTCTCAGCAACTTAGTGAGACCTGTTTCCAAATAAGAAAGAAAATCAGGCTGGGGGTATAGCTCAGAAGTAGAATGCTTCTGTGTTTAATCCCCAGTACCAAAAAAAAAAAAAAAAAAAATTGAATTTGAAACATTCTGAGATTGCCAAATAGAGGTGCCCAGCATCTACTTCAATAACAAAGAAGAACCAAAACGATAAATGAATAATTGAATTTCAAGATAAGTTTAAGGGAGAGCCCTGGAACTCAGTAAGGGAGAGATGGGAACCCCGTAGGACACAGTGACCTGTGATGCAAGGTGCAGAGAGGACTGAAGCCTACAGCAAACCTGACTCCCTAGCCGGGAGGTCTCCACCACAGGGAGACTCCACCACCATCAATGCCAAGGACTCCAGCCATCAGAGGCTTGGCACCCAGCCAGAGAGCCACCTGGTGTCCACACGTCAACTCAGCTTTGGAAAAGGAACACACACTGTCTTCCTGCTCCCAGCCCCCAGGAATAACGCAGCACAGTGGCATCTTGAGAACAGAGTCATGGATAGGGTCCATGTTGCCCTAGGGGACAGAAGTCTCCAAATAGCACCATCCCTGGAGCCCCTGACTCATTCCACTACACACACACACACACACACACACACACACACACACACAAAAGGCTGCAACTTCAGGAATAAAGTAGGCTCAGCTGTGCAACTGTGACCCCAGCACCTAAGTCTATGCAATTCCCTGCACTAAAGGGGAGAGACAAGTGGTCCCCACAGCAGGGAGTACCACCCTCAAGATGTAAAGAACCAAAAATAATGCATCCTGGAACCTGGAGCCCATCAACACTATACTCCCAGCCTCCGACTGTTGCCATCAGTGCTCATTACTGCAGGACTTGAGGACATGTCTCCCATGGTCCACACACCCCTGGTGCTACAGGCCTCATCAATGGAGGTCTCCATTGCCAGCAGCATCCATCTCTGCAAGGCCTGAAGACAAAGATATATCTCTTATGGTCCACAACCTCAACACTCTTTCTGCTACTATCAGAGGCACAGCTGCAATCAGCATTCAGCACTTACCTCCCTTAGTCTTGAATTCATACACCCCTGGCCACCTCCATCTAATACAAATCTACACCACTACCCTCCACAAACACCCACAGTCTAAACAATTGACATAATCACAGACAACACTGAGTTGGATTATAGCTAAAGATCACATCTCTGTCCTCACCCAGAACTAAAGCCAAGGCACCCTATCTAACTAATGCCCTAAAAGTTATCTACAGGACAGAGTTCTCCCCTATTAAAAAAAAAAAAAAAAAAAAAAAAAAAAAAAAAAAAAAAACATAAAATCTGAGGCAATGATTATACCAGAAACACAGCCATCTATGCAGACATAAAAAATATAAAAAATCAAGAAAGCATGGTACCTGCAAAAGAATACCATAATTCCCCAGAAGCAGAATTCAATATAAAGAAAATCTACAAAATGAATGCAAAGGATATCAAAATAATGATCCTGAGGAAACTCGTTGAGATCCAAAAGAATACAAATAGAGAATACAACATAAGAACAACTCCATAATCAGAGTGAGAAATCCAACAAAGAAACAGATGAAAATTGAAGGGGCCGGGCATGATGGTGCACGCTTATAATCCCAGCGCTTGGGAGGCTGAGACAGGAGGATCGCACAGGTTCAAAGCCATCCTCAGCTACTGAGTGAGGCTCTCAGCAACTTAGTGAGACCCTGTTTCCAAATAAAGTATAAAATAGGTCTGGGAGTATAGCCCAGAGGTAGAAAAGCCCCTGGGTTCCACACCCAGTACCACAAAAAAAAAAAAAAAAGAAAAACAAGCCAAGCAAGTCTTGAAGCTGAAAGATCAGAGAAATAAAAAATATGGTTGTAAGCGTTAACAATAGACTAGACAGAAAAAAGAATGTCTGGACTTGATGGGTGTTTTAAAACTACATAGACAAATTTTTTTTAAAAAGCAATGACAGCCAGGCATGGTGGCACATGCTTGTAATCCCCGCACTTGGGAGGCGGAGACAGGAGGATCACACAGGTTCGAAGCCAGTCTCCTTGGCTTAAGAGACCCTGTTTCCAAATAAAAATATTTTTAAAAACATAGGTCTGGGAGTATAGCCCGGAGGTAGAAGGGTTTACAGGAACCCCAGCACCACCCAAAAAAAAGTATGAAAAAAGCCTACAAAACTTATAGGCCACCATTAAATAAACAATCAGCATTATGAGTATTCAAAAGAGAGAGAGGAAAGAGGATAGAAACGCTATTTAATAAAACAACAGCTGAAAAGTTCCCAAGCTTTGGAAAAGAAATGGACATCCAGGTTCCTAGGTCTCTACTTTTTTTACTGGGGACGGAATCCAGGGGCATTCTATCTCCAAGCCACACCTCCAGTCCTATTTTTTATTCTTTATCTTGAAACAGGATCTGACTGAGTTGAAAAGAGCCTCACTAAGTAGCTGAGGCTGTCAGTGAACCTCGATCCTCCTGCCTCTGCCTCCCAAATGCTGAAATTACAAGCCTCCACCATGATGCCCGGCTCCTAGGCCTCTACTTTTTTTTTTTTTTAAGGTACTATTGCATTTATTTCTTATTTTTTTAATTTTTTATTGGTGCACCGAATTCATACATCTTAATGAAATGAAAGATGGTGGAGACATACATGCACACATTACCCAATTAGCCCTTACCCAACTCCCATCCCATTCCCTTCACCCCCCCTTCTCATGTTTGGCTTAGTGATTGAGTTTGATATGCTTGTTAAAGTAGATTTGACTAAAATTGGCTCGTCACAACCTATCAGAGTCTGTCAAAAGTCCAAAACAAAGAGAATTCTAAAAGCAGCAAGATAAAAGCACCAAGTCACATTTAAGGGAACTCCCATTATACAAACTGCAGATTTTTTAGCAAAAACCTTACACTAGCTGGGCGTGGTGGCACACGCTTGTAATCCCCACGCTTGGGAGGCTGAGACAGGAGGATCACGCAGGTTCGAAGCCAGCTGCGCTGGCTTAAGAGACCCTGTTTCCAAATAAAAATATAAAATAGGTCTGGGAGTGTAGCCCGGAGGTAGAAGGCCCCTAGGTTCCATTCCCAGTCCAAAAAAAAAAAAAAAAAAATTAGACTAGGGAGAAAAAAAAATGTGATGGTATATTCAAAATATGAAAGAGAAAAAGTGTTGCCAATTAAGAATTTTATATTCATCAAAGATAACCTTCAGAAATTAAAAAGAATTAAAATCTTCCCAAGACAAGAAAACACTAAGAAAATTCATCACCTCTAGAGCAGTCCTACAAAAAATGGTTAATGGAGTCCTACATGTGAAAGGATGATAATTACCATCATGAAGATGTGAAAGAATGAAACTCACTGGTAAAGCATACACAAAAATGAAAGAGTGAAATAATTAACCTTTATTACTATAGAAAGTAACCAAATCACAAAATGAGACAAAAAAAGAATGATGAAAATATTAGAAAAAAATGAACAAGGCCAGGTGTGGTGGCGCACACTTGTAATCCTAGTACTTGGGAGGCTTGGACAGGAAGATCACAAGTTTTCAGCCAGCCTAAGCTACTCAGTGAAGCCCTCTGCAACTTAACTTAGTAAGTCCCTGTTTCAAAAATAATAAAAAATAAGGCTGGGGGTGTACCTGGAAGGTAGAATGCTCTTGGGTTCAATCATCAGTACAAAGTAGTAGGAAGAAATTTTTACTTATCAATAATAACCTTACATGTAAATAGAACCAATTTCCTAACAGAAAGATATCGATTGACTGAATGGATTAAAAAACAATCTTAACAACATCCCATCTAAAAGAAACTCACTTCACGGGTATAGAAACACAAGAAATTATATTCACCAGTAAAGATACACATAAACTAAAAAGTGAAGGGTTGAAAACAATGGGATTATGTCAAACTAAGAAATTTTTTAACAGAAAAGGAAACAAAATAAAAAGAAAACCTAGGATGGGAGAAAATATTCACAAACTATTCATCCAACAAAGAATTAAAATCCAGAATACTAAGGAACTCAAAAACCTCAACAGCAAAATAATAGTTTGATTTAAAAATAGGAAAATGATCTGAATAGACATTTATCAAAAGGCGAAAATCAAACGGCCAATAAGTGTATAAAAAAATGTTCAACATCACTAAATCAGGAAAATGAAAATCAAAACCACAATGAGAACTGGGAGTGCTGGCGCACGCTTGTAATCCCCGCACTTGGGAGGTAGAGACAGGAGGACCACGCAGGTTCCAAGCCAGCTACACTGGCTTAAAAGACCCTGTTTCCACATAAAAATATAAAAAATAGGTCTGGGAGTGTAGCCCGGAGGTAGAAGGGTTTCCAGGACCCCCAGTACCACCAAAAAATAAAAAAAACCACAATGAGATATCACCCAATTAGAAAAGCTATTATCAGTTGGGCATGGTGGCATACACTTGTAATCCCAGCATTTGGGAAACTGAGACAGGAGGATCCCGGGTTTGCGGACAGCCTCAGCTACTTAGTGAGGCTCTTTGCAACTCAGTGAGATATTTTTCAAAAATAAAGAATAAAAAATAGGGCTGGGGGATCTGGCTTAGAGATAGAATGCTCCTGGATTCCATCCCCAATATGGCAAAAAGAAAGAAAGGAAGAAAGGAAGGAAGGAAGGAAGGGAGGGAGGGAAGAAAGAAAGAAAGAAAGAAAGAAAGAAAGAAAGAAAGAAAGAGAAAAAAAGAGCTATTATCAAAAAGACAGCCAGGCGTGGTGGCACATGCCTGTAATACCAGCATTTGTGAGGTTGAGACAGAAGGATCTCGGTTCGCAGACAGATGCAGCTACTTAGGCCCTTTGCAACTCAATGAGACCTTATTTCAAAAATAAAAATAAAAAATAAATAAAAAATCTGTCTAGGAGTGTATTTCAGAGGTAGAATGCCCCTGGGTTCTATTCCCAGTACTGAAGGAAAAAAAAAAAAAACAATAAATAGGATTGTGGATGGAGCTCAGTGGCACAGCACTTGCCTAGCAGGTGCAAGGCCTTAGGTTCAATCAACAAAAGCAATTGCTGGCAAGGATGTGAAGACAACTCACATACTGTTTACTGTTTGTAGGAATTTTTAAATTCCTCATGGAATATGGAGTATGGAGATTCCTCAACAAACTGAAAATAGAACTACCAATTGATCCAGCAATCCCACTTCTGCGTATATATCCAAAGGAAATGAAATCATTAGATCAAAGAGATACCTGCAGCTGGGTGTAGTGGCACATGCCTGTAATCCTGATACTTGGGAGGCTGTGACTTGAGGGCTGCAGGTTCAAAGCCAGCCTCAGCAATTTAATGAGACCTTCAGCAACTTAACATGACCCTGTTTCAAAATAAAAAATTAGCTCTGGGGGTAGAGTTCAGGAGGAGAGCATCCTGATTCAATCCCAGTCACACACACACACACACACACACACACACACACACACACACAGCAATAATAATAATGTCATTGTAGAAAAATAGATAAAACTGGAGAACATTATATTAAGTGAGATCAAAAAGTGAAGGGTCGTATGTTTTTTCTAATATGTGGAAGCTGGGGAGTAATTGGGATACCAGGACTTCAGATATTGGAAGAAAACCTCAGTGGGGCTTGAGGAACACTTTTATATAAAATCTCCTAACTGCCCTTTCTTGTGTTTCTGTGCCCACCCCAACTAAATCCTTCCCATAGTTCATCTGAAGAAATACTAGCTCTGTGACTCAATAAGGGTCAGGAATGAGTTGTTTCCTTTCCACTCTAAATTTCTGATCTTGATTGAATGGCCTGATTTCTATCTGCAGGAAAGAAATCCGGCTTATTATTTCTTACCTAATAGCCTGAATAGAAAGACATATCACCCAGGCAATCCCTTAAGTGCCTGTATCATTTGCTACTTATGGGCCATATAATACTTTCTTGTAGTACTGAGATTGAACCCAGGTGCAGTCTACCTCTGATCTACACCCCCGGTCCCATTTTATTTTTTATTTTGAAAAAGGTTCTCACTAAGTTGGTACGGGTCTCACTAAGTTGCTGAGACTGGCCTCATACCTGTGACCCTCCTGTCTCAGCCTCCCAAGTACTGGAATTACAGGTGTGCTCCAACACACCCAGCCATATAATACCTTTAAGTGCCTTTTTGTTCATATATATATTTTACTTCCTTAAGAGGGTAGGTCAAGGACTTTAAGTTAAAAATCCTGGTGTTTTCCACAATGCCCAACTTCCTTTCTTGTTCCTAGTCAGTGCTCAGCAAAACTTAAGATATATTTGAGAGAGGGGAGTACTGGGGATGGAACCCAGGGGCATTCTACCTCCAAGCTATACCCACAGCCCTATTTTTTAATTTTATTCTGAAACAGGGTCTCATTGAGTTGCAAAGTACCTCACTAAATAGCTGAGGCTGTCCATGAACCACAATCCTCCTGTCTCAGCCTCCCAAATGTTAGGATTATAAGTGTGCGCCACCACACCTGGCTTATAGATACATTTGTGTTAAAGTATGGTTTTTGTATAACTTGTAAATAAAATGATAAATCATATTAGAAAATTTCCAGCCTAGCAGAACTGAAAAATTTAATTGAATCCTCTAAGAATTGAGCCCAGGGACATTCTACTTCCAAACTATACCCTTAGTCCCCCCCCTTTTTTTGAAACAGGTTCTCCCTATGTTGCAGAGACTGACCTTTGACCTGCAATCTTCCTGTCTCAGCCTCCCACATACTAGGATTACAGGTGTGCATTATCATACCCAGCCTGTTTATTTCCTACTGGTCCCATATGTTCTTTTTTCCAACATTTTTCCCCCCTGGGTTCAATCCCCAGTACCAAAAAGTAGTAATAAAATAAATAAGAGGTGTGTGTAGGTTCTATGCAAATACCACACTATTTTCCATAAGTGACTTGAGCATTCACAGATTTTGGTATCCACAGGAGCCCTGGAACCAATCCCCCACAAACACTACAGGACAACTACACTCAGTATTATTATTTCAAAAGAATTGAGGACTGGAGCTTTCCTGCTTTGTTAACTGAGACGCTATAGGTAATAGATCATCTCAGATTAAGAGATGTTAACTTTGAGGCTGACAAAAGAGAAAATCCCTTATCAACTGGACTTTATTTTCAATGACTACTTTACATTCAGATTTAAATAATTTTTTTCTTTTTCTTGCTGAAAGCAAAAAGTAGGATAGGATTTCTTAACTCCAGAATTAAAGACCTTTTGGACAAACTAACTCTTGGTTGAATGGGTTGGTTTTCCCATTGAAGAATGTTTAGCAACTCCCCTGGCCTCTAGCCAACTGATGCCAGAGGTACCACCTGCCCACACAAACGTTCAACAGCCAAAAGCATCTCTAGAACTGCCAGCCTCCCCCGTGAAAACCACTGGGTACAGACACACTCCTGGAAATTAACTAGACAGAGCGAGGCTGGAGGCTTACTGACACTTCCTTCTCACAGACGCAACTATGCTACCGAGAAGCTAAAAGCGCTAGGTACCCTGCCAAACACCAGGGATACCCAACTGCCCAAAACAAGATACCAAAGAAGCCAATATCTCTGGAAATTCCTCACCCTGGAAAGAAACCAAAATACATGAATATATAAATACACAGATAAGTAGACAAAATTGGCAGCCACCCGAAAGCAACATCTAGACCCACACTGTCCAAGAGAGCTTTACAAATTAATAAAAACTGTACTGTGCTGCCCATTCCTCTGGCCATTAATCATATATGTAGTACTAGAAATATGGTTAACTCAACTAAGGAACTAAATTTTTTATTTTGTTTAATTTTAGCTAAATTTAGCTCGCCAGATGTGGCCAGTGGCTACCTTATTAGATAATAAAAATGTATACCTTGCTATCACCTTGTTATTTGTGTAAGTTTTTGGTTAATGTAACCAAATACCCACAATAATCAAGTTTTAAGAAGGAAAGGTATCCTCTGGCTCTTGGTTTTAGAGTTCACCAATAGCTGGTTGGATTCTGCCTCTGGGCCTGTGGTGAGGCCAGACCTCTCAGCACCAAGTGCGTGGTGGAAAAAGATGCTCCCCTCAAGGCAGCCAGGATACAGAGCTGGGAAGGGGAAAGGGCTCCAGTACTTCCTTCAAGAGCACACCCCCCAGCTCCTGAAGATTCTGCCACCACCCAGCAGCATACAGGCTGGGGACCAGGCTTTCAACACACGAGCCTCTGGGGTACACTTATCCAAACCACAGCATTAATCAACATTAAAAGTACATTTGTGCCAGGCATGGTGGTGTACACTTATAATGCCAGCATTTGGGAAGCTGAGACAGGAGGATCACGGTTCAAGGACAACCTCAGCTACTTAGTGAGGCCCTCTGCAACTCACTGTGACCCTGTTTCATAATAAAGAATAAAAAATAGGGCTGAGTGTGTAGCTCGGAGGTAGAATGCCTCTGGGTTCCATCCCCAGAACCTAAAAAAAAAAAAAAAAAAAAAAAAAAAAAAGTACATCTGTTGGTGAATTTCAGCTTTACATTTTCTTTTCTTTTCTTTTGGTACCAGGGATTGAACCCAGGGACTTTCTACCTCTGAGATCCACCCCCAAGTCTATTCATTCATTCATTCATTCATTCATTCATTTATTTTGCAGTACTGGGAATGGAACCCAGGGACATTCTACCTTCAAGCTACACACCCAGCCCTATTTTTTATTCTTTATTTTGAAACCAGGTCTCACTGAGTTGCAAAGGGCCTCACTAAGTAGTGGAAGCTGCCGGTGAACCCAGATACTCCTGCCTCAGCCTCCCAAATGCTAGGATTACAAGCGTGAGCCACCACGCCCAGCTCCTTTTTATTTTTTTATTTCAAAACAGGTCTCACTAAGTTGCTGAGGGTCTTACTAAACTGCTGAGGCTGGCTTCAAACCAGTGAGCCTCCAGCTTCAACTTCACAAGTTTCAGGTGTGCGCCACCACACCCAACTCAGTTTTACCTTTTCTTTAAGCAATTTTTGGGGTACATCTCCCGAGCTTTAGCCTAAGTATCAGTACCTGCCCCTGACCAGACGGGCCAGCGTTTTGGTGCTTTTCACGTCTGTGTTCATTTTCATACTGTCTGTCTTCCTCAAACTTCAGAACAGACTGCTGACCTTCTACAAAAGGTATCTACAGCATGAAGGAATGAATTGTTTGGGAAAGGCAGATTGTGAAAGAATTATCTTACACTGACTTGTTTTTGTCATTCACTCTCCCAGGCAGCTATGTTCAGTATCCATGAGAGCAGGACCCTTTCTGTCTTTCAACCACTACACCTCTGGCAGAAGGAACAAAGGCACATACTAGCAGGTGCTAAATATTTGATGAGTTAATAAATAATAGCAAGAATAGTGCTCATGTGCCCGGAACCTTACTGCTTTGTATATATTAACTTATTAAACTTCCCTGTAACTCCATGAGGTTGGCATTACTATCCTCACTGGGAGGTATGCTTCATAATCCCTATTATTACAGATAATGACACTGAAACACAGAGAGTTTAAGAAAAGGTGTCCAAGATCACCTAGACGGAAAGTAACAAAACTAATTTGAATCCTACCACATATGCAGTTTATTCCCTCACTTAAGCTGTGCTAAGGTATTAATAAGTGTCTAGGAATTTTTAGTACCAGAAGCACCTAAGCTACTCTATACCCTGCCTCTTATTATCATCCTGTTATATTAGAAGAATCTTGGTCTAGACATAAAACATCTGTAATGAAATATTATACACACATGATAATAGTAGAGAGGGCTCAGCCAATTCAGCCCAAGAGCAAGTCAATATTATGGGCCACCTACTTCACCCTGTTTCAGTAAGAGCCCAACCCTCTCAAGATCTCAGCCCATGATAAGGGCTAGGGGCCTCTCAAGCAGACAAATAAGCTTATGTAAAAGCATGAGGAGTGCAGGGCGTGGTGGCGCACGCTTGTAATCCCCACGCTTGGGAGGCAGAGACAGGAGGATCACAAAGGTTTGAAGCCAGCCGCACTGGCTTAAGAGACCCTGTTTCCAAATAAAAAATATAAAATATGAGTGTAGCCCGGAGGTAGAAGGGTTCCATCCCCAGTACCACCAAAAAAAAAAAAAAAAAAAAAAAAAAAAAAAAAAAGCATGAGTAGTAAGGGATGGAAGGAAAGTTGGAGGGCACTGTAGAAATGTGGGGAGGGCTGGAGAGGAGAATGGAAAACAAACCAGAGCGAGACTGTATCCACTTCTGAAAGTCATACTGAATTTCAGACTCTTCAGTGGGAAGTAGGACCCAACTCCACTGTAAGGCTAGTCCAAGTACGGAATTCAGCTCAACATTAGCCTACAAAATGGGAGGAAAACACAGAGTCTCAACTGAATGCTTCACATTTCCCTTAGCCCAACTAACACATCACAGAGGGCAAATGAAAACTGGACCAACTGGAGAAAGTCAATCAGAGAACAAATGCTATTCATTATATCTGATGATTGGTTGGACTTATATGAAAGCAGGCTCTGAAAGCAAGTGGACTCTTGATTTTGCTTTGCTATTCTTGCAGATCTCTGGAGACATCTTTCTATAAAACTAAACACGAAACCTTTCCCAAGCCGGGCGTGGTGGCACACGCTTGTAATCCCAGCATTCGGGAGGCTGAGACCTGGAGGATCGCGGTTCGCGGACAGCCTCAGCTACTTGGTGAGGCCCTCTGCAACTCAGTGAGACCCGGTTTCAAAATAAAGAATAAAAAATAGGGCAGGGGGTGTAGCTCAGAGGTCATATGCCCCTGGATTCCATCCCCAGACCCAAAAAAAAAAAAAAAAAAAACTTTCCCAATGCATGCCACAGTGCTAACCTTTTCCTATCTCTTGTCCATGATTTCCCAAAAATGTAATACTTTTATGTGCTCCTCAACAGGAGACATTACCCAAAGCTTTGTGTTTGGTCTCCCATGAACTCTCCTGATATTCTCTGACTTAAATTCAAACATCAGATCTTTACGTCCAACCTCAACCTAATTCAGTCTCTTTAACTATCGTGTCAACATGTCTCTTCTGAGTAACTAAAACATGACTAGTATGAACAGAAAGGTGTTAGTGTAAAAGATACTCCAGATTTGCCGGGCACGGTGGCTCATGCTTGTAATCCCAGTGCTTTGGAGGCTGAGACAGGAGGATCGCATAGGTTCAAAGCCAGCTTTAAGGTACTTAGTGAGGCTTCAACTTGGTGAGATCCTTTTCCAAATAAAATATAAAAAAGGTCTGGGAGTATAGCCCGGAGGTAGAAAAGCCCCTGGGTTCCACCCTCAGTACCACATACACACACACACACACACAAATTTAGATTCATATTTTAAAAAATCATTTACACTGAATGATAATATTTTGGATATATGTGGCTAAAAAATATTAAAATTTATTTCACCTTTTTTTTCCTCTAGAAAATTCTGAATTACATATGTGGCTCTATTTCTGTTGGACAGCACTGGTCTATAAATTATCTCCAGTAAGGCTTTCTCAAAGATAGCATCACCAATAACAAGCTCTATGACATCTCTATGCCTCAGTTTTTTCAACAAATGGAGGTATTAATGGTGATAAAGAAGATGATAATAGTAAGTTAATCTTCACAATATCCCTGTGAGGCCATCATTCTCTTTTATAAATAAATAGGCATACAGAATTTAAGTGACCAGCCAAAAGCTGCAGGGATAACAAACAGTGGAATCCAGATTCCAGCCAGCCAGCCAGCTCCACTATCTTTCATGACACTTCCCTATTCCCCACAAATGTAGCAAAAATCCAATGAGTTAATTCATGTAAAACATTTCAACCCTTCTCCCTACTTGCCAGGATCAAAGCTTCAGAACCATTTCTTAACACCTTTCCTCTTTTCACCCACTCAATCTAGTAAGGTCTTCTCTATCCTTCCTTAAAAATTTTTGGCACATCTGCTCCTGTCTTCTGTCACCTTAGAGCCAGCACTTCACCTGCTTACACTAAATGAATCTATAACAGTATCAAGGATACCTTAAATAATGCTCATGTACCAGACATGCTTCAAATCTATTAATTTGTTTAACCCTCCCTATAACCTTTTCTTAATCTCCAGGACTTATTTCCACCTCTGTGCTCTAACAGTATGCATTTCATCAGCAGACTAGTCTTTCTGGATTACCAACTTTACCAGTAATAGGAGCCTTAAAGGTAAGACTTTTTTTTTTTTTTTTTTTTTTTTTTTGTGGGTCTGGGGATGGGACCCAGAGTCATTTGACCTCAGAGCTACACCTCCTGCCCAATTTTTTATTCTTTATTTTGAAACAGGGTCTCACTGAGTTGCAGAGGGCCTAAGTAGCTGAGGCTTTCCCGAACCGCTTCACACTTGCACCTATCAATCAACTTAAATATGTGGGATGTGTTTTTTAATTAGGGAGAGAAAAGATTTACAAGAGCCTGAACATTTTAAATTCTAACCCCATCAAATCTCTCAGAGAGTCTGGAGATGTAGATCAGTGTAGAGTGTTTGTCTAGGATGCAGGAGACCCTGGGTTCAAACCCCATAGCAGGGAGTCGCCACAGAATCAAGTATTAACTCTGCAGCCAAACAAATGGAACTGAATGACCTAGCTACTCCCCAACAAAAAAAAAAACTCTCCACAGTAGTCAAGCAAGTCTCTCCTCTCCAATAATTCTTACTCCCAGCATTTACACAGTTCTCTTCTGCCTCAGTAATGAGTTCCTCCATAAAATATAAATAGCCAAACCACACTAATCTCTCCTCTAAATTGCAATAAAACTTTTGCCTTTGACCACTCACTATGATTCATAAACATACACACTCATCACCTGGCAAACCCCACTTACAGACCCAACCAGGCATGAGCAACCAGAGCATGTGTTAAGTCCCACATTCCTCATCTCCACATCTAGCAAGGGTCTCTACATAAAACACTCTCTAATATGGTAAAAGGAATAATGACTAAATTAGCTATGGGCAGTGTAACTGAAATTATCTGTAAATCTCCAAATTTAGCCAATCGTATTTCCCTAAGCATGAAATCAATACCTCAAAGTAGCAGAAGCAAAATTGAGTTTGAGCGGGGGTTTCACAGCACTCTCAAATCCATTATCTTCTTTGCTCATAAAAACAACCTGTAAAGAACACACTATTATATTCTCGAGTCGGCTGTGGCTCAAGGTAAAGTGACTCTCCCAGAGACCACACAGACAGAAAAGGGCAAAGCTGGGACTGAGACTAGGCCGTGGGTCCAAAGCTCTTTCCAATGTCCTGACCCACATCACTTCTGTCCCTTGCCTCCTCGCCTTCTATGGTAGAGTTAGTTAAAAAGAGAAAGGAAGTCTGAGAATCGCTGATCATCACAACCAGTATGTTAAGTTATGAACTTCGAAAGAACATTTGCCTGGAATCGTTTTCTTCCCTTTTGACTCACCAAGAGCAAGTGATGATTTGCAGGACTGCATTTAAACCTCATGATTCTGTTAGACTCTGAAACAAAAAATTCCACCTAAGCCTAAAACCAATGTCTTTCCAGAATCCGAAGTTGGACCGCCCCCACCTCCGCGCTAACATTAGCTGTTTCTTACCGAAGAATAATTACGGAAGGAAGCAATCTTCTGAGCCCACAGCCTCTGACCAACAAGCCAACTGGTAGTCCTTGCTAAACGATACAAACCACTGGTCTCCCCACATCTAACTGTCACCAGGAATCAAGTTTCTGAAACTGTTCAAGTCAGACGTTTCCATTTAAAACGGAGACACAAAGACCCTCAGTTCGGGGAAGTCTCAACTCATGAATGGCCACATTGTTGGATACGCTCCCTTCACGCTCAAACTCAGAATGGAACGACGTGGAGACTGACCCAAACCTGGGCGGTCCACGGGGCCGAGCGAGGGGCCGCAGGCCGCGCGCCGCCCCGCCTCCGCTGCGGGCTCCAGGCTCCCGGGACGCGGGCGGCTCCCTCGCCGGGACGCGGGCTGCAGCCGCGGGGCCTCGTCGCGGTCCTCCCGGGCCGGCGCCGGAGCGGGGCTCGGTCCTGCCGCGGCCGTGGAGGAGACCCCGGCCCGCGCCCGCCCCCGCGCTCCCGCGAGGATGCCGGGCGGGCGCGGGGGCGCGGTCCGGCCCAGGCGGAGGCCCCGGAGCCGCCCCGCTGCTCGCCCTCTCGCCGCGCGCGCCACTCACCCAGTTCTGCGCGTCGTTGCTCAGCTTGACTTTCTTGCACAGGCTCCCGGGGATCTCCATGGCTGCGGAGCGCGGGCGGCCGGAGCGAGCAGGAGATGGGCGGGCGGGGCGGGCGCGCGCTGACGTCCGCGCAGGGCGGGGGAGCTCCGCGCCGGCACGCTCGAGAGCGCGCACGCCCCGCCCCCGCCCGGGAGGGGGCGGGGCCTGGGACGTGGTCCTGGAACCTCCCGGCGTCCGCGGGTTCGCCGGCTCGCGGGCGTGAGCATGCGCACAAGTCGGGGATGAGCCCGGCGCTCGCCGCCTGGAGAGGCAGGGAGGATGCTTAACACCTTTGCTCTTTTCACCCCATCAATCTAGTAAGGATGCCCGGTGGACGCGCCCGATGTCGGCTTAGATTTTACTCCTCGAGCTCGGCCGCTGGCTTCCTACGGGAACCCAATCTCCTACTAGCCTGACCACGTTTTTAAAACGTTTTTCCAGCCTTGCAAAAGGAAAACTTGATCGCCGGGCGTGGTGGTGCACGCTTGTAATGCCCGCGCTTGGGAGGCTAAGACAAGAGGTTCGAATCCAGCTTCAGCTACTTAATGAGGTGCTCAGCAACATAGACCCTATTTCCAAATAAAATATAAAATAGGTCTGGGAGTATAGCCCGAAGGTAGAAAGCCTCTGGGTTCCACACACCCCCCACCCAGTACCACCCCCCCCATAAAAAGGAAAGACTTGATCTACTATGTAGCTCATTCTTCACCTGTTGCACTTTACCTTAAAATTCTGCTCAATGCATATTTTTCTTAAATGACAATGCCCCATTCTTCCACATCAGTAATCAGCCAGGATTTATGATTATTTGAAAGAGGCCTCCTCTCCCACTTGAACACCCCACTTCACATCAGAAAATTTCTAAGTTTCTGTGCAATGCTTCTTACTACTAACTGGGCAAACAGGGGGCGGAGGACTATTACTAACTATTCAGGAAATGTTCACAGTATTGAAGTCTATGACCCCTGGTAATCCAGGGTGGAATGCCCACCTATGAAAGGCATTTTCGAATTCAATTATGGCATGAAGGTCAAGGATTCCTCCACAAGTTGTGTCCTCTCCCACCCATTCCTATAACTCTGAGCACACTTTTCCCCAGGTAGCAGATGCCAAGAGCAGCCTTTGCTGTTCTGACCCTGCCCAGTAAACTCCCTCCTCCTATACACACACCAATAAGCGAGACCAGTCCCCTATTTGTTTATCCCACCACCACTGCCTCAAATTAACTCCTCCCCATATCCATTCTAATCTTCACTAAGCCCCTTCACTGGGCGTCCCTCACCTGTGCAACTGCCCTGGACTCCCCTGCCACCTGCCCCAGTCTTAATGCTGGTGTCAGGGTATTACTTCTAAAATAGAAATCTAACCTTGTTACTCCACCACTTTAAATGTCCATGATTCCCTTTAGATTTTCTAGAGGATTCTTAATCTGAGATCCATATATAGAACTGTATTTAAATATAATTCCAAACTCTGCCAATAACAGTAATTGGCTTGGGAGATACGAGACTTCAGAAGATAAAATTTTGCCATATTTAGAATCAGGTATTTCCCCAAGAATACTGGTTCTTGTTAGAAGAAAGTGGTACTTAGATGCCACAGTCTAGGCTCTATGGGTGCAATCTCCAGTACCCCCCAAAATTATTTTAAGGTGAAATGCATAAGTTTATATTGATACTATCAAGCCAAATTTATGACCCATGAAATATCTTGACAAACTAGAAATAGGAAAACTAGCAAAAACTACCACAAATATGTCACAAGAACTCAGGAAACAACTTAAAGAAGCTTTCCCATGCCAAAGATGGCACAATAAGAGCACTAAAAGGATAACTACAAGATGGTGAAGCACATCAAATATTCTAAATCTAGGTGTTCCTAAGTATGATAATTTAAGAACAACCCATTGCCACCCTTGGAAGATGCTAGTGAACCAAGTCATTGTTCTGAAAACTGATAAAGCAGACTAACTAATTAAACATTAATTCTCCTTTCCAGTGCAAACTTTATGCCAAGTATCAATCCAAACTCAGATATTGCAAAAATAAAAAGAACTTTATTTGGGGTCTTAGGAATTGCAGTTCAGGAAACACTGGTTCAGAAAGTTCTGAGTCAGTATTCCAAGTGAGAAATTTAGGAATACAGAAAGAACACTGAGTCTCTAAAGGGAAAATGCCCTGGTTAAACTATACAACAAACAACTCATAAATAACTCATAAACCACACAAGACTAAGCAACAACAACAAAAAAATTAGAATGTAAGAATGTAAATAGCCCAGAAACTATTTTGTAACTTTCCAGTACCCTACAAGTTTTCTGGAATGTAGAAAAACAGGAACAAGACCTCAATAAACACACACACACACACACACACACACACACACACACACACACACTCACTTAGCCTCCTGAAAGTAGGGGCCAATATTTAACTGGGCTGTGACCCTGTGGCCCCATCACCTGACCAACCGTACAACGAACTACTAGAGACACTGATTTAAGTTGAAACCAACAGACCAGACAAGACCCCATAATGGAGAAACACAATCTTTGTAATTTTTTTTCCTTTCTTTCTCTTTTAATACTGGGAATTAAACCTAGGGTCACTCTACCTCCAAGCCACAACCCTAGCTTTTTTTTTTTTTTTTTTTTTTTTTTTTTTTTTTTTTTTTTGCGGGTCTGGGGATAAAACCTAGGGTCCTCGGAACTACACCCCCAGCCCTATTTTTTTTAATTCTTTATTTTGAAACAGGGTCTCACTGAATTGCAAAGAGACTCACTAAGTAACTGAGGCTGTCCGCGAACTGCCATCCTCTGGTCTAAAGTCTCCAGAATTCTGGGATTACAAGCAGGTGCCCCCACATCCAGCTTAATTATTTATCACTTATTTTTTGAAAACAGGGTCATAGCTGGGCATGGTGGCACACGCTTGTAATCCCAGCATTTGGGAGGCTGAGACAGGAGAATCGCAGTACGAGGACAGCCTCAGCTACTTAGGCCCTTTGCAATTCAGTGAGACCCTGTTTCAAAATAAAGAATAATTAAAAAAATAAAAAGGGTTGGGGGTATAGCTCAGAGGTCGAATGCCTTGGGTTCCATCTTCAGTACTGGAAAAAAAAGGGGGGGCCTTACTAAGTTGCTGAAGTTAACCGTAAACCAGGGACTCTTCCATCTCAAGTACTGTCCCAAGTACTGGGATTAAGGCGTGTTCTACTGCACCCAGCAAAAACAAGATCTTGCTCTGTTTTCCAGCAAGGAGAGAACCCAGTCCTTTTGAATCATACATACTCCACCTAGTTATGTACCCTAATCAAAATTCAACCTTAATCCCTGCCCATGTGCTCACACTTGAGGTTGCCACTCTCTGCTCTGAGAGTACATGCCTTCAATTTCTGTAATAAACTTTCTTATTTGCTACTAATACTTGACTTGTGCTTAAATTCTTTTCTACAACATGATCAAAAACCTGGTAGGCCTGAGTATAGGTCTCCAAACTTTCTGAAACTCCAGGCTGACACAACAAAGACAGATAAATTAAGAGTTTATATGAGCCATTGAATGTTGAGAAGAAGCAGCAGCTACAGTGACCTGGGGAAGGAATGGGGTAGGGATTGGGTGGGGGCTAACTGATGATGTGTGCATTATGTCTACACAAGTTCTTTTTGTGTGTGTGGTACTGGGGTTCCTGGAAGCCCTTCTCCCTCCGGGCTACACTCCTAGACCTTTTTTTTAATTTATTTGGAAACAGCGTCTCTTAAGCCAGCGAGGCTGACTACTAACCTGCACGATCCTCCTGTCTCCGCCTCCCAAGCGCGGGGGTTACAAGCGTGTGCCACCCCGGCTACACAAGTTTTTTATCCCATTATGATGTATGAATATAATGCACCAATAAAAAAATTTAAAAAGGAATAGAGGAGGAATGTATAAACAAAATAGAAATGTCCAGCCAGGCGTGGTTGCGCACTCTTGTAATCCCCGCGCTTGGGAGGCTAAGACAGGAGGATTGCACAGGTTCAAAGCCAGCCTCAGCTACATAGTGAGCTCTCAGCAACATAGTGAAACCATGTTTCCAAATAAAATATAAAATAGGTCTGGGAGTATAGCCCGGAGGTAGAAAGCCTCCAGGTTCTACCCCCAGTACCACCAAAAAAACAAAAAAAAAATGGAAATGTCCATAAAACAAAAGTTTATTAACTGGATTTTTTTGGTATTGGATATTGAACCCAGGAACATTCTACCTCTATGCTCCACCCCTAGCCCTTTTTATTTTTGGTTTTGAAACAGGATCTTGCTAGGTTGCTGAGAGTCTCAGTACATTGCTGATCATCAGGCCTGTGATCCTCCTGTCTCAGCCTCCCAAGTACCGAGTCTACAATTGTGTGCCACCACACCTGGATTCCAAAATCATTCTAACACCATTTCCCATAAAATAATCAGAATACCTTGGAGAAATTAATTGGTCTAGGAGTAGAGTAGAACATTTGCAAGATGAGCCTAGAACATATTGAACTGTAAGGAAGTAAGGAAGGGCAAAAATGAGCAAACCAAGAGCCGCCATATTGACACGGTTCTGTCAGAAGAGCACAGGCGCCAGCTGCAAGGACGTCCCGTGGCCAAAGTTGGAAAGATTGGAAAAACAAAGCACTGTTAAATCACTACAGTGTAAAATAAATATCTGTGAATCTATACTGATATAAATAAAACATTGCATAAATTAATAGGGGAAAATAGACCAATCTTCCATGAAGAATTCCAAATAATACAGATACTCAAAAAGAGAGGCAGTAAGGACCATGCATACTTCCTTCCAAATAGTACATTATACAAAGGAAGATGGTGACCGAGAAAAGCGGGGCTAAAAAGCCCCGCTAACAACCAACCTCTATTTCCACAAAATCAGCGCCTTTCATAGCCAGAAAACACCATCACCAGAGAAACAAAAAAATCACCAGCCCCAGAGAGGAGAGAGTCTCAGAACGGAACTCAGAGCCACAGAGGAGATACGCCGGCCTCATGGCCGAGGACGCAGCAGCAGCGCCATACTGCCGGCGGCAGCGGCAAGCTCACTGGACAGCTACGGCTACAGACCAAGGCACTCAACAGCCCACCAGGCTCCAGGTGAGCTGCTGTGGATCAGCTGGGAGGAATTCGGCAGATTTCTCAGCGCAGGGAGCATCTAAAGCTCCCAGTGGCTGAGCTCAGCACATGCTGCAGGGACTCAGAGCGGAGCTCAAAACCAGAGAAGAAATACGCCAGCCTCATGGCCGAGGGCGTGACAGCAGCGCCATATTGCCACCGGCGGCAGCAGCAGAGAATTCACCGAGTCCGCTACAGCTCCATCTGCATATTCAAAAACAGTGAGTCAAATTGCGGGCCCCAGAGGAGAAATCCCAGTATTGACTCCCAGGGACTTGACCCAGTGGGGGAGTGGCGGTGACAGAGATATCACACCATAGGAGAACGCCCAACCTGGCACCCCCCATAGTCTAAAGCAGCCTCTATTGACTCCCTGGGTCTGAGATTCTGCGATACAACCCAGTAAAGGAGTAGTGGGGTCTGAGATACCACAGACTCGAGATCCAGAGCACCTTAAGTAAAGTCGTAGTGACCCAAGGGAAGAACGCAGAGAAGGCACAAACTTCTGAAATCATGGGAAAGAAGAATAACAATGGAGCAATGAATGCCCACAACCCCATAACATCAGAACCAGATAAAACAGAAAATCAGAGATTTCTAAAAGATCAAATCAGGAAAATAACTATAGAAATAATAGAGGTGTTTCGAAAAGAATTCAGAGAGAGCCAAAAAGAGATAAAGGATGCAATTAATGAAGTAAAGGCCTCAATTCAAAGCACAAACAACCAACTAGACCACATGGAGAATAGAATCTTGCTCTTAGAAGATGATCATTCCAAAAATGAACGCATAATTTATAACTTAGAAAAAAATTTGACAACAGGAATCTGACATTGAAGAAATATGGGCCCATTTTAAGAGAGCTAACCTAGGAATAATTGGAATAGAGGAGAGAAAAGAAGGTGAAACCAAAGGGATCAACAATCTCTTCAAGGAAGTAATAGCAGAAAATTTTCCAAACATAGAGCAAGAGGTGGATACACAGGTCCAGGAAACTTATAGAACCCCCTTTAGACAGGATCGGAGAAGAGGATCCCCACGCCACATAATTGTCAAAATGACCAATGTGGAAGCCAAGCAGAGAATCTTAAAGGCAACAAAAACAAAGGACCAAATGACATTCAGAGGCAAACCAATTAGAATCACTCCAGACTTCCCAATCCAAGTCATGAAAGCCAGAAGGGCTTGGAGTAACATATTCCAAACTCTGAAAGAAAACAAGTTCCAGCCAAAAATTTCCTACCCAGCAAAACTTTCTATCAAATTAGATGGGGAAAATAAGAAGCTTCCATGACAAACAGAAACTGAAGGAATTTATGTCTTCAAAACCAGCACTAGAGAAAATACTCAAAGAGATTAACTACAAAGAAGAAATAGGTAACACACACCAGAACCAGAGAAACAAGATTTTCCATCCAACAGACAACTAAGATTAGTTATCTGTGGAGATTCATTATTTATGTTAGTCTTATGCCTATCTCTAAATTGTATTGTTTGCTTTTATTGTTGTTAATTTTTAGGATTTCTAGTTGGAATACTAATATACCTTCAGATATAGCATTTGGAAATATTTTATCCCATTCTATCAGTAACTTTTAACTCTGTTTACACTGTCTTTGGATATACAATATTTTATTTTTTAGGGAGTTTGTATACCCTTCTGTTGCCTGTGCCATTGAAATCATATCCAAGAAATCACTGCCAATTTCAATGTTGTGAGGTTTTATGACCCAGATTTTCTTCTAAAAGTTTATAGTGTTAAGATTTATATTTAGGTGTTTTATCTAATTTGAGTTAATATTTGTATATGGGATTAGGTAAGGGTCCAATTTTATTCTTTTTCATGTAATTATTATTTTTCAACAATATTTAGTTAAAAGATTATTATTTCCTCCACCAAATGTTCGTGGAAACCTTGTCAAAAATAACTTGAAAATATAGGGAAGAATTCATCTCTAGGCTTTTATTTAACTCCAATGGTTTATATATCTGCCTTTATAACAGTACTACACTGTTTCAATTATTGTTGCTTTATATGGTTTGAAATCAGAAAATATATATCTTCTAGCTTTGCTCTTTTTCGAGATCATTTTGGGTATCTAGAGTCCATATTCCATATTAGGATAGATTTTGTCTGAAAAATAAATATATAAATATATGATAGTTTCACCTAAAAAAAATAGAAAAAAATATTCTCTGGTAAGAAAGAAAGCAAAAAGAAATATTGAAATGTTATCTTTAAGTCATCAAAAGCTTGGTATCAGACAAATGAAACTGTTATGTGAGATTATCATTGTTAATTTTGGATAAATTGCTATAATACTAGATGTCAACCACTAAGTCAAGCATGGGAAGGAGGGATGGGGGGAACGGGGTGGGGATTGGGTAGGGGCTAATTGGGCAATGTGTGCATGTATGTCTACAAAATTTTTTTTATCCCAATATGATGTATGAATACAGTGCACCAATAAAAATAAATAAATTTAAGAAAAAAAGAATTAAAAAGGGCTGGAGGTGTAGCTCGGAGGTAGAATGCCCCTGGGTTCCATCCCCAGTACCACAATAAATAAATAAATAAATAAATAAATAAATAAATAAATGGAAATCCTATAGAGGAGCAAATAAGGCAACCTAAAGGAGGAGAAAGGAGGGGGTAAGAGGAAAATCTCTAAAGCACACAATGTACTTAAACATATTGAAGTCAACCACTAAGCCAAGCAAGGGAAGGAGGGATGGGGAGGGAATGGGGTGGGAACTGGGTAGGGGTTATATCAGCGATGTGTATATGTTTGTACACACACGTTTTTTTTTTTTTTACCACAATATGATGTATGAATATAATGCACCAATAAAAATTTTTTAAAAACCCAGAAAAAGAAATAAAAAATATAAAGATAGCTGGCAGTAAAAAAAAAAAGAAAAGAAAATGAATAAGCAGAGTTGTAGAGTGAGATTTTTTAAATATATTTTTATTGGTGCATTGTAGTCAAACATCTCATGGAATACAAGACTTGTGAGGATATACAAGCACACATCACCCAATTAGCCTTTATCCAATCCCCATCCTATTCCCTCCCCTTCTCTCAATCTCATGCTTGATTTAGTGATTGACTTTGATATATTTGTTTAAGTACATCATGTGCTTTAAAGAGATTACATTTTCCCCCCTCCCGTCCCCTCTGATAGGTCACCTTAATTGCTCCTTCATAGGGCCCTTTCTCCAACTAGATTTCCTCCTATTACCCATTTCTTCCTAGTTTTTGCATATTGGGGGAAGCATCTGATATTTTATTTCCTCTGCTATTTCCCTGTGGATGCCACATTGCAGGCTCCAAACCCACTCTCAAAGGCCCCAGCACTGGCCTCACCTCACGGCAGGCTCCGATCCCAGCCTTGCTAGCCCCATTACCGGCCTCGCTGCCTGGCAGGCTCTGAACCCAGACTCGGAGGCCCTAGCAACAGCATTGCCTTATGGCAGTCTCCTATCCCAGCCTCGCAGGCCCCAGTACCGGCCCCACCACACAGCAGGCTCCAACCCTGTTCCTCGGAGGCTCCAACACCAGCCTTGCCTCACGGAAGGCTCCGATCCCAGCCTCACTGGCCCCAGCACCAGCCTCACTGCACAACAGTCTCCTATCCCAGTCTCGAAGGTCCTGGCACCGGCCTTGCCATATGGCAGGCTCCTATCCTGCCCTCACTGGCCCTGTCCCCGGGCTCACCGCATGGCATGCTTCGATCCCGGCCTCAGAGGTCCCAGCATTGGCCTTTCCTTACAGCAGGCTCCAATCCCAGCCTGGCAGGCCCTGGCACCAGCCTCCCCAGAAGGCCGTCTCCAATCCTAGCCTCGCTGGCCCCAGCACAGGCCTCGCCTCATGGCAGGCTTCGATCCCGGCCTCACTGGCCCCAGAACCGGCCTCGCCACATGGCAGGCTCCAATCCCAGCCTCGCTGGCCCCAGCACCAGCCTCACTACACAGCAGGCTGCGATCCTGGCCTCGCTGGTCCCGGCACCAGCCTCGCCGCACGGCACGCACCGATCCTGGCCTCAGAGGCCCCATCACTGGCCTTGCCCCATGGCAGGCTCTGATCCCGGCCTCACTGGCCCTGAAACTGGCTTTGCCACATGGACCGGCCTCACAGCAAGGCAGTCTCCTACCCCAGCCTCACTGGCCCTGGCACCAGCCTTGCCTCCCGGCAGGCTCCTATCCTGGCCTCAGAGGCTCTGGCACTGACCTCGCTGTGCTGTGGGCTCTGGTCTCTGTCACTGTGAGCCGGTTGTCTACAGATGTTCCCCTTTTTCTTCCATTTTTTTTAAATATGAGAAAGCAGTAAATGTCTTTTGAAAAAGCTGGGAGCCCAATTACCTGGTGGCAATGAATTTTGTCTCCCTTCTGAAGGCAGAGGTCCACAGCTTCACTTCAGAAAGCAGGCTCTGCTGCTCCATGTGCACCCTGGGCCTCCCACACTGCACAGAGGAGCACAGTGGACATGAGGGCTGATGTCTCCCAGAAAACGCAGCATGGTGGCCCAACCTAGCTATGCGGGGCTCCCTCTGATATGCCCCAAACACTTTTACCACTTAGCATGTTGTCCAGAATTCCCAAGAATGTGGGGAAGGAGCAGTCTACTTTTGGGGAGACTTCCTCAGAAGTTCAAGGTAGATTGGACTGGATCTGTCTGTCCCTCCAAACACTGGTCACTGCCTCCGCCACCACTGCCATCACGGCCATCTCGGTTCTCTCCTGAACACTTTACCCACACAGCATGTTTTCTAGAATTCTGAGCAGGTGTGGGAATAGCAGTTTACCTTTGGTGAGATTTCTTCAAAAGTTTAAGGTGGATTAGATTGGATCTCTGCCTCTCCCAAATACTGGCCACCGCTGCCGCTGCCAATGCCATCTCAATTCTCTTCTGAGTACCTTTTTCACACAGCATGTTGTCCCAAATTCCCGAGCATGTGTGGTGGCAGCATTCTGCTTTTGGGGAGATTTCTTCAAAAGATCCAGGTGAATTGGTTCAGATCTCTGCCTCTCCCAAATACTGCCCACCACCACCGCCACTGCCACTACCATCTCAGTTCTCTTTCAAACTCTTTTCTCACACAGCATGTTGTCCAGAATTTCTGAGCATGTGCAGCAGTAGCAGTCTACCTTTGGAGAGATTTCTTCAAAAGATCGAGATGGATTGGATCAGATCTCTGCCTCTCCCAATTACTGGCAGCCACCACCGCCACTATCACCAACTCAGTTCTCTCCCAAATACTTTTCCCACATAGCATGTTGTCTGGAATTCCTGAGCATGCACAGAGGTAGCAGCCTACCTTTAGGGAGATTTCTTCCCAAGTTCAAGGTGGACTGGATTGGATCTCTGCCTCTCCAAAGTACTGGCGCCACTGCCGTCTCAGCTCTTCTCCCAAACAACTTTCCCACACAGTGTATTGTCCAGAATTTCTGAGCATGCACAGCGGTAGCAGTCTACCTTTGGGGAGATTTCTTCAAGAGTTCAAGAGTTCGAGATGGATTGGATCAGATCTCTGTCTCTCCCAAATAATGGCCACCGCTGCCACCCCTGCCACCGTCGCCGTCCTCCTGGTTCTCCTGAGCAACTTCCTTACATGGTATAATGTCCAGAATTCCTAAGCATGTACAGCAGGAGCAGACCCCCTTTGCGGAAATTTTTTTTCCAAAAGTTCAAGGTGGATTGGATAGGATTTGTCTTCAGTTCCTGAATACTGGCTGCCGCCGCTGCCATCTTAGCCCTCTCCAATATTTTGAAGAGCTTGTGAGATCAAGCACTCAGCAGCAATGGATTTTATCTCCCCTCAAAGAGCAGAGGCCACAGCCTCACTGCGTAGAGCAGGATCTGCTGTTCCGAGCACATCACGGCCCCCAGCACAGAATAGAGGCCCACTGAGTTCCCTGGGACTTGGCTGGGCTTCCTGCCCGGCACTGCTGGGCTCCCTCCACCACACCCAGATCATTTTTCTTACAAGATATGTTGTTAAGAGTTCCCCAGCATGCACGGCTAAAGTGGTCTTTTCTCTCATCTCTTCTGGGATGTTCTTCCAAAAATCACTTTTCTTGCATGGCAGGCACCTCGTTGTCATCTTGCTTCTAATATTCACTCTCCTGTATTCTAGATAGGAAGTCATGGCTGGAAATGCCCCCTTAAGTTGTCCCAATCAGATATTAAACTAAAATCTGGTGTCCAAGGCTACTCCAAGGAATGCATGTCCTATTCGGTGGCCACAGTTATAAGAACACAAGTGAAGATCACATAAAAAGATGCACTAACAGGAACAAAAGGCAAATGCACTCCTGGGCCTTGATTCATAGTCACCAACACAGCAAATTCCCAGGCCTTTAGCTTGTTCACTGCTGTGATTTGTGCTTTCTTTAATTCTTCACTTAGGTGTTTTCTGGTTTTCTTTTTTTTTTTCTTTTTTTTTTTTTTCTCTTTTTGCGGGTCTGGGAATGAAAGGATGAAACCCAGAGGCATTTGACCTCTGAGCACACTCCCTGCCCTATTTTTTATTCTTTATTTTGAGACAGGGTCTCACTGAGTTTCAGAGGGCCTCACTAAGTAGCTGAGGCTGTCCGCGAACTGCGATCCTCCAGTGTCAGCCTCCCAAATGCTGGGATTACAAGCATGTGCCACCATGCCCGGCTTACACTTAGGTGTTTTCTTAATTGCTACAGTAGCTCATCCTTTTCACAAAGCAGAGATGTTTATACATGGATGTTCACACTATATGAAAAACTAACAATTGGTTCCAGGCTGCCAGCTGACCTTGCCTTTTCCAGAAGTTAAAGTGCCTCACAGGCACCAAACGTTGAATGCTACCGTCATGGATGCTGAGGAACACTGGACAACATTCAGAGTGGAAAAAGAGCTTGGGAAAGATTTGAAATGGTGGAGGCAGTGGCAATGGCAGTGGCCAGTACTCAGGGGAGGCAGAGATCTGATGCATTACACCTGGAACTTTTGAAGTAATACCCCAGAGGCAGAATGCTACCACCACACACCCTCAAGAACATGGGACAATTGGCTGGGCAAAGAGAGTGCTCGGATTGGAGCCTGGCAAGGGGTGAGGCCAGCGACAGACACAGCAAAGCTGGGATTGGAGCCTGCCATGAGGCAAGGCCGGTGCTGGGGCCTTCGAGTCCAGGATCAGAGCCTGCCGAAGGGTTACGCCGGTGCCGGGGCCAGTGAGGCCAGGATCGGAGCCTTCTGTGAGGCAAGGCCATTACTGGGGCCTCCGAGGCTGGGATCGGAGCCTGCCAAGGGGTTAGGCCGATGCCGAGGCCAGCGGCCAGCATCAGAGCCTGCCGTGAGGCAAAGCCGCTACTGAGGCCTCCGAGGCCAGGATCGGAGCCTGCCGAGGGGTTAGGCTGGTGCTGGGGCCTCTGAGGCCGGGATCGGAGCCTGCCGAGGGGTAAGTCCGGTGCTGGGGCCAGCGAGGCTGGGATCAGAGCCTGCCGTGAGGCAAGGCCGGTGCTGGGGCCTCCAAGGCCAGAATCAGAGTCTGCCGAGGGGTTAGGCCGGTGCCGGGGCCAATGGCTGGCATCAGAGCCTGCCGTGAGGCAAGGCCGCTACTGGGGCCTCTGAGGCTGGGATCGGAGCCTGCCGAGGGATTAGGCCGATGCCGGGGCCAGCGGCCAGCATCGGTGCCTGCCGTGAGGCAAGGCCACTACTGAAGCCTCTGAGGCCAGGATCAGAGCCAGCCGAGGGGTTAGGCCAGTGTAGGAGCCAGCAAGGCTGGGATCGGAGCCTGCCATGAGGCAAAGCCAGTGCTGGGGCCTTCGAGGCCGGGATCGGAGCCTGCCGAGGGGTTAGGCCGGTGCCGGGGCCAGCAAGGCCGGGATCGGAGCCTGCTGTGAGGCAAGGCCGGTGCTGGGGCCACCGAGGCCAGGATCAGAGCCAGCCGAGAGGTTAGGCCGGTGTAAGGGCCAGCGAGGCCAGAATCAGGGCCTCCCATGAATCAAGGCCGCTGCTTGAGCCAACGAGGTCTGGATCAGTCCACCGGGTAGCCAGGCCACTACTGGGGCCGTCAAGAGTGGGATCGGTACTTGCAACAAGGCATGCACAGAGAAATATCGCAGAAAATATAAACCAGATCCTTCCCCTCATCAGCAATAACTAGGAGGAAAGGGGCAACAGAAAGAGTTCGAGTTATAGAAAGGGCCCTATAGCGAAGCAATTAAGGTGACCAATCAGACAGTATGGAATAGGGGAGGATGAAGCCTCTTTAAAATGCAGGAGATACATAAACAAATGTATCAAATTTAATCACCAAGCAAGCATGTGATCGAGGGAGGGGAAGGAAATGGGATGGGGAGTGGATGAGGGCTAATTGGATGATGTATGCTTGTATATCCTCTCAAGTCTTGTATTCCAATGTGATATATGATTACAATGCACCAATAAAAATAAATTTTAAAAAATCTACATACCAAAATTGCTCCTATTTTCTCTCTAGATTCCACATATGAGAGAAAACTTATGACATTTGACCTTCTGAGACTGGTTAATCTCAGCCTAATATTCTCTAGTTTCATCCATTTCATTGCAAATGACACAATTTTGTTTTATGGTTTAGTAGAAGTCCTTGTGCATATACACCGCATTTATTTATTTATTTATTTATTTATTTATTTATTTATTTATTTTGTGGTACTTGGAATTGAAAAAAGGGGCATTCTACCTCCGAGCTACACCCCCAGCCCTATTTTTTAATTCTTTATTTTAATATAGGGTCTCCCTAAGTTGGAGTGCATTACTAAGTAGCTGAGGCTGGCTGCAAACCTGTGATCCTTTTGTCTCACCCTCCAAGTACTGAGATTACAAGTGTGCACCACCACGCCTGGCTCACACCACATTTTCTTTATCCATTCATCTGTTGAAAAGCACCTGGTTGGTTCCATAATTTGGCTATTGAGAATTGTGCTGCTATAAACATGGATATGCATGTATAACAACAGTATGCTGACTTTGTTTTGGAAAGATACTGAGGAGTGGTATAGCTGGACCATATGGTGGTTCCATTCCTATTTTTTTGAGGACCTTCTATGCTGACTTCCATAGTGTTGTACTAATTTATGAATCCACAGATTGTATGTGAGAATTTCCTGTTAGCTGGGCGTGGTGGCACAAGCTTGTAATCCCAGCATTTGAGAGGCTGAGATAAGAGAATCATGGTTCAAGGACAGCCTCAGCTTAGTGAGGCCCTTTGCAACTCAATGAGACCCTGTTTCAAAATAAAGAATAAAAAAATAGGGTTTGGGTGTAGCCTGACGATAGAATGCCCCTGGGTTCCATCCCCAGTACTACAAAACAAAAAACAAGAAGTTCCTATTTCCTCACATTCCTATCAGCATTTGTAACTTTTTAATTATTCCATTCATTATTGTTGTTGTTATAATTATTATTTGGTGTTAGGGATTGAACACAGGTACATTCTACCTCCAAGCTACACCCCCACAGCCTGATTTTAATCTTATTTGCAAACGGTATTTTGATAAGTTGCTGAGAGCCTTGCTAAGTTGCTGAGTGTGTGGATCCTCCTGTCTCTGCCACTCAAGTACTGGAATTATAGGCATGCACCACCACACCTGGTTTGTACTTTATTCTAACTGGAATTGGATGGAATCTCAGTGGTTTTTATTTACATTTCCCTAATTGCTAGTGATGTTGGACAGTTTTTCATTTATTTATTGGCCAATTATAAGTATCTTGGAATAATCTCTTTGTGTTATACTAATGTTATGGGGCTAATTCTAAAGGTGAACGCTAGATGGCAACATTTCTAAATTGTGCTATTTTCCTAAGACCGTCCTTGGTCTGATCATAGGAAATGCTGTCTCAGCTGGGCATGGTGGTGCACGCTTGTAATCCCCGTGCTTGGGAGGCTGAGACAGGAGGATTGCGCTGGTTCAAAGCCAGCCGTGCTGGCTTAAGAGACCCTGTTTCCAAAATAAAAAAAGTATAAAATAGGTCTGGGAGTGTAGCCTGGAGGTAGAAGGGATTCCAGGAACCCCAGTACCACCTAAATAAATAAATAATAAAAAATCTAAAAAAAGAAAATGCTGAGTCTCAAAATAGGAGTCTAGAGTTCTTTTTGTTTTTTTTGTTTATTTTCAGGGATTTTTTTTGTTGGGTGGGGTGCTGCTTTTGTTTTGTTTTAGTTACTCTAGTGGGATATAAGCATATAATTCTTTAGTTTCTTAAACATTTTTTAAAAGTTTTAGATCACCCCATAAAATAGGGTACTTCATAAAATGGTGCTTCACTCCTAAAACTATATCTCATGTGATCACTAGTTTTATCTTTTAATTTTTTCCCTGATTTTGTTTTTCTTAAAATAACAAATCTAAGGCCGGGCGTGGTGGCGCACCCTTGTAATCCCCGCGCTTGGGAGGCTGAGACAGGAGGATCACACAGGTTCAAAGCCAGCCTCAGCTACTTAGTGAGGCTCCCAGCAATTTAGTGAGACCCTGTTTCCAAATAAAAATAGAAAATGTGGCTGGGAGTATAGCCTGGAGGTAGAAAGCCTCTGGGTTCTACCCCAGTACTACCAAAAACAAACAAGCAAACAAACAAAAAAAAAAAACAAAAAATAACAAATCTAAATTGTGTATATGTAATATGTCATATTCTGTTTGTGATATTTGAAATAAATTCTGTTCTTTGAAATTGGTTAAAAAAAAACTTTATTCAATTTTGTGGAGATTCAGAAATGATATTTTATATGATATACACTAAAACAAGATACACCAAAGCCAGGCGTGGTGGCACACGCTTGTAATCCCAGCACTTGGGAGGCTCAGACAGGAGGACAGCAGTTTGAGGACAGTCCTAGCTACTTAGTGAGGCCCTCCACAACTTAGTGAAGACTATGTTTCAAAATAAAGAATATGCCAGGTGTGGTGGTGCACGCTTGTAATCCCTGTGCTTGGGAGACAGAGACAGGAGGATCACACAGGTTCAAAGCCAGCCGCGCTGGCTTAAGAGACCCTGTTTCCAAAAAATATATAAAAAATGGGTCTGGGAGGGTAGCTCAGAGGTAGAAGGGTTTCCAGGAACCCCAGTACCACCAAAAAATAAATAAACAGATAAAGTAAAATAAAATAAAGAATAAAAAATAAGGCTGGGGATGTAGCTCAGAGGTCAAATGCCCCTGGGTTTCATCCCCAGACCCCCCCCCACACACACACACAAAAAAAGATACACCATTCACCAGGGAGCCCGGTGTGGTGGTGCACACTTGTAATTCCAGCATTTAGAAGGCTGAGACTCTGAGGAATGCAGTACAAACAGCCTCAGTTACTTAGTGAGGCTCTTTGCAACTTACTGAGATACTGTTTCAAAGTAAGGAATAAAATATAGGGCTGGGGGTGTAGCTTGGAGGTAGAAAGCCTCTGGGTTCCATCCCCAGTACCGCCAAAAAAAAAAAAAAAGCCATTTTAAGTAAATCTTCTATCGAGTTTTCCTTAAGAAATTAAAATGTAGACAGGCGTGGTGGCACATGCTTGTAATCCCAGCATTCAGGAGGCCGAGACAGGTGGATTGAGGTTTGTGGCCAGCCTCAGCTACTTAGTGAGGGCCTTTGCAACTCAGTGAGACCCTGTTTCAAAATAAAAAATAAAAAATAGGGCTGGGGATGTAGTTTGGAGGTAGAATATCCCTGGGTTCCATCCCTAGTACCGCCAAAATAAATAAATAAAAAGAATAAAAAATAGGTCTTGGGCTGTAGCTTGGAGGTAGAGTGCCATTGGGTTCCATCCCCAGTACTGAGGGGAAAAAAAGAAAGAAATTAAAATTTTAGCTGAGATGTTGTTTCTGGTAAAATGTATAATTCAAAAAAATTATGCTCAAAGCAAGAAACTTTTAATATAAAAGATGGTTTATAACTCCTAGACAAAAATGAACAAAAGATACAAAAAGTAAATGCAAAAAGCTAATTATCATATGACAAATGTTGAAAATCACTAATAATTTTCCTTTCTTATTTATTTATTTGTTTGTTTGTTTATTTTTGGTAATACTGGGCAGGGAAGCTAAGGGAGTCCAAGGGTGCTCTTCCACTGAGCTATACTCCCAGGCCTTTTTATATCTTATTTTGAAACAGAATGTTAAATTAACCAGGCTGTCCTTGAACTTGTCATCCTCCTGTCTCAGCCTCCAAGAACTAGGATTATAGGCATGTGTCACTGTGCCCTGCTAAAAATAGGCATGTGTGTGTGCTTGTGTGTGTGCATGTGTGTGTGTGTGTGTGTGTGTGTATGGGTGTATTGTGCTGGGGATTAAACCCAGGGATGTTCTACCACAGGCTACAACCCCAGACCCATTTTATTTTTTATTTGGAAACATGGTCTCACTAAATTGCTGTCAGCCTCACTAAGTTGCTGAAACTGGCCTCAAACTTGCAATCCTCCTGTCTCAACCTCAAAAGTACTGAGATTTCATGTGTGTGCCACCACACCAGGCTCACTAGTATTTAAAAAAAAAAGAAACTGAAATTCCCTTTTGCCTTTAAAATTAGCAAAAGTAGCCAGGCGTGGTGGTGCATACCTATAATCCCAGCACTTGGGAGGCTGAGACAGGAGGATCACACAGGTTCGAAGCCAGCCTCAGCTACTTAGTGAGACCGTTTCCAAATAAAGTATAAAATAGTTCGGGGAATATAGCCCAAAAGTAGAAACACCCTGGGTTCCACCCTCAGTAACACACACACACACACACACACACACACAATAAATTAAATAAATAAAATAATAAAAAATAAAATAAAAACCCTGTAATCCTCCCCTATCCCTTTTTAAAAAATTTAGCAAAAGCAAAAACAAAGTCTAGCCTTTCCCTCTTATCATACTGAGTATTAGGGAGAGAATAGTAAATAATCGAGTTTAACAAAAGAATCATAAAGTGGTCAAAAACAAAAAAGACTATCAGAAATCTAATCTGAAAAAGGTCATTCCCTAGAAATATAATTTTTTTTTTTTTTTTTTGGCAATACTGGGAATGAAACCCAGGGGCATTCTACCTTCGAGCTACACCCTCAGTGTTACGGATTGGGGAGAGTATGGTTGTGGGGAAACTGTTCCCTGGGACCTCTGCGAGGATCCCGGACACACTTTCCCCCAACCCATAACAAAACCCAAAATTGTTACGAATTGGGAGAATATGGTTTGGGAAACTGTTCCCCAGGGACCCCTGCTAGGGTCCCAGACACAATTTCCCCCAACCCATAACAAAACCTAAAATGACCAAAAAACAGAAAATTACTGTGGGTTCTTGTCCCAAGCTAAGAATAAATATGCATAGCTTGGACAGTTGCTGAAGATTTAAAGAAGTTTTTTAAAAAGACAGAAATACAGAAAATAGAAATACAGAAAATAGTTACAGCCTCATGCCAAAATGGCATGACGGGGGAGGGTGGCCCGGGCCAACTCACCACTCCCCAGATACAGCACGTGGACCGGACTTTCTATACCCATGACCTCCATTTTGTTTATGTAATTCTGACGTAGTGAATGTCCCTGAAGGGTACCTCCCCTAGCAAGGTGTGGTGAGGTATCTCCTTTCACAAGGACCATCTTAGCTAGCTTATCTAATCATGTAGATCTGTCTTTAGATAAAGGCTTAGTTCTCCTCTCCTATTGACTTGCTAATTACATGTAGCTAAGTCAATCTAAGTTTCAATAGCTGTTTGCTTCCTGACCAAAGCCAAGCCTTTCTCTCTCCAGGTCTGCCGCTATTTTGACACAATTATTTTTGAAATATATTAATAATCAGAGCTTTCTCAAATCTTCCTAGGCCATTCCCAATACTGGTACACTCAGCCCTATTTTTTATTCTTTATTTTGAAACAGGGTCTCACTGAGTTCCAAAGGGCCTCACTAAGTAGTAGCTGAGACTGTCCTCGAACCAAGATCCTCCCATCTCAGTCTCCCAAATGCTAGGATTACAAGCCTGAGCCACAATGCCTGGCTTGATTGCTTAAATTAAAAAAAAAAAAAAAAATCCGGGCGTGGTGGCGCATGCTTGTAATCCCTGTGCTTGGGAGGCTGAGACAGGAGGATCACACAGGTTCGAAGCCAGCCTCAACTACTTAGTGAGGCTCTCAGCAACTTAGTGAGACCCTGTTTCCAAAAAATATATATATATTTTTTTCATACATACATACATACATACATACATACATACATATATATGTATAATGTGTATGTGTGTGTGTATATATATATATATATATATATATATATATATATATATATATATATGTCTGGGAGTATAGCCCGGAGGTAGAAACCCTCTGGGTTTCACCCCTAGTACCACAAAAAAAAAAAAAAAAAAAAAATCAGCCAGGCGTGGCACATGCTTGTTATCCTAGCATTTGGGAGGCTGAGACAGGAGGATCACAGTTCAAGGACAGCATTAGCTACTTAGTAAGGCTCTTTGCAACTCTGTAAGACCATGTTTCAAAATAAAGAATAAAAAATAGGGCTGAGAGTGTAGCTCAGAGGTAGAATACCCCTGGGTTCTGTCCCCAGTACCACAAATTAATTAATTAATTAAAAAATCAATAACCAAGCCAGGCACAGCGGTCTACTCTGTAATCCTAATATGAGTAGTTTGAGACAGGAAGATTACAGTTTCAAGGCCAGTACATGTTAATTTAGTAAGACCTTGTTTCAAAAAAAAAGGAAAGAAGAAAAAGAAAAGGACTAGAAAGCCAGGCATGGTGGCGCACACTTGTGTTGCGGTTGAAATGTGTTTGGTGTGTGAGGGGAGAAGTAATTCCCCCACCACAACCACACAAACAGGAAAGCAGAGAAAAACCGCGGATTCTTGTCCTAAGCTAAGAATAAATATGCATAGCTTGGACAGTTGCTGAAGATTTAAAGAAGTTTATTAGAAAGACAGAAATACAGAAAATAGAAATACAGCCCCATGCCAAAATGGCATGGGGTGGTGACTCAAAATGAATACACCAAAGGGCTTACACATAGACTCGGCCTTTTATACCCATGACCTCCATCTTCTTTGCATGACTCTGACATAGTGAACGTCCCTGTAAGGTACCTCCCCTTAACCCTGAAAGGTACCTCACCCAGCAAGGTGTGGCAAGGCATCTCCTTTCCTGAAGGACAAGGTCAAACCCTGCCCTATCCTCCCTAGATCATCATGTAGATCTCTTTAGAAAGCAGAAGTCCTAGCTCTCCACTATTGACTTGTTAATTATTTTGAGCTAGCTTAATTTACATTGGAATAACTGCATGTTTTAGACAGAGATCAAGTCCTTGCACAGATCTGCCCCTTCGCCATGTCTGCTGCCATTTTGATACAACTATTTTTGAAATATCAATCATCTTCTTTTGAAATATATTAATAATCAGAGCTTTCCCAAATCTTCCTAGGCCATTCCCAATACTGGTACACTTGTAATCCCAGCATTTGGGAGGCTGAAACCATAAGATCACGGTTCCCAGACAACCTCAGCTACTTAGTGAGACCCTGTTTCAAAATAAAGAATATAAACCAGGCGTGGTGGCGCACCCTTGTAATCCCAGCATTTGGGAGGCTGAGACCAGAGGATCGCGGTTTGCGGACAGCCTCAGCTACTTAGTGAGGCGCTTTGCAACTCATTGCGACCTGGTTTCAAAATAAAGAATAAAAAATAGGGCAGAGGGTGTAGCTTGGAGTTCAAATGCCCCTAGGTTCTGAATGGTTGAAAATAGTGTTATGGAGTTTAGGAGGGAGGTAAAAACACCAACCGGGTTATCAGAGACCACTGTTTTATTTGGACCCGGCCCCTCCAGAGAGTCAGTTGGCTCTGGGGGAAGGGATCGATGGGCCACGCGTCTGGAGAGTTCCACATGCCAATTATATCGTGACATCTGTAGTCTCGCGATGTCTGGAGTCTCAAGGCACCTGGACTCTTGGGATATCTCTGCTTCTGGCTTCCGGTGTTCTGCCTACTGTTCTTTCTGCAGCTGAGATCATGTGGAGGAGGGACCCAAGTTATCAGTTTCCATCCCCAGACCCGCAAAAAAAAAAAAAAAAAAAAAAAAAAAGAAAAGAAAATAGGGCTGGGACTGTCACTCAGAAGTAGAATGCCCCTGTGTTCCATTCTCAGTAACACACACACACACACACACACACACACACACACACACACACAAAGATAAAGATATATTAAAAAGGTTGGAAATAATGCTCAGTTATAGTATGCTTGCCTGACATTGTAGGGATGCTAAAAAGCAGGCTGGAAGAAGCGCTTTCCCCCACCCCAGCATGAGAAGTTAACTAGAGAATTCTTCTTCCATATTAGGATTAGAAATAAGATATTAGAATATAGAGTTAAGATATAGAAGTAAGGTAGGATTAGAAACAGAATGAAGATCCGTAAGTCCAGCTGCCCAGGTTGCAGGATTCAAGGACCAGGGCAGGGGACCCACCAGGTCAAAGCCTCTAATCTCCAGCTTGCTGACCAAGATCTTTGAAAATGGGCCCCATCCCCATATCTCTGAGCCAGATCAGCAAACAAGGCCATGCTAATCTGCTTTCCAGGCAGAGTCCTCAGCGCAGAGATAAGCCTGGCCCAGCCAAGGTGGGTGGGAAAGGCAGCCCTAGAGAACGAACACATACCATAAGGGAGATAAGCAGTCTTTAGCAGGCTCTGACATGTGTGGATGCATGTTTTAAAATTATTGGTTGTACTTGTTTGTCCTTGTATCTGATTGGTTGTATTCTAAGGTTGGCGGGCTCAGACTTGTGGTGGGCTCTGACATTGTAACCACTCCCTCCTGGGGCTATAAATCCAGATTGTGAAGTGAGCCCTGAGTCAAAACTCGACCCCTGGCTAGCCGGGACAGAGCTGCAGCACAATAAACCTCGCTTGCATTTTACATCTCTTGTGAGTCCTTTGATATTTGGGTTGGTGGGCGATTCTCGGACCCTTCAACATGTATCAGCCCCTGTATCCTGTATTTAATCCTCAGTACAAAAGAAGAAAAAGAGGAGAAGGAGCAAGAACAAGAAAGATAGATATTTAAAAAATAAATTCAGATAGGTCAATAATTTTTATAAGCATAAATGAAGTAAATGTACCAATAAAACCTCAGAGTATATTTAAAATTCCAGCTAAATATTGTTTAGAAGTCAAGGACATAAGCCAGGTGTGGTGGCGCACAATTGTAATCCCAGTACTTGGGAGGCTGAGACAACAGGATCACAGGTTTGAGGACAGCTTCAACAAGTAGTGATGAAAGGGTCCAAGAATTGCCCACCAACCCAAATATCGAAGGACTCACAAGAGATGTAAAAATGCAAGCGAGGTTTATTGTCCCAGCTAGCCAGGGGTCGAAACCAAGACACTATGGCCGAGGTTCGACCTCTCCCTCCTCCACACTCTGAATTTTATAACCTTATGAGGGAGTGGTTACACGCAAGGGAGTGGTTACACACGTCAGAGCCCGCCAAAAGTTTGAGCCCGCCAACCTTAGAATACAACCAATCAGATACAAGGACAAACAAGTACAACCAATAATTTTAAAACATGCATCCACATATGTCAGAGCCTGCTAAGAACTGCTTATCTCCCTTATGGTATGTGTTCGTTCCCTAGGGCTGTCTTTCCCACCCACCTAGGCTGGGACAGGCTTATCTCTGCACTGGAGAGTCTGCCTGGAGAGCAGATTAGCCTGGCCTTGTTTGCTGATCTAGCTCAGAGATATGGGGTTGGGGTCCCATTTACAAAGACCTTGGTCGGCAAGCTGGAGATTAGAGGCTTTGACCTTGTGGGTCCCCTACCCTCGTCCTTGAATCCTGCAACCTGGGCCGCTGGGCTTATGGATCTTCACTCTATTTCCAATCCTACCATACTTCTATATCTTGACTTTATATTTTAATATCTTATTTCTAATCCTAATATGGAAGAAGACTTCTCTAGTTAACTTCTCATATTGGGGGGAAAGCGCTTCTTCCAGCCTGCTTTCCAGCACCCCTACAGTGAGACTCTCATAAACCTAGCCAGACCCTGTTTCAAAATAAAAGAACAAATAAAATAGGGCTGGGGATGTAGCATAGAAGTAGAATGTCCCTAGGTTCAATCCCCAGTACCACACACACAAAAAAGAAAGTAACAATTTTAATCCATATGCAGTTGATAAAAAAAAAGTCTTAAAATTCAGGCGCGGTGGTGCCTGAATTGTAATCCCAGCATTAGGGAGACTGAGACTGGAGGATCATGGTTCATGGACAGCCTCAGCTACTTAGTGAGGCCCTCCACAACTTAGTTATAACCTGTTTCAAAATAAAGAATAAAAAATAGGGCAGGGGGTGTAGCTCGAAGGTTGAATGCCCCTGGGTTCCAGGAAAAAAAAAGTCTTAAAAATGTAAAGCAATACCTGAGAGAATGATGGGATGCAACTGACAAATCTATCACATAATAGAAAAATCTCAATATTCACTCATTCATTCCTTCAATAAATACTTTTGAATGTCTAGATGCTAGGGACTTTTCTATACATTGGTAATGTTTGTGAATATTGGTAATAATTGTGACTATTGGTAATTCAGTCGTGTGTGTGTGTGTGTGTGTGTGTTACTGAGGATGAAATACAGGAACCTTCTACCTTTGGGCTATACTCCCAGACCTATTTTATATTTTATTTGGAAACAGGGTCTCACTAAGTTGCTGAGAGCCTCACTATGTAGCTGAGGCTGGCTTCGAACCTGTGCGATCCTCCTGTCTCAGCCTCCCAAGCGCGGGGATTACAAGTGTGTGCCACCATGCCCAGGTTATAATCCAGTCATACTTAACCATAATAAAACATAAAAATCCTCAACTTTCTGAAGCTTATATTATAATGGAAGGAGAAAATTATACAAATACATAAGTAGAGTAAACCCTGTGGAAAAACACCCAGGATATAATGATTTTCTTTTCTTTTTTTTTTTTTTTTTTGGCAATTGAACCCAGAGGCATTTCACCATTGAACTACACCTCCACCTTTTTTGTTTGCTTGTTTGTTTGTTTGTTTGTTTGTTTGTTTGGCAGGGTCTCACTGTGTTGCTGAGGGCCTTGCTAAATTGCTAAGGCTGAGCCGGGCGTGGTGGCGCACGCCTGTAATCCCCAGCATTCGGGAGGCTGAGACCGGAGGATTGCGGTTCGCAGACAGCCTCAGCTACTTAGTGAGACCTCTGCAACTCAGTGAGACCCGGTTTCAAAACAAAGAATAAAAAATAGGGCAGGGGGTGTAGCGCGGAGGTCAAATGCCCCTGGGTTCCATCCCCAGACCCGCAAAAAAAAAAAAAAAAAAAAAAAAAAAAAAAATTGCTAAGGCTGTCCTCGAACCTGCCGTCAAGAACTAAAACTACAAGTATGTGCCATCACTCAGGGCTGGATATAATGAATTCTGAGACTATAGGATGGATGATTTGCTCCCATCCGCCACCTACCCTCCATGCAGAACAGACAGAGAAGAACAGTGTTCTAGTTAGGTTGTGGACCAATGTGGAATAGGGTGAAAGGGACAGCCAGGCAGGAAAACAGCACAAAAGCCCCAGGGAGGTGGAGTTTAGTCCTGCAAGCTTGGCAATCCCCTTTATATCCAAGACCGGGCCAGCAAGACTAGTGGCACCTAGCCAGGAAGTCCCTGGAGTCATTAATGCTTAGAAGTTTCATCAACTATAGGCCCTGAATCATGAAACACAATATTTAAGGTGAACAATTACCACCAGATGGTGCCAGACTGCCATGAGGACCAGGAAGGATTTGTATAGTAAAGAGGCATCCCCAGGTCTGTGCCGATGCTTACTTATTTTATTATTCTCACTGTGGAAGAGAAGAAAAACACATCAAAGGCAACAGTTTGGAATGGGAGAGAAAAGACTGCAGATGTTTTGGGAACCTGGACATCAAAAAAGGGGGTTTGTGGGAGTTAGGACTCCGATGTCTCAAATAAATAGATTCTACTTCATCTACGTATTCTCAGCCGCAAGTCTCCCCTTGAGCTTTTCTGTGCAGCTATCTCTAATCCCAGCCCCTTTCTGACTCAGGCTGTACAAGGAATGAAGCTCCAGTCTGAGAATTTGAAAGGAGCACCTGCACTCTTCACACTCTAACCGCCTCTGCGTCAAACAGTTCCCTTAATGCCAACTTGTGCGCAACTTCCTACACACCTGTCCTTGGGCCTTTACAGTTTGGGCATTCTACCTCCGAGCTACACCTCCAGCCCTATTTTTTATTCTTTATTTTTTGAAATAGGGTTTCACTGAGTTGCAAAGGGCCTCACTAAGTAGGAGCTGAGGCTGTCTTCAAACCACGATTCTTCTGTCTCAGTCTCCCAAATGCTGGGATTACAAGCATGCACCACCACAAAGAAAGGGGTTCAGCCTCCTCTTTTAAATGACTAGCTTTCCATGCTCCAAAATATGTTGGTATTTCCTGACCCCACCCCCATATCTCCTCTCCTGTCCTTTTGGTCTCTTAGGCCAACTAGTTTTTTTGTTCTGTTTTTGGTACTAGGGATTGAAAAAGGGATATTCTACCTCTGAGTTTACCCTCAGCCCTTTTTTTTTTCTTTTTTGTGGTGCTGGGAATATAATTAATGGGCATCATATATATATATATATATATATATATATATATATATATATATATATATGATAGTGAATGTGAAAAAGTCCTAAAACAACTTATTAAAAACTGCAAGTTTATCATAAAGTTAATATGGAAAATTTAGCTGCATTTATATAACATAAGTACACATTTTTATAACACAACAACTAGACAGATTTTTTGGTTTTTTTGGGGGGTGGGGGTTTGCCAGTACTGGGGATGAAACCCATGGGCATTCTACCTGAGCTACACCCTCTGCCCTATTGCCCTATTTTTATTCTTTATTTTGAAACAGGGTCTCACTGAGTTGCAAAGGACCTCACTAAGTAGCGGAGGCTGTCCGCGAACCATGATCCTCCTGTCTTAGCCTCCTAAATGCTAAGTACAAGACTTGATTATCTTTCTATGTAGAAACTGAATGACCCCTGAGAGAACCTTGCAGATTCAAAGGCATTTTCACACGTGCGAAGGCTCAAGTGGTGAACAAAGCAGCAAAGATATAGCTCAGATTCTGGACACCAGGGCTCCCCAAAGAAGACAGGTGAAGGGATTTTCGAGGAAAATAAATAAATGCCCAAATGACAATCATAAAATGGAACTAGAAAGCAACCAGTCAAGATTAGAGAAGGAGAGTAAAAGTTCCTTGAAATAAATTTTAAAATGAAACTAAGATTACCTATGAGTATTAGACCATGGTGAAAGAACACCATGCAGAAGCCGGGTGTCGTGGTGCACGCTTGTAATTCCAGTACTTGGGAGGCTGAGACAAGAGGATCGCAGGTTCACAGCCAGTCTCAGCAACTTACTGAAGAATTCTCCAATTTAGTGAGACCCTGTTTCAAAATTAAAGAGTAAAACAGGGCTAGGGTTTAGCCCAGAGGTAGAATGCCCCTGGGTTCAATCCCCAATACTACTCCCCCCCCCACACACAATACTATGCAGAAGATTATCAAATGAATAATTGATACAATTACTAACTCCAGGAAAAAGAAAAGGAAACAAACTTGATATACTATTATATTCAGAAATTAAATATGTATAGATAAGTCAAGGGCCAGGGGTGGTAGCTCAGTGGCTAGAGCACTTGCCTAGGATGTGTGAGACTCTGGGTTCAGTCCCCAACACTGAAAACAAAACAAAAGCCTTCTAGTAATGTAAATCAGAATAAAATTAACCCAAACCTGTGATTTAATTAAAGTGAGAGGTTGGAGAGAGGGAAGGCAGAACAATTGTAGGTGGGGACTAAATCCTCCTTGACCAATGTGAAATGTCAACAGATCGTATGTAAGATAATCTATCTACAGCAGTGCAAATATATAATTGTAAGATGATTTACAGCACCATAAATATATAATTCATTTTTATTGGTGCACTGTAATCATACATCTTAATGGGATAAAAGATGGTGGAGGTATATGTGCACACGTCACCCAATTAGCCCTTACCCGATTCCCGCCCCATTCCTTCTCCCTCCCTCCTTCCCATGCTTGGCTTAGTGAGTGACTTTGATATGTTTAAGTACATCATGTGCTTTAGAGAGTTTTTCTTTTACCCCCTCCCATCCCCTCAGTTAGGTCGCCTTATTTATCATCATAAACATTACAATTCTTATATGTAAAGGCAAATACTAGAAGACACAGAGAAAAGATTAGAAATTAGAGGAGAAGACTGGGGACAGGGATGAGTAGGTTTTTTTGTTTTTTGTTTTTTGTTTTTGGTACTAGGAGTGGAACCCAGGGGCTTTCCTCTGGGCTATCCTCCCAGACCTATTTTATATTTTATTTTATATTTATATTTTATTTAGAAACAGGGTCTCACTAAGTTGCTGAGAGCCTCACTACGTAGCAGAGGCTGGCTTCGAACCTGCGCAATCCTCCTATCTCAGCCTCCCAAGCGTGGGGATTACAAGCGTGCACCACCATGGCCGGCTGAGTAGATCTTTTTTAAAAATTGTAACTATTAGCTGGGCGTGGTGGCGCACGCTTGTAATCCCCACGCTTGGGAGGCAGAGACAGGAGGATCGCGCAGGTTCGAAGCCAGCCGCGCACGCTGGCTTAGGAGACCCTGTTTCCAAAATGAAAATGTAAAAATAGGTCTGGGAGTGTAGCCCGGAGGTAGAAGGGCTTCCAGGAACCCCAGTACCACAAAAAAAAAAAAAAAAAAATTGTAACTATCAGTACTTGAAAGTCTGAGACAGGAGGATCACAGGTTTGAGGACAGCTCCAGCAACCTGGAGAAATCCTGTTTCAAAAACAAAAAAATAAAAAAGGGCTGGGAATGTAGCTTAGAGGTAGAATGCCCCTGGGTCCAGTCCTTAGACAAAACACACACACACACACACACACACACACACACACACACACACATTTTAACTGTATCTTCTATTATTTTAATTATAGAAAAGAAAAATAGAAATGGGCTTATATTCTGTCAATTTTTAATACATAGTTGCATTTGATAACCCCCCCAAAATACCACAAATTCACTTAATAGCCCTTACCCGATTCACTTAATATTATTTGAAGACTGCTTGAATAAGGCAAACTTTATTCTAAATATATATATATATATATAGCAGTGAGGCAAAATGCTGCTTTGTTCTCAAGCTCTACCTACACCCTCTGGCCCCTACCCCTCAGCTAGATAAGCACATCCTCCCATCTATCTGTACAGAGAACACTGTTCACGCTCATTTCCTGGTTGAGGACTTCACACTGTCTCTTCATTTCAGTCCACCCTATTTAATGCATCCAATCCAACTTCTTTTCATCATGGTTTTCAACGCCTGCTCTTTTCTTCCTCTGTGTTCAGCTTACTTATGTAACTTGTTTTCCATTAGTATATCATAACAGGCACCTTCTGCTTAAGTTAGACTTCTCTCAAAACCCTGCATCCCTGAGCCATGCCCACTTCCATCTTTGAAGGCAGGCTCTCTCACCTGCATACCATCTCCTGCTCTTGACCAGAGTCTTCCCCATCCTTAGGATGACAAATGTCAATCTGGGAAATGTCTTATTGTCATGGGAAAACATGAAAATTCTGTAGGGTTCTTGGCTTATGTGGCAGAAAATTTAAGCATATGCTAGTCAGAAAAAAGGCAAAGGTTTTAATAAAGGAAAACAAGGGATTTGAGGGGGAAGGCAGACCATCCTAAAAGGCAGAAAGCTTCCAGCAAGAGGGTCTTTGTGGCTTTTTCAGTTCTTTTATAGAACCTCCACCAGGAAATGGGTGGGTCTGAACTTCCTCTTGATCTTCAGGTTCCTTGGCAATGAGGGGTGAAGGGTGGCTGGTGTCTGACCTTTGTCCTCTTCTTGGACCCTTTGTTTAACAAGCTTCTCAGGAATCTCAGGTAGGGAGAGGGGCCATTGTGATTAAGGGTGTGTGGTTCATTGAGGCTTCTGCCTAAGAAAGAACACACCATATAGGACTTTAAAATTATATTTTTTCCTTCCCAATAGGACTTTAAAATTATATATTTTTTCCCAATTCATCTCCTTTCTACCTGATATTTTATTTCTTCTACCCTACCTCATTCTCCCCCCCCACCACCACCAGACTTTCGGTCCCTTAATCATAAGGGTTGCAGAAGGGGCGAAGTCCATTTTCTGTAGTTTCTTCTCAGCTGACAAGGGGGCATTGACCCTGCTTATCCAGGGACTGAAAATCTCATCCAGGCTGAGATAAAGAAGATTGGGAAGGTCAGGTCTTTTGTTGGTTGCTGAATCATCATCATTCTTTGGTGTTGTAAAAAAAAGGCATAAACATTCAAAGTTTTAGCCCCTGAGCACAGTAAGTCAGACAACAGAAGAGCATCCCAATGCAAAGTATACTGACCAAGAAAAGGAGAATTTTATCCCACCAATGTACCAGTATTGGGAATGGCCTAGGAAGATTTGAGAAAGCTATGATTATTAATATATTCCAAAAATTGGGTGAGGGGCAAATCTGTGAAAGGACTTGGCTTCTGCCTAGAAGCAGGCAATTATTCCAATGTAAATTAACCTAGCTAAAGGTAATTAGCAAGTCTATAGGAGAGGGGAACTAGGACTTCCTCATCTTCATCTAAAGACAGGCTTACATAATAATTGGATGATCTAGCTAGGATGGTAGGAGGGGTCAACCTTTGTGAAAGGAGACACCTTGCCACACCTTGCTGGGGGAGGAATCTTACAGGGACATTTACTACTTCAGAATTACGTAAACAAAGATGGAGGTCATGGGTATAATAAGTCCGGTCCACGTGTTGTATCTTTGGTGGGGCATTCATTTGAACCACCCCCCCATGCCATTCTGGCATGAGGATGTAACTATCTTCTGTATTTCTATCTTTTTAATAAACTTCTTTAAATCTTTAGCAAGAGTCCTGGCTAATGTGTATTTACTCTTAGCTCAGGACAAGAACCCGCGCTTTCCCTGTTTTTCTGTTTTTTTGTTTCTTTGGGGAGTTTTCGGGAAATTATTCCCAGTTGTCTAACAAAGATCCCTGGGGACAGTTTCCCAAACCATAACAACCAAGATGTTTACCAGTCATGTTTCTTGAAAGGGGGTTATCCACCGAAGGCAATCTAGACAAACTGGAGCTGGGGACTAGCCCACAACTCCATCAGGCACTTTATCACTATCCTGTTGTGCCCAGTGCAGAAAAAAGTTTGCTTTTCCCTGGAATAAAACTAGGAGAGAAAGAAGTTGATATTTTTCAGTCTTGATAGACATAATGTAGTTATAAGGAAAAAATACTTTTGAATCTTCCAAAGGCTCACAAGAATCATGTTCACAGGTTTTTCCATGTCTAGAGGCTTATTTCTGCCTTTATAGCCTTGTTCCTGTAAAGTATCAAGAGGGACAGGTTTAATTTTAGACACATAAATCCTGAAATTGTGTTCCCATAGTTTAACAGCTGCAGGAGGGCTAAGAACTTGAAAGAACCGGGCTTGGTGGCACATGCTTGAATCCCAGCATTCAGGAGGCTGAGACAAGAGGATCACAGTTCCGGACAGCCTCAGCTACTAATCGAGGCCCTTTGCAACACAGTGAGACCCTGTTTCAAAATAAAGAATAAAAAAGAGGGCTGGGGATATAGCTTGAAGGTAGAATACCTCTGGGTTCCATCCCAGTATTGCAAGAAAGGAAGAAGGAAGGAAGGAAGGAAGGAAGGAAGGAAGGAAGGAAGGAAGGAAGGTAGGTTGGTTCCTTCTATTTTGGGAGAAGCTGATCTAAGGGTGAGTCATTTTGTAGGTTTTAAGTAAGACATAATCAATCATCTGGTTGTACTTTTGCCACACAAGTTAATGGGCAGTGTTACCAGGGCTCTGAGGTGTTCAGAGGAAGTGACTTTTCCTCTATTGCCTCCTGAAGGCTGATGTTTTAGTTCCCTGACTCATGGTTACTCTCATCAAAACCACTTTACATCAGGGTTAGAGGCTGATCCTTAGAATTAGTCCTTTTAACATATACCTGATCTATAGCCTCTATAAAAGAGTTGGCTAAATTATCTTTCTACCAGTTTAAAATTTTTTTAATCTCTTGGTTTTGGAGTGATGTCAACCCAAATTACGATACATGTCTGTTTTAGAAAAAGGCATAGGAGAGACGAGGCGGGCAGAGGATTGAGTCCCCATGTCAATATCTGGAAGAAATTTAACATCTGTACCTGCCACGTCAAGAGTCACCCAGGCTGCTCTGTTGTAATGTCCTGCTGGTTAAAGGACTAATCCGAGGGGGCCTTGGTGAGCCCTGGGCATCCTCAGTCTCTGAGGGCAGCCAGGATGGGAGTAGGTGGCCTCACTTCACTTCGGAGGTGAGGACAATCACACCTCCCAGTGTTTTCCTTCTTTGCAGAGGGAACACAGTTCCGGTGCAAATGGACTCTACTTAGGGGCGGTCCTTGACCCAATGCCCAGTGCCTTGCAATAATGGCAGGAGCTAGGCCCTGAGCTCCTTTCCCCCTCTCTGGAAGGAGTCTTAAGGTATCTCTGAGGGGACCGGGACTTTTTGCCCATGGCCAGGGCAACTAAGTGGGTTTGTCCTTATGTGCAGATAGCATGATTTATAATGCCAAGTGTTCCATCACCCCTAATTATCCTATTCATATATCTCCTCATACCTTCAATTAAACATGACTATATAATTTCATTTGTTAAGGTCCTTACTCTCACCTTGATAATTCCACTTAGGGTCTTGACCAGAGATAGCCTCTTTCCTGTAAGCTGCCTTTGGTCTCAGACATAGATTTTATTATCATATGTCTTTGCTGCTTCCTGTATACAAGTCCTTTTATTCAGAAGTGCAGCAAGTAGAAAGAATGATATAAAGATCCATTCCCATTAGATCAAACATAATATCCAGCTTTTGAAACCCATTTATAAATCTACCAGGGTCCTCTGAAAATTGACACAATATTTTCTTTCCACTGGCCTAGCTCAGTCATAGAAAAAGGAATATGTACTCTTAATATATTTTGTTCTCCATTTAAATTTTACTACATATATATGATATATATAATAAGTCCATATATATTTAAATCAGATGGCATGATTTGTAATGCCAAGTGTTCCATCACCTCTAATTATCTTTGTTTGAAGATAATCATAATACAATTTAGGAATACACAAATATAAACCTTAAAAATTACTATTAATGATTTTGGTTAGATGACATCAGATTGGTAAAGCATTTTCTTAAGCTTTGCATTTCAGAAGATACTTAGAAAACACAAATATATTCAACTTAAAATGGAATAATAGCCGGGCATGGTGGTGCACGCTTGTAATCCTAGCATTTGGGAGGCTGAGACGAGAGGATTCAGGTTTGCAGACAGCCTCAGCTAATCAGTGAGGCCCTTTGCAACTCAGTGAGACCCTGTTTCAAAATAAAAAATAAAAAAAATAGTGCTGGGAGCATGTAACTTGGAGGTAGAAAAGCCCCTGGGTTCCATTCCGAAGTACCCCCCCCCAAAAAAAAAGGAATAATAACAGCCAGATGTAGTGGCACATGCTTGTAATCCCAATACTTAGGAGGCTGAAACAGGAGGTTCACAAGTTCACAGCCAGCCTCAGCTATTTAGTGGGCCCTCTGCAACTTAATGAGATCCTATGTCAAAATAAAGAATAAAAAATAGGGCTGGGGGTGGAGCTCAGAGGTAGAATGCCCCTAGGTTCATACTCTAGTACTGCAATAAATAAATAAATAAATTAATTAATTAATAAATTAATAAATAAATAAAGGAATAATAACACAATACACAGAAGTAAACATTTTAAAGTTAACTTAGCATAACCTTTGATAAGGTGGGTTCCTCCCCTACATGATCTCGCAATGGAAGCCAGAAGTGGAGATATCGCAAGACTCCAAGTGCCTCAAGACTCCAAACATTGCGATGCTACAGATGTTGTGAGAGAATTGGCATGCCTATAAAACAGCAGTGCCTCCGATCCAGCACGTGACTCAGCCGGCCCATCAGGACTATGCGCAACTCTCCAGATGCATGGCCCGTCGGTCCCTTCCCCCACAGCCGGCTGACTCTCCGGAGGGTGCTGGGTCCAAATAAAACAGCGGTCTCTGATAACCCGGTTGGTGTTTTTACCTCCCTCCTAGACGCCCTAACTCTATTTCCAACTATTCAACCTTAACTTAACCTAAATTTAAAAATAAAAAATATATACATGACCATTGGAATGAAATTTGACCATTGAAATGAATTTATGGCTCAATACGATAACTGTAATTACAAGTTTATGTAGGTTAGCAGCACTGATAAAAATATCAAAGAATACCTCTTGATCTTTTATAAGACTAGAGAATAGTATCATTAATCAGAAATATTACCTTATGGTTGTACCTCTCTTATACCATAATAAAACATTTAATCAAAGCAAACAGATGTAAACCGTGTCTTAATGGTGGATTTCTAAATGGTACTAAAACATAGATGGCAGAAGTTTTAATAACTTAAGATACAAATAGCCAAGTGTGATGGCATAAACTTGTAATCCCAGTATTCCCTCAGGAGGCTGAGTCAGGAGGATCACGGTTCGCAGGGTTCGCAGATAACCTCAGCTACTTAGTGAGTTTCAAAATAAAGAACAAAAATAGGCCTGGGAGTGTAGCTTGGAGGTAGAATGCCTCTGGGTTCCATCCCCAGTGCCCCCCACACACACACACACACAAAATTGCAAAGGATCAACAAAACAAAAATCTGGTGGTTTTTTTTTTTTTTTTTCAGTACTGAAGATTGAACCTAGGGGTATATTATCTCTTTGCTACATCTCCAGCCCGATTTTATTCATTTTGAAACAGGGTCTCACTAAGCTGCCGAGGGCCTCACTAAGTAGCTGAGGCTGGCCACAGAGAAGTTTCTATGAATCTTCAAAATCATCTAGAGTTGCCAGGCATGGTGGCATATACCTGAAATCTCAGCACCTGGGAGACAGAGAAGATTTCAGCTTAAAGGCAAGCCTCAGCAACTTAATGAGACTCTGTTTCCAAAAAAAAATTAAATAATTCTGGGGTATAGCTCAGAGATAGAATGTTCCTGAGTTCAATACCCCTCCCCCCAAGTCATGTAATGTCCTTTTCAGATTTTATTTCTTTTTTCTACTATTTCATCTTGCAGAAACTAGAGTGTAAACATGCATAGAGTGTAAAGAAGTACATAATCAAATTTCTGATTGTGAATATTCTTAGCTTAAATTTTTAGTTCAGAGAAATATGAAGTAGCTTAAATTAAGGTATATAACAAGATTTCTTTCAGGGCATGGTGGTACACATCTGTAATCCCAGTACATGGGAGGTTGAGACAGGAGGATCATAGGTTCAAGACCAGTCTCAGAAACTTAGCAAGACTCTCAGCAACCTAATGAGACCTTGATTTAGAACAAAAAAGGAAAGAAATGATGAAGGTGCAGCTTGGAGCTAGAATGCCCCACATTCAATCTCTAATACCACACACACACACACACACACACACACGACTAACCAACAAACCACAAGTTTTCTCAGTATTAATACCATGAACATTTGGAGCTGAATAATCCTTTGTTATAAGGGCATGTCTTTAAATTCTACCCATTAGTTGCCAATAACAGATTTCTGTCCAATTGTGACCAAAAAATGTTTTCTGATATTACCAAATGTCCCCTGCTGGGCAAAATGTGCCCCAGTTGTGAACGGATATTAATGGAATGATATTCAGCCACTAAAAAGAACGGGTTAGTTCTCTATATATTGATGGAAATAATTCCAAAAGTAAAATGGAAAATGGAAAATGAAGATTACAGAATATCAGTGTATGTCAATAATGTAGCGACATTGAAGCTAAACTGCCTAGAATGGGATTCTAGCCCTTCCAAACCAGAAGTGTGAAGTTGGATATGTTATTTAACTTCTTTACTCTTAAGCTGGGCGTGGTGGCGCACACCTATAATCCCAGCACTTGGGAGGCTGAGAAAGGCGGATCGCACAGGTTCAAAGCCAGCCTCAGCTACTTAGTGAGGCTCTCAGCAACTTAGTGAGACCCTGTTTCCAAATAAAATAATAGGACTGGGAGCATAGCCCAGAGTTAGAAAGCCTCTGGGTTCCACTCCCAGTACCACTAAAAATAAATAAATAAATAAATAACTTCTTTATTCTTAGTTTTTTTTTATTTAAAAAGTGCTATCATAAGATTAAATACATTGCTTACAGATAGTATGAGAACTAAATAAGCTGATTTATGTAAAGTGCTTAGAGCAGTGTCTAGCACAAATCTTAAAATTTATAGCTGGCTGCAGTGGCATATATCTGTTATCCCGGTACTTGGGAGACTGAGACAGGAAAGTCACAGGTTCAAGGCCAGCATCAGCAACTTAACAAGACACTCAGCAACTTAGTGAGACTGTTTCAAAATAAAAAATATAAAAGACAGCCGGGTTTGGTGGCGCACACTTATAATCCCCGCGCTTGGGAGGCTGAGACAGGAGGACCGCACAGGTTTGAAGCCAGCCTCAGCTACTTAGTGAGGCTCTCAGCAACTTAGTGAGATCCTGTTTCTAATAAAATATTAAAAAGGTCAGGGAGTATAGCCCAGAGGTAGCAAGCCTCTGGGTTCCACCCCCAGTGCCACCAAAAAAAAAAAAAAATACAAAAGACTGGGAGAGTGGCTCAAAGGTAAAGCCCCACAGGGTTCAATTTCCAGTACCACAAAAATAAATATATATATATATATATATATATATATATATATATATATATATAAATGTTATAATTTGTGATCATCATTTTTATCAGCACTTTTGAAAATATAATATTCATATAATATTCCTGAAAAGACACATAAAGAAAATGGTAACTAGGCAAAGCAGTGGCTAAGAGAACATGGAAAACTCTATTTATTTATGTTACAGTTGGGAGAATATGGTTGTGGGGAAACTGTTCCCCGGGAACCTCTGTGAGGGTCCCGGACACACTTTCCCCCAATCCATAACAAAACCCAAAATGACCAAAAACAGAAAAACCATGGGTTCTTGTCCTAAGCTAAGAATAAATATACATAGCTTGGACAGTTGCTGAAAATTTAAAGGAGTTTATTAAAAAGATAGAAATACAGAAAATAGAAATACAGAAAATAGTTACAGCCCCATGCCAAAATGGCATGACGGGGGAAGGTGGCCCGGGCCAACTCACCACTCCCCAGATACAGCACGTGGACCGGAATTTTTATACCCATGACCTCCATCTTGTTTACTCAATTTTGACATGGTGAACATCCCTGTAAGGTACCTCCCCTAGCCAGGTGTGGCAAGGTGTTTCCTTTCATGAAGGTCGACCCCTCCTACCATCTTAGCTAGCTTATCCAATCATGTAGATCTGTCTTTAGATAAAGGCCTGATTCTCCTCTCCTAAGATCTGTCTTTAGATAGAGAAAGGCCTAGTTCTCCTCTCCTATTGACTTGTTAATTGCTTTTAGCTAGGTTAATTTACACTGGAATAGTTGCTTGCTTTTAGGCAGAAACCAAATCCTTGCACAGATTTGCCCCTCACCCAATTTTTGAAATATATTAATAATCATAGCTTTCTCAAATCTTCCTAGGCCATTCCCAATACTGGTACATTTTATTCATTTATTCTGTTTGTGTTACTGGTGATTGAATCTTTGAGCTATACCCCAGCCTTTTATTTCTTTCCTTATTTTTGTTTTGAAATAAGGTCTCACAATGTTGCTAAGGGTCTTGCTAAATTCCTGAGGCTATCCTTGAACCTGCAATCCTCCTGTTTCAGCCTCCCAAGTCTGGGGATTACAGGCATAAATACCACAACACTCGACTGGAACACTCACTTTATATTGGATACTCTTTGCTACGCTTTGAACTTTTCTACTATTATATATTCAAGCATTTAAAATATTATTTAGCTTTAATGGTTTTTTGTTTTGTTTTGTTTGTTTGTTTTTTGTTTTTGTGGTAGTACTAGGGATGGAACCCAGGAGCCTTCTACCTCTGGGCTACACTCCTAGACCTATTTTATATTTTATTTGGAAACAGGGTCTCTTAAACCAGCTGAGGCTGGCTTCAAACCTGCGCGATCCTCCTGTCTCAGCCTCCCAAGCACAGGGGTTACAAGCATGCACCACCACACCTGGGTAGCTTTAACAGGTTTTTATGAACATATATTTAATGCCTATCATATTTTGTAAGAAGGTACACTGAAACTCTGAGCGGCTTTTTTTCCCCTCTTTCTAACATAATTCGAATCTGCTTATTAGTAGATAATCAAATAACATACAAATTGTGCCATTTTCCTCTTGGAGATAGGAGGAAAGACAGAGATGTTTTTGCTTCCCGTCACTAATAATAATAGTTTTACCTGACTTAATTGGTTAAACATTTTAAATTGAATTTAATGTTCACAGAAATTAGCAAATGACTCAACATAATGTACAGCCTTATAATGTGATTTGTGTAACTATATTTGAATATGAGCATGTCTTACCAGCATAAATATGTACAGTAAAATCATTCTCACAGAAGATGAGTACTAGAAACTTAATTTAATAAGTAATGGCAGCAATTTATTGGAACACAGTTCTAATAACAACAGAAATACATTTATTCGAAAATATTTACAACTAGAAACCCACTTCAGTGAAATATGAGAAAAAAAATAAACTATAAAAAGGTAATGGAAGCCGGGCGTGGTGGCACACACTTGTAATCCCTGTGCTTGGGAGGCGGAGACAGGAGGATCACAGTCACAGACAGCCGTTGTCACTTAGTGAGGTCCTTTGCAACTCACTGAGACTGTTTCCAAAATAAGAGTTAAAAATGGGGCTGCAGGTGTAGCTTGGAGGTAGAATACCTCTGGCTACTTAGTGAGGCCCGTTGCAACTCAGTGAGACCCTATTTCAAAAATAAAGAATAAAGCCTGGCGTGGTGGCACACGCTTGTAATCCCCAAGCTTGGGAGGCGGAGGAAGGAGGATCATGCAGTTTGGAAGCCAGTCTCGCTGGCTTAGGAGACCCTGTTTCCAAATAAAATACAAAATAGATCTGGGAGTGTAGCCTGGAGGTAGAAGGGTTCCATCCCCAGTACCACCAAAAAATAAAAAAAAATTAAAATAAGAAAAGTAAAGAATTAAAAATTGGGCTGAGGATGTAGCTCAGAGGTAGAATGCCCCTGGGTTCCATCCTCAGTACCACACACACACAAAAAAAAAAAAAATTACAAAAATCAGTCACTTTCCTATATAAGAGCAGTAAACAATCAGGATTTTTTTTTTTTTTTTTTTTTTTGGTGGTACTGGGGTTCCTGGAAGCCCTTCTACCTCTGGGCTACACTCCCAGACCTATTTTTACATTTTTATTTGGAAACAGGGTCTCGTAAGCCAGCGCGGCTGGCTTTGAACCTGCGCGATCCTCCTGTCTCTGCCTCCCAAGCGCGGGGATTGCAAGTGTGCGCCACCATTCCCGGCAACAAACAGGATTTGAAGTAAATAACACATTGCCATTTATATTAGCATGCCTCAAATAAAATATTTAGGTATAAGTCTCACAAAATATATATAAGATCTATTTGAGGAAAACTACAAAAATTGGATGAAAGTGAAGGGTCCGAGAATCGCCCACCAACCCAAATAACAAAGGACTCACAAGAGATGTAAAATGCAAGCGAGGTTTATTGTGCTGCAGCTCTGTCCCGGCAAGCCAGGGGTTGAGACCAAGACACTAAATGGTCAAGGTTTGACCCAGAGGGAGTGGTTACACACATCAGAGCCCGCCAAAAGTCTGAGCCAGCCAACCTTAGAATACAACCAATCAGATACAAGGACAAACAAGTACAACCAATAATTTTAAAACATGCATCCACACACGTCAGAGCCTGCTAAAGACTGCTTATCTCCCTTATAGTATGTGCTCCTTCCCTAGGGCTGCCTTTCCCACCCACCTGGGCTGGGCCAGGCTTCTCTGCGCTGAGGAATCTGCCTGGAGAGCAGATTAGCATGGCCTTGTTCCCCAGGCCTGAGGGAGAGGGCTGACCTGGCTCAGAGATATGGGGATGGGGCCCATGTTGCTTGCAGCTGTGGGGGGCAGCGCGAGGAGAACAGAGACCTTGGCCGGAAAGCTGGAGATTAGAAGCTTTGACCTGGTGGGTCCCCTCCCCTGGTCCTTGAATCCTGCAACCTGGACAGCTTGGCTTACAGATCTTCATTCTGCTTCCAATCCTACCTTACTTCTATATCTTAACTTTATATCTATATCTTAACTATATATACTAATATCTTATTTTATATCCTACTTTCTTAATCCTAATAGGGGAGAAGGCTTCTCTAATTAAATTCTCATGCTGGGGGGGGGGGACTCTTCTTCCAGCATTCCTACAAAAGGTATCAAAAGAGAATTAAATGGAGAGATATTCCATGTTCATTGATAGAAAGACTCAGTATCATCAAGATGTCAGCTTTTTCAAACTTTATCTATAGATTCAATGTGAACCTAATAAAAATCCCAGCAAGTTATTCTGTAGATGTTAACAAATTGATTCTAAAGTTTATTTAGAAGTCAGTTGTGGTAGTGTACACCTGCAACCCCAGTACTTGGGAGGCTGAAACAGGAGGATGGTAGGTTCAAGGCCAGCCTCAGCAATTTATTATTATTATTATTATTATTATTATTATTATTATTATTATTATTTTACAGTACTGGGGTTAGAACCCAGGGGCATTCTATGTCTGAGCTACATCTCCAGTTCTATTTTTTCTTTTCTTTTTTTTTTTCAGGCCTGGGGATGGAACCCAGAGGCATTTGACCTCCAAGCTACACCCCCTGCCCAATTTTTTTATTCTTTATTTTGAAACAGGGTCTCACTGAGTTGTGAAGGGCCTCACTAAGTAGCTGAGGCTGTCCTTGAACCGCGATCCTCTGATCTCAGCCTCCCAAATGCTGGAATTACAAGCGTGTGCCACTATACCCAGCTTTTATTCTTTATTTTGAAAGAGTCTCACTGAGTTGCAAAGGGCCTCACTAAGTAGCTAAGGCTGTTTGTGAACCTCAATCCTCCTTTCTCAGCCTCCCAAAAGCTGGGTTCCAAGTGTGGGCCACCATGCCCGGCTAAGCCTCAGCAATTTAGTGAGATTCTGTTTCAAAATAAAAATGGACAAAAGAGCTGAACAAACACCATGCCAAAGAATAGATACAGTTAGGAAGGAAGTATATGAAAATATTCTCCTTATAATATAGCACTAAGTATTTACAAATTAATAAGTTATCATTGTGTATGGTGTTAGTCGGCTTTCCATTGCAGTGACAAGATACCTGAGATAAACAACCTAAGGAGAGAATATTTATTTTGGCTCACGATTTCAGACGTGTCAACTCATGGTCACTTGGCTCATCTCCCTCAGCTTGTGATAAGGCTTCTGCAGGGGTAAAATATTTGGCAGAGCAAAGCTGCTCAAACCTCATGGAAGCCAAGAAGCACAGAATGAACAAAGAAGAAGAGGTCAAGAGATACCCTTCCAGGGCCAGGCCAGGCAGCCCACACCTGCAATCCCAGAGGCTGAGACCGGAGGAACACAGGTTCAACAGGGTCAAGGCCAGCCTCCGCAACTTAGTGAGACTCTGTTTTAAAATAAAAAATAAAATAGGGTTGGGGTGTAGCTCATAGGTAGAACGCCCCTGGGTTCACTTCTCAGTAACACACACACACACACACACACACACACACACACACAACACACACACACACGCACGCACCCAGCACATTTCCAGTGTTTTTCCTATGAAATGACAACAGATCAGTGCCCACAGGCAAGCACTAAGAGGCCACAGAAGGAAACAGGCATAAGCTGTGACTGGATGGCTTCATCTGCTCAGGACCTGATGTCCTTGCTACTAGCCTCCCTGTTATGGAAGTCTCAAAGGGCTGCTTCTACCTGGAGGAGAGACTTCCACTTGGCAGTCACCTGGACAGGCCAGCCAGGGCACTAGCTCCTGCCATGAGAGGACCCTCAGGACTCCGAAGCTCTGGCTGCAAGAGCCCTGAGCCTGACTCAGGAGGGGCTCCCTCCTGGCAGTTGTGTGGCCTCAGCTGCTCCATAGTTTCTCCCGTTCTCTTTCCATCTATGGCATGCTGTCCCAGATATACTAAACAGCATCTGGGTGCCAGGAACCATGTATCATGTAGTGTCTTTTATTAAATCTCATTTTTAGCCGGGCATGGTGGCGCATGCTTGTAATCTCCGCGCTTGGGAGGTGGAGACAAGAGGATCGCGCAGGTTCGAAGCCAGCCGGCGCTGGCTTAAGAGACCCTGTTTCCAAATAAAAATATAAAAATAGGTCTGGGAGTGTAGCCCAGAGGTAGAAGGGCTTCCGGGAACCCCAGTACCACCAAAAAACAAACAAACAAATCTCATTTTTATTTCATAGCTCTGTGTAGTAGAGGTGCTGGCTCATAGCACTACATAAATGGCCACTTCAACATTATAATCATTATTATTGTTGTTATTGTCATGGTGTAGCACACGCACATGCACACACACGCATGCATGCACACACACTGTAACTGAAACACTCATCTTTAGAATCTGAAATACGAGCTTTTGGATAAGGCCTTAGCTATACATAGCACATCAATTCCCAAACTGAAAGATTTCTTTATTTATCTTAAAACTGCCATGGGAAATGCTAGTTGGGCAATATTAACCATCCTCTCCTAAGGGAACACTCTACTGATGCTCAGACAAGAAATTTATCTTCACTAAACACATATCCTTTGCCAAACCCATCTGAAAAGCCATTCATTTGGAAGGTTTACCTGATCAATCTAGTTTGCAGCCAAGACAACTTCCAATCCTATAGTCCATATTTGGAACAAAAGGCAAGTGAAGTAGATCCTAGGTATAAAGAAATAAGTAATAATTCAACCCAGCCATGTGTGGCAGCACACACTTTTAATCCTAGCATTTGGGAGGCTGAGACAGGAGGATCCAGGTTCACGGACAGCCTCAGTCACTTAGTGAGGCCCTTTGCAACTCAGTGAGTCCTGTTTCAAAAATAAAGTGGGCGTGGTGGCGCATGCTTGTAATCCCCATGCTTGGGGGGCAGAAACAGGAGGATTGTGCAGGTTCTAAGCTAGCCTTGCTGGCTTAAGAGACCCTGTTTCCAAATAAAAATATAAAATAGGTCTGGGAGTGTAGCCCAGAGGTAGAAAGGTTTCCAGGAACCCCAGTACCACCAAAATAAATAAATAAATAAATAAATAAATAAATAAATAAATAAATAAATAAAATAGAGCTGGGAAGCTGGGCGTGGAGATGCATGCTTGTAATCCCAGGATTCAGGAAGCTGAGACTAGAGGATCATGATTCACAGCCAGCCTCAGCTACTTAGTGAGGCCCTCTGAAACTTAGTGAGACCCTGTTTTAAAATAAAGAATAAAAAGTAGGACTGGGCAAGGCCAGGATCGGAGCCTACTGTGAGGCAAGGCCGGTGCTGGGGCTTCCAAGACTGTGATCGGAGCCTGCTGAGGGGTTAGGCCAGTGCCGGGGCCAGCGGCCGGCATCGGAGCCTTCCATGAGGCAAGGCCACTACTGAGGCCTCCAAGGCCAGGATCAGAGCCTGCTGAGGGGTTAGGCCAGTGCTGGGGCCAGCAGCCAGCATCAGAGCCTGCCGTGAGGTAAGGTTGCTACTGAGGCCTCTGAGGCCAGGATCAGAGCCTGCCGAGGGGTTAGGCCAGTGCCGGGGCCAGCGAGGCCAGGATCAGAGCCTGCCATGAGGCAAGGACGGTGCTGGGGCCTCCGAGGCCTGGATTGGAGCCTGCCAAGCAGTTAGGCCAGTGCTGGGGCCAGTGAGGCTGGGATCAGAGGCTGCCATGAGGCACGGCCGCTACTAAAGCCTCTGAGGCCAGAATCAGAGCCTGCTGAGAGGGTAGGCCGGTGCCAGGGCCAGCGAGGCCAGGATCGGAGCCTGCCATGAGGCAAGACCGGTGCTGGGGCCTCTGAGGCCTGGATTGGAGCCTGCCAAGGGGTTAGGCCGGTGCCAGGGCCAGTGAGGCCAGGATCGGAGCCTGCCGTGAGGCACGGCCGCTACTAAGGCCTCCGAGGCCGGGATCAGAGCCTGCCGAAAGGGTAGGCTGATGCCAGGGCCAGCGAGGCCAGGATCGGAGCCTGCCATGAGGTAAGGCCGGTGCTGGGGCCTCTGAGGCCGGGATTGGAGCCTGCCGAGGGGTAGACCGGTGACAGGGCCTGCAGCTGGCATCAGAACCTGCCGTGAGGCAAGACCGCTACTGGGGCCTCTGAGGCTGGGATCGGAGCTTGCCGAGGGGTTAGACCGGTACTGGGGCCAGCAAGGCTGGGATCGGAACCTGCCGTGAGGCAAGGCCAGTGCTGGGGCCTCCGAGGCCAGGATAGGAGTCTGTTGAGGGGTTAGGCAGGTGCCAGAGTCAGCGAGGTTGGGATGGAGCCTGCCTTGAGGCTAGGCAAGTGCTGGGGCCACCGAGGCCGGGATCGGAGCCAGCCGAGGGGTTAGGCCGGTGTGGGGGCCAGCGAGGCCAGAATCGTGGCCTCCCATGAGGCCAGGCCGCTGCTTGAGCCAGCGAGGTCTAGATCAGTCCATCGGGTAGCCAGGCCACTACTGGGGCCGTCAAGAGTAGGATCAGTACTTGCAACGTGGCATGCACAGAGAAATATCACAGAAAATAAAAACCAGATGCTTCCCCTAATCAGCAATAACTAAGAGGAAAGGGGCAACAGGAAGAGGTCGAGTTATAGAAAGGGCCCTATAGCAAAGCAATTAAGGATGGAGCCTCTTTAAAACACAGGAGGTACATAAACAAATGTATCAAAATTAATAATCAAACGAGCATGGGATTGAAGGAGGGGGAGGGAATGGGATGGAGAGTGTATGAGGGCTAATTGGATGATGTGTGCTTGTATATCCTCTCAAGTCTTGTATTCCAATGTGATATATGATTACAATGCACCAATAAAAATAAATTTAAAAAAAGATAAACAAAACCAAATTTAAAAAGCAATAGAAAAAAAGTAGGGCTGGGGGTGTAGCCTAGAGGTTGAATGCCTCTGGGTTCTACCCCTGACCCACACAAAAAAACAACAACAAAAAAAATAGAGTGGGGGGTGTAGCTTGGAAGTTGAATGCCTCTGGTTTCCATCCCCAGACTGCAAAATAAATAAATAATAAAATAAAAAAGAGTCGGGTATGGTGGCATATGCTTGTAATCCCAGCACTTGGGAGGCTGAGACAGGAGGATTGCACAAGTTCAAAGCCAGCCTCAGCTACTGAGTGAGGCTTTCAGCAACTTAGTGAGACCCTGTTTCCAAATAAAGTATAAAAAAATAGGTCTGGGAGTATAGCTCAGAGGTAAAAAAAGACCCTGGGTTCCACCCCCAGTACCACACACACACACACACAAAAACCCAACTTTAGTAAAACAACTAATAATATAATACTAACAGTTGTGTATGTGTATGTGTGTGTGTGAGTGTGTGAGTGTGTGAGTGTGTGTGTGTGTGTGTGTGTGTGTGTGTGTGTGTGTGTTTTGCAGGTCTGGGGATGGGACCCAGGGGCATTCAACCTCCAAGTTACACCCCGTGCACTATTTTTTATGCTTTATTTTGAAACAGGGTCTCACTGAGTTGTAAAGAGCCTCACTAAGTAGCTGAGACTGTCGGAGAACCGAGATCCTCCAGTTTCAACCTCCTAAATGCTGGGATTACAAGCCTGTGCCACCTCACCTGGCAATACTAACAGTTTAATGGGGTTGTTGTGAGGATAAATTAGATAACATAAGTAAAATGCTAGAACAGTGTCTGGTACATAGACGATATTTGCTAAAATGATTAGCAGTAATAAAACAGGCATGGTGGTACAAGCTTGTGTACTAATACGGAAGATTGAGACAGAAGGATTACAGGTTCTCGGCTAGTCTTAGAAACTTAGTCAGACCCTGTTTCAAAATAAAAACAAAAAGCACTCAGATTGTAGCTCAGAGGTAAAATGTCTATGGAGCCAGGCATGGTGGCTCATGTTTGTAATGCCAGCATTTGGGAGGCTGAGACCAGAGAATCGCGGTTTGTGGACAGCCTCAGCTACTTACTGAGGCTCTTTACAACTCAGTGAGACCCTGTTTCAAAATAATGAATAAAAAATAGGGCAGGGGTGTAGCTCAGAGGTCGGAAATCCCTGGGTTCCATCCCCAGACCCCCCCTAAAAAATTCTATGGGTTCGATCCTCAGTACCCAAAAAAATTAGTGTAATGATATGGTACTTACTAATGTGATAATAATTAACTACTTAGTAGTACTGAATACTATTATATTTCACAGTATTCTATTTCCTCATTTAGTTTTTCAGTTTTCCATCTAAGTCTTCCAACTTATAAACCACCATTAAAGAGAGCTTATGTCTCTCTCACTTGAGTTTCTCACTACATGTTCTGTGGAAGGAGGAAGGAAGGAAAAAGCTGGGTGCAGTAGTGTACACCTGTAATCCTAGTGCTTAAGAAGCTGAGAGAAGGAGGGCATGGTGGCCCACGCTTGTAATCCCAGCACTTGGGAGGCTGAGACAGGAGGATCACACAGGTTCGAAGCCAGCCTCAACTACTTAGTGAGGCTCTCGGCAACTTAGTGAGACCTTGTTTCCAAATAAAATATAAAAATAGGTCTGGGAGTGTAGTTCAGAGGTAGAAAGCCCCTGGGTTCCATCCCCAGTACCAAAAAAAAAAAAAAAAAAAACCTCAGAAGCTGAGACAAGAAATTGCAGATTTGAGGCCAGCCTCAGCAACAGAGTGAGACCCTCAGCTAAAGAATGCTCCTGGGTTCAATCCAAGAGAGACACAGAAAGGAGAGGGGACCATTTGAGATTCAAATTATAATACTCTGCCCCAGCCTCCAAAGGGTCATGCCCATCTCTGGATTTGAAATGCCTTCAGTCCATTTCCAAGACTCCCTATAACCTTATCAATTCGGGCAATGCTTAAAAGTCCAAGTTCAAAGCCTTCTCTGAGACTCAAGGAAAACTCTAAGCCATAAGCCCCTGTAAAAAAAAAAAATTTAAATAACAATACAGTGGCAAATAGTAAACATAACAGAAAATTTATATTCAAACCAGGTGTGGTGGCGCACGATTGTAATCCCAGCGCTTGGGAGGCTGAGACAGGAGGATTGCACAGGTTCGAAGCCAGCCTCAGCTACTTGGTGAGGCTCTCAGGAACTTAGTGAGACCCAGTTTCCAAATAAATTATAAAATAGGGTGGGGTGTAGCCCGGAGGTAGAAAGCCCCAGGGTTCCATTCCCCACTGCCACAAAAAAAAAAAAAAAGAAAATTTATATTCAGGAATAGAAAGCCAATAGTAATGTGCCATGATTTTCTGGGCAGAAGTAGAATTTGTAATGTTACAAGTAACTTGATTGTCCTTTTTCTAAATCCAGTTATCTTACACATTTAACATATATGATATATGATCCCAAGAGTTTAGACACAGCACAGACCTGCTTATGGATAATTTCCCCAAAGTATTCAAGCATCAGCTGGACATGGTAGTCATGCCTAGACAGGAGCATTTAGCTCATTTATTTCACACACAAACATTGAAGCGTATGGGAGAAAAAAGAGAATAAAGCACACATTCATGTTCAACAGGTTGAGTCAAAGCATAATTTTTAAATTTATGTCAAAGAATCTCCATGGGTAGGTATTGACCAAACAATAAAATAGTTTAATTTGTCAATTCAAAAGCTTTTACAATCTTTTTTTTTTTTTTTTTTTAAGAACTGGAGATGGAATCCAGGGGCTTTCTACCTCCAGGTTGCACTCCCAGGCCTATTTTATATTTTTATTTGGAAACAGGGTCTCATCAAGTTGCTGAGACCCTCACTAAGTAGCTGAGACTTCAAACCTGTGCGATCCTCCTGTTTCAGCCGCCCAAGTACTGGGATTACAAGTGTGCGCCACCACACCCGGCAAGTTTTTTACAATTTTTATTTGTGTGTGTGTGTGTGTGTGTGTGTGTGTGTGTGTGTGTGTATGTGTGTGTGTGTGTGTGTGTGTTACTGGGAGTGGAACCCAGGGGATTTTCTACCTCTGAGCTATATTCCCAGACCTATTTTTATACTTTATTTGGAAACAGGGTCTCACTAAGTTGCTGAGACCCTCACTAAGCAGCTGAGGCTGGCTTCGAACTTGTATGATCCTCCTGTCTCAGCCTCCTAAGCGCTGGGATTACAAGTGTGAGCCACCACGCCCGGCTTTTAAATTTTTACAATCTTAACAGGGAATAATATCGTTATTCTATTAAAAATGTAAAAACCCTGTTTCCAAATAAAAATATAAAATAGGTCTGGGAGTGTAGCCTGGAGGTAGGTAGAAGGGTTTCCAGGAACCCCAGTACCACCAAAAAAAAAAAAAAAGTAAAAACAAAATTTCAGGATTAAGTATTTATTGAATAGTGAAATCATATATCTATATATTAATAAAAAAAGAAGTCATAAAACACAAAAATAAATTAAACTAGTAATTATCTTGCTAATTTTACTAAATATGATTAGAATGAATTTTGGACGAGCCAGTTTGGCTGGCTAAATTTTCTCTTAATAAAACAGTCAATATTTATCCTCACTTTGTACCTGATATACTTAGTAAAAATACACTTATTTGTGTATTTGAAGCTATCTAGCATGATTCTTCAGTAATGCTCATTCCTACAAAACACATATTTCCTCTAAATTTTGTGTTCTAATATTAGATTTTTATGGTGTGTGTGTGTGTGTGTGTGTGTGTGTGTGAGAGAGAGAGAGAGAGAGAAAGAGAGAGAGAGAGAGAGAGAGACAGACAGACAGACAGACAGACAGACAGACAGACAGACACTGGGGATAGAAATCGGAGGCATTCTACCTCTGAGCTATATACACCCAAGCCTATTTTTTATTCTTTATTTTGAAACAGGGTCTCACTAAGTAGCTGAAGCTGTCCACAATCCATGATCCTCCTACAAGTGTGCGCCACCATACCTGGCATGAATATTTTTTATTCACTAAATAAACATTTTCATTTTTTATATTCCTCTGTGGCATAGTTTTTCTAAAAACGTCTTTAATTATCTGCCTATTTCTCTTACGAAGCGAGTTCATAATTTTTGTGGCTAACTCATTTACTGTAGAAAGGATAGTGTATTTTACTACAAAAGAACAACACAAAAAGTCCTTTAATCTTGGTACTTCTTACCCTTGAGTTACAAAAAACAAGCCAGGATTACGGAGGCAAAAAATTAGAAGGCAATGTTTATAATCATGGGCACAAACAACTGCAAAACTAAGGCTTTTTGAAAACACCATACTGAGAACTATGATTTAAAACCCCTTCATTTAACTTTGCTTTTGAAAGGGAAAAACTCCTTGAACCTTAAATAGCTTTTACATTTTAACTCTACTCTTTGGTTGCATTTTTCAAGTCCCAAAGCCACTATTTACTTGATCACAACGGTGTAGGAGCACTCGCCCACTGCCATTTATAGAGCAAATTGCTGCTCTGGTGACCAGAGTAAGAGCCTCAGAACCCAGTGGGAAGAACAAAGGCCCCGAGCGCAGAGCTCTAGCAGGGCCTCGCTTGGTCTGTCTTTCTCAAGCACATTCTTACACACACTCAAAGGAAGTATAAGGGGGAAGGCTCTTTTATTTGGGGCATCAAAAAGTTGGACAAATGCCTACATTAAACCACACAACAAGCCTTGGATATTAGTATAATCACAAAAATGAGAAAATGTAATCAGGTAAATGTTAAGATAAATTTTAAAAACGGACAGTGGTGGGTCATCCCTGCAACCTCAGTACTTCGGAGGCTGAGATAAGAGGATTGCAGGTTCAAGACCAGCCTCAACAATCTAGCGAGACTCTTGGCAACCTAGTGAAACCCTGTTTCAAAATACAAAATTAAAAAAAAAAAGCTCTGGGAGTGTAGCTCAGAAGTAAAACAACCTCTGGGTTCAACGCCTAGTGCTACAAAAAGAAAACAAAATGAAAAATTTAAAAACATTTGGCCTGTATAAGTGGTTCTTATACATTAGAACACATTAGAACATTAGAAGCACCTGGAAAAAAGTGTGTGTGTGTGTGTGTGTGTGTGTGTGTGTGTGTGTGTGTTACTAGGAATTGAACCCAGGGGTGGTCTACCTCTGCTACACTCTCAGCCCTATTTTATTTTTTATTCTATAACAAGGTCTCACAAAGTTGCTGAGAGTCTCACTAAGTTGTTGAGGCTGGCTGCGAACCTGTGATCCTCCTGTTTCAGCCTCCTAAATATTGGAATTACAGGTGTGCACCACCACACTTTGCCTGGAAAGTTTTAAGTAACACAAAATGCCTGGGCCCTGCCCCTCTCCCTTTTGTACTCTGATTTAATTGGCTTGTGGTGGGGCTTGAGCATTGGCTTTTTGTGTGTATGTGTGTGGTAGTAGGGGCATTCTACCTCGAAGCTACACCCCCAGTCCTGTTTTTTTATTCTTTATTCTTTATTTTTGAAACAGGGTCTCATTGAGTTGCAAAGGACCTCACTAAGTAGCTGAGGCTGTCTGCAAACCTCCTGTTTCAGCTTCCCAAATGCTGGGGTTGCAGGCGTGCGCCACCACACCTGACAACATTGGCATTGTTTAAATCAGCTAGATGATTCTAAGGCACAACCAAGACTGAGAAGCACAGGTCCACATTGTGCTAACTCAAGCAGATTTGTGACCAAAGGGACCAGTTGCCATAGCACCAACCAGTTTTTGTTTTTTTTTTTTTTTTTTTTTTTAAGGATCTGTACAATGTCAGGCACTGTGCTGAGCTCTGGACATACAAAAGTATTTGCAAATTGAAGAACATATAAAATCCCTGCAATTCAACTTTCTAAAAAATAATATTTAAGAAACCTTCCCTCATTTTTACTATAATAGGAATATACAACAACATACATTTCTTTTGTGTGTGTGTGGTTCTAAAGATGGAACTAAAGGGCATTCTACATCTGAGCGACACCCCCAGCCCTATTTTTTTTTTCGTTATTTTGACACAGGCTCTCTCTGAGTTGCAAAGAACCTCACTAAGTAGCTGAGGCTGTCCACGAACTGTGATCCTCCTGTCTCAGCCTCTCAAATGCTGGGATTACAAGCATGCACCACCATGCCCAGCTTAACAACATACTTTTTTTTCTTTTTCTTTTTTTTTTTTTTTTTGGTGGTACTGAGGTTCCTGGAAACTCTTCTACCTCCGGGCTACACTCCCAGACCTATTTTATATTTTTATTTGGAAACAGAGTCTCTTAAGCCAGCGAGGCTGGCTTCTAACCTGCATGATCCTTCTGTCTCTGCCTCCCAAGTGCAGGGATTACAAGCGTGCGCCACCAAGCCCGGCTAACAACATACATTTCTGATGAAGAAAACTCATTAAAACACCAAGATTGATTTGAAAATAAATAAACCATAATTTGAAAAATAAGGACATAAATGGCAATAATAACTAAAATATTTACCAATAAGAAATGAAGATTGATGGCTCTAGAATATAGGTCAACACTAGAATGGTAAATTCAAAGTAAACAGCCCCAAACCTTTTCAGATTAATACAAAATTCATTGGGTTTTTTGTTTGTTTGGTGGGTGATAAGTAAAATAAAAAATTAAATGCAAGTAAAATAAAAATAATGTGCGTACGGCGGAGTGTGAAAAACACGAGAGAGGTCCGGTACACGTGGCATGTAAAGTTTTAATGGCACGGCTCTCCCGGGGATCAGGGCAAGGCACCGTGGGGCCCGCGCACCTGTCCGAAGCTAGAGGACGCGGGCTCTCCTTTTAAAGGCATGCATCTCGCGAGATGGGGGTTTTACTCGTGGGAACGCCCAATTCTCGCGGGGGTTTCAGCCCCTCCCTTGCCCTGCAGAGGTCATGTGACACAAAGTCACATGAGTGCAGGACCCAACTTAACATTCCGGCCTTTTGATGGTAGGGATAATGGATGACGATTGGACCCTCTAGCTTCTTCCTGCTGTCAAGGGGCGTCGTCAGGGGCCCCAGGCCGGGAGGAGTCGGGAGTTCAGTCCCCCAGAAGGGGGTGCAGGTGGGTGCATAGCTGCAGTGCGAATTGGAGGTTACCCTGGACAGCTTAGTGATGTGCGCTTGAGGAGGCTTGAACAGGCAAGGGCTATTAAAGAAAAAAACAAATAATGAGATTGAGCAGGCGACCAAAAAGGAGACTGGCTTACTCAGTACCTGGAGAGCTACCCTGAGCTGGCAAAGAGGATGGAGGTTGAGGGATCCAGGAGCCATCAGTCTTCAGCCAGGCTGAGTAGGGCCAGCGGCGGGGCCTGGTCTGGAAAGGTGCTCCCCCTGTGTTGAGGCACCTGGGGCTCACCCTTTTCCAAGGGCACTGTTCCAGTGGCCCTCCTGGCCACACGCCGAGCAGTCTGATTGGTAGGCGTGGCTTTGCCCCACTTGAGGCAGGCTCCTGGAGGTAGTGGTTGTTGCAGTCCTCCACACCTAGGTGGCGCTCCAGGGGGCTGAGCCGCCACCGCCAGCCGAAGGGCAGCTACCAGGGATCTGCTTTTTGGCAAAGTCGGAGTGTATGCTCCATTTCCGCCTGTTTCTCTCTGGAATTAAAACTTAGATGCTATGTTAAGGTTCTGTCAGCTGTGACGGACCTATACTCACAAAGAGCGCGTCCCGGGGCTGGTGTCCGGCAAGAATGGCAACGCCGACTCCCCACGGGCAGAGGGTGTCGCCCCAGCCCCGGCGTTTCCCACAGCACCTAGGGCGCGCCCGAACGGGCCGCCCAGCAAAATTGCAGTCTGGCACGGGCCAAGATGGTGACTGTGACATCACCAGGCAGTGACTACGCGCCATCACAAAATGGCAGCTGGCGGGAAAATAAATGGAAGCTGATGGGGGAGAGCATTTGGAGGGATACCAGACCGCTTATAAAAGTTCCTAACTATTTCTGGGCCACCGCAACCTATTTCCCAACTCGTATCAAGGCAGACAGGCTCTCAGGGCATCTGCTAGTATAAAGGTTCGACTCCCCATAATTGGTTCGCGGGCGGAAACGAAGAACAGGAAATGGGCGTCCCCGATTTCCCTGCTCAATCGTTCGGAAACAGAGGTTAAGAGATAGGGAAGAACGTCTTCATTCCTTCTCAAAACCGGAGGATGACCTGGTCATCCGCAGCGTGGTCCCAGTGGACCGGGGGACAATGGGTCACCAAGCGCTTGGATTTTTAGGTCCCAGTGGACCGGAAGACCCAAGTCCGGAACCCGCTAACCAAGGGAAGGAGGCAGTTTACCGGAGTGAAGTGTTGCCAGCCAGCGCTGGCTGCAACAGAAGCGCTGAGAAGCTGCTGGGAGCGTGGTGGAGCTGGGGCGCGTGGATGCCGGTGGCTGGTGTGGACGGCACTGGCGGCTGGCGCAGGCAGGATCAGTGGGGGTGCGCAGGCGGCATGGCTTGCCGGGTCCGCGGCGTGGAGACAAAATGGCTTCCAGGCACGTGGCAGTCGCTGAGGCTGGGCCCCGAGGAGCACCGCCAGTGAGCCTGGCTTGGGCGGGTGAAACGGAGCAGCAGCAGCAAGTAGAGCTACGCCTGGCGCAGGTGACTGTGGTGGACACCGAAGCCGGCTGTGCACCGCCCAATGAGCCTGGCTCGGGGCGGGCAGGGAAAACCGGCCAGAGGTCCCGGCGGTGACCGGAGCACCAAGCTGGAACGGTGCTTTAGGAGGTCCAAGCGGCAGGCAGAGGTCCTGGCCCGCGCAGGCGGTTGGCAGGCAGAGCAAGTGCCAAGCTGCCTGGCTCGGGCCGGAAAGATGGCCACCGACTCCTAGGATTGGTTAGGAGTGGAAAGTGGGAGGGATTAAAGATTGTGAGGCCTCCAGTGAGGCCATGAGGTGGGAGGGGTTAAAGATGGCGAGGCCTCCAGTGAGGCCATGAGGTGGGAGGGGTTAAAGATGGCGAGGCCTCCAGTGAGGCCATGAGGTGGGAGGGGTTAAGGATGGCGAGGCCTCCAGTGAGGCCATGAGGTGGGAGGGGTTAAGGATGGCGAGGCCTCCAGTGAGGCCATGAGGTGGGAGGGGTTAAGGATGGCGAGGCCTCCAGTGAGGCCATGAGGTGGGAGGGGTTAAGGATGGCGAGGCCTCCAGTGAGGCCATGAGGTGGGAGGGGTTAAGGATGGCGAGGCCTCCAGTGAGGCCATGAGGTGGGAGGGGTTAAGGATGGCGAGGCCTCCAGTGAGGCCATGAGGTGGGAGGGGTTAAGGATGGCGAGGCCTCCAGTGAGGCCATGAGGTGGGAGGGGTTAAAGATGGCGAGGCCTCCAGTGAGGCCATGAGGTGGGAGGGGTTAAAGATGGCGAGGCCTCCAGTGAGGCCATGAGGTGGGAGGGGTTAAGGATGGCGAGGCCTCCAGTGAGGCCATGAGGTGGGAGGGGTTAAGGATGGCGAGGCCTCCAGTGAGGCCATGAGGTGGGAGGGGTTAAGGATGGCGAGGCCTCCAGTGAGGCCATGAGGTGGGAGGGGTTAAGGATGGCGAGGCCTCCAGTGAGGCCATGAGGTGGGAGGGGTTAAGGATGGCGAGGTCTCCAGTGAGGCCATGAGGTGGGAGGGGTTAAAGATGGTGGGGCCAAGATGGCGGACCCCCAGTGATTCCACGTGTCCAAGATGGCGGGCCAAAGCTGGCGACCCCCCCCCCAGTAATTCCATGTGGCTGCTTACCGGAATGGCCAGGCCCAGGCAGCAGGGGTGGGCAGGCACAGGGTGAAGGGCGCCAGGGCGCGAGTCCGAGTGGAGGAACCAGCTGGAGCGCGGGCTGGACTTGGCGGGCTGGGGGCTGTTTAGCAGAGTGGCGGCCACCTAGATGGAGGAGGCAGGTGGCCCCGGCAGGCGGGTCTAAGCAACGCCAGGCGCGGAGAAGACATAGGCGCGCGGTGTGGCGCAGTCCGCGGGCAGCGCGGTCCCATTCCAGCGGCGGGCGGCGTGGGCAGGCGGGAACGGCGGTTTTAGGAGGTCCAAGCGGCAGGCAGGAGCAGAGCAGGTGCCAGCATCATCCAAGGAGCCTGGCTCCGGGCGGGTGGAACTGGCAGCCTGGCGGCCAGCGGAGCCTGCATGCCCCGGCAGTGGTGGCTACGGCTGCAGTGGCAGTGGAAGATTGCCATCGGCACTCCAGAAGAGAGCACGTGGGCAGGAAAAGATGGCCACTGGCTCTCAGCAGAGCGCAGGGCTGGAATGATGGCCGCAGACTCTCAGCAGAGTGCGGGATCAGAAAGATGGCCACCGGCTCTCAGCAGAGCTCGTGGCTGGAAAGATGGCCGCGGACTCTCAGCAGAGCCCGGGGCGGGAAGAAGGCCGCCGGCTCTCCCGGAGAGCGCGGGGCTGAAAAGATGGCTTACGGTCTGGGCAGGCACGGGGCAGCAGTGGCGGCAGTGGTGGGAACAACACCTGCAAGCGGAGCGCTGCTGTGGGACCTCACAGTCGAGCTGCTGGCGGGTCGGAGAGTCCGGGGCTCAAAAAGAGAGTAAAAATAAAAAGAGAAAACAGAGGAAAAAAAAAAAAAAGGAAAAAAAAATGGGGAGGGACCCAAGAGTTCTCCCGGTTCGGCACCAAATGATAAGTAAAATAAAAAATTAAATGCGAGTAAAATAAAAATAAGTGAGTACGGCGGAGTGTGAAAAACACGAGAGAGGTCCGGTACACGTGGCATGTAAAGTTTTAATGGCACGGCTCTCCCGGGGATCAGGGTGAGGCACCGTGGGGCCCACGCACCTGTCCGAAGCTAGAGGACGCGGGCTCTCCTTTTAAAGGCATGCATCTCGCGAGATGGGGGTTTTACTCGTGGGAACGCCCAATTCTCGCGGGGGTTTCAGCCCCTCCCTTGCCCTGCAGAGGTCATGTGACACAAAGTCACATGAGTGCAGGACCCAACTTAACAGTGGGTTCATTGGTTAGTTGGTTGGTTGGTTGGTACTAGGGATTGAACCCAGGGGCATTCTACCTCTGAGCTCTACCCCCAGTGCTTTTTACTTTTTCTTTTGAAACAGTGTCTCAATAAGTTGCTAAGTCTGGCCTTAAACCTACAATCCTCCTGTCTTAGCCTCTCAAGTACTTAGATTTATAGACATTTGCCACTATGCCCAGCCATAATGTGTTATTAATAAAAAAAAGTTCTGAAGGTGACAATATGCATCATTTAATTATTTTGTGTGTGTGTGTGTGTGTGTGGTACTGGGGGTGGAACCCAGAGGCTTTCTACCTCCAGGCTATACTCCCAGACCTTTTTTATATTTTATTTGGAAACAGGGTCTCACTAAGTTGCTGAAAGCCTCACTAAGTAACTGAGGCTGGCTTTGAACCTGCGCGATCCTCCTGTCTCAGCCTCCCAAGCACAGGGATTACAAGCATGTGCCACCATGCCCGGCTTTGCATCATTTAATTATGAATATGCCACAACATGTTCCTCAGTACAACATATTTTTTTCACAACATAAAGAAGATGGAAATTACAGACACTGAAAGAAAGGCAGGAGAATGTAGAGGAACCAGCTCAGGCTGGTGTAGTGCTTTATGACAGTAAGAAGAGGCCTCTTACTGGCAGAAAAATGAGTTTGGACAACTAAAATTTATTATTTATTTATTTATTTAGGTACTTAGGTACTTAGGATTGAATCCATGAGGATTCTACACCCAAGATATACCCATAAGTCTTTTTATTTTTTATTTCAAAACCAGGTTTTGTTAAATTGCTGAGACTAGTCTCGAACCTGTGATCCTCTTGTTTCAGTCTCTCAAGCACTGGGATTACAGGCATGTGTCACCGTGCTCAGTGTACTTTTTAAATATATATATACTTTTCTTTTTTTGTGTGTGGTACTGGGGGTGGAACCCAGAGGCTTTCTACCTCCGGCCTATACTCCCAGATGTATTTTATATTTTATTTGGAAACAGGGTCTCACTAAGTTGCTGAGAGCCTCCCTAAGTAGCTGAGGCTGGCTTCAAACCTGTGTGATCCTCCTGTCTCAGCCTCCCAAGCGCGGGGATTACAAGCATGCGCCACCACACCTGGCAAAATATATATACTTTTCTAAGGCTCCCCAACTCTTCACGGGAATAAGATGCCAGTTCTGGAGATCTAATCTAAGCTTAGACTTAATGAGAAGGCTGTGAGAACCCACACGGGGTCATGCCAGTTTATTCCCATGAGAAGTTGGGGGGCCTTAGATCTGGATTCTCTTCCAGGGTACTTGAGAACAGAACTCCATCCCTCCCTGCAAGAGCTAGTTAAATGGATTCATATGACGTGCCTTACTCCCAACCTTTGAGTTATTTATAATGTATTTATTAGGAGGGGGTACCTTGAGACGACTATGTGTGCTTCAGCTCTTGTTCATGTATTACATTGCTACAGAGGCATTTGAATGAATGTTTGACTAAGGTTTATTAACATAACCTTCAATAACCATAGAACCAAATAATTGCATTCAACTGATGAAAAAAAGGTTGTTATGTTTGAGAAATCAAATATAAAGATGAGAGCCGGATGTGGTTCCCCACACTTGTAATTCCAGCATTCAAAAGGCTGAGACCGGAGGATCACAGTTCTCAGACAGCCTCAGCCCTCCGCAATTTAGTGAGACCTGTTTCAAAATAAAGAATAATAATAATTTTTTTTTTAAAAAAAAAAAAAAGGTAAGTGAGTATAGCTCGGAGGTTGAATGCCCCTGGGTTCCACCCCCAGACCCGCAAAAAAAAAAAAAAAAAAAAATAGGGCTAGGAATGTAGCTCAGAGGTAGAATGCCCCTGGGTTCCATTCTAGTAACACAAAACACATACACACACACATACACACACACACACACACACACACACACACACACACACACACACAAATATATATATATAATATATATATATATATATATATGTATGTATTTATTTATTTTATTATTATTTTTTTTTTTTTGCGGGTCTGGGGATGGAACCCAGGGGCATTCAACCTCTGAGCTACACCCCATACCCAATTTTTTATTCTTTTTATATTGAAACAGGGTCTCACTGAGTTGCAGAGAGCCTCACTAAGTAGCTGAGACTGTCTGCGAACCACGATCCTCCGGTCTCAGCCTCCCGAATGCTGGGATTATAAAATATATTATAAAATATAAAATGTACATAAAATATTATATATAAAGATGAGTAGATTTAAATTGTATATTTTTTTCTTTTTCTTTTTTTTCTTCTTTTTTTTTTTTGTGGGGGTACTGGGGTTCCTGGAAACCCTTCTACCTTCTGAGAACTATGCTCTCAGACCTATTTTATACTTTTATTTGGAAACAGGGTCTCTCAAGCCAGCACAGCTGGCTTCAAACCTGTGTGATCCTCCTGTCTCTGCCTCCCAAGCGTGGGGATTACAAGCGTGCGCCACAATGCCTGGCAAATTGTATATTTTTTCTAAAGATCAAAAAGTAAAATATTTTATAATGAGCTATTATTTAAAAAATGGTTAATTATATAGGAAGATGATAGTATATTTTCAAATTATCATTGAAAAGTAAATCAGATGACATTGAGAAGGAGGAGAAAGGGAACTATATTGACCTTCTTAGTTCTGTGAACACTAGTTTGCATGCAGCTATGAAAATGATTGTAAAGTTGATTACTGTAAATTTTCCATAATTATATGTACATATAAATCACATGTATTTATATGTGTATGTGTTAAAATTATTAATATACATGTATGTACATAGACATAATAAGGTATGTATATAATATAGAAAGTGTACCAGTATTGGGAATGGTCTAGGAAGATTTGAGAAAGCTCTGATTATTAATATATTTCAAAAATAATTGTGTCAAAATGGCGGCACAATGGCGGAGAGAAAGGTTTGGCTTTGGTCAGGAAGCAAAAAGTTATAGAAACTTAGATTGACTTAACTAGATGTAATTAGCAAGTCAATAGGAGAGGAGAACTAGGCCTTTCTCTATCTAAAGACAGATCTACATGATTAGATAAGCTAGCTAAGATGGTAGGAGGGGTCAACCTTCATGAAAGGAGACACCTTGCCACACCTTGCTGGGAGAGGTACCTTACAGGGTAAGGGGAGGTACCTTACAGGGACGTTCACTACGTCAGAATTACATCAACAAGATGGAGGTCATGGGTATAAAAAGTCCGGTCCACGTGCTGTATCTTGGGGGTGGTGAATTGACCTGAACCACCCTCCCCCCATGCCACTTTGGCATGGGGCTGTAACTATTTTCTGTATTTCTATTTTCTGTATTTCCATCTTTTTAATAAACTTCTTTAAATCTTCACTAACTGTCGAAGCTATGTATATTTATCCTTAGCTCAGGACAAGAACCTGCGTTTTTTGTTTTTTTTTTTTCTGTTTTTGGTTGTTTTGGGTTTTATTGTGGTTTGAGGGAAATTGTGTCCAGGACCCTAACAGGGGTCCCCAGGAACAGTTTCCCCACAACCATATTCTCTCAATCTGTATCACATTTGACAGTAATGAACACACCTTTTTTTGAACTTCTGGCCTAATTTCTTGTCTTCACAAATTAGGTCAGATTCCCTAATTAGAAGCTATTTAGAGAAACCTATATGTTTTGCCAGAATTTGCATATAAATTCTTTTTTTTTTCAGTACTGGGAATTAAACCCAGAGGCATTCTACCTCCAAGATACACCCCAGCCATATTTTTTATTCTTTATCTTGAAACAGGGTCTCACTAAATTGCAAAGAGACTCACAAGTAGCTGAAGCTGGCTGCGAACCTATGATCCTCCTGTTTCAGTCTACCAAGAACTGGGATTACAAGTGTGCGCCACCACGCCTGGCTCCTATAGAGAAGCATGAGTGTTGATGCCAGGCCATCTGGATCCAAACCCTGCAGTTGTCGCGTCCCTAGGGCTCTGACCAGCAGAGCCTAGGGAAGAAACACACGAACGCCGACTCTGTTGATGAAGCTCCTTCCTCTTTAATGCTCTCTCAACGCCCTCTCAGGTAAAAACAACATCAGTCTTCTATCCTCTCCCTCATCACTCCACCAACCCTCTTTCCTCTGCCCGCTAGGGCATGCGCGCTTTTTAACCTTCTCCTGGGCGGGCAGGTGGTAGCATGAGGCGCTGCGTCACTAATCATCCGTAAGGCGCCTGATAGGGCTCACTGCGAAGGCTCAGGGCACCGCCAGCCTCGTGAGCCTCGTGACTTGGCTGCAAGCCCAGGCGCCATCTTGAGTCCACGCTGGCAACAAGCCTGGGTGCCACCTCGGTCCTGCCGAGTGGGCCCCGACATATCTCCCTTTTTGTTTTATTAAAATAAGGCTCGGGATCGTGCCTGTCTTAGGTTGCCGACCCTCAAGGACCATTCTTACCCGTCATTGGGAGAACAATAGCATGATTGTTTCCCTGTCTTAGGTTGAAAGGTCCCGGGGACGATCTTACCCGTCACTGACTACCGATCCAGCATACTGAGCCATACATGGGGAGATAAGCCAGCTTCAAGGGCTGCCATAGCTTGCACCAATATGCGCTGTTGTTGCAGTGTGCGTTGTCGAGTTCGCCTGATATATCCAACCATGAAACATCATGCTACCACCAGCAAGAATGCCCAGAACACCATGCCACCCCAGTCTTTTAAAAAACCCAATGTTCCATGTATCAAGTCCATCCATTGTTGTACTGCGGCGACTTCTACGCGGGTAGAATTAATTGCAGCGATGGACGCTCGTAGCTCAATCATGGTGTGTTCAAATTCACGGCTCCAAGTCCCCAGAAGCATCTTGCTTAATTGACGAGACAAATTGCCTGCATGGGAGAAATTTACTGCACATACGTTATGTATATATTCCAGATAATTGAGCTTGCTGAGCCATGGCAACAGTCACATGTGAGGATAGAGCATTCATAGTGGCTGCAATAACTGCCACGGCCACAGAGGCCACAATTACAGCAATAAGAGCAAAAATTCCAAAGTCTCTAAGGGTGCATAGAAGCATTCTAGCAGAAAGTCAGAAAACAGGTATCAATAAAACAACCTAGACTATCATTCATTAACCAAGGTAAAGGAAGAGGGAAAGTAGAAATAATTCCCCAAAGATCTTTTTTACCCATTCCAATGTGAAACATTACCAACAGAGTTAGCAATATCCACTTGTCGCTTGGCATCTTCCATTGGCTCCTGTACATGGCGTACCAATCTTTCAGGAACCCAAATCGGCGAGTCTTTATCCTGTGGGAAAACACACACCGACCCTCGACCCCACGTTAGCACTGGATCCGGACCATTCCATGCTTGCCTTCAGCAAGCGGTCCAGGAAGTCCTTACATATTAGGCGCCTTCATTTTCTATCTTAGTTTCTTTCTTCATTTTCTAAGTTTTTTTTTCCCAACTAACCTCAGGTGTCTTCCATCTATGGTGGCGGATTAGGAGAGGGAGGGGGAGGAGCGGAAGGTTTAGGGCGTTCCGTTTTTTCTATGAATTCTAACAGAGCTTCTTCCTTCTTATCTCTTTCTAGTGAAACAGGCCATATCTCCTCCTTAGGGGAGTTAGAGGAGTCGCTTTCAAAGGACTCCTTATCCCTCTGAGAGACTGCCTGTTGACCATTCCCTGAAATCTCCTTTTTCGCTTTTAAATTTTCTAAAATGGCTGCTTTCACTTTAGCAACCTTAGACCTTTTCGTCGCAACACCTGCGAACCTTCACAGCGCTGTCCCTCGCTTATCTGCGAGCCTCGCTTATCCGCGAGCCTTATTTACTCTTACACCCCTATCGTTGCAACACCTGCGAACCTTCACAGCGCTGTCCCTCGCTTATCCGCGAGCCTCGCTTATCCGCGAGCCTTATTTACTCCTACACCCCTATCGTCGCAACACCTGCGAACCTTCACAGCGCTGTCCCTCGCTTATCCGCGAGCCTCGCTTATCCGCGAGCCTTATTTTATTTTGTCGCTTACCTGCGAACTTTTCTTCTTCTTCTTCCCTTCTTCGTCCCTTCTTTGTCCCTTCTTCGTTCCCGGGTCTTGTTCCTTCTTTGTCCCTTCCTCGTTCCTTCTTCGTTCCTTCTTTGTCCCTTCCTCGTTCCCAGGTTTCGTTCCTTCTTTGTCCCTTCCTCGTTCCCGGGTTTCGGCACCACTTGTCGCGTCCCTAGGGCTCTGACCAGCAGAGCCGGTCACAGTGGTGGCTTTGTGAACATGTCCGTCCCAGCTCGGAGCCCGGAGCAGTCCGCCAAGGAACTGCTCTTCCTGTCCACCAACCCTCTTCTCTCCGCCCGCTAGGGCATGCGCGCTTTTTAACCTTCTCCTGGGCGGGCAGGTGGTAGCATGAGGCGCTGCGTCACTAATCATCCGTAAGGCGCCTGATAGGGCTCACTGCGAAGGCTCAGGGCACCGCCAGCCTCGTGAGCCTCGTGACTTGGCTGCAAGCCCAGGCGCCATCTTGAGTCCACGCTGGCAACAAGCCTGGGTGCCACCTCGGTCCTGCCGAGTGGGCCCCGACATGCAGTAACACACACTAGATAGCCTGAGCCAAGTTTTTCTGCACAACAATAAGGAGAAAGATGCTACCAATGTCATATGTTGTCATAAATATTACATAAGTTAAACTTAATAAACTCCATAGATCATTTTTGTTATGGTGAAATATGTTACGGTGTGGAAATGTTTTGGTTTTGGGGAAACTGTACCCGGGGACCCCTGTTAGGGTCCCGGACACAATTTCCCTCAAACCACAACAAAACCAAAGAAAAAAAACAGAAAAACACAGAAAAACCACGGGTTCTTGTCCTGAGCTAAGGATAAATACACCTTAGCCCGGACTCAGGCTGAATATTTAAAGAAGTTTATTAAAGAGATAGAAATACAGAAGATAGTTACAGCCCCATGCCAAAATGGCATGGGGGGGGTGGTTCAAATGATTGCCCCACCCCAGATACAACACTGGACAGGCCTTTTTATACCCATGACCTCCATCTTGTTTACATATTTCTGACGTTGTAACATCCCTGTAAGGTTCCTCCTCCAGCAAGGTGTGGCAAGGTTTCTCCTTTGAAGGTCGAAGGTCGACCCCTCCTACTATCCTAGCTAGATTGTGTAGACCTGTCTTTTAGAAAGAGGAAGCCCTAACTCCCCTGTCCTATTGACTTGTTAATTATTTTTATCTAAGTCAATTTACATTGGAATAGTTGCCTGCTTTTAGGCAGAAACCAAGTCCTTTCACAGATTTTTGAAATATAATAATCATAGCTTTCTCAAATCTTCCTAGGCCATTCCCAATACTAGTACAATTTTTGTTTTTTTTTTTTTTGTTTGTTTGTTTTTTTGGTAGAACTGGGAATGGAACTCAGAGCCATTCTATTTCCGAGCTACACCCTCAGTCCTATTTATTTAAGTAATTAATTTATTTATTTATTTTGAAGGTCTGGGGATGGAGCCCAAGGGCATTCGACTAGAGCTATACCCCTACCCTATTTTTATTCTTTATTTTGAAACAGGGTCTCACTAAGTTGCGGAGGGCCTCAGTAAGTAGCTGAGGTTGTCTGCAAACCGTGATCCTCTGGTCTCAGCCTCTCTCGAATGCTGGGATTACAAGTCTGTGCCACCACACCTGGCTAAACAGGGTTTCACAGAGTTGCAGAGGGCCTTATTAAGTAACTGAGACTGTCCTCAAACTGCAGTCCTCCTGCCTCAGCCTCCCAAATGCTGTGATTACAAGCGTGCGCCACCACGCCAAGCTTCCATAGATCATTTTAACTGGGAAATAGTATTATGTGTCTGTAAATTAAACAAAATTTTTAATTAAAATCTATAGGGGAGAGGGGGCACAAAGCACAGTCTGAATGCATGCCATTTTCAATATTATCCACATAAAAATAAAAAATTAAAATCTGTAGTCTCAACTGATTTTAAATTCCATGAGGGAAAAAAATCATGTCTACTTTGCTTACTGTCGTATGATCCACACCTACTTCTGTGTATTTTGCATCAAATTGTTTGCTGGAAGATTGAAGGAATAAATGTACAGGTGAAGGAGGAATGAAACCATGTCAGTGGGTCAGGTGTTACTGTTTCATATGAAGAATGCACCACCCCACAAGCACACCAACACTGGCCTGTCACAGTCCCTGCCAAATTCCAGACTGTCCCCTGTGCCATTTCTGTTATGGTTTGAGATGATATTGTTTTGAGGAAACTGTCCCCGAGGACCCCTGTTAGGGTTCCGGACACAATTTCCCTCAAAACACACACATAAAAACAAAAAACAGAAAAACCATGGGTTCTTGTCCTGAGCTAAGGGTAAATACACATTAGCCCTGACTCTTGCTGAAGATTTAAAGAAGTTTATTTAAAAGATAGAAATACAGAAGACAGTTAGAGCCCCATGCCATTCAGAAATGGCCTGGGGGTAGGGGTGATTTTGTTGTACATTATCCAGGCAAGAATAACTGTCCACAGCCAACTATTAGTCCATCAAGCCACACTTTATTACAGGTTCAAACCTGGACCCAAGTGCATGTGTCTCCACATAAGCGGCAAGGGCCATGATTGCCATTTGGGGGGAATTTTTATATAGTTTTACAACATCTTGCAAGTCTGTTACATCATTGATGACACTTTTTGAATTTACAGCTTCTATCCAATAAGGTAACTTGTACAGACCTTTTTTTAAGATAATAGGGTAGGGGTAGGGGTTTTAGCTAGGGCGAATGCCCTTAGCTAGGGTTTTTAAGATAACAGGGAAGGGGTAGGAGGTTTCTTATCTATGGTATGCGATGTTCTTAGCTAGGGTGGATGACCTTCACTAATAGGTAGACTTAAAGTTTAAACTTATTTAGGACTATTTAACTTAAAAAATACTTTTGTAACTATTTAATTATTAATTACCACAAACTTATTATTTAAGATTTTGATTATTATTGACTTCTAATTATTACACACAATATTATTGATCAACATTATTAGTTTAAGCAGTTTCTTAGCAACTACACCGCACTGCACTCTCATAGCACACTTTGTTATAAAACTTTAACCTAAAATTTTAAAGACAACAATTCAAACGAATTCACCAAAGATACAACATGTGGACCCAGTTTTTTATACACATGACCTCTATCTTGTTCACGTAATTCTGATGTAGTAAAAACCCTGTAAGGTTCCTCCCCTTATTTCCCTGCCAAGGTGGAGCCCAGGTGTCCTTTCCGCCTAGGTCTCTTTTCATGAAGGTCATGATCAAAGGTCGGGTCAACCCCCTCCTCCCATCCTAGCTAGATTATCTAATTATTATGTAGATCTGTCTTTAGACAGAGAAAGTCCTAGTTCCCCTCTCCTATCGACTTGCTAATTACTTTTAGCTAAGTCAATCTAAGTTTCAGTAGCTGTTTGCTTCCTGAACAAAACCAAGTCTTTCTCTCTTCAGGTCTGCCATTTTGACACAATTATTTTTGAAATATATCTATTAATAATCAGAGCTTTCTCAAATCTTCCTAAGCCATTCCCAGTACGGGTACAGTTTCCTCCTTCTTGACAGCAATCAACTGACTGCTCCTTTCTTCCAAGTCTCTTCTTCTGACCTTCATGTTTCTGGGTCCGTAAGCCGAGCTTTGAGAAGTGCTTCTGGCCCTGCAGTCTTGGCAGCCTGTACAGACACCACTTACCAGCACACTGGCTGTGCTTCCTCCTTGGCCTTTAGATGCTCACTCCCCTGATTTGGGTGTTTCCCAAAGTCCACAGCCAGCGTGTGTTTAATCTGTGTGTTTAAACTGACTCTGAAACCGGGTCTCTGACTCCTGGTGTGTGCTGCCATTTGAATTCTAGCAACATGCAGTTCTTGGATTGAGGTGTAAGAAATTTGGCAGTCTACTATTTCAAGGACTTTGTATTTCTCTTAAGACTTTTCCATTTTTGCCAGATCTAAAGATGTGGCTCCTATTCAAGACTGCATATTCTATTCAAGATACATTTGATGATGCCGGGTGTGGTGGGATACGCTTGTAATTCCAGCATTCAGGAAGCTGAGACCAGAGGATCACAGTTTATGGACAGCCTCAGCTACTTAGTGAGACCATGTTTCAAAATAAAGAATAAAAAACAGGGCAGGAGGTATAGCTCGGAGGTTGAATGCCCCTGGGTTCCATCCCCAGACCCACACACACAAAAAAAAGATATATTTGATGAAGGCAGCTTTACATTAATAAATAACTTTACTCTGTTTTTACAGTTGTGACAATCTCTGTCACCTCCAAATAAGAGCACTTAATGGCATTTACATCCCTCAAAACAATAGGAACATGTTAAACATTAAAACATTACTTGCCAAAAAGTTATAGGGATACAAATTTGGCACTGCTTAATTGATTATAAAGATCCTCATATGTACCAGTATTGGGAATGGCCTAGGAAGATTTGAGAAAGCTATAATTATTAATATATTTCAAAAATTGGGTGAGGGGCAAATTTGTGCAAGGACTTGGTTTCTGCCTAAAAGCAGGCAACTATTCCAATGTAAATTAACCTAGGTAAAAGTAATTAACAAGTCAATAGGAAAGGAGAACTAGGCCTTTCTCTATCTAAAGACAGATCTACATGATTAGATAAGCTAGGACAGGAGGAGGGGTCGACCTTCTTGAAAGGAGACACCTTGTCACACCTTCCCGAGGGAGGTACCTTACAGGGATATTCACTACATCAGAATTACGCAAACAAGATGGAGGTCATGGTATAAGAAGTCTGGTCCATGTGCTGTATCTTGGGGGGTTGGTGAGTCGGCCCGGGCCACCTTCCCCCCGCCATGCTGTAACTATTTTCTGTATTTCTATCTTTTTAATAAACTTCTTTAAATCTTCAGCAACTGTCCAAGCTATGTATATTTATTCTTAGCTCAGGACAAGAACCCGCAGTTTTTTCTGTTTTTGGTCGTTTGGGGATTTGTTATAGTTTGAGGGAAAGTGTGTCCGAGACTCTAACAGGGGGCCTGGGAACAGTTTCCCCACAACCATACTCTCCCAATCTGTAACATCATAGTCTTTAGGTTTAAAGATAATGGAATATCCAGGCATGGTGGCTGAGACAGGAGTATTTACAGTTGAAGGCCAGCTTCAGCCATTTTGAGATCTTCAACAATGTAGAAAGACCCTACTTAAAAAAATAAAATAAGCTGAGCATGATGGCACATGCTTGTAATCCCAGCATTCAGGAGGCTGAGACCGGAAGATTATGGTTCGCAGACAAGTATTTTAGTGAGGCCCTTTACAACTTGGTGAGATGCTGTTTCAAAATAAAGAATAAAAAAAAAAATAGGACAGGGAGTGTAGCTTGGAGGTCAAACGCCCCTGGGTTCCATCTCCAGACCCCCAGAAATAAAATAAAATAGGGCTGGACTATAGCTCAGAGGTAGAATGTTCTTGAGTTGAGTCCCAGTGCCACCAAGAGAAGAAAGGAAAGAAGAAAAAAGGAAGGAAGGAAGGAAGGAAGGGTAAAAGAAAAAGTTCCCTATTACAGGTTTCTCAAGATATATCTCTCTTGCTTAAACTATTCATTGTGGTGAAACAGGGTTTCTTGAGAAGACACATGGTGTTTCCTTAAGATGAAACGGGGTTTCTTAAGAAGAAACTCAGCATTTCCTTATCAGATTCTTGTCTGTAGTGAGCGAAGAATGACATTCGCAGATGGCAGGAAGGGAGTAAAAGGTTTATTGGAAGAAGCAGGGAATAGGGAGAAGTGGCATAACACCCCTAAGGGCTATCAGGGCTCTGGTGTCCAGCAGCTGCCTTCAGGACAATATTTGAGGGTATCCCAAGCCAAATGCCTTCAATTGCAAGCTGCTTTCTCCCAGAGTCCACGCAATCTGCCAGAAAAGAAGTGCAGGTCACCCCTAGGGGCCCTGGTAAAATTAAAATTAAAATTAAAATTTGCATAGGGTATTTGCATGTCCTTCAGGGGTCTCGTTCTTTCAGTAGAGGTATCAGACTTGCTCCAGAGATGCCTCCTGGGTTTGTTGATTAGTAAACAGATGGTTTTGTGAAGCTTTGGTCATTCTTATCTCTGAGCCTTGGAGGAGCTGGTCGCTTTTTAGGAGCCTTGGAAGCTAATTAGTATTCATTGCCCCTCAGGAAATCAAGTTTTTCTACTGAGGCCTCTTCCCTATCTGCCTACTTCCCTTCTACCTCCTCAGTGGGGGTAAATTAACAGTGCATCAGGTAATTATCATATGTGAGTATACTTTTGGTTTGCTTGAAGATTTACAGATTTCCCAAAAAAGTGGGAGAGATAGGCCTGGGAGAGAGAGACGGGCTTAGAGCGTGACAGTACTAGAAAAGTATGTGGAATTTTTGAAATAAAAACTTGTTTCACCAGACATGGTAGCACATGCCTGTAATTCCAGTACTTGGGAGGCTGAGACAAGAGGATTACACACTCAAAGCCAGCCTCAGAAACTTAGTGAGGCCTTCATCAACTTAGCAAGACCTTATTTCAAAATAAAACAACAATAAAAAGGGTTGGGAGTATATCTTGGAGGTAGAATGCGCTTGAGTTCAACCACAGTAACAACCCACCCCCACACACAATTATTTTCCTGTCCTTCCTGTATGTTTCTTTTCTACATATTTCTTTTATTTTTTCTATCCTATCTCAAAATTAACAAAAGTAGCTGTTCAAATAGATCATCTCTGCCAGGCGTGGTGATACATGCTTGTAATCCCTGCGCTTGGGAGGTGGAGACAGGAGGATAGCACAGGTTTGAAGCCAGCTGTGCTGGCTTAAGAGACCCTGTTTCCAAATAAAAAAAGTATAAAATAGGTCTGGGAGTGTAGCCTGGAGGTAGAAGGGCTTCCAGGAACCCCAGTATCACCAAAAAAACAAAAAAGCAAATAGATCATCTCTATCTCAATTTTCACTCTGAGTAGTACCTCACAAAAATAAAGCTAAAGCGCTGCTGAAAAATAGGTAGATTTTATAGATAGATAGGTAGACAGATATTTACCTACCTTTCCAGATACAAATCTTTCTTTCTTCCTTTCTTTCTTTCTTTCTTTCTTTCTTTCTTTCTTTCTTTCTTTCTTTCTTTCTTTCTTTCTTGTTTTTTTGTGGTACTGGGGATGGAACCCAGGGACCTTTTATTTCCTAGCCCTATTCTTTATTTTGAAATAGGGTCTCACTGAGTTGCAAAGGGCTGAGTTTGTCTGAAAACCGTGATCCTCGGTTCTCAGCCTCCCAAACGCTGGGATTAAAAGCGTGCGCCACCATGCTCAGCTAGATACAAACCTTTCTCTGAACCAAGAAAGTGGTACTAAACTTAAAGTATATGCTTTCAAAGAATTAACATACCACATTTCAAAGTCACTGAGAATTTTTATAAATGTTAGTTTTGTTGTTATAGATATATGCAGAGATAGTATCTGGGATCCTCCTGTCTCAGCCTCTCAGGTGCTGGGATAACAGGCCTGCTCCACACGCTCTGCTTCTCCTTTGTTTACTGATGAGTTTCCAGCAAGCTATATGGGGGAGATACTCAGTAAAAACTAGCTGAAAGAAAGAATTGCTGTTGTTTCTTTTCCGTTGTGTAGGGTGTTTTTTCACCTGAGTAGTTGAAACTCAGTCTCAGATTGGTTTATGTTTATCACCCATTGATGGAAAAGAATGAAGGGTCCGAGAATCACCCACCAACCCAAATATTGAAGGACTCACAAGAGATGTAAAATGAAAGCGAGGTTTATTGTGCTGCAGCTCTGTTCCGGCAAGCCAGGGGTCGAGACCAAGACACTAAATGGTCGAGGTTCGACCCCGGGCTCACTCCACAGTCTGGATTTATAGCCCCAGGAGGGAGTGGTTACAATGTCAGAGCCCTCCAAAAGTCTGAGCCCGCCAACCTTAGAATACAACCAATCAGATACAAGGACAAACAAGTACAACCAATAATTTTAAAACATGCATCCACACATGTCAGAGCCTGCTAAAGACTGCTTATCTCCCTTATGGTATGTGTTCGTTCTCTAGGGCTGCCTTTCCCACCCACCTTGGCTGGGCCAGGCTTATCTCTGCGCTGAGGACTCTGCCTGGAGAGCAGATTAGCATGGCCTTGTTTGCTGATCTGGCTCAGAGATATGGGGATGGGGCCGTGTTCAAAGACCTTGGTCAGCAAGCTGGAGATTAGAGGCTTTGACCTGGTGGGTCCCCTGCCCTGGTCCTTGAATCCTGCAACCTGGGCAGCTGGGCTTACGGATCTTCATTCTGTTTCTAATCCTACCTTACTTCTATATCTTAACTCTATATTCTAATATCTTATTTCTAATCCTAATATGGGAGAAGACTTCTCTAGTTAACTTCTCATGCTGGGGGGGGGGGCGCTTCTTCCAGCCTGCTTTCCAGCACCCCTACAAAGAACATGGAGAGGAAGCCGTGCAGTGTCTGGGGTCTTAACCCAGAAATGCCACAATCACTTCCACTTCTATTTCATGAGGGACACACTGGATATGTGGCCATATCTAGTTGCAAGGGAGTCTGGAAATAGCAACCTGGCTTGCCAGCCACAGGCCCACAAACATTTCTATAATTTAGGAAGTATATGGAACATAAACTGGTGTAGACTAATGGCTTCTACTTCACCTGGTATTTACAACAGCTCATTTTATCCAGAGTGCAACAGAATCTAAATGCTTTAGAGTCCCTAAAGTAAATTACAGGCTAAAACTAAGCTAAGCTTTTATACTTTTTTTTTTAATACCATGTAACACACAGTGTATTTTACACACTGTTGATCACCACCAGTTTGTTCATTAAAGCATACTGACTGAGGTAAATCCCATCAAAGGGCTATGTCAAAAGTTGGGTACGATGCAGCACACCTGTAATCCCAGTGCTTGGGAGGCTGAGACAGGAGGATCACAGGTTCAAGGTCAGCCTCAATAAGTTAGTAAAACCCTGTTTCAAAAGAAAGAAAGAAAGAAAGAAAGAAAGAAAGAAAGAAAGAAAGAAAGAAAGAAAGAAAGGAGAAAGGAAGAAAGAAAGAACTTTAAGTAGCTCAAAGATAGAATGCCCCTAGGTTCAATTCCCATTATAAAAAAATAAATAAAAATCCATGCTAAGTCCCACATAGTTCTACTAATTGCTTCGGATAGAAACTTCTGGAAACATGTAGACCATATCTTCAGACTTTGATTATTTTATTGTTTATTGCAACCAGCAAAGCTTGTACAGAGAGAATATTTAGAAGGAAAGGAGCTGGGAGTGGTGGCGCATGCTTGTAATCCCAGTATTTGGGAGGCTGAGACATGAGGATCGCGGTTCACGGACAGTCTCAGCCCTCTGCAACTCAGTGAGACCCTGTTTCAAAATAAGGAGAATAAAAATTAGGGCTGAGGGTGTAACTTGAGGTATAATGCCCCTGAGTTCCATCTCCAGTACCTCAAAAAAAAAAAAAAAGGAGGAGGAGGAGGAGGAGGAGGGGGGGGGAGGAGAAGTAAGGAGAGAGGTGTGTCAAACTCCAGAAATAAAGAAACATGGCCTTTTCTATTCTTGCCTCCTTAAATTACCAGAACTATCAACTTAACAAAATATTGGTCTCTCTTCCCTTCTTCTAATAAATTCAACAATCTATGAAATGACCTCCAAAAAATTGGTAGACAGAGATGCACAAGATGTGGGAAATCTATGAATTAAATTCAAGCACAATCTTTTCAGGAAACATAGTCTCAGGTATTGAAATTAATCAAATTAAAATAGCAACATTATGTTTTACCTAAAGTTTAAAAATTAAATATATTCAGTATTGTAAAATTAAATTAATTTAAATTAATCCCTACAGTTGACAAATAGTTTATGCTCTCATACATCAGGGCATATATACAACAACAAAAAAAGCATTTGTCAATGAGGCCTCTTTCAGCAAAAAGTGCATTAGGTGCCGGAAACTGACCGTGGTTCATATAAAAAGGTTTCTATTGACTCACTGTAAGACTTTATGATACTTTAAGCAATAAATTTGTTCCTCAGCAAGGAATCCAAAGAAATAGTTTCAAGTGACCATTCTTTCTTGTAGTTTTCCTGGGGTCTCATGAAAAACAGCCAAATAAATACAGCATACATAGAACAACTACTATCTCAATTGTTATAGCCCCCAAATAGTTATTCTAGATATTCGTGTGTGTGTGTGTGTGTGTGTGTGTCTGGGGGTGTAACCCAGGGACATTCAACCTCTGACCTATAACCCTTGCCCTATTTTTTATTCTTTATTTAGAAACAGGATCTCACTAAGTTGTGGAGGGCCTCACTAAGTAGCTGAGGCTCTCCTTGAACCATGATCCTCACCCACCTTAGATATTCTCTTGAAGCCCTTCACCTTTAAAATTTCTGACAGAGCTGGGCACCATGGCCCACACCTGTTATTCCAGTATTTGGGAGGCTGAGACAGGAGAATTGCAAGTTTGAGGCCAGCCAGAGTAATTTAGTGAGATCCCGAGCAACCTAGCAAGACCTTGTTTCAGAAATTAAAAAAAAAAAAAAGCCTGGGAGTAGAGCTCAGAGGTGGAATGCCCAGTATCAAAAAGAGAGAGCGGGCAGGGTGTGGTAGCACATGCTTGTAATCCCAGCACTTGGGAAACTGATACAGGAGGATCACATAGGTTCGAAGTCAGCCTAGCTACTTAGTGAGGCGCTCAGCAACTTAGACCCTGTTTCCAAGCAAAGTATAAAAGAGCCTGGAGATATAGAAAAAAAAAAAAAAAGGCTCTGGTTCCATCCCCAGTACCACAAAAAGAGAGAGAGAGACAGAAAGACAGAGAGAGAAAGAAAGAAAGGAGGGAGGGAGAAAAGAAAGAAGGAAGGAAGGAAGGAAGGAAGGAAAGAAGGAAGGAAGGAAAAAATTACTACCAAAATTTTGGAGCCAGGTGTGGTGGCACACACTTGTAATCCCAGCATTTAGGAGGCTGAGACAGGAGGATCGATCGTGGTTCGTGGACAGCCTCAGCTACTTAGTGAGACCCTTTGCAACTCAGTGAGACACTGTTTCAAAATAAAGAATAAAAAATAGGGCTAAGGGTATAGCTCAGAGGTAGAATTCCCCTAGTTTACATCCTCAGTACCACAAAAAAGAGAAAATTTTGGCTTTCACTTGATGTAATTTATACACATATGTAATTTATATACATATGTAAAACTAATATAATGTGCGTTAGTCAGCATCCTGTCATGGTGACCCAAGACAATCCATCAAGTAAAAGCTAAAATTTTCTTTTTTTGTGGTACTGAGGCTTCTTTGGGATCATATTTTCAGAAGTTTTCATTGAGTATCAGTTGATTCCACAGTTTTGGGCTGATGGGGAGGCAGTACATCATGGCAGGGAGATCCTGGTAGAGCAAAGGGGCTCACCCATGTCGACCAGGAGCAAAGAGAGAGAAAGTAAAGGGTCTCAATGTCCCCTTAAGGGCATATCCCCAATGCCCTAACCTCCTTCCACTAGGCCACACCTTCTAAAAGTTCCACCACTTTCCAATAGCTCCACATGTTGATAGCCAAACCTTTAATACACAGGCCTTTGGGTAACATTTCAGACCCAAAGTATAGTAATATGCAAAATTAGTTATTATTTTACTATTTAGGTTTCTTTCTTAATTTTAACTATATTAGAATCTTTTAGTTTACTGACAAAGTTATCTGCTGCTCTCACCATTTATTTGTTTTTATTTTTAAGAATGCCACAGCTTTTTAGGAGATTACAAAGAATCTTCATACAATGAAAGATGCTTAATAAAATAGAGAAACTAAAAAGCACCTTTCTTTTCTTTTCTTTTTTTTTTTTTTTGCTGGTACTGGGGGTGGAACCCAGGGGCTTTCTACCTCTGGGCTATACTCTCAGACCTTTTTTATATTTTATTTGGAAACAGGGTCTCACTAAGTTGCTGAGAGCCTCACTAAGTAGCTGAGGCTGGCTTCGAACCCGTGGGATCCTCCTGTCTCAACCTCCCAAGCGCGGGGATTACAAGCGTGCGCCACCACGCCTGGCTGCATCTTTCATTTTAATAATATCCTAATCTACATTAGCTATAACACCAAAACACCAACATAAATCAGAAAATCAGAAAAACTATTAATTCTAAATAAAATACCAAATCTAAATAAAATATAATTATAAATGTATTAAATTGTATTTTATTTATAAGCTGTAACAAATCAATTAAGTTAATACAATAAAGCTAATAAATGGCATTCCAAATAAATAAAATGTTGCTTGGCATAAGCAAAGTAAGTTTTTTCCCTCTTTATTAACACTAACTCCCAAATAAATTAGTAAACCCTTGGACCATTCCTTACACGGTCATTCTTTGAAAGATTACTATGTTACCTAGATGGATCTTTAAGTTTCTTGCAAACCTAAAACAACTGAAAGAAGAGTTTATTATGAAACAAAACATGGCAAAAGCACTTAAAATCATCTGGACTGTACAGTAATCAGAATTTAGCTCACCCACCCCATGCCGTTTTCATAGCTGAGAGGAGTTCATTTTCTTTCCACTCTAGCATAGAATCATTTGGATTTTAAAAGTGGACCTCAAGGGGCAGTCAGTCATGATAAAGTATTTCTGTAACACCAAGCCCATTGTGGTCTTGTTTATTTCACATTTTATGGCTAGACTGTCTAGTCCAGATGGCTATAATCAGTCTCCAAGGTCCAAGATTAGCAAGGAGGATGAGCGTAGCCTGGCTGTGCTGTCAGCAGGCCAACTTCATAATCCTGGGCGATAGGGCCTGAGAATTACTTGTTCAAACCTTAAACTGCTGTCTTATGGATTCGGCTGACATTTGCCAATAACTTTCAATCATTTTTCTTGTGCCATACTTGTAGCTTCCAAGTTTATTATTTTCCTATTTTTCTTAAGATTAAGCAAACAAAACAGAGGAAAGAGAAGGTATTGTTTATGAAGCGAGGCACTTACTAAGGTATGCATTAGTGCTGATTAAGGGAATTAAGACTGGGAATTAAGACTGTCAGTCCTGGTGAACAGTATGTAGGGTCCACATAGACTGAACATTCCTAGTACAGGTTTTGCTCTCAATCTCCTGGAACAATTAATTCATTACCATTCCAACACATTTAGATCCATTCTGTAGCAGGTGTGTTTGTGACCTGTAATATTTGCTGAAATTGAAAAGTTTCTCGCTCTTCTGATCTCCTACACCAGTAATCAACAGATCATATGGCCCACCTGGTGGTTAATAAATAATGCTTTAATGCAACTTCCTTTTTAAAAAAAATGTTTGATGAATGAACTCATAAAACTGTAACTCAAAATGATAGCCCTTTCCTGTTAGTCCATAACATTTACACTGGTTTATTGGGGCTGTAGGTTTTTAAACACAATTGGACATATGCTCCCCATACACCAAACCTAGGAGAAAAATAAATCACTTCCCAGGTGAAATCTACAACATTGATGAATTACATAATCACAAAAACCAGCTTATAAAGTACATGGTCCTTGGGACTACAGTTAAGAGTATTAATCCAAACAAAATCGCCACTCAGCTTTACAAAAGTGGGCAGAACCACAGCATTCTTTGGGATGTCAATTATTTTGAAACTTGGTATTTCCTGGTTAGACTTTACAAAGAAACACAGGAAAAAAATTAGGCTTAGAAGAAGAGCCCAATGGTGAGTTATTTAAATTAATGTTCCTGCCGGGTGTGGTGGCGCAGGCTTGTAATCCCCGTGCTTGGGAGGCTGAAACAGGAGGACCGCGCAGGTTTGAAGCCAGCCTCAGCTACTTAGTGAGGCTCTCAGCAACTTAGTGAGACCCTGTTTCCAAATAAAATATAAAATAGGTCTGGGAGTATAGCCCGGAGGTAGAAAGCCCCTGGGTTCCACTCCCAGTACCACTCCCCCCCCCCAAAAAAAAAGAACAAATTAAAAAAATATAAAATATGTCTGGGGGTATAGCCGGGAGGTAGAAAGCCTCTGGGTTCCACCCCCAGTACCACCGAAAAAAAAAAAAAATTAATGTTCCTAATCTCTCTCTCTCTCTCTCTCTCTCTCTCTCTCTCTCTCTCTCTCTCTCTCTCCTTCTCTCTCTCTCTCTCTCAACGGGAATTGGACTCAGGATTTTACCAGTGAGTTATACTCCCAGTCCTTTTTATCTTCATTTTGAGATAGGGTCTCACTACATTGTCCAGGCTGACCTGGAACTTGCAACCTCCTGCCTCAGACTTCCTACTTTCTGAGATTACAGGCATGCACCTCTGCACCAAGTATTATTGGTGTTTGTGTGCTAGTCAAGTCTCTATCTCTGAGCTACATTCCAGCCTCTAAACTCCTCCTCAGCCGGGCGTAGTGGCGCACGCTTGTAATCCCCGCGCTAGGGAGGCTGAGACAGGAGGATCGCACAGGTTCGAAGCAGCCTCGGCTACTTAGTGAGGCTCTCAGCAACTTAGTGAGACCCTGTTTCCAAATAAAATATAAAAAAGGTCTGGGAGTATAGGGTTCCACCCCCAGTACCACCAAAAAATAAAAAAATAAAAATAAACTCCCCCTTATATTTCTTCAGCTGAGGGGCAGGATAGATTTCAAGGAAAGACCATCAGGGACAAAGTGTTGGCTCAACAAATGCTTTCTGATTCCCCTTTAAGCTGGGACCCCCTCTATTCCACTGTACATCCCCTCTGTTCATCCCCTCTGTTCAATACCTGAAATCTGCCTTCTCAATGGTTGTAGAAATGCTCAAGGCATCTGACATTTTGGGGAGATCCATTAACGTACTTTCTTGCATAATCTTATGTCTTTTTTTTACAAACTTGGTAAAGTATTACCACCAGCATTGATAATGAACAAGATGTGCCATGAAGCCATTCTTGGCTTGGTGGTGCACCCCTGTAATCTAATCCCAGTACTTGAGAGGCTAAGACGGAGGCTCACAGGTTCTAAACTGGGCAACTGAAAGAGACCCTCCACAACTCAGTAAGACCCTGTTTCAACTAGGTGTCCATCAATAGATGAATGGATTACAAAAGTATAGAATATAGACACATTGGAATTCTATTCAGCAATAAAGAAAAAGAAAACTCCATCATTTGAAGGAAAACGGATGGACCTGGAGAACATTATGCTGAGTGAGATTATCTAGTCACAGAAAGTGAAGGGTCATTTTTTTTTTCTCTCATTGAAAACACTGGGAAGTAATTGGGGTCTAAGAGAAACTCCAGATAATGGAAAAGAAACTGCAGTGGAGCCAGAAAGGTGGACTGGGGAAGGAAGGAGAACAGGGAATTAATGAAGGAAAGATTACAGTGGATATTGAGTACATATGTGAGAACACCAAGGCCAATCTGAATGTCAAGTATGGGGGAATGGGAGCGGGGAGGGGGCTGAGGGAAAGCCCGTCCGTGCTGTGGTGAGGTGAGACTATAATACACCAATAAAGATGTTTTTTAAAAAGTAAGCTGGATGTGGTGATGCATGCCTATAATCCCAGTACTTAGGAGGCTGAGACGAGAGGATTGCACCTCAGCAACTTAACGAGATCCTCCACAACTTTGTGAGACCCATTTCAAAATAAAAAATAACATAGGACTGGGGATCTAGCTCCGAGATAGACTGCCCCTAAATTCAATCCCCAATACAAAAAAAAAAAAAAAAGGCTGGGATGTTGCTCAGGAAAATACATGCTATAAAATGTGGCCCTCTTGCCGGGTGTGGTGGTGCACACTTGTAATCCCCGCACTTGGGAGGTGGAGACAGGAGGACCGCGCAGGTTCGAAGCCAGCCTTGCTGGCTTAAGAGACCTGGTTTCCAAATAAAATATAAAATGGGTTTGGGAGTGTAGCCCAGAGGTAGAAGGGTTCCATCCCCAATACCAAAAAAAAAAAAAAAAAAAAAAATGTGTCCCTCTCTTTGAGGACCCGCTGCTGATAAACATCACTGTGCTCTGCTCCATTTCTCTGCTGCATGCCTTTGGTAAACACACACCCTGGCCCTTAGGATAAAACTCCCAAATGTTCAACATTATTAACAATTAGGAAAATTCAAATCAAAAGTACACTGATTTTCATATCATTCCAGATAGAATTGTAATTATCAAGAATACAAACTATAATAAATGCTGATGAGAACATGGGGAAATAGAAACTCTTATACACTATTAGTAGGATTATAAGTTAGTATGAGCACCATCAATATTAGTGTGGAAGTCCCTCAAAAGACTAGAAATGAAACAACCATATGATGCAACTTCACTCATCATTATTTTTCCAAAAGAATTAAAGTTAAAATACAATATGATACATGCATACCCATATTTATAGGAGCATAATTCATAATCACTGAATGATGGAACTAGCCTAGGTGTCTATCAACAGATGAATGGATAGAGAAAATGTAACATAGCCGGGCATGGTGGCACACACTTGTAATCCCAGCATTAGGGAGGCTGAGACAGGAGGATCGCGGTTCACAGACAGCCTCAGCTACTACTTAGTGAGGCCCTTTGCAACTCAGTGAGACCCTGTTTCAAAATAAAGAATAAAAAATAGGGCTGGGAATGTCGCTCGGAAGTAGAATGCCCCTGGGTTCTATCCCCAGTACTGCAAAAAAAAAAAAAAAAGAAAGAAAGAAAGAAAGAAAGAAAGAAAGAAAGAAAGAAAGAAAAGAAAAGAAAATGTAACACAAACACACAATGAAATTTTACTCATCCATAAAGAACAAAATTATGTAATGCTAAGTGAGATCAGCCAGTCTCGGATAGTCAAGGATCTTATGTTTTCCCTCATATATGTCAAAGCTAGAGAGAAAATAGGGAACAAAAGGGGCTTCAGGTAGATTTGAGCGAGACCATTTAAAATGGTGGAAGGGGGTTGTAGGAGATAAGTAGGGAGGAGAAAAAGGAGGGTTGATGAAGGAAACAGTTCAAATAATGCTATAAATGAAGGTATCACTACCAATCTCACTAACGAGTACTGGGAGGGAGGAGACAGCAGCGGGTGAGGTATGGAGAAAAATACATCAAGTTATGTGTGCACGTATGAAGATATCACTTTGTGTCTCACCATGATATATAATTACAATGCACCAACAAAAATATAAAAGAAAAAAAAGCTCAACATGGCCTGTAGGGTCCTGAATGGCATGGCCCCTGCCTACCTTTCCAACCCCAAACCAGCCTCACCTCAGACACCAAATGACAACCTCTTAGGCTTTCTTTTAGTCATTGGAAAAGCCAAGATTACAAAACCTTGGCTGATTCTTCATCTGGAGACACTTCCCATCTCCCAAGATTCCTCTTCCATCCTTCAAACACATGGTCACAGGTACGCACCACACACTCCTGCACTAACTCCAACTCAGATTTTAGCTCTCAGTTTAATGTTAATTTGCTCAAAATATAGCCTTCCCCAGCCCCCAAATTAAATTAGACTCTCCTATAGCAATGCCTCAAAGAACCTAATACTTCTCTCTTAATAACATATACCATTATATTTAAAAGTATGTTTAAGCCGGGCGTGGTGGCACACGCTTGTAATCCCCGCACTTGGGAGGCAGAGACAGGAGGATCGCGCAGGTTCGAAGACAGCCGCGCGCACTGGCTTAGGAGACCCTGTTTCCAAATAAAAATGTAAAAAATAGGCCTGGGAGTGTAGCCCGGAGGTAGAAGGGCTTCCAGGAACCCCAGTACCACCAAAATAAATAAATAAATAAAAATAAATAAATAAATAAAAGTATGTTTAAGCCGGGCGTGGTGGCGCACACTTGTAATCCCTGCACTTGGGAGGCAGAGACAGGAGGATCGTGCAGGATCAAAGCCAGCCTCGCTGGCTTAAAAGATCTGGAAGTGTAGCCCAGAGGTAGAAGGGCTTCCAGGAACCTCAGTACCACCAAAATAAAAAAATAATAAAATAAAATAAAAGTATGTTTAATTTTTGTGACTTGGTTTTAAAGTGTTTTCCCTTTCAAGGCTAATGGCAAGCTCCATCAAGAAGTGTAGGAAGCCAGATGTGGTGGCGCACACTTGTACTCTCAGCATTTGGGAGGCTGAGACTGGAGGATTGCGGTTCATGGACAGCCTCAGCTACTTAGTAAGGTCCTCTGCAACTTAGTGAGACCCTGTTTCAAAATAAAGAATAAAAATTGGGCAAGGGGTGTAGCTCAGAGTTTGAATGCCCCTGGGTTCCATCCCCAGACCCGCCAAAAAAAAAAAAAAAAAGTGTAGGATTCTAGCTTACCTCTAGCAGTCCCAAAAACTAGTATGTGGTAAGCACTCAGTAACCACATTTTTGTTGAAAGGATGAATTCTTCTTACACATTGCAAGTCAAGAGAAAAAATTTTGGCCAATCATTTTGTAACCAGTCTAATTTTCCACTCTATAATTAAGTTCTTGTTTTTAGTTACTGTTGTTGTTTCTTTTTAGTGCTAAAGAGTAAGCTCAGGGGTATCTAAGTCTAAGCTACATTCTCAGCCCTTATTTTATCTTGAGACAAGGTCTTGCTAAATTGATGAGGGTCTTTCCAAGTTGCTGAGGTTGGCCTTGAACCTTTAATCCTCTTCTCTTGCCTCCCAAGTACTGGGGTGACAGGCCTGTGCCAACATTTCTGGCTATAGTGAAGTATTTTTAAAAGGTTAGGATGTGCTTTTTAATTGTCACACAAGGTCAGCTCATGCCTAGACATCAACATTTGGTCATGGGCCATTCTACCATCCGTTAGAAGAGCAATGAATGCATTCCTTGCCTGGTGCTGGCAGGAAAAGGCTAGGAGTAGTGGCCATAAAATTCCTTTGCATGATAGTCAAGCTATTTGTACATTTCCTCCTGCTCTGTTCTCCACAGATTATATATCTTGCCCACTTTCTTTTGAATATCGTTCTTCACACAAACAGAAAGCTGTAAAGCACTCTTTATGTCTTCAGATGTCATTAGGTAGAGTTGAGGATGTCATCCTTTGTAATACCTCAAACCAAACTGTCACATATTAATACTGGACTCCATGGAGACCACATCATATAAGCTCCTTGTTTCTGGAAAGTGTGTGTGTGTGTGTGTGTGTGTGTGTGTGTGTGTGTGTATTTTACTGGGGATTCAGCCCAGCGGCATTCTACCTCCCAGCTATATCCTTTGAAACAGGCTCTGACTAGGTTGATGAGTCTTACTACTTGCTGTGACTGTCTTCCAACCTGTAATGCCCCTCCCAGGGAGAGACTGGGAGGCTGAGAGGCTTAGGGGTTGTAATCTCAGCCTCGCAAGTACTGAGATTACAAGCGTGCACCAACAGACCTGGCTATCCCTGGAGTTCTCTAACAAGAAGGAGTTTAATGTGTATGTCACTACTTTGTTGCAGGGCAGCTTTGCCTTAAGACTTCTTCATTCAGCTGTGGGACAATCATGGCTAAAGCATGGTCAAACAAGAGACACTGGTACTTATGTTGGACAAATGCAGCCCTATCGAGTGCTCTCTTTAAGTCTTTCTTTATATTGTGACATGAGAATGTCACTCAGTTAATGAAGGGCCTGAGCTCGTGAAAGCAGTTCAGTGGCTCTTTGAGGACAGATAACCGTGGTGAAGTGCATAGTCTTGGGGCCACTACCGTTAATAAGTCCTGCTGCAGGCAGACACTGGGTCATGTGCACTTTCTTCGTTGCTGACTTCAACTATGGCTGTGGTCACACCAGAGACATCCCTTAGTGTGCTCCAAGGCCATGAGCATGGCTAATAGCATTGTGCATGAATCATTGTTAGAAATTCTCCCTCCAAGCCAGCTGACTTTACAGTTCTCAGGCCATTTCTTTTAAGTGTAGCTCCATTGCAGTTCCTAATCGGGTTTAGCCATGCATAATTTATGGCTTCTATTTTAAAAGTGCTATGAGGAATCAATAAGAATATAAACATACCCATGTTGATAAATGTCCTCGAAGCAATTGTCATCCCATGCCAGGCTTTCTCTATACAGAGGCAACTAGATCAATTGATACCCTTTTGATGTGGGTTCCTTCACTGAGGCTGAGCTACCGCTGAACAAGACATTAGCTAACATTAAGGGAGAACACGCCACCTGGAAACTAACTCAGGATAAATCATTTAAAGCATAACTGGAACTCTGGCATTCTGTATCACAGTTGAAGTTCCAATTTATGAAAGATGGCCTGTCTGCTGGCCAGGCGTGGCAGGACATGGCTAATCTTGGTATTTGAGAGGCTGAGACAGAAGGATCACAGGTTCAAGCCCAGTGCACAGTAAATTAAAGAGACCCTGTTTGTTTTGAAATAAATAAAGATAAAATAGAACTAGGAGTATAGCTCAAAGGTAGAGTGTCTCTGGGTTCAATCCCCAGTACCCCTCCCCAACACACACAAACTAGCACAATCTTAATTGAGTTCCTATCCTAAAAACCACTTTTTAGGTATTCATGTAAGTCTTTAACTATATTACATGCATTTGGCAATTTAACAGTACAGTGTGATGATGGCTTTGTTAATAATATATGGCCAGCCAGGTGTAATGGCTCACACTTGTAATTCCAGCATTTAGGAGGCTGAGACAGGAAGATCACAGGTTCACAGCCAGCTTCAGCTACTTAGTAAGTCCCTTTGCAACTCAGTGAGACCCTGTTTCAAAATAAAAAATAGAGCCAGACGTGGTGGCGCACACTTGTAATCCCAACATTCCGGAGGCTGAGACCTGAGGATTGTGGTTCGCGCACAGCCTCAGCTACTTAGTGAGACCCTCTGCAACTTAGTGAGACCCTGTTTCAAAATAAAGAATAAAAAATCGGGCTGGGTGTAGCTCAGAGGTAGAATTCCCCTGGGTTCCATCCCTAGTACCGCATAAAAGAAATATATATATATATTTTTTTATATATGCAAAATATATATAAGACATATATATATATATATATATATATATATATATTATCCAATCACTTCATGAAGTCATTTGGTTAAACATTTATTAAATGCCTACTTATGCCAGTTGCCATGCCACGGGCTGATGGTCCAATGATGAAAGTCTCTCTTCCTGCCTTCAAGGGATTTTCAGTTTGTTGTGTTTCCATGTTTAAATCCTTTCCTAAACTGGGAATGGTGGCGCATGCCTGTAATCCCAGCATTTGGGAGGCTGAGACTGGAGGATCGCGGTTCATGGAAGCCTCAGCTAGTACTTAGTGAGGTCCTCCGCAACTCAGTGAGACCCTGTTTCAAAATAAAGAATAAAAAATAGGGCAGGGGGTGTAGCTTGGAGGTCGAATCCTCCTGAGTTCCCACTCCAGACCCGCAAAAAAAAAAAAAAAAAAAAAATCCTTTCCTATCCAGAGTTCCTAGCCAGAGACTTGGCCCACACTTGTAACCACAGTACTTGGAAAGTTGAGACAGGAGGATCACAAGTTCACAGCTAGCCTCAGCTACTTAGTGAGGCCATCTAAAAAAAAAAAAAACCAGAATAAACAATAGGGCTGGCTGGAGATGTATCTTGGAGGTAGAATGCCCCTGAGTTAATTCTTCAGTACAAAAAAAAAAAAAAAAAAATTCTTTCCTAACCTGTGGGGAAGAGACAATAGGTTTCATTCTTCTCTATATTTTCAATGTCCTACTGAATGCCTAGAAAAGGGTGCTACACAGTGAAGGCTTGTTGAATACATGAATAAATTAATGAGTTAAGAAACAGAAGCTAAGCTGGGATGTAACTCAGGGGAGAAAAAAAGGAAAAAAAGGAAAGAAAATGAAACAGAAGCTGCTAAGCAAATATTTAAAGATGTACTCATTCCAGAGAACACAGGACCAAGAAGCAATACCCATTTTCTCTCGCTTTTCTATTTGAGTTTGAAAACAGAGTAGATACTTTTTGCCGACAATCTTACTATTCCCACCCAACCTCTAGGATCAGCCATTTCCCCATGAACATATTAATCTCTGCCGTTTCATTTGTTCTATATATAAAAAAAAGAAAAATTTGGTAGCACACAAGAGCAGCCTGTTTAGTTCAATAAGCAGCTAATTAGCCAGGGCTTTGTACCCTGCTAGTGACAAAGCAGATAATATGGTTAGTTAAAATTAGATTTTTGTTTACCATTCTTCTAATATATGCATTTTTGTGAATTTATTAGACCAATCCTGTGCTTAAGGTGTCCCAGAAATAGGGTACCTAATAAAAAGTAGAATGCAGAAAAAAAAATGTCACTCCACTCTTTGTGTCCTGAAATTCACTATACAAGTGAGCTCTGCCTGTGTGGGATACCAGATCAACCTGCAGTTCTCTCTGACAATGGCCCAGAGTCATCCCACCCCACTGAGTCTAGCAAGAGCCTTTGGGGTGGTGGGGGGCTACTCACCAGGTTCCCTGAAGATATTTTAGTATCCAGTACTTGGCACCATTTTTACACAGAGACCCAGGAAGAAATTGGCCTTTGTCAATTGAAACTGTCAATTAAGAAGAATGGTCAACATAGCATCACTTCTCTGAAAATAGGCCATTAGCCTAGACATTTTTGTTTCTGGGTAAAAGCTATCAAAATTCACAAGTCCTACTGCACTTTCAAGAATATAATAATAGCCAGGCGCAATGGTGCAGATCTGTAATTTCAGAACTTAGGAGGCGAAGACAGGAGGATCAAAAGTTCAGGAAAGCATGCACACTGACTTAGCAAGACTCTGCTTCAAAATAAAAAGTGCTGGGGGTGTAGGACTGAGGTATAATGTCCCTGGGTTCAACCTCCAGCCCCCAGAAACAACACACACACACACACACACACACACACACACACACACACACACACACACTATAAAGAACAGAAACATTCTTTAAAAATTTCCTTGGTAAGAATAAATAGTATTCATTCATTGAACTAAAACCTGACATACAAAGTAATAGGCAGCAAATTATACAATATAGGTTCAAATAGACTAGTTTCTCTCCTAGAAGAGCTCAGGATCTAAGGGGTAAGGGGACATCAGGGTGTGTGTATGAGAGGTAACCCCAAATGCGTTAAGTGCTGTAGAAGAACTTAGACAAGCTACTCCCAGAGTAGAGGGAAGGGCTACTTCCTCTCCTTTGTACAAAGGAGGCTCTGTAGCTCCTTGGCTAAGAGTATATGGAAACTGAGCACACAAATCAAAACATTCTTGTCATACCCCATCAAAAATAGAGCCGAGGTCAGGGAGGAAAAATGTTCAGGTCACAAACAAATGTTCCAGGAACTGCTCCATGAGGCGAACCAGCTTAACAGCCTGCCATATCTTAAAAACTATAAGTTTTCATCTTAGCATCTGTCAATGAAACTGTTAGCTATGACTTTAAGACTAGCTTTACATAGTCACCACTGCATTCATCCAATGAGAGCTTGCCAGTGCCCTCAATAACTTGTGTAGATTTAGCTATCCCAATAAACCTCCAACCTTGCCTTTGTTCTCCAGAGGTAGCAAAGTCCTGACTTGTACATGTGTGTCCTGGACCTCAATCCTATTTTTTCTTCCTAAATAAAAGTTATTTTATTACAGATTCTTCTTCCTCTCCTCCTCCTCCTTCTTCTTTTTCCCCTCCTCCTCCTCCTCTTCCTCCTCCTCCTCCTCCTCCTCCTTCTCTTCTCCTTCTTCTTCTTCTCCTTCTCCTTCTCCTCCTCCTCCTTTTTTTAAAGTTTGTTTTTAATTGGTACATTGTAGTCATACATCTTAATGGAGTACAAGATGGTGGAGACATAAATGCACACATCACCCAATTAGCCTTTACGCAATTACCACCCCATTCCCTCCCCCTTCCTCCTTCTCGTGTTTGGCTTAGTGATTGACTTTGATATGTTTGTTAATATACATTATGAACATTAGAGAATTTCCCTCTTCCTCCTTCCCATCCTCTCAGTTAGGTCACCTTATTTGCTTATCTGTAGTATCTCCTTCTTCATCTAGAGTTCCTCCTATGACTCATTTTCTCCCTAGCTTTTGCATATTAGGGAGAGCATCCGATTTCTTACATTTTGTTACTGACTAGTCTCACTTAGTATCCTGTTCTCCAGTTCCATTTCCATGTAAATGACATAATTGTGTTTTTCTCTATGGCCAAGTAAAATTCCATTGTGTACATAGCCCATAGTTTTGTAATCCATTCATCTGTTGATGGACATCTTGGCTGGTTTCATAGTTTGGCAATTGTGAATTGTGCAGCTATGAGCATAGATACACATGCATTAGTTTGGTAGTTTGGTCTCCATCTTTTGGATAGATACCCAGAAGTGGAATTGCAGGATTATATGGTAAGTTCATTCTTATTCTTCTGAGGATCCTCCATACCGTTTTCCAAAGTGGTTACACTAATTTGATTGTGGAGGCATTTGTTGTTGTTTGTGTTTTGAATATCAAGAACCTCAATGGAGAGCCAACAGAATGGGAGAAGATTTTTGCCACTTATTCCTCTGATAGAGGACTAATATCTAGACTATATGGAGAACTCAAGAAACTCCACTAAGAAAACAAATAACCCAATCAAAAGGTGGGCAAGTGAACTAAATAGACATTTCACAAAAGAAGAAAATCAAATGGCCAATAAATGCATGAAAAAATTTCAACATTATTAGCAATCAGAGAGATGCAAATAAAAACTACCTTGAGATTTCTCCTTCTTTTATCTTTTTCTTTTCTTTCTTTCTTTTTTTTTTCTCTGCTGAGGATCTAATCCCAGGACTTGCACATACTAGCTACACTCTCTACCACTGAGCTACATTCCCAGCCCTTCTTTACATTTTTGTCTTTGACAAGTGCAAACTCAAGAGACAGATTCTCCCACCCACCACCTTTTTTTTTTTTTTTCAATATAAGCACCTGGAAAATGCTCAGTAATTGTATGTGAGGGGGATGGGGGTATTAGGGTTTGAACCCAGAGACATTCTACCTCCATGTTACACTCCCAGTCCTTTCTATTATTTGCTTTGAAACAAGGTCTCACTAGGTTGCTGAGGATCGCCTTATGTTGCTGTGATCCTCCTGTCTCAGCCTCACAAGTACTAGGATTACAGTGCATCACCACGCCCCCAAATGCTCAGCATTCTTATCTACTTTCCCCAAGCAAAGATGTTGGGCCTGTTCCATTCATTTCTACTTGAAACAGAATCTTTGCTCCATATGTCACTCCACCCTCTTCTCATTATTGAATATTCATTTCTCTCCCCCTAATCTTTGTTGAAAATCTAAATAACGTGTTGCTGTTGTGCTAAAAGCTATTTCCAAGACCAGTGAGAACATTGGCAAGAACAACAACAAAAATTAACTTGAAAGGACCTAGTTCCCAAGGGCTGACCAAATTGCAGGTGGCCCCAAGTGCAACACAAAGGAATACTCAAGTCTCTTGGAGTCTAGGTAACCAGTTTTTTTCAGTACACTCAGGTATATTGTTGGCCCCAGGAGAGATAGAGTTACTTCAACTGACCAATTTTTGAAGCTCTAGGGATTTAACCCAGGAACTTAAACATGTTAGGTGAGGGCTCTACCACTGAAAAACATGCCCAGCCCCGTGTGTGTGTGTGTGTGTGTGTGTGTGTGTGTGTGTGTGTGTGTTCATTCCTAGGGATTGAGTCCAGGGGCATTCTACTTCTGAGCTGTACCTCCAGCCCTATTTTATTCTTTATTTCAAAACAGGGTCTCACTAAGTCACCAAGGCTAGCTGTGAACCTGCTATCCTCCTGCCTTAGCCTCTCAAGTACTCAAATTACAAGCATGCACCACCATGCCCAGTTCCTTGACTTTTTTTAAAAAAATTATTATGATGATGTGTGTGGGTCTGGATATGGAACCCAGGGGCATTTGACCTCAGAGCTACACCCCCTGTCCTATTTTGTGCTCTTTATTTTGAAACAGGGTCTCACTAAGTTGTAGAGGGTTTCACTAAGTAGCTGAGGCTGTCCATGAACCGCGATCCTCCTGTCTAAGCCTCCTGAATGCTGGGATTACAAGCATGCACCACCATACCAGGTTTAAAAATTATTTTTTGAGACAGGATCTTGCTATGTTTTCCAGGCTGACCTTGGTGTTTTCCTGCCTAGGCCTTTGGAGTAGCTGGGACTACAGGTGCGCATCAACCCGTCTAGCCCAAATGACAAAGTTTAAAGCAGAACTTCAAAGCAGTCCCAAAGACCTATTCAGTCCCAAAGTCATCCCTGAGCTATGTCTTAGGGATGGAGATTGGATATTCTGTTCCCACCTCCTCATTTTCTATAGAAAGAAGGGATAATTTCTACATTTCAAGCCAAGGAAGAGAAAAAGAACTAGGGACACTTTTGGACTCTCTCAGCTCCTTTCCATCTCTTCTCTAAAACAGAAGGAATGTTATCTTTGGTTATATCAGTGTGGGGAAAGAAGAACAAAGGTTGTCTTTGATTTCAGAGGGCCTTTTTTCAGGACTATAAATTATAAAAAGAAAAGATGTTGAAGTTCTAATGCGCAGTACTTAAGAATGAAACATTTTGGAAAAATAGGGTGTTAAGTGGTTTCTAATTTGTGTGTGTGTGTGTGTGTGTGTGTGTGTGTGTGTGTGTGTGTGTTTTACAGGGAATTGAACCTAGAGGCAAGCTATACCCCAGCCCCATTTCATTTTTATTTTGAAACAGGTTCATGCTAGATTTATGAGCGTCTCACTACTTGTTGAGCCTTTCCTCAAAAATGTGATCCTCTGGAGCCGAGCGTGGTGGTGCACGCTTGTAATCCCTGCACTTGGGAGGCTGAGACAGGAGGATCACACAGGTTCGAAGCCAGCCTCAGCTACTTATGAGGCTTTCAGCAACTTAGTGAGACCCTGTTTCCAAATAAAATATAAAAAAGGTCTGGAGTATAGCCCGGAGGTAGAAAGCCTCTGGGTTCCACCCCCAGTACCACAAAAAAAAATGTGATCCTCTCTCTCAGCCTCCCAAGTACTGGGAATACAGGTGTACACTACACACTTGGCTAGAATTGTTCACTTTTAACTAGTTAATTTTATGTTATATAAATTTACCTCAATGAATTTTTAAATTTTTAATGGCTTATCACTGCATTTTAAATAAGTAAAAATATTTCTTTTTTTTTTTTTTTTTTTGGTGGTACTGGGAGTGGAACCCAGGGGCTTTCTACCTCCGAGCTATACTCCCAGACCTATTTTATATTCTATTTGGAAACAGGGTCTCACTAAGTTGCTGAGAGCCTCACTAAGTAGCTGAGGCTGGCTTCGAACCTGTGCGATCCTCCTGTCTCAGCCTCCCAAGCGCGGGGATTACAAGCGTGCGCCACCACGCCCAGCTAAAAATATTTCTTACTATAATTAACTAGGTTTAGATGTGGTTGTGTTTTAGAAAATCTACAGCAATAGCGATTTAACATATAAGTTTATTTCTTCTTTCACATGAAAAAATCTGACAATAGCATTTATCAGTAATCAGTAGGATGCAAATGAGGTTCATTTGGTTAACTATACTTGACTAAGGGGATGAGATCACTGATGAGTAATATTCTGCATGTTGTAATTACAGATAGATATGTCCAAATCACAGGACAATGTAATGTTTAAAAAAAAAATCTAGGCTTGGTGACTCATGCCTATAATTCTAATACTTGGGGAAGCAAAAACAGGAAGATCGCAGGTTCCAGGCCAGCCTCAGCAACTTTGTGAGACCCCGTTTCAAAACAAAAATAAAGTGGGCTGGGGGTATAGCTCAGAGGTAGAATGACCCTGGGTTCAATCTCTAGTACCAAGAGGAGAGAGAGAGAGAGAGACAGACAGACAGACAGACAGACAGCCAGACAAGGTGAGAGAAGGTTCTGGCATAAATTTGTGCCGGTTACTGGGGTCTCCACTGGAGCAACAACAGCTGCAAGGACATATTCTCCCCCATTTAGCAATCCTCTTGCCTTCATACCTCCCAAATCCTAATCCCCACAAAAAGAAAAATGTCTTTCCATTGGCTATTCAAATTTCTTGTATTCTATTAAAAGGAAAAAAGGGCTGACATGATTGTTTTGTTTTATTTTAGTGGTGATAGTATTGGGGATTGAACCCAGGGGCTTTATATCTCTGAGCTATATCCCAAGCCCTATTTTACTTTTTATTTTAAAATAGAATCTCACTAAGTTACTGCATGCTGCTTGTTGGCCTTGAACCTGCGATTCTCCTGTCTCAACCCCCACCAAAGACTGGGATTATAGGCATATGCCACCATGCCCAGCTTGACATAATCTTTTTAAACAAATTGTTGAGGTATAAAATATCAAAACAATACAGAAATCAGGAGAAAAAAAAAGCAACATACTCTGTCTTAGGGAAAGGGAAAAACACGATCATGAAAGTGTTGTTTGCTCTTTTCTCTCTGCCATCCAAGTTCTATTTGTACTTGCCAAGACCAAACCAAACTTTTTGTCCTGTTAAGAACTGCAAAGATTTTTTTTCCATCCTTTTTTTTTTCCAGACCACAGGAGTCCCTCCCAGTAGAACTGGTTGACTTTAACTTTTCACCTCAATCCCATTGAATTTCTCCCCAAGATTTCCATTTGAGTATGTACTTCAGTGCCCAAAGAATGAAGGAAATGTTTTAGTTGAATATTTTTCTATCACTTTCTGCTCAGCGAAACTTGGATGCCCTAGGATGAAAACAAAAGATCCTGTCTTCCATACATGTTTTTATTTGGCTGGAGCTATGCCTCTAGCTTCTTCCAGTGGGAAGACCTTCTTGCGGGCAGTCTCAAGAATGAAGAATTTGCTGGGCATGGTGGCCAAAGCCTATAATCCCATTACATGGGAGGCTGAGACAGAAAGATTACAAATTCTAGACCAGCCTCAGAAATTTAGCAAGATCTCAGCAATTTAGCAAGACCTTATTTCATAATCTCCAGCACCAAAATAAATAAAACTGAGGTTTTCATCTTATGAAGTGGTGGTCTGTCAATTTACTTTGCTTTGTTGAGTTTCTTTCTTTTTTTTTCCTTGTTTCTTTTTGTGGTACTGATGATTGAACCTGGGGCATTCTATTTATTATAGATTCATTTATTATCTTTATTTCTACACTATGCATTTCTGCTCATGTGGAAAAAATAGGGGAGCAGCTGGGAGGAGGGTCTCTGAAGCCCACTGCTTAGTCTAAGCCAGATATTCTTAGATGTGTGACCTTGATCATGGGGTCCCTCAGTCTCCCCAGTCTGTTGAGATATAGAATCAAACTAGGCCCAGCACAAGCTAAGTGAAATGTAAGTCCTAGCTTCATTGAAGTGTTAGGTATTCACTTGTTGCTATAGACTGAAATGTTGTGGCAGTCACAGGGTGGAAAAGAATTTCCAAGACAAAGAGTAGAGCTATAGATAGATTTATTTTATAAAGTAAAAAATGCACATTGAAGGGAGAATGTGGGCCATCTCTAGAGTGAGAGAGGTGCCTTTGGGGGTTCATGGCTCCTCTCTCTTTTATTTAATTAATTAATTTATTTATTTTTGCGGCACTGGGAATAGACCCCAGGGTCATTCTCCCTCTAAGCTACAATCACTGTGTTGCAAAGTAGCTGAGGCTGTCCACAAACCACCATCCTCCTGTCTCAGCCTCCCAAATGCTGGTATTACGAGCATGTGCCACCACGCCCGGCCAGTCATGGCTCCTCTCTTACAGAAGACTTTCATGGAGAGCGAGAGAGGAAGTGGTATGTGAGGGTGACATCATTCAGGAGCCACGAGATGATTTAGGATGTGTCAGTCACCTCTCGTCCTGATGGGGCCTTCAAGGACATGTAGGGCTCTGCTATTTTGATTGTGACACACCTGTGACCTCCAGTAAGACAGTTAGAACATGTGGCCCCAGGACACAGCCCGCCCCCCGCCCCCAGCTTGATACACAGCACACAGTTCCCCTTCTCCATGCGTAGGCAAGGCACCACACAAATGTGAAGCAAGACCGGCACCATGCCATCATGAGGAAGCGCACTAGCTCTGTGACATGGGCAAATGATTTAGCATAAGACTCAGCTTAACTGTAATCAAAAGTCTCCCTCATAGGATTGTTGTAAGAGTCACATAAAACATGTGTAAGGAAAATGCTGAATATAAAGCATAGTAAATATTAAACACTGTATGGAGTGCCCACCACACCAGTTACATTGAGTTCTGATCAATAAGGAGTAAGGTAGATAAAGAAGGGAGAGTTTCCAAAAAAGGAAGGCCAGAGAGCCTCACCACTTCATCTATCTTTAATATTATTACTATTACTATTATTGTTGTTGTTATTTATTATTATTATTATTAATTATTATTATTATTACAGTACTGGGGATGGAACCCAGGAGCACTCTACCTCCAAGCTACATCCCTAGCCCTATTTTTTATTCTTTACTTTAAAACCAGGTCTCACTGAGTTGCAAAGGGACTCACTAAATAGCTGAGGCTGTCTATGAACCAAGATCCTCCAGTCTCAGCCTCCCAAAAGCTACCCCAGCCCTTTTTGATTTTTATTTGAAACAAGGAAGGTCCTGCTAAGTTACCATGGGCTGGCATCAAACTTGAGTTCCTCCTGTCTCAGTCTCCCAGTCCTGGGATACCCGGCGTGCCCCACCGCGCCCAGCTCTGTTCGTCCTCTAGCATTAGCTGCCTCATTTCCTTGCCAGCTCATCCTTCCACTGCAGTTGCTCATCCAGTACTTAGATGGAATCATGGCCTCATTTCTACTCAGGTGCCCAACACTTAACTGCTGATTAGCTTCCTTACAGTTCATGCGCTCTGTTCTTGCTTGGGCTTCCAACATTGCCAATTTTCTACTTATCTTTGCCAGCTTCCTTTCTCCTTTGAGAGTAGGTATTTCAAATCTTTCTCTCCCTATCATGATCCTGCTTCTCTACTCTCAGCTGATGACTCAACCTCTCATTTAAAAATAACAACAAAATAGCAATCACAGCCGGGCGGGGTGGCGCACGCTTGTAATCCCTGTGCTTGGGAGGCTGAGACAGGAGGATCGCGCAGGTTCGAAGCCAGCCTCAGCTACTTAGTGAGGCTCTCAGCAACTTAGTGAGACCCTGTTTCCAAATAAATTATAAAAAGTGGGTCTGGGAGTATAGCCTGGAGGTAGAAAGCCTCTGGGTTCCACCTCCAGTACCACACACACACACACACACACACACACACACACACACAATAGCAATCATAATCATAACTCCTATGTTCTTTCTTTTTGCTTTAACATGAAATACCTTTTCTCTGCCTTTTACCCTTAATTTCTCTCTCTCTCTCTCTCTCTCTCTCTCTCTCTCTCTTTCTCTCCCTACCTTCCTTCTACAAATATGTTCAAGTATGGCTGCTGAGAATCAATCTATTCCTTCTCTTCTCTTTCACTGAAATTCTCTTGTAAGAATGTTCTATACTTGCTGGATGCAATGGCACACGCCTGTAATCTCAATGCTTGGGAGGCTGAGACAGGAGGATCATGGGTTTGAGGTCAGCCTCAGCAAGTAGTAAGACTCTCATCGATCTAGTGAGACCCTGTTTTAAAAAAAAAATAGGGCTAGGAGTGTAGCTCAGAGGTAGAATGCCCCTGGGTTCAATCCCCTGTACCACAGAGGTAGAATGCCTCTGGGTTCAATCCCTAGTACTAAAAAAGAAATTTTTTTTTTCTGTATTTGCAGGCTCACCTCCATTTCTCCACTTAGTCTTCCAAAGCGGCTATTCAGCTTCCACCGCTACCACTTGTTCATAATGGCCCAATACCTCCATGTGGTGGCACCAAACCAAATTATTCTATTTCTTCAGCACCCTGGGAACAGCAAGCAAGGCCACAATAGCCCTGTCCAGCCATGTCAGGAGCTGTCGGCTCGCCTGCCTGGGACTCACCAGGCCGTCTGGGCATGCCAGGTGGGAAGGTCCACCGGCCAGAGGTCAGCTCACTGGTCTGCTCCAGCAGAGGACACCAGTGGCCGCACGGGCAAGTGCAAGGTCTGCCTCTCTGTCCTCACCTGCCCTTTAGCAGAGTTTATTGATCATGAATATTATTTAGCTAAAATGCCCATATTTTGGTCAAGATAATGTGAAATTGGAGGCCAGGAAGTAGATGGAGAGAAGAGCAGGTTACTTCCTTTTCACTATCTCCTCCATCACAGCCTGGTTATATAGGAGGACTCGGCCATCAGGAGCAATGCCTGGGAATCCAGAGTCAAGCTATATTGCCAGGGACACAGAGTCCTAATTGAATAAGCAGCTATTACATTGCAACACTCAGGAATCACTTTGGCAGGGCATGGTGGTACACATCTGTAATCCCATTTTACCTAATCCTGGCTTCTTTTCCCCCTAATTGCCATTCACTATGAAAGAAATATCCACCCTAACGAAATATCACTTTTTTTCACCAAAATAAGGGGATATAATATTGACAACTAGCATACAACTATATATTTCTGGTGGACAGTGGTTGGTATGGTGGGAGAGAGGGGAGGGGAGGGGAAGGCTTGGTAAAGCCAAATTCTGAGGCTGTAGCCTCTCTCATTCATCCTTATCCCAGCTGGGTGAGGGATGCTGAAGGTTACTGCTTTAAAAATGCCTTAGGTAGGCCAACTAAATTTCATGGTGTATGCCTTTAATCTCAGTACTTGCAAGGTTGAGATAGGAAGATTATAGGTTCTCGGCCAGCCTCAGCAAGTTAGAGAGCCCTCCACAATTTAGTGAGAACCTGTTTCAAAATAAAAAATAAAAAGGGTGGGGTATATAGCTCAGAAGTAGAATGCCTCTGGGTTCAATCCCTAGTATCACAAAAGAAAAAGAAAATAGGAAAGAAGGAAGAAAGAAAATGCCTTTGGTTGGGGTGTGGTGATATAAGCCTATAATCTCATTTAGGAAGCTGAGGCCAGAGGATTGAAGATTCAAGGCCAGCCTCAGCAATTTAGCAAGACTCTCAGTGACTAAGTAAGACATAGCACACACTTGTAATCCCAGCATTTGGGAGACTGAGACAGGAGGATCACAGTTTATGGTCAGCCTCAGCTACTTAGTGAGGTACTTTGCAACTTAGTGAGACCCTGTTTAAAATAAATAGTATAAAATAGGGCTGGGGATGTAGCTCGGAGGCAGAATGCCCCCGGGTTCCATCCCCAGTACTACAAAGTGGGGGGGGGGGGGGTTGTGAGATATAGCTCACAAATAGAATGCCTCTGGGCTCAGTCCCCAGTATCAAAAAAAAGAAAATGTCTTCATAGGGTCAGGTCTGGTGGCACACATGATAACCTAAGGAGACTGTTTCAAAATAAAAAGGGCTGGGATATAACTCAGACGTAGAAGATCCCCTGAGTTTAATCCCTAATCCTTAAAAAAAAAAAAAAAAAAAAAAGGCAGGGTTGGGGGGGAGATAAAGCAAAAGAAATGCCTTAGAGTAAACTCACCTACCATAGATCTCAAAGCTTTACATGCAGTTTTGCTGGTTATTATCCAACACTTGCCTGCTCCTCCAGACACAATCTCCACTTAACCTTTATAGCCAGCATCACCTGGATTTCTCCATCTTGCAGCTTCTTAACTGGGAAGGGGAGGTGGGGGTGGGAATTGGAGGCTCAGTGGGTGAGAGGAACCGCAGGAAATCTAAGGGCCAGAGGGTAGAGAGATTAGACCAGGACACTAGGACACTGGGGATTCTCCCTACATCCCTCTGCCTGAAGCCCAGCTGCTAACTGGCACTTTCTTTCCCCCAATTCCAGCCCTCAAGGGCTCTGGCTCTTCCTCTTCTCTTACCCACCCTGGCCCAGAGTGGTGAAGCCTTCCCAGGCCTCTTGTCTCACGTTTCTTGCTGTGTCTTTGTACTGGCCTCTTGGACAACATCCTTTATAAACAGCCCCTCCTTGAGCCTCGGTTAGGTTACACTCTGAGAAAGCACTTTCCCCTGCCAACCAACATCCTGACTCTACGAGTGCGTGTATTTCAGTGCACGTAATGCTGTTATTATTCTAGGGTTTTCTCTTAACTTTTTCTATTTATGTAGTTATTTACAACTTAAACTACCTAGATTGTGGGAGGGCAGTGGGAAGTCAGAAACTAGCCAGTTGGCACCACCAGGGACAGTTGAAACCGGTTCCAGGCATATTGGCAAGTTGCCCATGAATTGGATTAAAAACTTCTGACAACAAATGTGAAGAAAGTACATTAAGTTTTCATTTACTTCCAGGTGAAATGTAATCGCATTACGATAAACATAATCCTCTGGTGTTTGTCTTATTTTTCCCAACTGAATTGGGAACACTGAATACAGGAATATAAACTATACCTTTGACTCCCTAATGCAACTCAGCATATGGTGGTACTTGATAAATGTTTATGTGATAGTCCAGAGGTAAAATGCCCCTGTACTATACGCCCAGCCCTATTTTTTATTCTTTATTTTGAAAAAGGTCTCACTGAGTTGCAAAGGGCCTCACTAAGTAACTCAGGCTGTCTGAGAACTGTGATCCTCCTGTCTCAGCCTCCCAAATTCTGGGATTACAAACGTACGCCACTATACCTAGCTTTCTTTCCTTCAAATTTAATCACAAGAAAAATAGATAATATAAATAAAACCTAGGTGAGCATGGTGGACCACAACTAAAATACTAGTACTTGGGAGGCTGAGACAGGAAGACTGCAGGCTTGAGGTCAGCCTGAACAATTTAATGAGGCCCTCAGCAACTTAGTGAGACCCTATTTCCAAATAAAATATAAAATGGGGCTGGGGTGTAGCTCAGAGGTGGAATACCTTTGAGTTCATTCCTCAGTACCAAAAATAAATAAACACCAGACCAGGGGAAAAGTAAGTCTTTTAAAAAATGAGATTAATTGTCCTAGAAAAGCAGTAAAAGCAGGATTAGGTTGGTAGGGAATGGAGAATTGCAAGTGGTTGTGTGCCAGGGGGCAGGCATAATATCAAGAAATGTAATATAAAACACTGGATTTTAAGGTACAAAATAAGTTTTTTTGTGGTACTGGGGATGAAACCGAATGGCATTCTACCTCTTAGCTACGCCCCCAGCCCTACTTTTTATTTTTTATTTTGAAACAGGGTCTCACTGAGTTGCAAAGGGTCTCACTAAGTAGCTGAGGTTGTCCTTGAACTGCGATCCGCCTGTCTCAGCTTCCCAAATGCTGGGATTACAAGTCTGTATCACCACGCCTGGCCTTAAAAAAATATTTTGAAAGAATGATATCGGACAGCCTCAGCTAATTAGTAAGCCCCTCTGCAACTTAGTGAGACCCTGTTTCAAAATAAAGAATAAAAAATAGGGCAGGGGGTGTAGCTTGTGTAGCTTGGAGGTTGAATGCCCCTGGGTTCCATTCCCAGACTCGCAAAAAAAAAAAAAAAAAAAAAAAAAAAGAATAATAGGCAATTGCTTTCTTCTGAATATATAAGCATTTGATATTATATCAAATGCAGACTAAGGAATCCTATAAGCTTAATTTAAGAGGCTGTTGTAAAGCTGTAATAAATGAGTTCATGGTATAGGAAAAGGCTCTGGATTCTTTTCAGTAGCACCATTAGTATAAATGCATGGTGTTATTTCATGTTGAACTTATAGATTGTATATATGATATATACTTTAATGGTCAGTGGCTGAAACATAGCTAAGACTAGGAGAGTTTCAGAGGCTGAGGAGAAGGCAAAGACCATAGTTCCCTTTTATGTCTTTTACCCTGCCCATACTTGACAGCGGCACTAGGAAGTCGTAAAGATAATTGATGTAGAATTTATTACATGTCTGAGGTCATTGACTGGATACTTTTATTTAGAAAGCACCGTACTGTGTAATTATTGCCACCCCTTTATTATAGCATACACTTAGATAAACAAGCAGACTTTGCATATTTTTCATTAAACATTTCCAATTGCAGGAACAGTGGAAGTCAGATCTCCATAAAGTTAGCATGTCCTCCAGCAAAAACATCTGCCTTTACTTTGTACCTTACTTTTCTTTTCTTTTTTTCTCTTCTCTCTTTCTTTCATGTGTGATACTGGAGATGGAACCCAGGAATGTTCTATCACTGAGCTATGACTTCAGTCCCTTTTTTATCTTTTATTTTGAAATAGGGTCTTGCAGGCTGGGCGTGGTGGCACAAGCTTGTAATACCAGCATTCAGGAGGCTGAGACAAGATCGTGGTTCGTGGACAGCCTCAGCTACTTAGTGAGGCCCTCCGCAACTTAGTGAGACCCGGTTTCAAAAATAAAGAATTAAAAACAGGGCAGGGGGTTTAGCTCAGAGGTCAAATGCCTCTGAGTTCCATCCTGAAAAAAAAAAAAAAAAACAGGGCAGGGGTATAGCTCAGAGGGTTGAATAAACCCTGGGTTCCATCCCCAGACCCGCAAAAAAAAAAAAAAAGCTCAGAGGTAGAATGCCCCTGGGTTCTATTGAAAAACAAAAGAAAGAAAGAAAAAGAAAAAGAAAGTCTTGCTAAACTGCCCAGGCTGGCCTTGAACTTGGGATCTTTCTGTTTCAGTGCTCTTTCCTCTCTACCCCGTGACCCTCTTCTAATTGCAGGGATTATAAACATATGCCACCAAGTCTGATCTCCTTTAAATTTTAAATAACTTGAGAGAAAGGTCTTGTTTTGCATTTCAAATCCTTTAGACTGATCAGTTGAACCTGGACCTTGCAGCTCAGCTACTCCAAGGCAGAGACTAGCCTCAGCATTTTAGTGAGACACTGTCTCAAAAATAAGAAATAAGCCAGGCATGGTGGCACATGCTTGTAATCCCAGCATTTGGGAGGCCGAGACCGAAGGATCGCGGTTCGCAGACAGCCTCAGCGACTTAGTGAGGCCCTTCACAACTCAGTGAGACCCTGTTTCAAAATAAAGAATAAAAAATTGGGCAGGGGGTGTAGCTCGGGGGTCAAATGTCTCTGGGTTCCATCTCCAGATCCGGAAAAAAAAAAAAAGAAAGAAAGAGGACTGGTGTGTAGCCTAGAGGTAAAGTGCCCCTGTACTGCAAGAAAAAAAGGATAAAATCATAGACAATGCCTTAATAAACTGGAGGAGGATGTGTGTGCATTCCTAGTTGAATAGAGCCAGGGAAAATCCTAGAGAAGACACCCATGAAATGAATGCCTGCCTTGTAGGCAGCAGAAGCCGCTTTCCCGGTGGGGGCATCTTCAGTTTGGTAAGCATGAAATTCAAATTTGCTAGAATACCAAGGTGGTTGGCTTTCTAGAAACAAATAAACATTTCAGTCACAGAAGACTCTTATAAACCCAGCTGGGCATGGTGGCTCATGCCTGTAATCCTAGTACTTGGGAGGCTGAAATAAGAGGATCACAGGTTCGAGGACAGCCTCAGCAAATAGTGAGATGCTGAGCTCAAAGGTGGAATGCCCCTCGGCTCCATCCTCAGTATCCCCATCCCTCCCCCCACCAAAAAAAAAAGCAGAATATAATTATTAAGCTAGTAGTGACTTTTCTTTCTCTAGAATTTGTAGACTAGTGACAGGGAAGGAAATTGGGAGTGTGCTGTGGGGGGATGACTATTTTGTGGGGACACTAGGAATTAAACCTGGATGGGTTACACCTCTGAGCTACACCCCTAGCCATATATATATATATATATATATATATATATATATATATATATATGTATGTATATATATATATAATTTTATTTTATTTTTTTGTTTTTTGTTTTTTTGGTGGTACTGGGGTACCTGATAGCCCTTCTACCTCCGGGCTACACTCTCAGACCTATTTTTACATTTTTATTTGGAAACAGGGTCTCCTAAGCCAGCGCGCGCGGCTGGCTTCGAACCTGCGCGATCCTCCTGTCTCTGCCTCCCAAGCGCGGGGATTACAAGTGTGCGCCACCATGCCCGGCTTTATTATTTTTTTATATTTATTTTTTGGTGGTACTGGGGGTGGAACCCAGAGGCTTTCTACCTCTGGGCTATACTCCCAGACCTTTTTTATATTTTATTTGGAAACAGGGTCTCACAAAGTTGCTGAAAGCCTAAGTAGTTGAGGCTGGCTTCGAACCCGTGTGATCCTCCTGTCTCAGCCTCCTAAGTGCGCCCTTTATATTTTTTTATTGGGAAGCAGGATCACACTAAATTGCTGAATTTATAAGTTGCCGAAGCTGGGCTTGAACCTATGATCCTCCTGCCACAGCTTCCCAAGTACTGGAATTACAGGCGTGTGCCACCACACCAGGCAAGAGCCTCACTATCAGTTAAGAGGCTTCCTTGTCTAAAGCTGTCTCCTCTGCCCTTGCTGCCTGTCTTCCTTCTCACTCTTGGTCCCGATTTATAATCTGATAGTTGATTCCAAGATGACACAATTCCTCATGAAATTCATGGCTAATATTTCTTTATGACAGGTATAATTTGCCTTAACTATATAGCAAAAATGTGGAGGATCTTCATTTTAGGCCAAAAATTTCTAAATTTTTCTCATCATAAGATTGATTTTAGGCCAGGCACAGTCGTACACACTTGTAATCCCAGTACTTCCGAGGCTGAGACAGGAAGATCACAAGTTTGAGGCCAGTCTCATCAACTTAGCAAGACCATGTTTTTCAAAATAAAAAAGAAAAAGAGCTGGGGGTGTGGCTTGGAGGCAGAATGTTCTTGGGCTTAATCTTCAGTTATTAAAAGGAAAAGAACAGCCGGGCGTGGTGGCACACACTTGTAATCCCAGCATTCGGGAGGCTGAGACTAAAGGATCACAGTTCGCCGGCAGCCTCCGCTACTTAGTGAGGCCCTCTGTAACTTAGTGAGACCCTGTTTCAAAATAAAGAATAAAAAACATAGGACTGGGGTGTAGCTCAGAGGTAGAATGCTCCTGGGTTCCATCCTCAGTACCACACACACACACAAAAATAATAATAATAAATGAAAGGAAGGAAGGAAGGGAGGGAGGGAAAAGAGTAATCTTGGGCCCTTACTTATAATATTGTCTAGAGTTCCTCCCCAAACACTCTTGGAATCATGGGTGCGCACAATGTGATGATGTTTTAGGAAACTAGCAGGTTTAGGCCATGCCACTCCGGACTAATCTCCCTGGGAATTAGATCACTGTCAACCTGCAGACTCTCCTAAGAACATCTCCATGTTTCATATGACTCCAGCATTTTCCCCTTTATGTTGGTGAGGGCCATCCAGAAAAAACAAAGCAATCCCAATGAGCCAGCCAAGAATAGAATATAACAGGAGGCCAGGGTCAGATCGGCCGGGACTTCCTGCTTCATTGTTTCATCTCAACCACCCAGTGGTACTGTTCTCTCTGGCCAAACATGTGCTCCCTATGAGCCCCATTCCATCCGGTGTGGACACTCCATAGACCCCACAGCTTTCTCTCTTGATCACGAGCTTGGCCCCATCCTCTGCCTCTGTCAGAACTGCTCTTCCCCAATAGCTGCTCCATATTTCTCACCTCCTTTCTTGGCCTATACCCATAATATTTGTCATAATTTGAGATTTGTTCTTTAAGTGCAAAAGGTTAGTGGTCTTTGGATCCTGAAGGAGGAAAGAGCAAATGATGCGATCCTCACAGTACTTCAGCCTTTAAATGAAACATAAATATAAAAATGAGAACACTTGGCCGGGCATGGTGGCGCACGCTTGTAATCCCAGAATTTGGGAGGCTGAGACCTGAGGATCGTGGTTTGCGAACAGCCTCAGCTACTTAGTGAGGCCCTCTGCAACTCATTGAGACTTGGTTTCAAAATAAAGAATGAAAAATAGGGCAGGGGGTGTAGCTCGGAGGTCCAAAGCCCCTGGGTTCCATCCCCAGACCTGTTAAAAAAAAAAAAAAAAAAAGATGCCCTGCCTCTCAATTTATTTCCTTAACTTTATGCTATATAAGTATGTCTTCACTGCAGCAGGGGGTTACTTCACACCATATCCCCTTCTACTGCCCAGCTTCAGGAAAGGCTGTTGCCTTCAAGGGAGGTCGGGGTAGACTCAGAGAAAGCCTCCTTAGTTCACTGCACACTTGTCCTATGTCCACGAATTAATTCCATACTATTGACTTATTTCCGAGGTTCATCCCTTCTTGCCCCATTGCTTCCTGACTCTCCTCAAGTATCTTCTCATCCATCTCTTGTATCCCTACTATTCTTTTTTATACCAGGAGTTGAACCCAGGGGCATTCTAGTTCCAAGCCACATCTTCAGACCTTTTTGTTTTTTATTTTGAAACCTCTCACTAGGTTGCCGAGAGTCTTACTGAGTTGCTAAGGTTATCCTTGAACCTGCAATCCTCCTGTCTCAGCCTCCCAACTACTGGATTGCAGGTGTGCCCCACCATACCCAATTTGAATTCCCTATTCACACATGAAATATAAAAAGTCAAATTCAGAAAGAGATAAAAAGACAGAGAGATAAGGCTTAGGTAGCTCAGTACTACTGGAAAAAGCTACTGCTGTTATTACTATGGTCCCAACTTAAGTTCAGCCTTCAAGGCTCCCTGTCAATTCTACAACTAAATTTCTCTAGTCACTTCATGCTTTTACTCTCCAAAATGGTTCCTGCACACCAGTTCCACTATTTCTAAAAATGTCCACTGTTTCGTTTCCTTGTTCTTAGTTGATGGTGTCACCTTGTGGTCAACAGACTGAGTCCCCAAAGGGTTCTACACCCTAATTTCTGAATCTATGAATACATGATAAAAGGGACTTGAAAGATGCAATTCAAGCTGAGTGTGGTTATGCATCATTAAAATCTCAGTACTTGAGAGGCTGAGACAGGAGGGTTGAAAGTTCAAGGCCAGCTTCAGCAATCTAGCAAAGTTCTAGCAAATTTTGTAAAACACTGTTTCAAAATAAAAAATAAAAAAGAGTAGGGGTATAGTTCAGAGATAGAATGTCTCCAGTATTCAATTTCCTCTCAAAAAGAAAAAAAAAAAAAGATAAAGACTATGGGCCTTCCAGGCCTGGTGGTGTACACCTGTGATCCCAATACTTGGGAGGCTGAGAGAAGGGGGGTTGTGGGTTTGAGGCCAGCCTCAGCAACTTACTGAGACCCTGTTTTGCAACAAATAAAATAGGACTGGGGATATAGCACAGAAGTAGAATGCCCGTGGTTCAATTCTAACAACACACACACACACACACACACACACACACACACACACACACTATGAGCCTTAAATAATGAGATTAAACTGGATTAGCTAGGCAAGCCAAATTTAATCACATGAGCTCTTAAAAGCAAAGAACATTCTCCAGTGGAGGCAGAGATGTGTCTAGACTCAGAAAGGTTCCAAGTGTGAGAAGAATTCAATACACTGTTCCTGGATCTGGACAAGGTGTTTCCGGGGACTAAGTGACCCCCAGCAGACAGCCAGCAAGGCATTAGGCCCGGGAAGTGAAGGGATCTGGATCCTGCTAATAACTTCAGTAAGTTTGGGAGCTTGCCAGAGCCTGCTGATGACCAACACCTTGATTTCAGCCTCCTGAACGTGGAGTTGAGAAGTCAGCGGAGTAGCCAATAGGACTGCTGACCTGCAGGACACTGAAGCAGTACATTTGTGTTGATTCAGGCTGGTACACTTATGATGATTTATTACAGCAGCAATAGAAACCTGATATACACCTCCTAACTAAAAGAACAATGAGGCTGGACAGTAAGTAGCACATGCCTGTAATCCTAGGTACTTGTGAGTCCAAGGCCAGACTCAATAATTTATCAAGACCCCCCCATCTCAAAATAAAAAATAAAAAAACTGGGGATGCAGTTCAGTGATAGAATGCCCTGGTTTAATCCCCAGTACCACAGAAGGAAGAAAAAAAAAGATAAAATGTCTAAAGAAATTTTTATTTTTTATTTTTTATGGTACTAGAGATTGAACCTGAGGGCATTCTACCTCTGGGCTACACCCGCAGCCCTACTTATTTATTTACTTATTTGCTTGTTCTATTTTTTTTTTAAAGAAGTTTATTAGAAAGATAGAAATACAGAAAATAGAAATACATCTCCATACCAGACTGGCATGGAGGGGTGACTCAAAACGAATACACCATTGCTTGTTCAATTTTGAAACGGAGTCTATTTTACTGATGCTGGCCTCGAACCTGCAATCTTTCTCTCAACCTCCCAAGTACCAGAATTACAGATGTGTGCTGTTGCACTGGGCTTAAAGAAACTTTTTGACTTTCTAACATCACTCTATAAACATCACTGTGCCCATTTTTTCCCCTTTGTACTGGAGGAGTTGGTCCTTCTGAACTCCTAGACTATTGCTTCCATCTGTGTTCTGGATACTATTTCTTCCACACTTCTCAGGAAAGTTGATTATCTATTACCTTCGCCATCATCTCATTTCCTCATCTCCTCCTCAGCATCCAATCCAAAAAAAGGCACTGGGTGGCCCTCTAATGCCTGCCATCTCCTTTCATGGTTGGTAATTCACACAGCTGTATTCATTTTATCACACCCTCTCCTCTAACCAGGATACAGCCAAACAAGGAGGCTCATAGTATGAAGCCCCAGTCTAAAAAAAATGTAAAAAATTAAAGCCTCATTCTAAATTTTATTGAAATATTTGTTTCACATTTACTCCATAAGAGGAGAGTTTTCCATTGTTGTTATTAGAAAAAAAAAGTACACTAAACCAGACATGGTGGTATACACCTATAATCCCAACTACATGGGAAGCTGAGGCATGAGGATTACATGTTCGAGGTTAGTTCCACAAAAAGATACACCTCCCAGTTCTGTTTTATTTATTATTTTGAAACAGGGTCTCATACATTGCCAAGGGCTTCTCTAAGTTACCCAGGCTGGCTTTGAACTTACAATACTCTTGTCTTAGCCTCCCAAGTACTGAGATTACAGGTGTGCCCCATCACATCCAGTTCTTTATATGTGTGTGTGTGTGTGTGTGTGTATGTGTGTATATATATATATATATATATATATATATATATATATTTTTTTTTGTGTGTGTGTGTGTGTGTGTGTGTGTGTGTGCTTATATCTATCATTTATTATTATTTTTTTGGTGGTACTGGGGTTGGAACCCAGAGGCTCTCTACCTCCAGGCTATATAGTCCCAGACCTATTTTATATTTTATTTGGAAACAGGGTCTCACTAAGTTGCCGAGAGCCTCACTAAGTAGCTGAGGCTGGCTTCGAACCTGTGCGATCCTCCTGTCTCAGCCTCCCAAGCGCAGGGATTACAAGCGTGTGCCACCACGCCCGGCAATATATCTACCATTTAATAATGGCAGTTTTCCAAGTCATAACCTATGGAGCTATGATCCTCCTCCTTTTCCTCCTCCTGCTCTTTCTCTTTCTTCCTTTCTTCCTTCTTCTTTTGGTACTGGGGATTGAGTCTAGGAGTGGTCTATCAGCCCTTTTTAATTTTTATTCTGAACCAGAGTCAAGTTAAGTTTCCCAAGGCCTCCCTAAATTGCTGAGGCTGGCTGGCTTTACATCTGCTCTCCTGCTGTCTCAACCTCCCAAGTATTGGAATTATAGGTGTGCACCACCCTGCTGGATTATTCTTTTAGAAACTGGCTGCAGAACACCCCTACATGGAGTGTCTTTACTCCTGGTCCTCTCTTGAAGGCGCTCCCTTGCCCGCTTATTTACTTGTTTACTCAATGATTACATGCTAGGCACTGTGCAGGACCCCAGGAAAATGATCAGTAATCCTGCAGCGAACATCCTCATGCAAGTCTAAAAAATAAACAAACAAACAAAAACTTTTCCTACTGCTGAGGCATGTTTAGAAGGTAAATTTGGTACTTCTCAGATAAACAACCACAGGCACCAAGTAGAAATGCAATAAAACTAGCTGCTTAAATAAATTACTTTTGGTATGTTCAGAGGAGTTATTACAAGAGGAGATAAGTACTATAAATATATATGTTTGTCTAACTCAATCAGTTTGTTTTATCAAATAAAAAAATCTGTAAAATTTGGTTTATAGTATACACTGGCTTAGAAAAAACAATGGCCAGAACAAACACTCTTACCTATCAGTCCTTTCCCTCCTTGGTGCATTCAGCGCTATTATTATTGTTGTGGTAGTAATGGTGGTGGTGGTGGTACTGGGGATTGAACTAGGGGCTTCTACCTCTGAGCTACACTCCTAGCCCTATTTTACATTCTTTATTTTGAAATGGGGTCTCACTAAGTTGCAAAGGGCCTCACTAAATAGCTGAGGCTGGCTGCAAACCTGCAATCCTCTTGTCTCAGCCTCTCAAGTACTGGGATTACAAGTGTGTGCTACCACACCCATCTAGCACTATTTTTGAAAGGTGACAAGTCACAGATTTATTAACCTTTGATACACTGTAAAAACAAGAGGTAGAGAAAAAATAGAAACCACTTCTTTCTTTAAGATGGGTTTCACTATTTTTCAAAACAGAAATTATGATGAATAATTTGCCTTTTCAAATGTTGACAATGAATAGTATGAAAAATCTTTGTCTAACTTACTCACAATTGCACTATTATATTTAGTTGATATATATTTAAGTAGTATAATCAAATGACTTAATTATTTATTTCACAATGTTTAAACTAAGGCACAATAGTAACCACAAATTCAACACTCTCCATCAAATAGCCTTCCATGCAGACAAAGGCCCAGGAAGGAGCTGCAGGATTTATTTCACACAACAGGACAGACAGGACTGTAGGTAGGCTTTTAAGTAGTTTGACTTCATCCATGTACATAGGCCCAAAAGTCCACATTATTTTTCTCAGATGTGTAGAAAATTTTATTTATCTATATCTCCATAATGTTCAAATACTGAGGTCATAAAGTAGGGAGTAGGTGGGCTACTTACCCAAACTTGCCTATTATGGCTACACATTTGAATCTACATCCTCCATGTTACCATGGATCAAGAGATCCAAGCTTTTGAATTGGTTGTGATTGCAGGCAAAAGCTATTGGGTCGAATTTCCACTTACTTTGACTGCATCCTAGCAAACCAATCCATTTGCTATTGCCTTCTGGGCAAAATGCCTGGGCTTTGTAAAACTGAAAACAAACTCCTTGTGGCAAAGGAAGAATAACCCCAAGAAAAACAAATTTCAATTGTTGGTGTCCTCTTTGAGGTTCTTACCTTTCTGTAGCTTTAAATTTGTATATTTTCCACAACAATGCTGTTGAGTCTTTGGTTAATTTCAGGAACAATTTCATTAGAGAGAAACTTCTGTATTGTGACACCTTACGTCTATCAGTTTGGGAACTTCCCTTGCGCGTTCTTTTCTGCTATCATCATGTCTAATAACCATAGACAAAGGGAGTTCGCAAAGATGATAGACACGCCAGACACTCTGCGATGCCGCTCATTTTTGTTGATTGTACGCAAGCCGGCAGGAACCAGTGCAAACCCTCAACGTGAGGACCTATGTGAAAGTAGAAATTAGCCTGAGACATTTCTGTGAATAAATTCAATAAAGAATTTTGCCAATTCCCTCCGAATACTTAAAACTCTTTGAGGTTGCCATTTTTATTTAAAAAAACTGCCCACCGGGTGCAAAAACACTAACTCCAAGGAAAAGCGGAGCCTTGGCTATTTTTAAGAAGGGCAACACCCGTCCTAAAAGCAAAAATGTCAGCCATGTGCTGTGGCACAAGCTTGAAATCCCAGCACCAAGATGACTGAGAGGGGAGGATCGCAGGTCAGAAGCTAGTGCTCAGTAAGTTAGCGAGACCCTGTTTCAAAATTTTAAAAGATGGAGGCCCGAAAAGCCGGAGTGGTGGCGCACGCTTGTAATCCCAGCATTCGGGAGGCTGAGACCTGAGGATCGCAGTTCGCGGACAGCCTCAGCGACTTAGTGAGGCCCTCTGCAACTCTGTGAGGCCCGGTTTCAAAATAAAGAATTAAAAAAAAAAAAATAGGGCAAGGGGATGTAGCTCGGAGATCCAATGCCCCGCGGTTCCATCCCAGACCCGCAAAAATAAATAAATGAATAAATAATGAAAGAATATATATAAAAATAGGGCAAGGGGGTGTAGCTCGGAGGTCGAATGCTCTGGGGTTCCATCCCCAGATCCGCAAAACCAAACACAATTTTGCAAACATTAAAGGGCTGGGTCTGGCCGAGAGCGCGGAGACGAGGAGAGCCCCGGGTTCGAGCCCTCCGCGAGCGCGAGGCCCTCGGAGAACCCCACCCGAGCGCGGAGGCGCGCGGAGGCCGCGTCCCCCGGCGTGCGCTGGGGTCGCGGTTTCTCCTTCCCGAGGAGCCAATCGCGCGGCGGGAGCGGCGGGCGGCCCGGCGCCGGCGGCTGCGGCGCGGACGGCGGCGCCTCGGGCCCCGCGACCCCCGGCGGAGGCCGGCCCGGGAGGCCCGGAGGCGGCGCGGCGGCGGCGTCCACACCCGACCCGCGGCGCGCCGGGGACGCCCACGCCGGCCCGCCCCCTCGCCGCCGCCTCCGCCCAGCCGAGCCCCGCGAAGCGCCCGCCGCCCTGCGCGCCGCGGTGCTCAGGTGCCGAGGAGCGGGCTGCGGACTGCGGGCGGCCGGAGCGGACGGTGAGACCCGGGTGTGCGCGGGCGCCGGCCGCGGCTGTTTACTCGGGGAGCCGTGCGCGCCCGCGGCTCCGGCGATCGCCGCGAGTTCGCGCGGAACGGCGCCCCGGGGAAGCTGGTGGGCTGAGATTTCGCTCGGGGGCTCTCCTGGCAAAGTTGTGGAGAGCGGGGAGCGCTGCGTCCCGGAAGTTAGACATGTCAGCGTGGATACCTGCGGGCCGGGCCCCCTCCGAGCCGCTCGAGGGCCGGCGGGTCGGTCGGTGGCCTAAGGGAGAAGCCTCCCGAGGCGGGGTGCGTGGAAGCCCCACAGCACCCCACCGCCACCCTTGAGAAAGCGCTGCGGAATTTCCTGGTTATCCTCCCTTTCCCTGGTCTGCTCATATTCTTGCTTCAAAATAGTTTTCTGGTGGAAGTACCTTTTTTTTTTTTTTTTAAGGAGTTAATATTTAATTTGGTTTCTTTAGTTTCATTTTTAAGTGAAGCTGGTTATACACCTGGAGTGAAAGCAGTGGCCCCCTGGAGGTTGCTGCCCCCTATTCATAGATTTGCTTTTCTCAGGACCTCCCTGAACCCCTGAGTAAGTATTTGGAAAAATCGGAAGCATTTGTGCAGGTGTTATTGGAAGCGTTTGTTCTTACAACAACAACGTTTAGGGCGCAGAGTAGAGAGGTTATGACATGGGAATCCAGGAGACTGGAGACTCTATTTAGGTGGCAATGTATTAGAGGTGTGTATGTGTGTGTGTGTGTGTGTGTGTGTGTGTGTGTGTGTGTGTGTGTAAGTTACTCACTCTTGGGTGTTTGTGGGACTTTATTTATTTACTGTGGTACTGAGGATTGAACCCTGGGGCATTCTACCTCTGAGCTACACCCCCAGACCTATTTAATTTTAACTGAAACATAATCTCACTAGGTTGATGAGAGTCACCACTTGCTGAGGCTATCCTGCTGATCCCTGCCTCAGCCTCCAAGTACTGAGATTATTAGCCTGTGCCACCACTCCTAGTTGTTTGTAGGACTTTAAACAAAACATAAGGAAAAATTAAAAACAATCCATTAAAATAATGAAATACAGGGATGCTTTTTTGAGGTGAGATACTTTTTTCTTTCCTCCCTTTCTCTCTTCTGTATGTGTTCTCTCTTCTGTGTGTGTTGGGGGATACTGGGGAGTGAACCCAGGAGTGTATTCTACCTCAGAGCTGCACTCCTACGGTCTCACTAAGTTGCTGAGAGCCTGGCTAAGTTGTTGAGGTTTGCCTCAAACCTCCAATTTTCCTGTCTCAGCCTCCCAAGTACTGGAACTACAGGTGTGAGCCGCCACACCCAGCTATATTTCTCTTTAAAGGAACAACTTCTAAAAATTTTGGAGTTTCAGATTAAAGTGTAGCTTACCTACCTTTGTGTTACTCTCTTATAGTATAATTGAAAACTGAACTACTAGTCTCAATTACTTATTCATTTATTTACTGAACATTTAGTTTAAAAAAATTACTATATACCCGCCATTTTTATAGATGTTAGCAACCTCAAGAGGGGGTTGACCCTGGTACTGCTCTAGAGACTTATACTCCAGTAGAAACTCCAGGCTTTTTTTTTTTTGTGTGTGTGTGTGTGGTACTAGAGGTGGAACCCAGGGGCTTTTCTACCTCCGGGATATACTCCCAGACCTGTTTTATATTTTCTTTGGAAACAGGGTCTCACTAAGTTGCTGAGAGCCTCACTACGTAGCTGAGGCTGGCTTCGAATCTGTGCGATCCTTCTGTCTCAGTCTCCCAAGTGCCACCACGCCCAGTAACTCCAGGCTTTGATTATGGAAAGAGAAAGTTCAAAAGGAAGAAGTGATTAAGCTGCCCTAGGCTGCCTTTCACTGATAATGGGCTATCTCACTGCCTTCTGATGGTTCTCAAATTGAGGCTCATCAATTCTTAAGAGGCTGAACAATTAAATTGTCTCTTGCTTTACCAAATGCAAGTTTTACATACAAATTTAGCTCTTGAGTTTAAATAATTTTAAATGTTTCAGAGCAAGTTTGTTTAAATAAGATCTAGCCGGGTGTGATGGCATACTCTTGTAATTCCAGCATTCGTTTCACTAAAATAAATAGCACTTCATTATTCTTTATTTTTATTTATGGATCTTGATCTAACTTTACTATTACTTTTTTAGAGTCAATGATTATATGAAATTACTAAGTTAAAGAGAATAACATGTTTTTTTCCAAATTGCCATTCCAAAACATTGACCCACTGACATTTCCATCAGGCAATGAAGGCTGAGACCTGAGGATCACAATTCGCTCCTCAGCTACTTAGGCCCTCTGCAACTTAGTGAGACTCTGCCTCAAAATAAAGAATAAATAATAGGGCAGGGGGATGTAGCTCGGAGGTGGAACGCCCCTGGGTTCCATCCCCAGACCCACAAAAAAATAAATAAAATCTAAAGGATCGATTTAACTCAATCAAGATTTATTTGATATAAACAAAGCACCATAGCAGATCTTTAAGAGGATCACCGCTGTCTGAACATCCCCACTTAACAATTTTCCTCATGTTATAAGTAATGTGTTGCTTATAGAAAATTTAAAAGTTTAGGTAAAATAAATCCATAGAATTCTACCATCCAGAAAACCACATAACATTGTATCTTCCCATTGTTTTTTTCACTCCCTTGCACAAATAACACAAAAAACTAACCTGTGCCAAGTTTACTATGGGCCACAACTGTTACATCTCCTGAGAGTCCTACCTCACTTCCTGAGGCAGGTGAGGCAGGTGCTCTTGTCCTTTACTGAGGGAAGCAGATTTGTGGAAATTAATGTTCCGGAAGTTGCACAATTCTACAAAACTGGGTTTGTTCTCTACTACTTTCTATCCCTCCCCCAGATATGAACATCTCTGTCACTAAAATACTCTAATGCTGCATCATTTTTAGTTTTCTATTATTTGACTGCATCTCAGTCAAACCTCTATTGTTAGTTTTTTTTTGTTTTCACTATGTTAAGCTTCATTAAACATCTTTCTACCTTTATATCTCAATTCTAAAATACTTTCTAGCTATAGTTATGATTACTTTAGTTATTTCACATTTTGAATAGTAAAATAAGGTTTTTTGTTTTTCTTAATTTTTTTCTCTTCATTTTTTATGCAGTATAAGGAATTGAACTCAAGAGTCTTCTGCCTGGCCCTTTATTTAATTTTACTTTGAGACAGGGTCTTGCTAAATTGCTCAACCTGGCCTCACATTTACAATCCTCCTGCCTCAGACTCCTAGGTAGCTGAGATTACAAGTGTGTACTACCACACTAGGCAATTTAGCTGCCTTTAAAAAATACTCAAAATTACAGAATGTTCTCCTTTTTATTTTATTTAGTTTTATTATTTTAAAAAATGTGTGCCTGAGGATGAAACTCAGGGCTGTGCACATGCTGAGCACACACTTTATCACTCAGGTAGTCCCCAGTCCCTCTCCTTTTTAATTTAAAATGTAAGGATTTTAACTTTAGTGTTCCTTTAGAATGTCTCCTAAGATTTCTGCAAGAGGATCAGCCTTTTCTGCAGAGCAGCACAGTGGGGTAGTGGTTTGTTATGCAAGGGATTATCTGATGAAAAGGGAACATAGGAGCTTTCTTAAAGTACTGTTTGTGTTTCCGTTATTAGCCATGGAGCTAAATTTATTTTGTAAGGAAATACAAAAGAGTGGAGCAGTACTAATTTTGCCAGACAGCTCTCAGAGAGGAATTGTATCTTCACAGTTTGCTTCCTCAGTACCAGTAAGATAATGTTAAATATTTTCAGATATTTCATTTAGCACATTTATCACTAGATTAAGAATAAATCACATCAATTTTAAATAGGTCACTTCTTTAGAATTCTTGTGCATTTGTTATTTGATCTCTTGAAAAGCATACAATAAACAAAGATAATCAAAATGAAGATAAATTTTAAAAAAAGTAAAGATAAATTTCACTTTAAGTATAAAGGACTTTATTTAAAAATTCTCAAGTTTTATAGTAATGTCACATTTTTTGCACTCTGAGTTAAAATTTTAATTTTGCCTTGGTTTAAAAGTCTCCCTTCCTTCCTTCCTTTCTTGGATTGTACCCAGGAACATTCTACCTCCAGGCAATACCTCCAGCCCTTTTTATTTTTTTTATTTTGAAACAGCATCTTGCTAAGTTGCTTATGTTGGTCTTGAACTTGCTATCCTCCTGTCTCAACCTTCTAAGTACTGATATTACAGGCATGCACCACCATGCCTGGCTATAATCCCATTTTTATGCTATTAGTTTATCTTATGATTTTGATAAAGCATGTTGGAATATGAACAGTGTTAAATTTAGCTTCTTTGTGCAGATACCCAGATCAGTTCAATGAATGAATGAATGAATGAATGTTTTGTTGTAGTACTGGGGATTGAACCCAGGGGCATTCTACCTCTAAGTTACACCCTCAGCCCCTTTTGCTTTTTACTTTGAAACAGGGTTTCACTAAGTTTCTGAGGCCAGCAAAGAATCTGTGATTCTTTTCTCTTAGCCTCATCATGTACTGTGTCATCATGCCCAGCTTAATTTATTAATTTCTAACAACTTGTTTAAAACAAAATTTGAAAAAGGCTAATAGAATTAAAGTATAAATGGAATAATGTTAGTTTGCCCTGTTGCTAACCTTTATATCATTTGATTTGCTCATAACAACGTGAAATTCAACCTTATAGTTTACTGTTTCTTACAGATTTTAGTTAAATTGATAGTATTACTTAAAACTTTCCAACCAAGATTATGCACATTTCTTTTTTTTCCAAAGAAGCATTAATTAGAATGAATGTTTGTCTGCTGGGCGTGGCGGTACATGCTTGTAATCCCCGTGCTTGGAATGTAGAGACAGGAGGATCATGGCAGGTTTGAAGCCAGCCTCTCTGGCTTAAGAGACCCTGTTTTCAAATATAAAAAATAGGTCTGGGTGTGTAGCCGGGAGGTAGAAGAGTTTCATCCCCAGTACCACCAAAAAAAAAAAAAAAAAAAATAGAATGAATGTTTGTCCTCTGTGTACAATCTTTTCTTGTACTATACCCCTGTGTATGTGCTTTTTTTTTGGGGGGGGGTGTGGAACTCAGGGACATTCTGCCTTCGAGCTACACCCCCAACCCTATTTCTTATTCTTTATTTTGAGACAGGGTCTCACTGAGTTGCAGAGGGCCTCACTAAGTAGCTGAGGCTGGCCACGAACCGTGGATCCTCCTGTCTCAGCCTCCCAAATGCTGGGATTACAAGCGTGTGCCACCACACTTGGCTTGTATTTTTTTTTAAGTAAAAAGCTGTATCCTCAAATTGTTAAAGAAAGGAAAATGAAAGGCAACAAATTTAAGACCAGAGAGGCAGTCAGCTGCTGAAAAGTCCAGGCTCCTGGGAGACTCATGAGGGCCATTCAGGTAAAAGCCACTTGTCAGCTGGTGGTGCTGTGCTGATGTTTCTTTACAGTGGTACGTTTCAGCTCTGGCAGAGCTCCTGGATGTCAGGGCCAGCCTCAGGCAAAGCTAAGAAGGAGCTAAAATACCTGCTGTAGGCGTGCTCAATTCCAAGTTTACTTGGCCTTTCTTCCTTCACCAAGAAGTTGCTCAATGAGTATCTGTCTAATTGCTCTCCAGTCTAAACCCTGGGACTAGAGGCATCATGTTTGTGGGAAATTGGGGAATGAGTGTCTGGCACTGGAATTTAATTATTTATTTTCATTAAGTTGATTAGAAATATAAAATATATGCTAGGAATTAAACTTGAGAAAAACACTTTCCCACCATTGGAAGGGATTGGTGGGCTAGCTAGAGGTGGGAGAAGAACATAGTACAGCTGTAGACAGAAGATGGGAATGTTCCAGAGGCACCTCACATAGGTCTGCTGGAATCCGCCATGGAACTGCCGTCCTGCTGTGTGATCCTGGAGGGCCAGGCCTGGTGAGGGGAGGATGTGTCCAGAGCCCCTCTGGCTGCTCTGCCAGAGACACATCCTAGAATGTCACTCCTTCCCAGACACACACACTCCTAGGCTGGGTAAGGATTCTTTTCCTTGCTGTGGATCACTTTAATTAGGCAGGCCTAACACCTTGAAATAATGTGAAAGGAAGAGTTTATTTAGGGAAGAGGGTCAAAGACAGAATAAGTGGTTTTAGAGATCAGGGTGCTGCAGCATGGTCCATTTACATAACAGCGGGTCTATGAAGAGAAGTGGGGCCCTTTCAGGTTAGTTGATAATGTTGATGCTAAGAGATCAAACAGTTGTGTTGAGCTGGGCATGGTGGGTGGTGCATGCTTATAAAAACAGTACTTGGGAGGCTGAGCCAGGAGGATTGCAGGTTTGAGACTAGTCTTGACAACAAGACCATTGCTAACTTTGCAGGTATGTCAGGCTTGGGGGACATGCTTTTTTATTTTTTTTTATTTTTGTAGTACTGGTGGTGGAACCTAGGGGCTTTTCTAATTCCAGGCTATACTCCCAGACCTATTTTATACTTTATTTGGAAACAGGGTCTCACTAAGTTGCTGAGAGCCTCACGAAGTAGCTTAGGCTGGCTTTGAATCTGTGCAATCCTCCTGTCTCAGCCTTCCAAGTGCTAGGATTACAAGTGTTTACCACCATGCCTGGCCAGGGGAGGCATGCATTTTGATATAGGGTTGCATACATACAGTCTCCTGGTTCTCTGGTATATGCTACCTCAAGGTCATAAATTAATGCCCAAGGTTGAACCCTGACAGGTTTAGTCAGACAGATTTGGACTTGGGTCCCATCAAGGGTCACTGATGATCTTGAGCAACTCCCATAGATGACCCTCAGCTTTCTGGATGTAAGATGGTAATAAAATAATATTTTCCTCCTAGGGTGACCATATGAATTATATGACTTTTTTTTTTTTTTTTTTTTTTTTTGGTGGTACTGGGGGTGGAACCCAGAGGCTTTTCTACCTCCGGGCTATACTCCCAAACCAATTTATACTTTATTTGGAAACAGGGTGTCACTAAGTTGCTGACAGCCTCACTCAGTAGCTGAGGCTGGCTTTGAACTTGTGCGATCCTCCTGTCTCAGCCTCCAAAGCGCTGGGATTACAAGCGTGCGCCGCCATGCCTGGCTGAATTATATGACTTTATGTGGGTAAAACGTGCCAGATTTGGTGGCTCACACCTAAAATTCTGGTACTTGGGAGGCTGATCTGAAGCATCACAGGTTCAAGACCAGCCTCAGTAACTTTGCAAAATTCTGTTTCAAAATAAAATAATAAAATAGGGCTGGAAAGCCAGGAGTGGTGGCTCATGCTTATAATCTCAGCATTTGGGAGGCTGAGACCAGAGACTCGTGATTCGAGGATAGCCTCAGCTACTTAGTGAGGCTCTCAGCAACTTAGTGAGACCCTGTTTCAAATGAAAAAGAATAAAAAATAGGGCTGGGGGTGTAGCTCGGAGGTAGAATGCCCCTGGGTTCCATCCGTAGTACCACGAGAGAGAGAGAGAGAGAGAGAGAGAGAGAGAGAGAGAGAGAGAGAGATATGCTTGGCTCATGGTAAGTATTCATTGGCTCATTGTAAATGTTCAGTGGCTCAGATATGGTTTTTTTTATGTAAGCTGTACTTTTAACACAAAGACTTCAATTCTGTTGCCTCAAAAATCAGATATTTCAGGCCAGGTGTGGTGGCACATGCTTGTAATCCCAGCATTTGGGAGGTTGAGACAGGAGGATCACGGTTTGCAGACCACCTCAGCTACTTAGGGCCTCTGCAACCTAGTGAGACCCTGTTTCAAAACAAAGAATAAAAAATAGGGTAGGGGATATAGCTAGGAGGTAGAATGTCCCTGGGTTCCATCTCTAGACCTAAAAAAAAAAATCAGATATTTCTCATTAAGGTTGTTTCCTTTTGCAATAGTTGTTGATATTTACCTATTATTTATTTATTCTATTGGGAATTGAACCCAGGGGCATTGCACTCCTAGCCTTTTTTTTTTTTTTTTTTTTTTTTTTTTTTTTGTGGTATTGGGAATTGAACCCAGAGGAATTCTACTGCCAAGCTATACCCCTAGCCCTAGTTTATATTTTATTTTAAAACAGTCTCACTAGGTTTCTTTTTTGAAACAGAGTTTCACTAAGTTGCGGAGGGCCTCAGTAAGTAGCTGAGGCTGTTCACGAACCAAACCTCGATCCTCCAGTCTCAGCCTCCCGAATGCTGGGATTACAACTGTGCTCACCATGCCTGGCTGAGTCTCACTAGGTTTCTGAGAGACTTTTTACATTGCTGAGGCTGGCCTTGAACCTGTGATTCTCCTGGCTCAGCCTCCCAAGAGGGCTAACAGACGTGTTCCACCATGCCCAGCTTTTATTTTTTATTTTGAAACAGGGTATCAACAAATTGCTGAGGTTCTCTGTAAGTTGTCAGGTCTGGCCTTAAACCAGGTGTATGCCACCATACCCGGTGTGTCTTTCATAATGGAACACCCATGTGTAATATAATATCCAGCACACCTGCCTATGCTGGCAGGGTCTGGGTCTTTTCTACCTGTGCCCTTTTCTTTGGGGTTAAAATTAAATTATTAAAGTTGGGTGCACACTGCCACTGATTTCAAGAACTTTCATAAGAAGTTTGTAACATCAGCCATGAATACTGAAGACACTGGGAGTGCAGTCACAGTATGCCTGTCCTTTCCACAGATGCTGGGAGTGTTAGTTAGCACAAGTGGTACTGTCCCTCACAGAACGCAGCCTTCTGGGGAGTATTGTACCATGGACACTACTGTCCCAGAAAATGCTGGGGCCATTAAGAATCACAAACCCTACTGTCCTCACCGAGGCTGTGCATCTTTCTTTAGAAGGCCCTAAGTTGATGACTTAACACAGCTGCTACTGTCTTCTGAGGTTCGCATTTGCTCAGTGAGTTTTAAAACCATGTAGTTATTACTACCCCAGTGGTTGCCACCAAATGTAAATGGCAACAGAGGCCATTATTTTTGTTAGTGTTATAGACCTCTTCTGGAAGAAGGTCGTCAAATATGTTTACATCTCTATAAAATATATCCTTGATGATGGATTAATTAGGGCTGGGATGTGTACTCTCTTGGAATAGAGTTTGATTGGAAAGTTATAAGAAACAAGCAGGAACATTTAAAGTTTTCTAACAAGCCAGGCATGATGACTTACATACACCTGTAATCCTAGTGTTTTTTTTTGTTTAGTTTAGTTTAGTGTTCTTTTGTTTTTTGGTGGTACTGGGGTTCTTGGAAGCCCTTCTATGTCCGGGCTACACTCCCAGACCTATTTTATATTTTTTTATTTGGAAACAGGGTCTCTTAAGCCAGCAAGGCTGGCTCTGAACCAGTGCGATCCTCCTGTCTCCGCGATCCTCCTGTCTCTGCCTCCCAAGCTCAGGGATTACAAGTGTGTGCCACCATGCCCGGCGAATCCTAGTGTTTGAGAGGCTAAGACAAGAAAGAATCACAGGTTTGAGACCAGCCTCAGCAAGTTAGGGAGATTCTATTTTAAATAAAAAATAAAAAGGGTTAGGGACATAGCATAGAGGTAGAGTGTCCTTGGGTTCAATTGTTCAATCCCTAGTACCACATATACATACAAATTTACTTAACAAATACTTAATGTTCCCTAGGTGAGAGAGTTCTGAGAACTTAGAACTATTACTCATTTACTCTTAAAACACTAAGGCCTATTTTTTTTTTTTTTTTTTTTTGCAGTGCTGAGGATTGAACCCAAGGTTGCTCTACCACTGAGCTACATCCCCGCCCTTTTTAAAAAATCTCTTATTAGAGGTAGAGTCTCCCTAAGTTGCCCAGGCTAGCCTCAAACTTGTGATCTTCCTGCCTCAGCCTCCTGGGTTGCTGGGATTACAGGCATGTGACCACCCCTGCTAAGGCCGATATTCTTACTCCCATTTCAAGGAGCCCTATTTGAGACACAGAGGAAACTAAGTCACTTGGCAAAGGTCACACAGAATTAGATTTTGCATACAGGGAAGCAGTCAGGCTGTGGCGCCTGACCTCTGCCCTGCTGATGGAGACTCTAGCAAGTACCTTGCAGTTTGGTTCTCATTTTATCAAAGGAATAATTGCACCTGTCTAAATATGTTATCAAGTTCTTATGGTTTACCACGTGGGGGATTATAGCTAGATCACATATTGAGTGTTATCGAGAGACCTTGATGTTTAATTTTCGGTAAGATATTTTCAAGCGTGTCTCTTGAAGCGTCTATGTGCTTCCCAGCCCTGATGCTGATCCCAGGAGCAAAAGGCTACCTCTCCTACTCCCCAGGTGGGCACACACAGCTCAACAAGAAAGGCAGCAATCTCAGGCCTGCTATTTGACAGGATTTTGACGTTGTTTATAGTGTTAGGATTTTCACCTATTATAAATTAAAATAGCTAGAAAATCTTATTAGAAGAGTAGCTTGTAACAAGGTTTCTTCTGCTGTTTTAATTACTGGTGCAAATCATGGTAGCAGAATAATAGCCCCCCAAATAATAGTTCACATCCTGATCCCAGAACTTGTGAGTCAGTCATGTTAGATTACAATGAGGATTTGAGGTGGCTGAGCAGCTGACCTTGACATTAAATTTTTCCTGGTCTACCTGAACAGTCCCAATGTAATCACATGGATCCGTGTAAGTAGAATCAAGAGCAAACAGAACAAGAGATTGGCATCCATAGAAAAACTTCAGCAAGCCAGGCATGGTGGCCCACTCTTATAATCCCAGTGTTTGGGAGGCTGAGACAGGAGAATGGCAGGTGTCAGGCCTTTCTCAGCAACTTAGCAAGTCCCTCAGTAGCCTAGAGAGACCCTCTTTCAAAATAAAAAATAAAAAAGCCTGGGAGTATAACTCAGAGGTAGAATGCCCTTGGTAGATGTTCTTTGTTGTATCTTTCATTCAGAGCCTAGTACCAAAAAACCCCCAAAACAGTAATAAGCAATTTTTGTAAAAAACTTGATATGGGGGAAAATCTTGGTTAGCTCTCAGAAATGTACTGAGCCCTGGCTGGAGGTACAGTGCCCTCATAGGACTCTCTGACTCATTTTCATGCATTTTGTCCTCATTAAGCAGCTTTTGGTTAATGGTTGCTCCTCTCTGCTGATATCCCTTGTGTTAGATTTATATCACTATAATTAAATACCCAAGATCATCTACTTATAAAGAGAAAAAGGTTATTTTGGCCCACAGTTTCAGAGGTTTCAGTCCAGGGCCAGTTGGCCCTGTTGCCTTGTAGGAGCGTGGGGTGAAACCAATCTTTCGCCTCATGGCCAGGAAGCAAAGATAGAAGGAGTCCAGGGTCCCACAGTCCCCTTTAAAGGCACACCCCCATTGACCTACTGCTCCCCAGGTGATAGCACCCAGGCTTTTGGGGAACAAACAGCAACAAGCCATAGCATCTTCAGAGCAGAACTAGCATGAACTTGTGCAAGGGGCCAAGAAATCAAATAATTAACCTTCACAAGTACCAAAAATGTATCTTTTCTGTCTCCCAGCTGTCATTGAGAAATTAATAGGTTGATGTTATCTGTTGTAACTTTCCTTAAAATGAACCACAGCTCCAGAGCGCAGCAGTTTCCCCTGGCTGAGCTGATGAAACACTTCCTGAGCTTGCAAAGGCCAGAGACTGTATCAGTGTGCTGACCTGCTCCCAGGAGGTTACCCTCCCTGAGAGCCCAGTGCAGTCCTGGTAATAAAACAGGAGCAGCCCACAGTAGCTACATATGTAAGTTTTCCAATAGCCATATTACAAAAAGTAGGCAGGCATAGTGAACCATGCCTATAATCCTAGTACTTGGGAGACTGAAACAGGAAGATCACAGGGTTGAGATCATTGTGCAGTAAACTACCCAAACAAACAAACAAAAAGAAAACAACAAAAACAAATTAAAAAAAAATCTGGGCATGCTAGGTGTGGTGGCACACGCTTGTAATCCCAGCATTTGAGAGGCTGATACAGGAGGATCATGGTTTGAGGACAGCCTCAGCTACTACTTAGGCCCTTTGCAACTCAGTGAGACCCTGTTTCAAAATAAAGAGTAAAAAATAGGGTTGGGGGTATAGCTCGGAGGTAGAACGCCCCTGGGTTCCATCCCTAGTACCGCAAAATAAATACATACATACATACATAAATACATACATACATAAATAAGCTGAGCATGGGCATGATGGCATAGTTTATAATCCAAATTATTAAGAGGCTAAAACAGAATTGCAGGTTCAAGGATAACCATAGTGACATAGCAAGACTCTCAACAACCTAGAAGACCCTGTTTCAGAAACAAAAACATTGCAAAAAGGATGGAGGTGTAGCTCAGCGGTAGAATGCCCTTGGGTTCAATCCCTAGTACCACCAAAAAATAAAATAAAAAAATAAAAAAGGGCTGGGGATATACTTGAGTGATAGAATACTTCCCTGGTATGTGTGAGCCCCTGAGTTCCATCCCTGGGGCTTAAAGAAGAGACAGGTGGGGGGAGGAGAGGGAGGAAGGGAACTATCTCTGGTGCCTTTTGCTACTGTGGTTGAACTAGCCAAAGGTACACTGAAAGGTTTCTCTGAGGTTATCTATAGCTTGGATATTTGAATTTCAATGTCGGATGTGCCTCAGCCTATAAGCAAAAACCTTAAATTATAAGATTGATATGTCTAGGAAAGATGGCTGTTCCTATGACTGCATCTAGCCAGGGCTCATAGCCATTTAACTCTCTTTGTTTGTTTGTTTTGGTGGTACTGGGGATTGAACCCTGGAGCATTCTACTTCCAATCTACACACCCATTTCTCTTTTACTTTTTATTTTGAAACAGGGTCTTGTTTAGTTAGCACATGCTGTCCTCAAACCTGGGATCCTCCTGTCGCAGTCTCCTAAGTGCTGGCCCTGCAGGTGTGTGCCACCACGCTCGGCCCTTAACTCCTGTCTCATCACCTTACCAAGCTCTGCCGGTCATCCACCCCGTTTAACACCACCTTTGCCCTATCATTGCCCTGTTTATGTGTGTAATGTTGTTTACTAAGTTGTGCTCTTGTTCAGTTGCTTATTATGACAATTTGAGAAGCAAGGCTGCCATAAAATCTGGATCAGGGAAATCATTACTTCATATCAAATATCAGCCTGCCTGGAACAGAAACAATCAGAATGTGAGAACACACAGACACAATAGAGCGATGGAGAGGGGGGAGGGTGTGAGGGAGAAGATGAGGAGCAAGTGCGATTAATTCTGTGGGGCAGAGGGTTGGAGTGGGGAATAACTATGTGCAGAGGGAGGAATTCAGAGCAGAAAATTGCCCCAGCTGCTGGGCAAGTAACAGGTACTCACCAGGTTCTTAGGATGGGCTGTCTGGGATTCCATAAAGCACTGAGTGTATCAGAGACACAGTGACACAAATGGCTGAGATGTCGCCTTCCTCAGCTCCTTTCAGCGTGGATGCAGTCCATGGTCTCCTGGGAACTGGACGTTATTTCTGCCTCTAGGGATTCTGCAGTGAGCAAGTCAAGGTTTCTACTCTAATGGAGGTTGTCTGAGTGTATGTGGTAAAAGAGGAAAAGGCACTAAGAAATGGAAATTGCCAAGAAAGCAAGTAAAACTGTTAAGAAAGTAAGTTTAGACTTGGATTGTTTTTTTTTTTTTTTTTTTTTGGCGGATCTGGGGATGGAACCCCCCAAGGGCATTCGACCTCCGAGCTATACCCCCCCTGCCCTGTTTTTTTATTCTTTATTTTGAAACTGGGTCTCACTGAGTTGCAAAGAGCCTCACTGAGTAGCTGAGGCTGTCCGTGAACTGTGATCCTCCGGTCTCAGCCTCCTGAATGCTGGGATTACAAGCATGCGCCACCATGCCCGGTTCGTTCATTCTTTCTCTTTCTTTCTTTCTTTCTTTCTTTCTTTCTTTCTTTCTTTCTTTCTTTCCTCTTTCTTCATGGTATTAGGGACTGAACCCAGAGGTTCTACTTCAAGCCACACCCCCAGAACTATTTTACTTAAAATTTTTTTTTTTTCTTTGGTGGTACTGGGCTACCTGGAAACCCTTCTACCTCTGGGCTATACTCCCAGACCTATTTTTATATTTTTATTTGGACAGGGTCTCTAAAGCCAGAGAGGCTGGCTTCGAACCTGCACGATCCTCCTCTCTCTGCCTCCCAAGCACGGGGATTACAAGCGTGCGCCACCATGTCCGGCCTTACTCTTTTAAATTTTGAAACAGGATCTAGCCAAGTGCTGAGGTTGGCCTTGGGTCTGCGATCCTCCTGTCTCAACTTCCCAAGTGTGGGCCACTATGCCAGACTGGACCGGTTCTTTAAAGGTAGTGGAGAGTAACCAGGAAAATTAATTCTAGCAGAGTCAGGCAAGGCATGTTGGAATCAGTCAGGATGAGAAGACCAAGCAGAGGCAAGGCGAGTGTGCCAGCTGTGGAATGAAAGGAATGGTGTCTATTCCTGCACAGGATCAGCAGGGCAGGTAAGGTGGATGTGGCCTGGCCAGCAGGTCCTGGGTGGGTAGAGGTATGAATCTTACTGCAAATGCCATGAAAAGGCATTGTGAAGTGTTATAAGGAATTGAAGGGCACAATGCAGTTTACACTGTGATAGATCCCGCTTGCTGCTGGGCAGAATATGGAATAGAAGGGGGGGCAAGAGGTGACTGACTCCAGAGACCCAGTACAAAGCTGTGGGCAGCCTTCTGTGTAAAATACTAATGTGGTGGCCAGGCGTGGTGGTGCATGCTTGTAATCCCCGCGCTTGGGAGGCTGAGACAGGAGGATTGCACAGATTTGAAGCCAGCCTCAGCTACTTAGTAAAGTTCTCAGCAACTTAGTGAGACCCTGTTTCCAAATAAAATATAAAATAGGTCTGGGAGTATAGCCCGGAGGTAGAAAGCCCCTGGGTTCCAACCCTAGTAACACCAAAAAAATAAAAAACAAAAACTTATATATTTTTTGTTGTTGTTCATATATATATATATATATATATATATATATATATATGGATATATGTGTGTGTATATACATACATGTATATATACATACATGTATATATATATATACACACATATATATGTATATATATATACATACACTGATGTGGCTTGGAGTAGGGTGGTAATGTCAGAGATTGAAAGTGGTGGATGGACTGAGAGTTTGGGAGATTTGTGGGTAGGATGTATGACATGAGAGAGGAAGAGAAGTCAGGTACATCTCCTAGTTTTGGGTGAGAGAGAAAGTTGTAAGGAATGAAGCTTAGCCTTGACCATTGGTTAAAGTTAACCATTAGTCATCCCAATGGAGATATATGTCACATAGCCAATTGTGATTGAGACTTGCAATCAGAAATGAAATGGCCAACAGAAGTGAAACTTAAAGCTACAGGAAATCAAGAGCCACTAGGGAGGGTTTGTAGGCAGGCTTGTAGAATAGCAAAGTGAGTATGTCAAGGAGACTTGGTGAAGTCATCAATGGAGCCGTGGTCCAGAGGCCAAAAGAAGTAACTGTTGAAGAGGGTAGAGTAAAGGGCGCTGCTGTAAGTTCTCCAGTTGAGGAAGACTTTTCCTGTCTTATCCTCCCTGGCACTGGGATTATGGCATGCACCACCACACCCAGCTCTGAGTATTCTTGAATACTCCTTTTTTGTTGTTGTTCATATTGTCTATCACTGTGCTCTGTGAGGCAGAGGCAGATGCAGAGCTTATTTTTTTTCCCATTTCCCAGCCACTGTGCTACCCTCTTCTTAGATCATCTGCCTTCTGCAGCCACAGTCTTGCCTGAGCTGAAAATTTTAATTAATTAATGTATGTATGTATGTATGTATGTATGTATGTATGGGGGTATTAGAGATTGAACTCAGGGGGGCATTTACTGAACTACACCCTAGTCGTTTTTTGAGGGGGTACTGGGGGTTGAACCCAGGAGTGTGCCACCTTGGAACAAGCTATACTCATGCCTTTTATAAATTTTTTTTGGGGGGTGGTACTGGGGGTGGAACTCAGGGGCTTTTCTACCTCCGGGCTATACTCCCAGACCTATTCTTATATTTTATTTGGAAACAGGGTCTCACTAAGTTACTGAGAGCCTCACTAAGTAACTGAGGCTGGCTTCGAATCTATGCAATCCTCCTGTCTCAACCTTCCAAGCATGGGATTACAAATGTGCACCACCACGCCCAGCTAAATTTTTTTTTTTAAATATTGAAACAGGGCCTTGCTAAATTGCTGAAGTTCTCACTAAGTTACTGAGGCTGGCCACAAACTGGCAATCTTCCTGTCTCAGACTTCCAATTACTGGGATTATAAGCGTGTGCCATTCTGTCTGGCTACCCCAGTTTTTTTATTCTGGAAAAAAAATAAAGGCATCCTTAGGGTATTCCAAATTACTGCACAGGCCTCCAACCTGTGATCCTTTGGTGAGGCTAAGGAAATCTTTTCCCAGGATTGCATTCCTCCTCCATTCCTTCCTCCTCCTCTTCCTCCAAGCCTGTGGTTGGTTCTGAAGGCCTGCTTAGTTTGAGTACGCTCTCTTGAATGTTTTATTTGTACTGTCAACCTGCTTAGAAGTCCTATGAAAAGCTGTGGAAATAATTTTTATCTATTTTCAGAAGTAGATCTCTGAGTGGCGACGAACACTTGTAATCCCAGTACTTGGGAGGCTGAGATAGGAGGATCTGGGTTTGCAGCTAGCCTCAGTTACTTAGTGAGGCACTCTGCAACTTAGTGAAACCCATTTCAAAAATAAAGAATGAAACGTTGGGCTGGAGGTGTAGCTCTGAGGTAGAATGCCCCTAGGCTCAATCCCCAACACCACACACACACACACACACACACACACACACACACACACACACAATCTCCATCTCACTATTTCCAGGTCTTTGGGTGAAGTCATTTCTGTAGTTATTCCATGCACTTGCTCAGTTGTCAAACTTCATTTGCCCCATTGTACACACTTGGGCATCTTGAGGCTCTACAAAGCTTGGAGTTCACCTCAGGTACTGTGGCGCATACCCCACAATCCCAGTGCTTAGGAGGACCAGAGAAGAGGACTGCAGATTAGAGATCAGCCTTAACAATTTAGTGATGCTCTTAGCAACCTAGAAAGACCCTGTTTCTGAACAAAAAAGGACTTGGGGTATAGCAGAGCTGTAGCGGCCTCTGGATTTAATCCCCAGTATCCCCCCCAAAAAAGTTTAGGGTTCAGTGGCTTTGTAGCAGTTGACTATATAGCTTCTTCAGTTCAACAGAGTTCTTTGCTTGCCTTCCTCCTCCTTCTCCTCCTCCTCCTCCTCCTCCTCCTCCTCCTCCTCCTCTTCCTCCTCCTCCTCTTCTTCAGCAAATTTTTCTTTGGGGTGGGGGTGGGTATTGGGGATGGAACCCAGGGCCTCAGAGTGCTAAGCAAGTGCTCTATTACTGAGCTATACCCCAGTTTCTTTTACATTTGATCTTAAGAAGTAGAGTCTTGCCAGGCGTGGTGGCGCAAGCTTGTAATCCCTGCACTTGGGAGGCTGATACAGGAGGATCGCGCAGGTTAGAAGCCAGCCATGCTGGCTTAACAGACCCTGTTTCCAAATAAAAGTATAAAAAATAGGTTTGGGAGTATAGCTCGGAGGTAGAAAGGTTTCCAGGAACCCCAGTACCACCAAAAAAGAAAAAAAAGTAGAGTCTCACAAAATTGCCCCGGTTGGCCTTGTAATTTTTCTTTTCTTTTCTTTTTTTTTTTTTTTTTGCGGGTCTGGGGATGGAACCCGGAGGCATTTGACCTCCGAGCTATGTCCCCTGCCCAATTTTTTATTCTTTGTTTTGAAACAGGGTCTCGCCAAGTTGCAGAGAGCTTCACTAAGTAGCTGAGGTTGTCCACGAACCGTGATCCTCCAGTCTCAGCCTCTGGAAAGCTGGGATTCCAAGCATGAGCCACCACGCCAGGCTTGGCCTTGTACTTTTAAGGCTCCTGCCTCAGCCTCCTGAGTCACTGGGATTACAGCATGTGACACTGCGCCTGATCCCTTTGTTTTTCTTTTGGCCATTATTTTGCCACTAAGGCTGCAGAAGTGTTTTTTCTTTCTACCCTACTCCTATCACCTTGTTTTTCACTTCATTATCCTCCTGCAATTATACTAGTTGCTGTGGAGATATTAAGTGCATCGCTAATGGAGGATATTCCTTTAGGTGGAGGGATAGAGGCAAGATGAGAATATAAATGTTGTTTTTCTGCAAATGTTTCCTAGTAACAAAAATAATTAATGTTACTAGAGACAGCAATGTAGAAGCATCAATAAGGGACTAGTTTGTGCTTTTAAAAAGGATTTAGTTTCCTAAAGAAAATATTAATAGAAGTTTCTGGTCTTATTGAAGATGAATTCCCTATTTAATACATGACTGTTTATCTTTTAATTTGCATCCATAGTTTAATAGGATGTTGCCCCATTTGGAAAAATCTTTTGTGGATGTCATCTTTTAAAATGTATTTGTTAGCCAGGCATGGTGGCACACGCTTGTAATCCCCCCCCCCACACACACATACACACACTTGGGAGGCGGAGACAGGAGGATCGTGCCACACTGGCTTAAGACAGACCCTGTTTCCAAATAAAAAGTATAAAATAGGTCTGGGAGTGTAGCCTGGAGGTAGAAGGGTTTCCAGGAACCCCAGTACCACCAAAACAAACAAACAAAAACCCAAAAGGTAAAAAAAGGTCTGAGGTTGTAGCTCAGAGGTAGAATGCTCCTGGGTTCAATCCCCAACTATACACACACACACACACACACACACACACACACACACACACACACATCAGTAAAGGAGGCAATAGCAAATTTAAGCAAACAGAAGGACTACTACACCTGGAACTAGGCCAATCGAGGTTATCCAGTCTGAGGAACATAAAGAAAAAAGAATGAAGAAAAAAATTAAATAAATAAAATGTATTTGTTAAAATCTTTTTTTTTTTTTTGGTGGTACTGGGGATGGAACCCAGGGGCTTTTCTACCTCCGTGCTATACTCCCAGACCTATTTTATATTTTATTTGGAAACAAGGTCGCATAAAGTGCTGAGAGCCTTAAGTAGCTGAGGGTGGCTTTGAACCTGTGCGATCCTCCTGTCTCAGCCTCCCAAGTGCAAGGATTACAAGTGTGCGCCATCATGCCCGGTGTTAAAATCTTTTGTAAAAATAAGCTTTATTAAAAGAAACACATTTAAATATTATTCCATCTGATTTTTTTTTGGTGGGTCTGGGGATGGAACCCAGGGGCATTTGACCTCTGAGCTACACCCCCTGCCCTATTTTTTATTCTTTATTTTGAAACAGGGTCTCACTAAGTTGTGGAAGGCCTCACTAAGTAGTTGGGGCTTTCTGCGAACTGCGATCCTCCTGTCTCAGCCTCCTGAATGCTGGGATTACAAGCGTGCACTACCACACCCAGCCCTATTCCATCTGATTTTTATTTCATTAGATCTTGCAGTTTTTTATACTGTTATCCCAAGTCTTGATTTGCTCAGGACAGTCCCTGTTGTCCTGGAATAATAATAATGTTACTAACATCATCATCATCATTATTATTATTATTATTATTATTATTATTATTTTGTACTAGAAACTGAACCCCAGGGCATTCTACCTCTGAGCTACACCCCCAGCCTTTTTTATTTTTTACTTTGAAATAGGTTCTCCCTAAGTTGCTTAGGGTCCCACTAAGTTACTGAGGCTGACCTTGAACCTGTGATCTTCCTGTCATCCTCCCAAGTACTGGAGTTACAGGCATGCCACCACTGTGCTGAGCCGGTATAATTATTAACTGATAAGGTTCTCTTTCACTCCTAAACCTGGCCTGGTTTGGATGTTAAATTATTTGGCCATCCTAATTAAAACCACATTTAGTAAACAACTAAGGAAACAAAATATTTTATGTATTTTTTGTTTCAGCTCATATAACTTTATATCCAACACACTGTGTGTATATATTTTTCCTTTTTTTTTTTTTTTTTGCAGTACTGGGAATGGAATCCAGTGACATTCTACCTCCAAGCTACACCCCGAGCCCTATTTTTTATTCTTTATTTTGAAATAAGGTCTCACTGAGTTGCAAAGTAACTGAGGCTGTCTGTGAACCCCAATCCTCCTGTCTCAGCCTTTTAAATGCTGAGATTACAAGCATGTGCCACCACGCCCGGCTATTTTTCTTTCTTTCTTTCTTTTTTTTTTTTTTTGTGGGTCTGGGGATGGAACCCAGGGACATTCAACCTCCGAGCTACACCCCCAGCCCTATTTTTTTTATTCTTTATTTTGAAACAGGGTCTCACTGAGCTGCAGAGGGCCTCACTAAGTAGCAGAGGCTGTCCGTGAACCACGATCCTCAGGTCTCAGCCTCCCAAATGCTGGGATTACAAGCGTGCGCCACCATGCCTGGCCTATTTTTCTTTTTTTAAACAAAACTTATAGATAGAATCTTATCAGAATCTTGTTTTGATTACTTTTCCAACTAAACTCATAGATAAAATCTTATGAGAATCTTATGTCTTGATACTGTCAAAAGATATATTTTCTTCTTGTTTTTATAAGCAAATCCAAAGAATTTCTCTTTGACAGAGACAGCTCCTATTTTCTCATGCTACCTTTTCACTAGGACTTATTTCACTGTGGTGGTACTTGGCCTGGCTCCCCCTAAATGAGGGGGAGCGTCATTTTAGGGAGGAGAGCAATATTATGTTAACACCAGTTATTCTGATTTGGAAGGACTCCCTATAGCAAGTTTGGTTTTCCTCTCCCCAGTATTTATGCTCTCTTCTTGTTCCCAGTAGATTATTTTCTCTTAAATGTGGAATGGGATATATCCCAGGCTGTTCATGGTCTCCTCTCTCTATTAGCTATTCAGTTGTTCATCTACCTGATGCTGTTCCCAGGGCTTTTTCTTGGTTAGGACCAGAGGCAGAAGATGGTGATTGTCAGGAAGAGCTCTGATATTCTTCCATTGCCTGAGAATTTGGATTTGTGGAAAGTGTGATTAATTATTTTGGCTGACTCTTCAGTACCCTCATGGTACAGAGTGGTTAAGATGATGAAAATGCTGCTAATTGGGACAGAAAGGGAAAATCTGATCATTGCTTCTATGTTGTAGAGACAGTATATCATTTGTCTCCAAAGAGAATTTTATAAAAAGTGAGGGAAAAAATTGAACTAAAGATATGGGCAACTAGTAATCTTCTTAAGAGAAGCAAATTAAGGAGGATCATAACTTGTCACTGAGATTCTTTTGTCGTTAATTGTGATTATTCATGGCTAAAGGACATGAATTAATCAAGGATAATTCATGTAATATAAGAATAATGTAGGCTTTGTACTTGAAATCAGGTGAAGGAAGCTACAGTCATTAAAGTATGTGTGACAAGAGAACTTGTTCAACCAAGTTCTATTTGTCCAGAGGGCAGTCATGGGAATTAGAGTAATGTGTTTGTCTAAGGGATCTCTCGTCACTTCCCTTTGTGCCACAATGATATTTGGCCATAAGCTTTATCTACCTAATATATTTAAAACTTCTGTAGTTATTGTATTTATTCAACAGTCATTAGTCATATGTAGATCTTAGTTTTTTTCAAGGTTCTTTATCCTGTGATGTAATCCATGCCTATATTCCCCTTGTTTAATCTTTTTTTTTTTCCTTCTCAACATGTCAAATGCTTTTTTTGTGTGTGGCACTGGGAATCGAACCAAGGGGCATTCTACCTACACCCCCACCCCTATATTTTATTCTTATTTTGAAACAAGGTCTCACTAAATTGTGGAGGGCCTCACTAAGTAGCTGAGGCTGGCTGTGATCCTCCTGTCTCAGCCTCCCAAATGTTGGGATTACATTTCAGCCGGCCACCATGCCCGGCTGAAGTTTTAGTTTTAAATGATGCGCTTGGATCTTGCTTTTACCTAAATGCAATTTGTGAAGCAATCTTAGGGTTGGATATATACTTATTTTTATTCAAACAATTAATTGCTGTGATGTTTGAATTCTAGGAATCATTCACCCCTCCTACATGAAACTTAAAAGAAGGACATACTGACAAAATGCTTTTTTAAAAAAATCAACTGTTCCTCAAAACAGTTTAATGTGTTTAAATGGGAGCTGATTCTCTAAAGAGAATCTGGATGGACTTTTTCAGCCTATCCAGAACTTAACAAATACAGCTATCTGATGAGTCCACTTTATCATTAGTTTGTAAACCACAAGTGTTACTAATAGTTTCCTAATGCTGGGTGGGAAGCAGAAGTAATAGTGTAGTTTCAGCTGCGGAATTGCCATGGATATGCTTGTCTACAAGCAGTTACCAGGGTGCCATGACAACCAGAGACTGGAGGTGGAGCTCTGAGGCTCATCCAGGCTGAGGATGTGCTTGCTGAAAGGGCTCAAGGAACTCCTATCCTGTAGAGCAAATGCGTTGTGCTTCAGATGGAATGCTATTTTATAAAGGGTATTCAGGATGACCAGCCAGGTTCCATGTAATCCTAAATTACACATGTAATTCACAGAAACCACAAGAGAGCTCTTTTGTTTTTATTTGAACATCACAGTATTTACATGGAAGCCAGGCATGGTGGCACATGTTTGTAATCCCAGCATTCTGGAAGCAGAAACAAGAAGATTGCTGTTTACAGATAGCCTCAGCTACTTAGCGAGGCCTTTTCAACTCATTGAGACCCTGTTTTAAAAATAAAAAGACGGGTTGGGCATGGTGGCGCATGCTTGTAATCCCCGCGCTTGGGAGGCTGAGACAGGAGGATCGCTCAGGTTCGAAGCCAGCCTCAGCTACCGAGTGAGGCTCTCAGCAACTTAGTGAGACCCTGTTTCCAAATAAAATATAAAATAGGTCTGGGAGTATAGCCTGGAGGTAGAAAGCCTCTGGGTTCCACCCCCAGTACCAAAATATAAAATAAATAAATAAATAAATAAAATAAAAAGATGGGTGGTGCATGTTTGTAATCCCCGCACTTGGGAGGCAGAGACAGGAGGAGCGTGCAGGTTCGAAGCCAGCCTCTCTGGCTTAAGAGACCCTGTTTCCAAATAAAAATATAAAAATAGGTCTGGAAGTGTAGCCCGGAGGTAGAAGGGTTTCCAGGAACCCCAGTACCACCAAAACTAAGTAAATACATAAAAAATAAAAAGACTACAAACTAGGGCTGGGGGTGTAGCTCAGAAGTAGAATGCCCCTTGGTTCCATCCCTGGTACCCCCCTCCCCACAAATTTATATGATATTATGGAAGTTGTTTTTGTTTGTTTGTTTGTTTGTTTGTTTGTTTTTTAGGAGCATTCTACTTCTGAGCTACACCCCCAGTCCTATTTTTTTTTAGTCTTTATATATTTTTTGAAACAGGTTCTCACTGAGTTGCAAAGGGCCTCACAATTCCGGTCTCCGCCTCCCCCATGCTGGGATTATAAGCATGCCTGCCATCACACCCAGCTGGAAGCGTGTGGGGGTGGGGTATTGAGACTTGAACCCAGAGTCATTCTACCTCTGAGCAACATCACAGATCAATTTTATTTCTTATTTGGGAACAGGGTCTCACTAGGTAACTGAAAGCCTCACTAAATTGCTGAGGCTGTCCTTGAATCTGAGATCCTCCAGTTTTAGCCTCCCAAGTACTAGGATTACAAGTTTGCACTACCACTCCTAGCTACACGGAATTTTTTAAATAGCAAAATAAGATCTTTGGGGAAAGGATATCATTTTCATTGGTCATTTTTTTTGTGTTATTGGCAAATATGCATCATGTGAGCTGTCTGTTTACTTGATAAATAGATGGTCAATTTTCAAGAGGTGATTTAAAAAATACCTCTTTTAAAAATCATTTTAGGGCCTGGGTGTGGCGGCACACACTTGTAATCTCAGCGCTTGGGAGGCTGAGACAGGATGATGGCATAGGTTTGAAGCCAGCCTCCGCTACTTAGTGAGGCTTTCAGCAACTTAGACCCTATTCCCAAATAAAGTATAAAATAGGTCTGGGAGTATAGCCTGGAGGTAGAAAAGTCCCTGGGTTCCACCCCCAGTACACACACACAGAAAACAACAACAACAACAACAACAAAAATAAAAATCAGATTTGGCCAGCTGTGGTGGGGATGTTTAACTGAAGTGGTTAGAGGTATTTTTAAAATTTTTGAGTGTCTGTTCTTAGTAAAACATGAGAGAGAGAGAGAGAGAGAGAGAGAGAGAGAGAGAGTGTGTGTATGTGTGTGTGTGTGTGTGTGTGTGTGTGACTGAGGATTGAACTCTGGGATTCTGTCTCCTAGCTATACCCCCAGCCTTTTAAAAAATTTTAATGTGTAATGTGTGTGTGTGTGTGTGTGTGTGTGTGTGTGTGTGTCTGTTGTACTGGGGATGGAACCTAAGGGTCCTTCTACCTCTGGGCGACATTCCCAGACTTATTTTATATTTTTAATTTTTTTAAATAAATTTTTTTTTTGCATTACTGAGGATGGAACCTGGGGGCATTCTACCTCCAAGCTACATCCCAGAGCTATTTTCTTTTATTCTTGATTTTGAAATAGGGTCTCACTGAGTTGCAAAGGGCCTCACTAAGCTGAGGCTGTCCTTTAACCGTGATCCTCTTGTCTCAGCCTCCCAAATGCTGGGTTTACAGGCGTGGGCCACCACACCTGGATCATATTTTTTAAAATTTTGAAACAGGGTCTCACTACGTTGCTAAGGGCCACACTGGTGAGACTAGCCTTGAACCTCGATCTTTTTGTCTTGGCCTCCCGAGTACTATAGGCATGCACCATCATGCCCATCACAAAGCATGATTTTAGATACTGAAATGGGCCATCTCATCAAGTAACTTATTTTTACATGGAATATAACTATAGTCAAACACAGATTAAGTAGTTCCATTTCTTTTCAGTTGCTAATTTGTGTAGCCATCCCTGTTTGGTTTTTAATGGAGACTTGACTACCTGGGACAAAGTGAATAGGCATGGTGACAAATAATGTTACCTCTCTTAGAAAAGAGGCTAGGAAGCCCCCCCCCCCCCCGCCTTGTCCAGTGAACAAGCCAGAACTCTTACTTGCAAGAGCAGTTTGGCTGGCCAAACGGAATCCATTGGAGGAGTGAGGCCAGAGATGTGGCTGGAGACCCTGACCTGGGCTGAGTTCTCCAGGCCTTGAGACACCTGCTGTCAAGCTCCCTAGGGACTGAGTCCCTGGGCCACAGGACAACAGGGGAGATGTTCAGTAGTCTCCCTCCCTCAAGATGTGCCTGAGGCTAAGGTTAGAAGAACCTGCCTTTTCTGAGCCTCTGAGAACAGTCTGATGTTAGTAGTAGAAGCAGGAAATACTGTAAGGGTGATTATCCTGTATTCCAGTGCTTGTACAAGAGCCTGTGGTGAGGAAGGGAGGAAGAGGAGTGTGCGTGGCCACTGAGTGGTTTCAGCATTGCTGTTCCATTGCACCCAGCATTCCTACACAGTACACCGGCCTCTGTGTGTGCTTCATTACTTCATTATGGAGAGCTCCACCGGAACTGACAAGACAGAGTGCAGGAAAATCTCTCCTGCAGGAAAAGACTTGGCAACGAGAAACCTGGTTCAGTAATATGATTCCTCCAGGCAAGCAGCTTTTAAATTAGAGGGACTCATTACAGTGAATCTTTGGCTCCAAGGATGTTCTTGAGGGATGTTGTAAAGATGTCATTTTAGAAGCAAAGCAAGTGTTCTTGGGTTTGGTTAATCAGGATATAATTTTTCAGGTGCAAGTTACAGGTTTGTGCTAGGCCCCCCATATGTGTTCATGGTGCTCAATGAAGCTTTTAATTTCAACAGAATCATATAAGGCAGGCCCTGCCATAAAGGCTCACTCTGTGTTTATTCATGTGTATGTGTTTATGTGTGTGTCTATATATGTGTGTATGCGTATATACATATTTTTGTTGTTGTTTGGTGCTGGATATTGAACCCAGGGCCTCGTGCATGCTAGACAAATGCTCTACCACTGAGCTACATCCCAGCTCTTTAAAATTTTGTTGTTGTTGTTATTTGTTTTAAGATTTTGAGACAGGGTCTCACTAAGTTGTTGAGGTTAGCCTCTTACCTCAGCCTTTCATGTAGCTGATATAGGTGTATGCCACCACACCTGGTATGAATTTGTATGTTGAATATAAAACTTATAGGAGGTAGTGATGGAGTTATAGAGTTAATCATTTAATGCCACAAAATGTAATGCTTCTGGACCACAGTTGTTTCATAAACATTAAACCATATTTATAATGCTATGTTTAAAAGGCTTAAGTGCTTTGAAATTATAAGGCAGTTTAGGTCAGTGATTGTGTTTGAACAAATTGTCATTGTTCTTAAAGAATATTACTGAGGGTTGGTTTTTAATATGGAGTATTGCTTTATAGCTTAAATCAACAGTTGGAGTGTTATTAATGTTGAAAAACTGTTACTATCTTAAATATTGCTAAGAGTTATAGCTAATTCTGTGAAGTACTTTTTCATAAATTGGTAGGCTTTATTTTTAGAACAGTTTTATGTTTACAGAAAAATTGAGCAGAAACCAGAGAGATTCCCATATTCTATGTCCCTCACCCCTGTTTCCAACACATTAATGCCTTATTCTTCAATTAATGAACTAATTTAATATATTATTATTAGCCCAAGTCCATAGTTTAGAGTTTGTTCTTAGTATAATTCAGGGGTTTTGAAAAATCTACAATGAAGGCCAGGTGTGGTGGCACACGCTTGTAATCCCTGCGCTTGGGAGGCTAAGACAGGAGGATCACATGGTTCAAAGCCAGCCTCAGCCACTTAATGAGGCTCTCAGCAACTTAGTGAGACCCTGTTTCCAAATAAAAATATAAAATAGAGTTGGGCGTGGTGGTGCACGCTTGTAATCCCAGCATTCTGGAGGCTGAGACCGGAGGATCACGGTTCGCGGACAGCCTCAGCTACTTAGTGAGGCCCTCTGCAATTCAGTGAGACCCGTTATCAAAATAAAAAATAAATAAATAAAGGGCAGGGGGTGTAGCTCGGAGGTCAAATGCCCCTGGGTTCCATCCCCAGACCCACATACACACACACACACACACACACACACACACACACACATATATATATATACATATAATATACATATACATATATATAATTAGGTCTGGGAGTATAGCCTGGAGGTAGAAAGCCCCTAGGTTCCACCCTCAGTACCACAAAAAACAAAAAAGAAAATAAAAATCTACAATGATATGTATCTACCATCACAGCATTGTACTCACTGCCCTAAAAGTCTCTGTTCTCCCCCATTCTTCTACCCTCACACCTGTCCTCTCTCAACCACTGATCTTTCTTACTATCTCCATACTTTTGCTTTGTGTCCAGAATGTCATAGAGTTGAACTCACACAGGATGGAGTCTTTATCAGATTAGCTTCTTTAGAAATTTGCATTTAATGTTCCTTCATGGTTTCATGGCCTTGAGATAGATAATCTTTTTCTGCCCTGAATAACATTCTGTTGTATGATATACCATAGTTTTCACATTTTACCTATTGAAGGATATCTTGGTTACTTCCAGTTTGGGGCAATTATGAATAAAGTCACTATAAACTTTGCTGTATGGTTTTTCTGTGTTAACATAAATTTTTAATTCATTTGGTAAATAGCAAGAACTACTATTGCCTTGCTACATGGCAAGACTATTCGATACAGAATTGCCAAACTGTCTTCCAAAGTGGTTTTATCATATTTCATTTTCACAAACAATGAGTTTGATAAAGTTTCTGTTGCTTCACATCCTTAACAGCATTTGGTAGTGTTTAGTGCTTTGGATTTTAGTTATTGTGTGTAGTATTATCTCATTAGTGTTTTAAATTTCAGCTCCAAAAGGAGGATTGAGGAATGTAACTTTTCAAATAATACTATGGCAATATATGAAGATATTACTACCAATTTTAGTAAAATGTATGAGGAAGCCAGGCTTGGTTGTACACACCTGTAATCTCAGTACTCGGGAGGCTGAGACAGGAGGATTGCGGGTTTGAAGTCAACCTTAGCAATTCAGTGAGGCCCCTATCAATTTAGTGAGATCTTGTTTCCAAATATAATAAAATATGATTGGAGACATAGCTCAGATGTAGAATGCCCCTAGGATCAATCCTTAGCACCACAAAAATAAACTAGATAAAATAAAATGTATGAGGAAGGGAGGATTGGGGAGTGGGTAAGATATGGAGGGAAATATACCAACAACTTCATACATGTCTATTTGTATCACATTGAACCTCACTATGATGTATATAATTGAAATACACTAAAAGAATATAAATAAAGAAAAATAAAAATATAAAAAATAAGCCAGGTGTGGTGGCACATGCTTATAATCCCAGTACTTGGGAGGCTGAGACGGGAGGATCACAGGTTCACAGCCAGCCTCAGCTACTTAGTGAGGCCCTCTGCAACTCAGTGAGAGCTTGTTTCAAAATAAATAAAGAATAAAGGATAGAGCTGATGGTATAGCTTGGAGATGGAATGCTCCTGAGTTTAAGTCCAGTATTGCAATAAATACATACATAGATACATACATACATTTCAGCTCCCTAATGACTTATAGTATGGAGTATTTTTCGTTATGGTAATTTGTAATCTATATATTGACTTTAAGTATCTATCCAGATTTTATGCCTACTTTTAAGTTAGGCTCTTTCGTTTCTTAAGTCTTAAAACTTCTGTGTATATTTTGTGTATATTTTGGCTTCGAACCTGCGCGATCTTCCTGTCTCCACCTCTCAAGTGTGGGGATTACAAGTGTGCGCCACCACGCCCGGCAAGTGTCTTATTTTCAAGGCATCCCACTACGTCCCTCTGATGTAGTGCTTTAGTATTCTGTCCCTTCTTTCTACCTCTGTAATAATAAAAATTTCTTAAAAATTATAAAAACCTTGTGTGTAGCTAAACCCAGGATCACATAGATTTTTCATATCTTACCTGCTAAATCAGTATCTATACTTATTTATATTTTGTATGTAGATGTCCAGTTGATCCAGCAAAATTTGTTGAAGACTGTCCTGAGAAGCAGTACTTTTTTATGTGTGTGGTGCTAGGGCTTGAACCCAGGGTTTTGCGCACATTAGGCAAATGCATTACCACTCAGCTATACTCTCAGTCCAAGATGCAGTAAAACATTTCAGTACTCTGAAGGAATGCTTATTCCTGCATGCATTTCCTTGTGAATATCTCATAAAGTTTCATGGAATAGGAGCCATATCTTCCCCATACACTAGAACAGTCCTATTCAGCAAAGTGTCCTACAGTAACTATGGAACTGAATTTTTTTTTTATTTATAGCAATTTATCCAAAATTAACAATGATAATCTCACAGAACAGTTTCATTTGTCTGATACCAATCTTTTGATGACTTTTTTTCTTTTTTATAATTTTTTAAAATTTATTTTTATTGGTGCATTGTAATCATACATCACATTGGAATACAAGACTTGAGAGGATATACAAGCACACATCATCCAATTAGCCCTCATCCAGCCCCCATCCCATTACCTCCACCTCCCTCGAGCCCATGCTTGTTTGGTGATTAACTTTGATACATATGTTTATGTACCTCCTGTTTTTTTGATTTTTTGATTTTTTTATTATTTATTTATTTATTTTTTATATTTTCTGATTTCAAACCATATAAAGCTACAATAATTGAAACAGTGTAGTACTGTTCTAAAGGCAGATGTATAAACCATTGGAGTTAAATAAAAGCCTAGAGCTAAATTCTTCCCTATATTGTTAAGTTATTTTTGACAAGGTTTCCACAAACATTTGGTGGTGAAATAATAATCTTTTAACTAAATATTGCTGAAAAATAATAATTACATGGAAAAGAATAAAATTGGACCCTTACCTAATCCCATATACAAATATTAACTCAAAATAGATAAAAGAACTAAATATAAATCTTAATACCATAAACTTTTAGAAGAAAAAATGGGTCATAAAACATCACAACATTGAAATTGGCAGTGATTTCTTGGATATGATTTCAATGGCACAGGCAACAGAAGAGTATACAAACTCCCTAAAAAATAAAAAAATATTGTATATCCAAAGACAATGTAAACAGAGTTAAAAGTTACTAATAGAAAGGGATAAAATATTTCCAGATGCTATATCTGAAGGTATATTAATATTCCAACTAGAAATCCTAAAAATTAACAACAATAAAGGCAAACAGTACCATTTAGAGATAGGCAAAAGACTAACATAAAAAATGAATCTTCAAAGATAACCAATCTTAGTTGTCTGTTGGATGGAAAATCTTGTTTCTCTGGTTCTGGTGTGTATTACCTATTTCTTCTTTCTAGCGCTGGTTTTGAAGACATAAATTCCTTCAGTTTCTGTTTGTCATGGAAGCTTCTTATTTCTCCATCTAATTTGATAGAAAGTTTTGCTGGGTAGAAAATTTTTGGCTGGAAGTTGTTTTCTTTCAGAGTTTGGAATATGTTACTCCAAGCCCTTCTGGCTCTCATGACTTGGTTTGGGAAGTCTGGAGTGATTCTAATTGGTTTGCCTCTGAATGTCACTTGGCCCTTTGTTTTTGTTGCCTTTAAGATTCTCTGCTTGGCTTCCACATTGGTCATTTTGACAATTATGTGGCGTGGGGATCCTCTTCTCCGATCCTGTCTAATGGGGGTTCTATAAGTTTCCTGGACCTGTGTATCAACCTCTTGCTCTATGTTTGGAAAATTTTCTGCTATTACTTCCTTGAAGAGATTGTTGATCCCTTTGGTTTCACTTTCTTTTCCCTCCTCTATTCCAATTATTCTTAGGTTAGCTCTCTTAAAATGGGCCCATATTTCTTCAATATCAGATTCCTGCTGTCGGATACTTTTTTTCTAGATTAGAAACTATGCGTTCATTTTTGGAATGATCATCTTCTAAGAGCAAGATTCTGTTCTCCATGTGGTCTAATTGGTTGTTTGTACTTTGAATTGAGGCCTTTACTTCATTAATTGCATCCTTTATCTCTTTTTGGCTCTCTCTGAATTCTTTTCGAAGCACCTCTATATTTCTACAGTTATTTTCCTGATTTGATCTTCTAGAAATCTCTGATTTTCTGTTTTATCGGGTTCTGATGTTGTGGGGTTGTGGGCATTCATTGCTCCAGTATTATTCCTCTTTCCCATGATTTCAGAAGTTTGTGCCTTCTCTGGGTTCTTCCCTTGGGTCACTACGACTTCACTTAAAGTGCTCTGGATCTCGAGTCTGTGGTATCTTGGTCCCCAATACTCCTTTACTGGGTTGTATCACAGAGTCTCCGACCCAGGGAGTCGATACAGGCTGCTTTCAACTGTGGGGGGTGCCAGGTTGCACGTTCTCCTATGGTGTGATATCTCTGCCACCGCCCCTCCCCCACTGGGTCAAGTCCCAGGGAGTACAGTACTGGGATTTCTGCTCTGTGGCCCGCAATTTGAGTCACTGTTCTTGAGTATGCAGATGTAGCTGTACTGGACTCGGTGAATTCACTGCTGCTGCCGCCAGTGGCAATATGGCACTGCTGATACGCCCTCGGCCGTGAGGCTGGCGTATTTTTTCTTCTCTGGTTTTGATTTCCACTCTGAATCCCTGCGGCGTGTGCTGAGCTCAGCCACTGGGAGCTTTAGATGCTTCCTGCGCCAAAAGATCCCGCCTGGCTGTTCCGCAGCGGCTCACCTCGGCTTGCTGTAGCCACCCGGTGAACTCGCCGCTGCCGCCGGCAGTATGGCGCTGCTGCCGCGTCCTCAGGCGTGAGGCCGGTGTATCTCCTCTGTGGCTCTGAGCTCTGTTCTCAGTCCGCTTTCTCTCTGGAGCCTGGTGATTTTTTTGTTTCTCTGGTGATGGTGTTTTCTGGCTATGAAAGGCGCTGATTTTTTGGTAATGGAGATTGGTTGTTAGCGGGGCTCTTAAGCCCTGCTTTTCTCGGTCACCATCTTCCCAGAAGTCCTTTTGATGACTTAAAGATAACATTTCAATATTTCTTTTTGCTTTCTTTCTTACCAGAGAATTTTTTTTAGGTGAAACTATCATACGTTTATTTATTTTTCAGAAAAAAATCTATCCTAATATGGAATATGGACTCTAGATACCCAAAACAATCTCGAAAAAGAACAAAGCTAGAAGATGTATATTTTCTGATTTCAAACCATATAAAGCTACAATAATTGAAACAGTGTAGTACTGTTCTAAAGGCAGATATATAAACCATTGGAGTTAAATAAAAGCCTAGAGATAAATTCTTCCCTATATTGTCAAGTTATTTTTGACAAGGTTTTCACAAACATTTGGTGGAGGAAATAATAATCTTTTGACTAAATATTGTTGAAAAATAATAATTACATGAAAAAGAATAAAATTGGACCCTTACCTAACACCATATACAAATATTAACTCAAAATAGATAAAAGACCTAAATATAAATCTTAATACTATAAACTTTTAGAAGAAAATCTGGGTCATTAAACCTCACAACATTGAAATTGGCAGTGATTTCTTGGATATGATTTCAATGGCACAAGCAACAGGAGGGTAAACAAACTCCCTAAAAATTAAAAAAAAATACTGTATATCCAAAGACAATGTAAACAGACTTAAAAGTTACTGATAGAATGGGATAAAGTATTTCCAAATGCTATATCTGAAGGTATATTAATATTCCAACTAGAAATCCTAAAAATTAGCATCAATAAAAGCAAACAATACAATTTAGAGATATGTAAAAGACTAACATAAATAATGAGTCCCCACAGATAACCAATCTTCGTTGTCTTTTGGATGGAAAATCTTGTTTCTCTGGTTCTGGTGTGTGTTACCTATTTCTTCTTTGTAGTTAATCTCTTTGAGTATTTTCTCTAGCACTGGTTTTGAAGACATAAATTCCTTCAGTTTCTGTTTGTCATGGAAGCTTCTTATTTTCCCCATCTAATTTGATAGAAAGTTTTGCTGGGTAGGAAATTTTTGGCTGGAAGTTGTTTTCTTTCAGAGTTTGGAATATGTTACTCCAAGCCCTTCTGGCTCTCATGACTTGGTTTGGGAAGTCTGGAGTGATTCTAATTGGTTTGCCTCTGAATGTCACTTGGCCCTTTGTTTTTGTTGCCTTTAAGATTCTCTGCTTGGCTTCCACATTGGTCATTTTGACAATTATGTGGCGTGGGGATCCTCTTCTCCGATCCTGTCTAATGGGGGTTCTATAAGTTTCCTGGACCTGTGTATCAACCTCTTGCTCTATGTTTGGAAATTTTTCTGCTATTACTTCCTTGAAGAGATTGTTGATCCCTTTGGTTTCACTTTCTTTTCCCTCCTCTATTCCAATTATTCTTAGGTTAGCTCTCTTAAAATGGGCCCATATTTCTTCAATATCAGATTCCTGCTGTCAAATTTTTTTTCTAAGTTAGAAACTATGCATTCATTTTTGGATTGCTCATCTTCTAAGAGTGAGATTCTATTCTCCATGTGGTCTAATCAGTTGTTTGTACTTTGAATTGAGGCCTTTACTTCATTAATTGCATCCTTTATCTCTTTTTGGCTCTCTCTGAAATCTTTTCGAAACAGCTCTATTATTTCTACAGTTATTTTCCTGATTTGATCTTCTAGAAATCTCTGAATTTCTGTTTTATTGGGGTCTGATGTTGTGGGGTGGTGGGCATTCATTGCTCCATTGTTATTCCTCTTTCCCATGATTTCGGAAGTTTGTGCCTTCTCTGGGTTTTTCCCTTGGGTCACTAAGACTTCACTTAAGGTGCTCTGGATTTCAGTCCCTACTATTCCTTTATTAGGTTGTATCGCAGAGTCTCAGACCCAGGGAGTCAAATGAGGCTGCTTTAGACCATGGGGGGTGCCAGGTTGGGTGTTCTCCTATGGTGTGATATCTCTGCCACCGCCAATTCCCCACTGGGTCAAGTCCCTGGGAGTGCTGTACTGGGATTTCTCCTCTAGGGTCGCAATTTGACTTACTGTTGAAGAGTGCACCGATGGAGCTGTAGTGGACTCGGTGAATTCGCTGCTGTTGCCGCAGGTGGCAATATGACGCCACTGCCACAGCCTCAGCCGCGAGGCTGGCGTATTTCTTCTCTGGTTTTGAGCTCTGCTCTGAGTCCCTGCAGGGTGTGCTGAGCCCAGTCCCTGGGAGCTTTAGATGCTCTCTGCACCGAGAAATCTGTCAAATTCCTCCTGGCTCTTCTGCAGTGGCTCACCTCGGCTCGCTGTCCGCCGCTCCTCTCTGGAGCCTGGTGGGCTGTTGAGTGTGTTGGTCTGGTGCCGTCCGGTGAACTCGCCGCTGCTGCTGGCAGTAAGGCGCTGCTTCCACGTCCTTGGGCGTGAGGCCGGCATATCTTCTCTGTGGCTCTGAGCTCTGTTCTGAGTCCCCCTCCTCTCTGGGGCCTGGTGCTGCAAGGAAAGATGGTGCCCACCGCTCCGCACCGCGGCTCCAGCCACAGCACTGCGGTCTGGTTTCTTTCTGGTGTCTCGTTTTTCCAGCCCTCTTTTTCTCTGTCCCTTGTAATTACATTTTTTGTTTCTCTGCTGATTGTGTTTTCTGACTACGAAAGGCGCTGATTTTGTAGTAATAGAGATTGGTTGTTAGCAGAGCTCGTAAGCCCCGCTTTTCTCTGTCGCCATCTTCCCGGAAGTTCATGAATTTTTAATTTTAACTAACTTTAACTTAAACTTAAGTAGCCCCATAGGACTTAAGTGGTGCCTCGATTCCCCTAGCAGTGCCTCCCCGAATCTTGATGCACCCTTCCACTGCCCCCACCTCCAAGATGTGTTCATCCTTCTAGACTTCCAGATACTTCATCTTCTTTCTCTTGCTTAAAATAAAGTTTTAGCAAATATTTCCACAGATGTGTCCTTCATCTCCCTTCCCTCTTTCTCCCCTTTGTCAATCCACTCTTACTGCTTCAACAATCTCTTCCAATGTGGGCAATCCTGAGGACTTAATGTCTTGGCTCACAAGGTCTCTAAATACATCCTTCCTCTAAGACTTTAAAGAAGAGATGAAGCCGGGCGTGGTGGTGCATGCTTGTAATCCTTGCGCTTAGGAGGCTGAGACAGGAGGATCACACAGGTTTGAAGCCAGCCTCAACTACTTAGTGAGATCCTGTTTCCAAATAAAAATAAAAACTAGGTCTGGGAATATAGCCCGGAGGTAGAATGCCTCTGTGTTCCACCCCCAGTACCACACACGCACAAAAAAAAGATGAAAGATTTTCTGATGAGATAAGGTTTGTATAAATATACTAATATACAATTTGTTTTGGGGTTGCTTTGGAGGAATGTTGGAAACTTTTTTTTTCAGCCCTAGGCTTGGAACCCAGGGGCATTCTACCTCCGAGCTACACCCTCAGCCCTATTTTTTTTTTTTTCCTTTATTTTGAAACAGGTCTCACCGAATTACAGAGGGCCTCACTAAGTAGCTGAGGCTGTCCGTGAACCACAATCCTCCAGTCTCAGCCTCCTGAATGCTGGGATTGTTGGAAACTTGAGGCATAGATGGCTGGGATGGGCCTGGCCCACATGGCAAATCAGATGAGCTCTGTATGACAGGGTTACAAGGACAGATCCGTTCATTTTTGGGAAACAGTTTCTTGCAAAAGGAGCAGTCTACTGATGACTCCTGGGAAGCCTAGAGTGAACAACCTCTTAGGAATCTCAAAAGCAAGAACAAGAAAAGAGAAAAAGAGAAAAAACGGACAGTAAATGGATTGCTAGCAGGTAATTTCCATCCAGTCTACCAAGAGTGTCAAATGGCTGGGAATCTGAAGGAGAAAGTACCAGTCAGGTGTATGATGGTGCACGCCTGCAGTCCCAGTACTTGGGAGGCTGAGACAGGAGGATCACAAGCTTCAAACCAGCCTCAGGAACTTAGTGAGACCCTCAGTCACCTAGCAAGACCCTGTTTCAAAATAAAGAATAAAAAGGGCTGAGACTGTAGCTCCTAGGTAGGATGCCTCTAGATTCAATTCTCAGTATTAAAAAAATACATAAGTAAATAAATGAATAAGTAAAAAAAACAAAATACTACCTTCCTTGATAGTGTACCTTAGATTTCTTTAGTCACTCAGGAGTACTTGCTTTGCTTATTCTTTTAGCCTACTCAGGTATACACACTAAGAGGCTTATGGTTGTGCAGTATTGCCATATACCCTGAGGCGTCACCCCTCAACAAGTGCCTTCTTCACCTGAGCAGAGGTTAACATTTTCTGGTAGCTTCTGGGTGATACCTACCTCCAGGCCCCTCAAACAAATTTTCTTCTAAATTTATATTTATAAATTCAGTTTCTTGTTTTCATTTCTATTTTCAAAGGAAGATTTTATTTGAGCAAGAGTAGCAATCGTAGTGAATATGCACATTTAGCTCTAATTTTGTCAACTATATAATTAGGCAATATTTAATCAGAGAGCCTGGCCTCTTTACTACTTGTGGTGTATCACCGCAAGTGACTTCTTGCTAAAAAGAAAAATTTTAAGATCCTAGGACTGAATATTTTTGTTACCAACCCTCCCATACACAGTAACCGTAAAGAAAATTGAATTTTACTATTGTTATCCTTAGTAAATATGATATTAAACAGAGCATGTGCTTATCATAATAAACTTTTTTGGGGATTTCTTTTGGAAGTTTTAGTCTCATATTTTTACTTTTACTTTTTAATTATAGAGTAATCCATGTTTAGGGAAATTGAATGCCTGGATAAGTAAGGTCATCTGCTATGAATATGTCATGAACCTATTGTCTCTTCTCACTAAACATGGTAAAGAATTACTTCCTCCTTCGATTGTGTTCATCACAATTTATTTAAGCAGTTTCGTATACTTATTACACTCAAGTTGTTTTTCACTGTCATTAACAATATCATGGTTAAGCCAGGGGTGGTGGCACATGCTTGTAATCCATTCGAGAGGCTGAGACCAGATGATAATGGTTTGTGGACAGCCTCAGCTACTTAGTGAGGCCCTCCACAACTTAGTGAGACCCTGTTTCAAAATAATAAAAATTGGGTAGGGGATGTAGCTCGGAGGTTGAATGCCCCTGGGTTCCATTCGCAGACCCACAAAAAACAAACAAAAAAACCAGTATCATGGTTAAAACACTTAAAGTTAAATCTGTTCACATTCTTAAATAAATCTGAGAAATGTATTTTTACAATAGTCCTGGAGAGCAGCTTCATAAAGCTAGTTTTTATTTTATGGCAGGTAATTTGATATGTAAAAAAGTGGTAGCCAGGCATGGTGGCTCACACTTTTAATACCAATATTTGGAAGGCTGAGACAGGAGGATCATGGTTCATGGCCAACCCCAGCTACTTAATAAGGCCCTTTGCAACTCAGTGAGACCCTGTTTCAAAATATATAATAAAAAATAGGCCAGGGGTATAGCTTGGAGGTAGAATGCCCCTGTATTCCCATCCCCAGTACTGCCAAAAAAAAAAGTGGTGGTTTTTTTTGTTTCTCTCTGAGTGTCTTTGCTCAGTAGTAAGGTTGGTTCAACGATTTTATTCAATGTTAAAATGTAAAGGGGCTATTTTTCTTGTGCTATAGAAGATTTGTTAACATTAAAAAGTATTTAATATTTAGCTGGGTGTGGTTGCACTCTTCTGTAATCCTGGTACTTAGGAGGTCAGGAGAGGAGGATTACAGGTTCCAGGCCAGCCTCAACAATTGAATGAGAACCTATTTCAAATAAGAAGAGCTAGGGATTGAGCCAGGAGTGGTGGTGCACGCTTGTAATCCCAGCATTTGAGAGGCTAAAACAGGAGGATCGCAGGTAGCAGACAGCCTCAGCTACTGAGACCTTGTTTCAAAATAAAGAATAAAAAAACACGGCTCAGGGTGTAGCTTGGAGGTAGAATGTCCCTGGATTCCATCCCCAGTACCACAATAAAAAAGTAGGACTGGGGGTGTGGTTCATAGGTAAAATGCATCTGGGTTCAACCTCAAGTACCAAAAAAAAAAAAAAAAAAAGGAATATTTACTGTTACACTATGTGACTTTCTTGTGATTTCCTATGACTTTTACTCTTAGGATTTTAGAAGTTTGGGTGTAACAATAACAACTTTGTGTCCTAGAGGAAGAACCAAATGGCTGGTTGGCTGAGCCCTGGAGGATGTAACAGCAGAGGTTGTGAGACACAGGGCTTTTCAGTTTGTTCAACCTTCCTTCTCTGGGTTTAAAAAAAAAAAAAGGCTCCTGTATTTGAGATGTTTGAATGCAGTCTGCATTAGAAGTACCGAGTAACCTTTCAAGGTATTTTAGATTTAAGAATCTATAATTAGAAAGTATTCCTTGAGTTTGTATCACAAGATTTTACCCTGAAGGCTCCCATCTGTACTAGTGGATCATTCCTCCACGCTTCCTTTCTTCCACAGGCACCCATGTACACTGCCTCTGAAACTCTTCAGAGCATCAGTCATGATAGAGAAAGGCTTTCGCTTCCCTGACTTGCAAGATTATTTCAGTGACTTCCTTGCCACCCTGGCCTGGAGCTGACATGTGACTCTTAGATGGGGAGTATTTTGAACAAATACTGAGGCACGGCAGTCCACTTGGGCAGGCTGCATGCCTGGAAGACAGCAGAGACCCCAGCAGACAAAGTCCCTTCCCTCACGAAGTTTACACTCAGACAGAAGGAGACAAGTAAATCTTTTCTAATAATTGACTAAAAATTGCAGTCAGCAAACTCATTTCTTTTTCCTTTGGTGGTACTGGAGTTCCTGGAAACCCTTCTGCCTCCTGGCTACACTCCCAGACCTATTTTATATTTTTTATTTGGAAACAGGGTCTCTTAAGCCACCAAGGCTGGCTTCGAACCTGCGCCATCTTCCTGTCTCTGCTTCCCAAGTGTGGGGATTACAAGCGTGCCCGGCAACAAACTAATTTGATGGAGCAAAAGCATAGAATAATATTAGATGAGTGAAAGGAAGCCTAATCCAGTTCAGAAGAGTTAAGAAAGGCTTCCCTAAGGCAGCTGCATTTGTCCATGGATGAACAGGGGTTGATCGTGAATGCTGCCCTTTCTTTGTAGAGTGCTGTACTTATTGCCTGCAAACTGAAAGTACATGATTTATTTATTCTGAAAATGATGTCCCAGCCTCAACCCAAACCAATTATATCTGAATTTCTTTAGCCAAGGCCTGGATATTTGGGGAGAGGTTTACTGGGGATTGTATCTAGGTGCGTACAACCCCAGCCCATTGTAATTTTTTTTTAATTTTGAAACAAGGTCTCCCTAAGTTACTGTGTAGTGGTCTAAAGCCTGACATCCTCCTGTCTGAGTCTCCCAAATACTGGGATTACAGCCATGCACCACCACACCTGGCTAAAGGAAAATTCTTTAATAATTAGCACCAGAACAGCATACTTTGCAGGATGAAGAAAAGGTGACGACAAATTCCTGGGCCACAGGCTCATCCACAGGACACTGGAGCCGTGGAAGTTCAGTCATTGTTCATACACAGTGTGGGACTCTGGAGTAACACAGGTCTTTTAGCTAAGGTTTGCTCTCTAGTAACTAGTCTTTTAAGGAAAATTCGTCTGTTGTCCAATATTTAACCACAATACCGGAGAGCCTCAAATTTTTATGACAAATAGGACTGTACTTTCTAGTAGTTCAGTCCCCTGAAATGAGCATGGCTCTTCTGCCAGATGGTGACTCCAAGCCCCATTAAACTTCAAACAGATACTTTTCATCGCATCGGGTTTCTTAATATTTTCATGTGGCTTATTTTGGCCATGTGCTGATGTTAGGAAATTTATTCCATAGACTGGCAGGGTCTCTTCCTCAGCCCTGACCATCGGAAGCATGACTATGGGTAGGAAAGGAGAGAGACTGGGGATATCTGGAGCAGTGATATCCCTGAAGAGCAGACCATCAGAGCCGGTGTGTAGGTTGCATTGCATTGACTTCCTACTAGAGAAGCTCCAGGGTTCTGCTCTGGAATTCACAGAAGGAATCAATAAAAAAGATCACAGAGAGCAGGGTGTAGTGGCACATGCTTGTAATCCCAGCATTTGGGAGACTGAGACAGGAGGATTGCGGTTTGCAGCCAGCCTCAACTACTTAATGAGGCCCTCTGCAACTTAGTGAGACCCTGTTCAAAATAAAGAATACAAAATAGGGCGGGGGTGTAACTCGGAGGTCAAATGTACTTGGGTTCCATCCCCAGACCCACACACACACACACACACACACACAAAAAAAAAAAAAAAAAAAAAAAAAAAAAAAAAAACACAGAGCAGCACACACTGGCCTTCCTGGACTTCACTACTCCTTGCCTAGCATACTAGTACTGGGGATGGAACCCAGGGCCCTCACACCTGCTAGCACACACTCCACCACAGAGCACCTCCCTGCCCTCATAAAAATAAAAAAAATAAAAGAAAGTAAAAAAGTAAAACACATATGTGCAATTTTTTGAACAGAGAGAGTCCATATTGTATATATTATAAGGAGAGGAAATGGGTGTTTTATTCTCTACAAGAAAACCCTTTGTGTGTGTGTTGTGGGCGGTGTGCTAGGGATTGAACCGAGGGGCATTTTACCTCTGAGCTACATTCCCAGTCCTTTTTTAACTTTTGTTTTGCTCACTGCAATTTAGTGAGACCCTTGTTTCAAAATAAAGAATAAAAAATAGGGTTGGGATATAGGCTTGGAGGTAGTATATCTTTGGGTTCAAGCCCTCTAGTATAGAAAAAAAAAAATAAGACTCATAAAGAGATGATATTCCAGGGTAAACATGGTGGGGGGGGTGTAGGGTCAGGTGGGTGGTGGTGGTAGGTATAGTCAGAAGAGAGGGGAAGAGCTGGAGTAAAGTTTTAGATAAGAGGAGAAAAATAGCATCCAAGGATAGGGTGTTCTTCCTCAGGTGGAGAAGCAGAGAGTGGAGTATGATGCCTGAAGTGTGAAACAGTCACTCACCCCTTACCAGCCTGCTCCAGAGGAACTTTTTTTTTTTTTTTGCCCGTTGAAATTTATTTCATTTCTACAGAGCATTTCAAATATACTTTCATTCTTTTATTTTGCTAACAGGCTTATTGAGATATAATTTACATCCTATAAAATTCATTCTCCTAAATATACTTTAGGAGAATTTTGTCTTTTGTGACTGGCTTCTTTTATTTAGAATGATGTCAAGGTCAATCTATGTCAAAGCATATACTGCTACATTTTTTTAAAATTCTTTTTTGTGGTACTGGGGGTGGAACCCAGGGGCTTTCTACCTCCAGGCTATACTCCCAAACCTATCTTATATTTTATTTGGAACCAGGGTCTCACTAAGTTGCTGAGAGCCTCGTTAAGTAGCTGAGGCTGGTTTCGAACCCGTGTGATCCTCCTGTCTCAGCCTCCCAAGCGCAGGGATTACAAGCATGCACCACCATGCCGGCCCTACATTCTTTTTTAAAAATAAAAATAAAAAATAAGAAAATATTAAATAATAAGAATATTTAATAAACTGGGCATGGTAGATTTCAGTGCATTTGGGAGGCTGAGACAGGAGGATCATGGTTTGTAAACAGCCTCAGCTACTTAGGCCCTTTGCAACTCAGACCCTGTTTCAAAATAAAGAATAAAAAATAGGGTTGGGGGTGTAGCTCAGAGGTAGAATGCCCCTGGGTTTCATCTCTAGTACTGCAAAAAAAATTTAATAAAATATTAAATAGTAATAAATTATGAAAATAATAATTTTTTAGTTTTTGGTGGTACTGGGGTTCCCCGAAACCCTTCTACCTCCAGGCTACACTCCCAGACCTATTTTATATTTTTATTTGGAAACAGGGTCTTTTAAGCCAGCAAGGCTGGCTTCGAACCTGCGCAATCCTCCTCTCTCCGCCTCCCAAGCGTGGGGATTACAAGCGTGTGCCACCACGCCTGGCGAAAATAATAAAAATTTAAAATATAATTTATTGCATGTATATACTACAGTTTTTCTCCATTTAGTAGTTGGTGGACATTTGGTTTATTGCTCTTATGAATAATGCTGCTGTGAACATTTTTCTACATAATTTTCGTGTGGACTGGTGTTCACATTTTCCTTGGGTAAACAGTGAAGAGTGACATATTCATTCATGAGTCTCTTCCAAGAGTCTGAGAATTATTGATGAAGGTATCCCAACTGAAAACCAGTTTTGGTTGCAGATGAATGCAGATCCTTTGGTTAAACATAGATTCTAATAAAATTTGCTAGGTTGTTAAAAGATACATACATAAATTATCAAATCATATACAGATGCAGTTTAGTATTCTTAAGGCTACATTTTTTTTTTTTTCCTGAGAGCCTCACTAAGTTGCTGAGCCTGACTTCAAACCTTGCCTCCCAATTACTGGAATTACAGGCATGTGCCATTATGCCTGGCTCAAGGTTGAATTCTTATGCCATTTACAATGTGATCCCATGAATTCTAGGCCTCTGGCCAGTGGCAAATACTTTACTTCCACCCACAAATCCAGGTGTGATGGTACACATCTGTACTCCCAGTACTTAGAAGGCTGAGACAGGGACATCGCAGGTTTGTGGACAATCTCAGCAACTTAATGAGGCCCTCAGCAACTTAGTGAACCTCTGTTTCAAAACAAAAAAAAAAGGACTGTAATGTAGCTCAAAGGTAGAATGTCCCCTGGGTTCAATGCCCGGCACCCCCCCCCCAACACACACACACACACACACACACACACACACTGTCTCTCTCTCTCTCTCTCTCTCTCTCTCTCTCTCTCTCTCTCTCCACAAAGATTTTAGCATTTGTGTATATTTCTTATTTATTTATTTGTATCACTACCCCTGGCTCAGCAGTGTGTATATATATGTATATATATATATTTTTTTTGGGGGGGGGAGCGGGTCTGGGGATGAAACCCAGGGGCATTTGACCTCCAAGCTACATCCCCTGCCCTTTTTTTTTTATTCTTTATTTTGAAACTGTGTCTCACTGAGTTGCAGAGGGCCTCACTAGGTAGATGAGGCTGTCCTCGAACCATGATCCTCCTTCATTTCCCCTCCATTGGAACACCAAAAAGCTTAGCAAAGGAATGCCATTCTTAATTTGATTTTTTAACTTCTTCATAGAGCTGTCATCCTCTGGCTCTTCACCACTCTTCTTGGGAAGAGTCTGCTACAAGACTGGGAGTGTTGCCTGCTGAAGCACTCTATCCCCATTACCTACCTCTGATGTTAGGGCTGATGCTCCTTCCAGAATTCCTTCATGCACAAACAAGCAAATCATAGTACGCATTTATATTTTCCTTTTCATAATCTAAAAAAGAGCACATGTATATATATACAATATGGTGGGTGTTCTCCAGAGTATATAGATCTTTCGCTTTAGCCAGACGTGATGGCGCATGCTTGTAATCTCAGTACTTGGTAGGCTGAGACAGGAGGCTTACAGGTTCGCAGTCAGCCTCAGGTACTTAGTGAGGACCTCTGCAACTTAGATCCTGTTTCAAAATAAAGAAAACAAAATAGGGCTGGGGGTATAGCTCGGAGGTAGAATCCCCTGGGTTCAATCCTAAGTACAACAAAATAAATAAATAGCTGGGTGTGGTGGCATATGCTTGTAATCCCAGCATTTATTTGGGAGGCTGAGACAGGAGGATTGCAGTTCAAGGACAGCCTCAGCTACTACTTAATGAGGCCCTTTGCAACTTAGTGAGACCTTGTTTCAAAATAAAGAATAAAAAATAGGGCTGGGGATATAGCTTGGAGGTAGAAACCCCTGGGTTCTATTCCCCAGTACTGAAAAATAAATAAATAAATAGATAAATTAAATCTTTTGCCTTATAAAAGATAACTTATAAATAGAATAGAATAAAACTGTACTTCTCCACCATATTTAATTTTCTCCTAACAATATATCTGAGAGAGTTTAACAAATCAGTACTAAGAGAGCTTCCTCATTTATGTTAAGGCATTTACACAGTTGTCCATTGTAGCGATATACCATAATTTAAATAGTGACTGTTAGCCAGTGTGGTGAGGCAGGCCTATTACCCCAGTATTTGGGAGGCTAAGATAGGAAGATCTCTGGGTGCCTGAGACAGGAGGATTGCAGGGAGGATGAAACAGGAAGATCTCAGGTACCAGTTCAGCCTCAGCAACTTAGCAAAACACGCAGCAGCTTAGACCCTGCTTCAAAATAAAAAATATAATTTAAAAATAAATAAAACAAAATAGAAAATGAGGTGTAGCTCAGGTAGAACACCCCTAGATTCCATCCTCAATACCAAATAAATTAAATAAATAAATAACGACCCATTAATGGATATTTGGGTTGTAGCAAATCATTGGCTTTTAAATAACATTTCAGTAAGTAACTATACATATGTTATTTTGCATGTATGTAATTATACTTGTATAAACTTGCAAAGTAGAATTGCAGACCATAAGGTATAGGTGTAATTTTGACAAATACCATTAAAACACCTTACAGAGTGGGGTTTCTTAGCACATTTCTACCAGAAACTAATGATAGTACCTGTTCTGAGAGTCTGGGTTTATTTTTGTTTGTTTTTGCCAATCCTGATAGGTGAAATAGTGTCCCAATATAGTTTCTATTTAGTAACACTAAATTAATAAGAAATGAGATTTCAGTGGTATTTTTAAGAGATTTTTAAGAGAAAATGCTCAGAAAAAGAAACAGGAATATAACTGAGCTTTTCTTTCTTTCTTTCTTTCTTTCTTTCTTTCTTTCTTTCTTTCTTTCTTTCTTTCTTTCTAGGAACTAGGAATTGAACGCAGGGGCATTCTACCTCCAAACTACACCCCCAGCCCTATTTTTTATTCTTTATTTTGAAACAGGGTCTTACTAAGTTTCTGAGGGCCTCACTAGGTAGCTGAGGCTGTCCTCGAACCTTGATCCTCCTGTCTCAGCCTCCCAAATGCTGGTATTACAAGTGAGCCACCACGCTCGGTTATTTTTTTTTTTTTTTTTGAGACAAGTTATTGAAAGTTACTCAGGCTGATCTTGGACAAAAGGTTGTACTACCTCAGCCTCTTGAGTCTCTGGAATTAAATTAGAGGTATGCATCACTGTGCCTGGCTGGGGTAATTTTTTAAAAAGGTCTACCAACAACTGTTTATATTTTTTTATTATGTAACTTTGGATGATGTTTTCTATGTTTGCTTGTTTGATTTTGGTGCTGGGAATTGAACCCAGGAGCATTCTACCTCTCAGCTAGACCCAAAGGCCTATTTTATTTTTTATTTAGAAACAGGGTCTCACTAAGTGCTGAGGGTCTCACTGAAACGGGGTTTCTTGAGAAGAAACACGGCGTTTCTTTACCAGATTCTTGTCTGCGGCGAGCAAAAAATGACACCCGCAGATGGCAGGAAGGTGAGTAAAAGGTTTATTGGAAGCAGCAGGGAATAGGGAAAAGTGGCCCAACACCCCTAAGGGCTGTCAGGACTATGATGTCTAGCAGCTGCCTTCAGGACAATACTTGAGGTTAACCCAAGCCTTCAGTTGCAAGCTGCTTTCTCCCAAAGTCCACGTGATCTGCCAGAAAAGAATAGGAAAAGTGGCCTAACACCCCTAAGGGCTGTCAGGACTCTGGTGTCCAGCAGCTGCCTTCAGGACAATACTTGAGGGTAGCCCAAGCCAAATGCCTTCAGTTGCAAACTGCTTTCTCCCAAAGTCCACGTGATCTGCCAGAAAAGAAGTGCTGGTCACCCCTAGGGGCCCTGGTTGGCCTTGATGTCTAGCAGAGGCCTTCAGGTTACTACCCGAGTGTAACCTGGGCCAAGTGCCTTCAATTGCACCCCACCTTCTCTCAAAGCTAACGTGACCTGTGAGAGAGAGAGAAAGCTCCCCAACGGGGAGGGGTTCCCAGAGTGGGTAACCATCCTGGTGACTGGTCTAGGGGTTTATATATCTCTGCATGTCCTTTGTTGGTTGGAGTCTGGGAGGCAGTTCTTAAAATTTGCATAGGATATTTGCATGTCCTTTGAGGGGTTTCCTTTCAGTAGAGGTGTCAGGCTTGCTTCAGGGATGTCTCCTGGGTTTGTTGATTAGTAAACAGATGGTTTTGTGAAGCTTTGGTCATTCTTATCTCTGAACCTTGGAAGAGCTGGTCTCTTTTTGGAGCCTTGGAAGTTAATTAGTATTCGTTGCCCCTCAGGAAATTAAGCTTTTCTACCGAGGCTACCTGCCTACTTCCTTTTTACCTCCTCATCACTAAGTTATGAGGCTGGCTTCAAACTTGTGATGCTGGAGGTAGTTCATTGTACCTACACTGTGTAAAAATTAAAGTATATGTTTTTGGTTTTGTTTTGTGGTTCTGGGGATGGAACCCAGGGGCATTCTACCTCTGAGCTACATCCCCAGCCTTGTTTTTTATCCTTTATTTTTGAAACAGGATTTCACTAAGTTGGGGAGGACCTCACTAAGTAGTTGAGGCTAGCCAAGAACCTGCAATCTCTAGTCTCAGCTTCCCAAGTACTGGCATTACAAGTAAGCGTTGACCACCACACCTAGCTAAAGTATATGTTAAGCAGCTGCTTTCCTGCTGTGTGTATGGAATCTGGGTTTGTGTCTGCCAGTGGGCATGAATGAGCCTTAGAAGCCTTAGGTATTGAATCTCTGATAAGCTCCCTACTCTGCCACACTTTGCACCTTCACACCTGTTGAATGAATGAAGTGCGCCCATGAGAGCTCATGGCAGAGGACTCAGGAGTGCCTCCGCCTGGTTTTCTCCAGTCTTGCCTGATGCCTTTTTACTTTATATTTGCTTTGTATCCCTTGCAGTAATAAATCATAGCCATGAGTACTACCATATGCTGAGCTCTTTGAGGCCCCCCCTAGTGAGTCATCAACCTGAGGATAATCATGGGCCTCAAGACAGTATTGCAAAGACCTTAATATTCTGTCTGTCTGCAGTATTAGTGTGAGGGTCACAAATATGTTAGCACATAATTAACTGACTTTTATCAGTATGTCTGAACTTGTAATCTGTTTTATTATAAAATGTGTAGTTTTTCAGATTTTTGAACAGTGATTTAGCATTTAGAGTAGTTAGCAAGAAGGCTGCCCTGGGTATTGGAGAAAGGTTGTTTGCTTAATTGTGAATGCATGTAACTGGTTCTATGGTCATCTTAATGTTTGTATTTAGGCTTATAAACTTTTTGCTTTAGTTTTTTTATAATTTTAAATGGTTTTCTTTGTATTCATAGCTACAGAGTTTTAGTGAAAACTTTAGTTTTCTAAACTTAGTCTGATTTCTAAATTATGTTTCAATTCTAAAGCTTATCTAGAAATTAGTAGTCCTAGAAACTGTAGGTTAGGGGTACCTTTTGGCCCATCAAAATTTCTGATTACTTATTTGCAGGACAGCAGAAATTTTTAACCAAATATGGCATAAGGCCCAAAGACTAAAATAAGGCTTTATTTCTGTATAATTTGATTATATTAGCATTTCATTTAAAATTTCAAAATATTCAGATAGAAAAATGTTTAAAATGTTAAACATAGCCAGGCGTGCTAGTGCATATTTGTAATATCAGCATTCAGAGGCAGAGACCAGAGAATTGGTTTTGGACAGCCTCAGCTACTTAGCAAGGCCCTTTGCAATTCAGTGAGAACCTGTTTCAAAAATAAAAAGACTAAGGCCGGGCGTGGTGGTGCAGGCTTGTAATCTCCGCGCTTGGGAGCCTGAGACAGGAGGATCACACAGATACGAAGCCAGCCTCAGCTACTTAGTGAGGCTCTCAGCAATTTAGTGAGACCCTGTTTCCAAAATAAAATATAAAATAGGTCTGGTCTGGGAGTATAGCCTGGAGGTAGAAAGCCCCTGGGTTCCACCAAAATAAATACATACATACATACATACATACATACATACATGGACTAAAAAACAAGGCTGGGGGATGTAGCTCAGAGGAACAATGCTGCAGGGTTTCATCCCCAGTACCACAAAAAAAAAAAAAAAAAGTTAAACATAAAGGTTTATTTAAGCTACTGTTCCTAAGGAAGATTGATAGCTTCTAACAATAAATGTTTGCATTTATTTTATTTGACATTGAAGATCAAAGCCAGGGCCTCATGCATGCTAAGCACCAATCTGCCACTGCACTATATCCCCAACCTCAATAATGTATGTGTTTATAGTTTTTAAGTGTTAAGTATAGTCAGGAGCAATATTTCTTAATGCTCGGAGTCAACTGGTTTGTGTTTGATAGTAGTGGATACCACATGACTCTGGAGCCACTATTCTCAGCACTTCAGTTTTCATAACAGCCTTACGAGGTTGCTGCAGTTAGCTCTGTTTGGAAGCTTAGAGACTTCAAGTGACTTTCCCATGCTAAGTGATTTGCTAAAATGTGGTGGAACTAGAATTTGAATTCATGCCATTCCTCTTCACAGGCTGAGCTTTTAACCACTATCCTTTCCTGGGTCACATGGTAACATCTCACTGGTGCTATGGAAAATCTGTTAAGTAGAGACTCTTATACTCTATTATAAGAGAATTATCTCTCATACCCTTGGGTACAGGGATGATCTCATCATTTGCAGTTGAGCATAAGAAATCATAGGTGGGGTTCTTACAAAACACAAAACTGAGCATGTAACTCTCTGATTACATTTATCCTCAGGCAAAGCTTTAATGTCACAACCAGGTCTTACCAGGCTGTCCAAGAGCCAAGCTTTCAAACCAAGCACTTTGACACATGCCTCTAATCCCAGGATTTAGGAACCTGAAACAGGTGGATTGCTGGATCATGGTCAGCCTCAGCAACTTAGTGAGGTCACTAAGTTGGTCTGCAACTTAGTGAGACTCTGTTTAAAATGAAAAATAAAATAAGGCTGGGGAAGGGTAGCTCAGAGGTAGAGCACCCCTGGGTTTAATCCCTAATACCACAAAGAAAAAGAGCTGGGGGTGTAGCTCAGAGGTAGAAGGCACCTGTATTCAATTTCCAGTACTAAAATAAAATAAGCCAACCTTTCTCCAGTTTAAACAAGCTGACTTTCTTTCCATTTGTAAGCAATCAAACCATATCCCTGTTGCTCCTTGGCCTTTGCAGCCACCATCCCTTCTGCCTTAGTTGATCCAAACTTGGCTGACTCCTCTTCATCTTTCAGATCTGAGTTTAGAGAGTTTTCTTCCAAGAAGACTTCTCTGAACTAGCCGGACTGTGTTGTGTACCTTGGCACTGTATTCCTGTAGTCCTGAACTTTAAATTTTCCATTTACTCTGTGTGTGATTTGTTTCTCTGACTAGTTTGCAGGCCCTGTGATATCAGGGCCAAGGTCTGTCTTGTCTACCTGGCCTTCACAGATGATATTTAAATGAAAGTCTACTACATTTTGAAAATGTGAGACAGTTAGTGGTAATTTAGCTCTCGGTACAAAAGTGCAATATACTTGCTCACTGTCATAGTTGGGGCTCTATTACCAATTAATGGTCAGAAATCTTCAGTATGGGAACAAGTATTTGCCTTTTACTAAATGTGTAATAAGCAGGTAGTCAGTGACAGATTTCTGACCTTATATCCTTAGCTACGGCTGGCAATTCATTTCCCAAGGCTAAAACTCTATTTGAACATGTGAGGAACTGATCTTTCACTCCCAGTTACATATACAAGCTCAAACAGTTTTTAGGGCTTCAAGAACACTGTCTATCAATTATGAACCCCAAATTGGATTTTGTGTGTGTGTGGTACTGAGGATTGAACCCAGGCACATTCTATTTCTGATCTACACCCCAAGTCATATTTTATTCTTTATTTTGAAACAGTCACATTAAGTCACTGAGGACCTAAATTTGCTAAGGTTGGCCTCAAACCTGTTGTCCTTCTGTCTCAGTCTCCCAAGTACTGGTTTACAGGTGTGTGCCACTACGCCCAGCTATCTTTTATTTTTGAAACAGAGTCTTGCTAAGTTGCTGAAGCTAGCTTCAAATTTGTGATTCTGTGTCTCAGTGTCTCGAGTACTGGGATTACAGGTATATACCACCATGCCCAAGTAATATTTTTCTTTTTGAAAAGTGTAAGAGCCAAATGTGGTGGCACATGCTTGTAATCCCAGTACTTGGGAGGCTGAGACAGGAGGATTGCACAGGTTCGTGGCCAGTCTCAGCTACTTAGTGAGGCCCTCTGCAACTTAGTGAGACCCTGTTTCAAAATAAAGAATAAAAATAGTTCTGGGTGTATAGCTCGGAGGTAAAATGCCTCTGGGTTCCATCTCCTGTACTGAAAAAAAAAAATGTGTGTGAGTGTGAGGGGAAAAATTGGAAAAGATAAGTTTTTAATGTATTTAAGATAAAAATTACTATGTAAACATATTTATACCTGTAAAAACAAAGTAAGATTCATATTATCTCTGAGTTTTACTTAACAGATATCAGGCATACTGAAAACCTAATAATGAATATTTTGTAATGAAAAGACAAGAAAAATCTCTAAAATTATTTTTGTATCTTTTTTTTTTTGGGTGGTACTGGGGTTCCTGGAAACCCTTCTACCTCCAAGATACACTCCCAGACCACCCATTTTTATATTTTTTATTTGGAAACAGGGTCTCTTAAGCCAGTGAGGCTGGCTTCAAACCTGTGCGATCCTCCTGTCTCTGCCTCTCAAGCGCGGGTATTACAAGCGTGCGCCACCACATCCAGCATTTTTGTATCTTTTATTACAAAATTATTAAGTAAATTTAGGATCCAGGACTTTCCAAGATTAGAAGTAACATTTAGGTATGCTATTACATCCTAACTTTCTTATGTCTACAGCAGGTATGTTCCCTGAAAATAAAAAAACATTTAAACAAACCAAAAAGGCAAACTAAAGACCCCAATCTTCTGTCTGATATGGATATGTATATGTGGCTTAAAAAAAAAAAAAAGCTGCTTTTCAGCCAGGCGTGGTGTGCACACTTGTAATCCCAGTATTTGGGAGGTTGAAACATGAGGATCAGGTTTGCAGGCAGCCTCAGCTACTTAGTGAGGCCTTGTTTCAAAATAAAGAATAAATAATTGGGCTGGGGGTGGAGCTCAGAGGTAGAATGCCCCTGGGTTCAATCCTCAGCAAAACACACACACACACACACACACACACACACACACACACACACACACATGCTTTTCTTCCTTTGAATATTTAATGTACATAAATGAGTAGGAAAGTGGTGAAGCATTAAGACTTTAGGGCAAGAACAGTAACTGTTGGAGACTTTCAGTGGATGTGAGTCCAGTGTTTTATTTTAGATTTTTGGCTACTGCAGTTCCCCAGGTACACAGGCTATCTTAAAGTTGAAGACAAAGATTTGTAAGGTGACCTTTGGTTAGCCATTAATTTCTAATTATTACAGTATTAGGTGAATTTCCTCAATTCCGAAGCTGTATATATGTTGCTCATTAATTCTTTTATTATAAGAAGAATAAGCAGAAAAATATGTATAACAGTTTTCCTTTCCTGGAATGTAGCCCACTAAATGAGTCAAACTTCTTGTTACCTAAAAACAAAACAAAGCAAACAAAATTTTCCTTGGCTCTGAGGTTAGAATCAGTGACTCATTGCTGTTAGGAGTATGTTAGTTTTGCTTAACTGTGAATTCATAAGAGAACTCATTCCTGTAAGGATGGCAAGTAACATTGATAACACTGCAATTCCAGTTCCCTTGTATATGTAAAACTCCTATTATATATATATATATATATATATATATATATATATATATATTTTTTTTTTTTTTTTTTTTTTTTTTTTTTTGGTGGTACTGGGGTTCCTGGAAGCCCTTCTACCTCCGGGATACACTCCCACGGGCTACACTCCCAGACCTATTTTTTAACTTTTTTATGTGGAAACAGGGTCTCTTAAGCCAGCGAGGCTGGCTCCGAACCAGCGCGATCCTCCTGTCTCTGTCTCCCAAGAGCGGGGAATTAAAAACATGCACCACCACACCTGCATGACCCTTTTGTTTTAAAGCTTTTCTGGGGAACTCCATAGGAAAAACAATGTTGCCTTTATTTCAGCTGGAATCTGTTGATCCTATGCATAGCACAGTACCTTTTGAGTTTTCCTGACTTAAATAGAATGATTGATAGAGTCTACTACCAGTAAGGAAGTGAGAAGAAGGGTGTTAGCTAGCCTAGTGCTGGGAAGAGGCTGCTGAATAAACATTGTCACCACATCTGACCATACCTGTGCCTGAGTCACCAAACACAAACATGTTACTAGGCAACAGGAGTGATTCACACTCTAACCACCACACTACAATGAAATGTCCAACTTCAGTATTTCCAGGAAATGCCTCTCTTCTGAGGCACCGGGGAGCTGGATAAACATTCTCACAGGTACCCAGGGTGTCTGATGACCTAGAGCTTGTAGCTGTGTGTCAGAAGGTGAAGCCAGCTAACCCTTGGGATGATGTCACCTCACCAGGCAGACACTGACTGTTCCTCTATGGTAACCACCATGAGTAAGAGCTGAGATGTGCAGCCTCTCCCCAGAAGGATTCACAAAGGGATCTATTGGTTGTAGGGGAAGAAAATAGCATATTCCTAAGTATAAAGATAGCCCCAATCCCCGAAAAGTGACAGTATAACATAGTGGCTCAGAGAGTGACTATGGATCCACACTACCTGGATTCAAATCCCAGTTTGCCACTTTCTGGATTTCTGAATCTCCCTTCTCATACCTTGGATGGGAACAGTAATGTAGGGAGTCAATTATGAAGGAATAAAGAAAAACACCAAGATAAGCAGGACCTTTTCTAAGATTTTAGTTATTATTTTATGATGTTGAGTAATATAATTATACAAATAACCTGCATGTGGTGACACATGCCTGTAATCCCAGCACTTGGGCAGCTGGGAGAGGAGGGTCACAAGTTTAAGGTCAGCATCTGCATTTTAGCAAGGTCTTCAGCAACTTAGACCCTGTTTCAAACTAAAAAATAAAATAGGGCTGGAAGTGTAGCTCAGAGGTAGAATATCCCTGAGGATGCAATCTCTGGTTTATTATTATTATTATTATTATTATTATTATTATTATTATTATTAAAAAAATTGTAACTACAAACCATTTAAGAAAATGCTAGGGATTTTCAGAATTACATACTTTGAAAATCATACATACATTGGAAACTACATCAGGATTGTGAGCATGGAGAATTGCTTTGGAATTCCAAAGTATTTGTGATGTTTTGAAGCTAGAGATGTGTTTGTTTGTTTGTGTGTTTGTTTGTTTGTGTGTTTGTTTGTTTTGCAGTACGGAGAATTGAACCTAGGGGCATTCTACCTCTGAGCTACACCTCTAGCCCTATTTTTTATTCTTTTATTGTGGAACAGGGTCTCACCAAGTTTCAGAGGACTTTACTAAAAAGCTGAGGCTGACTGAGAATATGCAGTCCTGTTGCCTCAGCCTTGCAAGTACTGGGATTACAAGTGTGTGCCATCATGCCTGGCTCTAGAGTTGAGTTTTTGTTTTTCTGTTCTTAAATTATATCTGACCTTTTATGCCAGATAATCTATAATAAGTGCAATCACACAAGGTAACCCACAGTAAATCAGGTAAAAATTGGGAGGCCTTCTATTTGTTAGGTATGCAGTAATTCAGACACATGACTGATTCATTTAGAAAGGAAGGGAACTGGAGGTTCTTTGGGAAGAGGTGAGATAATTCTGGTGTCTTTGAGTGTGTGGGTTAAGCAGTCATTCAGCAGCCATTCTAGAGCCTGAATGATAGGCATTTGGCTTGGGGCCAGCAACACCAACACACGTAAGACTTGGACTCTGTCCCCACAGCTCATAACAGCAGAAGAGATAGCCCTGTGCAAGCAGTCAACTCCACAGTTGTGTGGCAGAGAGTGACAGCGTTGAATCCCAATCTGACTTCTCTTGGATTTATTCTTTGAGGGAAGGTCAGAATGTTCAGGAATGGTGGGAGAACATGGGCCTACACGTTGGGCTAGTTCACCAGTGCCTGGGTGATGTTATGTTGCGATTAAACATGGCTTGGAAAGCTGAAAGCAAGAAAAGGTAGGCAATCAGAGCTCTTCTTCCGGAGCTCCAAGTCAGGGCAGACCGCTGATGGGTGGGGGTGTTTCCATTGCCGTGGTGGGTGCTAAAATCCAGAAGAGGAAAGGATTTAGAGAGACGGGCTTTCAGGGTCATCCCAAACTAATCATCATTGTTAATTTGAGTTAATTATAAACCCTAGTCAGTGATAACATCTTTTTATTCAATAACCACAAGATTTCTTTTAAAAATATTTATTTATTTATTTGGTCTTGGTGATTGAACCCAGGGCCTTGCACCTACCTAGCATGCACTCTATCACTGAGCACACCATCATCCTGAGAAAATATTTTAAATCAAAACATGGAAATTATAGACATTTAAGGTATACAACAGCATATAGAGTCCTTTATTAGCAAGTTAACTTGAGTTTAACTTTTGGATCTTTACAAAAAGTAAGAGGAAAATAAACACTGAGCCATAAAATGTTCTGACTTTTCTTGAAGTCACAATAAATAGAGCTTCACTAAATTTAACATTGAAGGTGGAGCCCCTGCTTTACAGGCAGGCTTATTATACCTTGAGTAACTCTTTATACATATGTATAGTGTTGATCTGAGGAAGATGATCTAAAGTTCGATTTATTTTACTAAGACTCTAGAATTTTCTCATCTTTTAATATTATTTACATGAGTTTAGATTCATTCAAGAATCAGTTTTTGTTACTTGACAGAAAACTGTATTAACCATTATTCATAAACTATTCCTGAGCAAATATAACAGAAGCCATATGAAATGTTTCAGATGATTCAAATATATAAACTTTGACAGTATTCACCTAATTTGTTTATATTTATTTGTTCCCAAAAGTTCTAACATTTGACCAGCTACATTTCCAAAGTTACTTGGCCCAGGTGTGTGTGTGGCAGGGGGGATGTCTGGGCTAAAGCTGGAATAGTCTACCATCTGGAGCAAAAGATCAAATCTAGAATAGCAAGTTCCTTATCAGAGAGGTCTAGTCTTGTTTGATACTATAAATTCTGCCTTTAAATATCAGTGTTAGTGACATAGATGGATTCCTTAAATCAAGATATGCAATATGCAGATTCCTTGGAATATTTTTATTTCCCAGTCTTAAATGTTTCAGAGAGACTTTTTAAACAACAGCTATCTTAAACACAGTTTGTGCTAATTAGTATTATTATTTATTAAATATCTGCATCCATATGATGGCCACTTATAAGATAGTACCTTATAATTTCTGTCCTCTGGGGTTGGCCTCTCAGCTCACCCAGTAAATTTACATTGTTTAACTTGCTTCAAGTTAACCATGTCTTATTCTGAAGGATATGACCTTTTATCCTCAACCTTATGAAATTATTTTGTTTAGTGTTAATCCCATATTTCTTGTCTCATGAAACTGAATCAAGGTCTCTTCCTGACAATCTTATTTAATTGTTTTCAGTCCTGGTGAGAAAGGGGGTTCTGTATCAGGCCTTCAAAAACAGTCTCTTTCTTGCTCCATTCAGATGCTTAGGTGCCCTGATTCTTCATGACTGATTTCTCTTCTCATGTGGTCTGTTCTCAATGTGATTACATGTAGAATAAAAATATAAGATAACTTATGCTTTTAAATTGTAATAATCCAAGCATGATGGCATATTCTTATAATAACAGCTACTCAGGAGGCAAAGGCAGGAAGATTGCAAGTTTGAGGCCAGCTAATTTAGCAAGACCCTGGCTCAAAATAAAGGAGCTCAAGATGCAGCTAATTGGAAGAGCACCTGTGGGTTCAATACCCAGCACCAAAAAGAAAGAAAACTTAATAAGTCAATGGTTAATTGTTTAACATTGTCCGTGTGTGTTTCTGTGTCTGAGAGTTGGGGGGGAGGGGGGAAGAGAGATTCGGGGAGAAATACTGGGGATTAAACCCAAGGGCATTCTACTGCTGAGCTACATCCTCTGCCCTTTTTATATGTATGTATGTATATATGTATGTTTGTATGTGTATATGTATGATAGAATATGGGATACTGGGTGTGGGGCATGGTGATGCACACCTAAAATCCCAGTACTTGGGAGGCTGAGACAGGAGAATTGTAGGTTTGAGGCCAGCCTAAGCAATTTATGAGACCCCCATTTCAAAATAAAAAATAGAGCTGGGCTTGGTGGTGAACGCTTGTAATCCCAGAATTTGGGAGGCTGACACAGGAGGATTGTGGTTCACAGATAGCCTCAACTACTTAGTAAGGCTTTCTGCAACTCAGTGAGACCCTGTTTCAAAATAAAGAATAATAAATAGGGCTGGGGGTTTAGCTTGGAGGGAGAATGCCCCTGGGTTCTATCCCAAGTACTGCAAAAAAATAAAAAAATAAATAAAAATATAATAGGAGCCCGGTGTGGTGGCGCCCTCTTGTAATCCCAGCATTCCGGAGGCTGAGACCAGAGGATCGCGGTTCGTGGACAGCCTCAGCTACTTAGTGAGGCCCTCTGCAACTCAGTGAGACCTGGTTTCAAAATAAAGAAAAAAAAAAATAGGGCAGGGGGTGTGGCTTGGAGGTCAAATGCCCCTGGATTCCATCCCCAGACCTGCAACAAAATGACTTGTATGGCACTGGGGATTGAGACCAGGGGTAGTCTACTTCTGAGCCACACCCCTACTCTATTTAATTTAATTTAATTTTATTTTATTTTATTTTATATTTTGAACAGGATCTCACTAAGTTGTGAAGGGCCTCACATGGTTGCTGAAGTTTGCTGCCAACCTGCAATCTTCTTGTCTCAGCTCCCAGGTACTGGGATTCTAGGTGTGTGTCATGATGCCTGGCACATTGTTCCTTATTTGAAGTAAGGCAGAGAAAACTGAGGACCAAAGAGATGACTTTAATCTCCATCAAGTGGTGAAGTCAGGATTATAAACCAGATGTGGGATTCTAAGATGTTATTGTGCAAATCTGTTTGTGTTTAACTTACCTCTGAGATTAGCAAAGCCCTGATGTAGGAGCTATAGTTAAGTAAATTTTGGTTGTTCGTTGTCTTAATAAACCCATATGAACCTGTTTATCCATAAATTTTCTACATCAAGCCAAATAGTACCACCATTTTTTGTAAAGTCTTTGTGGAGGATATCAATATGTCAAATCACTGGGTCAATCTCCTGTTGTTTTCTGAGCACTAATAGGATGTACCTGGACTATCTGATCAGTAGTATCATCTGCAAATATGTTACTTTACCCTACTTCTTTTCTTTCTGTGAGAAGTAAAATTTTTGTTTGCCTTCTTCAGCTGCCTTTGGTAAAACTAGTAATATATCTTTCTCTTGTTATTATAAAATTTACTTGCTTATAAATATGAATAAGTGTCTAAGGAATCTATAAAATAATGGAGTCATACTAAATGAGAAAACTGAAACCCAAGGCTGTTAAATTACCTACCCCAAATAAGTCATTGCTTGCTTGTTGTATGATCTGGCTATACCACTCCTGGGTATCTTTCCAAAGGGGTTGAAATCAGAAAACTACAGTAATATTTGCATACCCATGTTTTTAGCAGTAGCTATATATAACTTGCAATAGCCAAAATATGGAACCATCAACAGATGAATGGATTGTAAAATTATGGGAAATACACACAATGGAATTCTACTCAGCAATAAAGGAGAACAAAATCATGTCATTTGCAAGAAGATGGAAAGACCTGGAGAACATTATGTTAAGTGAGATCAGCCAAGCACAGAAAGAGAAAAGTGACATATGTTTTCTCTAATACACTCAAGTTAGGGAGTATTAGGGATATCAGAGGGACTCTGGATGATGGAAGGGAAACCTCAGCAAATCCAGAAAGGAAGGGTAGGGGAGGAAGAAGGCTGAGGTTAATCAGTGGAAAAGCTGCATTTGAATATGTGTATACATGTTAACCTGGACACTCAGTATTGGGAGGCAAGGAAAAGAGGAAGGGGGAGATTACCAAGTACTGTGTGAATATATGCCATTGTCAGAATGATCCACATTATGATGTGAGACTAGAATGAATCAATAAAATAAATTAAAAATTGAAATAAGACATAGTAAAAATTGAAATAAGGATTCTGGTCCTTTTGATTTCTGGACCAGAACAGCCTTGCCAAGAAGCTATTCATTTTCTAACTTTTCTAGCCATGGAAGCCATATATCAGATGAGAGTTTGGGTAAGAGTAGGAAGGCAGAGCTCTGCATGTTAAAACAAGATGGTGGCCTGGAAATGCCCCCATGGTCTCCCGAAGACACTGTCTTGCCTCCCAATACTGAGTGTCCAGGTTAACATGTATACACATATTCAAATGCAGCTTTTCCACTGATTAACCTCACTTTCCCCTCAACTCACAAAAAAGGCACAGTGTGTGGCCCTTCCCTCATTCCTTCACCTCCTTAGCACCACAAACTAAATGTGATTAGTTCTGCAGTGTTGGACATTTCTATCCCCTTTATTTAAAAGTGAATATAAGTGAAAAAAACTAGGGGAGGTAAATTGGCCCAGCCTAGGAATGACAGATATAATGAGACTGTTACAAAAACATTTCCCAGTTAATTCTGCAACATTTTTACTCTATGGCAGGAGGAAGAGCAGGGGACTTTTGGCTATGAGAATTGGTTCTTCTGGCATGCCAAGAACAGGGTATCCCATTTTCTTTTCTAATTGAACCTGTGTGGTCATTTGTAGATATTCCCAAACAGTAATAGAATGACATGCAAAATACCCAGTGCCAGCTCTGCTGTTTACTTTGCTGGTGACCTTGGGCAATTCACTTATCACTGTGCTCATCAGGAAAAGAAGGGTCACAATACTAACACACCTGGTAGAGTTGTGGTGAAGATTAAATAAGTAGTGAACAACAGTAAGTAATAGGTAAGTGCTGAAGCTCTTATTCATAAATCTAGACAATATAAAATTAAATCATTAATTGTGTGTGTGTGTGTGTGTGTGTGTGTGTGTGTGTGTGTGTGTCTCAGGATTGAACCCAAAGGCATTCTACCTCTGCGCTACTCTATTCCTGGCCACTTATTTATTTTACTTATTTATTTACTATGGCACTGAAGATTGACCCTAGGGACATAACCTTTGAGCTATACCCTTGGCCTAATAAAATAATTTTATTTTTTTATTTTGAAATAGTGTCTTGCTAGGTTGCTGAGAGTTTCAGTTGCTGAGGCTGGTCTTGAACCTGTGATCCTCCTGTCTCAACCTCCCAAGTATAAATATTCCAATATATTTTTGTCAAACTAAAATTAAAAATATATGTATTTTTCGGGGCTGAGAATGTAGCTTGATGACAAGAGTGCTTGTTTAGCATGTGAAAAACCTTGGTTCTATCCACAAACAAAAACAACCAAACAACAACAACAACCACAACAAAAACAGTTTTCAGGCTGGATGTGGTAGTTTGCACCTATAGTCTCAAGCTACCTGGGAGGTTGAAGCAGAAAGCTCCTTTAAGCCCAGGAGTCTGTAACTAGCCTGGACAACATGTCAAGACTCCAGAAATCTCAGAAACATTTTTTACTTGGTGGAAAGAATATAGCATAATAGTGATAAATAATTTAGCTTTGCATGATCACAATGGTGATGCAATTGTCCAACATGTATACAGTATTTAAAAATACTAGCTGGGCGTGGTGGCGCATGCTTGTAATCCCAGCATTTGGGAGGCTGAGACAAGAGGATCGTGGTTCGAGGATAGCTTCTGCAACTCAGTGAGACTCGGTTTCAAAATAAAGAATAAAAAATAGGGCTGGGGATATAGCTCGGAGGTCGAATGCCCCTGGGTTCCATCCCCAGACCCGCAAAAAATAAAAATAAAAAAAAAATAAGCCGGGCGTGGTGACGCACGCTTGTAATCCCTGTGCTTGGGAAGTGGAGACAGGAGGATCGCGCAGGTTCGAAGCCAGCAGAGCTGGCTTAAGAGACTCTGTTTCCAAATAAAAATATAAAAATGGGTCTGAGAGTGTAGCCCGGAGGTAGAAGGGTTTCCAGGAACCCCAGTACCATCAAAATAAATAAATAAATACTCTACTTCTGAGCTACATCCCCAGCCTTTTTGTGATTTGTTTTGGAATATAATTTCCCTAGGTTTCTGAGTATACCATCATTGCTGAGGCTGCCCTCAAACCTGCGAACCTCCTTCAGAACCGCCAAACAAAAAAAAAAGTAAAAGTACTTTTTGTATTTAGATACACAATAAATACTTTCATTGCAGACCTTTTTAAGAAAGCGTAAGTACAGAAGAAATTAAGATAACGAGTACATTCATGTTTGATATTCTTTTTTGTGTTTCTATTTATTTGTTGTTGTTACTAGGGATTGAACCCAGAGGCATTCTACCTTTGAGCCCAGCTCCTCCCCCTTTGTTTGAAAAAGGGTCTGGCTAGATTGCTGAGAGTCTTAATTGCAAGCCTGTCCTTGAAGATCCTTGTAGATCCTCCTGTCTCAGCCTTTCAAATACTGAGATTACAGGCAAGATTACAGGCATGCACCACCATGCCCAGCTCTTATGTATTTCTTAATTTGGGGTTTTATATGTATGTATATACTTTTTTATGAAAATAAGAATAGTTATGTTTTAAAAGAAGTTTATTGGTTTTTATGGATGCTCTGTCTCCAACTGTAGACAATTAAGTTTTTTTAATGTTTCACTGAATTTTTTGGGCAAGGAGATATTGTTTTCTGTATTTAATGTTTGTTCCAAAACAGATTCACAGTAGTTGAGCTACTGTTTCAAGAGATAGAAGCATTTTTAAACTCATTATGTTTTTAAAAATAGATGTTCAAAGGAACTATATGAGCCGGCGTGGTGGCACACCCTTATAATCCCAGTACTGGAAGGCTGAGACAGGAGGATTGCAGGTTTGTGGCCAGCCTCAGCTACTTAGGCCTCTGCCACTTAGTGAGAACTTGTTTTAAAATAAATAATAAAAAATAAGGCTGGGGGTATAGCTCGAGGTAGAAAGCCCCTGGATTCAATTCCCAGTAAAAATAATTATATGAATTTCTGATTTTACCAACAATTCACTGCAGTTCTTGTGTTCCTTTCTGGTTACAGCTTAAATCCCCTTTTGAGTGGACTTTGTTTCAAGGTGAATTTCCTTTCTGGTGTTCCATATCTATGAGTCACAATAGGACAGATGCTTATGTGTTAATTTGTCAATGAGACATTCTGTAGGAAGTTCTTGTAATTAGTTGGGAGATACTTAGTCACTGGAACTTTCTTACCTAATATTTGTCAGAGGAGGTATAAGAGGGATCAGCTCCAGATGGAAAGTAAGGAAAATGGGATGAGGCTGGGGGCGGGGCCTCCTCGGCTCTATTCTCTACTCCTGTTTCTCCATTCACTGTGAAAGTGTGAGTACCACAGCAGAAGTTACTCTGTGTTCCTCTGATCTCTTTCCATTTCTTACCAATGGCATCTGTGGATGGGCTTCAAAAGTTAAGTTCCTGAAACCACCTGCCCTCTGAGGAGTATGAAAAGGAAAAGCGATTAATCAGAGATGAGTGCAGAGCCCCAGGTGAAAAGCGATAAATCAAAGAGAGATGAGTGCAGGGCCCCAGGTGAAAGCCTTGATCAGTAAATACTCATATTTATGTATTATTTACATGGAATTAATGTTATAATTATAGATTTTATTCCCATATAATAGCTAACAGATCCTGCTAGTTAAGTAGTGTCTGGCCTTTCACATACTAAGTTAATTTTAATTGTGGCTGTGTTTACTCTTGCAATGGTAGGAGTGTTTCAGTTTGTGTACCTGGGTTACTTTTTGTTGGGGGGAGTGGGTGTACTGGGTGTTGAACCCAGGAGCATTCTACTTCCAAACTACACCCTATGACTTTTTATTTTGAAAAACAGGATATCACTAAATTGCCCAGGATCTAAGTTGCTGAGACTGGCCTTGAACCTGTGATCCATCTGTCTCAGCCTCCTAAGTAATAGTATTATAGGCATACCCCGTCACTCCTAGCTATCCCTTTTCTTTTACCAAGTATTTTCCCTCTTTTATCTAATTGTCTGCTGAGTATTTTGGACATAAATGTCTGATGTTATGGATGTTATGATATTCTTAAAAATATGCAAAATAAGAGATGTATCCTATACTAGGTTTCTGCAAAAGGGAAACAAGCACTTGGCTAGGAATCACTATAAAATCAAAGGTGTGCAAATACATGGTATCATAGTTGTTAGACTAAAGCAGCCTACCCCTTGTGGCAAATTGCTCTGGCTTTGTATAGGAGAGATTTAGTGGAGCCAGCCTCAAGGGACACATTTCTCTACCAGAAACTTTGCTTTGCACATTTAGTCACAAATGGAAATAAGTCTTAAGTGAGCTGTTCTGCCTGTTTTGAATGAAATGGATCATTCCTGAAGGGTACTGTATCAGTTGCTCCAGAACTAAAAAATAAAAGGGTTGAGTTCAAAGAACTTCATGGTCCCCTAGGAGAATATCTCCTATTGGCAGTCATTCTGAATAATTAAAAACTTAACCATTAATAATTCCTAAAACAATAAATATGATAACCAGATCAAACTTCTTTGATTTCTTTAAGTGAATTTCTTTTCAATATATAGACTTCCCAGTGAAAATTTTGTAAATTTATATTTTATAGCACTTTCTTCATTTACGTATTAGAATAAATGATAATTTAACAGAGAAATATTTTATAGGTATATACCAAATACCAATATATTCCTCAAAATTAACCAAATAGCATTCAATTAGATTCAGGGTTTTAATTTTTAGGTAAATTTAATCTCTTTTTTTCGTCCTTTCTTCCTATATTTTATTTTTTAGTACTGACTGAGAAATAATCCTAGTTGCTGGGCATGGTGGTGCACGCTTGTAATCCCCACGCTTGGGAGGCTGAGAAAGGAGGATCACACAGGTTTGAAGCCAGCCTCAGCTACTTAGTGAGGATCTCAGCAACTCAGTGAGACCCTGTTTCCAAGTAAAATATAAAATAGGTTTGGGAGTGTAACCCAGAGGTTGAAAGCCCCTGGGTTCCACCTCCAGTACCACCACCAAAAAAAAAAAAAAAAGAAACCTAGGAGTATTTGACCTTTGAGCTACATTCCCAGCCATCTTTTTTTTTTTTTTTTGAAACAGGGTCTCGCTAAGTTGCTGAGTGCCTCACTCTGTGTTACTGAGGCTGCCCTTGAATCTGAGATCCTCCTGTCTCATCCTATCAAGTACTCAGATAATAGGTGTGCACCACCATACCCCTGCATTTTTTAATTAAGTTGAAACTAGTGTAGACCATTTTTGAATAGTCTACATTTATTCTTCTTTTGTGGTTGGCAAAAGATTAAGAAATGCAGGGTTTACGGTGTTTTCTGGATCTTCCATGGTTTCTCTCTTTCTCTCTCTCTCTCTTTTTTTTGCTGATGATTACTTTCCTAATAGTAAAATACCTTGAGGTATCCTGGTGGGCCGAAGCACAGGACTTGAAGATACTAAGCTGGACAGTGTCCCCCTAACACGGCCTGAGCAACACCACAGCGAGTGCAGAAGCAGATGGGACCAACGAGCTGGTGATGCAGATTCTAGGACCTTCCATCTTAATTATCCAGTGCTTCATTCTTGCCAAAGGAACGTCTCCCCTAAATCCCTCAAGCCATCTCTTGGACTCATTTTGCTGGCACAGAGCCCTAAGCACAAATAAAATAACCAGTAATCCATTGTATTAAAGTAATATCAATATGTCTAGTTCTAGATTGTACACATTTACAAGGAAGTTACGTCAAGGTGCATCTAAGTGTCGTTTTTTACAGCATCGAGTGAGATTGAGTAAGCTTCCTGTTCCCGGGTGTGTACTCTGCCACAACCATTAAATGTGCTGACCACAAGTGCCAGGTTAGATGAAGTCTTTTCTCAAGTCTCTGCCTTACCTCCATACTACAGCAGGATTATTGAACTCTTTTCTGTTCTGTAGATTCTTCCCACCCCCCCACCCCCCGTACTGGGGATTGAATGCAGGGACATCCTGCCTCTAAGTTACACCCCCAACCCTTTCCATTTTTTATTTTGAAACAGGGTCTAGTTAATTTACCACACACTGGCCTTGAACCTGCAATTCTCCTGCCTGTGCCTTCCAGGTGCTGGGATTACAGGGATTTGCCACCAGCTAGGCTCACTGTTTGTGTAGATTTTTTCCTAAAGGTCACTTCCCTTACCTCTCGAAACAAAGTGACAAAATTCTCTTCTAATGCAATAGTAAACTGAGAGTAGTGCTTCCAGGAGGCATTTAAAATCTTCATTTCCGTAGCCTGCTTTTATTATTCTACTACCTTTTTTGAAATGTATAAAATATATATAATTTGGTCACCATGATGGAAATTAATGGGTAGGTTTCTAAAATATCTAAAGGACATTCAATAAAGGAGCTGTATTAAAGTTGAAGTATAAAATTATTTTAAAATAATACTGATCTTTCATTTCTCATTTCTTATTCTTATTCTCCTTCAGTAAGATTATGCATCCAGGTCTAACAAAGCTTCTTACCATTGACTAGGAAACATGCTGTTGGTTTTGATGAAGTTACCTAGAATGTGACGCCTATCATTTAGAAAGAGCAATGGGGTTTTGGGAGTGCATTGTTAAGCTATTAGAGTTAGCTAGCTTCTGCTTTTCTTTTCCTTAGACCAGCCTCTAAGGACAACATATTAGCAACTATACTAGACTTAAATACCTTTCAAGAATATTAACTGGAAGCTGGGTGTGGTGGTTCATGCTTGTAATCCTAGCCTTTGGGAAGTTGAGATAGGAGGATTGTGGTTCACAGCCAGCTTCAGCTACTTAGTGAAGTCCTTTGCAACTCAGTGAGACCCTGCTTCAAAATAAAGAATAAAAAATAGGGCTAGGGGTAGCTAGGATGTAGAATGCCCCTGGGTTCCATCCCTAGTACTGCAAAAAAAAAAAAAAAGAATATTAACTGGGATTAAAAGTACTTCTCAAATACCTCTCACTTTAATAACTAATCTGTGTATCTTCCTGTTACAGAGTAATAAATATTAACACCCAAGGGAATGAGTTTCGAGGTAAATAAATCTTTGGGGTATATAAGGAAAGCTGGGAATGTAGCAGCATATAATTATCACTGTTGTTCAGTTGTGATGTTAGATTTAACCTTCCTGATAATGCCTGAGGATGTTTTTGTAAACAAATACTGACTACTTTTTTTTCTTTTACTAAGGAACATGGAGCACTAATGCCAGTTGCATAGACTGATCCTAGTGAACAAGTGTCCCTCCTATGTGGCTTCTTTGTAAACTGATAAAATTAGAGTCCAGATTATTGGATAGCCATCAGTGCCACATAGTTATAGTTTTTTTTTGTTTTGTTTTTTTATGTTGGTGGTACTTCCTTTGTGCACTTGCTAAAAAAGATAAGCATTTTAACACAGAAACAAGCCCTTCTACCCAATTCTCTGAGGCCATTTGTATATCACACTTCACTGGCGGTTAGATCAGAAGGGAGTAGGAAGTAGAAAATCAGCCTAGTTCTATGTACTAAGTGCTGAAAATAGCTAGAGAAAGGAAGAGGATTCCACCTGGGGAGTCTTCCCATCTCCACCTTCCAGAAAGTCGACAAGATGTGCCAGGAGGGGATTGGGATAAGCATAAGCCACGACTTTGCATCACTGCAGAAAAGCACCTCCAGTGTCTGATATGTCCCCTAGTCCCATCCCTTAACTTTGCAGACCTCTGATTTAGTCTATGTCTGAAGTGAAAATTAAAGGATTTTTATTTTGTAGTATTGAGTATTGAACCCAGGGACATTCAAGTTGAGGCTGGCCTGGAATGTGTGATCCTCCTGTCTCAGGCTCCCAAGTACTGGGATTACAAGTGTGTACTACCACACCTCTTTTTTTATTTGTTTTTGTACTGGGGATTGAACCCAGAGACATTCTACCTCCAAGTTAGGCCCCCTGCCCTATTTTATGTTTTATTTTGAAACAGGGTCTTGTTAAGTTGCTGAGTCTGGCCTGTATCCTACAATCCTTCTAACTCAGCCTACCAAGTGTTGGGATTACAGATGTGTGATACCACACCTAGCTAAAGGATTATTTTAAATGTATTTGGCCTTATTTTTACCCTTCTTTTACCAGATGTGAGTAGCCAACCCTGTGTGCTCTCTGTCTACCTGTTTACCTATCTAATCTAGCCATCTGTTATTCACCTTATCTATGCTCCATGTGATACCAGGGGTCCTGTTACCCTGTGACTTTACCTCCCTGGCGTGATGGTGTATACATGTAATCCCAGCATTCAGGAGGCTGAGACCAGAGGATCTCGGTTCACAGACAGCCTCAGGTACTTAGCAAGGCCCTTTGCAACTCAGTGAGACCCTGTTTCAAAAATCAAAAGACAAAAAATAGGGCTGGGGGTATAGCTTGGAGGTACAATGCCTCTGGGTTCCATCCCTGTACCACACACACACACAAGAAAAAAAAAAAGAAAGAAAGAAAGAAAGAAAGAAAGAAAGAAAGAAAGAAAGAAAGAAAGGAAAAAGAAAAGAAAAAGAAAGAAAAGAAAAGAAGAAAGAAAAAGAAAAGAGCTTCAGTCTCACAATTCCAGGATATGGTTTTCTTTCTCCAAAACACACTAGAATAAAATCTGATGGTCAGAATTCTCCAGTCACCCTAGAAAGATGCACAGGCAAGAAACAGTCTATGAAAAGAAGTCATGTTTTATGGGGTCCCTTTGAAAGTCAAATCTCGTGGAAGACACTTAGCAGTATCAACCCTGCTAAGGCAGGAACAGCTGATACCAGCGAGCAGGGCTTCACCCTGCCTGTACTGCAGTCCGAACTGTATATGTTCCCTTCTTTTGAAATACTGTCAGTCCCATAATTTACTGTTTTCAAACTTACACAGCAAATATTTGCTCTGGGCAAGTATTCATTTCAGCCATTTAAAGTGACAACGTGTGTGTGTGTGTGTGTGTGTGTGTGTGTGTGTGTGTAAAACCTTTATTTTTCCCTTTTAATCTGACTCATATGGACTAGTGTATATCTCAGAGGTAGATGAGTTGCTTAACATAAGTGAGACCTTAGCCCTGGGGGGAAAATAAAAAAGCTTAGTAATCTTACTTAGTAAATTTTGATAAATCTTTTAGAAAACTCACCTGTTTTTTGTCACTTCACATTGTTTAGTTATAAGTTTATTTTTGGAGCACAGTTTACATAAATTTTGTTAAACAGTTTACTGTTCATTGGCTAGTTCTTGGTCTTGTCTATAGAAAACTTAGGAATATGTGTTATTTTAAGAATCACTGCTACAGAAGTACTCAGCCGCTAAGTACAACACTGTAAAGAATAAGTGAGCCTGGAAGTTATGAATGGTGTAGAATATTCTTTGGTTTTCTAGTTATTCAGAAATTGTTTATCCTGATGGGCTATACCTTTTTTTTAAATAGCCAAACTGATTTATAACTCAAAATCATAAAATTCATTTAAGTGTAAATTAAAGTGTTTAGTACTTTTACCAAATTGTGCAGACATCACTATCTTATTTTACTGTGATACTGGGGATTGAACATAGGGAATTCTACCTCTAAGCTAACCTCCTAGCCCTATTTTATTTTTTTATTTTGAAACAGAATCTCACTCAAGTTTCTGAGGCTGGCCTCAAACCTATGATCCTCTCATCTCAGCGTACTGGGATTACAGGCATGTTCCACCAGCCCCTGCACTGTCTTAATTTTACAATGCTCCCTCCACCACAGAGAACAACTTCTGCCTCTTTGCAGTCACTCCTGATTCCCACCTGCAGTTCCAGCTGACCACCAGTTACTTTCCAACCTATTAACAGGCTAACCTTTCTCCTAAAACAACTAGATAAAGAACTAAGATAGTCTCTACCTTAATATAGGATGGCAAATAAGTACCAGAAATCAAAACATTTCTCCTCTAACATGCATATCTGCTTCCCCAAAGTTCAGAAGTATAAGCATTGGCTGGCTGTTTCTCAATTAGATGTTTTACATTGTATAAAGGTCTTACCCAAGCAATTCTCAGACTTATAAGTCAGACAACTTTCCTAATTTAAATGTTGTTATTTTTAAAAAAAGATTGGACTTAGTGACAGTATAAAAATTTCTGATCTGACAAGGACACTTCCATGTTCTGTTGAGAAAGCATTTTATAAATATGTGGTAATTTTTAGTAAGCAGTGGGTCTTCATTTTAGTTTTAAAGAATTTGTTAGTATTCAGGCATGTGGCACATACCTATAATCTTAGTACTTGGGAGTCTTGAGACAGGAGGATTGCAGGTTTGAAGTCAGCCTCAGCAATTTAGGCTCTCAGCAACTTAGCAAGACCCTATTTCCAAATAAAAAATAAAACATCCTGGTGGTATATCCCAGAAGTAGAAGGACCCTGTGTTCCACCCCTGATACCACAAAAAATTAATAAATAAAATTAAAAAGCCAAGTGTGGTGGCACCCACTTGTAATCCCAGTACTTGGGAGGCTGAGACAGGAGGATCACAAGTTCAAGGATAGCCTTAGCAAGTAGTTAGACTCATTAACCTAGGGAGATCATTTCAAGATAAAAATAAAAAATAGGGCTGGGGGGGTAGTTCAGAGAATGAACTGGATTCATTCTCCACTCCCCCCAAAAGAACAAAAACTGGTTAGTAAGAATAATTCAAAATTTTCTCACAAAGCACCCTCACACCCATAGGGTATTTGTACCTGACCATTTTAGTTGGGAATATTTTCCCAACAAGTTAAGCTATAAGGCTTTTCATAAGAAAAAGCTAAGATGTCTTGGTCTTTAAGAAAAAATTATGGTCATGAGATTTCTCAGCCACATTGGATCCTATTAATATAAAATAATATATATATTATAACTTTAATTTGGTGGTTTATTAATAATAGTTGCTATAATTATTTTTTGTAGTACTGAAGATTGAACCCATGGACACTCTACCTCTGAGCTACACTCCAGCCCTATTTTATTTTTATTTTGAAACAGGATCTCCCTAGGTTGATGGGTGTCTCATTACTTGCTGAGGCTGTACTCAAACCTGTGATTCTTCTGTCTCAGCCTCCCAAGTACTGGGATTACAAGCATGTTCCACCATGCCCAGCTACGCTTACTATAATTAATTGGCAAATATGGGGAATCAGGAAAACAAAGCAGGCTCTTTTTTCTCCACCAAAAAGGGATGAGTTATATATTTATAATTTTTCTGAGCCGGGCATGGTGGCACACGCTTGTAATCCCCAAGCTTGGGAGGCTGAGACAGGAGGATTGCGCAAGTTCAAAGCCAGCCTCAGCTACTTAGTGAAGCTCTTAGCAACTTAGTGAGACGCTGTTTCCAAATAAAATATAAAATAGGTCTGGGAGTATAGTTCAGAGGTAGAAAGCCCCTGGGTTCCACCCCCAGCACCACCAAAAAAAAAAAAATTTTTTTTTTCTGAGGTTGAGTCAAGAGAGTTGCAAATCAAGACCAGCCCGGGCAACTTAGCAAGACTGTGTTTCAAAATAAAAAAGGCTGGGGATCTAGGCTTTCAGTATTATCCCTAGCACTACAGGGAGGGAGGTAGGAAGGAATGGTTTTTGTTTTTTTTGCAGTACTGGGGATGAAACCCATTCTACCTCTGAGCTACACCACCATCCCTATTTTTTACTCTTTATTATTAAACAGGGTCTAACTGAATTGCAACATGCTTCACTAAGTAGCTGAAGCTGTCCTTGAACCATGATCCTCCTGTCTCAGCCTCCCAAATGCTGGGATTACAGGTGCACCACCACGCCCAGCAAGGTGTATTTCAATCAGTAGATTTTTCTCCAGTACTGAGAATCTAACCCAGGACGTCATATGCTTGGCAAGGACTCAAACACTGAGCTATATCCCAGCCCTCTAAGTTTATATTGATTTTTTCAAGATTGCAAAGACTCATGTAATGCTATCTAAAGGACTTTTCCATGTACATAGTATTGCCTTCAAAAAAAGTTCATAATTGATTGTCTCTTAATCTTCTTTACTGACTACACTGTTCACCTATTAAAAGTTTCACATACTAGAGGTGGTAGTTTGTCATTTAAGAGTAGGAACTCCTGGCGTCAAATCCCTGGTTTAAATGTAGGCTTTGTTATTTCCTATCTATCTGACCTTGCATAACTTACTTTCTCTCCATTTGTCTAGTAATATTTTCTAGGATTTTAGGAGGAACAGTCGCTGCATAAGTACATTACCTCAGTAACATTTGCTGAGAACTATCATTTTGTAGCTGTTTCATTCTACAACTTTTTGTGGACTGGGGACTAAACCCAGGGGCATTCTACCTCTGAGCTATTCTCCTATACTTATTTTACTTTCTATTTCATTTTATTTATTTTTTATTCTTTGTGGTACTGGCAGTTAAACTTAGAGGCATTTTACCTTTGAGCTATACCCCTAACCTGATTTTCTTTCTTTCTTTCTTTCTTTCTTTCTTTCTTTCTTTCTTTCTTTCTTTTTTTTTTTTTTTTTTTTTGGTGGTGGTACTGGGGTTTCTGGAAGCCCTTCTACCTCCGGGCTACACTCCCAGACATATTTTTACATTTTTATTTGGAAACAGGGTCTCTTAAGCCAGCGCGTGTAGCTGGCTTCAAACCTGCGCGATCCTCCTGTCTCTGCCACCCAAGCGCGGGGATTACAAGCGTGCGCCACCACGCCCGGCTTGACCTGATTTTATTTCTTATTTGGAAATAGGGTCTTGCTAAGTTGACAAGATCCTACTGTCTCAGCCTTCCAAGTACTGAGATTATAGGTGTGTGCCACCACACTTGGCTTACTATTTTATCTTGAAACAGGGTCTCACTGGGTCTCAATAAATTGCCAAGGCTGGTTTGAATCTGTAATCCTCCTGTCTCAGCCTCCCAAGTACTGGAATTATAGGTATGCACCACCATGCCTGGCTTACTATTTTATCTTGAAACAGGGTCTCACTGCATCGCAGTAAGTTGCCAAGGCTGACTTTGAGCCTGTGATCCTTTTATCTCAGCCTCCCAAGTATAGAGGCATGTGCTACCATGCCTGGCCAAATTAATTTTTAATAGCTTTATGGTAGTAACTGGCGTGTTGGGGGGTGGTACGGGGGCATTCTACTTCTGAGCTACATCCTCAGTCCTATTTTTATTCTTTATTTTGAAACAGGGTCTCACTGAGTTGTAGAGGGCCTTACTAAACAATTGAGGCTGGCAGCAAACCCAGATCCTCCTGTCTGAGCCTCTCAAATACTGGGATTATAAGGCAGCTTTCTTTTTTGTAAGAAAAAAAGAAAGCTTTTGTGTCTGTTTAAACACTCATCAGCTTCCGGGCATGGCGGCGTATGCTTGTAATCCCAGCTATTCCGGAGGCTGAAACCAGAGGATCGTGGTTCGCAGACAGCCTCAGCTACTTAGGCCCTCTGCAACTTAGTGAGACCCTGTTTCAAAATAAAGAATAAAAAATAGGGTAGGGGATGTAGCTCAGAGTTCAAATGCCCCTGGGTTCCATCCCCAGACCCACAAAAATAAATAAATAAATAAATACATACATACTCATCAGCTGTTTGTTTAAACTAATATTCAATTCATTAAAATTATTTATTTATTTATTTATTTATTTATTGGTGATACTGGGGTTCCTGGAAACCGTTCTACCTCTGAGCTACACTCCCAGACCTATTTTTTAATATTTTTATTTGGAAACAGGGTCTCTTAAACCAGCGCGGCTGGCTTTGAACCAGCGTGATCCTCCTGTCTCCACCTCCCAAGTGCGGGGATTACAAGCGTGTGCCACCATGCCTGGCCAATTCATTAAAATTATATTTTAAGACTTAGTTCTTTCTTATTTTTTATCTATTTTTTTGGTAGTATTAAATCCAGGGGAATTCTATTTCCAAGCTACACCCCCAGCTGTTTTGTTTTGTTTTGCTTATTTGTTTATTTTTGCAGTATGAGATGTTGAACCCAGGAGCATTCTACTTCTGTGCCACCACGCTTGGCCCCCAGACATTTTTAAAATTTTAAATTATTATTATCATCATTATTTATGGTGATTAGGATTGCATCCAGGGACATTCTACCTCCGAGCTACACCCTCAGCCTGATTTTTTTATTCTTTCTTTTGAAATAAGGTCTCACTAAGTTGCAGAAGGCCTCACTAAATAGCTGAGACTGGCCTTGGACCCGGATTCTCTTGTCTCAGCCTCCCAAGTACTAGGATTACAATCACATTTGGCTAAATTTTTTGTTTTGAAACAGGGTCTTTCTATGTTTCTGAGGGTCTTAATAAGGCTGAGGCTGATCTCCAACTTGAAATCCTCATGTCTTAGCCTCCCAAATTCTGGGTGTGTCACCATGCTCAGCTAAAACTTAGTTCTTCTTAAGCCTTTAACCACAAAAATCTACAAAATTTTTTATTTGTAAATTCAATTTGTACATATAATAATACATTTTCTTTAATGGATGCTTAGCTACTATTATTAACACATTAAATACTTTATTTATTTATTTACTTATTTATTTATTTATTTATGGTGGTACTGGGGGTGGAACCCAGGGACTCTCTACCTCCAGGCTATACTCCCAGACCTATTTTATATTTTATTTGGAAACAGGGTCTCACTAAGTTGCTGAGAGCTTCACTAAGTAGCTGAGGCTGGCTTTGAACCTGCGTGATCCTCCTGTCTCAGCCTCCCAAGCACAGGGGTTACAAGCGTGTGCCACCATGCCCGGCTCCTTTACCACTTATTTTTTTTAACTATGACCTCTGAATGCATGCATGAATTGTTGAAATTCTACATTTTCTATTCTGACCAAAGTTTCTACTTAATTTGATACTATGTTCTTCTTTTAGAATTTATGTATCTGTCATGCAGTTTTATAGTTACTATAAAGGTTGATAATCCCTTATCTGAAATGTTTGGATCTTTATTTCAGATTTTGTGATGAAAAATGTTGAATGGTGGCCCACACTTTTAATCCCAGTACTTGAGATTCTTAGATGACAGAATTGCGGGTTTTTGGCCAGCCTCAGTAATTTAGTGAGGCCCTGTTTTCAAAATAAAGAATAAAATTGGGCTAGTGGTGTAGCTCAGAGGTAGAATATCTCTGGGATTGATCCAAAAAAAAAAAAAAAAAGGTTGGAAAACTTGCATATACATAAGGAAATACCTTTGGGATGGAACCCAGATCTAAACATGAAATTCATTTATGTTGCATATGTACCTTGCACATGTAGCCTAAAGGTAATCTTATATACTAGTTTTAATAATTTTGGTGCATCAATCAAAGTTCTTTTTTTTTTTTATTAGGTACTGAGGGTGGAACCCAGGGGCTTTTCTACCTCCAGGCTATACTCCCAGACCTATTTTATACTTTATTTGGAAACAGGGTCTCACTAAGTAGCTGAGGCTGGCTTTGAACCTGTGTGATCCTCCTGTCTGAGCCTCCCAAGCACTGGGATTACAAGCATGCTCCACTACGCCCGGTTTCAATCAAAATTTTTATACATCAAACCCCATCAGACTCGCATGGTATTGTATCAGTACTCAAAAAAATTTGAATCTTGGAGCATTTCATATTTTGGATTGTCAGATCAGTGGCACCATGCAGTATTTCATAATATTAAGATAACTATAATTTGTCCAACTAGTCTTATCTTGGGTATTAGGCTATTACCCATTTTCTCTTATAAGTAACTATTAAAACAGTTATAGAAATATATTGTGTATATCTTTTTTGTGTGTGTGTGTGATACTGGGGTTCCTGGAAGCCTTTCTACCTCCGAGCTACACTCCCAGACATATTTTCTACTTTTTTATTTTATTTTTGGAAACGGTCTCTTAAACCAGCATGGCTGGCTTCGAACCTGTGTGATCCTCCTGTCTCCGCCTCCCAAGCGTGGGGATTACAAGTCTGCACCACCATGCCTGGCTTATTATGTATATCTTATTTCCTTGGGAAGAACTCACAAAATAGGATGACAGGATAAAAGTGTTATGATCTTAGCATGTGTTATGTAATGTGGCACACTGGCACAAACCTCCCACCACTCCCATTCTTACTGATGAACTTTGGAACTTTTGTCCAAAAACAGGTAAAATCCTACTGGGGTTATTAAAAGTAAATGACTAACAAATAGTTGCTTCCCTCCTGTGAATATGGTATAGTTTTATGTTTTATTTATATTACTGTTAATTTTCATAGCTTTATTCATGTAAGTTTTGAGCATTTTCTTTTAACATCTAGGATTTAAAGCATTTTTGTCATTAGTATAGTGGCTACATCCATAGTCAGTGGTCATGCTGGGTGTGGTAGTGCATAACTTTAATCCCAGTAGTTGGGAGGCTGAGGTAGGAGGATTTCAGGTTTGAGGCCAGCCTGTCTCAAAAGGGGTATGGGTGTAGGTCAGTGATAGAGTGGCCCTAGATTCAATACCCAGTTTAAAAAAAAAAGCCAACCATCACGTTATGTGACCATTATTTTTATTAGATTTTTTTGTACTTTTATTGGTGTAATGTAATTATATATCATAATGAGATTTGAAATGATACAAATGCATGCACACAGCACTGGTATATTTCTCTCCACATACCTGCCCCTCCCCTCCCTTCTCTTCCTCCCTTTCCACACGTTATTGAGATTTGTAATGAAACTTGTATGGATATAAACTTATTTGAACTGCCCTTTCCCTCAATCCTTGTTTTTCCCCTCTCTACCTCCCTCCTCCACCCCCTCCCACTATTTTACTGTTTTATCTCATTTTACTAAAGACCTTTTTGTTTTCTATTTTTGTTCTAGCTTCCACATGTGAGAGAAAACATATGACCTTGCCTTTCTGAAACTGATATCACTTAGCATATTATTCTCTAGTTTCATCCCTTTTCCTGAAAATGATCTAATTTTGTTCTTCTTTATGGCTGAGTAAAATCTCGTTGTGTATATATTCCACAGTTTTGTCATCTATCCCTCTGTTGATGGATACCTAGACTGGTTACATAATGTGGCTATTGTGAATTGTGCTGCTATAAACATGGGTATGCATGTATCACTATAGTATTCTTTGATTTCTTTGGAAAAATACCAAAGTGTGGTATAGCTGGGTCATATGGTGATTCTATTTCTAATATTTTATTAGCAACAGTGTATAAGAGTTCTTATTTCCTCAAACCCTCACCAACACTTACTGTATTTTTGATGATTGTCATTCTAATTGGAGTTAGGTAGAATCTCAGTGTAGTGTTGACTTTCATTTTCCGAATTGCTAATGATGTTGAATACTTTTTTATACATTTGTTGGCCATTTGTATTTCTTCTTTTGAGAAATGTCTATTCATTCCAGTAGCCCATTTTTAATAGGTTGTTTTTTGGTTTTTAGATTTTTTTAGTTCTTTATATATTCTAGATGTGAAAATTTTCTCCCTACTTGTAAGGCTTTCTCTTCAGACTTTTGATTGTATCCTTTGCTCCACAAAAGCTTTTTAATTTGATGGCATTCCATTTATTGATTCTCAGTTGTATATCCTGAGCTTTGTTGAGGAAGTCTCTACCAATGCTTATATGTTAGATGGTTAAGCCCCTCCCCTTTTCTCATAATTGCAAAGTTTCTGGTTTTATCAGATTTTCAACTGGTTATCATTGATTCTATATGGAATCTATATGTATGTTTAATTTGTAAACAGGACCAGACCTTCTTTTTTTGGGGGGGAGGCATTAGGGGCCATTCTACCTCTGAGCTACACCCCCAACCCTATTATTTATTCTTTATTTTGAAACAGGGTTTCACTAAGTTGTGGAGGCCCTCACTGAGTAGCTGAGGCTGGCCATGAACCTGTGAGCCTCATGTCTCATCCTCCCAAGAACTGGAAATTACAAGCATGTGCCACCACACCCGGTAGTTCTGCATACTTCTACTCCTACTTCTGAATAGGTTTCCCCACAAAATGAAGTGGATGTTGAATTTTGCCAAAGGCCCTTTGGCTTCATTCAAGAGAATCAATCCTTTCTTTTTACATATGTTTGTAAGATAGCTTACTATGGTCACTTCCTGACCATAGTAAATTTTAAATCTTCCTTACATCCTTGGAATCTATCACATGTTGGTCTAAAAAATAACACTGACAAAACAATGTTCATGTACTAAAAATGTCAGTGTTGTGCATTTACTTTCAGAAGTAAGAGGAGCCTGTACCGAGGAGGTGGGATGCTCAGTGTTTGCTCCTTGCTCCAGCATAGTAAGCGAGACCAGTGAACTCCTGGAACTGCCATCCATCGAGAGGAGCTAGTGTAGCTTTTGTTACTTTCCCAGGCACTGCTGGGGAAGAATGACTTTAGGAATGAGTATGTTGCAATCATCATTTTGATGGTAAATATTGAGTCCCAAGACAGTCTGACACAAGACAAATGTGCTGCGTATCTTTAATCTTCTTAATGAAATCCCAAGGAAAATATCAGTCCTACCACTAATGACGATAAATAGACATTGTACTCGGAGTGCCGCTGCTCCCAGGGGCACAAAGCTCTCCACAATTAATTATTTCAGTCATCCCCTGAGATGGGTCCCTCAGTACTTCCTCACAAAAAAGTAAATAAACAAGGTGACTTAATTGGACTTTCTTCTGTTCCACATTCTGTGTTCTAGAACTAGATGGCTCTCTGATAAAAATCCACCTGCATGTTTATGAACGGATCAGGGTTTCAATCACAAACTTCTCTCACACATGAACACTGGACTAGGAGTGAATGTGGAGTATTGAAGTTGAAGAGAATTTGGTTACTGGCTGGGCGAGAGCTGGTGTGAAGCCAGAGGACATGGCCTGGCTGGTGCTCCAACACCTCCGTTAGAAGGAGGAGTGTGTGGAGTGCAGGCTTTGTGTTGAAAATATCTTCCCAAGGCACCTCTTGATTATACTTATTCTTCCCACATCATTGTATGAGGGCACCACAGAGATATGTGCTAGGCCAGAGAGAGAGGGAGAGCTGGGATTTCACATCCTGCTTTAATCTATCAATGGCTAGGAAATTTCAAAGGGGCAAGAGGCAGGCAAGATGTTGTAAGTTAGTAACACCCCTCGACCAGGTTTGTCTCCTCTTTCTCTCTTATGCTGTTGCTTTCTAAGATGCGACACCTTTTGTCAGGGGGCCAGAACATCCTATCTTTTTGTTTTAAGTACTGGGCATTAAACCCAGGGTTAGCTCTTCCACTGAGCAACATCCCTAGCCCTTTTCATTTTTTAAATTTTGTGACAGGGCCTCACTGAGTTGCCCACGTTGGCCTCCCAAATAGCTAGGACTATAGGCAGGTACCACCATGCCCAGCTAAACCTACATTTTCATCTAGAGATGTGTTTGGGCCTGGCCTTCCCTCGACAAATGTGCCATTCATTATTCTCCAACAGCCTGTTGCTTTGGTCTTTATCTTCAGTTGGACTACAAGCTCTTTGGCTGAATGTTGAGGGATTTTGTTCTGGGGCATTTTTTTAAACTACTTTTTATGTTGCCCACATATTCCTGAGTACTGGGGTACCTGGGTGCACAGGAGCACTTGTAATTGATCTATTTGCCACCCATACTTGTAAACAAATACTATTTATATGTGGTAACTGTGCCCTTTGAATGATTTTTCTTTTTCTTTCATTAAATAAAGGTTTAGCTGTCACTAATGTTGAGTTTTTCCTCCTTTTTATTTTTCCCGAAATTACCCTGAAAGGGGAGCCTTTAGAATTCAAAGGATTCTGCCATAGTCCTGCAGTGTACTCAGGGCGTGGGCTAATTACAAGGTTTGAAAGCCTCTTCGGGTGGCAGATCTGTTGACTAAAGTGCTGCTAGCCTAGATTGAGAACAGCTGGGCCTCTGTTGCTGCCTCCTATAAGAGAGGCGGTGATGGAGCTCAGTCCTCCAGAAGTCTGTGCTCCTCCCGGGACCTGTGCAGCTCAGGTGTGAGTCCCTGTCCCCTTGTTGTCACCTTGGGTAAGTGCCCCAGGCCGCTCCTCTGGATTCTAGTTTCTGCTGTTTGGTAGAAACTATCATGGTTGTGTCAAAATATTGTTAGTTTTTAATTTACTATGACAGTCATTGTCAATTATTTTATTCTTCAAAGTTTACTTGTTTTCTGGATGACACCTAAAGAAAGGTTTCCTGTATCTTTTCACTAAATTGTTTTGAGGGCCAATGCTGCTCCCCTTTTTTTTAAAACCTTTTTTGGTTTTGGTATTGGGGATTGAACCCTGGGCATTCTACCTCCCAGCTACCTACTCAGCAACCCCCCTTCTTTTCCAGTACTGGGGATTGAACCCAGGGGCAATCTACCTCCAAGCTACAACCCCAGCCCTATTTTTTTATTCTCTATTTTGAAACAGGATCTCACTAAGTTGCAGAGGATCTCTCTAAGTAGCTTAGGCTGGCCTTGAGCCTGTGAGAGCCTGTCTCAGCTTCCCAAGTACTGGGATTACAAGCTGTAGGCCACCATGCCCAGCTCCTTTTCATTTTATTTATTATTATTATTATTTTTTACTTTGAAACAAGATCTCACTAAGTTTCTAAGGGGCCTATTAATTTGTTGATGCTGGCCTTCAGACTTACAGTCTTTCTGTCTCAGCCTCCCAAATATTGGGATTATAGGCATGTGCCACTGCACATGGCCAGAGTTTTCATTTCTTTAAGATTCATAGAAAACATTCAGCCTTAGGAAAGAATGATGTGATCTCTGGGCAGATTCTAGCTAATTATGACTTCATGGTTAGCAACAAGTAATACTATCAGAGTATTTGCAATGCTGGGGCCTGTCTTATATTTAAAGAAATGTAAAGGGAATTGATTGTTAAAATGTTTCTGTTTATACTGACATCAGCTCAAAATCAGATAATAGCTTCATGATTAAACAATTCAATATTTTGTAAATAAATCCAGCCTCAGCAGTATTAACTATGTTCTGACAATATCTTTCTAAAGCAAATGGCATTGGTATTTGTTTCCTTATTTTGAGAATTTTTTGTTTTGGAAATTTGGTAATTGGATGAGCTTATTTTCTGAACATAGTTTTGTTTTGATTTTAGGTGAGAAGTAACATCTTTTGGAGGGAAGGAGAACTGGCTTTCTTTTGTGGCCGTGGTGAAGGCACAGTGGTGGATGTACAGACACAGCACTAGCCAGATGGCCATTGTCTCCGTCAGTGATAAGAGTCAATGTTGGTCTTGGAAATAGAAAGATTAAAAGAAGTTTCTACAAAGAACAAGAACTCAATATTTTTGATCTGAAGACTGGGAACAATGGATATCATAGAGACCGCGAAACTTGAAGAACATCTGGAAAATCAAACCAGTGATGCTACAAACACATACACGAGACCCGCCGAGCCTGTTGAAGAAGAAAACAAAAATGGCAGTGGAAAACCTAAGAGTTTACCCAATGGGCTGCGCAAGGGCACCAAGAAGTACCCGGACTATATCCAGATTGCTATGCCCACGGACTCCAGGAACAAGTTCCCCCTGGAGTGGTGGAAGACAGGCATCGCCTTTGTGTACGCGCTTTTCAACCTCGTCTTGACAACTGTCATGATCACAGTCGTGCATGAGAGGGTCCCTCCCAAGGAGCTCAGCCCTCCTCTTCCAGACAAGTTCTTTGATTACATCGATCGGGTGAAATGGGCATTTTCTGTATCAGAAATAAATGGGATTATACTAGTTGGATTATGGATCACCCAATGGCTGTTTCTGAGATACAAGTAAGTAGGTTGGTTTTATTGGGTGGCTGTTGGTTTTGTTTTGATGAATAGATATGTAATTTAAATTGCCTTTCTTGTTTTTTTTCTAATAAATTTGTCATACCCAGACATCTGATTAAAGTAGGTCTAGTACAGTGAATACAGCCAGTCACTATTCTGTGTTTATTGAGCAACTATATATGAAAATAGCAAGTGAACATTTCTGTTGTGGGTACTCAGAGTTTATGAATTTAAGGCATGGTTCCTGATTTCTAGCTCCCTGGCGCTATTGCATTTGTATGATAAACCCAGGAGGTTGGAAAATAGTGGTATGCATTTCTCATGCTTGTGTTATTTCAAGCTCTTGACAAGCAGGGAAAGGAGTAGGCTCAGAAACTTTCCTCCCTAACTCATAATGAGATGACTGTATGGGCCTACCCTCAGTGGCCTGCTTTGAGGTTTGCCTTTCTTCAAAAGTTCTCGTGTTTTAATTTTTTCCCCCTCTTATTGGCCATCCAGTTACCAGTGGTTTTTTTTAGGAAACAATTTAGAACTGGGTCTCTGTGGCTTGGGTTTTAGATTTCTAAAATAAATTTGCCTTCTGGTTTCCCCTTGGCCTCCACAAAAGAGCTCATGGTCAACTGGGTCCAGCCACCCTACCCATGTTTTGGAACAGTAGGAATCAGAAAGTAGTAAACCAGGTTTGTTTTTGGTTTTTTGCTTTGAAGAACCTAAAATTGGACATAGCTTCAGAGTGGTTATTTCTGCTTCTCTGAATTCTGACTTCTGGTCCATTATAAACAAAGGACCTTCAATTCTCCCTTTCATCTCAGGTGTCAGATGTTTGCTTTCTACTAGGAGTCTAATAATTGAGTAACTAAAATAGGAGTTTGATGAAAATACCACCCATAATGTGAAGCTTTAAAAATATATGCTAAGTTGGTTGATACAGCTTGGAGATTCAAAGTCCAATAAGATTTCAAATAAGATTTCAAATGCTTACAAGATCATTTATAGAAGAGAGAATTTGTGCTGCATTATTTTTCCAGTGAGTTGTTGCTTTGTGATTAGAGGAATTCAGACTGTCTTTGTCAAAGACTTTCCCATATACAGCTTTGCAGTTTGGGAAACTTATTCTACAAATTGAAGCTATTCTTAAGCATTTTCTGTAATGAAACTGTTTCCTTAATATGTCTAAGTAAAAGCTATCAGTTGTCTTTTGCTGAGGAGATGTGAATTCCTTCTACACTTGTTATGGCATACTTTATGCTAAAAAGCAAAGAATATATTTGTGCAAAGTTGATGTTTTTCTTTTTATTGTCTGAAATTGACACACTGAATATAAACAGACAGCTTGGCCCACAGATGTTTGCTTTCTCCTTTAGTTTGCAGCAAAGTTTTATCATATACGTGTTGAAAAGAGACATTTCCCATGGTCTGGTGAATAGATGGACACCACCCTGAAGTAGAGTTGTCAGTTCATTTGATTTCTAGATGTTATTAACAGGCTCTCCATGTGACTTAGGTTTCACCTTTTCACAACTCCTGAGCACATCCCTGGGTCACACATTTTTATATTTACTGTTCCAGTCATAAATCACACCAGTTTGCCCTTTTATTTTTGAAGTAGAACTACTGGACATTATGGTTTGTTTAGTACTAGTGGAATAATTCTCAGAGCTTGTTTTGAGTATCCCAGCTAAGTAAGAAATCCTACTTTGTTCTTGTGTTCTTGTTCGTGTTCGTTCTCTCCCTCTCCCTCTCTTTCTCTCTCTCTCTCTCTCTCTCTCTCTCTCTCTCTCTCTCTCTCTCTCTCTCTCTGGGGTGTGTGTGTGTGTGTGTGTGTGTGTGTGTGTGTGTGTGATGCGTGCACACACACACACACGCACTACTGGGGATTGCACCCAGTGACATTCTACCTTTGAGTCACACACCCAGCCACTTTTATTTTTTATTTTGAAATAGAGTCTTTGCTGACTTACTGCATGATGTGCACTCACTAGCTCGCTCTCTCTTCCTCCTTCTCCCCCTCTCTCCCTTGCTCCCTCTCTTCTCCTTCTCCCTCTCCCTCCCCTCTCAAAATCACCTTTCAAAGTCATGAGGGAAAGTCATCAGCAGTAGTTCTTTCTTTCTAAATAAGGCTGCAGAGTGTACATTTCACCTACATTAGTTTTCCGTTCCTACTACAGCTTAGATCAGAGTGCTGCAATGAATACAACTGGCTCATAGTAATTTCTGCTTATTCCTTGACCAACAGCATGGAGCACAATTCAGCACAACACTCCTTTTGGGCCTGGGGTTCAATCAGAGGGTGAATTGCCTTTCTCTTATGTGGAGAGACAGCAATATTGATTATCTGTTTCTTTTCAACACGGAAATAGCAGAGCTGGGATAGCAAGCCTTGGAATAAAGAAATACTTTCAGATGAAAGTATTTTACCACCAGTCTATGTGGTATTCCATTTATTTATTTGTTTGTTTATTTATTTATTTATTTTTGACCCCAGAAACCCTGAAATATTCTTAAAATAGCTACTGTTAACAGGCAGCTAAAATACATAGTTGTACACAATTCTTTAAATTAGAAATCTCAGTGGTTACTTGAATTAGACCTTAAACTATGTTAGAACCACAGTCTTGGAATAAACTGCCATGTTATTCTAGACGCCTTTGATCAGTGCTAGTTTGGAAGGCCTGAGAGCTCTGAGCATGGGAGGCATGGCATCCCATGTCTTACATTCTGGAGAAGGTACAGCTAGCAGTCCTAGAGGGTTTATGGAATCCCACTTGTTTTTTGCATTCCCAATATCCGAGCTAATGGACCCAACTAACAATTGTTAAGAAAAGGGATTATTGCCTTGGGCTGGAAGAGAGGACTTTTAGTCCCCTGATGTCCACGAGGCAGTCACATCCTGGGCAGAGCCCTCTACCTTTGACAGGCAATGTGTTCAAAAGTCAACCATCAGGAACCACAGCCTGAGACCAGTGATTCAGGGGACGAGTCAAGACAACTATCTTCCCCAAAACTATAAAGTGGAAAAGGAATCCTGGGGTTTTTTGGTATTTTATTTTCTGGCCTAATTTTTAATTTATTTTAACTGATACATTAAAAAATTGTATGTATTAGCTGCACATGATGGTGCACACTTATAATCCCAGCATGTAGGAGGCTGAGACAGGAAGATCTTGCTGTCAAGGCAAGCATCAACAATTTAGGGAGACCCTCAGGCAACTTAGCAAGACCCCACTTCAAAAATATAAAAAGGTGCCAGGCGTGGTGGCGCACGCTTGTAATCCCCGCGCTTGGGAGGTAGAGACAGGAGGATCGCGCAGGTTCGAAGCCAGCTGCGCTGGCTTAAGAGACCCTGTTTCCAAAAATAAAATAGGTAGCCCAGAGGTCGAAGGGCTTCCAGGAACCCCAGTACCACACAAAAAAATGTATATATATATATATATGGGGGGGTTTAGCTTGGAGGTAGGATGCCCCTATCCAAAAATTGCACATATTGGTGGGGCACCATGTGATGTTTCAGTGCATTATATAATTTTCAAATCAGGTTAAATATACCTGCCTCTTCAAACACTTATGATTTCTTAATAGTGGAAATACTTAAAATCTTTTCTTCAAGAGTTTCTGAAATATGTGCCATATTATCATTATCTAGTCATTCTACTGCGCAGCAGCACTCCAGAACTTCTTGCTTCTATCTAACTTTTAGTACCCATGGATCAGACATTCCACATCCCTACCACTTGCCTATTCTCCCCAGCCTCTGGTAACCACCATTCTACTCCAAGCTTTTATGATATCAACTTTTTAAAATTTCACGTTTAGCCGGGCATGGTGGTACACGCTTGTAATTCCAGCATTCAGGAGGCTGAGACTGGAGGATCATGGTTCATGGAAAGCCTCAGCTACTTAGTGAGGCCCTCTGCAACTTAGTGAGACCCTGTTTCAAAATAAAGAATAAAAAATAGGGCAGGGGGTATAGCTCGGAGGTCAAATGCCCCTGGGTTCCATCCCCAGACCTGCAAAAAAAAAAATTAAATAAATTAAACAAATTTCACGTTTATTTATTTATTTTTGTTGTTGGTACTGGGGTTCCTGGAAACCCTTCTACCTCTGGGCTATACTCCCAGACCTATTTTATATTTTTATTTGGAAACAGGGTCTCATAAGCCAGCGAGGCTGGCTTCAAACCTGCGCGATCCTCCTGTCTCCACCTTCCAAGCGCAGGTATTATAAGCATGCACCACCACGCCCGGCAAATTTCACATTTAAATGAGATCATGTGGTATTATCTTTCTATGCCTGGTTTATTTCACCTAACGTGATCTTCAGTTCCATCCATGTTGTCAGAAATGATAAGATTTCATACTTTTTTTGACTGAATAGTATTCCATTATGTACACATACTACATTTTCTCATCAGTGGACTCTTAGGTTGTTTTCATTTCTTGGTAATTGTGAACTATACTGAAATGAACAGGAGTATAGTCTTGGTCAAAAAAGGGAAAATTCTATGCATTTTTTCATGTTTTGATCAATATTGGATGAAATGAGCGATTCAATCTGCCTTCAGCTTCAATATTAAATGTCCTTAATTGTACAGGAGTACTTTGGACATTATCAAAATGTAATTCTCTGAAAATCATTAGGGAACATAATTCATGCCCAAACTCAAAATACCTTTGAATGGTCCTTAAATAAACCTTGTTTAGCTGGGTGTGGTGGCGCACACTTGTAATCCCTGCACTTGGGAGGCTGAGACAGGAGGACCACACGGGTTCGAAGCCAGCCTCAGCTACTTAATGAGGCTCTCAGCAACTTAGTGAGACCCTGTTTCCAAATAAAATATAAAATAGGTCTGGGAGTATAGCCCGGAGGTAGAAAGCCTCTGGGTTCCACCTCCAGTACCACCAAAAAATAAAATAAAATGAAATGAAATAAACCTTGTTTATATAACTTGGGTTTGATGGACTGTCACATTTCCCTGTGTGTCCAATTATGTAATATCATCTGGTTCATTAGTTAATTACTCTGTGAACATGGGTTGCTTATACCTTTGTTATATCCTTGAGAGGAATTTATTAATCAGTGAATCAATTGAGATATGCACTGAATTTCCTGGCAAAGAGTAGCATTTTGGAGAGAGAGGATTATGTAGATTTTTAGTCTACTCTAATTTCCCTACTCCATACACACTTATTTCTTGGGCCTTGGATCACCTAAAATTATTGCAGTGCCCACACAAGTCAGTCTTCATTTCTGGAGGAAGTGCCATCTTGCCATAGAACCATGGTATCCATGATGACATTACAGCTCACAGTTAAGCCTATAAACTCTGAAACTGTGCTTTGTTTATTAATGCTCTTCTACCCTAATTGTTCTTTAACCTCTTAAACACTTTTATATTGTACAAGGAACAAAAACCAACTAGTAAACTTCTTTTCCCCCATCCCTTTTCTCCTGCAGGTCAATCGTAGGGCGCAGATTCTTTTTTATCATTGGAACTTTATACTTGTATCGCTGTATTACAATGTATGTCACTACTCTCCCTGTGCCTGGAATGCACTTCCAGTGTGCTCCAAAGGTAAGCATCTCCCAAACCCCACTTAGAAATTAAGAAAATAGTCACTGAATACCCACTTTGTTATGTATTCATATGTATACTTCCATAGGTGCGACCAAAATCTAACATGTTTTCTTTTTCTTTAGATTTGAGGGGAGAAATTAAAACATGTTCAGTAAGAAAAGTACATCTTTGTATATAAAAATTTAATTTTCTGCTAACTGAAAATTCTATCATTTGACTTAGAGTTTTTTGGGGGAGGATGGTACTAAAAATTGATCCTGGGGCATTCTACTTCTGAACTATACCCCCAGCCCTTTTATTTTTTTGCAACAAGGACTTGCTAGGTTGCTGGCAGACTCACTATGTTGCTGAGGCTGGTCTCAAACCTGCACTTCTCCTGCCTCAGCCTCTCAAGTACTGGGATTATAAGTGTACATCACCATGACTAGCAACTTTCTGCTTTTTAACTATTTACTTACATATCCATGCATTCATTCTATAAGTATTGAGCTTATATATCAGGCACTGTAGTAAACAAAACAAAGTCCCTCCTCTGGAGTTTATGTTCTAATGAGGGAAGACATAATAAATAAGCAACAATGTATCACGTGGTGATGGGTCAAGCAACTGTCCCATGAAGAGCAGTATGAGAGTAGAGATCTATTTTATAGAGTCCAGGAAAGGCCTCTTTAGTTAAGAAAGCATTGGGCAGGAACCAAGCAAAGGAGTGAGCCACATGGATGAGATAAGAGCTCCAGCCAAGAGAATATCTTAGTTGCCTGGGTTGAAGGAAGAGGGAGGATTTGGGGCCAGTGGTACAGGCCACAGCTTCCTGAGGACCTTGGGGCCCTTGGTGGAAACTTAAACCTTGGAGGTGACCATGGAAATGATCAGCAGTCATTCAAGTCAGGATATATTTTCAAGGAGGTATAATAGGATGGGTTTGACAGAAAAAAATAATAGATGATCCTAAAGGTTTTAACAGTTGAAAAGACAGAGTAGCCTTTTGCTGAGACATAGTATGAGGATGGCTGTTGAAAATGGCCTAGGGAATCAGTTTCTGCCTGTAGTCTGTTTGTGAGAGAGCTGTTCATCATCTTGGATCCTTGTACACCTGGTTTATAAAGTGGAAACTTACAAATCATGTGCTTTCTAGACAAGAGAATGAAGTCTAACGTCATATTTTACTGAACACTAAGCAGATGTCCTAGGTAAAGAAAAAAATAGAGTTGTTTTGAAGAAGCCAGCAATCTCCCTTACCAAATATAGGCATGGTTTAGAGGAGCCATAATTTTCTAAAGCCATCAAAGCAGAAAGTGTCTGTAATTAAACCAAACCAGTGTACATATTTAATTTAAACACTGGCTGATTTTTTTTAGTGAAGCTAATTTAAGGCACGGGAGGAGTTCAGAGGCACAACAAACACTTCTAATGGGATAGTGCAGTGTGGTACTTGGAGATATGGCCACAGCAAGGAAGGCAAACCTAGTACTGGGCGAGGTTTGCAGGGATGAATTGCTATGATTACAGAAAGAAAGCAGATTAAAGATTGTCCTCTGTAGAAAAGGTACAATTTTCAGAAGCCACATCAGTAACCATGCCATGGAATAATGAGCCACAGACACTCATGATAGAAACTTCCTGAACCAACTAATCGTCTGCCATGTTCACTTATCAGCATTCTTCCCGAAGCAAGGGCAGGCTGCAGGTGCCAGGAGCCTAGTTCCGTAAAACAAACCCTGATCACTGTGTCTGACTAGAGAGATATAGTGCTATGGAATCTGGGTCAGAACTGTGTCCCAGTCTGGTCCATCTGCTGGTGTGGAGGGTGCTTAGAGTGTGGTGGTTAGGCTTCATTCCCTTGTCCAGAAAGCATGTGATTTGTAAGTTTCCACTTTATGGTGAGCAATGACAGAGCCTCGGGTACTGAAACCGCTCGCTGTAGAGGGTGTTGAGCTGGTAACTGATGCCACATACAGCCTGCCACCCATCCGCTGTCACCACAAGACTCATCACCCTGAAATCTGTGGCTTCCAGTCCCCCCCGTCTGTCCTGCAGCTCACTTTGAATCCTTAGGTCAGAGTGTGCTTCAACTAGCTACCCAAGCTTTAGTTTGAAGTCAGAAGATTTGGGTCCCTCAGTGTTTATTTAGGCAAATTTTGGCCCAGTTATTATAAAATGATTACATGAGATGAGTTAGTTTTTCTAAATCATTTTGTCACATCCAAGAATGTTTGGCTGGGATAGTGGCATTCTCTTCCCTGAGAAAATTTTCTGTGGCCAGCTCTTTCCTGAGCATAGATGGCCAAGGACCTTTTCTCTTAAGAGAAGGGACAGCGCAGAGGTAAGGTTTCTTGTTTGACCACACTAGGCTCTCTTGTGTCTGATTTATTTTGGTGGGACATGGTGTAAGGAGGTCACAGTTAGAGGAATGCTTATAAATACTGAAGCCCCTGTCTGCTTTGATTGATGCTTTCCCACTTAGGTTAATACATCTTCAATTCCATATCCAGTAACTGCATAGATTTGTGTCCAAAAGAAAGAAATTAATCTTATGTGATATGTGATGGAAAGACCCCAGTGAACTGGAATAGAATTAGAAGGAAAAAGTCTATCTGTCCAAACACTCATTGGTCTCTTCCTTCCCCAATTCTCTTCCTACACTCCTTTCTCTTTCCGAAGTTCTATTTAACATTTATACTCTGCATGATCAGATTATTTAGATTAGCAGAAACAAGATTGAGGAATTAAGAAACAAAAAGAGAAGCTGAGCGTGGTGGCACACATCTAGTACTTAGGAAGTTGAGACAGGAGGATCGCAGCTTCAAGAATACCCTCAGCAACTTAGTGAGACTGTGTTTCAAACTAAAAAATTTTAAGACAGAGAGTGTAGCTAAGTGGCAGAATGCCTGAAAGTTCAACCCCCAGTTACATAATAAAGGAAAAAGAAAATAAGAGTTGTGATGGGTGAGTGGAGAAAAATCATGTTATGGTTTAGAAATGAAGACTACAATGTCCTTTCTAAGTGGGAACACAGTGGTTGAACAGAGTGTATGTACCTTTTTATTTGATCCCTGTGCTGACAGTTGTTTGTACCAACTTTATCACAAGAAATTCTTGAAGGACCTAGCCAATCTGATAAAGCGCATGGCTTGATTCTGTCCTCGATGTCAAGGGCCTGTCTCATCATTTTGTGGTGTGCGGTCTGCTGTTTCTGAGCTGTGCCTGAAGTGAGCCTGTCACTGGTCTGCCAGCTCTCGGAGAAGGCAGTGTTTCTTTGAAGCCTTAAGTGGCATTTCTCAGCCTGTCTCTGGTTTTATTTTGTGTCCTTTTCTATGCAGTGCCTCATCCTTAACTGCGAAGCAGTCATGATTGTTCGCCTTTTTACAAGGCTTTCTAGATCCAGGAGATGATTTTAATCAGGACATTTTTAGCTACCTGAGAAGGATGTTTTAGGCAAGGAATCTTGACCCAGTTTCTTATTGCCCTGATTCGGGTGGTTTTCTGCCTGCTTTGGGAACTGACTTAATTTCTCTATTTTTGGCCTCTCTCCCCATCCGTCTGCACACGTTTGTCTTTCCTTCACTACACACGTTTTACTTTCCTTCACTACCACACACACAGCTGTGACAAGACACAACTATGTTCACACCACCAGCCTAACCACTGTGGTGGCTGGGCCGGCCATGCTCCAGGGTTCAGTTTCTCAGAAGGATCTTCCTGGAGTACAAAAGGCAGCATGTCATTCACCTGTCCTCCAGGTTCCAGGTGAATAGTCGACAATGGTCCTTCTGTACTTCTTCCATCAACACTGTTTCTCGATCTCTTGAGTACCATTATTTGGTTTTCTAAGTCCATTTGCTCTGTAGTAGACTGACCTTCCACCCAGCCCCCACCCCCAAGCATTTTTGTACTCCAGTTTTCCATTTTTACTAATTTCTATTTTGACCATATGGCCTTTCTTTATGTTTAAATATTAAATGGTATAAACTGTTTTGGTTTTGTTTTTTGTACTGGGGATTTTACCCAGGGGTATTCTACCTCCAAGCTATACCTCCAGCCCTTTTTTCTTTTTATCTGAAACAGGGTCTGGTTAAGGTGCTGAGGCTGGCCTCCAACTTGTGATCCTTCTGACCCAGTCTCTCAAGTGCTGTACCACCATACCAGCAACAGGATATGAACTTTTAACCACTGCCTGAAATTCCTGCCTTAGTTCATCATTGTTTCCTATGCTGTCATAGTGATTTCTAGGGGCTTCTGTACAATGTCCTTGGCCAAGGGACCTAGCTTCTTACCCCCTGCCACAATACAGGTTCTGTGGGGCTGTTTTTCCCAATCAAAGCTACTCATTTTTAAATCTGCCAATACATCCTTATAAGCTGTCATTTTCAAACATACTTAAAATGACCCAATGTGTTGCAGCTCCTTTTTTTAACCTTAATGTTTCGATCAGACATTAATGCAGCTGTATGGACACTCAAGGTTGCCCACTTAACACAAGGTACAAAGTACTGAGCATATTAGTGATGTGGTATGCAACTAAATCAAACATTAGCTATCCAAAACCTCACTTCCTTCTGAAAAAAGGAAAGAAAGTAGCTTTGATGTGCTTTTTAGTGCATAGCTGTGGTGAAGTCATTGGTTATTAATATTTTTAAAAGCTTTGCCCAAGGACACAACACCGCCAAAACATATTATTAGTAACATTTTGAATAATTTAAACGTCAATAAAACTGGCCAATACAATGATTAGAACCTAGTTTGAGGACCTTCCCCTTGTATTCTTTTTGGCTTTTTAGATCAAAAGGAAAAGAATCACAACCTGGTGTCCCTTCTGGGTGGCACAGTTAGGCAGAAACATGGCTTTTATCATCTTGTAATTCTTATTCCAAATTTTCTTGTGTCATTCAGCTCAATGGAGACTCTCAGGCAAAAATACAACGGATCCTACGGTTGATTTCTGGTGGTGGATTGTCCATAACTGGGTCACACATCTTGTGCGGAGACTTCCTCTTCAGCGGTCACACAGTTGTGCTGACACTTACATATTTATTCATCAAAGAATGTAAGTAATAGCCCACTTCTATGGAATTGATTGCTGTAGTGGAAGGGTCCCCAGGCCCTGAAATGGATAGGAGCCCTTAATCTATTGTTGGGATTAATGGCTATGAAAGAGTCAGTCAGATGTAAAGACTCCATGTCTGTGTGTGTGTGTTCTCTCTAGCACTTATCATACTTCTCAAACACCTCCTGGCTTGGTTAGTACTTCTCAAGGTATGAAAAGCTATCTTAACATCAGGATTAAAAACCTAAACATTAAAGAAGTGGCACATTCTTAAGCTAAATGTAAATGGCCTTTGGGTTATTTGTCTGACACTTCCATTCCATGATTCCAAATAATTCCTCTGAGTGTCACATTCTTTAAGCCACTTATATATCATGCTTTATTCCAGTGTCACTGCTTTCTGGCCACCCCTGCTTTGCTAGGCGGCCTGATGGAAAATTTGGCCAGTATTGATCATTTTCTTCTTAAGAAGAAACATAGAGGCATGAAATTAAAATCTCTTTCTATATTTATATTCTCATTCCTCATTATACAAAATCTTGTTGTTTTCTAGTAGCTCTTACTGAAGGAATGCAGTTTTACTCACTTACCCCAAGCACTGTGCTTGGGTTAGCAGAGTAGCATATCTACTGGTAGACGTTTCCAAGGCTTGGTCCCACTGTGCTCGTGACTTCCAAGTCCTTTTAAAATGGCGCTGCTTCTTCATCCGTATTTGCAGCATTGGTCAGCATGGACCTCCGTCTTTTGGTCCATGGTGCACCATACCAGTGTTAGAGGTTCACCTCCGCTCTCTTCCCTGAACACGTAGACGGGGAGTCTGCACAGAACTGCAGCCAGAGGTGCTGTACCTTTCCTCTTGGCCTTTCATTAATCATAATGTGTTTTGCTAAGTGTGAGTCCTTGGTTGTCCTTGACAGCGAAGCCAGAGAGCTTTCTACATCTTTTCCTTATTTTCACACACTCACTCTGTGCTATTGAGGGGTGTGTGTGTGTGCTAAATCTGTCTCTGTACCAACATTAGGCAATGGTTTCTTCTTTGCATGTGATCACTACATCTCTAATACCTTGTTAGTGTTTCTGCAGATATATGTTGTTGCCCTAACTCCCAACTTTTGCCCAGGGAAGTTCCATCTATACACAAGATCAGTCATTTTCTAAACCAGAGGTACTTTGGTTTGTAGGATCTTCTCTTTAATCTGAGGATCATAAAGAATTTTTTTGTGTGGTACTGGGGATTTAACCCAGGGACAGTCTACCTCCAAGCTACACCCCCAGCCCTATTTTTATTCTTTATTTTGAAATGGGGTCACACTAAGTTGCAGAGGGCCTCACTAAGAACCTGAAGCTGGTTGCAAACCTGCATTCTTCCTGTCTCAGCCTCCCTAGTACTGGGATTACAAGTGTGTGTCATCACACCCATGCCCAGTTTCATAAGGAATTTTTCTAAGAGGTGAAGAGTTGCATGTCAGAGTAAAGAACCTGTGGACTGAAGACCAGAGAGCAATGAGAGAAACTATCCCAGGGAACTATTTGTTGGGTGATGGGATTAATAGTGCAGAAAATAATTATCACAGGTGAGTGGACTTTTGGCTAACTTCAAGGTGTGTGTGTGTGTGTGTGTGTGTGTGTGTGTGAGAGAGAGAGAGAGAGAGAGAGAGAGAGAGAGAGAGAGAGAGAGAGTGAGTGTGAGTGTTAGAGAGTTAGTTAATTGGGATTGAGCCTTAGGGCATTCTACCACTGAGCTATTATACCCCCAGCTCTATTTTTTGGTAATTGTTTTGAAATAGGATCTTGCTAAGTTATGGAGGCCTCACTCAGTAGCTAAGGCTGGCCATGAACTTTTGATTCTCCTTGTAATCCCAGCCTCCCAAGTACTGGGATACAAGCATGTACCACCATGACATGCTAATTTCAAGACTTAACTGATTTTTCAAGAATTTGGAGTGACAGGCCTGGGAATGACAGGCCTGGAAAAGGATGCAGGACTTTTGGATTCAAATTTTATTTCCTTCCTTCATGTCTCTTTTCTTTATTTCTTCTATCCTACCTCATCACTATAAAGTAAATATAAAATAAATTTCAATTCATTGAATAAACTTTTACTGTGAGTTAATAAAGCTTTAAAATAGGAGAAAAAAACATATGACTAAGTAATTAGAGATGAACTGGTTCCAGCTGTACGTGTCATTTACACTTGTGTGAAAAGACCCTAAATTTTCCCCACCCTGTTTAACCACATGAATGCTGTGTTTCCTTCTTACAGTTGATCAATAGAATGAACTTTTAAATGGCCTCACCAGGAAGGCTAAAAATCTAAAAGTGAACAGCAAGAATTCTACGATTTTCACAGGGAGTGCTTCACAGTGCCCAGAGTCAAACATTGCTTGCCACTGTCCCATCCCCACCCCCACAATATATACCTGGAAAAACAAAAATGAATTTAAAGTTTAACCTAAAATTACCCCTGCTTTTTTATTTTGTAAACCCTCCCCTTTTTTTTTGGCATTATTGGTGACTAAACCCAGAGCACTCTACCACTGAGATAAATCCCTAGACCTTTTTTTTTATTATTTTGAGATAATCTCACTAAGTTACTGACATGCTGGCCTCAAATTTACTTACTCCTATCTTAGCCTCCCAGGTACTGGGATTATAGGCATGTGCCATGATGTTTCCCCTTATTTTCATAAACAAGTACCTTCTCTCTTGACTCCTGCTCTTTCTCTTTTACATGGGGTCACTTATAAGCTAGTATGGACCAATTTCAGCCAACCTGCTAAGCGATTCTGTTCTCTTCTTTATTAAACTGTTTATTAGCAGTGGGCATGGCTGGCCTAGAATACCTATTGTTACCAGCAGCTCCCAAAGTGAATAACTACCCCCCTTCCTACCTGAGCAAATCCCAGGCAGTTCATAGTGACTCATTGGAGGTTATCAGTTTTCTCCTTCCAGTAACTTCTTGTTGTTTTTTTTTTGTTGTTGTTGTTTTGTTTGTTTTTTTTTGGTGGTACTGGGGTTCCTGGAAGCCCTTCTACCTCCGGGATACACTCCCACGGACTACACTCCCAGACCTATTTTTTTTAACATTTTTATGTGGAAACAGAGTCTCTTAAGCCAGCGAGGCTGGCTTCGAACCAGCGCGATCCTCCTGTCTCCGCCTCCCAAGCGCGGGGATTACAAGCGTGCGCCACCATGCCTGGCTTCCAGTAACTTCTTGATCTGGGATTATTCCACTCAAGGTCATTAGGGGAGATAGCAATTATTAAATTAATCCTTGGGGGCTGTGGGTGTAACTCACCGATAGAGCGTTTCTTGGGCATAGCGAGGCCCTGGGTTACAGTAAGTGTAAGTGGAGGAAATGTGGCTGTGGGATTCTCGTTAACTGTGGTTTCTCTGCTGCACAGATTCACCTCGTCACTTCTGGTGGTATCATCTCATCTGCTGGCTGCTGAGTGCAGCCGGGATCATCTGCATCCTTGCAGCACACGAGCACTACACTGTCGATGTGATCATTGCTTACTATATCACAACACGGCTGTTTTGGTGGTACCACTCGATGGCCAATGAAAAGGTGAGAGTTAGGATTGTTGAGTGATTTCTGTAAGTTCAGAGGACCCTTTATCACACTGGAGTTTGAGGTAGCTTCATGTGAATAACTATTGTTACCAGCAGACATGTGTGTTTTTTTTGTTTGTTTGTTTTGGATTGTATTTTTTGGCATTTTATTTATTTTTATTTTTATGTGGAACATATTGAAAATGGCATACATTCAGACTGTGCTTGGTGCCCTCTTCCCCCCACCGCTTCCCTTCCCTCCCTCCCTCCCAACAATGAGTGTCTAGGTTAACTAGGCTACTTTCATACTTTTACACATATTCGGATATAGCTCCTCCTTTAATCAACCTCAGCCTTCTTCCTCTCCTATCCTTCCATTCTAGCTTTGCTGAGGTTTCCCCTCCATTATCTGGAGTCCCTCTGGTATTTCTAATACTCTCTAGTTTGGGCATATTAGAGAAAAACATAGGTCCTTTTTCTGTGCTTGGCTGATCTCACTTAACATAATGTTCTCCAGGTCTTCCATCTTCTTGCGAATGACATGATTTTCTTCTTCTTTATAACTGAGTAGAATTCCATTGTGTATATTTCCCATAAGTTTGGAATTCACACATCTTTGATGGTTCCATATTTTGGCTATTACAAATTGTGCTACTATGAACATTGGTATGCATATGTTACAGTAGTTCTCTGTTTACAACCCCTTTGGAATATGGTGGATCCATTCCCAGTTTTGTAAGGAATCTCCACTCTGATCTCCATAGCAGATGAACTAGTTTGCACTCCCACCAACAGTGTAAAAGAGTTCCTCTTTCCCCGCATCCTCACCAGAATTTGTTATTTGATTTCTTTATGCTTGCCACCCTGATTGGGGTTAGATGGAATCTCAGCATAGTTTTGATTTGCATCTCCCTAATGCCTAATGATATTGAACATCTTTTCATGTATCTATTGGCCATTTGTATCTCTTCTTTTGTGAAGTGTCTTTTCAGTTCAGTTGCCCATTTCTTGATTGAGTTATTTGTTTTGCTAGTGTAGAGTCTTTTGAGCTCTTTGTATATTCTGAATATTAGGCCTCTATCAGAGTGGTGGCTGGTAAAGATCTTCTCCCATTCTGTAGGCTTTTTCTTTAGGTTCTTGATGGTTCTTAAAGAGCAGAAACTTTTTAATTTGATGCCATCACACTTGTTAATTCTTACTTTAATTTCCTGTGCTTAGGAGGTCTTGCTGAGAAAGTTACTGCCTGTGCCTATATGTTGTAGTGTTGAGCCTATGCCATCCTCTAATAACTTCACAGTCTCTGGTCTAATTTCTAAGTCTTTGATTCATCTCAAGTTGATTCCTGTGCATGGTGAGAGGTAAGGATTTAGTTCCATCTTTCTACAAATGGATAGCCAGTTCTCCCAACACCATTTGTTGAAAAGGCTTTCTTTTCTCTAGCATTTGAGTTTGGCCCCTTTGTCAACGATCAATTGCCTATAGGTGTGTGGGTTTGTTTCTGTATCTTCTATTCTGTTCCATTGGTCTGTATGCCTGTTGTTGTGTCAATACCATGCTGTTTTTACTACTATTGCTCTATAGTATAATTTGAAGTCAGGGATTGTGATGCCTCCTGTCTGGTTCTTATTGCTGAGGGTTGCTTTGGCTATTCTGGGTCTTTTCTTTCTCCATATAAAATTCATGACTGATTTTATAGGTCCATGAAGAATGTCATTGGTATTTTGATAGGAATTGCATTGAATCTGTAGATCACTTTTGGCAGAATGGCCATTTTGATGATATTTATTCTGCCTATCTATGAGCAAGGGAGATCTTTCTATCTTCCAAGGTCTTCTTCAGTTTCTTTATGTTTTATAGTTTTCTTGTAGAGGTATTTTACATCTTTGGGTAGGTTTATTCCTAGGTATTTTATTGGTTTTAGCGTTATAGTGAATGGAATTATTTTCTTTCATTGTGGATTCACTGTTGGCATAAAGAAAAGCCACTGATTTCTTTAGATTGATTTTGTATCCTGCAACTTTGCTGAATTGGTTAATCAGCTCCAGTAGTCTTCTGGTGGAGTGCTTTGGGTCTTCTAGATAAAGGATTGTGTCATCTGCAAATAAGGATGGTTTTAACTCCTCTCTTCCTATTTGAATTTCATTGATTTTTCTTCTCTCGTTTTATTGCTGTGGCAAGAGTTTTGATGACTAAATTGAAAAGGAGTGGTGATAGTGGGCATCCTTGTAGAGAAAATTATTGGAGTTTTTCCCCATTCAGTATTATGTTGGCAGACATGTGGTTTAATTTTTTTGTGGGGGGTGGTACTGGGGGTGGAACCCAGGCAGGCTATACTTGCAGACCTATTTTATACTTTATTTGGAAACAGGGTCTTAGTAAGTTGCTGAGAGCCTCACTTAAGTAGCTGATGCTGGCTTTGAACCTGTGCAATCCTCCTGTCTTAGCCTCCCAAGTGCTGGGATTACAAGCATGTGCCATCACACCCATCTAGACATGTGGTTTAAACAGTTTGCTTAAAATTAGAGCTATTACTCCTTCTGAAAATAAAGCAAAAATGAAGAACTTCACAAATATAAATGCCATGTATGGATAAAAATGAGCTATAATTCCAGAACACAATGTTTTACTCATTTAGCTAATTTATACTGGAATTGAAGAAATACATGTACTAAATTAAAGTGTAGGAACCTTCTTGGTAGTATTGTGGTATAGTGGTAAGACATGCTCCCTATCCTCAATAATTACTATTGAGAAAAAGATGGCAGCTATTTTTAAAAATCAGGCATAATAAAAATCTTAGAAATCACTGGAGTTGGTACATCTATGGGTGACGACGGTGCCCTCCCCTCCTATCCTTCCATCTTTATTTCTGCTTCTTCCTTTCCCCTGATGACCTTTCCTTCTTTCATCCATTCATTCTTGCAGAGCTTGCTCAAATTCCACCACTTCTTAGAAGCCTTCTCTAAATCTTCTTCCTCTGGTCCCAGGGTAGACCTACTCCTCCCCTTCTGTTTTTCCAGCCTCCATTTGTTACCTCGGTATACTAGAGTTGACCTATGTATCATGACTTACGTATCTTTGAATACTTTGCCTTGTTGTATGGTGCATATAATGTTTGGAAAATTTGTGACCAATTAATATGTCATTCAGGAAGGGTCTACATCCATCTCTTGGTACCTTCTGGTATTTGGCCTTTCCATGGATTCCTTTATTTCTTGTTTTGTTTTCTATTCTGCAACCTCCTGGTTCCACCCTTCTCTTCTTTTCTTTTCTTTTCTTTTCTTTTCTTTTCTTTTCTTTTCTTTTCTTTTCTTTTGTACTGGGGATATTGAACCCAGGGGCATTCCACCTCTGGGCTACACCCCTACTCCTATTTTTTATTCCTTATTTTGAAACAGGGTCTCACTGAGTTTTAAAGGCCTCACTAAGTAGCTGAGGCTGTCCACGAACTGAGACCCTCTTGTCTCAGCCTCCCAAATGCTGGGATTACAAGTGTCCACCACCACGCCCAGCTTATTTTTTTTTTTTTTGTTCTTTATTTTGAAACAGGGTCTTACTGAATTGCAGAGAGCCTTACTAGCTGAGGCTGCCTGCAAACTACAATACTCCATTCTCATCCACCTTTTTAACATTTCCCTCTAGATATCTCTGTACACCACTAAGCCAACATTTTTATCCTTCCTCTTGAATCTCTTCGGCATTCTCAGCTCTCCCCTCACTCTTGCTTGGCCATGAAAGCTCACCACTTACCTACCTGTAAACCATTAATCCTGAGCACCTCTCATGTCCTTTCCGAGGCTCTCTTGCTACTGGAATTGCAGGAAGAAGAAATGGCATGAACCTCAGGGAGGGAAAGGTGCTGTGGCATGGAAGGACCAGAGTCACAGCAGTTAGGAAAAGACAGGACAGCAGCTACTGCCTCAGGAGAAGGATTCTGCTTCCTCTGTTGCAGTAAATGTTCAATTACTTAAGAAACAGGCAGGGTAACTCTTGACAGATGTCTCATTTCACTTTTTTCCTAACCTTTGCAGAACTTGAAGGTCTCGTCACAGACTAATTTCTTGTCTCGAGCATGGTGGTTCCCCATCTTTTATTTTTTTGAGAAAAATGTACAAGGCTCAATTCCTTGCTGCTTCTCCTGGCCGTTGTCTTGGCCTCCTGGCTGCTTCAAGTCATCGTGCAAAAAGTACTCACGGGTCCAGAAGATTGGTGAGGATAATGAGAAATCGACCTGAGGAGCCATACAGAGGTACCAACTCTCACACCAAAAGAATTCCATGCTGTAACCAAAGGTATAGCTCTGTTTTTACTTCAGGAGAACAGACTGGGAAGTGAAGAAGTGGACCAAAGTTTGTGTAAAACGATCAGAAAGATGAAGTATTACCTTTTGACTGTTTTTTTTTTAATTCAACCTGAGAAAGATATATTTTCCTGCAGCTCTTCATTCATTGGTGACAAGCCCTGGAACTGAGATTTCACTAGTGAGCTTGCTAAAGAGGTGCCAAAGAACATTACTCCTTTCCTTGTTCTTTCTCCACTAAAATCCTCTACTTCAGTGTTCTTTCAGGATTTTTTTTCCTCCCAAGGTCAGAAGAAATTGTTAATGTTTTGAATAAAATATCTGAATATGTACAGTCACTGTGTACATAGAATAGCCTGGGAAGTGGGCTTTAGTATCCGGCCTCATGAAGGGGTGACCCATGCTATATACGTCAAGTTGAGGTACACTTTGTTTCTGTCCTGTCATAAGGTTGGAGTCAGGTTTGGAAGTGTGCTCTGCTGCTACCACCCAATGCACTATGTATCACTTTGACTCTTTTGTTTTTTTAACTGATTATTTTGTTTTATTATTGGAAATATGAAGGTATTTGACACACCTATGGATTTTATGTGTGTGTAAATATTTTACTTTAAAATATGTATGACAGATACACAGGAAGCGTGGGGCTGTTTCTGCTTAGAGGACCGTCTCCTGTATATACTCATATACTTCTTGCCTGGCCCATCTGCTTCTGGGTCGCCAGGAATATCACCTGCGCCAGCCCAGTCTGAAAACAGGTGCAGGTGAACTGGTGCTCATACCCCACGGGAAACAAGCGTGTGTTTCCCTTGTAGCTTGGGTCCTGATGTCAGGTCTGCTTTAGGGTTCCTAGTTGGAATTCAGACATTTGGGTACATTTTATTTGAAATTATTTCTTTCTACTTTCATTGTGCTTTATGGAGAGAGCAAGATGGAGCCTAAAGGTTTAAGCTACCCTTACCTTCCTTTGAAAGACTCAGCTGCCCAGAAGCTGTTCCTAAGGACATGGGCTGCCACTGAGAAGTTTGACTTTTACCCAGTGAAAACTAGCACCTGGTGCTGCACTTTACTAGGCTGTCAGAATCTGCCATTTAGGCAGGCATAGCTACCCAGGAAAGCAGGGTAATTGTTTCCAAATTCATTTGAGGTGATGCCAAAGAGTTGGATTTTTAAAATCCAGTCATGCTGGGCATGGTGGTGTGCACCTATAATCCCAGCACTTTCAGTGTCTAGACAGAAGGATCACAGGCTCAAGGCCAGCCTCAGCAAATTAGTGAGACTCGCATCAACCTAGCAAGAATCTGTTTCAAAACAAAAATTAAAAAAAGGGCTGGGGGTGTATCTCGGAGGGAGAATGCACCTGGGTTCAATCCCTAGTACCATCAAAAATTTGATCAGCATTAATACTGTCAGACTTAGTGCTATTGATTTTTTTGGATAATTTTTGTCTTAATTTCTTACCTAAAGGTTAATTTGTAAAGTTTCTAGCAACCTTAGAAAAATTCTGCGCTTAAAATTGTCAATAGGACAAAGGGTACAAAGGCCACTGGGGGAGAGAGGAGGCAGTTAAATTTGTATTGAATGTGAAATTTCCTCTTCACTTAGTATGGGAAGTATGTGTAAATTTATCATGAGAAATTAGCCTTGATTATGCAAAATTGACCATTAAATTACTTGAGAAAAGCACAATACAGATCTGTTCAGAAATGTCATCATCCTTTGGTGCTAAAATTCTTTGTTTTCAGAGTGGCTTTTTCTCTGTATAATAGAAGACTCACTGAAGGAGAGGCAGTTGAATTCAAAAGGCAGGATAAAAAGACTTTCTAATCTGGTTATTTTAAACAAGAATTAAAACCCTGAACTTCTTTGGCAGACTTTGAAATGCAAGAATGCTCCTGGTATTTGGGGAGGGGTGGAACCCAGGGGCATTCGAACTCCGAGCTATATCCCCTACCCTATTTTTTATTCTTTATTTTGAAACAGCATCTCACTATGTTATGGAGGGCCTCACTAAGAAGCTGAGACTCAGCCTTCCAAATGCTGGGATTACAAGGGTGCGCCACCACGCCCGGCTTCCCGGTATTTTTTATAAATAAAACAATAGACATGTTTAGATATAATTGTAATTTTGCTTATGTCCATCTATTAATATTGGCACTGATTTTAAATTTCCTGGTTACGAGAAAAATTACCTGACACAGGAAGCCTTGGTTTGTTGCCTGAGCCTCTGATTCAAATAAAACAATCCAGTATACCTGAGAGCCTTATTCAGCTGTGTCCTAGATAAATACACTTTTCTTTAATTAAATAAGAAAAAGTGCTTAAGCTTTAAAAATCATTATGTATCTATTATTGGACACTTTTGAAATAGTAAGCCTTGCATTTTAGTCGTTACCCAATTGTTTTCACCTTCTAAAGGACTTTAAAAACACCTATGACCCCAAGTGTGGACACTACTACTCTCATGTCCTTTATGCATGGTAACATAGCTCTCTGATAGATGCTGAGGCAGTATGGGGCTTGGGAATACGGCAGATTGTGTGTGGTGGTGGGAGGAAGAGTCAAGATGAGAAGAGAAATGTTGAAACTCATTTCCTAAATATGTAGGAAAGCCATCTTGTCCAACATGCTACTTTGGGTTATAAAAAATTATGATGTTGCCTTTGAAAGAGAAAATTTTTGCAGTGCCTTTTTTTTTTGGCCTATTAAGATACAGATCTTACCCATTGTCTATGTGTTTTATCCATATTTAAGCCCATGCTCCAGTTTGAAGTTTTTCTTGTAATTTAGCCCTTCTGTAAAATACCTAAAGTATATAATGCCTATACATGATGCCACATTTTTTCTTGAATTCTTTCCAAAAAGAAGTGAGGTTCTCTCAGAATCTAGTTTTTGAGATCCTCTACTAGATCTGATAAAAAAACATTCTTATCCCAGTTCCAACTGAACTAATTATGAATTTGTCATTTATTTACTGCCATCTTGGAAAATAAGTTTTGTCAGGGAAGGCAGGCTATTCTGAGAGCAAGCTTGAAGTCTGGTTTGTAGAGGAAGTAGCATTAGGGTTCTTTCCTCTATTACCAGCGATCCCTTGTGGTAATATATGGTAATACATCTTGGAACTCAAACACCACTCTATAGTTTTCAAGTTTTTAAAAGGCATTCATTTTTCTGTTTTTGCCAATATCTAAAAGTATAATGGGAAAGGAATTATTTTAAAGAAATTTAAAACCTTTTCTTAAGGTTAAATGTGCTCAGTCTATAGCAAGTTTCAATTCACATATTCCATCTGTTTGATCAATAAAAATTTACAGACATTTTTTACCTCTCACTATCACAATCATTAATGTCTCCCTTTATAACTATCTACTCTTTGCTTACTTTGAAACTCCAAGTTATGTCATTCTTATTTTTTAATTTACTTGCTAGAACTCATACAGTTTCTTTTTAAATTAAGAGTTTGCATCATATTCCTTGAATATTTTAAACACTTTTTTCCTCCCTTTTTTTTATTTTTGTACTGTAAAACTGATCAAAAATTTAAGCCGGTCTTAACTAACACACTCTCTATAGTGTGAGAAAGTGTGAGAAGGAATTTCTTAATGAGTTTACATGTTTAAATCAAGCATGTTATAAGTTATATGTAATGTGCTTTTTTTACTTGTGTGTATAAAGGTTCCTGGTATTTTTGTTCTTAATGCCATTGTGTTGTAATAATATAATTTCTTTAACTCAGTTGCTAAAAATATTTCATACAAAAATCATGTCAAAGGTACCCAAAGATAAGTTTTTATACAGATAGATACCTTATAAGTTCTGTTTTATTACTCATTAACTATACTATGTTCTAAATGAATCATGAATGAGAAGAGTTCTATATTTTGGAATTATTTAAAACTATTCGTTAAAATAAAAAAAGAAATTATAAACATGAGCTAATCTAGTTGCCAAGTTGGAATTCATTATTTTACCTCCTATGCAATGATTAATGCTGCAAAATGTATGGTTTTGTTACAGTATGTTCAAAATAGAAATATTATAAGTTTTGACAGATAGCCAATTGTATGCTTTTGGAAATTTACTGTACTGTTTCAATGTGTTAAGTGCCTTGCTGTAAAGTAAAATTTCAAGTATAGAATTTGTTATTTTTTGGACATGTTTTTCATTATATTTATCATTATGCTATTATAATAGTTTATTAAATGCTTACATTTTAATCACATAGGTGAATCTCAAAAAAACTATTTTCTCTTACCCATCAGTACCTTAATCATTGGTCTGTCATATGGGATTTGAATTCAGTTTTTTTTTTTTTTTTAAGGAGAAATATTCTTTCGAAATGTTTTCCATCCTTGTGCTTTTGTGTTTGAAAAAACATTCAGGAAGAATTTAGGAGTATAACTGTAGATTATACTTCTAGGATACCATCTTATTATGTTTTAAGTGCCTAATTGTTGGTTTAAACTAATTTATGTTTCTGTTCAAAAGAGGATTACAATATGTGTATTTGGTTTTTAATCTCTGGTTTTGCTTTAAAGAGCCTATACTTTGTATTTACCCAATAAACCACAGTGACAACAACAGTCTTTTCAAAGTTAGTATTACTGTTTCTTTCAGCTTAAAAAATGTGTTCTTATATTCAATTAGTATTATAGTACTTATAAAAAAATAAGGCAGGTCAGGCATAGTGGCATATGCTTGTAATCCTAGTACATAGGAGGCTAAGACAAGAGGATTGCAGGTTTGCCACCAGCCTCAGCTATTTAGTGAGGTCCTCTGCAACTTAGTGAGACCCTGTTTCAAAATAAAGAATAAAAAATAGGGCTGGGGTTATAGCTCAGAGGTAGAATGCCCCTGGGTTCACTCCCCAGGACCAAAGGGGGGCAAAAAAAAAAAAAAAAAAAAAGCTAGGCATGGTAATCAGGCCTATAATCCTAGTACTTAGGAGGCTGAGATAGGAGGATCACAGGTTCAAGGCCAGCCTCAGCAACTTAGCAATAACCTGTCTCAAAATAAAAATTTAAAAGGTCAGGGCTGTAGCTAAGTAGTAAAATAACCCTGGGTTCACTTCCCAGTATCAAACCAAACAACAAAAAACATCAAAAGTTTATATTTTTTCAAGCACTATTTTTTTATTTATATTTTAGAAACTCAGTAATTTTATTGATTTGATGACCTTTACTGATATCATGAACTGGACAAAGTAGGATCCTATATCCAGTTCATAAGAATAACATAGTCCAATATCAATTCAACATTAGGCCTTTATAATGCCTTATCAATTCAGCTATTACAGTCACTATAATAATTCAAATCCCATAATGAGTTGACACTATCCTAATGTAATACAAATGGAGCAAGCTCTGGGTGTTGGTCTACAATGCTTAGTAACATATTGGTAAAGTTTAAATCAGTGCTTAATTATCACTTGCAACTATCTCAAACAGAGAATCTTAAAATCCTGGTGATAGAAAATACACTAAATACTGCATCAATACACTAAATATTAGGTAAGCACCAGCAAAACATAAAATCTAAAGGATAAAATTATCACAGGATGTTACAGTACAATAAATATATGTATACTGGATAAGAATACAGCCTAGGTCCACTTGCTTTTGTTTCAGGTACAGTGGACTGCATTTCCTGTTTTGCAGACATAACAGGTTATAGTGTTCCAGTGCATAACCTCACAAGTGTCATGTTTAATTTCTCTGAATGTTCAAAGGAGTCTGAACATCCATGGCAAGATGCTTTGAAAAATGTTGAATTCATATCTCTCATTTTAGTTTCCACAGTAAATTTTTTCTGGGTTCACAAGCCTTGAATGAAAAGGTGTGCCTAATTTATCATTTTCTTGTTACCTGTGCACTATTTTAAAAATAAGGTGACAACCTTCAATTAATGGAACTGTGAGTAAACTGGAGCCTCTTATTTTTTTCTGCCCTTGAATTTCACAAATTCAGGGTGAAAGATCATGTACAACAATATGATTATTCATGAAAAAATCAATTATACACCCTATGATTCTGATTATCATTGATCACAAAGGGATAAAACCCATTAATTCTACAAAGTCATCTTTTAAAAATTCATTTGAATAAAATACGGTGTCTTGGGTTTGCAAGGTTAAGAAAATGCTGAGGAGGGCTTTGAAAGCTAAGCAACTAGGAATTTGGGGCAATGGGAGCTGATTACTTTTCTCAATGTATTGTCACTTAATTTTACCACTGTCCTCTAATTTTTTAGTAGAACTGTAGTCAGACCTCAGATTTTGTTTCACTTAAATGCTGGGAGAGGTATTCCACTGTGGGCTCTGAACGTCCATACCAGCGCATTTCTTTCTTCCTTTCTTTCTTTCTTTCTTTTTTTTTTTTTTTTTTTTTGCGGGTCTGGGGGTGGAACCCAGGGGCATTCGACCTCCGAGCTACACCCCCTGCCCTATTTTTTATTCTTTATTTTGAAACCGGTCTCACTGAGTTGCAGAGGGCCTCACTAGGTAGCTGAGGCTGTCCGCGAACCGTGATCCTCCGGTCTCAGCCTCCAGAATGCTGGGATTACAAGCATGCGCCACCACGCCTGGCTTCATACCAGCACATTTCTGAGAAGCATGCCAGGAGCACCAGGCCCTGGCTACTCTCACCTGGGCCACTTCCCAAGGCTGGGTTTGCATTGATCCACCTTGGGGGTGAGGTAGCAGATTGCCCCAATAAAGAGAAGTCTCATTTCTGCTTACTTTCACTCACTAAAAACCCAAGCTTGGTGACCTTGGCTGAGATGCAAACCTGCTATGTGTGGCATCCATCTTGACCCTCCACATGCCCCCTCCATGAGTTGGGGGACGAGGGAACCCAAAGCAACCACACTCACTGCTCGCTATGAGTTCCAAATCCTCTGTGTCTGACCCAGGAATCCCATGAAAGAGAAACAGGCTAACTTTTGTTGTCTTGTAAATAAAGTCACAGAAGCTTCATACACCTACAAATCTAACATTTCTTTTTCTTTTAATAAAATATATAAGACTATCAGAAGGGTAAAACTGGATTGCTCACGAAGGTAAGTTAGAAAGATAATGGATTGTGTACTACTGCTGTATGTTTATAGTACACATTTGATTTATATGTGGCATGTTTAGTAAGGCTTAGCATTTTACAGTTTATGCTTGACATACATTCTTTAATCTTCACCAAACCCCCTGAAGCAAGCAAGGCAAGGAGGGTGACCCTATTTTATGAGATGAAACAGTTTGTAACTTGAGTTTTGTTTTTCCCCAACTGTGGTTTTTTGTTTCTCATAGTTACTGTGGTCACCTTCACACTTTGTTTCTTGAAGTTGCAAATTCTTGTATTTCAAAAGGGAGAAACTTGGCTCCTACTGCAAAATGGCCTCGAACACAAAAGAATCCCTGCGTTTCTGAGCTTGCAAACTTGTTTGAATAAAGCTAGCTCACTCTGTGTGTGTGTGTGTGTGTGTGTGTGTGTGTGTGTGTGTGTGTGTGTGTGTTGGTGGTACTGGGGTTCCTGGAAGCCCTTCTACCTCCGGGCTACACTCCCAGACCCATTTTATACATTTTTTATTTGGAAACAGGGTCTCTTAAGCCAGTGCGGCTGGCTTCAAACCTGCACAATTCCCCGTCTCCCCCTCCCAAGGAAGGGGATTAAAGCGTGCGCCACCACGCCCAGCTTCAATGAATCGTGATGTCACAACTCAAGCTTATATTTCCAGAGGCCCTACTCTGCCCACCTTTTCCATTATTTGCACGCTAATCAGATACACAAAATGAAGCTGGGTGTGGTGGTGCACACTTGTAATCCCAGTACTTGAGAGGCTGAGACAGGAGGGCCTCAGGTTTGTGGCCAGTCTCAGCTCCTTAGTGAGTCCCTGTTTCAAAATAAAGAATAAAATAATAAGGCTGGGGGTGTAGCTTGGAGGTAGAATGCCCCTGGGTTCCAACCCCAGTACTGAAAAAATAAATAAATAAAATGTTTTGCTATACCTCTCCAGAAACTTTCAGAAGAGTGAGTAATGAATTCTGGGTATGGAAATTATTTCTTCTAATAAAAAGAGAACAGTTCGTTCAATAAGATAATCTGTGGCTCACCCTAGCCCTGCTGCCCTAGACCAGGGGAGACTGGTCATTTTATCCTAGCCTCAGTTACTGTAGTTGGCCCAGGCAGGGGAGCCACACGCCTGGAGCCAGACTGTACTAGCAACAGTAACCGACCAATAAGCTGTAACTAATCAATAAGTGGACATCTGAGTGACTACTATATACCTGGGAGAATACCAGTGCTTGGGCAGTCCCCACAGCTTCTTGAGATTAAATTATTTCAAAGAGAGTAAAATGCAAAAGCAAAAATATATGTCAAAGGTTATATTGCTATGCAACAGCCATCCCAGGGGAAATGATGGGAAACCCGCAGCGGGAACTGTTTCAATCGAAGTCGTGCTGGGCATGATGGTGTTGGCTTGTAATCCCAATTCTTGGGAGGCTGAGACAGGGTCGCAGGTTTGCGGCCAACCTCAGTAACTTGTGAGGCCCTCCATAACTAAGTGAGACCCTGTTTCAAAATAAAGAACAAACTGGGCGTGGTGGCACTTGCTTGTAATCCCATGGGAGGCTGAGACAGGAGGATCTCAGTTTGTGGACAGCCTTAGCTACTTAGTGAGACCCTTTACAACTCATTGAGACTGTTTCAAAATAAAGAATAACCCTGCGCTTGGGAGGCTGAGACAGGAGGATCACACGGGTTCGAAGCCAGCCTCAGCTACTTAGTGAGGCTCTCAGCAACTTAGTGAGACCCTGTTTCCAAATAAAGTATAAAATGGGTCTGGGAGTATAGCCCGGAAGTAGAAACCCTCTGGGTTCCACCCCCAGTACCACCCAAAAAAAATAATATGTAAATATATATATGGCTGGGGGTTTAGCTTGGAGGTAGAATGCCCCTGGGTTCCATCCCCAGTACCACAAAAAAAAAAAAAAAAAAAAAAAAGGGCTGGAAGTGTTGCTTGGAGGTAGAATGCCCCCGGGTTCAATCCACAGTACCACAATAAATAAATAAAATGAAGTTGCTCAGGCCCAAGACATAGCTCAGTGGCAGAGCACTTACCTCACATGCACAAAGCCCTGGGTTCTACCCCAGCACCAACAAAAAGAAAAGACAAATTGCCTAAACTGGAGACATAAATATGGAAATTGTCCTGCACATTCTTAACCAATGGATTAAAAAATCACAAGGTAAATTTGAAAATACCTTGGGAAAGTAACAATGAAAACACAGCATACAAAAACACTGGATGCAACAAGAATAAATAACATTGAAAGTTATAGCCGTAAATACACATTAGAGGAAGGATGGAAGTCATAATGGCACATGCCTATTGTAATCCCAGTACATGGGAAGCTGAGACAGGAGGATTGCAGATTTGAGGCCAGCACACAGTAATTTAGTTAGAACTTATTCCAAAGTAAATGAGAGCTGGGTGTAGCTCAGAGGTAGAACACCTTTGGGTTCAATCTCCAGTACCCCTCAACACACACACACACACACACACACACACACACACACACACACAATGAAGCTGAAACTTTCCTATCACTGAGTGATGCAGCCCATGTAAGATCGGGGTAATGTATTAATCAGGTGTCTGGTGGTGCAGATGTAACCTACCACATGCCAGTGGGGTGTATAATCACTAGCAATACAATTATGCGCAGTACTTAATATTTGATCATTAGAATAAGTGACTGTTGTGGTTTATGTGATTACTGTATTTTTATCATCTTTAAGGTGTTCTCCTACTTATTAAGAAAACTGAAGCCCAGAGTGGTGGTGCACGCTTGTAATCCCAGCATTCGGGAGGCTGAGACCGGAGGATGGCTGTTTGCGGACAGCCTCAGCTACTTAGTGTGAGACCCTCTGCAACTCAGTGAGACCCGGTTTCAAAATAAAGAATAAAAAATAGGGTAGGGGGTGTAGCTTGGAGGTCGTAATGCCCCTGTGTTCTATCCCCAGACCCACAAAAAAAAAAAAAAAACTGATATAAAAAGTATGCTCATCCAGGCATGGTGGTCCACACCTGTAATCCCAGTACCTGGGAAGCTTGCAGGTTCACGAGCAGACTCAGCAATTTAGCAAGATTTTTAGCAACTCAGTGAGACAGACCCTCTTTCAAAACAAAAAGTAAAAAAGGGCTGGAGATGTCACTTGGGGGTGGAATGCCTCTGGATTTAGCCTCGAGTGCAAAAAAAAAAAAAAAAAAAAAAAAAAAAAAAAAAGCCCATGTACTGGAAACAGCCCTTATATATCTTATGTGCATACATTTCTTGAATGCATCCTCTTTCTAGGCTTGGTTTAATCTCATTTTATTTTGTTCATCGTGGTCCTGGGAGCAATATGCTACATTGTGCATATAAACCATATAATTTAGGTATCAGTAGGCTATGCCATAGAGGTTTCTATAAGTCCACTCCACAATATCTACACAACAGTAAAATCATCCAGCAACACTTTTCTCACAGTGTATCTCCACTGTTTAGTGACACGACTGTAGACTAATGGAATTCAAAAGCGATCCCAGAAATGATCCCTCCTGTGAGGCCAACTGAGTTTTGACAAAGGTGCCAAGGCCCTTCAGTGGCAGAAAGGACAGTGTTTCCAACCAACAGCTCTGGGAAAACTGAATATCCACATATGAAATACAAAAGCTAGACTCTTGGTGTATTTCAGATACAAAAATTCAAAAGTTGATAAAATCTATAAGACTAAAACTATGAAACTCTTAGAAGAAACATAAATGAAAACCTTGACTTTGAACTTATGAAAATAAGAACAAGCAATGAAAGAAAACACAGACAAGTTGGACTTTATCCAAATTAAAAGGTCTCCATATCAAAGAACAAATGTATTTTCCACAGAATGGAAGAAAATATGTACGGAATATTTATATGATAAATAACATTCAAGATATTGAAAATGCTTCCACTCACCCACAATAAAACAACCCAATTCAAAAATGAGCAAAGAGCTGGGCATGGTGGCACACGCTTTTAATCCAAGCTATTGGGAGGCTGAGACAGGAGAATCCCAGTTCAAGGATAGCCTCAGCTAGTGAAGCCCTTTGCAACTCAGACCCTGTTTCAAAATAAAGAATAAAAATTAGGGTTGGGGGTGTAGCTTGGAGGTTCTTGTATGAGTGCTCCTGGGTTCCAACCCCAGTACCACACACACAAAAAAAAAGTTTGAGTAGCTATTAGCTATTTCTCTAAAGATCCATAAAAATGGCTGAAAATCAAATGAAAAGTTGTTTAGCATCAATAATCATTGCAAAAATGCAAATCAAACCACAATGAAATAACTTTACAGCCTTAAATATGGCTATTATTATTATTATTTTATTTATTTATTTATTTGGTGGTCCTGGGGTTCCTGGAAGCCCATCTACCTTCGGGCTACACTCCCAGGCCTATTTTATATTTTTATTTGGAAACAGGGTCTCCTAAACCAGCGCACGCAGCTGGCTTCGAACCTGCACGATCCTCCTGTCTCCGCCTCCCAAGCGCAGGGATTACAAGCGTGCGCCACCACGCCCAGCAAATATGGCTATTATTTTTAAAAAAAGATAAATGCTGGTGAAAATAGAAATTGGAACTTTTATTGCTGGTAGAAATGTAAAATGATTCAGCTGCTATGGAAAGCACATCGTGGTTCCTCAAAAAGTTAAACATAAGCCAGGTATGGCAGTGAGTGCTTATAATCCCAGTACTTGGGAGGCTGAGACAGGAGGATCACAGGTTGGAGGACAGCCTCAGCAAGTAATGAGACTCCATCAACCTAATGAGACCCTGTTTCAAAATTAAAAAAAAAAAAAAATAGAGCTGGGGAATAGCTCAGAGGTAGAATGCCCACAGTTCAGTCTCCATTAACACACACACACACACACACACACACACACACACACACACACAGTTAAACATAGAATCATCATATGTTCCAACAGTTCTGCTTCTAGGTATATACTTAAATGGATTGAAATCAGAAACTCGGATTCTGGCACATCAGTGTTCACAGCAGCAATATTTCCCATAGCCAAAAGGTAGAAACGACCCAAGTGTGAGTAGATGAATGAAACACACACACACACACACACACACACACACACACACACACACACACACTGGATGGAACATTCTTTAGCCATAAAGAAATAAAGTTCTGATACATGTTACAACATGAATAAACCTTGGAAACATGCTGAGAGAAACAGTTCGGACACAAAGCATAAATACATGATTCTCCTTGTATGAGGTACCTGGAGCAGGCACATACATAGAAAGTGCAAGAGAGGTAATCTGGGCTGGGGGAAGTGAAGGGAGCTGCGGTACTACTTAGTGGCCACAAAGTACCTTTTGGATGATGACGATGTTTTAGAAATAGTGACAGTGGTTATATAATATTGTGAAGCTACTTAATGCTGTTGAATTGTATACTCAACTTCGGAACTCCCTACGTTCTACCTCTGAGCTACACCCCCAGGCCTATTTTCTTTTTATTTGGAAACAGGGTCTTACTGAGTTGCTAAGGCTGGTGGAGAACCTGAGATCCTCCTGGCTCAGCCTCCCAAGTACTGAGATTATGGGCATGTGCCACCACATCCACCTGAATTGTACATTTAAGATAACTAAAATGATAAGCGTGGTGGCGCACGCTTGTAATCCCAGCATTCGGGAGGCTGAGACCGGAGGATCGCAGTTTGTGGACAGCCTCAGTCACTTAGTGAGGCCCTCTGCAACTCAGTGAGACCTGGTTTCAAAATAAGGAATAAAAAATAAAATAGGGCAGGGGGTGTATCTTGGAGGTCAAATGCCCCTGGGTTCCATCCCCAAACCTGCAAAAAAGCTAAAATAAATAAATAAATAATAGGGCTGGGGTGTAGTTCAGAGGTTGAATGCCTCTGGGTTCCATCCCAGCACTGCAATAAATAAATAAATAAATAAATGTGATAATTTGTTTGCTAATCTATAGTTTCTCCTTTCTCTAGAGTTCCTCCTATAACCATTTTCTCCCTAGCTTTCGTGTATTAGGGAGAGCAACTAATCTCACTTAGCATAATGTTCTCCAGTTCCGTCCATTTCCCTGTAAATGACATAATTGTGTTTTTCTTTATGGCAAAGTAAAATTCTATTGTGTACATATCCCGTAGTTTTGCAATCCTTTCATCTGTTGATGGACATCTTGGCTGGTTTCATAATTTGGCAATTGTGAATTGTGTGGCTATTAATATAGATACACATGCATTAGTGTAGTTTGTTTTCTATTTTTTGGGGTAGATAATCAGAAGTGGTAATGCTGGATCATATGATAGGTTCATTTCTATTCTGTTTTCCATAGGTTGCACTAATTTGCAGTCCCACCAACAATGTACTAAAGTTCCCACTTCTCCACATCCTCACCAGCATCTGTTGCTGTTTGTGTTTTGAATGATTGCCCTTCTAGTTGGATTTAGGTGAAATCTCAGGGTAGTTTTGATTTGCATCTCTCTGATTGCTAATGATGTTGAACGTTTTTTCATACATTTATTGGCCACTTGAATTTCTTCTTTTGTGAAATGTCTATTTAGTTCACATGCCCATTTTTTGATTGGGTTATTTTTTAGTGGCGAGTTTCTTGAGTTTTCTGTATATTCTAGACATTAGTCCTCTATTGGAGGAACAGTTGGTAAAATTTTTCTTTCATTCTGTTGGCTCTCTGTTGAGGTTCTTGATAGTTTCCTTTGCTTTACAGAAGCTCTTCGGTTTAATGCAATCCCACATATCGATATGCCTTTTAGTTTCTTGTGCCTTTAGGGTCTTGTTGAGAAAGTTTTTTTTTCCAGAAAATTTATTTTTTTTGCACATATATGATATATAAAACACTTTTCCGAGCTTTTAAACATAGCTGAAACTAATGCATATAAGAAACTAAACTAAATGTTTTATTCGTCCTAACGCTAACTGTAATCCTAAATCTAAATGTATGTGAAACTCTTACAGTACACTGAATTTGAACATAATTGCACATATATATGATATGTAAAAAACTTTTCCAAGCTTCTGAACATAGCTGAAACTAACGCATATATGAAACTAAACTAAATGTTATATTCGTCCTAACGCTAACTGTAATCCTAATTCTAAAACCAATGTGAAACTCTTACAATACACTGAAATTGTACATGATTTTGCATATATATGATATGTAAAAAACTTTTCCGAGCTTCTAAACATAGCTGAAACTAACACATATAAGAAGCTAAACTAAATGATATATTCGTCCTAACGCTAACTGTAGTCCTAAGTCTAAACGTATGTGAAAGTCTTACAATATACTGAAATTGAACATAATTGCACATATATATGACATGTAAAACACTTTTCCGAGCTTTTAAACATAGCTGAAACTAACGCATATGAGAAATTAAACTAAATGTTATATTTGCCCTAACGCTAACTGTAATCCTAGTTCTAAATGTATGTGAAACTCTTACAATACACTGAAATTGAACATAATTGCACATATATATAATATGAAAACACTTCTGAGCTTTTAAACATAGCTGAAATTAATGCATATAATAAATTAAACTAAATGTTATATTCGTTGTAACGCTAACTGTAATCCTAATTCTAAACAAATGTGACACTCTTACAATACAGTGAAATTGAACATGATTTCACATATATATGATATGAAAACCCTTTTCTGTGTTTTTAAACATAGCTAAATCTAATGCATATAAGAAACTAAATGTTTTATTCGTCCTAACACTAACTGTAATCCTAAATCTAAATGTATGTGAAACTCTTACAATACACTGAAATTGAACATAATTGCACATATATATGATATGTAAAAAACTTTTCCAAGCTTCTGAACATAGCTGAAACTAACGCATATATGAAACTAAACTAAATGTTATATTCGTCCTAACGCTAACTGTAATCCTAATTCTAAACCAATGTGAAACTCTTACAATACACTGAAATTGTACATGATTTTGCATATATATGATATGTAAAAAACTTTTCCGAGCTTCTAAACATAGCTGAAACTAACACATATAAGAAGCTAAACTAAATGTTATATTCGTCCTAACGCTAACTGTAGTCCTAAGTCTAAACGTATGTGAAAGTCTTACAATACACTGAAATTGAACATAATTGCACATATATATGACATGTAAAACACTTTTCTGAGCTTTTAAACATAGCTGAAACTAACGCATATAAGAAACTAAACTAAATGTTATATTCGTCCTAATGCTAACTGTAATCCTAATTCTAAATGTATGTGAAAGTCTTACAATACACTGAAATTGAACATAATTGAGAAAGTTTTTAACCTGTGCTTATTGTTGCAGTCTTGGATGTATACCTTCTTCAAGGAGCTGCAAGTACTCTGGTCTGATTTTCAAGTCTTTGATCCATCTTGAATTGACTCTTGTACGGGTTGGGAAAGTGGGGTTTATTTCCATTTTTTTACATATGGTTAACCAGTTTTGCCTACACCATTTGTTGAATAGGCCATCTTCTTTCCAGTGTAAGTTTTTGTCCCCTTTGTATGTATATTTCACCACAACTAAAAGCATCCCCGTTGTTTATTCAAACAGACATAATAAAAACTGGAAACTATACTATTAATAGAGCATTTATCTAATATATTGCTTAAATTGATCCCTAAATTATTTTTGTTTCACCTTTGCCCCTTTGGCAAAAAGCCAAAGTGATTAATAGAAGCCAGGTAACAGCATTCCTTGTCAAAAACTCTTTGATAAGTCACCATCATACTCAGAGCAAAAGCCAGTCTCCACAGTGCCCTGCCAGCTGCCTCTTGGATTCCACCTCTCACCACATCACCTTGCCCCCTCCGTTCAGCCACGTGGCATCCTTATTCCTGAAAACCATGCTTCAGTCTCTGTCCCTTGGTACTCACTGCTTCCTCTGTGGAATGGTCCTTCCCTGGTAGCTGCAAGCCTTCTGTGGATGACCAGCTGTCTATTCAAGAGAGGCTTGCTCTCAGCTATAAGATAGCAGCTGCCCCCAACACAGAGATAGCTAGTCCTACCATCCTTTTTTTGTGCTCTTTTTCCTCCATAGTTTTATTAATTTATTTAATTTTTTGGTGGTACTAGGGATGGAACCCAGAGGCTTTCTACCTCCAGGCTATACTTCCAGACCCATTTTATACTTTACTTGGAAACAGGGTCTCACTAAGTTGCTGAGAGCCTCAGTAAGTAGCTGAGGCTGGCTTCGAACCTGTGCGATCCTTTTGTCTCAGCCTCCCAAGAGCGGGGATTACAAGCGTGTGCCACCACGCCCGGCTCCTCCATAGTTTTAATCACTAAGTGATACATTACACATTCATTCCTCTTTATCTTCTAAAAGGAAGTTCCTTGAAGGAGCACTATTTTTTGTTTGTTTTGTTTATAGCACTGGGGCTCGAACTGAGGGGCATTCTACCTCCAAGCTATACCCTCAAGTCTCCTCCCTTTTTCTAAATTTTTGTATTGAAACAGGGTCTCACTAGATTGCTGAGAGACTCACTAAGTTGCTGAGACTGGCCTCAAACTTGTCATCTTCCTGTCTCAGCTTCCCAAGTATGGTAGAAAAGTTAATTTCCTGCATATGTATCACCTGTCTTCAGAACAAGTATTCACAGGATTTGACTATCTGAGGGACAGTCAGTCATTTTGAGGATGTGGTGGGAACCACATCTAATCAGTTATGGGGGCTGTCTACACCTGAAATCACTTGCAGGTGTTAAGCATGCAAATACCGTAAGCTCGCCTGCCTACTTCCACCCTTTGTTCTATAAAATGAGAACTCATGTGGAGCTTGGGCCAGAGTTTTTCAGGAGCTATCCTAACTCCGTGTTCACCGGTGCAATAAAACTTCCTCTTTTCCACCCTAGTTGGCATTGAGTCAATTATTCCAGAATATCTGCAACACAAGTACTGGAATTATAGCCATGCATCTCCAAGCACAGTAAGAATTTTGTTATGTTCACATAGTATCTATCCCCAGTACCAAGAACAGTTCATTATACCTGGGGATCAGTAACTGGTATTTATAGACAAATGAGTCTGTTCATTGAAATGTCAGACAGCAATTAAAGAGGATGCGACCTGGCAAGATTCTTAAAACACATTGGCTGGGTATGGTGGCACATGCTTGAAATATCCGTGCTTGGGAGGCTGAGGCAGGAGGATCACACAGATTCAAAGCCAGCCTCGGCTACTTAGCGAGGCTCTCAGCAATTTAGTGAGACCCTGTTTCCAAATAAAAATATAAAATAGGTCTGGGAATATAGACCAGAAGTAGAAGGCCCCTGGGTTCTATCCCCAGTAACACACACATACACACACACACACACACACATTGGTAAATGAAAAGAGCAGGTCTGTGAAGCAAAAACTGAGGAATCTGAAAGGGTACATCACACTTTTAATAGGTAACCTCTCCAGCAGCAGAAAAGTGTTTATGTGTGTATGCTTTGTTTTATATAGCAAGTTTTAGAAATGTACCAGTCTTGGTATTTATACTACTGAACTAATCAAAGATTTTTATATCCCAGTATTGCTCCTAATAGCAAAACGCCGGAAAATAGTATCAACAACTGGGTATTGGTCAGATAATTTTTTTTGTGTGGTACTGGGGATGGAACCCAGGGGCATTCTACCTCTGACAGACACCTCATCCCTAATTTTGTATTCTTTATTTTTGAAATGGTCTCACTGAGTTGCAAGGGGTCTCACTAAGTAGCTGAGGCTGTCCGTGAACTGCAATCCTCCGGTCTCCACCTCCCAAATGCTGGGATTACAAGCATGTGCCACCACACCCAGCATCAGATAAATTTTGAAGATTCTAAACAATAGTCTATATTTTTTTATACCTGTTCTTAGTCATAAATAAGGCCAAGGAATGATGGACTAGGTGGTTTACAATCCAGGGGTCAGAGCTGGGCATAGTGGTGCAAATTTATAATCCCAGTACTTAGGAGCTGAGACAGGAGGATCATAGGCTCCCAGTCAGGCTCAGCTTAGTGAGGCCCTCTGCAACTTGGTGAGACCATGTTTCAAATAAAGAATAAAAAAAAAAAAAATAGGGCTGGGGGTGTAGCTCAGCGGTAGAGCCAGGTGTGGTAGTAAATGCTTGTAATCCCAGTATTTAGGAGGCTGAGATGGTAGGATTGCAGGTTCATGGACAGCCTCAGCTACTTAGTGAGGCCCTACACAACTTAGTGAGACCCTATTTCAAAATAAAGAATAAAAATTAGGAATGGAGCTTTTTCCAGCTGTCGCCAAGGTGCTCCGTTCTTCCGAGGAAGCTAAGGCCTCATTGGGGTGAGGCCCTCACTTCATACAGTGACGAGCACCACGTCTGGCAGCCCCGCACCATGGCCTCCGTCTCGGAGCTCGCCTGCATCTACTCTGCCCTCATCCTGCAGGTTGACGAGGTGACCGTCGCAGAGGATAAAATCAATGCCCTCATTAAAGGTGTAAATGTTGAACCTTTTTGGCCTGGTTTGTTCGCAAAGGCCCTGGCCAACATTAACACTGGGAGCCTCATTTGCAGTGTAGGGGCTGGTGGACCTGCTCCTGCAGCTGATGCTGCACCTGCAGGAGGTCCTGCCCCCTCTACTGCTGCTCCTCCAGCTGAGGAGGAGAGAGTGGAAGCAAAGAAAGAAGAATCTGAGGAGTCTGATGATGACATGGGCTTTGGTCTCTTTGACTAAAGCTCCTGTAACATGTTCGCTAAAAAGCTGGATTTTGCAGATAGTTTGGGAATCTGCTCTGCATAAAAAAAAAAAATTAGGACTGGAGGTAAAATGCCTCTGAGTTTCATCCCCAGTTCTAAAACAACAATAACAACAGTAACAACAAAAAAACCCCAGGGTTCAGCAAATAAGAGCCTGAGGGCTAAGCCCAGCTGCCCCTCTTGTTATAAGGTTTTATTGTAACACAGCCATGCTCATTTGTTTTCTTCTTTAGTTCTTTCCTGCTCCCACTGCAGAACTGTGTGGTTATGACTGAGCCTATGGCCCACAAAAACTAAAATATTTTCTGTTTGGCCCTTTATAAGAAAAGGTCACTGAGCCCTGTACTACAATATAGTAATTTAAAAATGATTTGAAATGACTTATAGGAGAATAATGTGAAAAACAATCATATTTTTGTATGCATATGTTAGCAAATACATGAATATACTATATAGGAATATTTATAATGACTTTATATACAGTGACACTTAGAAATGAGGCTTCAGGATTAGGCACAGGGCCCAGTACAATCGCTTCCAATCAGGAAGTAACAGCCCTTTTAGTTTACTGAGTCAACTGGCTTATATTTTACCTTGTACACATACTTCATTCTTTTGGATTTGGTTGACTAAGCATGTTATTTTAATTTTTATTAAAAAAAAACTTTGTTGATATTGAGGAATGAACCAGTATCATTCTGACTTCAAGCTACATCCCCAGACCTTTTTATTTTTTTAATTTTGAAACAGTTTTGCTATGTTGTTGAGAGTTTCACTAAATTACCGAGGCTGGCCTTGATACCTATGATCCTCATGTCTCAGCCTCCCAAATACAGGGATCACAGGCACGTTCCATCACACCCAGCCTAAGCAAGTCACACTTTCTCCCTCTCCTGTCCCTCTTTTTTGTTATAGGATACCTAGACCATTTCCACTTTGACATTAAACAAAAATTTTGACTTCCGGGAAGATGGCGACAGAGAAAAGCGGGGCTTACGAGTCCTGCTAACAACCAATCTCTATTACTACAAAATCAGCGCCTTTCATAGTCTGAAAACACCATCAGCAGAAAAACAAAAAATGTAATTACAAGGGACAGAGAAAAAGAAGGCTGGAAAAACAAGACACAGAAAGAAACCAGATCGTAGTGCTGTGGCTGGAGCCGCAGTGCGGAGCGGCATGCGCCATCTTTCCTTGCAGCACCAGGCCCCAAAGAGGAGGGGGACTCAGAACGGAGCTCAGAGCCACAGAGGAGATACACTGGCCTCACGGCCGAGGACGAGGCAGCAGCGCCTTACTGCCAGTGGCAGCGGCGAATTCACCGGATGGCTCCAGACCAACACACTCAACAGCCCACCAGGCTCCAGAGAGGAATGGCGGACAGCGAGCCGAGGTGAGCCGCTGCAGATCAGCCAGGTGGGATTTGGCATATTTTTCGGCACAGGGAGCATCTAAAGCTCCCAGGGGCTGGGCTCAGCACACCCTGCAGGGACTCAGAGCGGAGCGCAAAACCAGAGAAGAAATATGCCAGCCTCATGGCCGAGGGCGTGGCAGCGGCGCCATATTGCCACTGGCAGCAGCAGCAGCGAATACACCGAGTCCACTACAGGCCATTGGCGCACTCAACAACAGTGAGTCAAATTGCGGCCCCTAGAGAAGAAATCCCAGTACAGCATTCCCAGGGACTTGACCCAGTGGGGGAGTGGCGGTGGCAGAGATATCACACCATAGGAGAACACCCAACCTGGCACCCCCCATGGTCTAAAGCAGCCTCATTTGACTCCCTGGGTCTGAGACTCTGCCATACAAGCTAGTAAAGGAGTAGTGGGGACTGAGATACCACAGACTTGAGATCCAGAGCACCTTAAGTGAAGTCTTAGTGACCCAAGGGAAGAACCCAGAGAAGGCACAAACTTCCAAAATCATGGGAAAGAGGAATAACACTGGAGCAATGAATGCCCACAACCCCACAACATCAGAACCCGATAAAACAGAAATTCAGAGATTTCTAGAAGATCAAATCAGGAAAATAACTGTAGAAATAATAGAGATGCTTCAAAAAGAACTCAGAGAGAGCCAAAAAGAGATAAAGGATGCAATTAATGAAGTAAAGGCCTCAATTCAAAGTACAAACAACTGATTAGACCACATGGAGAATAGAATCTCGCTCCTAAAAGATGAGCAATCCAAAAATGAATGCATAGTTTCTAATTTAGAAAAAAAAATTTGACAGCAGGAATCTGATATTGAAGAAATATGGGCCCGTTTTACGAGAGCTAACCTAAGAATAATTGGAATAGAGGAAGGAAAAGAAGGTGATACCAAAGGGATCAACAATCTCTTCGAGGAAGTAATAGCAGAAAATTTTCCAAACATAGAGCAAGAGGTTGATACACAGGTCCAGGAAACTTACAGAACTCCCTTTAGACAGGATCGGAGAAGAGGATCCCCACGCCACATAATTGTCAAAATGACCAATGTGGAAGCCAAGCAGAGAATCTTAAAGGCAACAAAAACAAAGGGCCAAATGACATTCAGAGGCAAACCAATTAGAATCACTCCAGACTTCCCAAACCAAGTCATGAGAGCCAGAAGGGCTTGGAGTAACATATTCCAAACTCTGAAAAAAAAAAAAAAAACAAACTTCCAGCCAAAAATTTCCTACCCAGCAAAACTTTCTATCAAATTAGATGGAGAAATAAGAAGCTTCCATGACAAACAGAAACTGAAGGAATTTTTGTCTTCAAAACCAGCGCTAGAGAAAATACTCAAAGAGATTAACTACAAAGAAGAATTAGGTCACACACACCAGAACCAGAGAAACAAGATTTTCCATCCAACAGACAAGTAAGATTGGTTATCTGTGGAGATTCATTATTTATGTTAGTCTTTTACCTATCTCTAAATTGTATTGTTTGCTTTTATTGTTGCTAATTTTTTGGATTTCTAGTTGGAATATTAATATACCTTCAGATATAGCATTTGGAAATACTTTATCCCATTCTATCAGTAACTTTTAACTCTGTTTACATTGTCTTTGGATATACAGTATTTTTTTTTAATTTTTAGGGAGTTTGTTTACCCTTCTGTTGCCTGTGCCATTGAAATCATATCCAAGAAATCACTGCCAATTTCAATGTTGTGAGGTTTAATGACCCAGATTTTCTTCTAAAAGTTTATAGTCTTAAGATATATATTTAGGTCTTTTATCTATTTTGAGTTAATATTTGTATATGGTGTTAGGTAAGGGTCCAATTTTATTCTTTTTCATGCAATTATTATTTTTCAACAATATTTAGTTAAAAGATTATTATATCTTACTCCACCAAATGTTTGTGGAATCCTTGTCAAAAATAACTTGACAATATATGGAAGAATTTATCTCTAGGCTTTTATTTAACTCCAATGGTTTATATATATGCCTCTATAACAGTACTACACTGTTTCAATTATTGTAGCTTTATATGGTTTGAAATCAGAAAATATACATCTTCTAGCTTTGTTCTTTTTCAAGATTGTTTTGGGTATCTAGAGTCCATATTCCATATTAGGATAGATTTTTTTCTGAAAAATAAATAAATAAATGTATGATAGTTTCACCAAAAAAAAAAGAAAAAATATTCTCTGGTAAGAAAGAAAGCAAAAAGAAATATTGAAATGTTATCTTTAAGTCATCAAAAGCTTGGTATCAGACAAATGAAACTGTTATGTGAGATTATCATTTTTAATTTTGGATAAATTTCTATAATACTAGATGTCAACCACTAAGCCAAGCATGGGAAGGAGGGATGGGGAGGGAACAGGGTGGGAATTGGGTAGGGGCTAATTGGGTGATGTGTGCATGTATGTCTACAAAAGTTTTTTTTTTATCCCATTATGATGTATGAATACAGTGCACCAATAAAAAAATAAATTAAAAAATTAAAAAAAAACAAAAAAAAAAACAAAAATTTTGTCCCAATCCTGGTATCACTTTGTACAAATACAAAAAAGTTTATGAGGACCAGGCGTGGTGGCGCACGCTTGTAATCCCAGGGCTTGGGAGGCTGAGACAGGAGAATCACACAGGTTCGAAGCCAGCCTCAGCTACTTAGTGAGGCTCTCAGCAACTTAGCAAGATCCTGTTTCCAAATAAAATATAAAATAGGTCTGGCAGTATAGCTCGGAGGTAGAAAGCCCCTGGGTTCCACCCTCAGTACAACAAACAACAACAAAAGTTAATGGGAACTGGATTCTGTTACTGTTGAGATTCTGCGTCCTGGACACTTTAGGGCTTCCCTCCCATCATCATCATCTCTCCAGCATCCAGGTATACCCATGCAACTAAGGGGAGAGGGAAGGACAAAATGGGTAATATTGACAATAGGCAACTTCATTTCTTCACCATGCAAGGCATCAAGGCTGAATATACGAAATGATATCCAGGCCAGTCTCACACTCTCATCTTGAGAAGGTCTTGGAAAGCCTCAAGTGGTGGAGAAAGCAGCACTAGCGCCAGCCTGCTGAGTAGTAAGGCATCAGATTTTACAAACCATTTTCTTTTTTAAGTAGTACTGGGGATTGAACCTTGAAGCTATCTCCTCAGCCCCTTTTTATTTTTTATTTGGAAACAGTCTCACTAAGTTATTGAGCACTGGCCTGGAACCTGTGATCTCCTGTCTCAGCCTCCCAAGTACAGGAGTTACAGGTGTGTGCCACCACACTGGGCTTACAAAATCCTCTTAACCCACAAGCGCTGGGCACTTACCACGCCCCCCACCCCCAACCTGCAGTTCATGTTCACTGACTTTGCATGACTTACACCTCCCAGGGAGTTACAAACCAGCCGAACAATTGTACTTTACAAATAGAGTAACTTAATACCTCTGTTGGTAAGAATAAGCACCTAGATACTTTAGTTATACAGTTACCAATAGTTCTGACCAAAATTTAAGTAAAGGCAGAGGGATTTCAATGGGAAAGTGACTGGTTTAAAATTACCTTCGTGTGTGTGTGTGTGTGTGTGTGTGTGTGTGTGTGTGTGTGTGTTACTGGGAATTTAACCCAGGAGCATTCTACGCTGAGCAAAGGCTCTAACCCTATTTTTAAGCCTATCTCCCAAGTACTGGGTTTACAGGCATGTGCCGCCACACACAGCTAAATTATCATTAAGGCCTCAATAATGATGTTTTCCCCTTAATGTTCCAGTACCCCCCCACCCACACACACACAGTATCAAAACGGTGGTCTTGAAATTTAACATATCGTACTGAAATTACTTGTATATAGAAAAAACGAGGTGTACCATGGAATGGATAAAGGCTTGGCTATGGTCCTGCCTTTCTAAATACAAATGTGGAGTTTGAACTTTTAGTGTGTGCAAGGGGTGGGGGGCCGAAGCCATTATCCAGGTAGATCAGTGAAGGACCTTTCAGCCTGGCAGTGGTACACGCCTATAACCCAGGGAATCGACTCGTGGGTTCCAGGACAGCCTAGGAATTGTAGCTAGACTTTCAGCAACCTAGTGAGATCCTGTTTCCAAACGAAAAACAAAAACAAAAAATTAAAAAGGGCTAAGGGTTTAGCCCTTGGGTTCAACCTCGATTTCACACACACACACACACACACACACACACACACACACACACACACACACACTTGCTACTTTGTTTCTACTCTGCAATTCAATATTGCAACCTATTTCAGGTGTGGTCTGATGTCAAGAACAGTATTGTCAATAATTGTATCCCCCACCCGATGACTTTTCTTTTCATACTAGTAGCTACTTAAGCAAATTCCTGTCTCTCTATTCCTGGATTAAGTATTCTGCTTCCCTCCGCCACACGAACACGTTACAGTCTTTGCATTCAACCCACAAACCAACGTCACGAGGAAATCCGTCCGTCAGGGCGCGGGGTTGTACTGCCACACCCTAGCTCAGGGGCAGTCGCCGCCAAGCCTGGCGCGGAAAACCCGCGCAACTTCGGGGGCAAACCCACCGGCTCCCGCGCGGGTGGCGGGGCGCGGCTCCGCGGCTGGAGGGGGCGGGAGCACCGCAGGCGCAGCCAATCCCGGCGCCCGGCGCCCGGCCCCGCCCCCGCCGGCCCCGCCCCGCCCCTGCGGCCGCGCATCCTGTCTGGAGGGCGCGGGCCGCGGGCGGCGTCTGCGCGCCTCCTCTGCCGCTCGGGCTCCGTGGCGCCGCCGAGCATGTCCGGGGCCGGGCCGCCGCCGCCGCCCCCCGCCTGCGGCCCGCCGTGGCCCGCGCCGCTCCCGCTGCTGCTGTGCGGCCTGGGCGCGCTGCTGGGCTGGCGCTGGCTGCGCCGCCGCCGCGCGCGCGGCCTGCCCCCCGGGCCCGCGCCCTGGCCGCTCGTCGGCAACCTGGGCCGCGCGCTGCTGCCGCCCTGCTTGCGGCGGCCCGGCTGGGCGGGCTGCGGGGCGCGCGCCGCGGGGGCCGGGCCCGCCGCCCCCGGCCCGCAGGTGTTCCTGACCAGGCTGGCCCGCGTGTACGGCAACGTCTTCAGCTTCTTCCTCGGCCACTACCTGGTGGTGGTCCTCAGCGACTTCCACAGCGTGCGCGAGGCGCTGGTGCAGCAGGCCGAGGTCTTCAGCGACCGCCCGAGGGTGCCGCTCATCTCCATGGTCACCAAGGAGAAGGGTGAGCGGCTGCGAGCGGAGGGCGCCCGGCAGGTGGGCTCCCGGCCCCGGCCACGCGCGCCGGCCTCGGCCCCCTTCAAGAATCCCCCGGGCGTTGTCGAAGGCGACTCGTTCCGATTCCACTATCAGAAGTAGGAAACCCACCGGGAAGTTACAGGGAAAGGGGGAGGACAACACGATATGAGATCGGGTTCCACCCCATTAGAGTAAGGTGTTCAGTTAACCTTCCTCTACCCTCTACCCTTTCTTTATCAGTCTTCCCCCTTTTTTTTTTCTCATTGGCTGGTAGGTCCCACAGGTCTTTGGATCACTCCCACCCACCAGTCGGGTAATTTAAATGCTTTTCCCAAGGGAAGCCTGTTCTCACTGCCTGTCCAAGTAAGTTGGGCTCCCTCGTGAAAACTAGTTGTATTGCACACGCGCTTTTCCTTCACTCACTTATTAAAACTGAGGCTGCACAAGTTTGGAACCTTGGGCACGGACGTAGGTCTTCACCATTGGACTGACATAAAACAGTCATCAGTGCTTAGCCCATAGAGAAGCTCAACAGGCTTTTTTTTTTTTTTTAAGTAATTGAACTGGCATTACCTGCCATTCAACATAGCATGAACAGAGCCTGTCTTTTTAGAATAGATAAAGTGAGGCAGAATTTGCATCAAGGTTTTAAATAGTGGTGATGATCATGACGCCTTAATCATGCCCTTGTAAAACCGGCAGCACAGCTTACACCCCTCCCTCTACCTGCTCCCTGCTTGGAATTCTCTTCTGCTCTGCCTAGAGAAAACCTATCTGCTTTTCATTTCTCTTTAAATAATGGTGGGATAAGCCTGTAATCCCAGTACTTGGAAGGCTGAGAAAGGAGAATAGCAGGTCCGAGCCCAGTCTCAGCAATTTAGTGAGACCCTGTTTCAAAATAAAAATAAAAAGGGCTAGGGGCTCAGAGGTAGAATATCTCTGGGTTCAATCCCCAGTACCAGAGCAAAACAAATAGTCCGTGGTGGTGTTGCAGGCTTGTAATCCCAGCATTTGAGAGGCTGAGACAGGATGCGTTTTTCCTATAGCCTCAGCAATTTAATGAAGCCCTTTGCAACTTAGTGAGACCTTGTTTCAAAATAAAGAGTTAAAAATAGGGCTAGGCTTATAGCTTGGAGGTAGAATGCCCCTGTGTTCCATCCACAGTACTGCATAAAATAAAATAAAAAATAGTGGCAAAATGCACTTAAAATTCACCATCCTAACCATTGTTAAGTGCATGATTCAGTGGTATTGACTATATCCACATTACTATGCAACCTGTACCACCATCCATCCACAGGATTTTTTTCATCTTGCAGAACTGAAAATCAGTGCCCATTAAACAATAATTCTTTATTGCCCTTCACCATTCCACTTCTGCCTCCACAAATTTTACTATTCTAGGTATCACGTGCAAATGAAATCATGCCACATCTGTCTTTTTGTGGCTGACATCTCACTTAGCATAATGTTTTTAAAGCTCATCCATGTAGTAACAAGCAAATCACCCTTTGAAGGCTTTGTACTATTCCATTGAATGCTGATGCTACACTTTGTCCATTCATCCTTCAATGCTTCTTTTGGCTATTGTGAATAATGCTGCTATCAACATGGGTGTAAAAAAAAAAAATACCTGCTTGAAGCCAGGCATGGTGGCGCACGCTTGTAATCCCAGCATTTGGGAGGCTAAGACCAGAGGGTGGCGGTTCATGGACAGCCTCAGCTACTTAGTGAGGCCCTCTGCAACTCAGTGAGACCCTGTTTCAAAATAAAGAATAAAAATAGGGCAGGGGCTGTACCTCAGAGGTCGAATGCCCCTGGGTTCCATCCCCAGACCTGCAAAAATAAATAAATAATGATAATAATAACCTGCTTGAGTCCCTGCCTTCTGTTTTTCAGGTTATACATCAGCAGAATTACCTATTATATAATTCAGTGGTTTCCATTCCCACAAGCAATATCTGAATGTTCCAGTTTCTCCATATAATCACTCATATTTACTTTAAAAAAATTTTTTTTGGTGGTACTGGGGGTGGAACCCAGAGGCTTTCTACCTCCAAGCTATGTTCCCAGACGTATTTTATATTTTATTTGGAAGCAGGGTCTCACTAAGTTTCTGAGAACCTCACTAAGTAGCTGACTGAGGCTGGCTTCAAAGGTGTGCAATCCTCCTGTCTCAGCCTCCCAAGCACAGGGATTACAAGTATGCGCCACCATGCCCAGCTCATACTTACTTTTTTTCATGCCTGTTTTTAAGATTGTGATTCAGTATCACCTCATTGAGAATGTGTTCTCTGACATGTTTCTTTATCCCCCAGGAGAGGGTGAGCTTCCCTTTCCTCTGTGATACTGGTATTTCACAGATTTTAAGGCCCATTCCGTCCCCTTCCAGTCAGTCCATAAGTCTTGTCAATTTCTGCCGCAGATGTGTCCTGCATCTATCCACTTTCCTCCCTCTCTACTGCCTGCATCCAAGATAGATCATTTCTCATCTGATACCTCAGAAGCCTCCTGCCTAGCCTATTTGCTTCTACTCCAGCCTTTTTTCCATACAGAAGCCAAAATTATCTCTTTAAAAAAAATCATGATCTAGCCAGGCATGGTGGCACACTCTGGTAATCCCAGCACTTGGGAGGCTGAGACAGGAGGATTGCACAGGTTCGAAGCCAGCCTCAGCTACTTAGTGAGGCTTTTAGCAACTTAGTGAGACCCTGCTTCCAAATAAAGTATAAATTAGGTCTGGGAGTATAACCCATGGAGGAGGTAGAAAACCCCTGGGTTCCACCCCCAGTACCACCAAAAAAAAAAAAAAAAAAAAAAAAAAATCATGATCCAGCTGAGCATGATGGCTCAAACTTGTAATCCTAGTACTTGGGAAGCTGAGATAGGATTACAGCTTCCAAGACAGCTTTGACAACTTAGTGAGGCCTTCTGCAACGTAATGAGACCGTTTCCAAATAAATAAAAGTTGAACTTTTATTTTAGGGGTTTAGCTCAGAGGTAGAAGCCTCTGAGTTCAATCCCCAGTGCCACAAACACACACACACACACATGCACGCGCGCACACACACACACACACACACACACATTTTCTTTTTTTTTTTTATACTGTATTTTATTTTATTTTTTTAACAATTTTTTTATTGAACATAAATAGTATACATTTACACTATATTTGGTGCCCTCTCCCCCCCCGCCCCCATTTTCCCTTCCCCCCTCCCTCCAATGGTTGTCCAGGTTAACCATATCTTATTCATAATTTTACACATGTTCAAGTGTAGACCCTTATTAATCAAGACCGGCCTTCCTCCTCTCCTATCTTACCATCTAAACTTAGCTAGTATTTCCCCTTCAATATCTGGAGGCCCACTGGTATTCTTTGTGTTTCCTAGTTTGGGCATATTAGAGGAAACATATGTATCTTCTTCTTCTGTGCTTGGCTGATCTCACTTAACATTATGTTCTCCAGGGCTTTCCATCTTCTTTCAAATGATATAATTTTGTTCTTCTTTATGGCTGAATAGAATTCCATTGTGTGTATTTCCCACAGTTTTGCTATCCATTCATCTGTTGATGGTGATCTGGGTTGGTTCCATATTTTGGCTATTACAAATTGTGCTGCTATGAACATAGGTATGCATATGTTGCTGTAGTTCTCTGAATTCAACCCCTTTGGAAAGATACCCAGGAGTGGTATAGCTGGGTCATATGGTGGATCTATTCCCACCTTTCTTAGGAATCTCCACACAGATCTCCATAGTGGTTGAACTAGTTTGCATTCCCACTAACAGTGTAAAAGAGTTCCTCTTTCCCCACATCCTCGCCAGCATTTGTTGTTATTTGATTTTTTTATGCTTGCTACTCTGACTGGGGTTAGATGGAATCTCAGTGTAGTTTTGATTTGCATCTCCCTGATGGCCAGTGATGAAGAACATCTTTTCATGTATCTATTAGCCCTTTGTATCTCTTCTTTTGTGAAGTGTCTATTTAGTTCATTTGCCCATTTCTTGATTGGGTTGTTTGTTTTGCTAGTGTAGAGTCTTTTGAGCTCTTTGTATACTCTGGATATTAGCCCCCTATCAGAATGGTGGCTGGTAAAGATCCTTTCCCATTCTGTAGGCTTCCTCTTTAGGTTATTGATAGTTTCCTTTGATGAGAAGAAACTTTTTAGTTTGATGTTATCCCACTTGTTTATTCTTGCTTTAATTTCCTGAGCTTTGGAGGTTTTGTTGAGAAAGTTACTGCCTGTGCCAATATGTTGTAGTGTTGAACCTATGCTCTCCTCTACTAGCTTCACAGTCTCAGGTCTAATTTCTAAGTCTTTGATCCATCTTGAGTTGATTCCTGTGTTTGGTGAGATATAGGGGTTTAGATTCATCTTTTTACAAATGGTTAGCCAGTTCTCCCAACACCACTTGTTGAAAAGGCTGTCTTTTCTCCAGCGTATGTGTTTGGCCCCTTTGTCAAAGATTAATTGACTAAAGATGACACACACACATTTTCAAAGCTTGGTTTCTACTGAATTGATACTGCTTTTGTACCATCTTAAGAGAGACGTCAGGTACCACTTCTATTCATGCATTTCAGCATGGCCTCCGTCCTGTAGACACACCAAGCACATTCCTATCAAGCTGGGGCCTGCCTCAGGCTCCTCTGTTTATCATCCTTGCATGTCAAATAACTTTTCACTTGACTGACTGCTTCTCTTCCATCAGGGGCTTCCCTCAAACCTCTGAGGCTAGGTGTCACTTTTCAGTCTTACTTTAGTCACTTCCTTTATTTATTAGTACCACATTTTATTTTTTCTTGTTCATATATCACTTATTAAACACTTTGAAAGTATTTAGTCTATTATTCCCACCCACTACTGGAATATGAGTTAAGAGGTAGAGGGCAGAGATTTTGTTCATCTTGGTAACTACTGTGACCCCACTGCTAGACACAGAAAGTAATAAAAATATGAAGTATACAAACATTTCTTGATGTGCTTATCACACAACATTGTAATTTGTCTTGTGCATCTGTGTCTTTGGATTTTATTTTGTTTTATTTTTGTAGTACTGGGATTAAACCCAGGAGCGTTCTAACTCTGAGCTATACCCTATGCCCTTTAATTTTTGTTTTGAAACAAGGTCTCAGGAAGTTGCTGAGGGTCTCACTAAGTTGATAAGGCTGGTTTTGAACCTGTTATCCTCTTGTTTCAGTCTCCCAAGTAGGATTACAGATGTGTGTCACCATGCCCAGCTGTCAGGCCATTTTTAAGCATTAGTTGACTCCCTGCTTATTATAAGATCTTTGTGTAGGGAAAGGGCTGGGAGCCTGTGGTAACTTAGTGCTCCAGTACTTCAACTGTAGCATTAGTTCCTCTGAGAGATAGAAGTATTTAGGCAGTGCTTGCTGCTCTGGTGGATAAGTATTGAGTGAACGTACTGGGAAAGATTTAATGATAAAAATTTGTGTGGTTGGTAAAGGTGTTTGATAATGTAAAGCAACAACTGGCGCAAAACTAGATGTGTTGGTGCTTATCTGTAGTCCTAGTACTTGGGAGGCTGAGACAGGAGGTTCGCAGGTTCAAGAACAGCATTGGCAAGTAATGAGACTCTCATCAACCTAGTGAAACCATTTCCAAATAAGAAATAAAATCAGGCTAGGGTTGTAGCTCAAAGGTAAAATGCCTCTGTGAGCTGGGCGTGGTGGCGCATGCTTATAATCCCCGCACTTGGGAGACGGAGACAGGAGGATCGCGCAGGTTCAAAGCCAGCCACGCTGGCTTAAGAGACCCTGTTTCCAAAAATAAAAAAGTATAAAATAGGTCTGGGAGTGTAGCCCGAAGGTAGAAGGGCTTCCAGGAACCCCAGTGCCACCAATAATAATAATAATAATAATAATAATAAATAATAATAATAATAATAATATGCCTCTGTGTTCAATCACCAGTACCACAAACAAAAGAAAACAAAACAAAAATCACTATGACACAGAGAAACTACTTGGGAAACTAATATGGAAAAGAGAACATAAATAATTTAAATAAAGTGTTGATTGTTGAGGATGTTTATGCTTTTATTGATGCATTATAATTATATATTATAGTGAGATTCAAAGCCATACATTCATACATGCACACAGTACTTGGTGTATTTCCTTCTGTATCCCACTCCACTTGAAGTTTTTTTCATCAATGGAATTTTTCAAGAGTCAAGAATAAAAAGGAGTGCTTGCTTCAGCAGCACATATACTAAAATTGGAATGATACAGAGAAGATTAGCATGGCCCCTGTGCAAGGATGACATGCAAATTTGTGAAGCGTTCTATATTTTTAAAATTTTACTAAAGTAATAAATGTTATTAAATTCATAAAAAGGATAAAAAGGAGAATATTCGCTTATTTCAAGATGCCCATAAAAGTATGAGAAACAAAGGGGTTATAAAGTAACCTTCAAGGTGAAGAGTTCAGCAAGACCAGCCTGAAGAAGCAAGGCACAGGAGCTACATGAGCTGCAAAGCTGGATGAACCTCAAGGACAGCTCTGGATGCCTTTGACTACTGTCTCCAGTCTGTGTGTCTGTCTGTCTGTCTGTCTGTCTGTCTGTCTGTCTGTCTGTCTGTCTGTCTCTCTCTCTCTCTCTCTCTCTCTCTTTCTCTCTCTCTCTCTCTCTCTCTCTCTCTCTCTCTCTCTCTCTCTCTCTCACACACACACACACACACACACACACGAAAAAAAGAAAAGAAAAATTGTCCAGAAACAAGATGTGTAGACCAAAAGAGGGAAAAAAGTGATGTTATAAATTAGAAGCCAGCCGGGCGTGGTGGCGCATGCTTGTAATCCCCGTGCTTGGGAGGTGGAGACTGGAGGATCGCGCAGGTTCAAAGCCAGCTGTGCTGGCTTAAGAGACCCTGTTTTCAAATAAAAATATAAAATAGGTCTGAGAGTGTAGCCCGGAGGTAGAAAGGTTTCCAGGAACCCCAGTACCACAAAAAAAAAAAGAAAAAAAAAAAGAAATTAGAAGCCAGTATAAGATTGCTCAATATATATAATACCAAATTTGAGAGAATTTTGCTTCTAAAGTTGGTGATATGTTAGCAGAAAAGGGGATGTTTCATAAACAGTGATATGCATGGAAAGGCTGTCAATAATTGACTTAGCACATTTGTAGGAAAGTTCTGGAATGCATGGTTTGACAGACTGGTATTCTTTTTTCTTTTTTTCTTTACTTTTTTTTTTTTTTTGTGGTACTGGGGATGGAACCCAGGGGTATTGTATTTTTGAGGTACATGCCCAGCCCAATTTTTTTAGTCTTTTTATTTTTTGAAACAGGGTCTCACTGAGTTGCAAAGAGCCTCACTAAGTAGCTGAGGCTGTCCATGAACTGCAATCCTCTGGTCTTAGCCTCCCAAATGCTGGGATGACAAGCATGCGCCACCCCGCCCAGCTGGTATTCTTTTTAAGCCCATAAAAACTACAGTGATCTAGACAATCCACAAAGATATTCTATATTGCTTCTGCCCCTCATTCTTATTAATCCACCTATTATTTTCCTGAGCAGGAAAGAAAGTTGAAAAATTAGAGCCAAGGTACTAAGGGAGTATGTTATTCTAAGTGTGGTCTGTTTCTTCTGAAAGAGGTGCATACATTACATATTTATTAAAAACTTGCAATATGAAATTCAGAGAGGAACATACACTTGTTTATCCACTGCTCAGATTCTTAACATGCAACTTTAGTTGAGTTACTTTTAATAAACCAGTATACTGTGAATACTTTTATGTGTGTGTGTGTGTCACTAGGGATTGAATCCAGAGGCATATTACCTCTGAGCTACTCCTCCAGCCCCATCTTATTTTTATTTGGAAACAGGGTCTCCCTAGGTTAGTAAGAGTCTCATTACTTGCTGAGACTGTTCTCTAATCTGTGATCTTCCTATCTTGCCTCTCAAGTACTTGGGATTTTAAGTGTGAGCCATCATACCTGGCTTTACAATAAATATTTAAAGTGTCTTTCTATCTCTAGCTTTTATTATTAAAATGTTATGCTGTATCCGTATTATGAAAACATTCCAGTAAATGGGATACATAAAATTATCACTTTCACTATTGATAGAAATTAGGCAATTTTAAATTTTTTAAGTTATGCTTTCACAAATGTTCTGAGACACTGACTGAAGGTAGAAAAGGAAATGCTGATTGGATGGTTGACACCTGTTAAAGCTCAGACAATATCATTGACAAAGACAGATGAAAAACGCACTTAAAATATCAGGAAATTGCTGGAAATTTGAAACAAAAGTCCAAGCAGTGGCAAAGCCATAAAAATGGAAGGCAAAAGGAAATTTTGAATAAGTTTAAAAGTAAGGAATAGAGCCTGGCATGATGGTGCATGCTTGTAATCCTAGTACTTGGGAAGATGAGACAGGAGGATCATAGGCTCACAGCCAACCGTAGCTATTTAGTGAAGTCCTCTACAACTTAGACCCTGTTTCAAAATTAAAAATAGGGCTGGGGAGGTAGCTCAGAGGTAGAATGCCCCTGTATTAATTTCCCAGTACTGAAAAAAAAAACCCACATACATACATACATGTAAGAGATAAGCTGGGTATGGCAGCATATACCTGCAATCCCAGTACTTGGGAGGCTGAGACAGGAGGATTGCAGGTTCTCAGCTAGCCTCAGCAACCTCAGGCTCTCTGCGACTTAGACCTGTTTCAAAATAAAATAGTAAAGCCAGGTGTGGTGGCACATGCTTGTAATCCCCACACATGGGAGGTGAGAAGCTAGCCTCGCTGGCTTAAGAGACACTGTTTCCAAATAAAATATAAAATAGGTCTGGGAGTGTAGCCCAGAGGGAGAAGGGTTTCCAGGAACCCCAGTACCACCAAAATGATTAATAATGATAATGATAATAATAATAATAATAATAAATAAAATAGTAAAGAGCCAAGAATAAATAAAAATTTTTTTGAAGAACAAAATTTTGGGAATGGAGAGAAGACTTCTTTATGAGACACTAATCCAGTATGTTAGTATAAGGTAATAGTAATTAAAATAATGTACTTTAACCACAGTGATGAACAGACTAATGTAGCTGACTAGAAAGCCTATAAACTGTTATATAGGAAACACACAACAGAGGTAGTGTTCCACATGCCATGGTCAAGTGTGTGGGAAGACCAGTGACTGGTGAATTATGCTTGAACAATAGGTTATCCATGTGGGATATAAACGTTTGGGTTCCTACCTTATGACAGGTAGGAATGCCTAACACAAATATGAATTCCTGGTAGGTTACAGAGAATAGAACATGGAAAAGGCAAGGTTTTAAATTTTTCTAAGAAAATAGTGTTATTTCTGAAGTCATGGTAGGAAGAGATTTCCGAAGTAAGACATACAGTACAAATCATAAAGACTGATAAATGCAGCTATCCTTACATTTAAAACTTCTGTTTAGCTCTGGGCGTGGTGGCGCATGCTTGTGATCCCCACGCTTGGGAGGCAGAGACAGGAGGATCGCGCAGTTTCAAAGCTAACTGCGCTGGCTTAAGAGACCCTGTTTCCAAATGAAAAATATTTTTTAAAAAAATAGGTGTCTGGGAGTGTATCCCAGAGGTAGAAGAGTTTCCAGGAACCCCAGTACCATTAAAAAATAAATAAATAGAAATAATAAGACTTCCGGGAAGATGGCGACCGAGAAAAGCGGGGACCGAGAAAAGCCCCGCTAACAACCAATCTCCATTACCACAAAATCAGCACCTTTCATAGCCAGAAAACACCATCACCAGAGAAACAAAAAAATCACCAGGCTCCAGAGAGAAAGCGGACTGAGAACAGAGCTCAGAGCCACAGAGGAGATAACCACCTCACGCCCGAGGACGCGGCAGCAGTGCCATACTGCCGGTGGCAGCGGCAAATTCACCGGACGGCTACAGCAAGCCGAGGTGAGCCGCTGCGGAACAGCCAGGCAGGATTTCTCGCCGCAGGTAAAATCTAAAGCTCCCAGTGGCTGAGCTCAGCACACGCCGCAGGGATTCAGAGTGGAAATCAAAACCAAGAAGAAATATGCCAGCCTCACGGCCGAGGGCGTAGCAGCGGCACCATATTGCCACCGGCGGCAGCAGCAGAGAATTCACCCGAATCCAGTACAGCTACATCTGCGTACTCAAGAACAGTGAGTCAAATTGCGGGCCACAGAGGAGAAATCCCAGTACTGTACTCCCTGGGACTTGACCCAGTGGGGGAGGGGCGGTGGCAGAGATATCACACCATAGGAGACCGTACAACCTGGCACCCCCCACAGTCTAAAGCAGCCTCTATCGACTCTCTGGGTTGGAGACTCTGTGATACAACCCAGTAAAGGAGTAGTGGGGTCTGAGATACTACTGACTCGAGATCCAGAACACCTTAAGTGAAGTCATAGTGACCCAAGGGAAGAACCCAGAGAAGGCACAAACTTCCGAAATCATGGGAAAGAGGAATAACACTGGAGCAATGAATGCCCACAACCCCACAACATCAGAACCCGATAAAACAGAAAATCAGAGATTTCTAGAAGATCAAATCAGGAAAATAACTGTAGAAATAATAGAGGTGCTTCGAAAAGAACTCAGAGAGAGCCAAAAAGAGATAAAGGATGCAATTAATGAAGTAAAGGCCTCAATTCAAAGCACAAACAACCGATTAGACCACATGGAGAACAGAATCTCGCTTTTAGAAGATGATCATTCCAAAAATGAATGCATAGTTTCTAATCTAGAAAAAAATATCCGACAGCAGGAATCTGATATTGAAGAAATATGGGCCCATTTTAAGAGAGCTAACCTAAGAATAATTGGAATAGAGGAGGGAAAAGAAAGTGAAACCAAAGGGATCAACAATCTCTTCAAGGAAGTAATAGCAGAAAATTTTCCAAATATAGAGCAAGAGGTTGATACACAGGTCCAGGAAACTTATAGAACTCCCTTTAGACAGGATCAGAGAAGAGGATCCCCACGCCACATAATTGTCAAAATGACCAATGTGGAAGCCAAGCAGAGAATCTTAAAGGCAACAAAAGCAAAGGGCCAAATGACATTCAGAGGCAAACCAATTAGAATCACTCCAGACTTCCCAAACCAAGTCATGAGAGCCAGAAGGGCTTGGAGTAACATATTCCAAACTCTGAAAGAAAACAACTTCCAGCCAAAAATTTCCTACCCAGCAAAACTTTCTATCAAATTAGATGGAGAAATAAGAAGCTTCCATGACAAACAGAAACTGAAGGAATTTTTGTCTTCAAAACCAGCACTAGAGAAAATACTCAAAGAGATGAACTACAAAGAAGAAATAGGTAACACATACCAGAACCAGAGAAACAAGATTTTCCATCCAACAGTCAACTAAGATTGGTTATCTGTGGAGATTCATTATTTATGTTAGTCTTTTACCTATCTCTAAATTATTGTTGTTAATTTTTAGGATTTCTAGTTGGAATATTAATATACCTTCAGATATAGCATTTGGAAATATTTTACCCCATTCTATTAGTAACTGTTAACTCTGTTTACATTGTCTTTGGATATACAATATTTTTTTTTATTTTTTAGGGAGTTTGTATACTCCTCTGTTGCCTGTGCCATTGAAATCATATCCAAGAAATCACTGCCAATTTCAATGTTGTGAGGCTTTATGACCCAGATTTTCTCCTAAAAGTTTATAGTCTTAAGATTTATATTTAGGTCTTTTATCTATTTTGAGTTAATATTTGTATATGGGATTAGGTAAGGGTCCAACTTTATTCTTTTTCATGTAATTATTATGTTTCAACAATATTTAGTTAAAATATTAATATTTTTACCACCAAATGTTCGTGGAAACCTTGTCAAAAATAACTTGACAATATAGGGAAGAATTTAGCTCTAGGCTTTTATTTAACTCCAATGGTTTATATATCTGCCTTTAGAACAGTACTACACTGTTTCAATTATTGTAGCTTTATATGGTTTGAAATCAGAAAATATACATCTTCTAGCTTTGTTCTTTTTCAAGATCGTTTTGGGTATCTAGAGTCCATATTCCATATTAGGATAGAGTTTTTTTCTGAAAAATAAATATATAAATATATGATAGTTTCACCTAAAAAAATAGAAAAAAAATATTCTCTGGTAAGAAAGAAAGTAAAAAGAAATATTGAAATGTTATCTTTAAGTCATCAAAAGCTTGGTATCAGACAAATGAAACTGTTATGTGAGATTATCATTTTTAATTTTGGATAAATTGCTATAATACTAGATGTCAACCACTAAGCCAAGCATGGGAGGGAGGGATGGGGAGAGAATGGGGTGGGGATCGGGTGGGGGCTGACTGGACAATGTGTGCATGTATGTCTACAAAAGATTGTATCCCAATATGATGTATGAATACAGTGCACCAATAAAAAAAATTAAAAAAAATAAATAATAAATAAATAAAAAGACTAAAAAATAGGGCTGGGGGTGTAGTTCAGAGGTACAATGCCCCTGGGTTCCATATCTGGTACCACAAAAATTAATAAATAAAAATAAAACTTCTTTTTATCAAAAAGCACCAGTAAAAGAGGAAACAGTTGTCTGTTGTGAAGTTTCATGCCTATAATCCCAGTACTTGAGAGGTTGAAACCAGAGGATATAAGATTCAAGGCCAACATGTACTAATTTAGCAAGACAAATCCCTGTTTCAAAATAAAAAGTAAAAAAAGGGCCAAGGTGTAGCTCATAGGTAGTACACACCTGGGTTCTATCCTCAGTCCACTCAACACACACACAAGGGAAAAAAATCACATGAAGATCTTCCTTTTATCCAAGCTTTTAACAAGGAAATGCACAGTAGGCCACTGATTACAATCTGAGAAGTGCAGATAGAAATCATAAGAGATAGGTTGTAGTCCTCTGACAAACATAAAAATGTTAACATTTTTATTTGGCAATGCCTGTAACCCCAGTATTTGGGAGGCTGAAACAGGAAGTTGAGGCTTCAGAAACTTAGGTCCTCAACAACTTAGTGAGCCTCTGATTCAAATTAAAAAAAAAAAAAATAGGTCTAAGAGTTTGGCTCAGAGGGAGAATGCCCCTGGGTTCAATTCCCAGTACCACACACACAAAAAAGAAACTGTTGCCAACTAGGTCACTATTTGAAGCAAAAGAGAACATTCAGACACTTCCAGTGTACACTTCTGGTATAATTTTCACTTTGGAGAGTACTTTGGCTTTCTATGTACATATTTTATGGTTTATCAGTATAGTCTTAGCAGTGTCTTCAAAATTTAGAGGAAGAGCCAGGTGTGGTGGTACACATTTATAATCCCAGTACTTAGGAGACTGAGACAGGAGGATCACAAGTTTGTTTGCCAGCCTCAGCTACTTAGGCCCTCTGCAACGTAGTAGGACCCTGATTCAAAATAAAGAATAAAAAATAGGGTTGGGGGTGTAGCTCAGAGGTTGAATGCCCCTGGGTTCCATCCCCAGCACTGAAAAAAAAAAATCAAAGGAAGTGCAATGCTAGAAGAAATACATTTCAGATATGCAAAATCTGTAAAAATTTGCCTTCCTTGCATCTTTTCTTGGAGACTAGAGGTTATGCTTTAGCAAACATAAGAAGTAAAACAAGAGAAGATGTGCAGGCCTGGAAATAGGTTTCATCACAGAAGAGTTTAAGAAAATTCCTAAATGACAGAGGCCTAACTAGCAAAGCCAGCAGTGCCACCGTGAGTGGGATGTGAAAGACTCCCTGGAGGAAGGGGACAGATAGATAGTTGATACACTTGACCACCTGCAGATTTGTATTGAAAGTCATTTCAGAGCACTTAACCCAGAGCAGGGGCTTTATTTCATTCACAGCTGTATCCTGCATCCCTAGCACATAGTATGCATTCAGAAATAACATGGGAAGGAAGGAGGACTGGCTGAAATCATAAGCACACCATGGGAAACAGGATAAATAGGTGACAGGAACCAAGGACTACTAGTGGATAATGTGATACATCTGGGAGCAATTTTGTTGGGCTTGGTGGTGGGTGAATCAAATAAGATGGAGTTTGACCAACTGAACACATTGAGATGTTTTCAAGGGAGGGATGCTGTCAACAACTGACATTTTGGGTTACTTGCCAGTTACTAGATTTCAAACTTTCATGGCCAATGGTTCAAATCCAGTTGGGCTATTCATTTATTCAGCTAACATTTAGCAAGCCCCTTCCATATACCCAGCACTAATGCCAAAAGCTGAGGTTTTAATGGTCTCAGCCCTCATGTCAATTGATCTTCTGTTTATGTTTATTTTTTTAAATTTATTTTTATTTTATTTATTTATTTTTATTATTATTATTATTATTTTTTTTGGTGGTACTGGGGGTGGAACTCAGAGGCTTTCTACCTCCAGGCTATACTCCCAGACCTTTTTTATATTTTTTTATTTGAAAACAGGGTCTCACTAAGTTGCTGAAAGCCTCACTAAGTACCTGAGGCTGGCTTCGAACCCGTGAGATCCTCCTGTCTCAGCCTCCCAAGGTCGGGATTACAAGCGTGCGCCACCACGCCCGGCTCTTCTGTTTATGTTTAGAACATAGTTATTTTGTTGTTATTTTTGTTTGTGGCACTGAAGATGGAACCCAGGGGTTTCTTCTTCTTCTTCTTCTTCTTCTTCTTCTTCTTCTTCTTCTTCTTCTTCTTCTTCTTCTTCTTCTTCTTCTTCTTCTCCTCTTCTTCTTCTTCTCCTCTTCTTCTTCTTCTTCTTCTTCTTCTTCTTCTTCTTCTTCTTCTTCTTCTTCTTCTTCTTTTTCTTCTTCTTCTTGTTCTTCTTCCTCTTTTTCAGTACTGGGAATTGAACCCAGGGGCATTCTACCTCCGAGCTACACCTCTAGCCCTATTTTTTATTCTTTATTTTGAAACAGGATCTCACTGAATTGCAAAGGGCCTCAGTAAGTAGCTGAGGCTGTCCTTGAACCTTGATCCTCCTGTCTCAGCCTCCCAAATGCTGGGATTACAAGCCTGCACCACCACTCCCAGCTCAGCTTTCTACTTCTGAATAATACTCCAGACCTATCTTATTTTGAAACAGGGTCTTGCTAAAGACTGGTCTTGAGTTTTTATCCTCCTGTCTCAGCTTCCCAAAGTACTGAGATTATAGGCATGCACCACCACACTCAGAGTATAGGTATTTTGAATACATGTATATTTGTCCTGATATATTTTCAAAGACTATAATCACTTTTATCAAATATAAAGATATTGAAATGCATATACTAATTTTGAACATTGGAACTCATTGCTCCTCATTTCCCAGATATTATCAATATTAATATTTTTGTAGTAAATTTTTCTAATTGAATTGGATATGCTTTTTGTTATTATTGGAAATATAACCTATCTTGATAACTAAATTTTTTCCAGCCATTCTTCTTGCCTTCTGGTCTTTATCCATATATATATATATATATATATATATATATATATATATATATATTTTTTTTTTTTTTAACATAGTGACTTAAAAATATAGAATATACTTTATGGTAAGTCCTATTCAGTATCTTCAGGTATCATTCTCCTCACCTTTCTTTCTTGGTGCCCTGCAGGAGTTGTGTTTGCACATTATGGCCCAATCTGGAGACAACAGAGGAAGTTCTCTCACTCAACCCTTCGTCATTTTGGCTTGGGAAAACTTAGCTTGGAGCCCAAGATTATTGAGGAGTTTAGATATGTGAAAGAGGAAATGCAAAAGCACCGAGAAGAGCCCTTTAGCCCCTTCCCCATCGTCAGTAATGCCGTCTCCAACATCATTTGTTCCTTGTGCTTTGGCCAACGCTTTGATTACACCAACAGTGAGTTTAAGAAGATGCTTGGTTTTATGTCACGAGGGTTAGAAATCTGTATGAACAGCCAGCTTCTTTTGGTTAACATATTCCCCTGGCTTTATTACCTTCCCTTTGGACCATTTAAGGAATTGAGACAAATCGAAAAGGATATAACCAGTTTCCTTAAACAAATCATCAAAGACCATCAAGAATCTCTGGATGGCGAGAACCCTCAGGACTTTATAGACATGTACCTCATCCACATGGAGGAGGAGAGGAAAAATAACAGCAACAGTAGTTTTAATGAAGATTACTTATTTTATATCATTGGGGACCTCTTCATTGCTGGGACTGATACCACCACCAACTCTCTGCTTTGGTGCCTGTTGTATATGTCACTGAACCCGGATGTTCAAGGTAATTAATAGACATGCTCTGTATTCATTGCAAAACCAGGCTACTTAAATCAAAATTAGCAACTTTAGTGGTTTGGCAGCTTCAGGCACTAACCGATGTCTTCATGCTAGAAAACAAAATAAATTTGTCTCATAGGGAGTTGGAAAGTGTCAGTGGTGAAACTCCAAGTTTCTAGATAGTAGGACTAGTAACTTGCTCAGCCCTCCTCTAATCTGTGCAGGTTTGACTTTCTATGAAGTCTTTGATGGTATAAGCCCTTGGAGGACACTCAGAGCTGAGGGGAATTGGAACAAACACTCTTCTGAACCCATTCTTGTTTTGAAAGTGAAGGACAGAGCCCAGACAAGTTACTAAGTCATGCAGCTAGTTCCACAGTATTGAGATATCTCTTGATACATCAGTATCAAGAAAGCGAACATCAGTAACAGTATATAGAAGAAGAATAGGGGAAGATAGTGCATTTGTTTTTACTGCTTCTGTAATAAATCACTAAAAACTTAGTGGCCTGAAACAACACAGATTTGTAATCCTACAAGTCTATATAGTAGAAGTCTAACATATGTCTCACTGGTCCTTTGGAGGATGTTCTGAATGCAAGCTAGAGTAAACCTCATGAGCAGGGGTCATTGGAGGCCATCTTGAACTATCACATATTGTCACAGTCAGAGAGTCAGTCCCATGTTCCCATGACTGTGTGAATCCAGGGTGCTTTCTCCTTTGCCTGTCTATCCTGCTGTCTTCCTTTAGAGGCCCCACATGGCATGCTGGATGAGTGTTTCACTTCCCCAGGCTGAATCAGGCCCATACTGTTGACCTGCTAGTTGTGTGTAAGTGGTAAAGGGAAGTGTGCACAGAAGTAGAAGCTCAACTCTCTTCAGGCTTATCTTTTGGCTTATCCCTTCCCTTTTTTACAGAAAAGGTTCATGAAGAAATTGAGAGGGTCATTGGTCCTGACCGAGCCCCCTCCCTCACAGACAAGGCCCAGATGCCCTACACCGAGGCTACCATCATGGAGGTGCAGAGGCTGACGGCGGTAGTGCCTCTCGGCATTCCTCACATGACCACAGAGGAAACAGGCAAGTCCAGGTCTTCCTTCTTCACAGCCCTTGTGGGGAGCACAGTCCTCAAAGCCAGTGGAGCTGAGTTGAGGGTGTAGTGGGCACTGGAATTTGCCCTGTGTCAGAGATAATGAAATGTCCAGGAAATGTTCCAGCCCTCAGTTGGCCTTTATTCCAATGACATTTCAGAACCTCTAAGTTTTATTAATAGCTCTGTAGCCTTCAGAGAGCTATTATTTATCCTGGCAAAACAAATAATGTCACAACTGAAACTAGCTGTGTTGGCAGAGAAACCTGCAGAATTAACAGAAGATTCCCTAGTCCTCTTCATGGAAGTCAGAAGAGCTGGTCTAAAAGTGGAATTAAGAATTTTAGCTGATGCCGGGCATGGTGGTGCATGCTTGTAATCCCAGCACTTGAGAGGTTGAGACAGGAGGATCGCACAGATTTTAAGCCAGCTTTAGCTACATAGTGAGGCTCTCGGCAACTTAGTGAGACCCTGTTTCCAAATAAAATATAAAATAGGTCTGGGAGTATAGCTCGGAGGTAGAAAGCATCTGGGTTCCACCTCCAGTACCACAAAAAAAAATAATAATAATAATAATTATAATTATTATTATTATTATTATTATAGCTGGAAACAGGTGGTGTGATGTACTTTTTTAATTCCCATACTTGGGAGGCTGAGGTAGGAGGAATAAAAAAAAAAAAAGGCTAGGTATGTAGTTCAGTGGTACAGTATTCCTGGGTTCAATCTCTAGTACCACAAAAAGAAAATAGAAAAGGAAGAAAAAGAGGATTTTAGCCAAAAATACCCTATTTCATTTTTTTAAAAATTCTGAAACCACAGTGTAAACATTAAAGAATTAGAAGGAGCATAGCATGGTAGAGCACACTTGTAATCCCAGTATTTGGGAGGCTGAGACAGGAGGATCAAAGGTTTGCTGCCAGCCTCAGCTACTTAGTGAGGCCCTTCACGGCTTGGTGAAATCCTATTTCAAAATAAAGAATAAAAAGTAGGTCTGTGGGTATAGCTCAGAGGTAGAATGCCTCTGGGTTCCATCTCCAGTACCACAAAGAAAAAAAAAATATTAGGAGACCATCTGATTCTGGGACCTCCCATTTCAATCTCTTACCCATAGTGAAACATGTCCAGTCATATCCATACTGCCTTTAAACATCTCTATTAAAAAATTTACCTCCTAGCCGGGCGTGGTGGTGCACGCTTGTAATCCTAGCATTTGGGAGGCTGAGACCAGAGGATCACAGTTCACAGACAGCCTTAGCTACTTAGTGAGGCCCTCTGCAACTCAGTGAGACCCGGTTTCAAAATAAGGAATAAAAAAGTAGGGCAGGAGGTGTAGCTCAGAGGTTGAATCCCCCTGGGTTCTACCCCCAGACCCGCAAAAAAAAAAAAAAAAAAAAAAAAAAAAAAAAATTACCTCCTTTGGGGATAGCCTTACAGTGTAATGGGCTTGAATGTGTTATAAAATGGTCGTAGGAACAGTTGCTTATAAATGACAGTGGATCACTTGACAGTTTTTTGGTACAAGTTAGATATATTACAGTGTGCACGGCATATTTAGGCATTGTTTAAAATGCATGTTAAGCCAGGCATGGTGGTACAAACCTATAATTCTAGTACTTGGGAGGCTGAGACAAGAGAAGTACAGATTCAAGGCTAGCTTCAGCAACTTGGTGAAACTCTGTTTCAAACTAAAAAATAAAATAGGGCTGGGAGTGTAGCTCGGAGGTAAAATGCCACTGGGTTCAATACCCAGTACCACCACCAAAGGAAAAAAAAATACAGCTAACCTGTCAGCTGGTAATAGCCAGTCTGAGTTCCTTCTACAGTCTTTATTTTGATTTACCTTCCTCATCATACTCTTTTGTAGACAAATACCAGGGTCTATACCAGCAGGGCGAGAGGACACGATGAAAAAAAAAAATGCTCTTGAGACTTTATTCATGGTCTCAAAGAGGTGAGAGGCGAGAAGGCAAGAGAGTCAAACTCCTCCAGCAAAACTCAGCTCTTCCTTTTATTACAGGTTTAAAGAGTTAGGGCTGGGTCATCAAATCATTAATTGTCTCTGGCTGAGGAGTAGAGCATTGAGTGAAGGACACTTTGGAAGATAAGTTGTTAACCGGCTGTGTTCAGCAACCTCTTTGAGACAGTCTTCCACCTTTAAGCAAAGCAAGTGAAAGGTGTGATAAAAACAGGAGGAAATAGCTTAGACAGAAAAGGGACATCGAGGGCACTTCTTCAGTTCCCTCCAGAGAGGCAGTCTTCTGCCAAAGCAAGCAAAGCTATCATCCTTAAACCAGTATTCTTTAGGCTTAGAACAGTTTCCCACAGATATAGAATACTCTAATTTTTTTCTTTTCTTTTCTTTTCTTTTTTTTTTTTTTTTTGGCGGTACTGGGGATGAAATCCAGGGGCATTCTACTTCCAAATGATTCCCCCAGCCCTGTTTTTTATTCTTTATTTTGAAACAGGGTCTCACTGAGTTGCAAAGAGCCTCTCTAAGTAGCTGAGTTTGGCCACAAACCTGGATCCTCCTGTCTCAGCCTCCTGAATTCTGGGATTACAAGTGTGCGCCACCACATCTGGCAAATTTTTAACATTTTTTACAAATCTTAGGAATCTTTAATTCTTAGGGAAAGTTTGCCTGCAATGTCCAATTATTTGTTTTAGTGTTTTCTCTTAATTGTAATGTTTTGTAGCTTGATTGAATTCATTAACTTAATATCTATGAGAGCACTTCCTAGTGTAGAGAGAATACCAGTTGGTAAAATCTTATCCCTGCCCTAAAGTACCTTAAAGTTCAGTTTCAGCCATTTAAGATGATAAGTATGTAAAACCAAACTTTCTTTTTTTCAGATGGTGATATATAGAAAGAGTTATTCATAAACGTATGTTCAGTGACGCTGTAATTTCTTGTTTTAGTGCTCCAAGGGTATACCATTCCTAAAGGTACAGTGGTCTTACCCAACTTGTGGTCAGTACACAGAGACCCAGCCATTTGGGAGAAACCAGATGACTTCTATCCCAATCGATTTCTGGATGACCAAGGACAACTTTTAAAAAAAGAAACCTTTATTCCTTTTGGTATAGGTCAGTTAAACTTTTATTTTTTTAATGGTATAATTGAAAAAATAAGAATGAACTGAGAGCTGAGGGTGTTACTCAGTGGTAGAGCACTTGCCTAGCATGCTCAAGTCCTGGCATTCAGTCCCCAGCACCCCCCCACACACACACATACAAACAAGTAGAACTAAGTATGCCTACAGTTCTTTTCTGGGCTGCCTAGACTTTTGTTTAGGTCCAAGGGAACTATTGGAGTTAAAAGCAAGTTCTGACCTTTAGCTAGGCTATGTAAGAGAGCTTCTCTAATCCTATCGGGTTCCTCTTTTAGGTTCCTAGATTAGGACACATGGGATTCTTTCTATGGAAAAGGAAGCCTCAGAGATTTTAATCTGACTCTCTCACCTTAATCCTCCAGGTGACAGCAAAGGAAAGAGATAAGTAGGCATTAAAAAGACTAGTAGATGCCTCATTGGATCTGTGCAGATGAGGATAGGATTTTATGAGTAGGAGTGAAAATGTGAGCTTGGTGTGTAAAAATTCTGATTAGCATATACTGTGGGAGAATATTTGGTATATGTGGCCATTTCATTTTAAAGCGCTGTTTCTGATGTGAGACTATAATGCATTTTAATAAAAGCATATTAAAACAAAATTCCATATCTGCATTTAAAATACTCAGTTGTTGCTCATAAATTTGTACTTTTTTGAAAGAGGACAGGGATGGCTTAATAACCTCCACCTTTCCTCTAATCTCATTTCAGGGAAGCGGGTGTGTATGGGAGAGCAACTTGCAAAGATGGAATTGTTCCTGATGTTTGTGAGCCTAATGCAGAGTTTTGTGTTTGCTCTACCTGAAGATTCTAAGAAGCCCATCTTGACTGGAAGATTTGGCCTAACTTTAGCCCCACATCCGTTTAATATAATCACTTCAAAGAGATGAGTGCTTCCAAAAGGAGAAGGCAAACACGCAGCTGTACAGGTGCTCTTCTAAATCTTCCTGCTGCAATTGACAGCGCCCCCAGCAACTCAGCCAGTCCAGATCCAGGTTAGGCTTGGATCAAAGAATGTAGAGCACAGGAGTTTTGTCCTGGAGAATCTCAGGAGGATTCTTCAGCCATTCGAGCAATGCGCGTGTCTCTAGTTTACCAGAGTCCTCAGTCGGAAAGCGAAAGCTCTGGATTTGGGTTGTGTTGGCTTCCACCAGTGAGCATATCTTCTCATCCCTCGGTGCCTTCACCATCCCATGTTAAGGAGGGTAACACAGCTTGCCTTCTCTTTACTTCTCAGCACCAAGGAAAGGCAAACTCATCTCTTTTTTGATATTACCAAAATGCCATTAAGCTCTAAAGAAGAAATTCAGGAGTAGCAGATCTACATGCTGGCTTTTTAAGATCCCTGACCACATGAAAGTGGTGTCTGAATACTTTTGCAGAAAGGGATGAGGGCTTAGGTTATATGCCTCTTGTTCACTCTGCTACCAGGCCCACTGTGTCTGATCCTGAGTGTTCTCAAAGACAGGAAGATACCTATTCTTTATTAATAGTCTATATTGTTTCTTAATTAAAAGACTCCCTCCAGAAGATCAGTTCTCAGCAGGTATATAGTGACCTCTTCAGGGGCTGTTTGGAAGTGTATGAGTACATTTTCCCCCCTTTGGTTATCATAAGAAAACCTTTTGTTGCCATGAGACAAGGATGTTAGATGGCAAAGAAATTCTATGCAGTGGAGACTAGGCATGCTGGCATCTCCCCAGTGGGCGCATTTCTCATTCTGGGAAGAGTGGCTGGCCCTTCCCTGATTCTCCGGTGGGCCTCCATATGTGGCGTAATTATGACAACATGAGCAACTCGATTTAGCATTGTCGCCTCTCTCACGACGGCGTGTTCTGAGCCAGGTCCAGCCAACCTGTGAAGGACTTTTTTTTGGTACTGGGGATTTAACTCAGGGGTAGTCTATCTCCAAGCTACACCTCCAGCCCTTTTTAGTTTTTATTTTGAGACAAGGTCTCACTAAGTTGGTAAGGCTGGCCTTGAACCTATAATTCTCCTGTCTTAGCCTCCCAAGTACTGAGATTACAGATATACACCACCATTCAAAGCTGTGAATGACTTTTAAGAAGGGTGCTTAACTTGAGGGGAAATTTTCAGCCTGTTCACATGCCTGCAGGTTGTATTTTTGTTGCTTAAAAGATAATTTTTAAAATCAGTGTTGTGTTATTTGTTAATGTCAATTTAAGCACATTTTAAAAAATTACTAGACTTTTGTGCATCATTTAAAAGAAGACTTTTAAGGTGGGCATGGTTTCACACGCTTGTAATCCCAGTACCTGGGAGGCTGAGATAAGAGGATTGCAGGTTCCCGGCCAGCCTCAGCTACTTAGTGAGGCCATCTCCAACTTAGTTTCAAAATAAAGAATACAAGAGCTGGGGTATAGCTCATAGGAAGAATGCCCCTGAGTTTTATCCCCAGGACTGCAAATAATAATAATAATAATAATAATAATAATAATAACAACAACAATAATAATAATAATAATATAAAAGAAGGCTTTTAGACTTAGAATGCTGCCTTGTTATATATAGCAGAGAATGCAAGCTCCCAGCAGCTGGAGACAGCCACAGCCCCGGCCTCTTCCTCACTTTGATAGAGGAGTGAAGCAGCTACTGCTGTCCTGATAAAAAGAGTGCAAAGAAACATCCAGTTGTTAATTGTTTGAGGACTGAACAAAAAGGAAAAGACAGAGTGCTGAACTTTATTGGTAAGAAAGCCCTCTTGTGACTTACCACCCTTCCTTGCTCTGTTTTTCAGACCAGTGGAGACACCAGATCTCCCCAGCCTCTGACTTCTTCACTTGTCATCAACCACTTAAATTAGATGTCCTTAGTCCACAAATAACATTCCAGGGCAAATCTGAATATAAACCCTGACTTTCCCTTTGCTTGAGCACATTCATAGGCAGACTCTTGCATGCTCAAGGAGTGAAAATAGTTCTGCTTAATATGAACCTAAGAAAAGATGAAATCTTATATAATCAAACCTTTATTTTTGACTCTACATTCTTTTTATTATCTACCACATCACTCTTCCTTTTTATAAAGAAATTGATAAATGAAATACAGGCTAATCTTTAGTGCCTTGAGAATTTTTGTCTTTTAAAAAAAAGTTCAAGCCGGGTGTGGTGTCGCACGCTTGTAATCCCAGCATTCAGGAGGCTGAGACAGGAGGATCGCGGTTCTTGGACAGCCTCAGCTACTTAGTGAGGCCCTCTGCAACTCAGTGAGACCCTGTTTCAAAATAAAGAATAAAAAATAGGACTAGAAGTGTAGTTTGGAGGTTGAATGCCCCTAGGTTCCATCCCCAGACCCACAAAAAAAAAAAAAAAAAAAAAGAGAGAGAGAGAGAGAGAAAAGTTCAGCTGAGTGTGGTGGCGCATGCTTGAAATCTCAGCATTTGGGAGGCTGAGACAGGAGGACTGCAGTTGAAGGATAGCCTCAGCTACTTAGTGAAACCCTTTGCAACTCAATGAGACCCTGTTTCAAAATAAAGAATAAAAACTAGGGATGGGGGTGTAGCTCAGAGGTAGAATGCCCCTGAGTTCCATCCCCAGTATCGTAAAAAAAAGAAAAAGAAAAAAATAAATAAATAAATAAATAAAGAAAGAAAGAAAGAAAGAAAGAAAGAAAGAAAGAAAGAAAAAAGTAAAGTTCATAGACTAAGTGCAGGGAAACTGAGTGAATGGAGAGGTGCAGGCATTTTGGTTGAGGTGGATTACCACTCCTGTGGATTATACCTTACCTCCAGCAGGACAGAGTGCTCCTGAAATGACATTCATGCTTTTGAATCACATTAGCAAGATTGTTACTCTTTAATTTATACATGGATTTGCAGTATTTCTAACCAAAGAGTTTACAGCTTACTTAAAACAGAACTTCTGTTTTTTATGAGATTGTGCCCAAATCAGAAGTTTCTTAGACTTTTAAATACAATGCGTCAAACTGTAGCAGTTTAAAAAAGTGTCTTTATATGGTACAGCACTGAAGGACTGTTGATACTTTTCTCATACAGAATGACATTTTACATTTTGATCTTTATGGATTACCTACAATGTAAAAATAATTGTACTAGGTCTAACAACTAATTTTCAGTCCTCATCTATACTGTAATTTTTGATGCTTTTATTAAACCTTTTACTTTAATGTAGACAGTGTCATGTCTGGGGTTTTTATTGTTTGTTTATTTCTTTCTTTGTTTTAATTACTAAACAAAATTTTGTTTTTATCAAAATGCCAAGTTAGGAAATTAACAAAGAAACAGACTTCAAAGATATATCCACAGTATAGTATAGGCATGGTCTTTCCACAAGAGAATAATTCTTTTTAAATATGTCATCAGAGCCAAGTTAGAGAACTAGATCACAAGATACAGAAAGACATAATCAGACATAATAAGTGTTCTTTTTTCTCATTTCATTGCACAGCACGATTTGAGAGAGGGATGAGTCTACCTATAAGTGATCACAGTAGCAGAGTGTTATATTGAGTGCTTGTCCAGAACCCAGGGGCATTCTACCTCCAAGCAGTATCCCTGGCCTTTTTATTTTGGAACAGGGTCTCACAACTTTGCTGGTCCTTCTGTCTCAGTCTTTCAAGCACTGGAATTACAGGCATGTGTCACCACACCTGGCTAATATTATGTATGCTAATTATTTTTAAATAATGGCACTTGGAGGTCAGCAAATGCTTCACAAAGCTTGCTCTGAAGTTTTCTGATTACTTAAAAGACTAGATCCACCAAAGAAGAACACAGTTGACATCAATCAATGTATATATGTATATGTTTGTATATATGTATGTATATACACTTATTCATTTATTTATTTACTTATTGTGGGGGTTACTGGGGATTGAACCCAGGGGCATTTAACCTTTAGCTACACTCCAAACCTGATTTATTTTTTTATATTGAAACAGGGTCTTGCTAAGTTGTTGAGGCTGACCTTAAACCTAAGGTCCTCCTATGTAAGCCTCTGGATTACAGGCATGTACCACCACCTGGGATCTTCAGTAATTTTGCTGAAATGTCATTAACCAGCCAAACTTGGTAGTGCACACCTGTAATCCAGTACTTGGGAGGCTGAGATAGGAGGATTGCAGGTTTGAGGATAGCCTCAGCAAATAGATACTCTCTAACCTAGTAGGACCCTATTTCAAAATAAAAATAAAATAGGGGTGGGGGTGTAGCTCATAAGTAGACTGCCCCTGGATTCAATCCCCAGTGCCAGAAAGAAAGAAAATGAAGAACAAAGAAAGAAAGTAAGTAACTCAGGGAGATAAAGCTCTAATCATAAAAGAAGACTGAAAATCACACACCATACTCAAAGCCCAGAGGAACTTTTTCTCAGGCCACTGTTTGTTCTTGAGGCCCATTCATCTTCCCTAAAAATCATGTACTACCAGTATGACACAGTGCTACACACCTGTAATCACAGTACTTGGGAGGCTGAGACCATCCTCAGCCATTTAGCAAGACCCTTGTTTCAAAATAAAAATAATAAAAAGGGCTAGGGTATAGCTCAAAGGTAGAATGCCACTGGGTTTGATACCCAGTACCAGAAAAAAAAAATTACTACCCCCACGAGACTGCCTATAGCTCAACTTCCCTCTCCTGGATAAAGAAGGAACATAAGCTTCTGAAACTCACTGGGTTATTGAGTGTTAAATCAGGAAAAATTATACTCAGAGCCCCAAAAATACCCTTGGTGCCATGACCCTCCCCAGCATACCCTCTTATTTCCTGAAGCTCAAATTGGCAGGTTTTTGAGTAGAAATCCCAGGCAGCTTTTTGAAGTATAAAGCATTGAGAGATTTAATATATGAGAACCATATTCAAGTTAATAGCCATTAAACTTGAGTGTCTGCCAGGCACGGTGGCACATGCTTGTAATCCCCGCACTTGGGAGGTGGAGACAGGAGGATTGCACAGGTTCGAAGTCAGCCTTGCTGGGTTGACAGACCCTATTTCCAAATAAAAAATATAAAAATAGGTCTGGGAGTGTAGCCTGGAGGTAGAAGAGTTTCATCCCCAGTACCACCAAACAAACAAACAAACAAAACCAAAAAATCTTGAGTTTCTGTTTCCAAGTTTAATAGCAGTAGCAAAATGTATAAAGATGATTTGGTATTTTCTCTACACAATCATCTAACTATTTTAACTTCATTTTGAAACTGCTGATTATGAATTATGATATCAGCCGGGCAGTCTCATTGTAGAAACACAACATTGTCATCTTTAAAATAATGAGCTGGGGACATAGTTCAGTGGAGAGCACTTGCCTAGCATGTGTTATGAAGCCCTGGGTTCAATTCTCAGAACTTCAAAGGGGAAAAACAGGAAGAAAAAGAAAAGATTATTTTTAAAATAATGAGCTGTAACCAGAGATGGTAGCCCTTAATTGTAGTCCCAGAACTTGGGAGGCTGAGACAGGAGGATCAAAGGTTCATGGCTAGCCTCAGGGACTTAGTGAGGCCCTATGTAACTTAGTGAGACCCTGTTCCAAAATAAAAGAATAAAATAGGGCTGGGAGTGTAACTTGGAGGTAGAATGCCCTGGGTTCAATCTCCAGTACCACACACAAAAAAATTAAAAATATATAAATGAGCCACTAAACAGTTTTATAATAAATCCAAAATATTCAATGAAACTATTAAACACTATAGCATAAACCCCATATGCCCTGAACTGTATGAGTGGCATGATACTACAGAGGAACAGGAAAGAATATGTATGTATAGTGTGTGTGTATTTGTGGTACCAGGAATTGAACCCAGGGGCATTCTACCTCTGAACTATTCCTCCAGCCCTACTTTTTATTCTTTATTTTGAAACAATCTCACTAAGTTGCAGAGGGCCTCAATATGTAGCTGAGGCTGGCCATGAACCCACAATCCTGTCTCAGCTTCCCAAGTACTGGGATTACAAACGTGCCACCACACCTGGCTTGGGAAGAATATATTTTAAACAGGGCTGGGACGATTGTTTAATTATTGTTTAATTATTTTAAAAATTAAAATAATGTTTTTTCCTTCTTTTCTATACTACAAAATTAATTCCAAGTAAAGAGTAAAAATCTGTGTGTATAATTATGAAACATTTAAATGAGATAGTGACTTCACATAAAAAGTAATGGAATTGACAGTGATTTATATCAGCAAGATGGCAGACCAAGAGGCCTCAGCCCTAATTATCACCTACCAAAACAAAAACAAAAGCAATGGTTTAACAACTGTCCATTGATGAAACAGCTCTGCAAGAGATTTGGTGTCCATTAGCAAGCTGAAGCAAACCAGGGGAGTGGAAAAGCCTAAGTGTGGCAGCCCAACCTTTATTTTACCTGTCACACCATTCCCTATGCTCACACAGGTTAGTGTCAAAAGAAATCCCCTCTGCCAGGAGTTTTCTTCCAGAAAATAAGAACACTTAAATAACCTTTGCTGCTAAGGACCCCCACAGTCTTCCCTGAAGCCAGCCTCAGAGGCTGGAGCTACTCAAAGCCCATGCTCTACTCCACCCTGTGGCTGAAAAGTATGGGCCAGTACTGATGAACAGACAAAACCTTCAATGAAATGCTGGCAAGCCAGACTGGACAGCATGTTCCAAAGATCACACACCATGGCCAAGCCCAATAAATGCAAATATAGGATAGGATATATACATGCATAAATGTAATATGATTCAACATATGCAAATCCATGGATATGATACATAAACAGAAGGAAAGATGAGAATCATGATAATCTTGATAGTTACAGAAAAATCTTTTGACAAAATTCAATATTGTGTGTGGGGGGGGGTACTGGGGATGGAACCTAGGGGCCTTCTACCTCAGAACTATACTACTTCAGCCTTCTTTTAATTCTTTATTTGGAAACAAGGTCTCACTAAGTTGTAGAGGGCTGTACAAGTTGCTGAGGCTGGCCTAGAATCTATGATCCTCCTATCTCAGCATCCCAATTACTAGCATTATAATCATGCACCACTGCAATCGTCATAAATTCAACATTATGGGTGATAAAACTCTCAAAACAATTGGTTTAGAAGAAACTTAACCTAAACACAATAAAGACTATGTGCATAAACCCTACAGCTTGCATAATCAACAGGGATAAACTGAAAGCTTTTCCTCTAAGATCCAGTGTTCACAAGGCAAAATGCTCACCCTCATCACCTTTATTTAACATAGTACTGGAAAACCTAGCCAAGCTCATTAAACAAAAAATAAAAGACATCCAAACTGGAAAGGAAGAGTAAATGATCTGTTTGTAAGTTACATGATTGTGTATGTAGGAAACCCTAAAGACTCAACAAAAAAGCTGTTAAATGCAGTAAAGTTGCAGGATACAAAATTAACATATGAAAATCAGTGTTAAGAAATGGAAAAAAGTAGACTCCAGAATCTCAACATTATGGGGAATGGGATAGCTACATTCATTCATGCATACAATAAGTATAAGGACAGTTCTTGCTGTAGGGACAGCACTGCTTCTCAAGTTTTCTCCATTGAACATATAGTTTTTTAAAGATAAACAAGGCCAGATGTGATGGCGCATGCTTGTAATCTTAGCATTTGGGAGGCTGAAACGAGGATTGCTCAGATTCGAAGCCAGCCTCAGCTACTTAGTCAGGCTCTTTGCAACTCAGTGAGACCCTGTTTCAAAATAAAAAATAGGGCTGGGAATTGATAAGTCAGGTCCTGCACTCATGTGACCTCTGCGCAGGCAGGGGGGGCCAAAACCCCCATGAGAATTGTGCATTCCCACATGTAAACCCCTCCCCCTGATATGCATAAAAAGAAGAGCCCACCTCTTCCAGCCGGGGACGGGCGCACGGGCCCCATGGAACTGCCTGGCCCCAATTGTGCTCCGATCCCAGGAGAGCTGTGCAATTAAAGTGAATGTCACGTGTACCGGACCTCTCTCGTGTTTTTCCCACTCTGCCAAACCCACATTTTTTTTTATTTTACTTAACATTTGGTGCCGAAACCCGGGAGTTTTGACCTTCTCCTTTTCTGACCTGGGGGTTTTGGATTTTTTTCCTTTTTTTTCCCTCTTTTTTTCTCTTTTTGAGCCCTGGACTCTCCGACCTGCCAGCAGCTCGAATGCAAGGTCCCACACCAGCGCTCTGCTTGCAGGCATTGCTCTCACCACCGCTATAGCCACCACCACCGGGGCATGCAGGCTCTGCTGGTCACCAGGCTGCCAGTTCCACCCGCCCCGAGCCAGGCTCCTTGGGGGGTGCTGGCGCCTGCTCTGCCTGACAACCATCTGCGCGGGTCAGGACCTGTCTCTTGGACCTCCTATAACCGCCCTTCTGCTCTGCTCTGGTCACCACCAGGACCTCTCGCCGCTCCATTCCGCCCACCTCGAGCCAGGCTCACTGGCGGTGCTCCTCAGGGCCCAGCTTCAGCATCTGCCACGCGCCTGGAAGCCATTTTGTTTCCACACCGCAGGCCCAGCAAACCATACCGCCTGCGCGCCACCGTTTGAGTCTGCCTGCATCAGCCGCCAGTGCTGCCCACACCAGGCACCGGCGCCACGCACCCCAGCTCCACTGCGCCCCAACAGCTTCTCAGTGCTTCCAACACAGCTGGCTCTGGCAGGCAACACTTCACTCTAGTAAGCTGCCTCCTTCCCTTGGTTAGCGGACTCCGGACGTGGGTCTTCTGGTCCACTGGGACCCCAAAATCCAAGCGCTTGGTGACCCATTGTCCCCTGGTCCACTGGGATCACCCTCTGAATGACCAGGTCATCCTCCAGTTTTTTGAGAAAGGGGTGGAGACGTTCTTCCCCGATCTCTTAACCTCCATTTCTGAATGATTGATCAAGAAGTGGGGACACCTGTTTCCTGTTCTTCGTTTCCACCCGCGAACTAATTATGGGAAGTCAAACCTTTAAACTAGCAGATGCCCTGAGCGCCTGTCTGGCCTTGATACGAATTGGGTAATTGGTTGCAATGGCCCAAAAACAGTTAAAAACTTTTGTAAGCGATCTGGTAAATGGTCAGAAGTCTTTATGTCTGGGTTTTTTTTCCCCTGCATTCCATCCCTCCAAATGCTCTCCTCCATCAGCTGCCATTTATTTTCCCACCAGCCGCCATTTTGTGATGGTGCATAGTCGCTGCCTGGTGACGTCACAGTCGCCATCTTGGCCACTATCAGGAGGCTTTTCAAAAAAAAACTAAGAAAAGTTTGAGGATGGTCCTCAAACTCCTATCTGAGATTGATTAACATGGCATTTAAAGTTTTAATTCTAGAGAGGAATAGGCAGAGATGGAATGTACACTCCTATTTGCCCTGTGGCTGGCGGTGGCAGCTCAGTCCTCTGGAGCGCCACCTATAGGTGGAGGACAGCAACGACAACTACCTCCAGGAACCTGCCTCAGGTGCAGCAAGGCCATGCCCATCAATCAGACTGTGCCCAGTGTGCAGCCAGAACAGCCACTAGAACAGTTCCTTTAGAAAAGCAGTGAGCCCCAGGTGCCTCAACACAGGGGGACCACCTTTCCAGACAAGGCCCTGCTGCTGGCTCTATGCAACCCCGCCGAAGACTGACAGCTCCTGGATCCCTCAACCTCCATCCTCATTGCCAGCCCAGGGTAACTCTCCAGCTAGCGGCTAAGCCAGTCTCCTTTTTGGTTGCCTGCTCAGTGCTTCCATCCTTTCAGGTTCTAGTTTTTCCTTTTCCAATCTCGGTACAGGGGATTGATGGCAAGCTCACATGACCACGCATTACAGGCCCTCTTTTACAGGACAAAATTGCTCTGCCTGAAGCTCAGGCACAGTCTACAAAAGGCTCCGCTACAACAGCCTCAGGACAAATTGTCTTGCACAGTTTTGGGGCCCACTAAGCTTTGTTTGTTCTCGGCATAATTCTCTTTGATGTTTTTATTTTAGCAGGTCCACTTGTTTACATACTATGGTGCTCTCCCTCTTCGGATGCCAAACTGCCATAAGTATTAAACCTCTGAAATCCGTTACTGATGACCTCATATTTTGAAGGGTTCCAAGGGCCAGCAGCTTCTGGGCTCCTTCCCTTCTGGGCAAGGGCCAATAGCTCTCACGATTTGTTTTTTTCTTTAATAGCCCCTCACCTGTTCAAGTCTACTCAAATGCACATCACTAAGCTGTCCAGGGTAACCTCCAATTCTCGCTGCAACTATGCTCCCACCTGCCCACTTCTGGCGGACTCGACCTTTCCCGGCCAAGGGGCCCCTTACGACGCCCCTTGACAGCAGGAAGTCGCTCGAGGGTTGAATCTTCACCCCTTATCACCAAAAAGGCCGGGATGATAAGTCGGGTCCTGCACTCATATGACCTCTGCATCACATGACCTCTGCGCGGGTGGGGAGGCAGAAACCCCCGCGAGAATTGTGCGTTCCCACATATAAACCCCTCCCCATGAGATGCATAAAAAGAAGAGCCCGCCTCTTCTAGCCAGGGACAGGTGCACGGGCCCCATGGAACTGCCCAGCCCCGATCATGCCCCAATCCCTGGGAGAGCTGTGCAATTAAAGTGAATAACACATGTACCGGGCCTCTTGTGTTTTTCACACTCCACTGAACCCACATATTTTTTATTTTACTTAATAGGAATGTCACTCAGAGGTAGAATGCCCCTGGGTTCCATCCCCAGTACTGCAAAATAAATAAATAAACAAACAAACAAACAAATAAATAAATAAAATAAATAAAGATAAATGAGTGATGTGCCATCATCTTGTGAATTGTTGGCCTGTAAGCAACTGATATGTGAATTCTGAGCATATAGCCTATTTGGCTGATATTTTAGTATTCATCTGTAAGTGAAATCCTTGATGGTGCTTAAAAAAAAACATGTTGAGTATTGTTAAAAAACCTCCTTAATCTAAGATGATGAAAGGCTAGGACTCTTTAATTACAGAATGTTAAAGCTAAAAGAAATTTAAACATCTAGTTTAGTCTCCTAACACTTGGGGCAATAGAGAAATCAGAAGTGGAATGAGCAGCATGAAGGGTCTTGGATCCAGAACTATAACCCATATGTTCTGACCCCGGGTCTAACTGCATTATATGAGCAGAGAAATTAAGAGCAAAGGGCCAGATTTCAAAGACTTCTCTATCTGGGTGCAGTAATGCATGCCTCTAAACCTATGATCTGGAGGCTAGACCAAAGGATTGGAGGTTTGAGGACAGCCCCTATTTCAAAATAAAAAGCACTGGGGGTGTAGCTTGGAGGTAGAATGTCTCTAGGTTCAAATACAGAAAACAAAAACAAACAAAACAGCTAAGTGTAGGGGTCCACACCTATAATCTCAGTATTTGGGAGGCTGAGACTGGAAGATTGCAGGTTAGAGAGTAGCCTTAGCAACCTACCAAGGCCTTCAGCAACTTAGTGAGATCCCATTTCAAAATAAAAAGGGCTGAGGGTGTAGTGTGGAGGTAAAATGATTCTGAGTGCAACCCTCAGCACCCCTCAAAAGTCTTTTTTAAAAAGGGAGAAAAGACTTGTCTAAAGCAATCATAGGTAAGGTTCGTACTTCCTATTGTCTCAAGCACCTAAGCTAAATGGTATTGTTTTTAAATATTCATCAGTATATTGAATTGCTAATTTATGGTAAGCAAGTCTATGTTGCAGCTCTTTTTCCAATGAAGATTTTCTGGATTTTTTTTCTTTTTCTTTCGAAAAACTCAAGGAAGCTTTTTTAAAATTTATAAAGCTGGAGATGCAGTAGAGCGGTAGAATGCTTGCCTAAAATGCATAAAACCCTGGGTTTGATGCTCTGGCACCAGAAAAAAAAGGGGGGGGGGAGTAAAAAGTGCCTTGAGCATTAGATTTTATTTTTCTTCAGTACTAAGGATTGAACCCAGGGGCACTCTACCTCCAAGCTACACCCCCAGTCCTGTTTTTAGTTCTTTATTTTGAAACAGGGTCTCACTAAGTTGCAGAGGACCCCACTAAGTAGCTGAGGCTGGCTGTGAACCTGCAATCCTCCTGTCTCAGCCTCCCAAGTACTGGGATTACAAGTATGCACCAACTGGCTAGCATTAGATTTTCTCTGTAAACTGTGTGTGTGTGTGTGTGTGTGTGTGTGTGTGTGTGTGTGTGTGTGTGTGTTACTGGAGATTGAACCCAGGAGCATACTACCTCAAACTACATCCCCAACATTGTAATTTTTTATTTTGAAATAGGGTCTTACTAAGTTCCTGAAGCCTTTAAAGCCAAGCATGGCACTTGCAATTCCAGTACTTGGGAGGTTGAAACAGTAGGCTCACAGGTTCCAGACCAGCCTCTGCAATTTAGTAATGCCCTTAGCAACTTAGCAAGATCTTATTGCAAAAGGCATGGCTAGAGGTGTAGCTCAGAGGTTGAACTTCTCTGAATTCCATCCCCAGTGCCACACAGAGAAAAATAAAATAAAATTAATTAAAAGCTCTTTTCTGCCCTCTTGTGGAGAAAAAATATCTTACCAAGACTCTTAAATGCAAAAGTTAAATTGGAAGTTAAAGAATTTTCTCTGTGTGCCTGGGATTCGTTTACTACCATTTAGCTGCATAAGATGTATGTTCTTTATGCTATGTTAATAAAATATGATTGTAAGAAAAACAATAAAGTCTTTCGGGCTGTGGTGAAGACTGCAGCTCCATACCAGGGAGACAGAGTGAGATGGTGAGGACTAGATTAGGGTACACAGCTGACTCAGCTCCCATCCCTGCTAGTAACTGGCCATCTCATCTCATCTTTGGGCCTCAGTTTCTTCATGTGTCAAAGACTGACCAATCATGTCTCTGATGGATTATGTAGCTTCATAGTCCATCAGTATACCTCTCACATACCTCCCACATGAGCAACCTGGCTTATGACGAGCCCTTCACACATGCACACATGTGTCTGCAACCTCCTCTGCAGCTCCCGAATGTAGGAAGTTGAGAAGTCTTTGGACATATCTCTCCTCCTTATTTTCTGCTGGACATCTGCAGTGGTCCTGGACTGTGGGAGGAGAACTGATCTGGAAAACAGGGCATGTGTTCGGTCGCTGCATCTGCAACCACCTCTCTAATTTTTGGTAAGTATTCAAACTCTTTGAGCCTTGATTTTCCCTAAAGCCACAGGCTGGTTCAACTAGATCAATGGCTTTCAACTCTGGCAGATTTCAGAATTTCTTGGGGTGTTTGACAAAAATATTGATGCCCACTTTCCAGAGGAATTGAAATCAGAATATCATAGCAATACTGGCATATCCATATTCATAGTAGCATAATTCACAACAGCCAATTATGGAACCAGTCTGGTGTCCATGAACAGATAAATGTATCACAAAACTGTGGTATATACACACAATGGAATTTTACTCAACCATAAAGAAGAACAAATTTATGTCATTTGCAGGTAAATGGATGGAATCGGAGAATATTATGTTAAATGAGATTAGCCATCTCAAAAAAACTGATATATGTTTTTTTTATATCTGGAAGCTAGAGAGAAATTTAGAGTAGGGTTAACATTATGTAGAGGAGAAGAGACTCCAATGGATTGATTAAGGGGGTGTAGGGAAGGGAGAAGCGGGATGGAGCATAACAGTTAAAACAATGCTATATGTATGAACACAAAACTACCAATTCCAATCTCAAAGACATGTACAGGACAGGAATCTGAGGGGAGTGCTGCAAGGCTTGTGTGTATTTATGTTTCTATCCCTCTATACCCTGATATGATATATAATTACAATGTGCCACACAAAGGTATAAGAAAATCCCCCCAAATTATGGATGCCCAAGCTCCACCCCAGACTAAATAAATCAGAATCTTCCTGGGTTCAGGCCCGCGTATCAGTAGGTACAAAAAGAAGCAAAGCTAAATAAGATGTATTTGTAAAAGCAAAGGGCCCAGAAGAGCCCAAATAATTGTGATATCAGATGTCAAGAATCCTCACACAGCCGGGCCTGGTGGTGCACGCTTGTAATCCCAGCATTTGGGAGGCTGAGACCGGAGGATCGCGGTTTGCAGACAGCCTCAGCTACTTAGTGAGGCCCTTCACAACTTAGTGAGATCCTGTTTCAAAATAAAAAATAAAAACAGAGCAGGTGTGTAGCTTGTAGGTCAAATGGCTCTGGGTTTCATTCCCAGACCCACAAGAAAAAAAAAAAAAATCCTCACACAGCTACAGAGCAAAACAGTGTGTTGTTAGCATAAAAGTAGATGAATATGCCACATATAAAGGCTTTTGATTTGTGATAAAAAAAAATGGCAGGGCATTATGATCAGAGAAAAAGTGGAATTCTTTTCTTTCTTTCTTTTTATTTTTTTTTGGTGGTACTGGGGGTGGAACTTAGAGGCTTTCTACCTCCAGGCTATACTCCCAGACCTTTTTCTATTTTATTTGGAAACAGGGTCTCACTAAGTTGCTGAGAGCCTCACTAAGTAGGTGAGGCTGGCTTTGAACCTGTGCGATCCTCCTGTCTCAGCCTCCCAAGCGCAGGGATTACAAGCATGCGCCACCATGCCCGGCACTAGAATTATTTTCAATAAATGGTGCTACATTGATTGGATAGCAGTATAGGAATAAGTAAATGAACTTCAATGCTCTGTCTTACACCATATATTCAAAGACAGTGCTAGGGGGGTAAACCTAAATGTGCAAAGTAAAGCACTGTCTTCTAAAAATAACATTTAAAATATGTTTATGGGCTGGGTGTGGTGGCACATGACTGTAATGCCAGTACTCGTTAGGCTGAGACAGGAGGATGGCAGGTTTGATGACAGCCTCAGTAACATAGCAACATCCTGTTTCAAAAAAGGCCAGGACGTAGCTCAGAGATAGAATGGTGTAGCTTGAAGGTAGAATATCTCTGGGTTTAATTCCCAGTACCAAAAAAATTCTCTTTATGATCTTGGGCTACAATGGTAGCTAAGTCCAAGATTCCCACTGAGGATCCTTCGTGTAGTTCCCTCTCACACTGAAAAGATTTAACTTTTGTAACCAGCAGGCCATTGTAGAAATAATGATTTGTAGTGATGGCTTGCAGTTTTTGAAGCTAGATCACAAGGAGCACTGAAAAACATGGTGATTTCTTCTGTGCTCTCTTTTGGGCTTGTTCTGCAAGGCAAACCAGCTGGCATGTTGTGAGGACTCATAGGCCGCACTGTGGAGATGCCCGTGTGGCCAGGCACTGGGGCCTCCTGCTAACAGCCAGCAGCCACATGACTGAACATTTTGGAAATGGTATACCTTTTGAAGTTAAGTTTTTCAGTCATAGCTTTAGACAACATCTTGAATACAATTTATGAGGAACTGTTAGCCAGAACCACCCAGCTAACCCTTCTATGATTCCTTGACCCAGGGACTCAGTGAGATCATCTTTTGGTGCTAAGTTTGTAACAATTTGTCACATGGTAATAGAGAACTAATATATTCTTGAAAAAACTGCCAGAGTACTCTATTTTTTCATATATTTTTATTTTTATTTTTTATTGGTGGTATTAGGGTTCCTGGAAACCCTTCTACCTCCAGGCTACCCTCCCAGACCTATTTTTATACTTTTATTTTTATTATTTGGAAACAGGGTCTCTTAAGCCAGCATGGCTGGCTTCGAACCTGCGCAATCTTCCTGTCTCCACCTCCCAAGCGCGGGGATTACAAGCGTGCACCACCACGCCCGGCCTTAAAGGCTAATTTTAAGGAATTATCTCTCCTCAAGTGGTGCATTGTAAATTTGGGGGCAGCTATATCCTTTTATCAGTTGTAACCAACCATCCTTGATTGTCCGTAGTACACCCCTGCTGTTTAGCTTTGGCACTCTTTTCGGGGAATACATCAATGACCCTTCCCACAAGATGTAACAAAGCGTTGCTGAGCACAGGCAGGCGGCAGCCTCTCAGGTTGCCTTATCAGCCAAATTATTGCCCTGAGTGACAAGTCTGTCCCTTTTTGATGTCTTCTACAGTGCATTATGGCCACTTGTTTGGGCCGTAAGATGGTCATTAATAAATCCAAGATCTATGACTTACGTCTACTAGGCTGTCCAAATATGTGTGAGGTATCCTTGAACCCTTGAGGCAGTACTGTCCAAGTTAACTGGAGTCCCCTTCCCTTGTGGTCTTCAAAGGCAGAAAGAAGCTGTCTAACCATATAGAGAAGAATGCAGAAAAAGATATATTTTAAATCCAGCACTGAGTAATTCTTTAATTCTACTAGAAATTTGTGTAATTGAGGTGTAAGGGTTTAGGACCACTGGATGGAAGGGGACCACTGCCTCATTAATAAACCTGAGATCTTCTACCAGATGCAATTTATCTTTTCCTTTTCTCATGCCTAGGATGGGGTTGTGATAGGGGCTGACACATTCTGCCAATAAGCCTAAGCTCAGCAGGCAGCTTACCTTTCTTTTAACTCCAGATATTGCCTTTGTTGGGGAAAGGTGGAAGGGTCCTTTAGCTTAATAAGGACAGATGTGGCAGTTAGTGCCAATCCCATTGTTTTACTGTCTGTCACACTGTTGGATCAATGTCTTATTTCTACTAAAGGGGAGCATCCAGGTGCCTCTGAAAAGAGAATTAATCCTACCTTGGCTTTTGACAATATCTTGCTTCCAACAGTGGAGCTGGGGGCTCAAGAATGACTAAAAAGAAATGAGATAAGTGAAGGTCACATCAGAAGCAGGCTAGATCTTATGCAAAAAAAAATGTTTAAGAGGCTGGCCTGATATGCTTTGAACTGTTACTTTATGAGAGGATAATGGACCAGGAAAAAAAGGCAATACACCTGTGAGTCTGGCACTGTGTCCACAAGGAACTTGGCAGCTGTGACCCCACCATTAGGGTCACCTAAGGCTTTTATCATGACTCAAGTGATGGGCACCTAAAGAGATGGCCCCGGGGTCCCATCATTGGGTGTCTGAATTTGAGGATGGTGGTTCTCTCTGGATCCTGGGGCACTCAGATTTCCAGTGATCCCCACACCTAAAACAGACTTGAGCCTGGGTTCCCATGGGAGTATTGGTAGCACACATGGCAGCCAGAATTTCTCCATGTAATTTTCTTTATGTTTTCTTCTTCCAAGTCACTATTATAATAGAGTTAGCAGCCTGCACCAGTAAGTACAGAGTGAACTTTGCTGGCTCTGACATCAGTTTTTGGAGTTTCCTCTTTATATCTAGTGTGGATTGGGTTAATAATTTGTCTCTGAGAGTGGCCTCCCTTCCTATCGAGTCTAGAGTCAATTTGTGGATTTTACCATGCCTCTTTTAGTCTCTCTAGGAAGGCCACTGGGGATTCATTTGGATTCTGGTGTGTGGCTGCCAATAAACCATAATTGGCTTTAGCCTCAGTCCTTAATTAAAATATGCAAAGTGGGCCTTTTCTCAGTTTTGCCTCTCATCTTCAGAGTCCCATTTGGGATTCTGAAATAAATCACCTGGTCACCCATTGGAACCTGTTGATCTGTCCTCACTGAGGCCATAATAGTAATTATCACTCACTTCCCTGGCTTTTTCATATACTTGCTCTTTTTCTAATGAGGTCAGGATCTGATCATGGAGTAGTTTAACATCTCTCCATGTAGGTTATATAAAGAATTAAGTACCTCAAAAGCCTTCACATATTGGATCGGTAGTGTAACTGCCAAGGTCCATTTTAATTTCTTTAAGCTTGGCTAACATAAACAGCCCACGAAGAATTCGGGATCTAATTCTCTTCCTCCTGCTGCCACAAGGGGAAACATTCCACTTTGTTTCCCTGGCTATCTTTCCTTAGTTTTGGTTGTCTCCTGAATTTCCTGGTCATGAGGGACAGGACCAAGATATTGAGGAGGCCAGTTGTTATCCTTTTTCCCCGGGGTCATTGGATTGTTGTATTCTTCCTTAGCTGTTCCTACCAGGATTGTCTAAATTTGAAATATTTTAATAAGTACGCGTGGTCTCAGAGGTAAAAGAAAAGTTGGATATATGCTACTTCAGTCCATTTGCCATCCTTCCTACAAAATAGGTCTAACTGAAGGATAGTGTTATAGTTGGGGCATTCGTGGGATGGCCAGGCCTCTCCATCCCCCAATGAATGTTGTGGCCTCCACTTGAGTGTAGAAGAAAATGAGAGCGTTTTTCCGTAAGGCCTGGGAGTTGAACTTATCAAATGCTGAAAGATGCATGACAGAGGGGTTCAGGCTTCCATTTTTTATTGTTTTGATTGCTGGGATTCCATCTAAGATTAGAGGGAATTTTGCTTGAAAAGTTACCCCCCCCCCTTCTTGCACCCTATGACATGCTAGAGGTCCAGCTGCAGGCGAGTCTGACTAGGGAGTCTTTCATGGGTGGGTGAGAGTGGCCTCATGGTCCCTCCATCTGGGAGGCCTCCTACGAGTGTGAAACGTTGCCACCCTTGTTCCTGCCTTGATTTGTTCCCCCCTGCCTGTTATCTTTTTCCTCTTTTTGTCTGAGTGGGGTCCCACATAACCTTTTCTGTAACCCAGACACCACTGATATCTCCAACTTATAAAACATTGTAATTCCCAGAATAATATCATTAGCCACAGATGTATGGTGACCATTAACACGAGGATCTCAAGTGTGGGAAGACCTTGTCTTTTATTCCCTGCATGTCTCATTGAAAATGCTGTATGAGTTACATGTGGGTAAAAGCCTAAGGCTAGCAAAAGATCAGAAATAGCTTCTCATGGGTACTCTTCCTTTCTAAATTCTGCACAGAGGACCAGTGATTGTTCATGAAGACTATATTCTGTCACATGGTGAAGGAGAGGGGCCAAGGACCTGGGAGGCAGTGGTCTTAGTAATTCCCACTGCTGAGTCTGTCTACAGAAAGAAAAGAGAGTTCAGAAGGGGCATGAGAGGCACAACAAATAGCATATGAAAAGACAAATGTCTTCTCCAAGTTTATGTTCCCACAGGGTTTTTAAAAGAGCATCCCATCTTTGACTAGGACAGAATGGCAGGCACTCATTAGGCCTTGAAGACAATGATGGGTTTCCTCAGAGCCTCAATAAAAAACCCTGACACCAGCCCCCACCCCCACTTATGTAGCCATAGACTGCTAGGACCTTCCCCTTTGGCCTGGCAGCCTAAAAGCCATCCTAAGCACTAGAAAGGTCTAAAGTCCCTTTTTGCCTCCTATCCCCTTCTTCCTGTAGGGGATCAGACCATAGACTACATCAATGGTCCAGGTTTCCCCACAACTCTGAAGAGCCTGTTGGTGCCAGATACTCAATGGTCAACCCCATCACGTCATCGCTCACAGGAAGACTGCTGGCCTTCCAGGTGCAGTGGTGTTAACCCGCCTTGGGTGTTGCTACACAGGTATACTCCAAAGCTGATAATGGGACCTTCAAGCCCCACATTGGAAAGGTGCCAAACTATTATGGTTTAGTGCCGCAGGGGGTTCTCCTTTGGCTAATTTAGAAAAAGGAGCCAGGAGATTTCTAGAGGCTCTTAAACAAAGTTTTTATTATGACAGAAAGAAAGGGAGGAAAGACTGAGGGGGAAGCAACATGCTGAAGAGGAGTTCAGAATACTCCTTTCAAGAAAAACTCCTGCTATTAAATAGGATTTCTGATGCTCTCCTTATCGGGGTTGCTATATTCATAGCTGTTTTCCTCACACAAGGCAAGAATAGGGTTATTTTGTCTTCTGGATTCTTAGGGGAAGAAAAGGGAGGGGAACGACTGGCAAAGCTATGTATGTATAATCTTTCCCTGCAGCCTTGGGTTTTTGTAAAAGGCAACAAGCAGCTGGAGCAGGCTGTGTGTGACTGTACGCGATCTCCCTGCTTGCTGAGGAGCAGCAAACTGCTTGTGATTTCTACTTCAAGGACAGTGCATCCAGCACAGATGTACACAGGGCTTTTAGCCATTTAAGTACTGAACGGCAGCAGCCTAAATATAACAAAAAGAGGCTGTATATAAATTTATGCTCTTGGTTATCCATACCGGCTCAATTTTCATCGTAGGTTTGGAGCTAGAGCACAGTCGGTATAAGATGAGCCTTGTAATGACAAAAGTTAAAAAGTACTTGAGAATATGATGGGGAATGTTTCAAGGAATCATCTTGGATGGTTCCCACTCATCAAATCTAGTTCAATTTGAAAATCAAATTAATTTAACACATATTGCACAGCATGGTGACTAGAGTTAATGATGATACACTGTATTTATAAAATATTCAAAGAAAGTGAATGTATTCTCAGCATAAGAATGATCACTATGTGAGGTAATATACTGGTTAAATAGCTAGATTTAGCCATTTCACAATGAATAAATACATACAATGTTGTCTGTCAACTTAAAGATAATACATTAATGAATTATATGCCTTTCAAAAGATTAGGAATTCATGAGTCTATGCTAAAAAAAGACTACTTGTTACTGATTCTACTTATATGAAGCATTTATAAAAGGTAAATCTAAAGATACTGAAAGCAAATTAGTGGTTGCTTGGGATTGGGGTAGGAATGAGGATTAATTTTAATTGGGCATGAAAGATCTAATTGGGGGAATAAAAATGCTCCCCAAACAATTTATGGTGATGGTAACTATTTAGTAAAATTATAAAAAAAATCATTGAAATATGTGTGTGTGTGTGTTTTTTTTTTTTTTTTTTTTTCAGAACCGGGAATTGAACACAGGGGCAATTCTACCTCTGAGCTACACCTCCAGCCCTATTTTTTTTTTTTTTTGTACTACTGGGGGTGGAACCCAGGGACTTTTCTACCTCCAGGCTATACTACCAGACCTATTTTATACTTTATTTTAAAACAGGATCTCACTAAGTTGCTGAGAGCCTCACTAAGTAGCTGACACTGACTTTGAACCTGTGTGATCCTCCTGTCTTGGCCTCTCAAACGCTGGAATTACAAGCTTGCACCACCATGCTTGGCTCTCCAGCCCTATTTTTTATTCTTATTTATTTTTGCAGTACTAGGGATGGAACCCAGGGGCATTCTACTGCCGAGTTACACCCTGAACCCTATTTTTTTATTCTTTATTTTGAAACAGGGTCTTAATAAGTTGTGGGGGGGCTCACTAAGTAGATGAGGCTGGTCACAAACCTATGATCCTTCTGTCTTAGCCTCCCACGTATTAGGATTACAAGCATGTGTCACCATGCCTAGCTTGAATTATATATTTAAAATGAACAAATTTATGATATTTATTTATTTGCAGTACTGAGGATGGAACCCAGGGGCATTCTACTTTCGTGCTACACTCCCAGCCCTATTTTTTATTCTTTATTTTAAAACAGGGTCTCACTGAGTTGCAAAGGGCCTCACTAAGTAGTAGCTGAGGCTGTCTTCAAACTGTGATCCTCCTTTCTCAGCCTCCCAAATGCTGGGACTACAAGCTTGCGCAACCACGCCTGGCTTATGATATTTAAAATAGACCTCGATAAAGCTATTTTTTTTTATTGTTGCTGTTGTACTGGGGATTGAACCCTTCCACCTCTAAGCTATACATCCAGACCCCACCCATGTTTTATAAAACAGAGTCTAAAATTTTGAGGGTCTATATTTCTGAAGTTAGCCTTTAACCTTTGATCCTCCTGTCTCAGATTCTAAAGAATTACAGGCATTTGCCACCATGCCCAGCTTCAGCAGAGGCACTTTCTAGGGAGTAAAGAATTATTAAAGCATGGGAGCTTTGAGGTTAGCGTAGGTTGAAATCTGAACTTGGTTAGTTATTAGATGAGTTATAATTGATTAGTGGCTTTACTATTCAGAACCTTCATTTCTTCACCTTTAGATAAGGATAGCATAAGAGCCTTAGGACTGTTATTAAAAGGCAAATAGCATAGTGGTCAAGAAAATGAGCCTTAAAAGCAGATTATCCTGGGTTTGGATCCTGCTGGCATCATTAATTAGCTGTGTAACTCTGGCTACATTTCTGGATCTCAGTTTCCTTAGGTATAAAATATGTGTGACAGTAACTAAATTATGGAACCAACCTAGGTGTCCATCAATAGATGAATGGATTACAAAATTACGAGCTATATATACAATGGAATTCTACTCAGCACAAAAGAAGAACACAATTATGTCATTTTGCAGGAAAATGGATGGGCCTGGAGAACACTATGTTTAGCGAGACTAGCCAGTCACAGAAAGTAAAGGGTCATATATTTTCTCTCATATGTGGAAGCTAGGGAGTAAGTAATCAGGATACAAGAGGTATTTTAGAGCTGGGCTCAGTGGTGCGTGCTTGTAATCCCAGTACTTGGGAGGCTGAGACAGGAGGATCAGAGATTTCAGGCCAGCTTCAGCTACTTAGTGAGGCCTCTGAAGCTTAGTGAGACCCTGTTTCAACATAAAGAATAAAAAATAGGGCTGGGGGTATAGCTCAGAGGTAGAATGCCCATGAGTTCAATCCCTAGTAACACACACACACACACACACACACACACACACACACACACACACACGGTATTTTTAGATAATGGAGAAGAAAGCCCAGTTGAGTGATGAAGGGGGTTTAGAGGAGAGTGGGGATGGGTAAGAATAATTAATGAAGGAAACACTTCTACTGAAACACTTCTATGTGAAATTACCAATGCTAATCTCAATATCATGTATGGGGAAGGGGAGAGAGAATGTAGAGGGAGTGTGGGGAGCTCACCAAGTGCTGTGTGCATGCCTGCCACCATCACTCTGAACTACATTATCATGTAAGACTACAATGCACCAGTAAAAGTATATTTATTTATTTATTTATTTATTTATTTATTTATTTATTTATTTGTGTATGTGTGGTACTGGGGATGGAACTCAGGGGCTTTCTACCTTCAGGCTATATTCCCAGAACAATTTTATATTTTATTTGGAAACAGGGTCTCACTAAGTTGTTGAGAGCCTCACTAAGTAGCCTCACTAAGCTAGCTTCAAACTTGTGCAATCCTCCTGTCTCAGCCTCCCAAGTACTGGGATTACAAGCGTGCGCCACCATGCCTGGTTTAAAAGTATATAATTTAAAAAGTGTGAAACCAGGTGTGGTGGTGCTCACCTGTAATCCCAGTACTTGGGAGGCTGAAAAAGGACCAGCTTCAGCAACTTGTAAAGACTGCCAAAAACCCAGAGAGACCCTGTTTAAAAACAAAAAATAAAGAGAAAATGATAAAACATTGAAAAAAGAAATTGAAGAAGATCTTAGAAGATGGAAAGATCTTCCATGTTCATGAATAGGCAGAATAAATGTCATTAAAATGGCCATACTTCCAAAAGTGATCTACAGATTCAATGCAATACCCATTAAACTACCAAGATCATTCCTCACAGACATAGAAAAATCATTCCTTAAATTTATTTGGAATAACAAAAAGCCAAGAATAGCCAAAGTAGTTCTCAGCAACAAAAACAATGCAGGAGAAATCACAATACCTGACTTTAAATTATACTACAAAGCTATTGCAACAAAAACAGCATAGTACTGGCACAAAAACAGATACATAGACTCATGGAGCAGAATGAAGACCCAGAAACAAGTTCACACACTTTCAGCCAATTGATTTTTGACAAAGGGGCCGAAAACATACACTGGAAAAAAGATAGCCTGTTCAACAAATGGTGCTGGCAAAACTGGTTAACCATATACAGAAAATTGGAAATTAATCCTACTTTCTTACCCTGCACAAGAGTCAATTCAAGATGGGTCAAAGACTTGGAAATTAAACCAGAGACCTTGAAGCTCCTTGAAGAGGGCATAGGTCCAACACTGCAACACATAGGCACAGATAAACACTTTCTCAACAAGACCCCAAAGGCACAACAAATTAAAAGGCAAATCAATACATGGGATTACATGAAACGGAAGAGCTTCTGTTCAAAAAGGAAACTGCCAAGAACCTTAATCGAGAGCCAACAGAATGGGAGAAGATTTTTGCCACCTACACCTCCGATAGAGGACTAATATCTAGAATATACAGAGAACTCAAGAAACTCAACACTAAAAAAAAACAAATAATCCAATAAAAAATGGACAAGTGAACTAAATAGACACTTCACGAAAGAAGAAATTTAAATGGTCAATAAATGCATGAAAAAATGCTCAACATAATTGGCAATCAGAGAGATGCAAATCAAAACTACCCTGAGATTTCACCTAACTCCAACTAGAATGGCAATCATTCAAAACACAAACAACAACAAATGCTGGCAAGGATGTGAAGAAGTGGAAACTCTAAAACATTGTTGGTGGGATTGCAAATTGATGCAATAACTTTGGAAAACAATATGGAGAATCCTCAGAAGAATGGGAACAAATCTACCATTTGATCCAGCAATAACACTTCTGGATATCTACCCAAAAGAAAGAAAACCAAACTACCAAACTAATGCATGTGTATCCATGTTCATAGCTGCACAATTCATAATTGCCAAACTATGGAACCAGCCAAGATGCCCATCAACAGATGTATGGATTACAAAACTATGGGCTATGTACACAATGGAATTTTACTTGACCATAGAAAAAACACAATTATGTCATTTACATGGAAATGGAATTGGAGAACATGATGTTAAGCGAGATTAGTCAGTCACAAAAAATATGAAATCAGATGCTTTCCCTAATATGTGAAAGCTAGGGAGAAATGGGTCATAGGAGGAACTCTAGATGAAAAAGGAAATCCTATAGAGGAGCAAACAAGACAACCTAAATGAGGGTATGGGAGGGGGGAAGAAGGAAATTCTCTAAAGCACACAATATACTTAAACATATCGAAGTCAACCACTAAGCCAAGCAAGGGAAGGAGGGATGGGGAGGGAATAGGGTGGGAATTGGGTAGGGGCTAAATGGGTGATGTGTACATGTATGTCCACACAAGTTTTTTACCCCATTATGATATATGAATATAATGCACCAATAAAAACTTAAAAAACAAACAAAAAATAAAAAGGAATGCAGAAGGTTCAGCTGGGCTTGCTGGTGCCTGTAATCCTAGTACTTGGGAGGCTAAGAAAGTAGGAATACAGGTTTGAAGCCAGTGCAAGATTATTTAATAGACCCTGTTTCAAAAGAAAAAGGGCTAGGGGTATAATTTAGAGGTAGAATGCTCCTGGGTTCAGTCTCTAGTACAAAAAAAAAAGAAGAAGAAGAAGAAGAAGAAGAAGAAGAAGAAGAAGAAGAAGAAGAAGAAGAAGAAGAAGAAGAAGAAGAAGAAGAAGAGAAAGAAAGAAAGAAAGAAAGAAAGAAAGAAAGAAAGAAAGAAAGAAAGAAAGAAAAGTATAGTGGTCCATTCTCAATAATTTAGAAATCTTTTCCGTCCTATAAAATAGGAGAATTCTCTTTCTGTGTGTGTGTGTGTATGTTTGTGTGTGTGTGTGTGTGTGTGTGTGTGTGTGTGTGTGTGTGGTACTGGGTGTGAAACCCAGGGGCTTTTCTACCTCCAGGCTATACTCCCAGACCAATTTTATACTTTATTTGGAAACAGAGTCTCACTAAGTTGCCGAGAGCCTCACTCAGTAGCTAAGGCTGGCTTTGAACCTGTGTGATCCTCCTGTCTCAGCCTCCCAAGTGTGGGGTTTACAGGCATGTGCCACCACACCCGGCTTAGAAGGAGAATTCTTATCTACACTAATATAACCCACAGACATTAATGCTTATGGTGAAATATGCACTTGTTTCCTTCTGTGTGTAAAATTTATGCTTGGAAAACATGTAAGGATTATGACATTTCCTCATCAAGAGAGTTCAAGTAAATTCAAATTGGAGAACGCTGTATTCCTAAAACTGGGATCAAACTTGTACCAACTGTACAACAAACACCCACCCCCTGCAAAGGCAGCATTAACACTAGTTTGTCTTAAGTGTGTTTTTAACCACCTTGTACTCAGGAGTCCTATGTTTTAGACTTTTTAGATTTATTTTTAGCTTGTGGACTGGAAATGCTATTGTGCTCTGTAACTGAGAGAAAAAAGTTTTCCAAGTGGAAAATGGGGATAGAGAGTTGCTGGCATTGGACCAAATTGTTAGTATAATAAGAAAATAAAAGACACATTGTGTGTGTGTGTGTGTGTGTGTGTGTGTGTGTGTGTGTGTGTGTGTGTGTGTGACTGAGTATAAACCTAGAGGCATTATACCTCTAAAGCACACCCCTCACCCAATTTTATTTCTTATTGAAAAAAGGGTCTCTCTAGGTTACCGAGAGTCTCATTAAGTTGCCGAGGCCGGCTCTAAACCTGTGATCCTCTTGTCTCAGCTTCCCAAGTACTGAGATTACAAGCATGCACCACCATGCCTGGTTTAAGACACATATTTTAAGTCTGCAATGACAATTTTTTAAAATCTCAAGATGATAAAATCATTGATAAAATTTTATTAGTGTTACTAGAAATTTTCCCTTGTATATTTTATAAATCACTGTGAAAGCATGCCTCAATAGGACATATGAACACATGATTACACCCTTCTCTAATTATTTGCCTTATAATCATGAAAATCATACAATTACTTTCTTGAGACCTCAGGGATGAGAACCACCATCATTAATTTTGCAATACATAAGGTTTTAGTTGGAGCTTCTGGGGTTTGCTGCTGTACCACCCTCAACAGCCACAGCTTCCGGTTTTCTGTCGTATGAAATCTAAAAATTGCTCAACAAAACAGGAGGGGCAGCATCTTCATTCATTCCTCCAAAAGCCAAATATCATTAGTTTCCTACAAACAGAAGGAAAAATTCAGCTTTCTGAATGAATTCTCACTGTTGTTCATGCTCCGGGATGTTAACAATTCCTGTCCCTGGGTCTCTGTGCTTATCATCTGCCAGTGTAAAGACTGTTAGTTCAGCTTTCTTGGCCTGCCCACCACTGCTTTGCTTCAGACAAAGGAACTACTGTACTCTGCTTCTACTGCTCTCAGAGCCCACAACCATATATCTACCTCTGAGCTACACCCCTGTCATATTTTATATTTTATTTTTAATTTTTGGTATGGGAGTATGTGGTCAAATACTGCTTTTTATATCTATTTTTAAGTATTACAAGTATCTATTTATGGAATAAAAATAAAACCAGTCATTACTTACTCTTTTCTCTATGCCAGCCCTTTGCTTTGCCAACATGCTTGTCTCTACACTGGTTCAGATGACCAGGATCATGTTTCCTGGTCCTTCATTCTTTCCAAGAACAAGCTGCAAGTACAAGTCAGGAGCCACAAAAATTTTTTACCATGCTCCCCCAAACCCAAGGCCACACTGGGAAACAGACTTGTAGTCCTAGCAAAAGAATGATTCTATTGTAACTGTCATCTGACCAGAACGGGGCAGGAGGAGGGACGGAGTGGCCCTCCTGCTTCAGAAAATTGTAAATGGTATGAAAACCTCAGTATAAAATGGCAGGAGGGACTTCCGGGAAGATGGCGACCGAGAAAAGCGGGGCTTAAGAACCCCGCTAACAACCAATCTCCATTACCACAAAACCAGCGCTTTTCATAGCCAGAAAACACCAGCACCAGAAAAACAAAAAAACCACCAGGCTCCAGAGAGAAAGCGGACTGAGAACAGAGCTCAGGGCCACAGAGGAGACACACGCGCCCGAGGACGCGGCAGCAGCACCATACTGCCGGTGGCAGCAGCGAACTCAACGGACGGCTACAGCAAGCCGAGGTGAGCCGCTGAGGTACAGCCAGGCAGGATCTTTCAGCGCAGAGAGCATTTAAAGCTCCCAGTGGCCGAGCTCAGCACACGCTGCAGGGATTCAGAGTGGAAATCAAAACCAGAGAAGAAAAAATACGCCAGCCTCACGGCCGAGGGCGTGGCAGAGGCGCCATATTGCCACCGGCGGCGGCAGCAGCAGTGAATTCACCGAGTCCAGTACAGCTACATCTGCGTACTCAAGAACAGTGAGTCAAATTGCGGGCCACAGAGGAGAAATCCCAGTACTGTACCTCCTGGGACTTGACCCAGTGAGGGAGTGGTGGTGGCAGAGATATCACACCATAGGAGAACGTGCAACCTGGCACCCCCCATAGTTTAAAGCAGCCTCTATCGACTCCCTGGGTCAGAGACTCTGTGATACAACCCAGTAAAGAAGTAGTGGGGTCTGAGATAATACAGACTCGAGATCCAGAGCACCTTAAGTGAAGCCATAGTGACCCAAGGGAAGAACCCAGAGAAGGCACAAACTTCCGAAATCATGGGAAAGAGGAATAACACTGGAGTAATGAATGCGCACAACCCCACAACATCAGAACCCGATAAAACAGAAAATCAGAGATTTCTAGAAGATCAAATCAGGAAAATAACTGTAGAAATAATAGAGGTGCTTCGAAAAGAACTCAGAGAGAGCCAAAAAGAGATAAAGGATGCAATTAATGAAGTAAAGGCCTCAATTCAAAGCACAAACAACCGATTAGACCACATGGAGAACAGAATCTTGCTCTTAGAAGATGAGCAATCCAAAAATGAACGCATAGTTTCTAATCTAGAAAAAAAATATCCAACAGCAGGAATCTGACATTGAAGAAATATGGGCCCATCTTAAGAGAGCTAACCTAAGAATAATTGGAATAGAGGAGGGAAAAGAAAGTGAAACCAAAGGGATCAACAATCTCTTCAAGGAAGTAATAGCAGAAAATTTTCCAAATATAGAGCAAGAGGTTGATACACAGATCCAGGAAACTTATAGAACTCCTGTTAGAGAGGATCAGAGAAGAGGATCCCCACGCCACATAATTGTCAAAATGACCAATGTGGAAGCCAAGCAGAGAATCTTAAAGGCAACAAAAACAAAGGGCCAAGTGACATTCAGAGGCAAACCAATTAGAATCACTCCAGACTTCCCAAACCAAGTCATGAGAGCCAGAAGGGCTTGGAGTAACATATTCCAAACTCTGAAAGAAAACAACTTCCAGCCAAAAATTTCCCATCCAGCAAAACTTTCTATCAAATTAGATGGAAAAATAAGAAGCTTCCATGACAAACAGAAACTGAAGGAATTTATGTCTTCAAAACCAGTGCTAGAGAAAATACTCAAAGAGATTAACTACAAAGAAGAAATAGGTAACACTCACCAGAACCAGAGAAACAAGATTTTCCATCCAACAGACAACTAAGATTGGTTATCTGTGGAGATTCATTATTTATGTTAGTCTTTACCTATCTCTAAATTGTATTGTTTGCCTTTATTGTTGTTAATTTTTAGGATTTCTAGTTGGAATATTAATATACCTTCAGATATAGCAATTGGAAATATTTTATCCAATTCTGTTAGTAACTTTTAACTCTGTTTACATTGTCTTTGGATATACAATATTTTTTTTATTTTTTAGGGAGTTTTTATATTCTTCTGTTGCCTGTGCCATTGAAATCATAACCAAGAAATCACTGCCAATTTCAATGTTGTGAGGTTTTATGACCCAGATTTTCTTCTAAAAGTTTATAGTCTTAAGATTTATATTTAGATCTTTTATCTATTTTGAGTTAATACTTGTATGTGGGATTAGGTAAAGGTCCAATTTTATTCTTTTCCATGTAATTATTATTTTTCAACAATATTTAGTTAAAAGATTATTATTTCCACCACCAAATGTTCGTGGAAACCTTGTTAAAAATAACTTGACAATATAGGGAAGAATTTAGCTCTAGCTTGTATTTAACTCCAATGGTTTATATATCTGCCTTTAGAACAGTATTACACTGTTTCAATTTTTGTAGCTTTATATGGTTTGAAATCAGAAAATATATATCTGCTAGCTTTGTTCTTTTTCAAGATCGTTTTGGGTATCTAGAATTCATATTCCATATTAGGATAGATTTTTTTTCTGAAAAATAAATATATGAATATATGATAGTTTCACCTAAAAAAAACAGAAAAAATATGCTCTGGTAGGAAAGAAAGCAAAAAGAAATATTGAAATGTTATCTTTAAGTTATCAAAAGCTTGGTATCAGACAAATGAAACTGTTATGTGAGATTAACATTTTTAATTTTGGATAAATTGCTATAATACTAGATGTCAACCACTAAGCCAAGCATGGGAAGGAGGGATGGGGAGGGAATGGGGTGGGGATCGGGTGGGGGCTGACTGGGTGATGTGTGCATGTATGTCTACAAAAGTTTGTATCCCACTATGATGTATGAATACAGTGCACCAATAAAATAAAATTAAAAAATTAAAAAAAAGAAAAAAAAATAAAATGGCAGGAAAGTTTTTTATCCAATTATTTTCTTTGACAAAAAAAAGGACAATGGAGCCAAAAAAAGGTGTTTGTAGAAGGTCAGACATCACACTGGTGACTGCTCCAAGACTCCTGAATTCTTACTACACTCTTTCTTTACACCACACTTTTATATATTATAGATAGCCACAGGTTTGTAAATCACTAAACAATATAGCAGTGGTGATACAAACTGAATGTTATGCTTCCCTTAAACTCATAGGTTGAAACCTAGTATGAAATTTGGAAGTTGGCCTCTAAGAGATAATTAGGTCTGGAGGGCAGGCTTTCATGAATTGGACTGGTACCCTATAAAAGACCCTGAGAGCTCACTTGCCCCTTCCCTCATAGGAGTTTACAATAAAGACCTATCAATGAACCAGAAAGCAGGCCCTGACCAAACATGGAATCTTAATGGAGCTTTGATTTGGGACTTCCCAGCCTCCAGAACTGTGAGAAAGAAGTTTTTACTGTATACACACACACACACACACACACACACACTATATATATAATTTTTTTTCTGTGCCGGGGATGGAACCTAGGGGGATTCTATCTCCAAGCTATACACCCAGCCCTATTTTTTATTCTTTATTTTGAAACAAGGTCTCACTAATTTGCAAAGGGTCTCACTAAGTAGCTGAGGCTGTCCGCGAACCGGGATCTTCCTGTCTCAGTCTCCCAAATGCTGGGATTACAAGCATGTGCCACCACTCCCAGCTTAGAAATTTTTATTGTTTATAAAACAGCCAATTTATGATATTTTGTTATAGTAGCCCATGTCAACCAAGTAGAGTGGTTATTCTTTCTTTTCTGAGAAAAAGAAATCACAGATCTGAAAATGTACCACACTTAGGCATCATATTAAACATTACACATAAATTTCATTTTAAAAAACATACTGTGAAAACACTGTTCTTAGGCCAGATTTGGCTTTTCATTGCAAATGAAAATTAAAAGTTAAAATCCACTTGCTCTTTACTCATCCTCCCAATCTGCCATCTTAGCTTCACCTTCAACCACCTTTAATTTCGCATTCTCTTTTCCTGTTGTGAAATTTTCTCATGTGTCTGCCTTTGCATTTGCTACTGCTTCTGCTCAGAATGCTCTTCATAAATTTACTCATTCTTCTACTTACTAGCTTTCTCTGTGTCTGTGTACCCGCTGGCTATTCCTTCCTTCTTTCCCTGCGCCCATGGTACTGGAGATTGAACCCAATGGCGTTTCTACCTCTGAGCTACACCCAGTCATAATATATATATATATATATATATATATATATATATATATATATATATATATATATATATATATATATATATGTTTTTTGAAACAAGGTCTCCCTAGGTTGTTGAGAGTCCCGCTAAATTAAAGCTGATCTTAAACCTGCCACCTTCCATTCCCACAGGCTTTTGCATTTCCTACAGGCCAGCGCATAAGGGACTTTAATTATTTAGCTGTAACACCATCTCTGGTCAATAATGATCTCCGAAGCCTATCTAGGCGCTCAACAAAATGCTTCTTCCATATTTTTTGCAGAATTAGATGTAAAGATGAGTTCAAAGCAAAAGGGTAAGAGAACACAGGATTATACTTACTTCCAGCAGAGGGCTGAGGAATTTATGGGGCTGATGACTTTTGTTTGGTGAGTTTGTGGGGTTTTATATATTTGAAAGTAAGTAAACTTATAAAGAAAACCCTCTGTCACTAAGGTAAAGTAACTAGAAAGTATCCACAAGAAACGACTGGCCTAGTTCATATCAAGTCTTCCATTGCTGGCAAAGAAATTCCTTTCCTCTGCTAATATTATCAGTTACTCTCCAAAGGTTGCTTTTTGACCTTATATCGTGCAAATGCTTATTGCACCGATTCAAGTCTAAAGCTGAAATGGGTAACTAAAAGTCAACTCCCTGCTCCTTCCCCGGGCCTGATCTTTTCATCGGAACCCACGGGTCACTGGACCTTTGCTTGGGATCTAAGTTTACTACAGCTCTGGAAGACCCGGAGCCCGCGACTCGGGCCCTGACAGCGCGCTCTGATGATCGAACTCAGGCGCCCCGGGCTTGAGCCAATGGGCGGGACGGAGCGGGCCACGCCCTCGGTGACGTCACGCGCCGGAGCGCGCGGGCGGCGGGGCCTTGGGGTTCCGCCCCTGAGGTCGCCTGGCGGTGAGTGCGCTCCTGCGGGGTCTGGCTCACCAGCTCCTGTCGCTGCCGCCACTGCACCATGGCGTTCGTAACCCGGCAGTTCGTGCGCTCCGTGTCCTCCTCGTCCACCGCCTCGGCCGCGGCGAAGAAAATCATCGTCAAGCACGTGACGATTATCGGCGGCGGGCTGATGGGCGCCGGCATTGCCCAGGTGAGCGGCCCGGGGCGGCTACCCCGCCGGCCCATGCAGGCCGTGGCCCGTGCCGCACCCTGGCCAGGGTTCACCCGCCCCCTCACAGGTAGCCCAACTGCTTGACGCCTCGGCCCGCCAGGTGCAACAGTCCGTGTTTGGGGTTCAGTTTCTTCGTCCCTGAAATTCCACTCGCCCCCGAGGCCTGATGAAGGTTCCGGGGAGTCTGCTGGTGAACGCACTTCGGATCCGGGCGGTGCACAAAGTTATATGTGCACAAGGTTGAGGCATAACTTGTTTGCTTGCTGCCCGGCGCAATCAAGAATTTGCTTTCAGAAACTGGGACTGTGATAGTTTTAATTTTGTCAGGGTTTTGTAATTCTGCAGCCTATGTCACAAGCAGTTTTCTCTTCGAAAAGTTCCTGCTCTTGTGTTTTTTTCGCCTGCAGGGTTATAAGGAATAACCTTAACCGTCACTTTTGTAACAGTGGCAGAGTCATTTAATCCCAGCGTGCGGAGGCCTGGGAATCCACTCAGGGAAGGCGGCACTGGGCTATGTTGACCTTTGACCTAGTGTCCTCTGCAGACGTCTGCCTTGGTTCTGGCTCTGTGGAGAGTGGGAGAGGAAGATTAAGTGTGGAAGGCCCTGGTGAAGTCTCTAACCTCCTGTTTTTTTTTTTTTTTTTTCTTTCACGACAATGCTGTTTTCTAGCAGAGCTGTGGTTGAGGATCGGGTGTGGAGTTTATTGCCTGGATGCTATAATGCCTTCAGTATTTTTTTAAACATTTATTTTCCGGCTCATGTTGGTGAACTATAATTTTCCTGTCCTAGATGCTCATATTATTAGCTTTTCAATCCTTTGCAAATTGAATTGTTGGAGGCTAGGGGATCAGTCATGGCCACCTAATTATTTCTGGGGAGAGTATCTTCTATACTGAGGATTGAACCTAGGGGCATTTACCTCTGAGTTAGACCCTCAGCCTTATTTTATTTTGAAACTAGGTCCAAGTTGCTGAGCTTGACCTTGAACACCTGCAGTCCTCTTGTCTCAGCGTCCCAAGTATTGGGATTTTAGGCATGGGCCACCGCTGCCAGGCTTCATTCTCTTTTTCCAAGGTCCATACTTATCTGGTGTGTGCGTTACTGGGGATTGAACCTAAGGGCATTTTACCTCTGAGCTACTCCCCCAGCCCTATTTTATTTTATTTTGATTTTGATACAGGGTCTAAGTTGCAGGGCTTGCAAAATTGCTGAGGCTGGCCTTGAACTTGTGATCCTCCTGTCTCAGCTTCGCAAGTACTTGGATTATATAGCTTTAATTTCTATTCCTTGCAGTGTTTTGCACATACTCTTTGTAGTTTTTTCTGAAATCTGTATTTCTGTAATATTTTGTTTTTCTAACTTCTTACGTTCTCCTATTTCTTATGAGATTATGTTTTTGGATATACATTGCCCTTTTAATTGTGTGGATGTCCTAGCAGCTAGGTTAGGGTGTCTTTATAAACTATGATATACATGTTTATATGTATACATGGGATGAGAAGAGTAAGTTCCTTCAACCTGAAAGTTTTACACATTATACTCAAGAGAAAGTTTAGGTGTGGTGGTACATACCTGTAATCCCAGTATGTGTGAGCCTGAGACAGGAGGTCAGCCTCAGCAACTCAATAAGGCCCTTCACAACTTAGTGAGACCCTGTTTCAAAACAAAAAAATAGAACTGGGTGTGTAGCTTAGTGGTAAAATGTCCCTGGGTTCAAGCCACAAAAATAAACAAATAAATAAAAGATAGAGAAAGTGTAGCTTGAGTGCCCCTGAGACCCTTTGCTCTACCCAAATCTTTCAAGGCATGAAAGTGAGATTTGTTGTAGGCCGGAATAAAACAATGCATTTGTTTAAAACATTTAAGCAACATCTTTGTAACAAGATGTTAGGGCCTTTTACCTCCAGCAACAATATAAGAAAAGATCCAGAAATTATTGTGAGTGATGTCCTTGAAGAAAGCAGTGGAAGAGCTGGTCATGGTAGTGCATGCTTGTAACCCCAGTATTTGAGATTCTGAAACAGGAGGATCACAGGCTTGAGCACAGCCTCAGCAGCATAGTGGTAGCGAGTCCTTTTTTCCAAACAAAAAAATGGTTTGGAGTGTAGCTTTGAGGTAGAATGCGCCTGGGTTCAATACCCAGTACCACACACACACAAAATAATAATAATAATGATAATAATAATAATGATGATGATAGTGATGATGATGAAAGCAAGCAAGCAATGGAAAAGGACTAGAAACTCAGTAGAAAGCACAATTACAGCTTTGGTACTAATTTGGATTCCTTTGTTCTTGATGCTATCATCATGGGGGAAGAAAAAAATAACATACATTGCAGTGCAGGAAAAGATACTGAGGCAGCACCTAAAATTATGGGCCTCGTACTGGAACTATCACCTGAGAAAAGAGGAAAGAAGTGATTGACATTGATAAGAAATATATACTTGTGAACTGAATCTTTTAGTATCTAGACCAGGTAATGCCTTTTGGAACCTAAAGGGAAAAAAGAAAGCTATTTACCTTCTTAGGTTAGAAACATAATGGAACTGTCATTCCAAGGGGTAATAAAGAGAAGTCTAAATAGTGGACCATCATAAGAACAGTATTTTCATTCTTAATGTAACACAGTTTTAGAGAGTTTCAGTTACTTCCGGTGACAATTCAAGTCCTATGGAAGGAAACTGCTTTCCTGCAAAACATCTCTGTGCAATGTTTAGAGTGGCTTACCCAATCTGTTTTGCACTCTGCCCCGTAGCAAGCAGGTCTGGGCAGTGTAGGCTTGTTTTTTTTGCTCCTTGACTAGCTTCTGGCACAAGGTAAAAACTTTTTCCTACTGAGTACCACTGACTAATTGGTTGATGTGTTTTGAGTCTGTTCAGTTGGGTGGTCTGCATGCCGGCTCTCTCCCATGCTGGCTGTGGCAAAGTTTTTTTACTTTTTTGTACTTTGGCATCCTCTCTAAAGCAGGCCCAATACTTGTAGTGGCCTTTTAGGAATATGGAGAGGACTGGATGAATGAGCATACATCAGGCACTAGCAGAGTGTCTGGCAAATAATAACTCTCAGAATGTGAACAGCCTTTCTGATTATCACGTATCATTTATCCTGTCTTGTTGCCCTTTTTGCCTCATGTTCACTTTGATTCCTGATCTTTGCTGCTGAAGTAGGCCTATAATGTTTAGATGGAGTATATTGGTCATAGTTCTCTGTTTCATTGTGCTTAATATTGAATGCAGATGCCAGCTGATACTAAAGTTTGTTCAAGGACCTCTGAAAAGAGGGGAAGCACCTTTACCCTCATTTTGTTGTTCAGCCTTGGTAAAGTCATGAAAGTACAAACCCAGATACTGTAAGCACTGTTTCAAAACAAAAAATTAAAGTGAACTCAGAGGTAGAATGCCTTTTGGTTCAATCCCCACTAAACCTTCCACCCCATGCACATACAAGCAAACCCAAACTAGCATCTAGGCTATGCTTCCAATTCACATTTAGCTTCATTTTTCTGAACTCTTCCTTGTAACTTTCTTTTTTTTTGGGGGGGGGTACTAGAGTTTGAACTCAGGGGCATTCTATCCCTGAGCAATACCTCCAGCCCTGTTTTATTTTTATTTGTTTGTTTGTTTGTTTGTTTTGTGGTACTGGGGATGGAACCCAGGCATATTTTACCTCCAAGCCACACCCCCAGCCCTATTTCTTTTTAGTATGTATGTATGTATTTATTTATTTTTGTGGTACTGGGGGTAGAACCCAGGGGCATTTCTACCTTCGGGCTATACTCCCAGACCTATTTTATACTTTATTTGGAAACAGGGTGTCACTAAGTTGCTGAGAGCCTCACTAAGTAGCTGAGGCTGGCTTTGAACCTGTGCAATCCTCCTGTCTCAGCCTCCCAAGCTCTGGGATTACAAGCGTGTGCCACCACTTTGGGTGTTAGTCTTTATATTTTTTGAAACAGGGTCTCACTGAGTTGCAAAGGGCCTCGCTAAGTAGCTGAGGCTGTCCATGAACCACATCCTCCGGTCTCCGCCTCTTGAATGCTGGGATTACAAACGTGCACCACCACACCTGGCCCTTATTTTTATTTTTGAAACAGGGTCTTGCCAGGTTGATGATACTCTCACTACTTGCTGAAGCTGTCCTTGAACCTTTGATCCTTCTGTCTCAGCCTCCCAAGTACCAGGATTATAGGTGTGGGCCACCATGCCCAGCTATAACTATTTTAAACAATTGAACTCAGGATGTCATACGTGCTAGGTAAGCACTATACCACTGAGCTGCATTTCCAACTCTTCCTGAATTCTTTCTGTAGTAGTGTGTGTGTGTGTGTGTGTGTGTGTGTGTGTGTGTGTGTGTGTGTTAGTTACTGGGAATTGAACCCAGGGGCATTTTACCTCCTACATCCCCAGCCCTATTTTTATTCTTTTTTTTTTTTTCCAGTACTGAGGATGGAACCCAGGGGCATTCTACCTCTGAGCTATACTTCAAGCCTTATTTTTATTCTTTATTTTGAAACAGGGTCTCGGTAAGTAGCTGAGGCTGTTCGTAAACTTAGCCTCCCAAATGCTGGGATTACAAGCGTGCGCCACCACACCCAGCTTTATTTTTTATTTTTTTATTTTGAAACAGGATCTCACTAAGTTTTGGAGGGCCTCACTAAGGAGCATGTGATCCTCGTGTCTTAACCTCCCAAGTACTGGGATTACAAGTGTGCGCTGGACCATGCTCTGAGTAGTTTTAATTTTAATCAAGTGGAAGTTCTGTTTACAATTTTAATTTTGAAATTTATCAGTTTTAATATGTTCTAGTTTATGCTGAGCAAGGTAAAAAGCATTTTTAATGGATTTTGTAGGCACCTGATGCATTTCTCAAGCAATTAAACAATTTTAGACTTAAGGTCTGTTCTCACATTTGTCTAGAGTATAGGCCATTAGTACATGTGTATTTCCAAAGACTATCTACTGTGCCTGACATCTCTTTTGTTTGTTTAAATTTAAAAAATCCCTTAGACTGCAAGTTAATATTTAAATAAGTTAACGTGTTTTATGTGTTTGCCTATTATACACTTTTGACTTGATTTTGATTGCCAATTTATATTCAGCTAGATACTTAGGCCAGCAAAGAAGCTTGTAGCATTAAGTGAACCTTGAGTAAGGACAGATTGTTTTTTGTGTTATAAAGGAGAGGAGAAGCCAGGTGTGGTGGCACAGGCTGTAATCCCAGCATTTGGGAGGCCGAGACAGGAGGATTGCAGTTCGCAGACAGCTTCAGCTACTTAGTGAGACCCTTTGCAACTCAGTGAGACCTTGTTTCAAAGTAAAGAATAAAAAATAGGGCTGGGGTGTAGATTGGAGGTAGAATGCCCCTGGGTTCCATCCCCAGTACTACTACTACTACTACTACTACTAATAATAATAATAATAATAATAGAGAGAAGAAAGAAAGGAAGGAAACTTTTTATTATATGAGAGTCCAGAAAACTCATAGCATCCATTACTAACTGCCAAGGGGCCAATAAGCTCCCTAGGAATGCATATCAGAAACTTCTTGGTACATTCTCTTCCTCTTTTGCAGTGCTAGGACTTGAACCCAGGACCTAGGCAATAGCTTTATCACTTATCAACATCCCTAGTTTGTATTTTAAAGGAAATTAAGAATTAGTAGTTAGATCATCTTATCCCCCACACTTTGTCCTTTTTAAAAAGCCAGAGATGTGTATTTCTTTTGGGGAGGTCACCTTACGTTGTTAAAATTAAGTGGGGACAGGAGGAGCATTTTAGCTACAGGTGAACATTTCCCTGGGCTTTGTTTTTGCCGTGCTCAACAAGGACTCAGACTCCAAAGCATCTCCCCAGCTGCTGAATTTTACTCACCTAGCTCTTCTCCCTGCCCCCAGCTCTGAGTTTTCTCTTGCTGAATGCAAAGATAATCAATTTGTACTTTTTACCTCAGTTCATTTTTGTTGATACAGCAAGGCCTTGTTGAAGTTTGCTTGAAAAATATAGAAGACTGGCACTGTTACTTGGCTATAAGCTCTCCTTTAGACTGTTCATTATTGAAGAAATATTTTTTATTCCCAGGTGTTAACTTCTTTTTCTTTTTTTTTGTTGTGGTACTGGGGGTGGAACCCAGGGGCTTTTCTACCTCTGGGCTATACTCCTAGGCCTATTTTTTATATTTTATTTGGAAAACAGGGTCTCTCTCACTAAGTTGCCGAGAGCCTCACTAAGTAGCTGAGGCTGGCTTTGATCCTGTGCGATCCTCCTGTCTCAGCCTCCCGAGTGCTGGGATTACAAGCGTGCGCCACCATGCCTGGCAGGTGTTAACTTTTTGCTCAACAGTATGGTATGTGTCTATCACAGAGTTCTTTTCTCTTCTGGAGTTGTTACATAATTGTTTATTGGCCTGTTCTCTGATCTTCATGGAGGTACTGCTCTGTCAGTATTTTGGTCCTTGGACTTGGGATGGGTTTGAAGATATTGTCAATCTGAGAAGGTGGAAGAGGTAGGGCTGATAAAAAATTACTGTCACAGAATATATTTGAACATTTTGTAGAGCAGAAATGGCACTTCAGTCAGGTTTTGGTGGCTTTGCCATGTCCTAGATCCATCTTTACCTGTCACCTGCCACCTGTGTGAGTTTCTGATTTCCTTCCCTCCACCTGCTCTTCCCTCCTATCTGCCTTGGGCACACTAACCTCAATGCTGCTGCTCTATTCTGTCTACCCCCCAGCCTGCCATGTATGATAGTTTCTGGTGGGAGGTATTCTGAGCTTGAAAGTACAGGTGTGCTGGGCATGGTGGCACATGCCTGTAATCCAGTATTTGGGAAGCTAAGATAGGAGGATCACAAGTTCGAGGCCAGCCTATACAATTAAGTGAAATGCTGTTTCAAGATAAAAAGGGCTAGGGGTGTAACTTGGAAGAAAATGCACCTGGATTCAATTCCCAGTACAACATACAAAGGAAATATTGATTGTGAGATCCCTGCCAAAGTTTAGATCCCAGCCTGCCTTTTGGCTGTAGAAACTTTGGGTGAGTCACTTACCTTCTTTTCTTAACTGAGAATAAGGAGTAATGATAGTTGCCTTGTGGTTGAGAGAGTTAAGTCAGCTAAAACAGGCACAAATGATTAGAGTAGTATTAGTGTATTGAGTAGTAACTGTTCAGCACATGGTTGCCATTTTTATATAGATTTGTCAGCTCTAACCCAGTGTCTTATTTAAATTCTTTTAGTTCTTTAAGATATTTGATACAGAAGTATGGGGGATTCTAGAAATTTCTAGAACCAATTCTAGAAATTTCTAAGTTTATTTATATGAATTGTTGAGAAAGATAATCTTAGTGCCCCATTGTCTTGTTTTGGGATATTGCCATGATTCTTATTCATCAGACATTTAGGACAGAGCTTGGCACTTAAAATTTAAAAATGAACTTTATTCTCTTCATACCATTATAATGTCTGTCACTTCATGTGTTCTTTATAATAATCACCCCCTGCTTGGGTCAAGGGTCAAAGGCAAACTGGAGCCAGAAGCAGACCTGGTTTCTCCACTTCACTTCTGTTCTGCTGGCTAGAAATCCCTGTGGCTGAGAAAATCACACCTCTGCCCAGTCTCTGGCTCCTCCTGTCTTGTAAGGAGAAAGGTGACATTCATGGACAATACAGAATCCTCTGTGAGTATCTGGAATCACAGTTACCAGTTCGCAATCTCCTCAGCTCTGCACTCCAAGTTAGTAATCTGCTGGCCGTCTCCCTCAGGATACTGTGCCACCATCTTTCTGTCATAATGGACTCACTCACCACCAAAAATCATTTCAGCATGTTTTCTTTTCCTTTCCCCTCCAACTTTTCCCACAGAGCATCCTCCTTTAGTAATTGCTGTTGCTGTTCTTCCAGCCACATGGACTCTGAAGACAAGGTCATGGTCATTGTCTCCTCCATCCTGAAAAAGGCACCATAACTTTTCTGTCTCCTTTGCCATACCTGGCCAGGCATATTACTGAAATGGTTCTTTCAGCAAAAACTAAAAGACATAACTCACTCATCAGAACAGACATTACTATCTTAATCTCCTTAGAGGGCAGTTCCAATTTGTAATTCTCTTCTACCCATAATGTCCGTCAAGGAGCTCTTTCACAGATTTGTAGATGTAAACTCTACAGGACTTAGTGGTTAGGTGGACGTGTTCAGTTAGCCCTCTCCCCCCTTTTTTTGCAGTACTGGAGAACCCAAAGGCTTTCTACCTCTGAGCCACACCCCCCCGCCTTATTATTATTATTTTTTTTTAAATTTTTTTTTGTGTGATACTGGGGTTCCTGGAAACCCTTCTACCTCTGGGCTACACTCCCAGACCTATTTTTATATTTTTTAATTTGGATACAGGGTCTCTTAAGCCCGCGCGGCTGGCTTCGAACCTGCGCAATCCTCCTGTCTCCGCCTCCCAAGTGCAGGGATTACAAGCGTGGGCCACCATGCCCGGTGCTATTATTTTTTATTTGGAAACAGGGTCTCACTTGAGTTGCAAAGGGCCTCACTGCTGAGGCTGGCAGCGAACTGTGATCCTCCTGTCTCAGCCTCCCATGCACTGGGATTATAAGGATGTGCCACCATGCCTGGCTTAGCCCTCCCTTTTTCAGAATTTGTGGGAAGTAGGAGGCCTGGGAGAGAAGTTACTTTTTTCTGTATTACCAAACCTAGATGCTTATTAAAGCATTGTTAAATTAACAGACATGTAGTCTAAAGTTGGGAGCACCTTTTTTTTTAAGTTCTGAGAGTTCTTATTTATTTATTTATTTATTTATTTATTGTGTGTCTGGGGATGGAATCCAGGGGAATTCGACCTCTGAGCTACACCCCCTGTCCTACTTCCCATTCTCTATTTTGAAACAGGGTCTCACCAAGTTGCAGAGGACTTCATCGGGTAGCTGAGGCTGTCTGTGAATCGTGAGCCTCCGGTCTCAGCCTCCCAAACGCTGGGATCACAAACGTGCGCCAGCACGTGGGAGTACTTTTATTGGCTTTTAGAAACACTCTGAAATGTAAAACCTAAGTCCAGCAAGGGAGGCCAACCAGTGAACCCGACAGATGTAGCAGTGGTGGAAGGCCTCAACAGTGGACTTCTCCTGATGGTTGAAGTTAATGAGGACAACATGTGCTGATGGCAGAGTTCAGCAAATTGCACAACCAGAGATAATCATAAACTCATAATTGCTGACCCTGATTTATGACCAGGTGCAACTAATTTATGACCCTTTGTCCTTTCAGGGTCAAACCAAGAAAATTGAGAAGGGCAGGTCTCACTGTGAAGGAACAGCACCTTGGTGCACAGTCAGCCTTGGGGCAGCCACTAGGATACATTAGGAACTGGGAGCAGGTCAGAATTCAGGTGTGATGCATAGTTCTGGAGAGGATGTGATACTGATAAACCAGCCTTCTTGTCTCCGTGGAGCTATGGTGCGTGTTTGGGGGTATGTGTGGGAGGGAGACCAGTCACTGGATCATTAATTATTACCCCTCAAGTATTTGCTGCTCAAGTTATGCTTGAAAGAAACCAGTTCAAATCTTGTGATTAGTTTGCAAAAATATGTCAATCTATCATGCTTTGGCTTGGCATGCTTACTTGGTCCTGTGGCCAGAGGACAGGACTGGCAGGAGGTGAAAGGGGCATTGGCAAGTGTGCTGTCTTCTCAGCCTATTTTTACAGCTCTGAAGTACCCCTGTCTAAAAATATTTCCACTGGCTGAGCCTGTCTTACAGCAAGCCTGGAAAAGTCATGGAGCTGAGGACATGCCTTCAAATAATTTTTTTTCTTTTTCTTTTTTTTTTTTTTTTTTGCATGTCTGAAGATGAAACCCAGAGGCATTTGACCTCCAAGCTATACCCCCTGCCCTATTTTTTATTCTTTATTTTGAAACAGGGTCTCACTAAGTTGCGAAGGGCCTCACTAAGTAGTTGAGGCTGTCCGTGAACCACAATCCTCTGGTCTCAGCCTCCTGAATGCTGAGATTACAAGTGTGTGCCACCATGCCCGGCTATAATTTTTTTTTCTATTGCAGACTATTTGTCCTCAAAGTCTTATAGTGCATAGGTCACTGTATTATAAGGCAAGAGTTCTCAGTGGGTTGATTTAAATTATAGTCAATCCTCTTCATTTATTTATTTTTATTTTTTGCAGTATTGGGGATGGAACCCAGGGGCATTCTACCTCTGAGCTACACCCCCAGCTCCATTTTTTTTTTTTTTTTGGCAGGTCTGGAGATGCAACCCAGAGGTATTTGACCTTCGAGCTACATTCCTTACCCAATTTTTTATTCTTTATTTTGAAACAGGGTCTCACTGAGTTGTGGAGGGCCTCATTAAGTAGCTGAGGCTGTCTGCGAACCACGATCCTCCTGTCTCAGCCTCCCTTATGCTGCAGTTACAAGCCTGCACCACCACTGTCCAGCTAAATTTTTTTTAAAACAGTTTCTCAAGAGGCTGCTGAAATTCTTTCTAAGCTGCTAAGCCTGAATCTGAACCTGCAGTCTTCTCTCAGCCTCGAAGTACTGAGATTACAGGCTTCTACCACCACATCAGGCTTGTGTATTCTTTGCTGAATTTATTGATTAGCTCTAGAAGTCTCTGATGGAACTGTGATCCTCCAGTCTCAGCCTCCCAAATGCTGGGATTACAAGCGTGTGCCACCAGCCTGGCTCCTCTTTATTTATTTTAATAATAACAGATGTCTGTAGAAGGAAGGGAAAAAAGGCCCTTTTTTCTTTTATGGCTCATATCCTGGAGTTTGGGCTACCATTACATAACTGAGCAGCCATTGGTGGCTTGGTAGTTTGTACCAACTCAGCATTCTGTTACTTGTCCAGTCTGTGACTTCCTGAGTCTGGCTTACTTCACTGAACATGGTATTCTCCATTTCCACTCACTTTCCTGCAAATAATTCTGTTCTTTATGCCTGAATAAAACTTTATGTGTGTATGTGCTTGTGTGTAACATATATATATATATTATGTGGTACTGAGGATTGGACTCAGGGACATTCTACCTCTGAGCTAAACCCCCAACTCTATTTTTGAAACAGGATCTCACATTTGAAATTGGGCATATGATGCCTCCAGCATTTCTCTTTTTGTTCAGAATTGGTTATTCTGGGTCTTCTTCCGTATTAATTTTAGGGCCTTTTTTTTCCTAGTTCTTTGATGAATGTCATTGGTATTTTGAGGGGGATTGTATCAAGTCCATATCTTGGTAATATAGCCATTTATACAATATTAATTCTGCCTAAGAACATGGAAGGTCTTCCCATCTTCTAGTGTCTTTAGTTTCTTGTGTTCTATAATTTTCATTGTAGAAGACTTTCATCTCCTTGGTTAGATTTATTTCTATGTTTTTGTTTTGTTTTGTTTTAGGCTATTGTGAATGTATTGTTTTTCTTATTTCTTCTTCAGTGAATTCATTATTGGTATATAGAAGTTATTAATTTTTGTGGTGTGGTGTGTGTGTATGAGTGTGTGTGTGTGTTTTTCTTTAATTGGAAATAGAACCCAGAGGCATTCTACCTGTAAGCTGTACCCCCAGCTTGCTTGCTTGCGTATTTATTTATTTATTTATTTATTTATTTATTTATTTATTTATTGTGGTACTGAGGATGGAACCTAGGGACATTCTACCTCTGAGTTACACTCCCAGCCCGATTTTTTAGTCTTTTTTTTTTTTTTTTTTTTGATGTACTGGGGTTCCTGGAAGCCCTTCTACCTCCGGGCTACACTCCCAGACCTATTTTTACATTTTTATTTGGAAATAGGGTCTCCTAAGCCAGCGCGCGGCTGGCTTCGAACCTGCGCGATCCTCCTGTGCCTCCCAAACGCGGGAATTACAAGCGTGCGCCACCACGCCTGGAAGTCTTTTATTTTTTTAAGGAGTTCTTTTTTTTTTTTTTTTTTGTCTTTTTGGAACTAGGGATTGAACCCAGAGCGCCACACCTTCAAAGCAGGCCCTTTGCCATTGAGCTATATCCTGGCCCCTAGTCGTTTATTTTTTTAGTACACTTGAACTTAGTCAAAAGTCCGAGGAGCATAGTCTTCTATTTTTTGAAACAGGGTCTCACTGAGTTGTAAAGAGCCTCATTAAGTAGCTGAGGCTGTCTGCGAACCACGATCCTCCTGTCTCAGCCTCCCTTATGCTGCAGTTACAAGCCTGCACCACCACTGTCCAGCTAAATTTTTTTTAAAACAGTTTCTCAAGAGGCTGCTGAAATTCTTTCTAAGCTGCTAAGCCTGAATCTGAACCTGCAGTCTTCTCTCAGCCTCGAAGTACTGAGATTACAGGCTTCTACCACCACATCAGGCTTGTGTATTCTTTGCTGAATTTATTGATTAGCTCTAGAAGTCTCTGATGGTTTTGGGGCGGGGATCTTCTAAGTATAACATCTTATCATCTCCCAACAGTGATAATGTGACTACTTCCTTTTCCAGATGCATCTCATTTATTTCTTTTCTCTTGCCTAATTGCTCTGGATAAAATTTCAAATACTATATTGAATAGGAATGGTAGAGTAGGCATCATTGTCTTTTTCCTAATTTCAGAGTAAATTCTTTTAGTCTGTTCAGTACAATGTTGGCTTTGAGTTTGTTGTATATTACCTTTATGTTGTTGAGGTAATTTCTTTCTGTACATAGTTTGTTTAGTGATTTTATTATAAATGGATGCTGAAATAATCATGTGATTTTTGTCCTTAATTCTACTTCGTTTTTGAGTTATATTTATTGATTGCATATGTTGAACTATCTTTGTGTCTGTGGAATGAAATCAACTTGATCTTGATGTTTTCTCTTTTTTCTTTTTTGTGGTATTGGGGATGGAACCCTTCTACCTCCGGGCTACACTCCCAGACCTATTTTTTATATTTTATTTGGAAACAGGGTCTCTTAAGTCTGCGAGGCTGGCTTCGAACCTGTGTGATCCTCCTGTCTCCGCCTTCCAAACAGGAGGATTACAGCATGTGCCACCACGCCCGGCCATGTGTTTTTTTTTGTTGTTGTTGTTGTTAATGTATTTTTATTGGTGCATTGTAATCTCATTGATGGATTTATTTTATTTTATTTGTGGTACTGGGGGTAGAACCCAGAGGCTTTCTACCTCTGGGCTATACTTCCAGACCTGTTTTATATTTTATTTGGAAATGGTCTCACTAAGTTGCTGAGAGCCTCTACCACTAAGCAGCTGAAGCTGGCCTCGAACCTGTGTGATCCTCCTGTCTCAGCCTCCCAAGCGCAGGGATTACAAGTGTGCACCACCATGACTGGCTTCATTGATGGATTTTAAAATACAAATTGCTAGCCAGTTTGGCTTTAGAGCTAAGATAATTATTGTTGGTTTTAAGTATATTTGGAATTATGGGAATGATTAAGATTTCTGAAAGAAGGATATAGAACTAGAAGAAGAGAATATTGAAGTGGAACCTTGGAAGATATCTTTATTTAGCAGCTGAGGTCAGGGAAAATTAATTCATACTGCTAAAAAGAATAGAAATACAAAAAATTGTGGAGTTCCAAAATGAAAGCAGTAGTTGGCAGTGAACAGAAGTAAAAGACGGTACCAAAGAATAGATATTGAATTTAGCTATTAGAAGGTCATTGTCTTAGTTTGTTTTCTGTGGCTATAACAATACATGAGACTGGAGAATTTATGAACAAAAGAGATTTATTTAGCTCACAGTTCTAGAGGATTTAATGTCCAAGATGGACAGCCACATCTGTTAAGTGCCTCAATGCTGCTTTAGCTTATGGCAGAAAGAAGGGTGACCAGTTCATGTAGAAGAGGAGCAAGAGAACGCCAAAGACACCAAATTGCTTTAAAACAACTGTCTTTCCTATGAGATTAACCCATTCCTGTGAGAAAGATATCAATCCATTCATATCTGCTCTGCCCATAACCTAGCCCCTCCCACTAGTCCCACCTCCCAGTACCAATACCACTGCATTGGAGGCCAAGGCTCAACAAGAGCTGGCGGGGAAAAACCAGATTCAAACTATAGTACCATTGGTAGTTTGTAATTTCATATAGCAGTGGTACTGTCTCCAAAAAATCATGCTAAAACTAACTTCCAGCCGGGTGTGGTGGTGCAAGCTTGTAATCCCAGCATTCAGGAGGCTGAGACTGGAGGATCGCAGACAGCCTCAGCTACTTATTGAGGCCCTCTGCAACTCAGTGAGACCCAGTTTCAAAATAAAGAATAAAGCCGGGCATGGTGGTGCACACTTGTAATCCCAGCATTCGAGAGGCTGAGACTGGAAGATTGTAGTTTGCAGACAGCTTCAGCTACTTAGTGGGGCCCTCCGCAACTCAGTGACACACTGTCTCAAAATAAATAATAAAAAAATAGGGCAGGGGGTGTAGCTTGGAGATCGAATGCCCCTGGGTTCCATCCCTAGACCCGGGAAAAAAAAAAAAAGAATAAAAAAAAATAGGGCAGGGGGTGTAGCTCGGAGGTCAAATGCCCCTGGGTTCTACCTCTAGACCCCCCCTCCAAAAAAAAAACAACTAACTTCCAAATGCAAGAGTATTAAGTGGTGGGGCCTTAGAAGGTGGTTAGGGAAGTAGGGCTCTGCCTTTCCGAACAGATTAGTGCCTTATAAAAGGGCTTGAGGGGCAAGTTTGTCCCTTCTGTCCCTTTCACTGTATGAAGACACAGAAGACACAGTGGTGTTTCTTCCAGGGGATACATCAACATCCAGACACAGAGCAGCCCACTCCAGACAGTAAACGTGCTGGCACCTTGATCTTGGATTTCCAGCATCCAGAATTAAGAAATAATATTCTATTGTTTATAGAGAACATAGTCTATGGGGTTTTGTTACAGTGGCACAAGCAGATGGAGACAGAAGTCATATTACTAGGGCTAATAAATGTTCTAGAAGACTGTGGAAGCACCAAGTGTTGTGAGTAGATTAGTAGCTCACTAGCTTTGTGCACTTTGCATGTGCCCAGCATTTTAAACACATTAATTTCTCTTCCTCCTTCATTTCTTCCTGTTGAACCCAGAGCCATGTACATGCTGTAGCACTGAGCTCCACATCCCTAGCCTGAATGTATTGACTTCTTTAGTTTTCACAATAGTTCTTTGAGATGGGTCCTTTGTTAACCCTTATTACAGATCATAGAGATGTTGAATAATTTGCGCAGTCACGTGGTAAATGTCTAAGTCCCTGTCTTAATCTATTTTGTGCTGCTGTGACAGAATCACTGGCTGTAGTCAATTTATAAAGAATAAAAATGTATTTTCTCACAGTTCTGGAGGCTGGGAAGTTTACAGTCAAAGTGCTCATGTTCAGTGACTTACGGGGGCCTTCTTGCTGTGTCCTCCTGAAGGGAAGAATGTTGTGTTCTTACATGGCAGAAGAGTGGAAAAGCAAACTAGACTAACTCCCTGCTGTGCTCTTTTATAATATATGAGCACCTAATCTCATTCACGAGAGAGGACAGCCCATGGCCTGTTCATCTCTTCATTCAAGTCCCCACCCCTTAATTCTACCACACTGGGCAATACCTGACTTTGTAGGGGACACATTCGCATATTTGTCCCTCCATAAACCACTGTGGCGCCCAGTAATGGAAGGATTCTGTGGTGAGGCCAAAGCCAGCTCAGGTGGTAAGGAAGTCACCTACCCCTTTTTTCTTCCTTCCTTTACAAATGGAGTGAAATTCCAGCCTGTTTGTAAAAACACAGGAGGGAAAACTGAACATTAAAGCTGGAAGGGGAACAGGTCTTGAAATTAGGAGATATGAAATCAAAAGCAAAATATAATACTGTTGATTCATGAAAAAATGTGGCTTACAGTTCCTAGTGCAGTAGCCACAGGACGCTATGAAAGCATTAGGGTCATGCAGTGTGCTTTATGCAGTTATGATTTAATACTGCATCTTTGATTACATTTATATATATATATATTTATTGGTGCATTGTAGTCATACATTATAATGGAATACAAGATTTGTGAGGACATATAAGCACACATCATCCAATTAGCCTTTATCCAATCCCCATCCCATTCCCCCCCCCCTCAATCCCATGCTTGATTGGTGATTAACTTTGATACATTTATTTACGTACATCCTGACTTTTAAAGAGATTCCATCCTCCCCCATCCCATCCCCTCTGATTGGTCACCTTAATTACTCCTCTATAGGGCCCTTTCTTCAACTAGATCTCCTCCTATTACCAATTTCTTCCTAGTTTTTGCATATTAGGGAAAGCATCTGGTTTTTTATTTTCTGTGATATTTCTCTGTGTATACTGCATTGTAAGTTCCGATCCCACTCTTGACAGCCCTGGCACTGGCCTGGCCACCCAGCAGACTCTGATCCTGGCCTCGCTGGCTCCAGCACCGGCCTTGTCTCATGTCAGGCCCCAATCCTGGCCTCACTGGCCCCGGCACCGGCCTCAGCCCTTGGCAGTCTCCTATCCCGGCCTCAGAGGCCCCAGCACGGCCTTGCCTCATGGCAGGTTCCAATCCTGGCCTTGCTGGCCTCGGCACGGCCTAACCCCTCCGCAGGCTCCGATCCTGGCCTCGGAGGCCCCAGCACCGGCCTTGCCTCATGGCAGGCTCCAATCCTGGCCTCGCTGGCCCCGACACCAGCCTAATCCCTCGGTAGGTTCCAATCCCGGCCTTGCTGGCCCTGACACCAGCCTAACCCCTCGGTAGGTTCCGATTCCAGCCTCGGAGGCCCCAGCACCAGCCTTGCCTCATGGTGGGCTCTAATCCTGGCCTCGCTGGTTCTGGCACCGGCCTAACCCCTTGGCAGGCTCTTTGTTTACATTTTTCTTAATTGAAAGTTGTGCCTTGTATGGTTTGTGTTTGTAGGTGTAAAATTTAATCTCCTTTAATAAAATTGTTTATATTTATGGTAATAGATGATAAAATAGATAATTGTACACATTTTATGCATTAATAACATACCTAACTTTTTCTTAGTTTTTTTACTTATTTCTAGGCTATGAGGTTCCACTACAGCTTTTTCAAATGGTTGTAAATCTCCAAAAAGAAATAAACAGTTTGACTGCATAGTTGGAAGCCATGTTATCCAAAAGTCAACTGTAGTTTACCTTAGGGGCTCTGTCTGGGTGGAGTAATAGGCCTTAGACACTTGCAAAAGAAGGAAGGAGCAATCTGGAATACAAATATGCTATCGTGATGCACCAGGTACCATTGCAGGTGTTTAATTTGTATGAACTCACTTAATCCTCTCAATGATTCTATTGCTCCAGTTTTGCAGATGAAGAGACAGTGGTAGCAAAGGTTATGGAATATTTTCCAGCTCTCAGTTGGCACACTGCGAGCATTGACCCTTCCCAGGTCAGTGTTGTTTCAGACTGTTGCCCTCAGACCCAGCCATGCCTCGCAGGGAGGGTCAAGAACAGCACGAGTGGATTGCTCCAGCTTCACATGTTCCAGTTGCTTATAGTTACAGTGAGGATTAACATGTCTTTCCCAGTGGCCGTGAGGATCAAATAGGGTACTTGGTGAGAAGTGAAAACGTTCTGAGAGCAGATTTGTTCCATTCACCATCTTTCCCCAGGGCCTTGAGCCAGGTACCAGGCGAGTGTTGAGTCAGCAGAGCCAACAGTGAAGGAGTGAGTGGGGTACCCTGTGTGGTGCTTACCAGATGCACAGGTGTAGGAGCAGGGATTCAGAAGCACTTACCTCTGAGAAGCCAAGATTTTGACTGTGACCTTTGATCATTTGTTGGAAAATATTTCCTAATAACCTCTGTAATTTTTACCCAAATTTTCCATCTTCTTTCCCACTCTCCAGATTGTATCCTCCACTGCAGTTGCTTGGCTGCCAAGAACACATAGTACTTCTTTTTCTGTTTTTAGCTTTAAAGCAACATGTAACTAAAAGCTGTGAATGAAGTCTTAATCACATGAGGGACTTGGAATTTCATTCAAGAGAAGTAACTGGAACCCATGACCATGAACTACTACCACTATCTATCATAGGAAAGAGGTTGGTCTCAGCAGCAATTAGGGATGATTCTTACAAGAAAGGAATTGAGAGAGAAGTTACATGAGAGATTTTAGGGTCAAAAGGCAGTAGCTGAAGAACAAGACAGCCTTAGGAGTTGTAAGTTTTATACTTTGAGACCTGGGTGTGTGGTGGAAGAAGGACCATGAGCCTGTGGAGACTGTTGGAGATGCACTTTTAGACTAGATGAAACAAATCTCTGTTGAGAGTTGGGAGCAATTAGCTTGGAGGCCTCAAGCCAGGAGGGAGGCTGTTGCTGAAGAAGTATTTAGCTTGTAAAGTTCAGGGTGTTGCAGAGTATAAAAAGAGGAATATTGAACCAAATGTTTGTGCTTTGCTCACTCTGAATATTTATTTGGTTCTGTAACTCAGTAGACACACCTTCCTTCTTAATGTTTGATCTCATGGTTACCATAGAGTTTAGGTAAGGTAAAATTTTTTTCAAACTAGGGTCTTCAAACTTATTTTAGGGATCTAGAATTTTTTTTTTTAAATGGGAATCTAGAAATTCTATAGGATTTTTTTACCATACCAGGGATTGAACTCAGGAGCATGCTACCTCCATGGTACACCTCAGCCCTATTTTTTATTCTTTATTTTGAAATAGGGTCTCACTAAATTGTGGAAGGCCTCACTAAGAAGTTGAGGCTGGTCATGAACCCGAGATCCTTCTGTTTCAGCCTACCAAGTACTGGGGTTACAAGCATGCACCATCATGCCTGGCTAATTAAGAAAAATTTTAAATTTGTATATTCCTTTTATTAGTGATCCTAACATTAATATAAGCATATGATAGATAATGTTTATTTCTGTCACTGACATCTGCCCTATGTACATCACTCTATGTACATTTATACTCATAGTATTGTTTATGCCAAGTAAAGTCACTGTGCCTACTTTCAGGACATTTTGCCATAGGCATAATAGTGATGAATTTTTTAAGGAATTTTCCTAGTCCAAACATCCAGAAGTCATGTGCTCATTTCAGATTTTAATATAGTTATCTCATTTTCAAGATAACAAATTATAAAACCATAATTAAAACACTTCATTAAAATTGGCATTTGAACTTAGAGAATTAAATAAAATTAAATGGATACCTGTAGTGTAAAAATAACTATGTTGAATCCATTCTCTGGAATAATAACATAGGAGAAAAAGAAGTGTCTTCCTACTAAAATAAGAGTCTGTATTTACTTTAGCTTGCATGTATCAAGGCTTTCAACATACTCATATTTTAATCCAATACTATTTATGGAAGTTGTTCTAAGGAAATATGATATAACTAAGATTTCTTTAAAGTATCCATATACTTGGTTTTTTTTGTGTGTGGTACTGGAGATTGAACTCAGCGACATACCTCCAAGCTACATCTCCAGCCCTATTTTTTATTTTTTATTTTGAAACAGGGTCTTACTGAATTGCAGAGGGCCTCACTAAGTTACATAGGCTGCAAACGGCACTGTGATCCTCCTGTCTCAGCCACCCAAATGCTGGGATTACAAGCTTGCACCACCATGCCCAGCTACTTGTTATTTTTAACAACAAAATCACTGAAGGGGAAACAAAACTTAAAAAGAATTGGTGCATTAATCTTTAATAATTTACTTTCAAAGAATTTTATAGCTTAGAAAATGCCCAAAATATACTGATGATGTATAAATATATTGTAAAAAAAATTAAATGGGATAAGCTAGGCTTGTTATCTGACACAAGGAGGGCACTCTAAGTGGGAGCTGTTCACTAAGGTTGACAAACCTCTGTGCGCTTTGGTTTTAGTTGGCCGTCGAGTCTTTCAAGGGGTTTCTTCTTTTGGACGTTCAGATTTCTCCAGCACTGTGGCCTGTGGAGGAGGAGGAAGGTCCTTTGCTCAAGGCAGTGGAGGGGAGCCTGGAGCCAATATGCAAGGAAGGACCCATAAGGGGCATCTGAGATGCAAATGTGACCAGAAGTCAAGGCTTAAAGAAAGCCACTTGAGGAGAAGGGACTGGAACAAAACTTAAGGAAGCAACCAGTACAAGGCCTAACCTTCAGGGAAAGAATTAAGCAATTTTTTTTTTTTTTTTTTAGGGGAGGTGGAACAGGACCCTAATGTTCAGGAGTTACAGGCAGAAAGTGGCTTGGTAGGGTCTCACCTTTTTAGGAGAATAGAATAGACAGGATCTTCAGAGTGATGGATGTCAGGAACTTTTTTATGGACAGACAGCAGCAGGAAGACATTAGAACTGTGCTGGTTTAGACAGAGTTTTACTGACCTCTTGGTGGTTTAAGGAAATAGTTGGCAGCAGTGGTATGGGTAAGAGAATAGGGGTCTGAACCAACAGGATATTTTAGAGCAGTACTCAGTACAGTGACTGTAGTAGCATCATCTGGGGGTGTTTTTAAAAATGCCATTGTTGCCGGGCATGGCCCACGCTTGTAATCTGGTGCTTGGGAGGCAGAGACAGGAGGATCGCGCAGGTTCGAAGCAGCTGCGCTGGCTGGGAGTGTAGTCCGGAGGTAGAAGGGCTTCCAGGAACTCCAGTAACAACAAACAAACAAACAAACAAACAAACAAACCATTGTCTAGGTGTCACCCTAAACTAAATGAATCAAAATATCTGCAGGTTGGGCTTGGACTGTGGGCATTTTATTTCATGGTAGTGAGGATAGAATCCGGGAGTATTCTATCTCTGAGCTATACCCCAACCTTGTTTTTATTCTTTTATTTTGAAACAGAGTCTCAGGCATTTTAAATGCTTTTCATGTGATTCAACTCTGCAGCCAGATTGGAGGGTAGATTTTAGGAGCCACAGTCTTCAATCCTGAGTGAGCATCAGAATCACAAGGCCTGTTGAACCAGAGCTCACTGGGCCCCATTCCAGGGTGTGACCGGCTGGGTCTGGAGTCTGAGAGTTTACATTTCTTTCTTTTCTTCCCTTTTTTTCTTTTGGTACTGATTTGAACCTGGGAGCATTCTACCTCTGAACTATACCCTCAATCCTATTTTAATTTTTATTTTGAAACAGTCTCCCTAAATTGCTGAATGCTTTGCTAAAGTACTGAGGCTGGCCTTGAACCAGGTCTTCCTGTCTCAGTACTGAGATTACAGGCATGCACCACTACCCCTGGCTACATCCACCCTTTTATATTTTGAAACAGGATATCGATAAGGGCTGATACTAGCCCTCAACCTGCAGATCCTCCTGTCTCAGCCTCTTAGGTACTGGGATTCCAAAGCATCACAGGCCTGCATCACCGCACCCAGCTGAGAGTTTAATGAGCCCCAGGTGATGTTGCTGGTGATGTGCTGCTGCTGTTGTAGGACTTACATATGGAGAGCCCCTGTCTTACAGCCACAGGGTATTTAGGGTGTCTTGTATTGCTTCTGAGTCTCTAACACCGACACAGGAACTGTTGTTTTTCTGGTTAGGTGGTCTGTCAAGTAATTTTAGCTATTACCATTGACTATAATATGATTGAAGCCAAAAGATGCTTGTTGATGGTGTTAATGTTACTGTATTATTTATTAGCCATTGGACCATAGATCCTTAGATTTTTTTTTTTTCAGTACTGGGTATGGAACCCAGGAGCACTCTACCTCCCAGCTCCAGCTTCAGCCCCATTTTTTATTCTTTATTTTGAAACAGGGTCTCACTGAGTTGCAAAGGGCCTCACTAAGTGGCTGAGTCTGTCAAAGAACCGCAATCCTCCTGTCTCAGCTTTTCCAAAGTTGGGATTACAAGCATGTGCCAGCATGCCTGGCTCTTAGATGTGTGTTTTTTAAACCCCACTTCAGTTTCATTTATAAAGTGGAACATTAATGCTAGTTGCAGAAAGACTGTTAAGGTGTGTTCAAATATCAGTTTAGGGAAGAACTGAAATGTAATTATTTATTTACTTAGGAGAACTTTTTTGGGGGGGAGGTACTAGAATTGAACTTAGTAGCATTCTACCTCTGGGCTGCCCCCAACCCCACCAGTCATTATTTTTTATGTTGAAACAGAGTCTCACTAAGTTTCATAGAATGCTCTCAATTCTGTACTGTTGCTATCTCAGCCTCTCAAGTACTGTGATTATAGGCATGTGCCACCATGCCCAGTTCTTCGGAAAACTTTAAAATGATATTGTCACCAGGTTCATAATAGTTACCAAGTAGGGCATGGGGAGAGAACATAAAAAAAAGAGGCAGCATGAATTTTCTGTAAAACAGTATTTCATTATTATTATATCTGAATGCTAGTTGTTCTAGCAAATAGGTAATATTCCTGAAGGTTTGTTTGTTTGTTTTGGGTACGGGGGTGGAACCCAGGGGCTTTTTTACCTCTGGGCTACACTCGCAGACCTATTTTATACTTTATTTGAAAACAGGGTCTCACTAAGTTGCTGTGAGCCTCACTAAGTAGCTGAGGCTGGCTTTGAACCTGCGCGATCCTCCTGTCTTAGCCTCCCAAGCGCAGGGATTACAAGCGTGCGCCACCACTCCCGGCTTTAAGGCAGTATTCCTGTATTCCTCTAATTAGGTTTTAAGAAGTTCTGGGGCCAAGTAGTCTCAGAATTTGAATCCTGACTTTGTGGCTTAACAATTGAGTGATCTTGGGCAAATGACTCAACCTATTTCTCCTTTTGCGAAAAAGGATTCCTGCTCCAACGAGGTTGTTATATCAGTCAGAAATAGCCTTGGGAAAATGCATAGTTGAGCCTAGCACTTAGGGGATGTTCAGTACACAGCTCCTCTTATTTCTCTTGCATGTAGCTTTTTCTTTTTTCTGTTAATTGAGGGTAGATGGAGAGATTTGCTACTATTAGATCTCATAGGAGAAATAGGGTAAGTGCTTAATAATTCAGAAAGAAACAAACTGGCTTTCAGGTGGCCTGTGGCCGCCTCGCAATGCTTAAGGTTGCCTCAGTTTGTGAAGCCAATCTGGAATAAGAGTCATGCAGCTTTCTTGGGAGCAAGGGCAGATGTCAATATCCTGAGACCGTCTCTGTGGTACCTCTTTTAGACTAACTCATCAGCAAGAGAGAGATACCAAAACCTTAGGGAGTAGAGCAATAGAAGCAAAGAGCACTGGACCCGTAACCTTGTGGATATTTTATTAAGCATCTTATATGCTCCCGGTGTTGGCCTGTGTGGTGGTGGTGCATTGTGTGTTCTAAGGTTTGCAAAGATGAGTACGACATGAAGTACCCTCAAAATGTTGCTGACTTTATGTCTGCAGACCTTATCTTTTGGAAATGAGATAGGAAAACAAGCAGACCTTTTACACAGTTACTGGCAGGATCACGTGGCATATGCACTTTGCTCTCCTGAGCTCTGCTTGGAGAGCCTGACTTAATAGTCATCTCTTGACCTGTCTACACATATATGTTGTGTGTGTGCTCATGCAGATGCCAGGACCAAGAAACACAGAGGCTAAGTGTCTTCTGTGTGGGGGTGGAGGGTGGGCTTATCAGAGGGCTTGGGATAGGAGCAGAAGGTAAACATTTAAATGAAAATGCTTTCTGGCCATGTTTTTTCTGGTTGAATTTTAGTGCTTTTATAATGTGCATGTTTCTTTCATTTTGATTAAGGGTATTTTCTCTCGATTTGATTCTTTTTACTGTGTGTGTGTGTGTGTGTGTGTGTGTGTGTATGTGTGTGTGTGTGTGTGTGTGTGTGTGTGTTACTGTGAATTGAACCCAGAGGCATTCAGCCTTTGAGCTATACATACCCTAGACCAATTTCATTTCTTATTTGGAAACAGTCTCACTAGATTGCTGAGAACCTCACTAAATTTCTGAGACTGTCCTCAAACCTGTGATCCTCCTGTATCAGCTTCCCAAGTACTAGTATTACAAGCATGTGCCACCACACCTGGCTTTGGGAACATGTGTAAAAAAATAATTATGAGGTTAACATTTATGGCTTATCTACAATATAACCAAAAATGTCCAGTGATGATCAGAGTCAAGTGTGATTACAATGAGCCAGAAAGTAGTTTTCTAGAAATGCCACCCGTGATTCCACCTGCCTGGCTTGCTGTGGCTCATTTCCTTACACAGTTACTGGCACAGTTACAGCTTTAGTATGCTTCTCCCATACGGCCTGCTGAAATCTGCTGGCCAATAGGATGCCTCACCTTGGTGGCTTTTATTTTATGTGTCATTCCATCTGTGAAGCCTTGTATTATTGGGTTTGCTTGTTCTCAGTAAAATTATAAATTCCCTAAGAGTACTCTTTCCCTATTATCTTTGTCTTTTTCCTTTTTGACTTAAGCACTATCTTGTAGCTAATGTAATGGAGTCTTCCCTGCTTCCTTGACGAGCTGAAAAAGCCTGAGCTGTGCCTGTTGGAGGTAAAGTGGGAGAAAGTGGATTGCGATTTGATTTAGGAGGGTAGGAATCTAAGAAATCGTGTTTGGCCAACGCAAGGAATGACATAGGGCAGAGGTCAAGAGGAACAGTGAAATTGTATCAGGATAGTGGTATGAAGGAGGAGCTGAACCAAGGAGCCAAAACAAAGCAGAAAGCAGAAAGCCCTGCCTGGCAGATGCCTGCCCCGTCAGTGACCATCACTCCCACCTGTCCACCATAGCTTCCCATGGCCTCCTGTCTAAAGCAATTCAGTTTCTTCGCCCACTTCAGAGTTTTACTTTCTTAGTTTCTGTTTGGGGGTCCTGCATCAGGCCCTACCCACACCAGCTTTGGTGATTCACTAGAAGGGCTCTAGGGCCTAACATATAGTCATACTCATGATGGTAATTCACTCCTGCAGCAGGATACAAAACAAAGGGACAGTGGCCTGGCAGAAGTCCGGAGGGGATCAGGCGGGGGTTTCAAGGTCCTATCCCGTGCCGCCACACAGGACAGACACATCTGCCCCAGCAACAGGTTGTAACAGCCATCATAATATGTTGTCTGTCAGGGGAGCTAATTGGTGACTCAGTGCCCAGGTTTTTTATTGGGGGTGTGAACTCCACACTCAGAAGGAAAGCAGCTACAATATTTGCATTTGAGGCACAGAGAGTCATAGTTGTGAGAGTGGTGGGAACCCTCTTCAATCTAAGTTCCAGATGCCAGCCAGGCCTTGTGAACAGGCTTCCTAAGGGAATGGGACAGGCCTGCTGCACTAGACTTTTTCTATACAATTTGTAAGTTTGTTCTGGCTTTTTACTTCAGATTTAGTGACTTGAAGGTTTAGATTTGTGTTGAACAATTTGCATGTTGGCTCATTGAGCTTTGGTCTTGTTGTCACTTAGGGAGAACCCTTGGACTGGATGGATAGACTTTCTGCTTTGGGAACATGGTTTTACTTTGTGCCTCCTGCCTGCAGCGTGTTGAGCGTTTCTGCTGACAGCTGGGTTTGCTGCTTGCTTTTGTCCATCTAGCAAGATAGCTCATCCCTTTCCTTCTGCCTCATTGACCTGCTCTGATTGCCAGACTTCAGTTCTAGCAGTTTCTTTTCCAGGTTTTCCCAGGCATGCTCTCATGCATTGGGGTTGCTGATGGTGCTCATGGGCCCCATAGGCATAGACATTTAACCACTTGTGTGGGTGAAACCATGGGTACACTTCGAATTAACTTGTATTTAAAACCTGTCTTAAAAGCCAGGTATGATGGTATGTGCCTGTAATCCCAGTACTTAGGAGGCTGAGATGGGAGGATTGCAGGTTCAAGGCCAGTCTCAGCAACTATTAGCAAAATTTTCAGCAACCTGGCAAGACTCTGTTTTAAAATAAAGAATAAAATAGGGCTGGAAGTGTAGCTCGGAGAGAGAATACCCGTGGGTTCAATCCCCAGTACCACCAATAAATAAATAAATAATAAATAAATAAGTAAATACAGTCTTACTATTAAAACTGTTAAAACTGTTCCTTGGAAATCTTGCTTTGGGATTTGAACCTCTGCCTTTATGTTTTGCTTTCTTTTTATTTTTTATTTTATTTTTAAATATTTATTTATTTATTCATTTATTTGCAGGTCTGGGGATGGAACCCAGGGGCATTCAACCTCCGATACACCCCATGCCCTATGTTTTATTCTTTATTTTGAAACAGGGTCTCACTAAGTTCCGGAGAGCCTCACTAAGTAGACTGTGATCTTCTGGTCTCAGCCTCCTGAATGCTAGGATTACAAGCGTGAGCCACCATGCCCAGCTTTTTTTTTAAATTGGTACATCATAGTCATATATCTTAATGGGGTACAAGATGGTGGAGGCATACATGCACACATCATTCAATTAGCACTTACCCAGTTCCCGCCCCATTTCTTCCCCCCTCCCTCCTCATATTTGGCTTAATGATTGACATTGTTATGTTTGTACATCATGCACATTAGAGAATTTCCCTCTTCCCCCCTTTCATCCCCTCAGGTCGCCTTATTTGTTCATCTATAGTATCTCCTTCTTCGTCTAGAGTTCCTTCTGTGACTCATTTTCTCCCTAGCTTTTGCATATTAGGGAGAGCATCTGATTTCTTTTTTTTTCTTTTCAGGGAAAGTGTGCTTTAATTAAATATACATCATACCAGTGATTGATTTCTTATTTTATGCTCTCTTGTTTATGTTTTGTTTTCTCTTTGGGTTGCTGCTTTGAGTTTTAGTTGCCTGCTTAATAGCAGGGGTTAGGCCAGCTTTTAAAACCATCATCTCCTTGTTCTTTTCTAGGCATATCCACTCCATCAGACCTGGCCCCATTGGTGCCCACATGTTCCAGAGCAGTGGTTTCTAGGGGTTTTCTACTCCTGAGGGGGCATCTCATGTGTGCTGGCCCCTTGCATTGTTTGTTAGAGGTCACATGTGATCTCTTGCTTCTGGCTTGGGCAGACTCATTTACGCTTTTCTTTCCTTTCTTTTTTGCAGAACTGGGGCTTGAACCCCGGGGCATTTTACCTCTGAGCTACACTGCCAGCCCTATGTTTTATTCTTTTTTATTTTGAAACAAGGTCTCACTAAGTTGCTGAGGGCCTCACTAAGTAAATAGCGGAGGCTGGCTGCAAACATGCACTCCTTCTATCCTTGCTGAAGCTACTGGCAGACTTGGATTGACTTGTCTCCAGCTGTGGCTAAACCAAGCAGGTTGTTTGTGAACTTGGGCAGCTTCACAAATACACCTGTACTGTAGGATCCTCCTTTAGCCAAGGTGGTGTGGTAAAGGGAGGGGATTGCCTGTCCTAAACTGGTCAGTTGCCAAAAACTTGATTTTCATGGGAGTCATACTTTTTTTTTGTTTTTTACATTATTAGTTTAAAGTCTTACCTGCTTCTGATTTAAGGACTGCAGAATAGGAAGGCCAAAGATTTGTGCTGCACAGGTCGACAGCTCAGAGGAAAAAGAGCTGGTGCCTGAAAAACATTCTAAATATGGCTGGTGTGACCGAGAAACTGAAATTTTAATTTCATTAATTTTACTTCATTTAAGTGATTGCACGTGAGAGTGACTCCTGTATTGGGAAGTGCAGGATCAGATACAGGGAAGGAGGTCAGGCCTGGCCTCCAGGACTTTATACTGATCCTAGCTCATCTCTACCTGTTTGTCACCTGGGGGGTGCTCCTTCACCTTGTGAGAGTGTTTTGAGAATCTGATATATTCCACATAAAGGTTTTAGAACAGTATCTGGCAAGAAGTGTGTGTTTAGTTAATGCCAACTTATTCTTCAAGTGGAATGTGGACCATTTCTTTCTCTTTTTGTAAATTTTTGCTTTCTTTCTTATAAAAAGATTATTATTATTATTATTTATTATTATTATTATTTATTTTTTGCTCTAGGTTGCTGCAGCAACTGGCCACACAGTCGTGTTGGTGGACCAATCGGAGGACATCTTGGCAAAATCCAAAAAGGGAATTGAGGGAAACCTTAGGAGAATATCAAAGAAGAAGTTTGCAGAAAACCCCAAGGTAATTTCTTGTTATAGATGGCCTGGAGATCAGTATTCTGACCACTTCACATTTGTGAGGGGTTTTAAGCCTTAGCTTATTATTATTTTATTTTTAAGTTTGTGGGAAACTCATTTCCCCATGCTTTATGCCAATTTAATAAATAACATAGTCACTACAACATTCAGCGGTTACTGATAAGAAAACAGGAGAAGTAAATAACCATATCATTGTTGGGTAGGATTTGAGGTTGAGGAAAAAGTATCCTTCAGGCATTGAATTCATTCTAGAAGAACACTGGGAATTGGGACTGAGGAACACCAGTTTTGCCAAAAGGATAGAAGAAGAAACAGGATGGTGTTTTTTGTACTTGTAAGGTAAAAACAGAATGTTTTTTATTTATGTATTTATTTATTTTGGGGGGTACTAAAAATTGAACATAGGGGCATTCTACCTCTGAGCTACCCCCAGCCCTATTTTTATTCTTTATTTTGAAACAAGGTCTCATAAGTTACAGAGGGCCTCACTAAGTAGCTGAGGCTGTCTGTGAACTACAGTCCTTCTGTCTTAGCCTCCCAAGTACTGGGATTACAAGTGTTTGCTCAGACATTGTATTTAGAGAGAAAATGTGTGTGTGTGTGTGTGTGTGTGTGTGTGTGTGTGTGTGTGTGTGTTTGTGTGTGTGTGAGAGAGAGAGAGAGAGAGAGACAGACAGACAGACAGACAGACAGACAGACAGACAGAGACAGACAGGGGATTGAACCCAGGGATGTTCTACCTCCAAGCTACACCCCAGCCTTTTTACTTTTGTTTTGAAGCAGTCTTGCTAAGTTGCTGAGCATCTCTTGCTATGTTGCTGAGGCTATCCTTGAAGCTTTGATCCTCCTGTCTCAGCTTCTGGAGTATTGGGATTATAGTTATGCACCACCATGCCTGGCTTAGATAGAAACCTTTGACTGCTTAGCAGTCATCTGATGACCTAAAGGAAGGGAAACCTCAGACAAGTCATTCTCACTTAGTTGGAAGAAAAGAGGAATAGGGACTGGAAGGACTCTCAAGAGTTGGGGACTCTTGCTTACAAACCCTGTCTCACTGGACCTCACTACTTCCAGCGCACTTTCCCATTGGGAGTTCACATTTAATTAGAAATACTGCACGTCACCCAAGTGAATTTTTATTTCCTTTATCACCTTGTTAAACTTGCTTAAGGTTGATTTCCTTGGGGCTTGGATGGAATTTCTCTCCATATACAGAGTAGAGTACAAAGAGGGTAATTTGTTATTTGTTTCTGGAGGTATCCACAGTGGTGTGTCTAGTTGCTTTTTAAAATCTCTTTATTGTTCCAAATACAAACACACACACACACACACACACACACACACACACATACACAAACACACATACATACATATATGTATGTGTATGTCTACACACTAACACACACAAGTTGCCATTTTAATCTTTTTAAGTAAACAGCTCAGTTACATTAATTATATTCACATTGTTGTGCAACCATAACCCCACTCTCTGTTTCATGTTTCTATTTTATTTATATATGAATGTACTTATGTATGTTTAGCAGTACTGTGGACTGAACCTAGAGCCTCTCTACCAATGAGTTATATCTTATTCTTTATTGCTGAGCAGGAGTCCATCGTGTGTATATCCCATAATTTTGTAATCTATCTGTTGATGGACACCAAGGTTGGTTCAGTATTTTTGGCTATTGTGAATTGTACTGCTGTGAAGGTGGATATAAACTGGGCGTGATGGCGCCTGTTTGTAATCCCAGTACTTGGGAGGCTGAAACAGGAGGATCACAAGTTTGAAACAAACCTCAGCAATTTAGTGAGACCCTATTTCCAAATAAAAAATAAAATAGGTCTGGTGGTGAGGTCTGAAGGTAGAAGGCCCCTGAGTCCCATCCTCAGTACCACACAACAAAACAAAACAAACATGGGTATGGATAAATTACTGTAGTTCTCTGGTTAACCCTTTGGAAAAATACCCAGGAGTGGTATGGCCAGATCATATGTGGGTCCATTTTCAGTTTTCTGAGGACTCTCCACACTGATCTCCATAGCGGCTAGACTAATTTACACTCCTATCAACAGTGTAGAAGAGTTTCCCCACATCCTTACCAACATTTATTATTTTTTGACTTTTTGATGATTGCCATTCTGATCAGGGTTAGATGGAATCTCAGTATCATTGATTTGCATCTCACTGATTGCTAATGGCATTGAACATTTTTTTATGTGTTTATTGGCCATATGTATTTCTTCTTTTGTGACAATTTCTTTCTTTAATGGCCAAATAATATTCCATTGTCTGTATATACTTCATTTTCCATATCCATTTATTTGCTAATAGAATTGAGTTGTTATTCCTTGTGGCTATTGTGAATAATGCTTTAGTGAACCTGTAGCTATAATCAGAGCTGGGGTCTTTGTTTTTAATTCTTTTGGATATACGTTTGGCTTTTACATCCATGGGTCTCAAATCCTCAGATTTAACCAACTGCAGATTGAAAATACTCAAGAAAAAAATGTGACTATCATTCCCTGAATCATATAGTGTAATATCTATTTACATGACATTTAGACTATATTAGGTGCCTGGGTGTGATGGTGTGCATTTTTAACCCCATTACTTAGGAGTCTGACAGGAGAATTGCAGTTTCCAGGCCAGCTTCAGCAACTTAGCAAGACCCTGTTTCAAAAAAAAAAAAAAAAAAAAAGGACTGGGAATATAGCTCAATGTAGAGCACCCTAGGTTCAGTCCCCATCACTCTCACCCTCATAACATACATTGTATTAGGTATTATAAATAATCCAGAAATGATTTAAGATATATGGGAAGAGGCATATAGATTATATGCAAATAACTTGCCATTTTGTGTAAGGGACTTAATCATCTGAGGATTATAGTATTGGTCTTACAACCAGCTCCCCATAGATACTGGGAATGACTGTGTACCTATAAGTGGGGTTTCTGGGTTGTATGGTAAAAACCATATTAAGCTTTGTGAGGAACTATGGAACTGGGTCCCAGAGTGTATTGGTGTCCATATCCACCTGCAATGTATGAAGGTTCCACTTTCTTTGCATTCTGATCAACACACGTGTGAAGTGGTATCTCATTGTGGTTCAATTTGTAGTTTTCCTAATGTTCTGTCATCTTTTAAAACCAGGGGGCTAAAACTGGGTGTGGTGGCACACACTTGTAATCCCATTACTTGGAAAGCTAAGACAGGAAGATCACAGGTTCATGACCAGCCTCAGCTACTTAATGAGGCACTCTGCAACTTAGTGAGACCTTGTTTCAAAATAAAGGAAAAAAAATAGGGCTGGGGTATAGCTCAGAGGTAGAATGCCCCTGGGTTCAATCCCCAGTAACACAACACAAAAAAAAAAACCCCAGGGGGTTGGAGATACAGGTAATTTTACTTTCTCGTTAATGAAATCTGAAGAATAAATATCAGGGTGTTAAGATGAGGGTCCAGGCAGACAGGGTTATAAGAGCCCTGGGCATAAGGTTGGCATCAAAGACAGAGTAAGTCTAAACCCAGATAGTCTGCATTTGCCCCTTTTTTATTCTGCAAAGTTCAGCTTTGAGCTGGGGCTCTGGCCACAGCCTAAGTGTAAAAAGATGACCCCTATGCTCAAGTTGCTCAGCTCCTGACTGGTAACTCCTGAGAAATTAGGTCTCCTGATACCTTTCTTCTACCAGGGACACCAATGGATAAGGAAGGTTTCCATTTTAACTTGCTTGGTTGACATACCGTATCCAGCTCTGTGTTGACCAGTACAATGCTACTAGCCACAGGTAGCTGTTGAACATTTGAAATGTAGCTGGTTTGAATAGAGATAAAATCTAAGTTTAAACTAGATGTTCTATTTTAAAGGCTTAACAGATAAAAACGTATAAAACAGTATTTTTATATTGATAATGTTAAAGTGATAGTATCCGTTAATTTCTTTTCACTTTAATGTGGCTAATAGAAAATTTAGAATTGCCTGTCCTCTCACTTTATATTTAATCTATCAAACACCTCTGTTCTAGCTGTTTATTCCATAATGATTTTGGATGGTTTTGATGATTATGACGGTTGTAATGCCCTGTGGACAGATTATATCTTTAAATAAAATGGCTACTTACAGAGGCACTATCTGTTTCTGCTCCGAGGTCTCTTTGTGTCTTCTGGAGTCAGAGGAGAAAACAAAGAAGGGATAATATTGAAAGTACTTTGAGAGTAGAGGGTGTATCTAGTTTTTTTTTTCTTTTTCTTTTTCTTCTTTTTTTTTTTTTTTTTTTGGTAGTGGTACTGGGGATTGAACACAAAGGCATTCTACCTCTAAGCTACACCCACAGCCCTGTTTTTTAAATTTTTATTTTGAAACGGGGTCTCACTAGATTGATAAAAGTCTCACTACTTGTTGAGGCTCTTCTTGAACCTGAGCTCCTCCTTTCTCAGTCTCCCAAGTATAGGATTACAGGCATGTACTACCATGTCTGGCTCTGAATCTAGCCTATATTTTAAACACCGTTACTGGTATATGCTTGGACATTATTATTTGATGAGTGACCACTAAGTTTGGCTTTCTTCTCTGCCTTCTCTTAGAGGGGAGTAGTTAGCACGACCTCTAGACTAAAGGACAGTGCTGAGTTAAGCTCATTCCCAATTTCTTTCCTTTGTTGGAAAGACAAATTGTAGGCTCCATGGATACTCTGAGGACAGATACAGGTGCTAGGAACCAGTTACCCAGTTTAGTAACTCAAGCAAAGATGACTAAGAACTTAAAAAGTAGAGCTGGGTGTGGTGGCTCACACTTGTGATCCCAGCATTCGGGAGGCTGAGAACAAAGGATCACGGTTCACTGACAACCTCAGCTACTTAGTGAGGCCCTCCGAAACTTAGTGAGACTCTGTTTCAAAATAAAGAATAAAAAACAGGGCAGGAGGTATAGCTCAGAGGTTGAATGCCCCTGGATTCCATCCCCATACCTGCAAAAGTCACCACCGACATAGGACACTGACAACTGTGCCCAAGCATATGGCAAATGCAGGTCACTTGGGTTCAGACTTACTCTGCCCTTGATGCCAACCCCTAGCCCAGTGCTCTTAGAATCCTACCTGCCAGGGCCCTTGTAGTTGTGGCTGGGGTTGTTCACAGCTGACTCTTGCCCTGGCGTCTAGCAGTGTATGGAGATGATATTGTTGCTAAGCAGAAACATAGGAATTTTGTTTTGCAGAATTTCAGGGTGTGTTCGGATTGTGTCTAGGTGGGTTGGTGTCTCCAGCCCTCCTCATTCCTTCTGCCTTAGCAGCCAGCCTCACACTAGGCACCCAGTGACTGCTCTCTTCTCCTGCCTCCTGCTGCATTAGGCCGGTGATGAGTTTGTGGAGAAGACCCTGAGCAACATCTCAACCAGCACAGACGCAGCATCTGTGGTCCACAGCACGGACTTGGTGGTGGAGGCCATCGTAGAGAATCTGAAGGTGAAGAATGAGCTCTTCCAAAGGCTGGACAAGTTTGCAGCTGAGTAGGTGACACCTGCACGTTCTTGTCGGGTCCTGAGGACTCTCCCCCAGGCCTTGAGCTTCCCTCCTTGCTATGGTCTTTTCCCGGGAAGGATCTTCAGATACCTAGTCTACTTCTCTACTACTGTGTCGCTCTTCCAAAAAGAGCCAGTACGTTCCTTTGTCTTTGTTCTCACTCTCAGTTTGTTTCTGGAGGCCTTGCCTCCCTGATCAAATCCTTGTTGCAAATGAGGCTGGAATTGCCCATTAAGTTGAAAGGAAGGGCCCACCCAGGGATAGGCCTCCAGTGCCTGAGAGCAGAGGGCTTGGGCATGTCCTAACATGTCTGCAGGGAACCTCAGAACAGTTTCATGTTTTTTCAGATTTGGGGTGGAACAGACCAAATGGTATAATTGTATGGAAGGCCCTTTTGTCTACATGAACTTCCCTATTTTGAGCTTTTTTGGGTTGAATTGAAATACTGTTGGGAATGTTGAAAGAAACACTGAATCCTTACCAAGCCTCCTGGCAAAGGGTGACTAAGGGGAACCAACCACACATGGGCAGGCAGGAGGGCACATGGGCCTGGGACTGTCCGGGCAGGGTCAGGAAGGTTGTTCACACTTGACCCTGGCCCACCTCAGTATCCAGAGGCCTTGAGTATGTTCGACTCTAGGCTTTTGGTGACTGTGTCCCTGGACTGACTGATTCGTGCTCTCCTTAACAGCTGTCTTGGCCATACCTTCTTGGTTAGACCTGAAGGGCACAGTGAACTTATATGTCAAAAATGATTCACCAGCGAGCAGCAGCTAACTTGAGACACTTGACCATCACCCTGCTAGAATGTCAGCTCTCAGCACTGGCCTGGAGTCCTCTCAGCTTCTGTGCATCACTACACGCATCCATATACATTTAGGATCTATAGAGATATCTGACAGAAAGGACACTCTTGGTACCAGGGTTGTCTCCCAAGTCAGTGGTAATAAAACATCTCCCCTGGAAAGGAGTTCTGTCAGGCTTGGTTGGCCTTTACTGCATGCCTGGTCATTCCTAGTGGCACAGGCGGGCCTGACTGCCCTACGGTGTTGGTAGTGGGCCATAGAGAATGTGAGGAAAGTCAGGAGGCCGCCTTGTGCCAACACCCACACTACACTTAGGAAGCCCTCAGTTTTAGCATCTGCAATCTGAGTTGAGTGGTTGGGGGTGTAATTTCTAAGACCTCCTACACAGCTCTCCAAGAGCAGCCTCCCTCTGCCCAGTACAAGCAGTGGTCCAGGTTGCACAGAGTTTAGACAATTTGTGACATTTAGCTCCTGTGTGCTGAGTGCCTGCTGTGTGTCAGGCACTGTACTGGACTCTGTCACTTGTTCATGTAAAGCAGATGTGGCCCATGAAAAGGCGCAGCCTGTAGTAGGCATGCTGAAGGTGATCTTTTTCTGCAGTCTTCATTTTCATTTATTTTACCACCCTTATTGAAGACTTCCTACATTACATTTTTGTTTTAGAAGATTCATTAATATACACATTACTGCTAAATTTTAGTTACATCTTATTGTGAGAGAAGAATATAGGTCCAAGTGATAAAGTTCCCATTGGGAGCCCTGATGAAGCCCATGCTGTCTGTTTTCTTTCAGTACTTTTGAAAAATAATTTTTGTGGTACCTGAGTGTCAGAAGGAAAAAACTAAAGATGGTCTGAGAGAGTCAGGTGTGTGTGTTTTGTGGAAGATAAGATAGTCCTATATGTTTAATATGTAAATTTTAATATGTAATTTATAAGCAGATTCCATCTCACTCCAATTAGGATAGCAATCATCAAAAACACAAATAACAATAAATGCTGGTGAGGATATGCCGAAATAGGAAGCTTATTGCATTGTTGATGGGACTGCAATCTAGTATAGTGGCTTTGGAAATCAGTGTGGAGGTTTCTCAGAAGGTTGGGAATAAAACTACCCAGAGATAGCACTCCTGGGCATCTTCCCAAAGGAAATGAAATCAGAATATTATAATGATACTTACACATTATACTGGGTATAGCCAGTCCCAAAGAATGAATAGATATTTGTGCTGAGGGAAGGCAGTGTGAGGCCTGCTGAGACCCAGCTGTTCTGTTCTGCTGGTGAGACACTTGCCTCCTCCTGGTAAAATCCATGTCCCTCCAGCATTTTACTAAAATGCCAAGTGTCCCATTTGCAGGGAAGTGGCCCTTTAGATTTCCATTCGCTGGTGTGATTCTAATCTTTGGAGTGGACCTTTCTTAGGTCTGTTTCATGTGTTGACCGGCGGCTAGCACAGCCCCAGGCACGCTGCCCTGCTGCCCTCTGGTTCTGGGTGCCTAGCCACCTGGAGCGCTGTGTCAGCTACTTACTGTTGCCGCAGAGGATCTTTTTATCATTACATTCTGTCAGGGGAGGATAGTGCACATTATCCTATTTCTCTATTGTCTAAAAAGCAGGAAACCTTGAGAACAAAGTTTTAAAACGTTGTCAAGTGTGGTGACACGTGTCTGTAATCCCAGGGGAATGCTGAGACAGGAGGATTACAGCTTTGAGGCCAATCTCAACAACTTAGTGAGATCCTTAGCAACTTAATGAGACTTGTTTCAAAATAAAAAATAGTGCTGAGAATGTAGCTTGGAAGTAAACTCCCTCTGGGTTCAATCTCCAGTACCAAAAAAAGAGCCTTTTTTCCCCCAAAGAGCCTTAAAAATGTCATTTTTTAAAATAAAAAGTCCCTGTGCCTACATTGTGTAACTGGGTTATTTATGTAACTGGGATGTTTGATAAAGATAGGTGTGCTGGTGACTTGAAAGGGAGCTCTGTCTTGATCCAAGGACACAGGTGACCTCAACTCTCAGCCACCCACCTATACCGGCCTTTCGTTCCACCTCATTCTTCTCTCTAAATTACTGTTTTTTTTCTCCTTTATAAAACTTGCCACCTCTCACCACCCCCAATTTCAGGCAGATTGTAGTATTGCCTTTTAGGAAAGCAGGAATCCCAGGAATCTGGTCAATAAGAGATCCCTGTCCTTCCTGTGCTATGACCAGACCCTTAGAGTGCTACCACTCTTAATTGACATCAGGCTGCTTGTGTAGTTTTATCCACAAGGTGGCACTATAGGAAAACCTAGAAGCCTTGGAACCCCACTTTGGTTGAAGTCAGTATGGATTTTTGTTTTTGTTTTTGTTTTTTGGTGGTCCTGGGGTTCCTGGAAACCCTTCTACCTCCGGGCTACATTCCCAGACCTATTTTTTATATTTTTATTTGGAAACAGGGTCTCTTAAGCCAGCGCGCGACCTTCCTGTCTCTGCCTCCCAAGCATGGGGATTACAAGCATGTGCCACCATGCCCAGCTCAGTATGGATTTTTTAAATTACTAAGTTGTTTTCTACACAAAAGAAGATGGCACTGCCTTTTCAGGAGATTTTGCAAGTAGAATACATATCATGTATTTTTGTTTCCTCCCTTCACTATTTTGTACTGGTGTGGTCTGTAAAATTTTTCTTGGACCATGTTGGTTTTCTTCTGTTTTTATTCTAATCTAATAGGAAGTTAAAGCTTGTTTCTTGAGGGGAAAGGTCTTAGTTCATTTTTCCTAGTGGTGTTTCTCATGGAGAATTTAGGTGTTCATTTAGTTATTTTGTTGTTGACTTTTTTCATTAGTCAGATGACTCAGTTTTGTAAATGAGGTTGGTTAAATTACTACATCAGTTAGCAGTCTCTTTTTCCCCCTCACACAATCATGGAAATTAACTAATACAAGTAAGTAGGAGAAATTTTGTTCCGGAAAATTAAGAAAAGATTGGTGAAGATTACATATTCATTTACAAACAGCAGCCTGCTCAATTTAAAATTTCAAAGTTTAGATAACACTGACAGCATTGATCTCAACATATCTTTTCCCTGATGTCCTTGGCAGGTCGGGACAGCAGATCTGGCCGTGAGCAGTCACTGCACCCCACACGCTGCTGAGCATCCCAAAGATGAGACTCACTCTCTTCTCCACCCCTTCTCTCCACAGACATACACTCTTTGCCAGCAACACTTCCTCTTTGCAGATCACGAGCATAGCCAATGCCACCACCAGGCAGGACCGGTTTGCTGGCCTCCATTTCTTCAACCCGGTGCCCCTGATGAAACTCGTAGAGGTCAGTGGGTGTCTGCTCCTGAGTGTCTGCTTGCTGCCCAGCTCTCGGCCCTGCTTCTCTGAGTCATGCTGGCCCTGCCACTGGGCATGGTGTCTGATAGATTTCAGCGGGCGGGCAGAAGGCTGTCCCTGTGCCTCTTTCTTGCCAAAATCTGTCTTGAAAAAACTAAAGAAAGAAAAAGCACCTAACATCTAGGAAGGCCCTGTGCTTTGTTGCTTTGCAGTCCTCTGTTTTGACTGGTAGTCCAGAGAGCTACCAAATGTCGTTGACTTGTCTGTACCGACGCTGCTGTGTGGTGCTGAGAGGTGTTGGATCGGCTTGATGCTCGGTGGAAGGGAGATCTACGCACGTTTCTGTTGTCTTGTTGAGGTCAGCTTGCTCCCTGCTGTGGATGGAATTCTTGTTAGACCTGCTATATTCCTTTTCCACCATTCCAGGGATGAACTCTGGCCCCATGTAACAGTGCCTTAGAGGAGGCACATGTCTTGTGATGAAAGTGCCTGAGAGCAGCTGCTTCCCGTAGCTGTGAGCCTCCTGACCGCAAGGTGGAGAGGTGGGGGCAAGGGCGGGGCTGCCCCCCCACCCTTCGTGTTTCTATTTGGGCTGCTTCTGCTTGCTTGCCTGCCTGTAGGATACTTGGGTGTGGGGGAGATGGAGTCACAATTAGACAATTTATGCCTGTAATGTGGCAACTTGCCCTTTATAGGGGGCTAATTACAGGGTCTGAGGAGCAGCTGCTATTAAAGCTGCATTTGTTCTGAGGTTAAAGAGTTATTACCGTGCGAAGTGTGGGGGATGCTGCCGGTGGAGCCAGACAAGCCTCCAGAGTCTGGCCGTGGCCTCTCCCTGCGAGCCTGGGTTGGTCTCTCTGGTCACTGCTCCCTTCTCCAGCCCTTTCCCTCCTTCATCCCCCTCCCTGCCCACCTGCTCAGCGTGAGCATTTTAAATCAGTCACAATGACAGCTCCACATACTCCTTCCCTCTAGTGACAACCCCCATGCATCCTGCTCTAGTATTTTGCCTGTCTTGCTAACTTTGCTCCCTAGCTTGCTTCTTCAGTTGACTCCCATTCCTAAGGATGGTTTAAACAAGCTGAGCAGCAAGGGAGAAAGGCAAGGGAAATAGAAGAAACAGCGTTTATCCTTATACAGAAAAGAGCAAAGGAGTGGAATGGCGTTTTCAACATTTCATTCTTAGGGACTGATTAATATCTTCACGTAGTATATCATGCCTTTATGTTTTGAGGTAGAGGCATGCTAGTAGTATTGCTTTCTGTTGCATTTGTCTCCTGTGTCTGCCTGTGTCTTTAGGAATGTAGTGTGTTGCTGTTGCTGTTCAGTGCTTAGCAAATGCTGCTGTTTTCTAGGAAGCATTCTGTGGGGCGCTGTGCTCCCTCCAGAGTTTGTTGTGCAGCGTCAGCTCATGAGCCACTGTGGATCCTGGCCTTTACTTGGGACTGGACTTGGAGCTATGAACACATGTCCCTTCTGTTTATAGCAAGAACGGAACTTTATTATCAATTCCTTTAAAGAACTTATTCGTAGGATTTGCTAGTTAAGCCTTGGGTCTGATGGGACTTTCCAGACCTGTGGAGATGCACTAGCATTGCCGGTTATGAGGTGTGTGTGCAGGGTGGTTTCTGGTCACTGTCATCCCACTCCTCCTCTCCGTCTTCATGGTGCTAGTGTCAGTTCCCACTCACCCCTCACTCACTCTGCTCTGCTTTGGGACATGCCACCACACCCAGCAGCAAGCACCAGAACAGACGCGGCGATGCTCCCTCTCTCCCTGCAGCACCTTTGTCCTTGCATAGACGCCAGCTCCTTAAGCCAGATGGTGCTTAGGCAGGAGGGCCTGCCAGGTATACAGTAGGGGGCTGTGCCTTAGCCAGGACATGTGTGGTAGTGGGCAGAGTAAGAGGAGGAGTCTGAGAGACCTTTTCCTGGGGCTCTTTCTCCTATCTACAGTAGAAGGTGGGGTTCCACGCAGAGAACCTTAAGAGTAATTACCGCACTTCCCTCCACTGGTTACTCCCCTGAAGTTATTAACTGAAAACTAGATAATAAGAAAAGTCAGCATGTATTGAGCACTCCATACCTCCTCAGAGCTATGCTTATTAATACCTCACCCAAATCTGCTTTCTTTCTTACTCCAGATCCTTGAGGTTGACAGAGTGATTTCAGTGTTATTTCAGTTTCAAGAAATATGTGCAGGTCGCCCAGCCAGTAAGCAGTGCAGCTAGGATTCAAACACGGGACTCTTAACAATGCCTACAAAATTGTCCTATCCCCACTCCTGCCTGCCCACCCACACTTATATTTTAAGCTCTGATTTTGTGCTTTCTGCAATACTCCGTTGTCTTTAAATAAGCATTTTGGTAGCACTTTTTGTTTCTAGCTTGAGATTCCCACTTCTATACTGAAACTAAAGTTATTTTTGCCTCTTATGTGGACCCTTATGATCAGTGTTTTCTTGAAGCATTCTGTTGCACTTGTTTTGTTTGCTGACTTATCCAGACATAATTCTCTGCTCTGCTCTGCATTTCCAGGTCATTAAAACACCAATGACCAGCCAGAAGACATTTGAGTCTCTAATAGACTTTAGCAAAACTTTGGGAAAGCATCCTGTCTCTTGCAAGGTAGAGTATTGGTAGTGTACTTGTCTGTTTTCTGTTGCTATAAAAACATGCGTGAGGAAGGCTAATTTGATAAAGAACAGGTTTATTTAACACCCAATTCTAGAGATTGAAGGACATGATTTTAGTTTGGCCTGTGGAGTTACAATGGCCAAAGCATGTGCAGGAGGAAGGATCACCTTTTTTCTTTTCATAGTGGAGGTTATAACCAGAGACAGTCTACCTCTGAGCTATACCCCTGGCCTTGTTTTATTTTTTATGCTGGCCTTGTACCTGTGGTCATCTGTCTCAGCCTACCAAATACTGATATTATAGGCATATGCCATCATGTCCAGCAGAATCACATGTTGATACAGGAAGCCAAAGAGACTTGGTGGTCAGGCCAGGCCATTTATAACAACTCACTCTTATAAGAACTCATTCTAGGCCGGGCATGGTGGCTCGCGCTGGTTCGAAGCCAGCCTCGCTGGCTTAAGAGATCCTGTTTCCAAATAAAAAATATAAAATGGGTCTGGGAGTGTAGCCCGGAGGAAGAACGGTTTTCAGGAACCCCAGTACCACCCCCCCCCAAAAAAAAAAAAACTCATTCTAGGAGACCAGTGTTCCCTTCTGAGGGCAGTTGCCTCCATTGACCTTAGGACTTCCCATGAAGCTCCATTTCTTAAAGTTGACATACCACCTCCCAGGGGACAAGCTCTCTAGTACATTAACATTTAGGGGACAAACAACATCCAGATTATAGGTAGTTTGGAAAGGAGGTGGTTTTCCTTGAAACTTGATTTATTCTTTTTTTTTTTTTTTGCGGGTCTGGGGATGGAACCCAGGGGCATTCGACCTCCAAGCTACACCCCAACTGGGTCTCACTGAGTTGCAGAGGGCCTCACTAAGTAGCTGAGGTTGTCCACGAACCGCGATCTTCTGGTCTCAGTTTCTGAATACTGTGATTACAAGTGTGCGCCACCACTCCCAGCTGATTTATTCTTGATGAGAATACTTTTAGTAGTGTGACATGAGAGACAGACCTCTGTTTACTGAAGGCTTGCCCATATGCTAGGAGAGCAGGCTATGCCTCCATTCTGGTTTATGGGATAGGAAACCAGGCTCCTAAGCTGTGCCTGTCAGGTGGATGGATAGTCAGAGGCCCAGATGGAGCACAGGGCTTCAGCTGAGTAGAAGAGTCAGCCGGGACTTCTGTGTGGCCCCAGCATTTTTCTTCTGATGAGCAGCTGTATATTCATTGCCCTGTTATCTTTAACGGCGATTGCCCTGGGAGTTGGACCCTGTGTCAGATGCAGCCTGGTGGCTGCATGCATTCCTAACAGAAATCAAGGGCTTTACTTTTAGAAAGAATACCACAAATGATTAGGGAAACGCTAAGATAGGAGGTCGACCTGCCAAAGTAGCACTAATGAAGTGCTTCTCAGTGGATTGTGGCGTATGTTCTTGTTTTGTGTTCTTTTGTTTTTCAATGAAAAGCATGTTTGTGTGGAAAACAGTTTTGGCCTTCAGATTCCCCGCACCTTTAACATACCCAGTTATTTTATATACAGTGACCCCAGTTGCTGCAGTGGTAGTCTGTTACTATACCCTCAGTTACTCCATTGGCTTTAAGGATTGTACTCGTGCATTACTTTGCAGTCTTTCTAAAGGAGCTTTTGTATTATAAAATGCCACAACAAAGTTTATAAATAAATGTTTTTTGACAATGGCCTTTTATGTTATGGTTCTCGTGGCATCTTTTGCTTTCTAAACTAATCTTATATTTGAACGTACAGTAGTATATTAAGCCATATCATTCAAGAATCATCTGAACAAGCCGTCTGTTGATGTAGACCCTGTTCAGCCAAGGAGATCAGACTTGTATGTGCTGCACCTTCCCACCCCCACCCAAGTTCAGCAGTGAAGTGTATTATTAGAGTGTTTGGGGATTTTTTTTTTATGTGTGTGTGGTGCTGGGGGTTGAACCCAGGACCTCACATATGCTTGCCAAGTCTTCTACCACTGAGCTACGTTCCCAGTCCTCTTTATTTTTTATTTTGAGACAGGGTCTTGCTAAGTTGCTCAGGCTAGTCTTGAACCTGCAATCTGCTCAGCCTCTCAAGTAGCTGGGGTTGCAGGCATGTGCCCTTACCCCTGGCCAGGAGTCTCATTTTTAAACACTTATTTTTTGTTTGGTACTTCTGTTTTAAACTGCCTAAACTTGAAACTCATCACATATTAATTTATATTTTCTTACCCACTTGTGCTTTTCTAGTGGAAGAAAATAGTAATTGTGTTAGAAAGAACATCAGCACTTAGAAGCTAGTGGTGGAAACAGAAGTGCAGGAAAAGTCCAATGAGTGATTGTCCTCAGCATCGTACTTGTTAGTTCATGGAGAGTGGCAGCTTTTTCCCCCATCAGAGTGCCCATGGCTGGAGGGATAGGAGCTCTTTGGTCTCAAAAAATTGTGCTTGTTAGATAATTGGAGAACCCTAGCTATGTGACATCTTGAGACTTTCTGGATCTTGAGGCATGTCTAGAGCATATGGCAACACATAGAACAAGGGCCAGCAGACTTTTCTGTAACTGCAGTCATGTGCCACATACCTGAGTTTTAGTCAGTAGCAGACAGCATTTACGATGGTGGTCACATAAGATTGTACTGAAGCCGGAAGATTCCTGCCACCTCGGGATACCAGAGCCATCCTGAAGTTGTAGTGCCAGGTATTACTCACGTGCTTGTGGCGATGCTGGCATAAAACCAGTCACATAAAAGTATGGCATATGCAATTATGTACAGTACATAATACTTGATAATAAACAAGTATGTTACTGGTTTATGTACTTACTATACTATACTTTTTATACCTTCTACTTCTTATGTATAAGACAGGTAACTATCAAACAGCCTTGGGCAGCTCCTATGAGCTCTTTCTACAGAGAAAGTAACTATTCTAATTTAAGCAAATATTTTTTGCAGGTTGCTTTCTGACTTTTACCTTTGTATGTGGTGTGTTTTGTGTTCTTTTCTGAAGTTGAAAAGCATGGTTTGCCTCAGTCATAAGGTTACCATCACCGTTGTGATTAATACAGTTTTGGTTAAGTGAATAAGGCTCGTTTGTTCATCTCTGTGCTGCTGTGGTTAGAGGGATGGGGTCAGCTTCAGCTTAACTTGTACTTAAGGAGGTACAAGCCCTGCTGCTTTACTGTTCACTTCAGGCAACATGTGGCCAGGCCAGTTTGCTCTGAGTGCTGGATCCTGCTCCTCTTCAGTACAGATGTGTTGGTGGCATGCCTATTGTATGCCAAAGACAGAATACAGGGCCTAGGCCGGGGGGAGGAGAGTTCTGCTCTCAGGAACAGCAGTCTTTTAACAAAAGAGGAGGCACCCTTTACTTAGTGGAAGTTAGCCTCATATAAATACCACCAAACCATTACCAAGCTGGACTTCACAAGCCCACCAAAGAGCTCAGTAGGTAAAATAAAAATCCCACACTAGTCCTCTGGAGAAACAGTTGTTTGATTGGGAGGGAAGTCGATGAGAGGAGAATGCAGGACAGATCATCCCAGCGAGACACTCTCAGGTGGCCTGTTGTGCCATGACAGCCAATAGCCCGCTGGGACCTGCTCCTTTGCCCTGGCGCCTGTCCCCAGCTCAAGTACACTGCAGTGTGTGCTGGGAACACGAGGACACTGGGGAGCCCAGGAGCAGCCTGGGAACCTGGGAAGTAGCACTCTTTGGAGGATTGTTCAATATGGAGTGGTAGTTTGCTTTTTTCCTAGACTCCAAAAGGGAAGTGGAAGAGGAAAGGCATAAAGATGCATTGTCATTTGAGAAAGAAATAAAGAGAAAGTTTGAAAGTGTATGTAGTTTGATATATGTGGGCAACATCATTCAGGGATAGGAAGGGGCAATCTGGTGACTTCACAGAAGATCAAGTTTAACAAAAAGTCCCTATTCTTTTCCTCTCCTATAACAGGACACGCCTGGATTTATTGTGAACCGTCTCCTGGTGCCATACCTCCTGGAAGCGATCAGGCTGTATGAACGAGGTACCTTCCTCAGCCAGGCTGGGCTCTGGAGTTCTCATGCGGTGTGTAGGAAAGCGGGGTCGTGCAGAGCAGCGGGAGGAGCTGCCATTTACCAGCTGTGCCAGCTCAGCCCAGCCCCACAGTCTGTCACTGTTTCCAGGGCCCCTGCTTCCCCATGAAGCCTCTGACAGGTGGCTCTGGGGCCCTGCGCTGTGGTCCCAGACAGAGCAATTGCATGGCTGACCGGGCTCAATATCCTGGCTCTCTGCCTTTGGTTAAAAGTGTACTGCTTCACACATACAAGAAAAATGTAAAAATCACTAGGCTAGAAGACACTGAAAGTTCCTAAAGGATATAAAATTTATATGACAGGTGAGAGGAGTAAGTGCTAGGGCTGGTATGTAGGAAGGGTGGTTTCTAACAGCCCCACGTCTGTCCTTACTGAAGAATTTCATGAGGTAATGACACACCTGGGCATTCTGCCTCTGAACTATCCCGCTAATCCCTTTTTCTTGTTGCCTTTTCTGCGTATGTGTGGTACTTGGGTTGGACTTCAGGGCATTCTACTCTGAACTACACCCCCAGCCCTATTTTTTATTCTTTATCTTGAAACAGAGTCTCCCTGAGTTGCAAAGGGCCTCACTAAGTAGCTGAGGGTGTCTGTGAACCACAGTCCTCCTGTCTCGGCCTCCCAAATGCAGAGATTACAAGCGTGTGTCACTACACCCAACTTCATGTTTTGTTTTGAAAAAGGGTCTCACTAAGTTGTTGAGACCAGCCTAGAACCTGCAATCTTCTTGTTTCAGTCTCTCAAGTACTCGGATTATAGATGTGCACCACCTTGCCGAGATTCATGATGCACTTTTTTTTAAAAAAAACTTTAAGAATGCTCTAAAATTTCCCTTTATATTGGACAGGCAAGGAATGATTTTCCTGTTATAGCAGTCCTAAGACTTGGGACATGGTCCAGGGTTATAATAAGTGTTCTCCTGCATACCTTCTCTTACCTCTTTCTGAAAAGGTAACTGTCATATCTTCTTTAAAGGCAGAAATGCCTAATGGAACTGGATAAGAACACATGTAATTGTTTTCAGTGACTTCATTCACAAACACTCACTCCTGAGAAGAGTGTCAATTCTGAAACAAAACATTTATACCAGCTCTTGCAGAGAGATGAAAGCACATTTGCTTCCTCGAGATCTGCTTAAATATTAAATTTTTCTCTATGGTTTATGGAAGCAGTTGCCTTACTTTTGCTCCAAGATCAAACCAACACTTCTGTGTTTATCTATCAACAAATATGCCTAATTACTCCTCAAAGAAACTGTGGCATTATGCCATACCTTGAAAGGCACTTGTGTTTTTTTAAAGTAAAATGTAACGTTCGAGATAATGTTCGAGAATGTAGTGTGGGGATGAGCCACCTCTTCCTGGTGTTTTCTCACAGAAACACTGTCCCTTGGATACATTCTCCTTTGTGTCAGGTGTCTGATGGAAGGCAGGAGCCATTTTCTTTTCTGCTTTCCGGCCAGCAGGGGTCCTTGCCCTCACAGACCACCTGAGGCAGCTGGAAGGGCGTGCGCTTTCAGTTTGCTTGATGCTGCCTGGGCGGTCTGTCAGTGCACTGGCCCCTTTCTCCACAGCCTTCTGAGGCCTCTGAGCCCGAACCACCTAGGTGGCACCCGGCCTCTTACCGTGTCCCTTCTGCCACCTTGCCGTTCTCGCCTCATCCAGCCAACACAGGGTGCTGCCCACCACCCACTTGCAGCTCTGTAGCTGGGTCGCAGCAGTTCCACTCTGACCTTGAGGTCTCTGCTCTCTTCATGTGCCACATCTGTGTCACTTTTTTTTTTTAATACTGGGGATTGGGCCTTGGGGCATTCTGCCTCTGAGCTATACCTTCGGCCCTGTTTCATTGTTTTATTCTGAAACAAGGTCTTGCTAAGTCATTGAAGGTCTCACTAGGTTGTTGAGGCTGTACTCAAAACTACAGTCCTCCTGTCTCGGCCTCCCAAGAGCTGTGATTACAGGTGTGCGCCACCATGCCTGGCTGTTTGTCACTGTTGACTCCTCCCATCGTGCCTGCTCCCTTTTCATGCCAGCCTTCACTTCTCCAGCCAGGCCACCATGGTAAGGCTCCTTTAGGCAGCAAAGCAGTTGCTGTCACCTCTGTCTTTCACAAAGCCATCTTGTGCCCCTACCCATGCCGAGAAGGCTTCCTCCTATCGAGGAAGACACTGCTCGCCATGCCTGCCTGTATTCCACGCTGGGCATCTCAGGATGGCGCAGCAGGGCCAAGCCTCTGCAGATGCTGCAACTTCCTTCCCCACTCCTCCGGGAGAGCTTTTTTGTGCCACACTACTAATACACCAGGGGCCTGGGGGTGGCCGAGGCTGCTCTGTGTGGTAGAGGCTCGTTGAAAGGATGTCTAGTTTCTGGACAGCTTTCAGGACACCACAGGTCACCACAGGTGCCCACTATCACCTCTCAGCCACACCCCAGGGAACTGGCCCACGCTTACTCTGCTGTCAGCCTCGTGGCTCCTGCGCTGGCCTTCGCAGGGCCTTCAGCGCTGTCCTCTTCCCCCTCTTGCTCTCCTTCTTCACGCTGTGGCAGAGGCCTGGCAGTGGTGGTCAGAAACACATGCTCCTGCAGGACAGGAGGTCTGCTGCTGTCCGCCTGGTCAGCTCCGGCAGGTCGTGGGCCACACGGAAGCTCTTAGGAGGGCCATGCTGGCTTGTCCGTCGCCACCCCGCTCAGGACACGTGCGATGGTTCTCTGGTAGCTGTATACAAGCTGTGGCCAGATGCTCGTTCTGTTCTCCTCACCCTCTGCCCTGGTCTCCACATGCCAACTCCCAGCTTCCTCACAAGACCCCACCCAGTGTCCTCTGAGTGCCACGCTGGGCCTTGTCCATAGTCCCAGCTTTCTACTTCGGCTGTCCCTCCCTCAGGCTGCTTGCCACTCCTTTCTCTGTGGCATGGCACATATCTGCTTCTCTTATTGTACACTTTTCTAGGATGGTATCCGAGTCCCCAAAATGCTTGCATAGAACAGGCATTTAGGATGGAGGGGCCACCAACTCCCTGGTCCTGTTGCAGGAGCTCTGCCTGCAATGCCAAGTGTGGTTGGCAGGTGGTGCTGGTGAACTGGAGGAAGAGGCAGTGTTGAGGCAGACCCCAGTGCACATTTCTCAGCTCACTGAGAGCTTTTCTTAAGTCTTGTGGAGGCTGTTAAGGGCTCTTTACCTGGGGGGTGGGGGGACAGGTATCCCATGATCCTCCTGACATTGATGCATTGATGTGTGTGTGTGTGTGTGTGCACGTGTGTGTGCATGCAAGTGTGTTTGCTGTGGAGGGCATGTCAGAATGTCAGAGAAGTACTTTAAAGTTTAGGAATTACTGGTCTAAAATGTGGTGCCCCATTTAACTCTGACTTGTCCACAGTCTCTGTGTCTTTTATTTTTCTCTTTTTTCATTTTTTTATTTTTTTGCACACTGGGGATTGAACCCAGAGTCATTCTACCTTCAAGATACACTCCCATACTTTTTTAAAAAAATTTGTTTCTTATTTGGAAATAGGGTCTCACTAGGTTGCTGAGAGCCTTGCTAAGTTGCCAAGGCTGGCTTTGAACCTGTGATCCTCCTATCTCAACCTCTCAAGTACTGAGATTACAAGTATGCACCATCATACCCAGCTTTCTTTTTGCCTCTTTTGTTCTATATTAGAACAGAATGTTTAGAGGTCTGTTGACTTTGTAAATCTTTTTAGGTGTTTTTTTTTTCTATAATATTCTACGTATTATATTTGGAAATAAAATAGTCTTTAAAAGTGAGTTGCTGACCCTGGAATTGCAGTCTTGCCTCTAGGGCTCATTGCCCTGTCTTTGATAATTGATTTGGCTTGGTGACTTTTGGTAAGATGAAACCATTGAGGTGTTAGACCTCTGTCTGTAGGGAGCCTGCATTTTATTCTGGAAACTCTCCATATAACTGAACCAGTAGAGAAGTGTTAGGCTATGAATAGGAATTGTGGAGACAGGTCCAGGGATGGTTGAGTCGTAGCCTGGAGTTGTGGCAGCTGCTGTCCCTGGCAGAGGGCAGGGGAGGCTCTGATGAGGAGCACCTGACTGAGCCCTGCAGAGGTGTGCAGGGAGCAGCAGTGCTAAGCCCTGGGGCTGGAGCCGCAGGGCGGGCGCCCCCAGCATCTGGAGACAGCTGGACCACCATCGAGCTGCAGATCTTGGAACTCTTGAGCAGCATCTGCTTCTGAGCAGTGGAGCCACAGCCCGAGTGTGCCATGTCCCTTCCCATGTTGCCGTGTGCGTGCTGTCCCGTCTGCCTGCCACGCCTTCCTCGCCGCCTCTTCTCTTGAGTATCTCTTCGCTCTTTGGAATCCAGGCCTTGAGGATGGAGGGTTGCTTTGGTGAAGAATGTGCCTGCATTTGCTCACACAGAGCCATGTTAATCCTTGTGACTGCTGAGCGCTTGCCAGGTTGAGGTTTGGTTTGTGCATTCTGATCCTTCCATTTTGTCACAAGAACTTTGAGTGCTCATCTTGTTCTTCCTCTTCCTCTGAGTCTCTGGTGCCCATTATATCACAGATATAAACAAAAAGGTGAATGAATCCATGAGGCTACCTGGTAAAACTCATACTAGTGATCTTTTTTAATGTTTATCAATAATTTTTATTTAATATTTTATAAGTTATCTTTTGATTTTTAAATTTTTTAAAATTTTTTATTGGTGCATTATATTCATACATCATATTGGTATAAAAAACTTGTGTGTACATACATGTACACCTCCTGATTTAACCCCTACCCAATTCCCACCCCACTCCCTCCCTGTCCCTCCCTCCCTGGCTTAGTGATCATTTTTATTTTTACTTTCTTATGTCCTCAAATCATAATTTCTCAGAGGTTTCATCCTAGTATAGTACTTATAGTATCACCCATAGAAAACAATCAGGTGGTATTTTTATCACCTTAAGTTGATCTAAAATCCTTCAGCATTACTTTAGTTTAGTACTTGATATACTTTACAAAAAAAAGTTTTAAGCCAGGCATGGTGGTGCACGTTTGTAATCCCAGTACTTAGGAGGCTGAGACAGGAAGATTGCAGGCTTGCAGCCAGCCTCAGCAACTTGTGAGACCCTGTTTCAAAATAAAGAATAAGCCAGGCATGTGGCTCACACTTGTAATCCCAGCATTCGGGAGGCTGACACAGGAGGATCACGGTTCAAGGGCAGCCTCAGCTACTTAGTGAGGCCCTTTGCAACTCAGTGAGACCCTGTTTCAAAATAAAGAAGAAAAAATAGAGCTGGGGGTATGGCTCAGAGGTAGAATGCCCCGGGTTCGTTCCATGGTACTACAAAAAAATAAAAATTAAAAAAAAATAAAATAGGGCTAGGGATGTAGCTTGGAGGTAGATCCTCCTGAGTTCCATCCCCAATACTACAAAGGAAAAAAAAAGTTTTTATTGGTGTTAAAGTGTTTCTTGCTCCTTATGCCTAAATTTTTGGTGTGAAATACTATTTTAACATTTTATTTATTTATTTATTTGATAGTGGGGATTGAACCACAACCCTATTTTTCATTCTTTATTTTGAAGCAGAGTCTCACTAAGTAGCTGAGGCTGGCACCCCTTTTGCCTCAGCCTTCTAAGTACTGGGATAACAAATGTACACCACCATGTCAGCTCACTTTATTTATCTTTAGTTTGATTGACTATTTATACTGCAAAACAAAGTTCTAGAGAGTTACTTGTGATAGAACATTTCAGTTTCTATTTTGGAGAAGGGACCCACAGGTGGTTTTCTATAAAGACCTCTGTGGCCCAGGGATAGCACAGGGAAAATTCCAGAGGAAAAGCCCACTGATTCCTTGTCTTAGTCAACAACACACTTTGTTAGTGCATGACAGCTTGTTAGTCAACTTTCATTGCTGTGACTGAGATACTTGACAGGAGCAGGCTAGAGGAGGAAAGGTTTATTTCAGCTCACAGTTTCAGAGGTTTTATTTTTTTTATTTTTATTTTTTTTGGTGGTACCGGGGTTCCTGGAAGCCCTTCTTCCTCCGGGCTACACTCCCAGACCTATTTTATATTTTTGAAACAGGGTCTCTTACGCCAGCACGGCTGGCTTCGAACCTGCGCGATCCTCCTGTCTCCGCCTCCCAAGTGTGAGGATTACAAGCGTGGGCCACCACGCCCGGCTGGTTTCAGAGGTTTTAGCCCATGGCTTAAAGCCAGAGCTATGAGGCAGAACATGGTGGTGGTAGGGTGTGACAGAGAAGCTGCTCAACTCCTGGCAGCAGGGAGGTGGGTGGGGAGCTGGAGACAAGCTGTAGTCCCTGAGGGCACACCCCCAGTGACCTCCTTCCTCCAGCCATGCCTCGCCTCCTCCCATGGTCTGTTAAAATTACGAATCCACAGAATGGCTAGCCCACTGCTGAGGTCTGAGCCTGTGATCTGATCACGCCCCACCCTGAGCACTGTAAACACAGACCAAGGCTTCAGCATGTGAGCTTCTGTGGGACAGTCCGGGTCCCAACTGTAACATGATCGTAGAGGAGGTTTGAGCTTTCTTTAGATAATTTTTGTCTTAACTAAAGGGTTTGTGGGAATATGGTTCTAGGAGAATGCTTGTTACTTGTAAAAACAAGAAAAAAACAAAAATGCACATGTAACACATACAGAATAAAATCTTAGTTTATGTGTGTGTTTAAGGCCCACTTATGAGTTAGAAATCTCTAGCATTAAATGATATTATAGAAATGATCCCAGAGTTGGAAAATCCCAATCTATTAGGAAGGCCCGGGGCTTTTGCTCTCTTGGAACAAGGTCACAGAGCTCTAGAGCTCACCTCACATGGTGCCAATACCCTGAAAAGCTTGTGACTGTATGGCACATACCTAACCTCTGAGATGAACTCTTGCCCAAGCTAGAAACATGGTCTGTGGATATTTTTCAAATATGAAAGTTGATTAAAAAAAATTCCGGAAATTACTGGGTTAAGCCCATGATGGGCTTTGGGAAGGGTTGTGGTGACACGGTGCTGCTTTTTAGGTGATGCATCCAAGGAGGACATTGACACTGCAATGAAGCTGGGAGCTGGGTACCCCATGGGTCCATTTGAGCTGCTTGATTACGTTGGGCTGGATACTACAAAGTTCATCCTGGACGGTAAGACTTGGAACCCTTTGTCTTTTTTTTTTTAAATTGAGTTGAAGTAGTCTTTTTGAATTACAAATTATAAGCAAATTATAAGGCCTAAGCCAGGCATGGTAGCGCACACTTGTAATCCCCATGCTTGGGAAGCTGAGACAGGAGGATCGCACAGGTCTGAAGCCAGCCTCAGCTACTTAGTGAGGCTCTCAGCAACTTAGTGAGACTCTGTTTCCAAATAAAGTATAAAATAGGTATGGGAGTATAGCCCAGACGTAGCAAAACCCCTGGGTTCCATCCCCAGTACCACACACACAAAACAAAATTATAAGGCCTATTTAAAACAAATTAAAAAGGGTTTTAGCCGGGCGTGGTGGCCCACGCTTGTAATCCCCGCACTTGGGAGGCAGAGACAGGAGGCTCACGCAGGTTCGAAGCCAGCCATACTGGCTTAAGAGATACTGTTTCCAAAAAAAGTATAAAATAGGTTTGGGAGTGTAGCCCGGAGGTAGAAGGGCTTCCAGGAACCTCAGTACCACCAAAAAAAAAAAAAAAAAAAAAAAAGGGTTTTAAGCCGGGCGTGGTGGCGCATGCTTGTAATCCTAGCATTTGGGAGGCTGAGACCGGAGGATCGCGGTTCACGGACAGCCTCAGCTACTTAGTGAGGCTCTCTGCAACTCAATGAGACCCGGTTTCAAAATAAAGAATAAAGAAAAAATAGGGCAGGGATGTAGCTCGTGGTCATATACCCCTGGTTCCATCCCCAGACCCACCAAATAAAAGGGAGGGGTTAGTAAGAATCTTTACCTGCCTCACCAGATACCTTGCTCCATTTTGTGTTACCATAATAGAATACTTGAGGATGGGTACTTTATAAAGAAAAGAGGTAGGGCTGGGGGTGTAACTCAGTGGTAGAGTGCTTGCCTCACATGTGTAAGACCCCAGGTTCTGTCCCCAGCACCACAAAAAGGAAAAAAGAAGAGAAAATTTGACTTATGATTCTCATTGGTGGAAAGTCATTAGCAAGGAATGGGGTTTGGGCAAGAGCTCTGCTGGCTGTGTGGGTTGGGGCCTGTGGAGAAGTGGGAAGGGGAACAGGCTTGTGTAGGGGGGCCAAGCTGTGGGCTGGCCTTGACTTAAAGCAGCCCACTCAGCCGGGCATGGTGGCTCACACTTGTAATCCCAGCATTTGGGAGACTGAGACCGGAGGATCATGGTTCACGGACAGCCTCAGCTACTTAGTGAGGCCCTCCGCAATTTAGTGAGATCCTGTTTCAAAATAAAGAATAAAAAACAGGGCAGGAGGTGTAGCTTGGAGGTTAAATGCCCCTGGGTTCCATCCCCAGACCCACAAACAAACAAACAAACAAACCAGCCCTTGCTCCCAAGAGCTGATGTAGTCAGTGGAGACCTGATCATTCCTGAGAGGCAGCATTAGTCCATTCTTGAGGGTGGAGCCCCCAGGAACTACACCTCACTTCTTTTTTTTTTTTTTTTTTTTTTTTTTTTGCGGTATTGGGGATGGAACCCAGGGGCATTCTACCTCCAAGCTATACCTCCATTCCTATTTTTTTCTTAATTCTTTATTTTGAAAGGATCTCACTGAGTTGCAAAGGGCCTCACTGAGTAGCTGAGACTGTTCGCGAACCATGATCCTCCTGTCTCAGCCTCCCAAAGGCTGGGATTACAAGCGTGCGCCACCACGCGTAGCTTTGTGGGCCATTTCTTACATGGTCCAGCACTGCGGCACTGCCACTGGGGCCAAGCTCTAGCACACGAGCTTTGGAGGGCAGGTTGTATCCAAACCATAAACACCAGGCTGTCAAGTTACCAGATGGTAAGAGAAGGGAGAATGACTGCCTATCATATCTCTTACCAGGGTGACTATATTCTTAATTTTTAATATTGAAATAATGGATTCACAGGAAGTTGCAAAGATAGCACAGGCAGAGTCTGTGGTATACCCATCACCCAGTTTCCCCCATGGTTATATCCTCTGCGGCCATAGTACAGCATCAAAATCAGAAAATTGACATTGGTGTGCTGCCATTTTATCACATGAGTGTAAGTAACCTCCAATGCAATTAAGATACACAACTATGTTTTTAAAATATATTCATTCTGAAGTAGTGGTTCTGAAGACCAGATAAAAATAATTATTAAAACTTAACTACTAAACTGGGTGGTGGCACATGCCTATAATCCCAGTATGTGGGAGGCAGAGACAGAGGGATTGCAGATTTGAGGACAGCCTCAGTAACCTAGCAAGACCCTGTTCCAAAATAAAAATTAAAAAGGCCTGGCGGCATAGCTTGGAGGTAGAACCTCCCTGGTTAAATCCCTAGTACTTAAAACAAAAATTAACTACTGAAGTTGAATTATTGCTCACTCAATACTCCACGTCGCACAAAAAATAGTTAGGAACTGGGGTTCAAATCAAAATATGAAATTTTGAATATGTTATGCTGATATAAAATGTGGGTGGTAGGAATTCAGAATTTTAACACATATTCTGGAGGTTAACTGTGCCGTTTAGGAGTACAACCAACAAATTAAAGGTTTTATTACAGTGTTCTTAGACTTGGCCTTGAGGGACTTCTAGGAAGAGATTGATAGCGGAGGGCGTAACAGAGCTGGCTCCGAGGGCGCAGGGCTGCAGCAGCCACAGCTTCACAGCGAGGCCGGCCTTGTGCCTCTGCCATGGTGGCCCGACTAGGCAGCATGCCCTGGGCTCCCATGTGAATGGGGCCCCTCTTTACACCCTGATGCAGATTGCCCTGCAACTGTGGAGGTAAAAATAACCCCTGCTTTGCCTCTCTTCTTAATAGGATGGCATGAACTGGATGCAAAGAACCCACTGTTTCAGCCCAGCCAATCGCTGAATAAGCTGGTAGCAGAGAAGAAGCTGGGCAAGAAGACAGGAGAAGGATTTTACAAGTACAACTGATGTGCAGCTTCTCTGGCGTGGGGAGAAAGCTGGGTGAGCCGCCCTGGCTGCCAGGGCCGGGGCGCAGGGATGCCCTTCAGCTGGCCCCTCATGCCCGCGGCCCCTTCAGTGGGCTTTTCTAGTGTAATCTATCTGAAATAATTGATTCACTAGTTACAGTAGTGACAGATTCCTCCGTGGAGAACTAAATCCCTTTTTTAGTTTGTTTCTATGTATTTTCTAAAAAGCTTTACGCCCTTGGTGCCTTTGAACAAATGTTGTTTTCGAGCCTTGCCATCTTTGTACACATTGCCCGATCTGCTCGCTCAGGAGGAAGCCGCACCCCCCCAGTGAGCGGAGCCGGCACACACCTGGGTGCACGCGCACTGGACTGCAAGGGTGGCACGCGAGCCTGCGAGGCGCCTTTCTGAGAGCCTGGTGCTGCTGCCTGCAGCTTTGAGCCTTTCTCTGCATCCAGGCCAGCGACCTGAGATGTTAATGCTTTTATTCAACTCATCATTAAGACGCTGTGCTGAATTGGTGGGAAAGTATCTGTGTTTGCTTTGCAGGAAGAAGTCTGTTTTCATGCTCACTCAGATCTGCAAATCCTAACCATTACTGGGTTTTGTTTTTTTCATAAAAAAATCAGTGCTACAAACTGCCTATAAATGTATCCTAATAAAATACAATCTTTTAATCTGTGAAAATTTGAATAAAAAGACATATAATTTAGTTATGAATGCTTAAATGATATAAATATAGAAGGTTGGTATTTGGGTAGAAGCTGTGCCCCATCTTCTCGGGCCTGTTATTTTATAAAGTGGCAGCCGCGGGAAGGAACCACAGAAGGCGTTTGTGTAAAGCTGCCCATGGCTGTCCATTCCACATTTCCAGTAAAGTAGTAATAAGGGTGCTGAGAGTGATTTTTAAGGAACATCTGTTTCTTCTTTGCCAACAAAGTGAAATAATGTAACATAAGCTTCTTTTAATCATTGGCTTGAGAAAGTGTCTTCCAAGATAGAATTTAGGGGTTGGAAAGACATCAGAAGCCCTGAGGTCCAGTGGCCTCATTAGCTGGGAGCTTAAGTGATGTGCCCAAGTTGGCCACATATTTTGTAGCAGAGCCCAGATTAGATCTAGGTTTTGATGATAAAATTAAATATAAAAGAGAAAAGTTGAAAATCTCAAATCTAAATTTTCAGACAGGACTTTCCCCCAAATGGGTGTCCTGTTTGAAGTCTTCATAGAGTTCTAATGGTTGATTTCTTTTCTTCATTTCTTCATTGATAAAAGGGAGCTTAGTTTTTGAAAAAAGATTTGAATGTATTACAGGGTGGGAGAATTCATACATACAAACATACACAAGCACATTTCTACCACACCAGAACCCATTTTCCGAAGCTTCTGTGCTATTCTTGTGGACACCGCCTACCAAACAAAGAGACACGCCTCGGCATCAGCTAGCATGCCCCTCGCTCGAGTTGGCCCCACGGCAGCTGACCTTTACGTGAGCCCTGGCCAGGAGCGGCTTCACTCTTGACCACTGAATTCCAAGAAAAAGATAGGGCCCAAGAGTATGACTGTCAGCCCGCCAGCATGGGGGCAGGGAGGGGTGGCATCATGTTTGGGAGGGACCAGGAGAGAGTTTTGAACATCCTTCTCTACGTAAGCCTGGGACTCGGGTGGCTTCCCTGCCTGCCTCTGCCCGGGGGAGAGGGCCCAGCCAGTCAGGACTTCAGTGTCGCGTAGTCCAGCCACTGCTGTTGGCTTTGGTCTGTTTTAAAGCAAACCTGAGTGAGAGCCCGGCGCCTTGCACTGCCCTGTCGGGCTGCCCTTGCTGAGGAGGGAGGGGTCTGGGCAGAGCTGCTGGGCCCGGCCTCCACGCCTCCTAATGGCGGCCGTGAGTTGACATATGGCAACTACTGGTTTGGGTACGTAATACTTAAATACTTCATTATTTTCCCTCTCTTCTGCTTCTTAGTGATGTTTTTATTCACATGGAAATGAAACTTTGTAATTTAAAAAAATTATGAAATGACTTGTTGAAAAAGAAAAACTAAGGATCTGTGTGTAGCCATCAGCTGAAATTCATTTATCAGTACAATGGAATTCTCTGAAGGATAGTCTTAAAACTCATGAATTTGTTTTCATAAAAAAAATTATGGGCCAGGCATGGTGGCACATGCCTGTAATCCCAATATTTGGGAGGCTAAGACAGGAGGATGTCAGGTTTGAGGCCAGCCCTCAGCAACTTAGCAAGACCCTGTTTCAAAATAAAAAATAAGGGCTAGGGGTGTCGTTCAGAGGTAGAGTGCCCCTGGGTTTAATCCCCAGGGCCCCCCAAATAATAAATGAATAATAAAAATAAATGAAAATCATTAATAGTTTCTTGCCAGGCACAGTGGCATATGTCTGTAATCCCAGTACTTGGGAGGGTGAAATGGAGAATTGCAGGTTTAAGGCCAGCCTCAGCAACTTAAGTGTGGTGAGACTCTGTCAAAAAATAAAAATAAAGTAGGGCTAGGGGTGTAGCTCTGAGATAGAATGTCCTGGGTTCAATCCCCAGTATTATGAAAAGAATGAAAAAAAAGGTTTCTCAAAGGAAAATGGTTGGCTAACTTATTTTAACACCAATTGTAAGGTATACTGTGTTGAATGAAGTCTAAGGTAAGGCAGAACCAGGTGTGGAAACTGAGAAACTAAGATTTACAGATCTGGTGTTATAAAAGAATTCTCAGCTGGATTCTGCTAAGTAGAAAGTTTTTTGACTACCATGTCAGCTTCCAGAAACCCATTTGAGATTCACCCACTCATCATTGGGAGGGAAGAACCGGTATGTTAGTCACGGCTTATACAATAACATACGCCAATTATGCTTTCTCTGTGTATGTTACACTCTTCACACATTTGAAAAAAGCTTTTGTTTTGTCCCACCTTGATTTTAATCCTCTTAACATTTCAATCTAAGTAACTGATTAAGTCTATCAAAAATATAAGGTGTGGCTATAATTTTATGGGACTAATTTTATTGCAAATAGGCATTGCTGCTACATAAGTAGTAATGTGTATGTAGTTAAAAAGGCCTTGAACAGTCCAATGTGGTGGCACCTGTCTGACATCCCAGTGCTTGGGAGGCTGAGACAGTAGGACTGCAGGTTCAAGGCCAGCCTCAGCAACTTAATGAGACTCTATTTCAAATTAAAAAAGGGCTGGGTGTAGCTTGGAGGTAGAATGCTTGAATTCAACCCAGTACCCCACCCAAAGTCTTGAACAATGGAATAAAACACATATACTTTGAAATAACCCATTCGGCTACGTAAATTCCATTTTCAAAACTTGGTCCCAGTATTCTATTATCATGGTTTTTAGACCTACTTTAGCAGTTTTTCTTAGCTACCATTTTGAAATGACAGAATGAAGCTCAACTGTTGAGAAAACCTTGTCGTTGATACTAAATGTTTTATTTAAAATCACACACTGCTTTGAGATTCATTGGTCTAACACTATGTTGTGTGTGTGTGTGTGTGTGTGTGTTACTAGGGATGGAACCCAGGGGCTTTCTACCTCTGAGCTACACCTCCAGACAGACCTGTTTTATTCTTTTATTTTGAAACAATGTCGAGCCGGGCGTGGTGGCGCACGCTTGTAATCCCAGCATTTGGGAGGTTGAGACCTGGGGGATCACGGTTCATGGACAGCCTCAGCTACTCAGTGAGGCACTCTGCAACTCAGTGAGACTCGGTTTCAAAATAAAGAATAAAAAATAGGGCAGAGGGTGTAGCTCGGAGGTCAAATGCCCCTGGGTTCCATCCCCAGACCCGCAAAAAAAAAAAAAAGAAAAAAAAAAAAAGAAACAGTGTCTCACTAAGTTGCAGAGGGCCTCTCAAGTAGCTGAGGCTGGCTGTGAACTTGCAATCCTCCTGGGTACTAGTTTTGTGGCCTCCTGGGTACTAGTTTCTCTCTCAGCACCACTTTTTTGCCTGTGTAGCGAGGTTGTTTTCTGAGTCTATCTGGTCCATGGGCATAATGCTGGAACCCATCCTGGAGGGTTACTAGGACTGGATGAGATGATGGAGAACAGGTGTTGAGCTCACGGCCTGCCACAGACGGGCCACGTGTGAGAGAAGCCGCAGTAACCTACAGGGCTGCAGACGGGCAAGGCTGCCCTGAGCCACCCAGGCCACAGACTCCTGCTGGCACTCGCGCTCCATGGCCTCAGCCCCTGGGAAGGTGAACGACAATAGGTAGCCTGGGGAGTGGCGCTCTCTCATAACCCCAGTACTGAGGAGGCTGAGACAGGATTGCAGGTTCTCAGCCAGCCTCAGCAACTTTGGCCCTCACAACTTGAGATCCTGTTTCAAAAATTAAAATATAGAGCCGGGTATGGTGGCGCACGCTTGTAATCCCAGCATCCAGGAGGCCGAGACTGGAGGATTGCAGTTCGCGGACAGCCTCAGGTACTTAGTGAGGCCCTCTGCAACTCAGTGAGACCTGGTTGAAAATAAAGAATGGAAAAATAGGACAAGGGGTGTAGCTCGTAGGTAGAGTGCCCCTGGGTTCCACCCCCAGACCTGCTCCCCCCCAAAAAAAAATTAAAAAATAGGGTTGGAGGTGTAGCTCAGAGGCAGAACGCCTCTGGGTTCAATCCCTAGTACCACAAAATTAAATAAGTGACACTAGGTCAACCTGGGGAAAGAGTGGTGGAGTGAGTCCCCACTGGGTGTATTCACTAGTTCTAAGGGAGCAATAGCAGGATTGCCCCTAGCGTTGAGAAAGCTCAGGCTGCTTTTTTCTGTGTGCATGAGACACTAGGGGTTGAACCCGGAGGCATTCTACCTCTGAGCTACACCTCCAGCCCTTTTTCTTCATTCATTTTATTTTTGCTACTGGGGGTTGAACTCAGGGGCATTCTACTTCTGAACTATGTCTCTAGTCCCCTTTAAAAATTTTAAGTCTCACTGTGTTCTAAGGGTCTGGTTAAACTGCTGAGACTGGCCTTAAACCTGTGATCCTTCTGTCTCAGCTCCCAAGTACTAGGATAACAGGCTTGTGCCATAATGCCAGCCCAGACTGCTCTTATTCCCTCTTCAAGGAGAGGAGACTTCCATTATTGACTGAAACTGGTTTGCTGTAGAGGCCCGGGGCACAACAGAGTGGCCACACTGCCCTTCCAGGTGTGGAGAAGCTGGGGTGTTTGCATGTGGGTCTCGGAGCCTCAGCAACACACCTCGGCCCCTTTTCTGCACATGTTCCTACTGGAATATTCTACCAGAAAATGTGGCCTGCTCTCAGGCAAGCAGGTAGCAGAGGGGAGTGGAAACTCTGGCTCCCCATGCCTCATAAGCAGCCACGGGCGGGCGTGCCAGGTGGGAGGGCGGGGGCACAGCTCAGTGGCAGGTACGAGGCCCTGGGTTCTGTCCCCAGCACCAAAAGAGAAGGAAGGAGGGAGGAACCAAGTGCAGAAGGTAGGAAAACTGAGCCTCAGCCCAGCCCTGGGTGAAGAAGACGCTGCTGGTACTGAGCTTAGAACTTGAACTCTGAAGTGTCTCTTTCAGGAGCCATGTGGAGGTTTTGACAGCCTGAAAACGTGGAGGTTTTCACCCGCCTTTTCTTACTGAGCCTTGTATGTGCGTGCACTGGGTGTGGGGATTGCTAGAATTAGTTTATGGCATCCTTTTATTAAAAAGTTAATCCCAGATGTGTAGCAATCCGAGAAAGGACAGCGCATCTCAAGGGTGTGATTTTCTCTGTTTTTAATGGAGAAAAAATTATTTGCCTGGTAATATCATATACTATTATGAGTTACAAAATATACTTAATGAGCCAGGTATGGTGGTGCCAATCTGTAATCCCAGTACTGGGAGGCTGCTGAGACAGGAAGATTGCAAATTTGAGGTCAGCCTCAGCAATTTAGCGAGTAGGGAAATTGTTTAAAAGTAAAAAATAAGTCTTGGGATTATAGCTTGAAGGTAGAATGCCCCTGGATTCAATCCGCAGTAACTCCCCCCTCAAAAAATTTAATGAGCACACCAGTATAGATGACTCAGTAACAACATACCAATTTTGCCCCCTTGTATAAAATGCTTCTTTGATTCCAAGCCCAAAATAGAATCCCAAAATAGATTGGTTAGTCCTGGTTATCAGCTGTTTTCCTGAGTTGAAAAAATATGCTAGAGTGTGCTATGGCTATAAGCAATTAAAGGAATTATATTTTTTAATTTAACAAAAATCCCACATTTCCTAACAAACTATAATAGTTTGAGAAATACATTTACTGGCCGCTTGCTGTCTGCCACGCTTTATTCCTTTGCTGATGTGTGTGGCCACTTAGTCCAAGAGGGAGTGTACGTAGAGGGGATTAGTGTGGTACCCGACAGTGGCTGGACTGGATTTCTGTCCAGCTCCGGAACTCCAAACCTGGCCTTTCTCCACGGTGCCACTGTCTTCCTACTGTAAGAGCCCATCAAGTCCAAATTGCTCTTTAGAAAAAAACGTGCCTGTACATTACTATAAATGCAGACAGTAAAGAACTTGACGATAGGAAGCATGTTTTCTAGTATACAATTATTCGAATGTAGTCTGCTGGTGGGTGTGCACTGAATGAGTGCATGGTTATTCTTTATTGGTGTGTGTGTTACTAGAGACTGAACAAGCTACACTTCCAGCCCTAATTTCCTTGTTTGGAAACGGTAGTGCTAGGTTTCTGAGGCTGGTCTCACGCCTGGAATCATCCTGTCTCTGCCTCCCAAGTCCTGGGATTACAGGCCAGTGCGTGCTCCCAAGCCCAGCTTGGTTATTCTTTTTAATACCACTTCACTGAGGCCCACAGCACTGTCTCTGATGAACAGATTAACATTACTTCTTCAGTAAAAGGAAGTAAACAGCTAGTTTTTACTTGCATTCTCATTTAACTATATATGATTATTTTCATGTTATCTAATGCATATAAAGCTTCTGTTTAGGTTGAGTCATGTTAATGTTTATTTATTTTTATTTATTTTTTGGTGGTACTGGGGTTCCTGGAAACCCTTCTACCTCCAGGCTACACTCCCAGATCTATTTTTATACTTTTTTATTTGGAAACAGGGTCTCTTAAGCCAGCATGGCTGGCTTTGAACCTGCGTGATCCTCCTGTCTCCGCCTCCCAAGCACGGGGATTACAAGCGTGCGCCACCACGCCCGGCGCTAATGTTTATTTTAAATAGCTGCACTTGGAATTCACTCCCTTTCCCATTCCCCATAATCAGCACTGGGTGTAATCAGATAATGAAGTTTTCCCATAAGAGAGCTACAGAAGTTTAAAATGGCAGCTTCCAGATGGCAGCCAAGAAAATCAATGATCTTATTTGTTGTCACAGTTGTGTAAATGGAATTTAGAACGGCACCCTTCTGTTAGTATCAAAGCTTAGCTACAGTCAAATGTTAACAATTTTTATTCAAAAGCAGTTCATATTTATGTATGTGTGTAGGTTTCATGGGGTAGCTATTAAAACCCTAGGCTTCCTTACATGGGACGAGAACATAAGTTTTCCCTTTAGTTCTCAATGAAAGTTTTTAATTCTCATAAATTACAAACTTCCTATGTTCTAATATGTGTGAAGTTTCTATGCATCAGTGTGATTGTTAAGCAAGAGCTATGTCATGTGCAATTTCTTTTCTGTGGGAGCCATGCACAACTCCGGTGATCTTCTTTAAAAGGAACGCCACACAGACATCTTGCTATGGCTCACCAGCCTGTTTGGACGTTTCCATATTGTTGGCAGTCTTAAACCAAATTATAGGAAAAAAAATGATTATACTCAGGGCTGCTGTAGTCATGAAGCAGTTGGGAGGCCCTTTCCAGTTAAACAGGTAGTTGCCAGCAACCCTAGCAACCAAACACACTAAAGCCAGGAGGAGAGCAGCCTTCCTAAGGACCAGCATGCCAGCTGTGAGCTCAGAGAAGGCTCTGCTCCCAGAAGAAGGCAGACCCCTCCTCCGCCCCCGCACGCAGCTCGGCTTTTCCTCTGTTGCAGGGAAGGAAGCCAGGTCACATCAGATCAAACAGAAGCAGTGGCCGAGAGAGAGGCCTCTCACCAGAGACCCCCTTTTGGTCCATGTCTCTGGGGGCTCCTGACTCTGTCCCCAGGACTGCTGCCAGCAGAAGACAGAGCCTGGCACAATGGCCAGGAACAAGGCCTGAGCTGTGGCATCAAAGTCATATAGAAAAAAATATTCTGAAAGAAATACAGAAAACTAGAACGGGACCAAGTCTGTGAAGGAACAGATCGGGCCAGAGGGGCCAGTCCTTCTCATTTAATACTATATATTCTTTTTTTGTAGGACACACACACACACACACAAAAAAAAAAAAAAAAAAAAAGGAAGAGTTGAGTTTAGTGGGCTTTGGACAAGCCTTGAATCTCAAGTTTATATTACTCTTCCATATCTGTTTCTTGATAAACAGGTTTTTATTAATTGCTTTCTAAGATCCAGAACAGCTACGTCTCCCCCCACCCCAAGTAATACCCAATATCATCCCCCTGCACTGTTTTATGGATTTTCTAATTAACTCTCCCACAAGGGCATGGTGGCAGTTTTATCTAAGTTTTAACTTCTCAAGTTAATGTACATTAAGAAAACTGAGGCTGGGCACAGTGGTGCACACCTGTAATCCCAGTACTTGGGAGGCCGAGGCAGGAAGACTGCAGTTGGAAACCAGCCTCAGCAATTTAGTGTAACTCTCAGAAACTTAGTTAAGAGACCTTGTTTCCAAGTTTAAAAAAAAAGGGGTGGGGCTGGGGGTGTAACTCAGAGGTTGGATGTCCCAGGGTTCAATACCCAGCACCGAAGGGGGAAATATTCAAATGAAGTTTGGGGTAGGCCTGAATATGAAACCTTTATAAAAAGTAGGTCCCCTGAATACAGTACTCCCCCACCCCCATTCAAGTTTAGGACTAAATGAATAGGAACTGGAGAGGCTCCAGAGGAGAGTAATGAAAATGATTAAAGGGCTGATGATGAAAGGTTCAAGGGATTGGGATTACTTAGCCTGGAGAAGAGAAATTTGAGGGGAGATTTAATGGCAGTCTTCAACTACAGTATGTGGAGGGTTATTACAAGTATGGTAACCAGCTGTTCCCCAGCTGTCCACCAAAGGGTTGAAAAAGGGAAACAGCACGAATCTCAGCAAGGGATTCGAGTTAGACTGTGGTATCGTGGCCCTCCACCTAACGCACAGGATGGAAGACCACTGTGAAGGGCCATGAAATACGGCTTTTGGGGGAAGGGAGTGCTGGGGATTGAACCCAGAGGCATTCTATCTCCAAGCTATCCCCCCAGCCCCATTTTATTTGTCTTTTTTCTTTTTTTTTTTTTTTTGCGGGTCTGGGAATGGAACCCAGGGGCATTCTTCCTCTGAGCTATGCCCCCTGCCCTATTTTTTATTCTTTATTTTGAAACGGTCTCACTGAGTTGCAAAGGGCCTAAGTAGCCAAGGCTGTCTGTGAACTGTGCTCTTCCTGTCTCAGCCTCGCAAATGCTGGGATTACAAGTGTGCGTCACCATGCCCAGCTCCAATTTTATTTCTTATTTGGCAACAGAGTCTAAGTTGCAGAGGGCCTCACTAACTTGCTGGGGCTGGCTTCAAATCTGCATTCCTCCTGTCTCAGCCTCTCAATTTCTGAGATTATTAGAGTGTACCATCATACCTGGCTTGAAATATAAATGTTTTAAACTTAAGTTTTTGCTAAACCAGATACCAATTTATATACACTAGTATAACAAAAGCTCATGGTAAAATTATAGTCTTGTGACTTGGGAAAATGCTGCCTCTGGGGAGATGGGCAGGTAAAGACTTTCCTCCCAGGCCGGGGCCCAGGGTGGAAACCAGCGAGCTGTGGGGAGAAGAGCTTGTCCTCAGGGAGGGATGCACTGCCATCTGGACCAGGTGACTTCTCTCCTCTGACCTGCCAATGGAGGGGCGGCCCTAGCCCTACCAGTGCTCTTGAGGACTAGCGCCCTTGTGTGACAGGTGTCAGCAGATGCTCCTATATATGGCTCAGCTTTGGCCTGGCCTGAGGGCTTAGTTCATTACCAACTCTAGATTACCAGGAACTTTACTTTTAATAAAATGACACTTTTTAAAAAATGTTTTATTACAAAGCTTCTTTTAAAAAATGCTCAGCACATCAACTCAAACTGGAATGACAAATGTTAGATGACAATTTGGGGCAAAGGCTGTGCCCTGCTATTAAAAAAAATGGGTACATCAATGCTCATTTTAACAACTGGCATAAAATCCCACTAATTGGCTAATAAAAACAGATACAAATACAGAACGTTTAAAGTAATAACAATTCAAGTGCTGGGCTTTTTTATAACAAGGGAGAAGGAAAGAAATAAAAATTCACTGCAAACCAGTCTGCTGAAAGTATGTTAAGGTTTACCATTTAAAAAAAGAAAAGCAAATCAGAAGAAAAAGTGAAACAGGGCTGCCAACTGCTACTGAGAGAGTGGATTTGGCTATTAAGTTTATTTAACTCTATCAAACACCTTACAAGGACAGAGAGGTCACTGTTTGTCATGGGCAATTCACAGAGAAGCTGCTAACTGGACAAGCTTTCTCAGAAAAAGGCTTCTTTCCGTTTCAAACTTTTCCAGACCTTTGAATTTTTATTTAAAAGCTCATAGCTAGCAAAATATACACGAAAATTAAAACTACAAAGTGTAAATTTAAAAAAAAATTCAAGTTTAAAAAAAGAAGCAAACATGAGATTGATCCTTTTGCACTGTTAAATAAAAGCTTGGGGAGAAAGGAAGAAAAAGAAAAACGAAGACAGAAACAAAGAGGTTCGGAACTTCCACAAATTCCTCCACTGGGATGCTGACGGACGCACTGGCTGCTGGCTCCAGTTGCACGTGGCAGGCAAACGCAGCCAAGTTACTGTCCTTGCCATAAGGTTACAGGTGTGGAGGCAAGAGACGCAGGGAGAAAAGCTGCTCAGCTGATGGGCCCACGAGCATTTGCATGTGCTTTTACATTTCCTTTATAAAACAACAACAACAACAACAACAAACCTTTTTTATGCTTTCTTTTGGAAGTTGGCTATTGCAGTAGACAGAAGGTGGCTGGCAGTGTCTCTGTGGAGCAGCGTCTCTAGCGGTGACCTCAGCATAGAGTTGGTGTCAGCACTCCTGTGGGCTCGCCTGGGCAAGCTGGGGAGACAGGCTAGGTTTTCAACAAGCTTCCATCTCCAGAAGAGGTCCTGGGGTCGCTGCCTTGGCTTTGCACGTGGGGAAGGAGCTTCGTTTTCCACCTCAAGAAGAAACAAATGAAATGTTATTAGTATGAATTTGCCACACACCTTTAAAAGACTACTACAGCATAGCACAAGTCTTAGACCTATGCATTTAAGCCATTCTGTTGATTTGATGATGGCTAAATAGATTGTTCCATGGTAGCCATATACCCTTCAGAATACATCAGTCAGCCAGGTGTGGTGGTACATGCTTGCAATCCAAGTACTGGTGAAGCAGAAACAGGAAGATGGCAAGTTTGAGGCCAGCCTCCACAACTTAGTGAGACCCTCCCAGTTTCAAGATAAAAGAATAGAAGCCAGACATATTGACACACGCTTGTAATCCCAGTACCTGGGAGGCTGAGATAGGAGGATTGCAGGTTTATGGGCAGCCTTAGCAACTTGTGAGGCCCTTCACAACTTAGTGAGACCCTATTTCAAAATAATAAATAGAACGGGGTATAGCTCAGAGGTAGAATGCCCCTGGGTTGAGCCAAGGGGCTTCCAATAAATAAATAAATAAAATAAAAGAATAGGGATGGTAGTATATCTCTGAGGTAGAATGCTGCTGGATTCCATCCACAGTATCAAAAAACAAATAAATACATAAATAAATGATCGGAGTCAGTATAATATGCTCCAAAATTGTGTGTGTGTATGTTACTGAGGATTGGATCCAGAGGCAATGGATCTACTTCTGAGCCATACCTCCAGCCTGATTTTTTATCCTTTTTTTGAAATAGGGTCTCACTAAGTTGCAAAGGACCTCAGAAATTACTGAAACTGTTCTTGAACCTGCAATCTTCCTGCCTCAGCCTCAAGTACTGGGATTACAAGCGTGTGCCACCATACCTGGCTGTGCTCAAATTTTTACTTTGGCTCTACATATGTGTATGTACAGAGGAATGCGTGATATATCTCATATGTTGGGTCATGATTAAGAAACAAACAAGGCCGGGCGTGGTGGTGCACCCTTGTAATCCCAGCGCTTAGGAGGCTAAGACAGGAGGACCGCATAGGTTCGAAGACAGCCTTGGCAACTTAGTAAGACACTGTTTCTAATAAAATATAAAAATAGGTATGGGAGTGTAGCCTAGAGGTAGAAAAGCCACTGGGTTCCATCCTCAGTACTAATAAATAAATAAATAAATATAAAAAATAGGGATAGGGGTGTGGTTCGGAGGTAGAATGCCCCTGGGTACTATTGCCAAAAAAAGAAAAGAAAAAGAAAAAAAGAAAAGAAAAGAAATAAAAGAAATAAAAGAAAAAATAAAAAGAAACAAATGTGTCTGAAAAATGGCACTAGGAAATGGCAACCATCTGATCCGGGACGGGTGTGCCATTCTGAAGTGTGGGGCGGCTCCAGGCCACTGGGGAGCCCACGTATGGTTCTAGGCAGGAATAAACTCTCAAAGTCAAGGCACCGCAGCCTGGCCAGGGCGAGCCCAAGGCAGCTGGAGCACTGTGCTTTTCGGTCACGGCTGGCCTCTCCAACTCCAGATGTCAGAGTCCGAGAAGGCTGCTGTCTTCAGGACCATGAAAATCTACCGTTGGCCTGGAGTGGAGAATTTTAAAGGAACTCTTGCTAGATGGTGATGATAATGATCTTCAAAAAGGAAAAAAAAAAAACAAAAAACCCAAATCCCAAAAGCTTTAATGATTTGAGATCTTTAAAAGTGATTAAAATTTAACATTGTAACAAGAAAAGAAAAAAGGAAAGCAAAAACACTGCAAAGCACAGTTCCTTTACTCGGAAGAGCACCTATGCACCTTTGAGGGCAGAGGGGCACCAAGCCCAGTACCTTCTGTACCAGGGCCCAGTTCAACCTCAAGCATCTGTGTTCATGACTGGTCATTCTTGGAACAAGTACACTTTTTCTTTAAATTTTAAAAGCAAATTTTGTTGTTGTTTGTGGTACTTAGGGATCAAACTCGGTGCTCTGCCTCCAAGCTACACTCAGCCCTTTTTATTTTTCATTTTGAAACAGGGTCTCGCTAAATTACCATACACTGGCCTTGAATCTGTTATCTTTCTGCCTCCTAATACTCAGATCATGGGCACCTGCCATTGTGACTGGCTAAAAGGGAGCTCTGACAGTTTAAAAACAGAAACACGACTAGAAGGCAAGGCAGTCTTTCCACAGGAAGTGACCTACACAATGGGGTTGTACCTCGCCCACGGGTTATAAAGTCTGTTTGCCTCTGGTGCACAGCGAGCCTTTTAGCATGTTCACTAATGTTGTTAATGCAGTACTACCAATGTGGTCCCTAAAAATGACCAATCTGAACTGCGAAGAAACTATAGCTCCTGAAAAAACAAACAAAATGAGAAGAATTCAGCCACAGAATGTTTTCAACTGAGGAGGCCTCTGACCACAATTCCAATTACTATTCTTCAAAATTAACCTTTCCCTACTTTGCAGGAAATTGCTCTATAGGATTGTGACTTCTTAACTGAACAAGGACACCAAGCCATCCTTAGCATGGGAGGATCAAAGGACCTTTCCAGGGACTCCAGCAGAGCCCAGCTGGGTGGCTGGGCGCCCCACAGATTCCTATTTACACTGTACTTATGCACCACAGATTATCAGGGCCTGCTCCCGTTGCCCTTCCTGGGAAGGCCTTCCTCTCCCTGGGATGTGAAAATAGTCACCTTCCAAATAAGGTTGGCCTTGAAGTACTGGGCCTTTGGTCTGAGACAAGCTGCTGTGGTTCAGAACTGACAGCCACTGGCGGCCAGGAAGGCCTACCACTGAGGGAGACAACCTGCCCCTCTGTCCCAGCCCAGGCATAGACGACTTAAGTCCCCGATGCCCACGCTCTGAGGCATTGCTCGCACCCTGCTCACTGCACGGCTGGAGTTCTTTCTTTGCCTTACCTAAAAGTGCCTCTCCTCCCCATTCTTGAATTGAACACAGGTGGCAACATAATCGTAAGACAAATATGGCTGCCCTGAGATGGCTGCTTACTCTAGGACTAACTGTCACCTGCCTGGAGTCGCCACAGCTCCCAACAGAACCCTTCTCCTACAGCCTTACGCTTTGTGCCCATTATTTTATCATCCACAGTATCGCCTCTCAAATCCTGAAAAGCTGGCTTCAGAGAGCCCTGGATTGCTGCCTATCCAAAGCAACTCATTCCCTTTGGGGGTGCTTTAATGGTGAACCAATGCTTTTAAAGGTGACAAATTCAGCTTGGTGTGGTGGCGCACACTTGTAATCCCAGTACTTGGGAGGCTGAGACAGGAGTATCACAGGTTTGCAGCCAGCCTCAGCTACTTAGTGAGGCCCTCTGCAACTTAGTGAGACCTTGTTTCAAATAAAAGAATAGTTTAGGGGTAGAATGCCCCTGGGTTCTATTCCCAGTAACACACATACAACACACACACACACACACACACACACACACACACACACCAAATTCAGCCAGGCACGGTGCACCCCTATAATCCTAGTACTTGGGAAACTGAGACAGGAGAATTGCAGATTCAAGGCTAGCCTCTGCAACTTAATGAGGCCCTCTTCAACTTAGACACTGCTTCAAAATTAAAAATAAAAATGGATGGGGGTGGAGCTCAGAGGTAGAATGCCCACTGGTTCCATCCCCAGTACAAAAACTGAAAAAAAAAAAAAAAAAAAAAAGCAACAAATTCAGCTGGGTAGAGGAGCATACCCTGTAATGCCAGTACAAGGGAGGCTGAAGCAGGAAGGTCACAGGCTCAAGAACAGTACAAGGTAACTTAGGGAGACCCTGTTTTTAAAAGAAAGGGCCAGGGGTATAGTCCAGAGCCACAATGTCCCTGGGTTCAATCCCCAGGACCCCCCTTACACACACACACACAGTGACAAGTTCCCAAAGTTGCTGTTAAAACACAGAGTCAGTAGGTAGAACAGCTCTTCCTTCCAAATGGGAGAAATGGGGCATTACAGTGTTGCCTTACAGATAGAAATCGGGACAAATCAAGACTCAAGAAGCCACAGGCATGCGAGCCCAGCACTGCCCGATACGACACTCAAGTCCAAGCAATCAGCCATCATTGCTGGCGATTGCTGCCCGGCTGTGGCTGGCTTCAAAGGGAGCGTGGCAAGCACCGTCCCACACAGGTTACCACTCTCCCACCTCCCTGTGCCTAGGCTTGGCAGTCGTCGTGGCCCCTGTGCAGCGGTCAGAGACAGCTCAAGGCCTGCCTCGCCTGACTGTAACACGACGCTCTCCTGAACCAGGCTCCAACCCTGGCCAAGCACCTCTAGCCAAATGGAGCAGGTAAAGCCACATCTCAACATTCCAGAGTGACCGTCACTGGGAGGTAAACAGCGCCCACTTGGAGCCGCCAGGGCCTTCGAGCCTTGATGCAGAATAAAGGAGGAAAGAGAACAGGCACATTTCTCCCTGGAGGCAAACTATCATGAGCAGAGTGTCTGGCCGCCCTGACACTGGGGGCCTGTGGCCAGCTGCCTCCCCCGCTCTTCTGCCTGCTACTGAAGGCCCAAGCAAGGGAGGGCAGGCCTGGGGAGGGCATGTCCCCTGGGGTCACTGGGTCAGCACCAGCTGTCCAGGCCAAGGTGGGGGCAGGGCTGGGCTCCAGGGACAAAATGCTACCCCCCTTGAGATCGTGTAATATCACTACCTTGTTCAGAACTTGTGAGGAGCCCAAAAGAGCAAATTGGAATAAAAGACCCTCCATTAGCCAGGCTGATGGCACACACCTGTAATTCTAGTACTTGGGAGACTGAGGTAGGAGGATGGCAGGTTTGAGGACAGCCTTAGCAACATAGCAAGACACTGCTTCCAAACAAAGTTTGAAAAACAGCTGGGGGTGGGGGTGTAGCTCAGAGGTATAGTGCCCCTGAGTTCACTCCCTAGTACCAAAACAACAAAAAAGCTCCTCCCTCCCTCTGAGATGCTACAGTCGGGAGCAGGAAACAGGACGCTTGAGGAGAAACACTCAGAGCCTGGTTTTGAGGGTGAAGACACAGGCACCTCAGGGCACCACCATACCCCCTTGAGCCAAGTGCCTGTTCTGCAGCCTGGGGTAGGGGGCAGCTGCTGAAGGGGTAACTCCTGCTGCCCAGGCTGTCAGCCTGTGTGGAGGGAGGGAGGGACTGATGCCTGTGACAACCAGCCTGACGCCATCCCTTCAGCTGAGGAAGTGGAGGAGCCACCCACGGTGACAGCCAGCCTGGCAGTGCCGGACTGATCCCCAGCCGCCTGGCTCCACTTGCTTGGCTTCAGGGTGTCCTTGTCTTGGACACAAAGCCATGGCCGCTGAGCATGGATGTGCCAGGCAGCTGGACACAGACTGCGCAAGGGCTTAGCGTAATCGTCAGCACTGTCTGCAGGTCCCCCCCCCCCACCCGTTTACAAGTAAGGAAAAGGCAAGGGGGCGTGAGGCTGAGTAACTTGCATAAAGCTACCCATCCAGATGTGGCAGCACTCACTCTTGAACGCTAAGTGCTCCTGCCACTGCACCCTGGATCTGTACCTTATCATTTTTGTTCTCCCTCCCACCTTCCCTCCATCACTAGACACAGCAGCTCCATGTTGGCAGTGAGACCTACATCTAGAGCACTTCAGCCACCCCACAGACCACGCTCTGTTCAAAACAAGATGGTAAAGAGAACCTGACATATCTGTAAACTTTGACCCTTAAATCTCTAAGATAAAAATTACAAGCCAGGTGTGATGGTGCTTGCTTATAATCCCAGTGCTGGGAGTGAGGTTGACACAGGAAGATCACAGGTTCAAAGCCAGACTCAGCAACTTAGCAAGACCTTGCTTCAAAATACAATATGGCTTGGTTTGGAGTTAGAATGCCCTGTTCAATCCCCGGTAACAGCAACAATGAAAGATTCACAGTATAACCAACAAAAGTCAGCTTTAGCTTCTTGGCAGTAAACACAACCCAGTATTTGAGAAAAGGAAAAATAAAAATGCGTGGTTAGAAAGGATGGCACTGAGTTTGTTCTGCAGCTGAATTAGTCCTTAGGCCCACATGTAGGACTAGTGCCTAACCTCAAAGCTCTGAAGCAGATTCCCAGAAGGTGGAGGAGTCATGAGCCCTGTCCTGGGCCCCAGGTTAGGCCAAGGCAAGGTCCACAGAGACCATGCAGCTTTTCTCTGCAGTTATTCAAAGTGAATCATGACCAGGTAAATCATATACCATGTCAATATGACACACAGGGCCGTGACTATAAGGAAATGACTAGGAAATTGCTGATTTCTGTCCATGGCTGTGCTAATCCCAATTGTCCCAACTCTGTGAAGATGTGCATCCTACAGGAGGCTGGGCTCTGGGGCAGGTCAGATCTACCATGCCCTCCAACCACCAGAGACACTGGAGTCATACTTGTGAGAAAGTTCTGAATTGGAGTCTCAAAGCTCATCTTAATTCTGTAAACTGAAATGCATCAAGAGGACAGCTAACTAGTAAGCCCACCTCCAAGTTCTTTATCCAGTCAGTTCACATTTTCTTTCAATGTAACAGAAGTTGCATTAGGAAGGTCAATGCACACTCTTGTCCTGTTTTCTTTTCAAGCCAAGTATTTCCTCTCTCCTAGCTGTGTGTACATCTGGTTAAGCAATGTCCTGTAGGGAGCTGGTAATGTGTGGGCTAAGGGCATGAATCCCCAAGGGCAGTTGGTCCTCTTCAGGAATCCCAGCTCCATCACTCACTCCGTAGGTTACCTTGACCAAGCCACTCAGACACACTGACACCCAGTTTCCTCACATGAGATGGAGATAAGCCACTACCTTTTCCTCAATGTGAGAAGATGAAGGGAGATACACATAGCAGGTGCCTGATGCTCCAAAAGAGCACAGTAAGCTTAGTTACTGCCATGAGTTGAGGCTCAGGACATAAATACTAAAGATGGAGCTGTGAACCCAACTCCACTGTTCCTCTGCTGTGTGGTTCCACACAAGGTCCAGGTTTTCTTATCCTTCATGTGAGGCTGAGAGTGGGAGGAGGGGACATGGGACAAGGTATCTACAGAGAGCCAGAACATGGTATGCAGCCCATGAATTTTAGCCCCGATGCCACTGCTCCAAGCCATATGACAGGTTAGGGTCACAAGCGAGATTCACACTGTTTATATAACTTACTGCATAAAATTAAAACCAGTAGAGTATTCTGCAAAATAACAAGAATATCTCTTAGGAAATAGAATGTCTTCAGAAACACAATACTAGCTGAGAAAAAGAAATCCTGAAATGGCAGGGGGAAAAAGGAGGAGGGGAGGTACAGCCATGGAGAATGCACCTAAAACTTCAGAAAATGTCAGGCTATCTGGGAATCAAAAGTAAGTAGTCTTGTTCAACTGAACTGCTTTTAATTTTTCTCTCATTCTGTCAAAAGGCTGGAATGGCTCTCCTAAAGCTCCCATATGACCCTCAGCAGGATCACCTCCTTCACCTGGCTCGTGAGACCACAGCAACAGTTCTGGAGAACAGAGCTAAGGAAACAGAGGCAAAGAAGCCTCAAGGTGCTCCAGAGATGTCATAAGAAACAAAACAGCACCTTTCACCCTTCCTTTTTAGAATACTCCTTATACCATCAAACTTTGACCTCATACATTAAAGTCAGCTACAGTTTCTGGTGTCTAAACCTACATCAGAAGGAGCACATTCCCATAGGGGGAACAGTCCCAGATAACAAAAGAAGACAAAGATAAATTATAAAAAGCAAAGTTTTGTTTGCTTTGTTTTGTTTTTGTAGTACCGGGGAATGAACCCAGGGGCATTCCACCTCTGAGCTATACCCTCAGCCCTTTTTATTTTGAAACAGAGTCTCATTAGGTTACCACACACTGGCCCTAAACCTGGTGTCCTCTAAGTACTGGGATACAGGCATGTGCCACTGTGCTGGCTTAAAAAGCAGCTTTTCAAAATTCCACATTATGTGGGGTCACTCAGAATAGTGTAGACCGCTATGCTCCTCTTGGCATGCCCGGTATACTTATTACACACTGGAATGGTGATATGAAGTACTAGGAAAAAATTTCTGTGCATTCTGTTGAAGATATGAGTTGCAAAAGTATTTTTAGAAATTCTGTATCTTGATACTTAAAAGAGAGGTAAGCCTCCAATTTCCTGGGGAACTCTATTATTCAGGAAGGCTCATTTCCCCACAGTTCCAGACAGCTCAGTGAGAAAAAACATTCTGTTAAACGTTTTATAATGGTTAAAATTCTATATGCTACTTTAATGCAATGATCTTAATTCAGTTCTATGAGCTTTTGAACAATAGCGAGTATTATGTGTTCTCAAGGTAGTTTAAGGAGCTTCCTACACTCTTCTACTATTGTATTCTAATAGCACCTGCTCAACTGTGCGCGCTAGTTGAGGGCCTACTTCCCTATTCCTGCCTCCCAGGGTGACCTAAGCATAACTTGATCATTAGGAGAGAAAAAGAATTGACAAAAGGGAACAATGACATTTTAAAAATACTTTCATCATATGTAGGATCCTCTCTCAATTTCTTATTTATTTATTTATTTATTTATTTATTTATTTATTTATTTATTTATTTTTGGTGGTACTGGGGTTCCTGGAAACCCTTCCACCTAAGGGCTATACTCCCAGACCTATTTTATATTTTTATTTGAAAACAGGGTCTCTTAAGCCAGCGAGGCTGGCTTTGAACCTGCGTGATCCTCCTGTGTCTGCCTCCCAAGCGCGGGGATTACAAGCGTGCGCCACCATGCCCAGTGGTTCAATTTCTTCTTTAACACGTGTGTCTAGATAAAACCACCCTCTCTGCTAATATGACAGACTATATCAGTTTATCAGTGGGCCATGGTAGGCTGCTGCAGTTCCACGCTCACTGTCTCAGCTCCAGCAAACCACGCAGTACAGCGAGCTGACAGCCACCTCTGTCAATGTGACCTCTCTTCTGGCCACTGCCGACTGTGAGTGAGGGTGGAAGTCTGACTCAAGTGGGCTAGGGCTAGCCAGAGCCCCTTCTGTGGACTTGACAGAATCATACTCTTTAGGAGACTGATACTCTTTAGGACACATAGAAGTGGGAACTCTGGACATGTGGCTTAAAGAACTAAGAAGGTCATCTTCAGAGAAGGAAATGGAGGGGCAAGAAAAGCATGTGGAAAGCTTTCCCAGGCCTCTCCCAATAATACTCTGCCTCACCCACTGAACAATGGTCCTTGGGCTCCACAAGATGTTCCCATATCCTTAAAATACATTCCCCCATTCTCCTGAAGCTGGTATGGGTTGTTTCTGATAGTTTTTCCTTGGCATCTGTAGGGAGATTGGTTCCAGGGCACACATGGATACCAAACCCTCAGATGCTCAAATCCCTTATATATAAAGGCACAGTGTTTGCATATAACCTATGCACACCTCATGTGTACTTTAAATCACCTCTAGATTACATTTATGTAAATAGTTGTTATACTGTTTTGTTGAGGGAATAAAGGCAAGGACAAAGTGTGCCTATGTTTGGTTACAGATGCGCTCACCACAGGTCTGATGACACAGTACACAAATGAGATGTACAGCCACAATACTCAAAGGATAAGTTCTGGAGAGAAAATGAGAGGCTTTGAGGTGGTGAGCAGCTACTGTATCCTATTCTCAGATTTGTGATTGGCCATTTGCTCAACATGGGCAAATTCAAGTCGTACTTTTTGGAATCTTCTGGAATCTCTTCACTACAGATTTTTAATCTACCATTGGTCATACCTGCAGATGTAGCATCCACAGGCACAGAGGCCTGACTCCACTTTCCATCAGAAGGCTCCAACACTTGAGTGCTCCTAAGGCATCCTGGACAAACTGTACCAGTGTGAACACCTACAGTGGTCAGTGATTCAGTCTAGCTACAGTGTGTCACTGTGTTGCCATCTCTAGGGTAACTAGCCCAAGCCTGCCTTTACCTATCAGGTGTCTAGATTTTCTAAGTACAATAGTCAAATGTCATTGCCTTATGAATTCTCTACAAGTTTTCTAGTAATCTGTGGCAAGAAAGACATGGATGAGTGAACATTCCTGGGGGGTAGCCATGGGGAGTCTCTCTGGGTTACTGAGACCTGTCTCTTAGGCAGAGTGAGTGCACAGTCCCAAACAGGACAAATGGCATCGAGCAGGGGCGTGCAGGGGAGCTGCTGCTGTGCTAAGAGGTGGCGACAGGCTGGCCTCCACTTAAAGGACAGTGCTAAGAAGGGGGCACATGGTTCTCACGAAAGGGCAGACATGTTCAGCTCCACACTGCCCATGCCCACTCCTCCCTAACCACAGCCACCCACCCAACGTGGGCTCCCTTCCCCGAAGTTCCCAACCCCGAGATCTGCTTGCTTGGAATGATTCCTCGCAGGGTCTTCCTAAGTGTGTTACAAAGAGGTGAAGAAAGCACGGGATGCCATTTTTCACCTTAATGTCCAAACCTTGTTACAGTGAGACCTGGAGCATACCTCAGGGTTTCTCCAGCTGCCTTCCAACTTCCTTGTAATTTTATTATAAAGAAAAAAATGTTAGTAGCTTCCATTTGATAATGGTGTTTGAAAGCCTGATGAGGTGGCTTAGGCTTGATTTTTTTAAGATACAAATCCAGGCACTGCACAATTAACTACTGTATTCTATATGTGCACTTAGCAATTACCTCCCCCACATATACCTTGGCCCCATGGCGATAGAGACTAAAGTTTTTACTTGGGAAAAAAGCACATTCTAATTCATTTAGTTTAACTGGTCTACAAGATAAAGATTATGCCAAAATAAAAAGCAGTGCAAATGTACTTCTGTATTTCTCTGCATCTGTGTTTCTTTGTATCTCTGTCTGTCTGTGTTTCACCAGAGAATTGTTCTACCTTCCTAAAGTAGCACATTTCTACTTTCATACTGTATTATATAATGTGATATGATGTAATCAAAGGTAATAGTTTTAAGTGCCTAAAATGATCATCTCAATTTATATGATTTTGAGAAGTAGGTTTTCGTATTTACTTTGCTAAATTATTAATAAGCTAATAATTTAGATAGTTGTTTTTAAATTAGTAGACTCAAAATTAATCATGTTTCTCAATCTTTCAAAAAATTCTAGTTCCTTGCTTAATTCCTTATGAATCTTAGGTCAAGAAGAAAAAGAAGTTGAGTATTTGATAATATCTGATTTCTGCCAAATTCTTCTGATGTTTCATGCTTCAAATCAAACATGTACCCAAAACACTAGAAACTCACATCAACTAAAGCACTGTGCTACTAAACCTAAGAATTCCCTCACCAAACTGACAGCCTCAGTGCCACCTATTCAGGGAAGCCTTCTATGATCTTGCTCTGATTTCTATTTCTATATAATGTGCTGTATAAAAACTCATTCACAGCATAAAATATATTCTTTTATAATTGCCTATTTATATGTTTGTGTCTTCTTAAAAACTGGCAGCTCTGCCAGAAGGGGCTGGGTCTACTTTAGCAGGTACTCCTTGTCTTGACTCGTGGAGCAGTGCTCACTAGTTGTTTGCTGACTTGATGAACACATGGTTGATGTCTACTTGGTGTGCATGGCACCCACTTTCCAGAAGACACAGCAGGGTGTGTGCAGTATCCTTCCCTGCGTCCCTGAGCTCTGAGTATTCCTACAAATGACAATTTAGTCCCAAATTCTAGAAGGATAAATCTGGCTTTCTCAAAAGATCTTACAGCTCAGGAACTGCCTTCAATGTAGGGGAATGGCATTTACAGATCCCATGTCCAGTTACCTAAAAGTTGTTGAGACTGGGTTAATGGCAATCTATTTCAATCTGGCTTCACCAAAGTGAATATTCTTCTAATGCACAAAAGTAGTAACCCTGGGAGACAGGAACACAGTTGGGTTTATGAGCAACTGCTAGTAGGCCAACTTCTACACTGAATACCTAGAAGTGTGAGATCTTTACATGAAACCTAGATCCTTTCCAGGAGTCAAAACCCAAGTCTTTAGAGGTCATTCTTGCATTTAAGACACACACACACACACACACACACACACACACACACACACACACACATACACACACCCCTAAGCTCAAAGAACAGTTTCATCTAATACAAATTTTCTTTCTTTTTTAGTACTGGGAATAGAACCCAGGGGTATTCTATCTCTGAGCTACACCCCCAACCGTGTGTGTGTGTGTGTGTGTGTGTGTGTGTGTGTGTGTGTGTGGTGCTGGGGATTGAACCAGGGACATTCTACCTCTGAGCAACACCCCCAGCACTATTTTTTATTCTTTATTTTGAAACAGGGTTTCACTAAATTGCAAAGAGCCTAAGTAGCTGAAGCTAGCTGCAAAACTGGATCCTCCTGTTTCAGCCTCCCAAGTCCTGGGATTACAAGTGTGCACCACCACACCCAACTGCCCCCAGCTCTTTTTATTTTTATTTTGGAAAAGGGTCTTGTTAAATTGCAGAAGGTTCTACTAAGTTGCTGAGGCTGGCCTTGAACTTGTGATCCTCCTGCCTGGGATTAACAGGCATGCAAATAGGAATTTTCTTGAAGAACACAAAGACAGTGTCAAGTTTCTCTGTGCACTTAAGAGGAATGAACCTCCTCCTGACCTCCTCTCTGCCAGCAGTGGGTCCTGTCACTTTCCTATGAAAGTATCTTCCCTTCACAGCTAAAAAGTTCCTGTGTGGGGTCTTGCCTCATTCTCTTCATAGGGTTGGTTCTAATCAAGTATTTTACCAGTCCATGGCTTGTTTCTAAATGAAGTGAGCTTTAGAGTGACTGTAGTCTGACAAGCAAAGACCGATCACCACGTTGGTGGGAAGCCCAAGCCCCAGCTAGAGCCCCATGCTGGCAAGCAGCGGTTCAGGAAGGACAGCCACACTGTGCACAGGTTGCTGTGGACCAGAGATGCTCTCTAGTTACGCAGAACCACTCAGAATAATGAGGACACTGGAAGACCATGCAGACTGGAATTTGAACCTGAGGGAGCAACCGCTGGGGTCTCATCCCTCTCACTCACACCCAAGGAACCTCCAGTCCAGAGGCTTCACGTCACCTATCCCAACACATAGCTCACAGGGCTAATTAGAGAGCCCTGAGGCCCCTCCCCTATTCCATGTTCTTCCGCAACTTGACACTATTTTCCTGGTATTTCAATTCTTGGCCTCAGCTCTGTTCCAGAAAAACAGTGCCCTTTCACTTTTCAGCAGTTAAATATACAGCACCTCTTCATGGGAGCCTTTTCTGACCACCCAACCTAACACAGACCTCCAAGTCACTCCTGTTTTGTATTTTTATTATAGCACCTATAGTTATCTGCTTATTTATTCATCAACTACTCTTACAGCCATGTAGTAAGCACTATGACAGAGAGTGCTTCCTGTCTTATCCAATGCTGCATTTGTAAGACTTAACAACTCTACCTGGCATTTAATAGGTGCTAAGTAAATACTGAATCATTTCTAAGCAAGCCAGCGACTACACATATAGGAAAGACAGGCACGGGGATGGCAGTAATATTACCATTTCCAATCTGCTGGGATCTTTGTGAATGCAAATCTGTACTCCTTTCTGATCCATAATTCTTACCAAATGACTGCCAGCCACGCTCTACACACAGGATGGTTTGGGGATAGGAGAAGTGACTTCAAAAGCCTTGTGACTGACTTGGGAAGAGAGCGAGGGGACCTCTGGAGACTGACGAAGTGAAGCCAGTACCTGGAGCCTCACCAGCAGTGGTAGTGTGATAGGAATATTTGAGGGAGACTTGTTTCTCTTGATAGGGTAAAGAGGACACCTTAGCCTTTAGACAAAATAAATGACAAAAAGCACAAAGAAACTGTGACTTGTTATTAAAAAAGAGGTATATGGGCCAGGCATGATGGTCCATGCCTGTAATCTAGCTACCTGGGAGGCCGAAGCAATGGGATCACAAGTTCAAGGCCAGCCAGGGCAACCTCAAGAATAAAAGAAAAATGACTGGCAATGTACCTCAATGGTAGAGACCTTGCTTAGCATGTGTGAGGCCCTGGGTTCCATCTCTAGCAACACACACACACACACACACACACACACACACACACACACACACACCACTACACCAATAGAGAGAGACGGAGAAGTATGTGGGGTACATTTTATAACAAAACAAAGACTTAGCTTTTACATAAAAAAATAATGTAACTGTGAAGGATACCAATTTGAGTACCAAACTCTTAAGTACCGAAATACATTTTTGCATGATTTTTAATAGAAATAATTGTCTTTGAAGATTCTGGTGCAAACAGAACACAGAGAACACTGCTGAGTGCACCTGGCACAATGCTCTTGAGAGGGTCTTTTGTACACAGGCAGGGCATGGAAAGACTGTCTGGCTGGGCCTAAGAGGACACAATGAAAAGGCCAACAGTCTTTAAAAACAATAAGACAAGCTGGGCGTGGTGGCGCACGCTTATAATCTCCGTGCTTGGGAGGCAGAGACAGGAGGATCACGCAGGTTCGAAGCCAGCCGTGCGCGCTGGCTTAGGAGACCCTGTTTCCAAATAAAAATGTAAAAATAGGTCTGGGAGTGTAGCCTGGAGGTAGAAGGGCTTCCAGGAACCCCAGTACCACCAGAAAAAACAAAAAACAAAAAACAATAAAACATACACATGTGTACATCAGCTGCTTTTTCCTAGAAGCCTACGGAGGCTCCCGGCACAGTGGGTATGTATGTGTGTGTGTGTGTGGGGGGGTGTCACCTCTGTGCTCCTAACAACCTGAACCAGGCCATCTCAGTGGAGGACCACATTAGAGCTGCTAAGTGAAATTACATGTGAACATCATTTGTGATTATGCTACTTTTGTATATGCTGTTTGACTACTCTTATGAAGGGATGGTCCTTTCACTGGAAGAAAAGCTAGCCATGCAGTATTAGAAGAGTTTCACAGAATAAGGTTAGACCAGATCAGTTTAGAAGAATCAAGATATAATAATACTAATACGATGGGATTTTGAAAAACCTAGGGAGTTGGAATGAAGACTAAGAAAGCTATGGAGACGAGGGCCACTGACTTAGTCTCCGCAGGAGGAAAAGTGCTGTGAGTCTCATGGTGCACCAGGTCGGGTACACACTCACATCGACGAGCGAAGGGGCACCACCACTCCCACTTTACAGACAGAAGAACAAAGATGGGGAAGCTGAAGACGACGGCAGAGGGAGTTAGCGATTTGAAGTTCAGATCTCTTTAGGACCAAAATCTCTATTGGAAGATTTCACTAAGTTCTAAAAGCTTAGGCAAACCCACCTGGTTTAGTCAAGAATCAATGTTATTCGGGGTAGTCTAAGAAATGCTGCACAGATTGTCCATTCTTCAGTAGAAAAAACGGACGTTCTAAGCACAGACGGTATATGCCGCTTCCTCCATCTATCTGAGGAACTGCAAATAATTTTGTTGAGACACAGCTCAAGTCTTACACAGGCCAGCTTAGGGGTGAGGAGAGACAGAGAGCAAGAGTGACTAGAGGTTAGATCAGGAGGGATGGATGGAGGCAGATCTACTTAAGTGGCATGCACTGTATCCTTTGGGCAGTAAAAAGCACTGCTGTTCTTAAGTAGAGAATATGATCAGTGTGTGTTTTAAAAATTCCTCTGGGAGAAATATGGAGAATGAACTGGTAAAAAGAAAGTGAGGAGACAGGATCACTCTCCAAAGGTCTTAACAAGTGTCCAGATGCGAAGTGTGACGGGCTGGTGTGGGCCTGGTAGTGATGGGAGGTGAGGCACAAGACAGTCCCAGAAGGAAGCAGGACCTGGTGGCTGACTGCAGGGGCTTCCAGAGAGAGAGCAGAACCAAGGGGCCTCCTTCCAGAGCAACTGCTACCGGGATAGGACGGAGACACCCTGCGAATTCCAAGCTTCATAAAGACCAAGCCTGATTTTACAAAGGTCATCTTTTCTGGGCTAGTTGTCAAATAAATAAAAATAAAAGAACTATAGAAATAAGAAACAAAATAAATATGACTTACAAATACTGTAGTGAGATCTAATAATGGCTAATGATAAAAGAAAAACACTTAAAAGAAGAAATACAATTAATTAAACAAGTGTCCATGCCATATTATTAAATAAAAAATAAAGCTCATGAATCTATGTCTCTAGAAACAAATAAAACAATTGTCTGCATATCATTTCAATTGGTGCAGAGCCTCTGAGCCACAACTTGGAGCAGGCTGGAGTGGTGCTCCTCTGCTACTCTGGGCTGGCTAAGTAGGATGCTATTTGCTTACTGTTTTTGTGGTTTGTTCCTTTTTAAATTTTTTTTCTTTTCTTTAAATACATAGATTTGCCACTAAATGGTAAGAAATGGTTGAGAGGGAGTTAGGGAAAAAGGGATGGAGAAAGTAAACGGGGCAAAAGGGATAGAAGAGAAAAGAGAAAAGTTCACTACACTACATTGCTAATACATAGCCGGTATAAAAACCATCAGATTTTTAAAAGTAATGATTTGATTTTGGTGGAGCTTCCCTCCTTCAGGAATGTTGAATGGAATCATATGAGCCAGAAGATTAGGACCAGAGAGTCATTCTTACCATGTTTCAGATGTAGGCAGCTGTCATTCTTGGACCTGTACCTGCAGAAAATTGTGTCTTTAACAAATTTTTATGAAAGAAGTTTCTGTACATTCCAAATACCCAGTAGCTACAACAGCATGTGGACTTGTTTGCTTTACTTTTTATGGTTCTTATACCAGCCATTTTTATTTGTGCAATACAAGTAGCAGCCTTATTTTTAATGGAAGAAAAAAAGGAAATAAAATGGGACCTCATCAATATCTCAAAACAATGAACAAGAAAAGTAAACCCTATCTTCATGTTTTCTGATCTTAAATACCGAAGTCACAGCAAAGACTCTCAAGGGGATTCAAGGTAGCATACTGTATAATCATAAAAAGTTACATTTTAAAGGAGTTATGTGAATAGAGAAAAGGCTGAAATGTTAAAGTAAGGTGGACACAGACACAGAAGCAAAAATAAATGAATAAATAAATATATAAATAAATCACAGTTCCCAATCAGGACTCCAGGGTGACAGGGTTGGGAAAGAACTTTTACATGAACCTTTATATAGCCACATTTAAAAGAAAGGACTTTACAATCTCAGGAAGAAAAGCAGAGTTAAAGAATCCTATGAGATAGTCACAGAATAAAGCAGCGTGGAGAAAGATGCCAACTTCTTTACAGGGTGTCAGAGCATGACTATTGACGGGAAGTGCACATGACGCCTACCTGATGTAGATTCCTGCAGCTTCTCTCTCTTCCTCTTCTTCTTCTTACCCTGGGAGAAGAGAGGCAGCTCATCAGGTCACAAAGGCACCATGAACACAGGGATGAACACGATATGAAAGTACAAAAAGGCAGCCAAAGAGTCAAGGTGACTCTTCCTCTCTCTCCTCACATCTGTATCCAGAAGCAAAGTCAGAGCATGTGGGAGAGTGAAAGAACCAATGATCATAAAAAACTCCCGGTGACCTTTATCTCTATTGCTTCACATTTATCACTATCAGTACTGACACTGGGAGCAGTGTTTCTGTCTCTGTCTGTCTGTCTGTCTGTCTCTCTCTCTCTCTCTCTCTCACACACACACACACACACACACACACACACACACACACACACACACAAACTCTCTCTTGAGCATGTGCACACTGATACTTTTGTGTGGCCACAGAATGCCCTGCAAGAAAAGCCAGCTCCATGAGGCATTTCCTGCTCTTATTGTTACCATACTCAGAACCATTCTGGCAGAGCTTAGGATAAATCTTGCTGCAAATTCTACCATGCAGCTAAAAGACTCATGGTGTTAACTGAATACCCACAGCACTTGTGGCAAAGGTAGGACATAACCACAGAGAGACAGAAGGATAAAAGAGAACTAATTTTGAAGACATACTTCCAGCAACTAGGACCTTGCTTCCTAATATAGACACAATGGCTAAATATGCATGTAATTTTTAAAATATTTCAATATATCAATGACAAATTTAAAAATTTAGGTCTCATTTATAATGGCTTAATTTTTCTTCACAACTACTTTTCCCTTCAAAAGTAATTTTATTTTTTATTTTTAATTTTTGCGGGTCTGGGGATGGAACCCAGAGGCATTTGACCTCTGAGCTACACCCCCTGCCCTATTTTTTATTCTTTATTTTGAAATAGAGTCTCACTGAGTTGCAGAGGGCCTCACTTAGTAGCTGAGGCTGTCTGTGAATCAAGATCCTCCCATCTCAGCCTCCCAAATGCTGGGATTACAAGCGTGTGCCACCACGCCTGGCTCTCAAAAGTAATTTTAAATATAGACAATTTGCAGGTGACATGATACTATATTTAGAAAACCCAACAAATTCAACCAAAAGGCTTATAGAACTGATCAACAAATTCAGCAAAGTATCTGGATACAAAATCAATCTTAAAAAATCAGAAGCTTTCCTGTACACCAACCATAAATCCACTGAAAAAGAAATTCAGAAAACACTTCCACTCAGGATCTCCCACAAGAAAATAAAATACCTAGGAATAAACTTGACCAAGGAGGTAAAAGATCTCTACAAAGAAAATTATAAAACACTGAAAAAAGAAATCGAAGAAGATCTTAGAAGATGGAAAGACCTTCCATGTTCATGGATTGGCAGAATGAATATCATTAAAATGGCCATCCTCCCAAAAGTGATCTACAGATTTAATGCAATGCCCATTAAACGGTTTCTCTTTGCATCACATGGCCATTGAAGCCTTACAGGTTTAGAGAGTTGACTGAAGCTATCCCTCATGAGTACTAAAGCACACAGCTGGTGTTGGTGACCTTGGAAGTGACATATCCAAAGTGATGGAGCTGCCCTCAGTATTATTAAAGATGCTCTGGGAGAGGGAGCTGACAGGAGTGCTTGCTTCTCGTGGGCATTCATACCCTTCTTTCTAGTGGACTTACTTAAGTTTTCAAAAGTTTCTGTGAGGTTAATTTCACACATCTAGAAACTTTCTTGTCAGGCCACATTCTCACAGGCACTGAACTGGGATCTGCCAGGGCCCCTCACCACATGGCTGGTGGTTGGCCCGAGCATAAGCTGCAGTCTCGGTCTTAGCACCTGGTCTCAACACCCTGGCACGCAGCTAGGGTGCAGCTGGCAGCCCCTGCCTAAGGTGTTGAGCCTCTACAGCCCCAGAAACTTGGCTTATGTGGTATCTCAGGTATCAACCAGTGCTGCAAAGTATCTCCATTGATGGACAACAAAATGAACCAAGGAATCTGGACAAATTAATGTCAACTTTTACAAAAATCAAAATTGATGTGCAGTAGCTATAAGAATATTTTTCATTAGAATTACACAGACTCAACAGTACTGGGTAGAACAGAGCACTGAATTTCAAGCTCCAATAAGACCAATACCTAGGTAATTACACTGAAGAAAATGTGTGTACTGTTCATTCATGAAAACTTCAATTATTAGCCAAAGTTATTTAGCAACAAACCACAACTTTAAAATCTATAATTCCATAAAATAGGGCTTTTAAATATTAAACTATTAAGATGTACATTTAACATGGCCTTCGGGAGGATCAGAATATCATTCTGGCACTAATCTCTTGCTTTCTTTATTTTGCGGTACTGGGGGTGGAACCCAGGGGCATTCTCCTGTCTCAGCCTCCTGAATGCTGGGATTACAAGCGTGCACCATCATGTCCGGCTCAAAATCCCTTGCTTACCTAAGAGTCTATTCCTGTACTGTTATCTTAAAAATAACATCATTAACTTAAGTGCTGTGCTGCCATTTGATTGGCTTCAGATTGCCAGAGTAACTGATAGGCTTTTTCTATTATAGAAACTGTATGAACATAAACAACATTATCACATTCTTTAAGATGTGCCAGGTGCAGTAATGTAATTTAAGTAAAGCCCTTTAATAAATGGCATCCTAGATTAACACATACATTGTTATGGTAACATTTGTTTTACTTTACAAAGTTTAGGTGTGTGTGTGTGTGTGTACCTGCCTCAGTTTTTTGTTTTTGGGTTTTTTTTTTTTTTTTTGGTGGTATTGGGGTTACTGGAAACCCTTCTACTTCCAGGCTACACTCCCAGACCTATTTTATATTTTTATTTGGAAACAGGGTCTCTTAAGCAAACAAGGCTGGCTTCAAACCTGTGTGATCCTCTTGTCTCCACCTCCCAACCGCGGGGATTACAAGCGTGTGCCACCACACCCGGCTGCCTCAGTGTTTTTAATACAAGTACACATTAAATATTCCTTTTTTTATTCACTTAGATTTATTTTCGGATTATTTTTCATAAGCAATAAAGCAACTAGTAGCCATCTGGAAAAATGGTGTGAATAAAACTGGGATTTCCCTTTCCTGGAATATTAAAAAAAAAAAAAATTTCCTTTAAGAATTTATAGCCCGGCGTGGTGGCGCACACTTGTAATCCCCGAGTTTGGGAGGCGGAGACAGGAGGATCATGCTGGTTCAAAGCCAGCCGCGCTGGCTTAAGAGACCCTGTTTCAAAAAAATATAAAATAGGTCTGAGAGCATAGCCTGGAGGTAGAAGGGCTTCCAGGAACCCTAGTACCACACACACACACACACACACACACAAAAGAATTGTGTATAAACTTTTTTTTTTTTTTTGCAGGTCCAGGGATAGAACCCAGAGGCATTTGACCTCCGAGTTACACCCCCTGCCCAATTTTTCATTCTTTATTTTGTAACAGGGTGTCACTGAGTTGCAGAGGGCCTAAGTAGCTGAGGGCTGTCTGCAAACCGTGATCCTCTGGTCTCAGCCTCCAAATGCTGGGATTGCAAGCATGCACCACCACACCCGGCTTTAGAAAACAATTTTAAAGGTAAATTCATATCACATCAATTTTCTTTAAAACTATGTTCCTTTCATCACTATTCTTGGTAAAAAGGAGAGAGCACAAGATGAAAAGAGAGGGAGAGGATGTGTGTTTCTCTTGTATTTTTTAAAAGTTAAAACTCACTACTTAAGGATCACAATAGAAATGTAATGACACGCAATAAGTAGTAAGTCTATACAAATTCACCATACAGCAAAGTTCTTGCACAGGTCAAAAAGGAAGGTCAGCTTGTCCCTCCTAGGCAAACCACATCCAAGACACCCAGAACAGGATTAAGAGGAGATACTTCGCAGCCTTGTGGGTGGGGGATTGATCTTCCCACTCAAAGAGCACAAAAAAGGCTCTACATAGAGAGATGGTAATTACTGCTCAGAGAACAGAAGCCCAGTTCAGGGGCAAGAATTCTTCAACTAAGCAGTCTTCTAAAGAAGGCACTGAGAGGAGAGCTAATCTACTTTGGAGGAGGGGAACATGCAGATTTGGAGTCAGGGTGACATGGCTATAAACTACAGCTTAGCCACCTACTACAAGGCCTTTGACAATTACTTAACCTCTCCATTTCCTCACCTGAAAAAGGAAATAATATTTATGCCACTGGACTGTTGCAAGGATTAGGAAGTAACACAGAAAAAAATCCCAACAATCAGCATATAGTAGTAATAAAACAACTAAAATGACAACTCAGGGGAATTGACTATACTGCTGCCCATGATAATGAACAGTAAGATTCTTCTTTCCTGTGTCAAAGTTGTATGTAATGATCAAGCTCCAAATCCTGACCGGAAAAGTGATTTTTTTTTTCTGCAGAGAACATTACAAGAAACAAATTGTGCAACCCTTTCCCAGAAATAAGTTTACATGTGTGTTCAAAAAGTTTTGGTGTCTTATGTGAGATGCATGACCTTAGCCATGTGTCTTTGCCATCATTCCTGTGGGGACTTAGGCCTCACAGGAGCATCTAAGCAATGGCCATAAGTTAAACTATATATAGACTAAGCCACGTACTGTGGTACAGGCCTGCGATCCCAGTATTTCAGAAGCTGAGATAGGAGGATCCCAGGTTAAAGGCCAGTGAATGGTAACTTAGTGAGATCCTGTTACAAAATAAAAAAATAGTTTTGGGAGTGTAGCTCGGTGGCAGAATGTCCCTAGATTTGAGCCTAATATCACACCTACACACACACACACACACACACACACACACACACACACACACCCCTGCAATATGCAATATAAATGAGGTAGTTGTGTTATTATTAACAAAACAATACAACTTAAACTCTGAATCAGTCTGAATAAAATACATAGTATATGTCACAGTACATTAGTATAGAATAAAAAATTTATATAGTTCTAGTTTGTCTATGGCAAAATACCTTAATACATTGTTTAAAAGAATTGTGAAGTAATATAATCATCTAGAAAGAAATGTAATTACATATATCAAATAACTTTAAAATATTTATATCCTTTGCTGAGCCTGGTGGCACACACCTTCAGTCCCAGTTCTTGGGAAACCTGAGGCATGAATATTGCAAGTTCAAAGCCCATCTCAAGTTCGTTCCTTCATTCCTTTGTTCGTTCCTTCCTTCCTCTTTCTTTTTTTTGCAATACTGGGGATTGAACCCAGGGGCATTCTACCTCTGAGCTATATCCCCAGAGCCCTATTGTTTATTCTTTATTTTGAAACAGGGTCTCATTAAGTTGTGGAGGGCCTCACTAAGTAGCTGAGGCTGTCCACAAACTGCAATCTTCCTGTCTCAGCCTCCCAAGTACTGGGATTACAAGTGTGTGCTACCATGCCTGGCTAAGGCTAAGCCCTATCTTAAACAAACAAACAAACAAAAAATTAAGGGCCAGGAGTGTGCTCAGAATAGTGGTAGAATGCCATTGGAGAGGACCTGAGTTCAATCTCCAGTACCAGTAAAAATAATTTATTTCCTTTAAGTAAAAAATTACACTACTATGACTATCCTATAGAAAAAGAGTCCTATATACAAATAATAATGATTACAATAATAAAAAATGCTGCTGTGCACAGACATGTTCCCTGCAGATTATTTGCATTTATAAAGATAAAAAAATAGCAATTTTTTGAAATTGTTGAAAATAGGAAGAAATTATTAACTGTTACATTTACTCTATGGAATATAGATACCATAAGCACTATGCCATAAAACTAAGATTTTTTTTATATATAAGAACAAGAAGTGTGATCCAAAATATACATGCATAGATACACATACAGACACACACCATTATATATGAGTTAAAAAATTAAAAATACACATAGAAAAATATTGAAAGGGAATATAAATAGTTGCCACTAACCTTGACTTTTCTATGATCATGGGCTTTTCTTTTGTTCTTTAATTTAATTTAATTTTATTTATTTTTTTTTTTTTTGTGGTACTGGAGATGGAACCCATGGGCCTTCTACCTCCAGGCTACACTCCTGACCTTTTTTTTTTTTTTTTTTTTTAAATTTGGAAACAGGGTCTCACTAAGTTGCTGAGAGCATCACTAAGTAGCTGAAGCTGGTTTTGAACCTGTGCAATCCTCCTGTCTCAGCCTCCCAAGCGCTGGGATTACTGGGATTACAAGAGTGCGACACCACGCCAGGCTTCTTTAATTTTTTTTAACCAACACTTTAAAGATACAATTTTACTTAAAAAGAATATTTGTTCCCATGGCAAAAAAAAAAAAAAAAATCATGATGAGAGCTTAAAGCACTCATAATGCAATATATCCATAAAATCTTTATTATAAAAATCATTAAGTTCCAAAAATAAGAACTAGAACCAGCATTATCTACACCCTAAAACACATTCCTTCTGGAAAATGAAAGAAATACAAAACAAGTGCAAGCAGGGTGTCTGGAACAGAGAAGGGCTTACGTAATTGTCTCTTGCAGACCAGCCTGGGTAAAGCTGCATATGTAGCTGTCTCTCTTTCCGTGCTAATTCATAATATTTAGCCTGCTCTTCCCGGGAGAGGGCATGCCACTAAAACAAAAAGAGGAGGGCGGAGAATGAAAGTCAGCAAAATAGCAACGGTAAAATTCATGTTTCAAGCTTTAAAAAATGTAAACATTAAGCATTTGAACTTGTACTTATTTTCAAATGGCAAAAGACTAAATGCAGCAAAGTCCCCTCAGAGTCTGGTGGCTAGAATGAAACTGAAGCTTCTCTAGTCTCTTCCCCAGTATCACATGAAACACATCAAAGTATTCCAAGTAGAGTGATCTTTGGCACCCACCCTTTCTCTTTACCAATATAGATTAAAAGGAACTTCCGCTGGTGAACCTCAACAGCCAGCCACCCCTTTTCATCATTTTGTAGCATATTCTGATGTCCAAGCCCAAATACCATTTATTTTTGCAAACAATGATAATTTCTAGCCCTCTTTTGGAACAGACACATCCCCTACTCACACATACTCTCCTACTGTGGCCTATGAGCAGTCTGGAACCTGAATCACATCATCCTCTGTATCAGGCAAGACATGAGCAGTAAGCCTCTGTCTCATCTCCTCACACACATGTGGCCTGTGCCAGTGCCAGTGTCCCTGTCTTCAGGAAGAATACTGATAACACCTCGCTGGTACACACAGCATGCTTCTGGCTATGGGTCTTTAGCTTCCGTTTGATGGAAAGCAAGCAGTGTGCATCATCTGTTTACTTTGCCATCTAGAATTTTAGACTGCAAGTTCCAATACAGAGAATGTACCTGCTGATAATCCTTCAAACTTCCCACATTCCTCTTACATAACAGGTACACTTATGTATCAAAAGTAATAAAATAATTATTGTGGGCAGGACAACTCTTTGGGATTTTCAGGAGCTTGAATCTGCATACTGCTTTGCATACATTTGCACATGGTGTGCTCCAGGTTCCTAGGAAACACCTTTAAAGTATTTTCCCTTTTAGCAGTTGTCTAAGTCCTCAACAACTTGGAATCAGCTCTTAAAAGTATGACTAAGATGCTATCTTGGAGAAAACAAACACCTGCCACCTTACCACAGAGCCAGAAGCTGAACTCAGGAGACAGGGCACCTTGCTCAAACCTTCACCCAGCCCTCGGTGCAGGCACAGTGAAGCCTCCAGACCAGCAACAAACTCTACCTCCTCTGAAAGCCCCTTAAAGTCCAGGCCACTGTGTTGGATAGGGTTGATGATTTATCGTTTAATTGCTTTAGGAGTAGAGTGTGAAGTTCAAAAGCATGTCACACAGTGTGGCCTGGTGTGAGCCTAAAGGCAAATCAGGTGATATGCTTCTTATAAAAATATGAACTGGGGGAGATGGCCGAAAAGAAAATCGATCTTGAAAAAGAAAGTTACGTGAATCACAGATCTTTGTGCTAGTAGAAAAACAGAATTTGTTAGGGGCAGCAGTGAAAATTATACAGGGAAATGCCACACTGCCTCTAGTAGCTCACAGAATCCCACCCTGAAGCATAGGAGACCCTTGGGGAGCAATTGCCCAAATGACAATGTAGAAAAGACCAGCCTGAATTTTTTTTTAATTATTCAGCAAAGTTTTATTACATTTGTGAGATTATAAAGTCATCCGAACATTTGCCAAAGTGTTACAGTATATCACTCATAAATCTAAAGGTTGTATTGTATTTACAGCCTGAATTTTTTGATAAAATACTGATAATTGATATTTAAGCTATTAACTTTGGTTTAAATAAATGTAATTTATAAAAGGTAAAGTATTACCAAGCAGGGAGGAACAAGAAAGAAGTGTTCTATTTTAAATTTGTTCATTCATTCATCTGATAAATACTATTCCCCTACAAACAATACTGTTTATTACCATAACATATGAGTATAATTCATACAAACTTATGACAGATTTAACTGAGAAAACCTCAAATTACAAATAAAAATCAACTCCCCATCAAGGTTAGGTCTTCTACTAAAAAAAAAAAAAAAAAAAAAAACAGGTATTTTTCAGTTAAAGCAGAAAAGTTAGGTTGACAAAAAGACCCCAGCTGACAAAACTGAATAAAATAGTTAGGTTGACAAAAAGACCCCAGCTGACAAAACTGAATAAAATTCAAGGGAAAAAAAAAGCAGGCATCAACTGAACTATTTACCTTTTTGGTTTTTGCAGTTCTGGGTTGAACCCAGGGGCATACTACTTCTGAGTTACACCAACAGCCCTATATTTTGTTCTTTATTTTTGAAACAGGGTCTTAGAAAAATTGTGGAGGGCCTCACTGAATAGCTGAGGCTGGCCGTGAACCTGTGATCCTCCTATCTCAGCCTCCCAAGTACTGGGATTACAAGTGTATTTTCAAGTGCTTCAAGTACCCTCAAATTTCTAACACACAAAACCTACTCACAAATATAAGGTCATTTACCAGCCTACAACAGCAGGTGACAGAGTTTGGGCTGAAAACAAAAACAAGGTCCAGTGCAGACTAGGAAGATGGCCTTTTCTTACAGGATTTCTGAAAAACAAATGACTAAAAGTGATGTTCTATCTCTGCTTACTGAAAAATACGGAGTTATATTTTTTTAAATCAATTTAATTGTTAAACTTTAACCATGATGTGGGAGTGGGGTGGGGGAATGCCTACTTAATTTTAAGATACTTGTATAGTTCCAAGGTAAGACATTCTGCCAGTAAATGTGTGGTAAATGAATCTCCTTTAATAGGCAGTAAGATCTGAAAAGTAAAAGCTTATTTTAAAATAATATTGTGCCATTTTTATTTACAATGTGAATTAAGAAAACAGAATAATTCATGAGTGAACATTTTTATTTTATTTAGAGCATTTTATTTTATTTTTATTTTACATTATATAGTAAAGATGAATAAAAAAATCTAAAGATAAGTTTTGTTGGGATAAATTTAAGATATACATTTAAGAACTCTAATCATCTGAGTATAAAACTTCATGATTTTAAAGCCAGGACTTTAAAGAACCAGCAAGCACGGCCCAGCCAGAGGGGAGTTCTGAAAGGACAGAAAACCTGATATCAATCAAAGATTTCAGAGGCCTATAAATAGAAACAGGTGTCTAAATCAAAGACAGAGAGGGACCCTAAATGAGAACCATCCTTTGAGACACAAGGCTTGGATCTGGGGATCTCTAGGGAGCTTAGAAAGTAGCAATTGTTGGAAATGTGCATTAAAAATAGGAAGCATACCTCCAAACTGTACCTCGCTTATGCTCTTGAGCAGGAAAATAATTCCTGCCGGAGGGCCAGGGAGCCTTTAACTCAAAGAAGAAAAGAGAAAAATCTGAGATTGTTATATGAGCTGAAATAAAAACATCAAATCTTCTTTTCCTCTGGTTTCCTCTTTAAAAGAGTCATGGAAAATGATCAGCAGTCATTAGACTTTTAGGAGGTGTTCTTCAAAGAATGATAGGAATTGTTCACCTACTATAAGCTGACTTGAGAAATTGTTGTAATTATCATTATTAAGTGTTTAAGAATCCACAGGGAGAAAGGGTATTGTACCCAGGACACCAAAGAAACTATAATCTACCACTGCACCCTACCCCTGACACCCTGGTGTCTGGCAGATTAGAAATAGCTACATTTTGAGGCTATCCAATGGGAATCAACAGCGCAAGGAGACCTGCTGCCCTCCTGTTCTCACAGCCTGCCAGTCTCCCGAACATTTTCTGTTATGAGAGCTCAAATGTATTAGTTCTGGAACAAACATGGTAAAAATTATCATCAACAAAAGCTAATACATGATCCTCATGCTTTACAAGGGCGGCTAGACTAGCTTTGCTCTATCTTCAATTACAGATCATGAATTTCTTGAAAGGTTACATAAACAAACATGGAAGGATCCTGAATTTAAAAACTCCCACACATATATGAAGAACATTAATGAATTAATATTAAGCATTTCTAAAATTACAATGCAGTTATAGTGAAAACACAATATGAATTGGACAAATTCATATTTTTTTCCATTGCTCTTCATGCAAAAAATACTTGCAACAAGTGCCTTGTCTACTGAGAACCTAAGTGTCTAGCTTAGTAATAGACCAGTGGCTCATTTGTAACAAGGGCTCAGAAAAATGACACACCAGGGGTGGAAGAAGGGATGAAAAGGAAAGGCGCAATCCAGAGACCTGGCATATGTCCACTCCAAGAAACAGATGGCAAGTCCTCTAGAAGCAGGACTTTTCTGGATCACATAAATTCTTTAAATCCTCACAGTGGAGCATATTTGCTCTGTCTCTGGAGAAGTGACCACCTCTGTTGGGCAGGCTGGTCCCCCAAAGACCCTGCTACAGCTCCCTGGAAGGGCTGTGGGCAGCCCCCTCCCAACCTGCGCATACACACACTTACCTCTAGAGGCACCCACCTCTCCCCCTAATCTACTCATCTCTCAGGTCTCACACCAATGTGCTCTGCTCATGTTGTTTTCTCACAGAATCTCATCCACAGGATTTATCACAATTTTAATTATATATTTATTAAGTATTTGTCTAATGTCTTTATCTTGTCACAAACTTTATGCTCTAGAAAGCCAAGGAACACAACTATTTTATTCACCATTGTTACCTAATACAAGCATCATGCCTGGCATGTAAAGAGACTCAATAAATACTTGATTAAGAAATGACAGTAAAAAGTTACTGGTTCCAGAAAGTTTCCTACATGCCAAGTACAATCTAAATTGTTTACACCCATTATTATCACTAAATCTTCCCCAAAGTTATTACCATATCCTGTGCCCTTTCTTCCCAAAATGCTTGATCACTGTGCAAACATGTCAATGACTACTTATATGAAACTAGCTTTGAGCAGATGAAGCTGTTCCATGGTCACCAGATGTGTTTATGCACCATTTCACGACTTACCCTTCTGCCTAGGATCTGGTTGATAGCCGCACTTTCCTTCAGAGTACACTCGGCTACGACATTTGCTCTCATTTCTTTCATGTATAACATAAAAGCATTCAGAGGCTTCTTAATGTGAGGTCTTTTTGGCTCCTGCTCCTTTCTCTGTTCATGCTGAGGCTTCCTGAAAGGTGGATGTGGTGGTGGTTGGGAGGAGGGGAAAAGAGATGAGGAAGAGAACATTGTTCATATCACTGGATGCTGGCTGGGACCCTTCCAGCTCTGCCCATGCTCCCAGGACACCATCGACTTAGAAGAACTCATGACCCATCTGGTGAAGCACTGAGCTGCAAGCCACAGAGCTTCTTATCTACCAGTGACTCTATGAACAAGGATCCTCTGCTTTGAGAAATTTATCTATAGCTATACATGTATTTAACAGCAGAAATGGAGAGGGGATGGGAATTGTGAAGATGCTCCATCCACAGCCCTGAGGCTAAGTCCCTTGTGACCTAGGAGCTGGGCACACAGTACAGACAATCTTAACTTTGAGGGCAGGGTTAAGGGTCACTGGGAGAAGCTGATGAAGCTTTCCAATCTTTTCCCCAAATAAATACATCTTGACTTTGAATAGATTTGCTTTATGGGCTATTCTGTACCGCTGGCCATGCCTACAATCCCTAGATTAGTAAGCATGATTCCCAGGTTCTTTATGGTAGTGCAATTAGCCCTACTCTATCCATCGGAGATAATCCTGACCCAATGGGGCATCCTGGACTTTGCCCTTGCCGTTGAATTCTGTGCTATTGACTCCTCCAAACAGAGTAACTGCATTTCCAGAAGTAAGCACATCACACCCTCCCTCCAAGTATACTTAGGGACTAACAAGCTCTCCCCAACACTTTCTTTGGTAAAACCCAGTGGCTAAACAACTCAAGATTCTTCACATTTATGTTCTGAAGATCCTTCCATGCTGTTGCAGCTTCCACAATATTTATTTATGTATGTATGTGTTTATTGTAGTACTAGAGATTGAACCCAGGAGCCTTTTGCTTCTGAGTTATACCCCAGCCCTTTTTATGTTATTTTGAGGCAGGTTCTCACAAAGCTGCTGAGGGCCTAAATTGCTGAGGCTGTTCTCAAACCTTCAATCTTCCTGTCTCAGCCTCCCAAGTACTGAGATTACAAGTGTGTGCTATATGTCTGGCTTTCCAGATCTTTTAACACCTGTACTCCTTTCCAATCTCAGATTCAAATCAGAGCGATGAGAATCAAGCTGCTTCCTGTTCTCAGTGACAGAGCGTTCTGGGCAGAGCTACACTGAACTTGAGAGTGAGAAGGGAAGCCTCACCACCAGGAAAGCAGCAACAGTGCTCAGATGCTTGTCTGCAGATCAGACGGGATTACTTACACGTGCATTAGCTCACTGTCTGTGTGGGGATGCTCCTGTTTGACCTGAGGCGTTACAATAGCTGGATGAGGGATGCCAGTTGTATGGGGACCAGGAGGACCAGGAATCATATGATGGGAAAACCTATAAGGGAAAAAAAGCAGTCTGTATTGTTGTTGTGTGGCCAAACCAAATGGAGTTTCAAAACAATTTACTGTGTGCAATTGGCTAAGGGGGAAAATATGTCTTTATGCACTGAACTATTAGCTTTAAATGAAAAGTGAGCTGATAAATTTTTTCTTTCAGTATTCATATGGAAAATCTAATTATTCTCTGTAGTTTTCTTGAAGTCATGGTAGAATCTGACATTTTTTCCTAGGAGAGTAATAAGCCAAAGGATAAGGAGAAGAGTGAATAATTTTTCTTGCAAAGCAATTTTCAATTAAGAATTTCAATATGAGAAATTACTGAAAACATAACACTATTAAGATTTATCTTTTTACATGTTTTAAAATAAAGCTAAAGATTTAAAAATCTCTGCCTATATGTATGTATGTATGTATGTATGTGTGTGTATGTGTGTGTGTATATATATATATATATTGGGGGGCAGTACTGGGATGGAATCCAAGAACATTCTACCTCGGAGCTAAACCGTAGCCCTATTTTTTATTCTTTATTTTGAAACAGGGTCTCACTGAGTTGCAAAGGACCTCACTAAGTAGCTAATGCTGTCCTTGAACCAGGATCCTCCTGTCTCAGCCTCCCAAATGCTGGGTTACAAGCATGCACCACCACGCCTGGCTTTTCTGCTTACATTTAAAAAAAAAAAATCATCAAATGAAGAAGAGTTTCTTCATATTGTTGGTACTAGGAGAAGAAAACTGAGAAAAAGGACAGGAAGGTTTTTTTCCAGCCTCTCATTTAAATAAGGTTTTCACTGTCCTCATTCAAAAAATCTTTTATCCAGAAATAACATTTGAGAGATCTAATCTTATGGTAAACAGATAACAGAATTAAGAAGAAGGATTTGCAGGGCATGGTGGCGTAGCTTGTAATCCCAGCATTCGGGAGGCTGAGACCGGAGGATCATGGTTTGCGGACAGCCACAGCTACTTAGTGAGGCCCTCTGCAACTTAGTGAGGCCCTGTTTCAAAATAAAGAATTAAAAATAGGGTAGAGAGTGTAGCTCCGAAGTCAAATGCCCCTGGGTTCCATACCCAGACCTGCAAAAAAAAAAAAAAAAAAAAAAGAAGGATTTAATTAAAAGGAAGAATATGGTTCCATATCTAGGTGGGACAACATCACCTAACTGCTTTTTTCCTGCATAGTTTGTAGAGCACTTTAAAACATCTTAAAACATTCACCACCAGTCAACACAAAGGAAAAAAACTGCCATGCAAGAAAAATAAAAAATAAAGACAATACTCTCAACAAGCACTTTGGATAAATTTATATAAGTTTTTAGAAAATTTTGCTTTTAAAACTGTTTTAAAGTAAACATCAAATGCCACAAAAAAATCCCAATATTCTCAGGTATTTCACTGCAGCCAGAAATTTTAATTCCTTCATCTGGAAGGAACTCTGGATATACAATATTTTAGAAAAAAATGTAAAAGCTAAGAAGATATGGAAAAAATACAAATATTTGCCTAAATAATGATGCTTTGCTAATTGTGCTATTTGCAAAAATGCATAATACTGTTTGTTTGCCTGTGAGAAAATACCCATCAGATAATTCTTAACATGTTAAAAAGTGTAAACATGTATGTTGAAGGAAGAATATTATTTTCATTCCCCTACCCCAGCCAGCTAGATTTATAATTCACCAAGCAAATGATATCTATATCTACATACACATAGATATAGATATTCAAAGATGAAACTCACCACAGAAACTGTGAATTTCATACCCACATTGAAAAAGATTCCCAGCCAGTCACTAACCCACCGCTCTGGCCTCCAGCACAGTGGAGCTAGCTCCCTGGACAAGCCACAAGGAACACACAGATGACACCCCACACATGTGCACATCCAGCCCAGGGCACAGAAGCCGTCCTCTCCAGAAGCGGAAGCGTCACACAGAGCAGCCCAAGGGTGACATGGCAGGTCCTGCTGAGCTTCCCAGGCACTGACACGCCCACACAGGGCCTGATTCGCACACTAGGGCGCGCACATCCTGTGTGGGCTGACAGCCCGTGGGCATGTCCTGTCTCTCCCAACAGCCTTGGCCAGGGAAGACTCTGGACTAACTGGGCATTTTCAAATACTATACCACTGTCCTCAGAGGAAACAAATTATAGAACTCAAACCAAACTAGTTTTTATCCTCCTCCCATAGCCCACTTCTGGCATATTTTGAATCAAACCAGCTCTTCCTAGAATGCCTGCTTTGGAGACATTTCTTACCCCACAGTTGAGTGACAACAAACTCTTAGCTATCCCAGCGGGTGTGGCTGGTCCTGGGGCGCGGTGTGCGGCTCCTGCCCGGGAATGGCCGTGTCGCCTAGTGTGGGAGCCAGGCACACTGCACAGACACACACGGGCTGAGATGCACCCTCCTATTACTGAACCAGAGGCAAGCAGGGCGCACAGACACAAGCACGGAAGCGCAGCGTGGCCCGGGCGCCCGGGCTCTACCTGCACCTACCTGGACATGGAAGTGTCGACTGACAGTGAGGATGGGTAGGGTTGCCTGAATCCACCCGTGATGGGATATACAGGCTGACCTTGCCTGAGGTCACAGAAGAAAGGCACCCATCAATGACAAAACACAAGTTACCCGCCAGCAAGAGCAGTTGGTGAGGGAAGAAGTGGGGATGGACCTTGCCAGGGTATTACAAACCCCAGTATTTCTACGAAGAAGTGACTGTTTCTCTTCTTAACCCTCCACCCAAAGCACCACTTGCCTTGAAGAAAAACCTCCCTTCTCCACTCTGGAATCAAACTAGTCCATCAATTATGTGTCTTTTATCCCTTACCCTTTCTCAACCTTGTTAGTGCTTTGAAAACAGAAGCACTTAATAAAAACTTATTGAATATAACATGCCCCTGCACGTGGTGAAATATTCCCTCCAGAGAAACAGTTTAATGAATTCTTTATCAGAATCTTTGCGAATTTCCAAGAAGGGAAGGACATAAAATTTATTATTTATATAAAAATTAATAAATTAATATGCATTTTGGAAACATTGCACTCCCCCCCCCGTGTGTGTGTGTGTGTGTGTGTGTGTGTGTGTGTGTGTGTGTGTTAGAGTCAAGAAATAAAAGACCAATTCATAAGAGTGATTTTGGGCCAGGCATGGTGGAGCAATGCTTGTTAATCCCAGTACTTGGGAGGTTGAGACATGAAGATCATAGTTTCAAAGCTAGCCATGGCAACTTCACAAGACTCTCAGAAACCTGGTGAGACCCTGTTTCCAAATAAGAAATAAAATAGGGTTGGGGGTGTAGCTTGGAGGTAGACTGCCTCTGGGTTCAATCTCTAGTACCAAGAAAAAAAAAAGTGATTTTGTTCTACCCCGAGAAGTCCATCTTTCCCTCTGTTCTCCCATCTCTTATATTTCTGATTTTTATAGTCTTTATTTCTAGAGGCCAGCAAGGCAACTTGGCACAGAATTACTGTCCCTAAGGAGCTAAGTTCAGACATAATAATTGATCTAGATTTGAAAATGTACACACAATCAATTAAAATAAACTAGAGTTATTATTGATTGAAAAATTTAATGCTAAAGAGGAGAGGGTGAGGGAGCAAGAGAGTGAGCAAGGTGACATTTCCACACAGGATGATCCTCCTCACTGAAGAAGAGATGAAGTCAGAGTGTCCAGAGGGAGGGAGACCGAGGCCACCATACGGGTCTCGGTGATAGCAAACCAACTGGAGAGAAAAGGAAGGCTTGCTAAAGTCACAGCACTGTGTCCAGGGAGGGAGAATGAAAAAAAGGAGAGGCCTGAGGGTCCCAGATGGAAGAGCTGTGTGCTAATGATAAGATGATAAAAAGGGCGACATCACATAAAATTATTCTTTCTTCCCACAGAATATTTATTTTTACCTTTAAACTTAACACATAAAGAGAACAATCAGAATGTTTTTTTAGAAATAACTACCACATAGCCGGGCGTGGTGGCGCACGCTTGTAATCCCCGCGCTTGGGAGGCAGAGACAGGAGGATCGCGCTGGTTCAAAGCCAGCCGTGCTGGCTTAAGAGACCCTGTTTCAAAAATATAAAATAGGTCTGGGAGTGTAGCCCGGAGGTAGAAGGGCTTCCAGGAACCCCAGTATCACCAAAAAAAAAAAAAAAAAAAAAAAAAAAAAAAAGAGAAAAGAAAAGAAAAGAAAAAGAAATAACTACCACAAAATAAAAGGCATTAGTTTTTGGATTCTGAGCAAAACAAAGCCCCAAATTGGTTCTCTGATGCTCTGAAGTGATGCTGGATGCTTACTTTATTACCATTCCAAAGGTGCCTTTAATTTTGTTGAGCTGCTCTCTAGTTATGCAGCATTTGCCCACTTAGAAGCAAAGATAGATATTTAATGTGTCTAAGTTCATGTTTCAAAAATAAAAATTGTTCATAAAAGAAACTAAAAAGCCACACTGCGCAATAACTCTATAGAGGCATAGCAAATGCCCAAAGCCACAAATTGAATCCATAAAACTATAAGCTTCAAAGCAATTGCTACATAGTCATTTTCTACACATATTAGTGAACAGATTCAATTCATTTTAAGGTCTGTATGTTTTTTAATCTTTTAAATTGAAATAAAATAAAGTTTGCACCTTGCTTGTTGACATAAAATTCCTGACACTCCATGAGTGGTATACCACTCACAAAGCAAATCTCTGTCAATGTAAAAAGGTGTGTTTAAAAGGCTGGCTGAAGGTTGCAGGGAAGATCTTACCAGCCAAGAGGTGGAGTAATCTGTCCAACACCACCTGGAGATAGCGGGTAAAAGGTAGGAATATCAGGAGCTGGAGGATGTCTGGACATGCCTAGTAAAGAACAGAGAGGTATTGGTTTCAGATTCATAGGCCATTTGACTAGAAGAGCAATAGAAAAGCTTTAAGCCATTAATATTTATGGTATAGAAACAATATTAATCAGATCCAATAAACCAAAGTCAGTTGCTAAGCTTTTCTCCAGATTTCAACATCTAAGAAAACATGGTCTTCAGATAGTGTGTCTTAAAACAGCCATCCACATAGACTTGTAAATGATTTATTGTGCCCTCATTATTTCTTTGGTTAAGAAAATGGTAGACAATTGTTTTGTACAGAATGGAAAATGAGCCCCTCCCCCCACCCCAGCAGATGGCCTGCCGTGGAGCTCAAGGATTAGTAAATTGCTGCTTTCATATTTCCACTGGTTCCCTCATGGACACGTAGATTTGGGGAATGTGACACCTCAGAGGATCAAAGATTAATTAGGAATCATCTTCAGCCCCATCATGGCCACACTTGATATGATTCATTTGGTCTCTGTCAGCCACTTAGGCTTCCTCTAAGCTCTCATCAAGTTGAGTCCTCTGGGCCCCAAGGTCAGGCTGTTCTGGATTAGTTGTATTCCACAAAGAAGGCTCATGTCACCAAATTGTTTCTCTAGCCCACACTCCCTGGGGCATGTGGCCCTGTAACCATGAAAACCACCTAAGGATTACACCTAATCCTAGTCCCAAATGACATCCCTTTTATATAAACCTTACCTAGGTACAGAAAAATATTAAAGGACAAGATAAATGCATAAAATATAAAAACTTAGATTTAATGTATCTGGAGGACAGTGAGTCTGAAAAGCGCCATTTCAGTCACTTCACATAGCTGACCATGCTTTGAAAGGCCGTTTCCATGGGATAAATACTCACTCCAAGCATTAACACCTGGTGACTGTAAATGTATTAACCAATATGTGCAATTAGGTAAGCACATGGAAAATGTTCTTCAAATATCTTCAAATATTCTTTTTTACTATAAAATATCCATGGATTTTGTTTGGATCTTAAAAGATACCAAGGGCCTTGAATATAGGGATGACTTAAGAAGTGCTATCTTCAAAGTTAATGTTAATTTTTAATTTGACTTTGAAGTTAGAACAAACTATTTCTCAATTCCCATAGAAAGTAGGTAGGAAGAAAAAAGGTATTAATCTCCCTCAACAAGAATGCTTATATGAGATCAGCTCACATTTTGCTGTTTTTATAACTATTGTCTCAAATCTCACTTTATTTTAAAAAATCTTTTTTTTTTTTTTTGCTAGAAATACTAGTTCTTTTGATCTCAGTGCACCCCATGTTTTATACCCTGATATTTCTTTTCCCAGGTTCAGGCAGAGAAGGATGTTCCTGAGGTAGCCTGCCCTGGTGATTCCTGGCATCTCAGGATCATTCCTGAGGTTTCTAAACTTGCTCCCACCCTTACCCCAGCAGGGATTGCTCAGGTTTACAAGAAAGAAAAGGAATACTGCCAGATCAACTTGTTAAGACATTAGAAACCTAGTGGAAATTAGAATGTCTTATTATATAAACTTGAAAATCAGCTAGACGTATAATCCCAGTATTTGAAAGGCTCAGATAGGATTGCAGGTTCGTGGACAGCCTCAGTTACTTAATGAGGCCTTCTGCAACTTAGTGAAATCCTGTTTCAAAATAAAAAGTAAAAAGTAGTACTGGGGGTGTAGCTCTGGGATAGATGGTCCCAAGGTTCAATCCCCAGTACTGCAAACAAACAAACCAACCAACCCCACAAAAAACCCAAAAACCCCAACAACCTTGAAACTCATAGACCTTAAAACCTTAAAAGTCATAGCCCCACCACCGGGCATGGTGGCGCATGTTTGTAATCCCTGCACTTGGGAGACGGAGACAGGAGGATGGCACAGGTTTGAAGCCAGCCTTGCTGGCTTAAGAGACCTTGTTTCCAAATAAAAATATAAAATGGGTCTAGGAGTGTAGCCCGTAGGTAGAAGGGTTTCCAGGAACTCCAGTACCACCAAAAAAAAAAAAAAAAAAAGTCATAGACCTAAATTCTCTATTTTAAACCTTTATTTTGCAATGGAAAGTAAGGTCTAGAGGGAAGAAGTGGCTGCTGAGGCATTTGCTTAGGAACATATAAGCTATGCTTTTTCCTGGGCTTTTGTCACTGAAACAAAGACAGGTAAGTTTGCCATCACAGGTCTTTCAGCAGACAAGCTTGAAACTTGGCTATGCTGGTCCAAGTTCTAATTACACTTTTCTGTGCAGGACTGATTCGGCAGAACACAAATACAAGCTACTTGAGTCTAGGTTTTTTGTTTTTTGGTTTTTTTTTTCCCCTAGGAGAAGGAAGGAAGTAACTACTATTTACACACACCTGCTGCAGGCAAGGTCCTATGTGGGAAGTCCTATTCATTTTATAAATGCTACTTTCCCAGGAAATTTTCTCTTTCCTTTGAATCTACTCCTATTCATTTATACTTTTAATGTGGTACACACAATATTTCTTATTTTGCTTTACAGTTTGTACAAATGTTTTCCTGCATGAATGTATATATTGTATTGAAAAAATGACACATTTTACTGACCTATATATCACAGTTGTCTGACAAGGAGGCTTTCAGTAACATTTCTAATGTTTCAATTAATAAAAGAATGAAATGCCGGGAGTGGTGGCGCATGCTTGTAATCCCCACGCTTGGGAGGCAGAGACAAGAGGATTGCGCAGGTTCGGAGTCAGCCACGCGCGCTGGCTTAGGAGACCCTGTTTCCAAATAAAAATGTAAAAATAGGTCTGGGAGTGTAGCCTGGAGGTAGAAGGGCTTCCAGGAACCCCAGTACCACCAATAAACAAATAAAAGAATAGAATACAGGTGTTAAAATGGACCACTTATTACACTAAGTCAGTATTATCAACCATTTTGCGTGTGCATGCAAATACTTGATGTGGCTTAGGTTATTAGATGAGCAGAAAATGGATCTCTATCTTGTAAGTAGCTCTTGTACCGATTAAGATCTTATTCTCAAAGACTCCCTGGACTGTTGTGCTTACTACTAATGACTCCTTTCACGTCATCTGTTCACCTGTATTTACTAAACACTTTTATGTGTATGGCAGATGCACTTAGCATAGCCTGAAGGATTTTTAAGCTTTTATATATAACTTATATAAATATGGTAATTCTATACTCAGGCTATATAAATACGATACTCACTAGCTATATTTCTTTTAGAAAGCGATTTGGTTATTCAATTGTTTTATAATACCTAAAAAAATAGAGGCTTTTGTGAAGGATAAATGCATTATATGTGTTATATATAATGCAGAAAAGTAACCCAAAGTATAAATGTTATATAAGTGTTTATTGTTATTTCTAAGGGCAAAATGGATAATACAAAGATGTAAGTAGTATTTCATTATCTTTTTGGTACTAGGGGTTGAACCATGGATACTACTCCCAAGTTACACTCCCAGCCCATTAATTTTTTTTTTTGAAAGAGGCTCTTGCCAAGTTTCCAAGGCTGGCCTCAAACCTGAGATCCTCCTCCTATCTCATCCTCCCAAGTACTGGGGTTACAGACATATGCCACCATGCCCAGCCCAGCAGTACTTTATAAAAGCTCTTTTAATATTCTTACCATACTGACAATGAATATGGAAAATCAATGGGCATTAATTTCCTTTAGAAATTAATTAAGGTAGAAATTAATGTGGTCTCTAAGAGAAAATTAACCTGAAGTCATTTTACTTTTCTATGAAAGTGAATGGGTTTCAAAGACAAACCGTTTAATATTTATTCAAGAGTTCTCCTCAGGTTAGAGTATGGACATCAACTTCTTCTTCTTCTTTTTTTTTTTTTTCCTGGATAAAGCTCATTAGAGCCTACCAAAAGTACTGAAATAAGAAGCTCTGGGCTTAGTAGCATCATGATCTAACTAGCTGAGCTTTGTGATATGCTCAAAAGGCAGGCAGAAGGAAAGAAATAGAGACCTAGCGAATTAGCTGTCTGGCAATGCAAGTACCCAAAAGGAATGGGATAAACTCAATATCATGTGAATGAGTGCCTTTCAAACCAGAGTTTACATATCACCAGAGGTACATGATGATGAGGTATATGAAATCCAGGACCAACATGTAATTAAAAACAGAATCTTTATTTAAAATAAGAACAACTAGTGTATGAAACAGAAGATAAAAATCATAAAATTTTAAAATCAAAACAAAGACTAAAGAAACTGCAGCAGAGAACTTCTAGTCATAACATTAGACCCTCTGCTTAACTTCTGCAGAGTCTGCTAAAAAATAAGTTTGAGAAGCAATAATATAAATCACAATTAGGGAAAACAGGCAGGAGGGCAAGAGATATGGAAAAAGAAGCAAAAACATTAAGTGTAATTGATGGCCAGTTATAAATTTGTCTCTTTTTAAAAGTGAACTGTTCTAGAATTCTCAAGAAAAAAACAACTGAGCCATCACATGCTATTCTTTCAAATAAGTTAATGTTTCAAAGTGTTTTGAAGAAGACCTAGGACACAGTAAGCACTATCTAATTGTTAAACTAATGACTAATGCTTACAGTAAAATAAAACACCCTGCTAGATTTTTTGGGCTTGTTGTTTGAGGCTTTTCCGTTTGTCATCCACATTTATGGTTCACGCATACACACACATTCCAGGCTCAGTACCTAGTCTAAGACTGACCCACACATTTAAATTGCCTATATCATATTTCCTTGATATATCTTGAAAGCACTCAAACTCGCCATGGCCATGACCAAGATCATATTTTTTTATCTTCTCTCTCTAACTCAGCCTTCTAAGATCCCTACTTTTTTTTTTTTTTTCCGGCGGCACTAAGGATAGAACCCAGGGTCTTTCTACCTCCGAGCTACATCCCCAGCCCTACTTTTATTATTTTGAAACAGGGTCTCACTGAGTTGCTAAGGGCCTCACTAAATAGCTGAGGCTGGCCTGGAACCACGATCCTCCTGCCTCAGCCTCCCAAATGCTGGGATTACAAGCATGTGCCACCTTGCCTGGCTCCTTTTTTTTTTTTTTTAATAGTATTGAGGATTAAACCCAGGGGCATCCTACCATCAAGCTATACCCCCATTCCATTTAATTTTGAAACAGGGTCTCACTAAGTTGCTAAAAGTCTTGTTATATTGCTGAGGCTGTCCTTGAACCTGTGGTCCTTCTATCTTAGTCTCCCAAGTACTGAAATTACAGGTATGCACTACCACTCCTGGCTCTAAGGCCCCTATTTTAATTCCCTTTCTCATCTGTTGCATGCACGTGTGCGTGTGTGCGTGTGTGTGTGTGTGTGTGTGTGTGTGTGTGTGTGTGGTACTAGGGATTGAACCCAGGGGCATTCTACCTCTGAGCTACACCCCTCAGCCCTTTTTTTTTTAATTTTTGTTTCAAAATAAACTCTGTTTCAGGGTTGCTAAGGCTGTCCTTGAAACTGTGGTCCTCCTGTCTCAGCCTCTCAAACACTGATATGACTAGACCTGTCTTTTTGATGTCTTATTCTTTGAAGTTCTTGATAAAAGCAAACAGGGTGGAGGAAGGGCTAGAAAAGAGAATACTGGCAAGCCTGGAAACTTCTGCATAGGCAACTCCTTCTTTATGTAAAAGTACTTGAGATCTCTGCTAAAGTCCAAGAACAACAGCAACTATGCTTTCACGTAAGTATTCTATTTTAACAGTGGGGAAAAGGCAATAGGGCTTAACTCAAAAGTGGTAATAATAAGTAGAAAGCACAAGTGGACTCTGGGTGCCCCTCTTTTTCACAGTTGTTAAATGTTGTTGTCCACAACAGCTCCAAGATAAGGCTGGACAAAAGAGTGAAACTCATGTAGTACAAATCATATCCTTTTACATTTCATGTTTTCACATGGGTTTATAAGGTCATTTATTTGTGCATGGAAAGTGCAATGGGCCAGCCTGAAGGCAAAGCCACCCTTGAGGTGGCCTTGAGAAGATGGAACCAGAGGTTGGGAAAAGCAGAGCTCTCTGTCCTATTATCAACTCGTACCTACACAATTAGGCAAAACCTGGACATCCTAATTTTTCAGACCTTTTATAATATGTGTTTTTCTACAAATGAAGTAGAAGAGTTGCAGCCAAATAGGATGCATGTTGCTTTGACTTTAAGTATAGATGGCTTTGTATTTTAATAATTTATAATATCTAAGCTGGTGCTAATAAATAAAACAAAAATAAAAAACAGGAATATAGCTATATAATGAAAATACATTATAAGAGGTTTAGAAGGATAACACTGAAAGTAAAAATATCCTATATTTCCTCCTCTTCTATAGCAGCTTGTACAGTAGTCTTCCCTTAGCCATTTTTTTTGCTATACTTTCAGTTATCCATGGAAAGCCAACATCTAAAATTATTACATGGAAAATTGTAGAAATAAATGGTCTTACAGGTTTAAAATTGAGCACTGTTTTGTCCTATGTAACATGATAAAATTTTGTATAGTTAGACTCTGACCCTGTTTTTGTCCTCAAATCCATGCTGTATACACTAGCAACTGGCCACTTAGCAGATGTTAACACTGATTGATCTACTATTGTAGTAGTGCTGTGTTTGTTCTCAAAGAACCTCTATTTTACTTAACATGGCACTGAAGACAAGAGCAGTAACAATGGCAAGACAGACAAGCCAAAGCAAAGCCATGAAATGCTTCCTTTAAGTGAAAAGGTGAAGGTTCTGGACTTACAAAAGATAAAAAATCATATGCTGACATAATAGGAAAGAAACCTACTTTCCTATCATGAAATTCAAAAGGATAAAGAAATTTATGCTAGTTTTGCTATCCCCCTTCAAACTTCAAAAGATATGGCCACATTTTGTATTAAGTACTTAGTTTTGATGGAAAAGACATTGAGTTTGTGATGTGGTACTAGCCCCCTTTTTAGTTACCCAAGGCAGGGCTTGGAACATACCCCTGGCGATAAGGTATTTGGTGGGATAGGGCATGCTGAAGAAAGTGAACTGCAGCAGGTGGAATGTTTAGTCTTTTTTGTACAACATACAGGTTCATATTTTAAATCATAGGTTTTCAGAGTTGCCATTTAGAAGACAACCCTATTTTACTTTTCTTCTGTTTTTGAATCCTGAAAAATTTCAGAAACAACAAATTCTTGAGAGATTCTAAAAAAAGTGCTAGCTGAACTAGGCATGATAGTGCACGCTTGTAATCCCAGCATTCGGGAGGCTGAGACAGGAGGATCGCGGTTTGCAGACAGCCTCCGCTACTTTGTGAGGCCCTCTGCAACTTAGTGAGACCCTGTTTCAAAATAAAGAATAAAAATAGGGCAGGGGGTGTAGCTTGGAGGTTGAATGCCCCTGGGTCCCATCCCCAGACCCGCAAAAAAAAAAAAAAAAAGTGCTAGCCAATCAATTACTTTCATCTTCTATAAATGCATTTTCATTACCCGTGGACCAGAACAAAGGCATCTGAGGGTTAGTCAGAATGAGATTTGGCTCCTCAGTTAGCAAAAGAGGCAGGCAGCCCAGGTGCTCACCTTGTTTGGAGTTGACATCTGAAGGGATGTGTGATGGGTGTGATCCTGGAGAAAAGTGCTCATCGCTGTAGGTGATGAGGGGCGTGAGTGGGTGGACCGCATGGGACGGCTGCACCACGGGCACTTTGTTGGACTGCAAGGCAACCACAAAGTCAACTGTTATTACAGATATCCGACTCTTCTCTCCTCTCCCACAGAAAAAGTCACAAGACTAATCAGTCATCAGTATAACCCCAAATCATCCCCAGACCTTGTGAAATGAAGTCATCTTATTTAGATCCTCAGTATTTCTCTAAAGTAAACACTCCTCAAGTACATAAATATCTCATTAAGAGACTATCAGTTATTTCTACTGTAGCCCTAGCTTCTATAACATAAATCTCTGTATACACATATTTACACTCCATTTTGGATAATATATCCTCTGGTTAACATCAATAAAGAGTTATTGGAACAAAAGTTATAAGTGTTTTGTAAGTTCCTATTCATTACATATATCTGGCAGGTAAAAAAAAAAGGTGTGTGATAAATTTTCCCATTAACAAATGAATGAATAAATATTGCCAGTTTGAAGAATTTTTTTTTTCCAGTACTGGGGATTGAATCCAGGGGCATTCTATCTCTGAGCTATACCTCCAGCCCTATTATTTAATCTTTATTTTGAAACAGGATTATTTTATCTTTAAGTTGAGCATGGCCTAAGTAGCTGAGGCTGGCCACGAACCTGTGATCCTTCTGTCTCAGCCTCCCAAGTACTGGGACAACAAACCTGTGCCATCACACTTGGTTTGAAGGGAAGTTTTTAAACAACTCAGTAAGTATAGATATCATCAATAAGCTCATAATTTTATAGTTGAACATCTTGAACCAGGGACCATCACTTTTTACCTCCTGTAGCTTTGTTCAACATGACCATTGTGCTTTAGCCTTAATCTTTGTTTGTCTGGCTTCCACAAGTATTCACAGATAAAGGGAAATTTCTAATTTGAGTTTAACTGGATAATATATAGTTTAAAAGAATATTTTGAAATAACATTTTATATTCTAATATACTTTTGGATATCTTATGATTGTTTAAAAAATTTTAAGTCCAAATTTACATAACAGTAACACTTGTTAAAGGTCATATCTTTAGGGATTAACAATCTGAATTTTGATTGCAGACAAAGTTGTTAAAGCCACCCCAACCCCTGCACTCCCCTCCCTCCACCAGAAAGCACTAAGTAAATTAGTAATGTAAATAAGACTTAAACAGATTTAACCCAATTAGGGAGATCATTTTAAAGAAACTCTAGCTAATGACAATACATTGTATTCTTAAAAAAATGCTGAGAGTGGATGTTGTGTTCTTACCACAAAAGTAACTTATACATTAATCAGCTAGATTAAACCATTCTGCAGTATATATGTACTTTAAAATTTCATGTTATACACAATAAATACACACAATTTTATCTCTCAACTTAAAAAATAAAGAAGAAACTCCACCTTTCCCCAAAGAAAAGAAACTTAACACAATTATATGCATGTAAAGATGGTTCTGATTTTAAACCCTTCTACTAATTAAAACAGTCTCAGGAAGATCTTCCATGTAGAAACACTATAGTAATGAGTAACATGGATTTAAGAGGAACAGAATTTAATGATTTCACTAGTTCAGGCATGCCCATAATTGGTTTGAATTAGAGGCATTGTTACTTTCCTATGGACTAAGATACATGTAAAATAAAGTTTCTCCAGAAGCAAACATTCATATTTTAAAAGCCAGAAAATGCTTGACAACCACACAATGTGAACTGCTTAAAATGTGCACGTGTGTATCCAGATGAAAAGGCCTTACAACACATCTGTGTGCGGTAGCTGCATCTATGGTGGATACTAATTCTTAATACGATGTTTTCTTATTTTTGCTTTTTGGGGGGATTTTTTATTTGTTTCAGGGGTTTTTTGTATTATCGGTTGAACCATTCTACCACTTAGCTATACCTTCTTGTCCCATTTTATTTTTTGTTTTTAAAGTGTCTTACTGCACTGCTGAGAAACTTCACTAAGTTGCTGAGGCTAGCCTCAAACCTGTGATTGTCTTGTTTCAGCCTTCCATGTACTGGAATTACAGTCATGCACTACCACATTTGGCTGAATTTGATGATTTTTATAAATTAAGTATAAAAATTAGGTGACTCCAATGGGAAGGACTGTCTACAGTCAGGAAAATTAGGACAATCATCCTAGGAATACTTAATATTTCAGCCTATCTTTATACTCTCAGTCCAAATGAAAGTTGTGAGAGAGGGAAAATAAGGTAAAGGAGGGAAAACCCACACATTTTGGGACAATGATATAATTTCCATTCTAGATTTCCTCTATAATTATCAACTCCTCTCTAATGGCAACACTTGGCTCATATAGCCCTTGGCATTTATTAAAGAAAGTATCATTATCAAAGCCACATAAGTTTTCCCTAAACACCTCAGTACTGCAAACATCTATGCATATAAATGTGCAAAAGGTTAAAAAAAAAACCTTTTAATGCTTTTCAAGTGTTAATGATGCAGTTTGCCAAACACACAGAATGTCTCTTTAAATACAAGGAATTTAGAAATGCTAGAGGAGGTGAAGGATAGGTGGGAGTGGGGATGAGGATATTAATATAAACCCTTTTTAAAATGAAAAAAAGTCAATACTCAAGTGCTACAATAAATATATTTCAACCATATTTTAGAATAACTAGTTTTGACTTTCATTTTGAAACTCTCAGAGGAAATGTAACTATAAATCTATAGAGATATCTTCTTAGGGTTGTCGTAGTAAATGTGTAGAGATATTCTGAAAAATTATACATATATTTTGCATGCCTTTCCAGTTTCCACAACACTACCTTAAGGAGCCTGCGTTAGCAGGCAGCATCTTCTTAATGTCTGACCTGTCCCTCCAGTCATATAGCTCAGAATCTGGTACCATGAATTCTTGCTAAATTATGCTATTCTTGCTTTCCTCTTAATTTTACGGTTTTCAACACAGATTTGCTTTCCTGTGGGAAGGAGATAAGAAGCTGAGGATTTTAATTTAAGCTCTGGCCTTGTCTTATATTTTGCAAGATGGATAGCTAAAGCAATACTAGTAGGTGTGTTAAAGCCACAAGGATTACGTCCATTTTTGTGGTCAAATAATACAAGTAAAATGAAATCACAGTAATATGTGTGAGCAGAATTCTAAGGGTTATATTTTGCCTCCTGCCAACCTTCTCTACCATGTATGTAAAGGGAACAAAGTAGGTTCCCACCTACACTGTAGATGCTTGGCAGGGTGCCCTTGGTCAAGTGTCCTCAGCCCTGTGTTTGTGGACTTCCTCTGACTCCAGTAGCTGTTACTGTTCTTTAACACTATTTGCACACATCATGTATGAACTTTTTGTCTCAGCTACTTTGGCTAAGTTTTTTAATAGATATTATAACCATTAATTATTCTATTTTCAAACCTCCAAATAATGCAGTACATTTTCAGGTGGGAAAGGAGAGGGAAAAAATAAACAGCCCACTATGAAGTCTCTGTGCAAATCTTATGTACATTATAATGTAGTTATATGTGCACATGAATATTTTTATTAAGTACCTAAAATTATTTTCAATCACTATTTTAGCACCAATAACAAATACAGATAAGGTACCTATTCTCCTGTAGCTCACTTTCACTTGTGTGTGTGTGTTTACTGGGGATTGAGCTCTGGGGTGTTCTACCTCCAAACTATACCCAGCCTTTTTTTATTTTAACAATTTTTTATTGAACATAAATAGTATACATTTAAACTATATTTGGTGCCCTCTCCCCCCCTGCCCCCATTTTCCCTTCTCCCCTCCCACCAATGGTTGTCCAGGTTAACCATGTCTTATTCATAATTTTACACATGTTCAGATGTAGACCCTCATTAATTAAGATCAGCCTTACTCCTCTCCTATCTTTCCATTCAAACTTTGTACCCAGCCCTTTTTTTTTTTGGTGGTGGTGGTACTGGGGTTCCTGGAAGCCCTTCTACCTCGGGGCTACACTCCCAGACCTATTTTTACATTTTTATTTGGAAACAGGGTCTCCTAAGCCAGCGCGCGGGGCTGGCTTCGAATGTGCGCGATCCTCCTGTCTCTGCCTCCCAAGTGCGGGGATTACAAGCGTGCGCCACCACGCCCGGCCCCAGCCCTTTTTTTAATCTTTTATTTTGAAATATGGTCTCCCTAAATTGCTGAGAGTCTGATACATTGCTGAGGCTGTCCCTGAAGCTGTGATCTTCCTGCTCGGCCTATCAAGTGCTAAGATTAACAGCGTATGCCACTATGCCTATCCCTTCCATGGTTTACTTTCTAAGGCCCCAGAAGGGAGAGCAGACAGTGTGTGTGGGGGGGAGGTGGGGTGGAATGAAGACAAAGAATATGTTTAAAACAATAAAAATAATGAAAACTGAAATGAAAGCAAGTTCCGTGAAGACCATAAAGCAGGTGACGGGAAGGTGGATGGGTTTGATTTGATGCCTGCATGTCCTTGGGAAGCTGTCTGAAGCTCCTTATTCTATAAAATGGGAAGCTAAGAAACAGCGGCCACCAGGAAATGGTGGCCAGGCGAAGACTGCAGCGGCACTAGAACAGTACACTCACCACAGGACACCAGGGAGTCAGGGGTGCTGCCCTTCTGTGGGGACAGAGCCCCTGGGTTGTCCAGGCTACTGGAACCAAGCAGTGGAGAATTCCACCCTTTTGGCTCTTATCCAAAAGTGCCAGTAAATTACATTGGTTGCCTAAATGCTCACGAAATTCACTCATTTATTTTCCTTCCCTGGAGAGAGTTAAAGAAAAGTGAGAGTGTGCTGGGTACTGTATGCACAGCACCTCACTTAACACACCCACGCCTCCTGATCCCTACTCAGGTGCTTTCTGCTAGGATGTAAGGGGGAGAAGAAAAGGGAAATCCTTTGATTCTTTTTCATTCAGAGGTACAGTCAGGTAAGTCTTGCTTTCCAGTGCAGAATCACAAGGTCCTTTGCTTCATTATTCCAGGGGAACAGGATGCATAATCTACCTTTATGGGATACCCAGCAGTCTTGCATCATCCCTATTCTCCACTTCTGCTCACAGAGGTCCAGTAAGTTGTTTAAGCTCCCATGGCAGCAAGTGGCTGAGCTACGACAAAAGCTGGTTTTTTTTGTTTTGTTTTGTTTTTTTCCTGACTCCAGGTGCAATTCTTTTGTGTTGTTATACTGGGGAAATGAACATCCCAGTGTTCTAACTCTGAGTTACACTCTTAACTCTTTTCATTTAATTTTTCTTTTAAAACAGGGTCTTGCTAAGTAGATGAGGCTGGCCTCGAATTTTTTTTCCTCCTGCTTCAGCCTCCCAAGTACTGGAGTACTCCCAAGTACTGTGCCTGGATTCTAACTACACATTCTTCACTCTTGAGCAGGTGCCTGGTAGGTGAGCAAAGGAAAAGTAAAGATGGACAAAGCAGGCACTGGAAAAAGAAGAGAACACAGCAAGAGTGGGCTGGAGAAGACTGCTCTCCTGTCTACTTGTGTGCTAATACATGGCTATTAGCCGGGCGTGGTGGCGCACCCTTGTAATCCCCATACTTGGGAGGCTGAGACAGGAGGATTGCACAGGTTTGAAGCCAGCCTCAGCTGGCTTAAGAGACCCTGTTTCCAAATAAAATATAAAATAGGTCTGGGAGTATAGCCAGGAGGTAGAAGGCTTCTGGGTTCCATCCCTAGTACCACAACAACAAAAACCAAAACAAAACAAAACAAAAACATGGCTATTTAGTAGGACGTCTGAAATCCTTTCCCAAATTCAACAGAGTTGCCATTGGGCAATCCTACCCATGTACCACATAATAATTAAAACAGCTAGCACTGTCCAAGTGCTCACTGTATGCTAAGCACCTAACCCTCACAACATCTTTGAGGCAGGTACCATTATTATCCTCTTTTTTACAGATGAGGCAACAGACAGGGAGAAGCTACGTAGGTTTCCCAAGGGCATGCAGCTAATGACTGGCAAAGCCAGGATTCCAGTACAGAAAGTCTGGCTCCAGCAGCCCAGTTCATTACCAACACACCATGCCACCTCCAAAAAAATCTTGGAGACTGAATTGACCATCTGGGACATAGTGACAGTGTGTGACATCCATGAAATAACTGTGTGGTCTCTGTCCTGGGCACAGGAATCACATCAGACAAAGAGGCACCTCAGTAGAAGTGGTCAGAGCTGCAGAAGCTCAGCTGCCGTCTCTCTCTGGGACTGGAAAACATTCCATGGAAGTTTGTTTGGCTGCCGCCCAGGCTGGTCCCTGCAGGTAAAAACCTCGTTGGCATCACAGCCAATAAAACCCACACCTCCTGCGGACATGAAGTGGGTGCCACTTAAAGATCCTGAGAGCCACCCCCAAAGCAGCATTCCCAGAAATGGCCCACTCATCATTGGCAGGATCTCAAGATTCCCTGTGAAAGCTGTCAGCCCCTGAGGATGTGGTACTGGGAAGGACTGAAAAGTGGTTCAGCTCCCTCCCAGCTAAGGTATAGGCTTGCTGGTAAGGGGCTGCGGGAGAAACCTGCAGGCCTGGTAGCCAGTCCTCACTCTGCACAACTTCAGAACTTGAGAGCGCCCTGGGTTATACTGGAGAAGCAGCTCCCAGATACAAGGAAGCCCTGGGCTCTGAAGATTCCAGCACTTCCAGAAACAAGCCTAGAGTAAAGGGATGGTTTGGAGCCCTTTGCTATCGTCTGAAAGCTGGAAAACCTTCCTAAGAGGGGGCAGACAGTGTGACTGGATGCTAGTAAGGGCAGTCACTACAGCAATGCTTTTATAAATGCTCTGGCACACCTCTAGCAAGTGGGTATCGTTACCCTGTGTTTATAGATGAGGAAGCTGCGTCCTTTAGAACATAGAACAAAGTAATAATTAGCGGACAGATGAGTTGTGCTGGTATTGGTTTGATACCCAAATCCCTGTTCTTTCTGCACACATTGTGGCACTCAGTTCTTCCGTCCACCTCTCTTCCAATCCATCCTGCCAGGTAAGTGTGGTCTTCCATAGGCTCAAATGTAGAAAACATACAGACAGAAAAACTGACCACTTGGAGAAGACTGATGTCTCTAGCAGGACTCCAGACAGACTGCTGGAAAAGAAGCTTTAAAACAAACATGCATGGAACACTCATTATGCTCCACGTTTTCCATAAAGTGATTATTCAACACATTACACACCATTTAATCCTGTTATGATTTCTGTTTTATGGAGAACAGAAATCATAAGAGAGGTTAAATAGTATATGAAGGATTAATAGGATGTTAAGTCAGAGACAGCATTTGAGCCCAAGTTTGGAACCAAACACACACAGCCCTGGCATCCTCTAGTTGTTACATGGAAGACACCAATAACAGCATGGTTCAATGTTCAAACACATGTATACTGAGGCAGAGCATTTAAATCTCAGAAACTTGAATGCCACTTAGTTGCTGTGGTAGGTAATCCACTTTTCAGACTCTTAGTTTCCTCATTTGTAAAATGGGAGGAACACTAACTCACTGGGTTTGAAGAGGATTAATGATCGCTACAATTAAAATATCTAATATGGGTCCTGCCATATAATAATATGCTGGATGGAACCCAGGGGCATTCTACCTCCGAGCCATACCTACATCCCTATTTTTTATTCCTTATTTTGAAACAGGGTCTCACTTAGCAGAGGGCCTCGCTAAGTATCTGAGGCTAGCGTTATACTTGCAATCCTTCTGTCTCAGCCTCCCAAGTACTGAGACTACAAGCATGTTCCACCATGATGGACAAAAAATTGGAGTTTTAGAAAACTTGTATGCATTACTGTGAGCTTGATAGCTTCCCAAATCCTGAAAGCTTTTCTGATGAGAGAAGTCATAATACTAATGAAGCCGACATTTATGTTTTATAATGACATACATCAACTCGGTTATTTGGTTGTTTTCCAAATAACCAGGGCATGCTGTTACAAAGCATGCATGGGTAAATTCGAAGTGCATGACAGACCAAAGATTTTAATGGAAGAGTAGGAAAGCTATATTTTATGGTTTTTTTATTTACATGGAAACTAGCATTTAAGAAACTTTCTACCACTTGTCAAGCTGTGGTGTTGTTTCAGAAAGAGGATCCATGGCTCTCTGAAAAAACTGCTAAAAGAATCCTCTCTTGTCCAAAGCATATTCATGTAAAATTGTATTCATTTTTATATAGTTCAACTAAATAACATGTTATGATGCAGATTCGAATGCAGAAGCAGAAAATGAAAATCCAGTTGTCTTCTGTTAAAGCAGGCACTAAAGAGATATTTTTAAAAAATATATAAAATAGTACCATTCTTCTTGTTAAATGTTTTTATTTAGAAAATTATCTTTAGCCAGGCATGGTGGCACACACTTGTAATCCCTGCGCTTGGGAGGCGGAGACAGGAGGATCACGCAGGTTCGAAGCCAGTCATGCTGGCTTAAGAGACCCTGTTTCCAAATAAAAATATAAAATAGGTCTAGAAGTGTAGCCCGGAAGTAGAAGGGCTTCCAGGAACCCCAGTACCACCAAAAAAAAAAAAAAAAAAAAAAAAAAAAAAAAAAAAGAAAGAAAGAAAGAAAATTATTATCTTTCATAAAAATGGGTTTTATGTTTACATGTAATGGATTTGTCCTTTTTAAATGAATTAAGTATTTTAGATAGAAGTTTTAATGTGATAAACATTTATATATAAGTCCACATAAATTAAGGCTTTTACTAAAGTTGGACATAGTGATGCACACTTATAAACCTAGCACTGGGGAGGCTGAGACAGAAAGATTCCAAGTTTGAGAACAGTCTCAACAAGTACTGAGACTCATCAACCTATCAAGACCCTGTTTCAAAATAAAAATAAAATAAGGCTGGGGGTACAACTAAGAGTTAAAATGCCCCTGAATTCAGTCCCCAGTACCACAATAAACAAACAAACAAACAAACAAACAAACAAATAAGCTTATTAGAATCTTGAGTGATTTTTAAGAATATAAGTGCCTTAAGAGCAAGGACATTTGAGAACTGTTATAAGAGATTCTCCAAAATGAGTAAGCAGAGTACTCTCCATTAACTGTGATCTAGTAGGGGAATAAAGGGAGCACACCAAGGAGTTGTGTGCACCTGCGTGCCATAGTGAGAGCTAAACTGGAAGGTTGTTTAAGATTTCCAGGATGGGCTGCCATTCACCCTGAAGGATAGGAGAGATTTCACCAAGCAGTGATAAAAAGAAGGATCATGGATCTCAGGCACAAGCTGGAAGTATGTTAGAGTAGAAAAGGGATAGTTGGATGGGGAATTCAATGGAAGAAAGCTAGGTCATAGTGCTAAGAGTGAGTATGTCTTAGAGATGAGTGATTTAAGCTTTCAGAATATAGTAATCCATCCACTGGCCCTCTTACCCCCTTTCTTCTTTCTTGCTAAAAAAAAAATCTATATTTTGCTTGAAAGTTCAATTTTTGTCTTTGGCAATAAATATTATCAATTGTTTTTAATGTAGTGCCTCACTTTTGTTCATTTGTAAGAAAATGCCTGCCAAACACCAAAGCTGGAGGAAGTATAGTTTGTCAGTTGTTTACTCAAGGGTCAAGATTTAATAAAATTACAAATTTTAACTGCTTTAGCAAGGATACTAAGTGACAATGAAACCTCTTTCTTCTGGAATGGGTACTATACTGCAAAACTGAATGACTACCAGGATAATTTACTAGCAATTTTACCCACTCTTGGGTTTGCCCCATCATTGCAAATGCCCACACAGTGAAAAGACAAATAATATGTTAAGTGCTCTCATGAGAATTATTCAGACTGTGTAAATCTTCTACCTTAAGGAGCCTCTAGAACTTAGGGGTCTAGACCATACTTTAGGAACTATTGCCCTAAGGTGAAGTAATAATGTATAAACAGTGTTTGATTATGGATTCAAGCAACAATAAAAGTAAAGTTTCAGTTGACTTTAGAGAGAAAATGACTTATGGGTTACAAATACAGAATTGTCTGCAATATAGTTGGCTATCATTTCTTTCCCACTTATTTTTCTGGTATTTTAAATGTACAAATCAAGAGAATCTAAAAAACAAACAAAAATATATGTGCCACATCTATTTAAATGATTTTTTAAATTATAAGCTTTGGCTTTTTTAACTCAGTATAGAATATAAGACTTATGTTCTCTTGTTCAATTTTGAGTTTTTTTCAAAGGTATTCTTGGCATACAATAGTTGAGAATGTATATTTCTGAGCTTCAAATCTCTTTGGCACTAAGAAGCCTTCAATTCCTTTATGTAAAGTCAGCCATAATCTGCTCTATCCTCACAGGTCCCAGGTCTGTTCTCTTTATACATTTACTGAGTTGTATTGTTTCAATTAGTGCATCTGTTTTCTCTTACCGGATAGAGGTTGTAAGTTAATGACTTAACCCTGGCATCTAGTGCAGGCCCTGGCAAAGCAGACATTCAACATCTACTTCTTATGACTTATTGTCTGAATAAGGCTTTCAACACTAAATCAACCCCTTTCAAGAAAATTCATATTCTTATATTAAAAAATAGAGATTAATGTCTATATTCACTTTCTATTGCTACACTAAAAAGCACCACAAATTTAACAGTGTAGTTCATCACAGTCCATTGTCTGATAGTTTCCATGGGCAAGTTCTGGCACAGTGTGACTGGCCTCTGCTCGGGGTATCACAAGGCCATAATCATGGTCCTGGCTGGGCTGAGTTTATCTGGAGGCTCACATTTGTTATTAGTATAATTCAGTACCTGTGGTTGTTCTCACTTCCACAGTGTTGTTAGGTCGGGGTGGAGGACCCACATTCCTTGACAAACAGGCCTTTCCATCTTTAAAGCTAGCAAATGCCTGTTGAATCTTCAGAATTTCTAATGTCTGACTTCCACTCTGCTTTTAAAGGGCTCATGGGACCACAGCAGGCCCACCCCAATAATCTGCTTCCTGTGTCAACAATGAGAGTAGAGGAGGCCAAGACAGAGGACAGCTGTGTAAGCTGGATGCTGCAAGTCCTAATTGCACATGTTAAGACTAAGGTAACTTCATTTTTCCCACTCCTTTACTAAAAGCTCTCTACCACCAACTGATCATTTCCAAATGAGAATGAAATACCATTACATTACTGTTTGATATTATAATTATTCTGGTTACACTATAAAGTTCTGAGGTCTAACTTGTTTCATGTCTGTCCTTCCCCCCACCCTGCCAGAGGCTATATCTTCAAACCCCATTAGGGATGCAGTTCAGAGGGAAGGACAAGAGTTAGGGTTAGCATATCTTGCACATTTTCTCCTCCCACATCAGGGAAACCAAGGAACTACATTTCAGCAGGTCATATAATTCCATTTTCCAACCAACTACAGGGTCAGGGTTTAAGGAATTTAAGAGAGCAATCACTAAGTGGGGTTGAGAGGCAAAGCGAATTTATTTTGAAGATAATTTTAAGAGTTTTGATTTGATCTCCAGCATTAATAGTCAGCATTCAGATATTAGATCATCACTTGCATTTTAAGAAAAGTTTTACAATAATCATTATATTTAAATGCAACTGCTCAATTAGAATGCTAAGTAGAACCTTACACATTATTTTAACTTAAATATCTGATCCTTTAGGGTGACTTAGTAGTCATATAATTGCCTTACCACTTATTACACACAAATAGTGCCCCAAATGTTCTATGAAATAAAGATGTTATGAAATAAACCAAGTAAAGATAGAGAGATAGGAAGTATAGCTGATAAGAGTTAAACTTGGGTGGGTGAGTGGGAAAGACAAGGGGGGGGGCGTTTACTGAATGTTTACAATATTCTAGAAACTATGAATGATGCTTTATTAATTGTGGTCAAATTTATTTCCCCATTTTCAAGTAAGGAAACCAAGGCTCAGAAAAGTTGGGTTTTGCCATCAGTACATAGACTAGACTATAAATGGTAAAACATGGATTAGACAGAGATCTATATAATTCCAAAAATGGAATTACATGACCTGTTGAAATTATAACAAAGGGGAGTAATTTACTCTGGGAGCCAAAGGGGAACCCAGAGTTTTTGGTGACTGGAGTATACACAGAGACACCTGGCTGGAGGCTGAGGAAAGAACAAGGTAAGAGTGAAAATGGCATCCAGTGGTGGAAAGTCAAAATATCCTATAGTCTGACTAATTTCACAAAACCTTCATCACACCCCTGATCCTCCACAAGCTCCATTAATTTTTCAACGTTAAAGATTGTCCCACCGGGCATGGTGGCAAACGCTTGTAATCCCCGCGCTTGGGAGGCGAAGATAGGAAGATCGCTCAGGTTCGAAGCCAGCCGCTCTGGCTTAAGAGCCCCTGTTTCCAAATAAAAAAGTATAAAATAGGTTGTCTTACAAGGAGGCTTTCAGTAAACATTTCTAATGTTTCAATTAATAAAAGAATGGAATGCCGGGCATGGTGGTGCATGCTTGTAATCCCTGTGCTTGGGAGGCAGAGACAGGAGGATCACACAGGTTCGAAGCCAGCCGAGCGCGCTGGCTTAGAACACCCTGTTTCCAAATAAAAATGTTAAAATAGGTCTGGGAGTATAGCCCGGAGGTAGAAGAGTTTCCAGGAACCCCAGTACCACCAAAAAAAAAAAAAAAAAAAGTTTGTCTTTTGAAAATTAAGAGAAAGAACTGGGGTTTGTTAAAACAAATAAGCCAAAAACCAAACTAAAACAGATTTGAGATTTGCTGTGCTAGGAGTAAAATATTATAAGTAAGGCGATAGAGTGCCTAATGCCAGAGGTTAAATAAAGGCTGGTGCATGGGTGAAAGAAAGTCCCCAAAGACTGTGCGAAGTCACGAGGAGCAGCCTGCCGGACAAGCAGCTGAGGGAACAGGGTATCTAATGCTTTATACTGGGAGCTCCAGGGGCAGAGCAAGATTCCAAAGGTTCACCCACTTTCTGGATTAGGGACACTGAAAATCTGGTGTGAGCGGCAGACAAATGTGTTTCTACACAAATACAATCACACATCAATGGACTGGGTGAGGGGCAGCAGGGTGCATGAGGAGGACAGAGAACTAAGTGGCCCACAATCAAAAGCTGCTGCTCCATTCCAAAAGAGAAGTGTTTGCTATCACTGCACAACAGCCTACTAGTGCTAATGAGCTTAGTATTATTAGTATTATGAGCTCGAGTTTGGCCAGTGTGGAAAGAGCAGTGTTTGTGTAGGTCAGTGGGAAGTAATGGCAGGTGAAGGATCAATGAAGGAGGGTGAAACTGAGACTGAGACGGCAAGAGCTAGAGCCCTGCTGGTTTCCCACGCAGGGCGCTCTCTGAGCATAGGCAGTAGACTGTACTTCCTTCCCCCTGTAACCCAGCGACAAGGCTTTAAGTAGTAGATAGCAGGAAAGGACAGAATTCCAATTGCAGGGGCTCTAGATCCAAAGAAGAAGGCCATTGCTGAGAGCTGGGGGTGGTGCAACTGGAGTAGATTCCAGAAAGTTCTCCTCTGAAGCTCATCAGTCTTCAGTCCTAAAGAGGCTCTGCCAGGCTTCCTGGTATTGGTGTGGGCACATGTTGGTGGAGTGAGTCCCCCTGCAGCTACCCATCCACTCTTTTCTGTGACCCAGTTTCAGAGGGTGGAGCTCTTGTGGCACTCAGAATGTCCAGCAGGAAAGGAGAAATGTGTGGAGCCTGAGAGATAAACCCTAGATTCCCTGGTGTTGGACAGCTAAAGCCTGCACAGGGTCAAGGTCAGGGAAGTCTCACAGCTACCAGATGGGAAGCACAAATGTATGTTTATATGCTCAGACTGAAAACTGATGGTGCAATATTCCATAGGGGCTAAGCCAACAGACACACACCTCATTATTTCATATTGAAATGGGGCCATTCCCACTTGACTTGAAGTAACTAACTATAAAAAGCATTTTCTGTTTTGCTTTTAGTAAAATTGATTTTGTTTTAGGTGCAAATGTGACACATTTACTAACAGTAATAGTAATGCTTATATGCCGATTTGTTCCGCCAAGTCTTAATTTGAATAAATGCTATTATGTGTAAAGTATCCCCTGCTTAAAACTAGGTGCTCAGTAAGTCTGTGAATATCTTCAAATGAGTATATTCTCCTAAAGTTACTAAAGAGCCTTTAAGAAATAAGAAAAGGAAAATACAATTAACAAATTGATTTGTTTTCAACAGCTATTGGTAAGATAGTGGCTAAAAGCATATAATTGTGAGTTAAAGTTTATTGGGAAGCACAAATCACTTTCTATGAGTGCATAAATATGACATCTGCCTTATGAGACAAGCAATGAAGCAATTCGATACACCTGTACTGTCCATTGTGGTAGCCAGTAGTCACTAGCTTAGGACCTTGAAAGGTAGCCAATCCAGAATGAGATTTCTTTTAAGTTTAAAATACACACTAGATTGCCAACACTTGGTGTGAAAAGAAGAATCGAAAATATCTCACTATTTCATACTGATTCCATGTTAAAGTTACATTTTATACACCGATTAAAATATTACTGAAATTAATTTTATCTGTTTGTCTTTACTTATGGTAGTTATGAGAAAATTTTAAATTACAAATATGATGTGTATGTATGACTTGAATTTTATTTCTATCATATGGCTCTGCTTAAAATTTAAAAATTTATAGGTAGGATTGCCTACTTTCCTTCCTATACTTCAATTTGACTTAAACATCTAACAATAACAACAAAAATCACAACCTTGCTAACAAAAGTCAACAAATTCCTTGTATGAAAAAGGAAAATTATGAATAAAGAAACTGAAAATCAAGTCAGGCACAGTGGCCCAAGTCTGTAATCCCAGTACTTGGAAGGTTAAGACGGGAGGAATACCGGTTCAAGGCCAGCCTGGACAACTTACTGATTTTGTTTCAAAATAAAAATGAAAAGGGCTGAAGGGTATAGCTCAGTGGTAGATTATCCATGGGTTCAATCCCTAGTACTACGTACACACACAAAAACGAACCCTGAAAATTTTTAAAAAGGTGGAAGGGCCGGACGTGGTGGCGCACGCTTGTAATCCCAGCATTTGGGAGGCTGAGACCGGAGGATCACGGTTCACGGACAGCCTCAGCTACTTAGTGAGGCCCTCTGCAACTCAGTGAGACCTGGTTTCAAAATAAAGAATAAAAAATAGGGAAGGGGGTGTAGCTCGGAGGTTGAATGCCCCTGGGTTCCATCCCCAGACCCGAAAAAAAAAAAAAAAAAAAAAGGTGGAAGGACCAGCAATCCAAAATTGAATACCAATATCCCATTCTAAGGCTAGTCAATACATTTAAAGTCAAATGTTTATTTAACAAATAACACAATTTTTTTTCAATACTGGGGATTGAACACAGGGGCATTCTACCTCAGAGCTACACTCCCAGCCCTATTTTTTATTCTTTATCTTGAAACAGGGTTTCACTAAGTTGCAGAGGGTCTCACTAAGTAGTAGCCAAGGCTGGCTGCAAATCTGTGTTCCTCTCATGCTCCCAAGTACTGAGATTACAAGCATGGGCCATCACACCAGCAACACAAAATGTATCAATTCATTGTGTGTTATACTAAGTTACTAAATTGTACCATTCTTTTTATAGGTTAGAATGATCCTTATGAATAAATGGTGAGTTATAGGACAATTATATGCAATTATTCAGATTACTTTGAAAAATATCTAATACACATTTTCAGATTCAATACAAGTTAGTGAATAACTCATTCCCTGATAAGTAACTATCTTTTCAAATTCACATCATAGCACACTGTCTGGTAAGAAAAAGCCAAGCTTATTTCAAGTGAAAATGATGCTGCAAGATATCCTATCTATAGGATACACTTTATGAGTCAAGGAAAAATAAACTTTTGTTTTGGATTTAAAAAACAAAATCCTGCCAGGCGTGGTGGCGCACGCTTGTAATCCCCACGCTTGGGAGGCAGAGACAGGAGGATCGCGCAGGTTCGAAGCCAGCCGCGCGCGCTGGCTTAGGAGACCCTGTTTCCAAATGAAAATGTAAAAAAAATAGGTCTGGGAGTGTAGCCCGGAGGTAGAAGGGCTTCCAGGAACCCCAGTACCACCAAAAAAAAAAAAAGGTACCCAAATAAGTCAACCTAGAAAACTTCCCTTGAAAATATTTGTTTCAATGGTATGAAAAGAGGGGAAAAATGTAATGACATTTAAAGAAAACTTTCAATTCTATATATTATAAAAGAAATATATATTATAATATATTATAAAAGAAACTCTACATAGCTTGTGGAAAACTACAATAGCAAAGATGACAGTAACTACCATCTGCTAGTGAAAAAGGATTCTTCAAAAACAAACTCCATTCTAAAACATTTATTGTAATGAGATATTTCCTTTCTGACTTTTACTCTGCATTTCCATCATTTAGGAGGACATTCTGATGGGCAGATTCAGAAGGCGTCACCATGTATCTTCCCAAGAGCAATCTACATTATCTTGACTTTCCGGAAAAATGCTGGAACCGCTTGTTCTAATTTGAGAGAGTTGATGCTAATTTTTCAGGAATCGAGAGCCAGCTATTATCATGTTGGTAGCTTAAATTGGTAATGGTGTGATTATATTTATTTATTTATTTATTTATTTATTTATTTATTTTGGTGGCACTGGGGGTGGAACCCAGGGACTCTCTACCTCTGGGCTATACTCGCAGACCTATTTTAAATTTTATTTGGAAACCAGGTCTCACTAAGTTGCTGAGAGCATCACTAAGTAGCTGAGGCTGGCTTCGAACCTGTGCAATCCTCTTGTCTCAGCCTCCCAAGCACAAAAATTACAAGCGTGCATCACCACGCCCGGCTTGGTGGGATTATTTATACTACAGGAACTGGCAAATGTGAGAAGTCCCCTCTCTCTCAAGCAGGCTTGTTATTACATATGTAAAGCACACTACTGACAAACTTTGATCCCTTCCTAAATTATTAGAGGGAAACACGCTCTCCTTTCCCTTTATATCTCTTTGACAAGCAACAGGGACACAATTTTGATCTTTGTCTGAAACCATTCCAGAATGAGAAATTTCAAGGATGGTCATTTGTCATGAATCTAGAATGTCCTGAGTCATGACCCACTTCCTCCTGATATCAGGGGATGTGCAGCTCTCGGTCACTAATTACTCTGCCTGGTTCTTGGCTGCTGGGCCTAAACAGTATTCAGTTTCAGTCACTGAGCAGCAAAGAGAAGAAACCTGCAGATTTTCCTTTCTAAAGGAAATAGTTAATGTAACCCTCCCCCAAAAAGTATAAAATACTTCATGTAAGTAAGAAATTAATTTCACACAGAGGAGCAAATAATTAAGACTATTTCACATGCATTAAAGAATTGCTGTGGTTTTCAACAAGGAGGCAGTAATTACAGAGCAGTTGTCCAAGGTAAAGACATAGGTGCTAGCACTGGGTTAAATATTTAAAAAGAGAAAGACAAGAGGTTTTACAGCACACTCAAGAAACATCTTAATTCTTTCTATGGGATAGAAGAATCTACTTAGGGATTTAACTTCAAAATTGAAACCAATTTTTTATCTTGGGGAGAAGGAGAAAAGAACAAAATTATTTAAGGGATAACAGAACAATGTTCTCAAGACACTGCTGTTTGTTTAAAAACACTTTCCCTAGGTTCTATAGCAAGGCCAAGAGAGGGACCTGGTTCTTAGTCATATAATACCCTACTGGATTTGAAGTAGAACAACCTGGATACCATTTATGGACAAACTTGCTGTTGTGTGAACTAGTAAATTCCCTCCACACTGTATTTTAGACTCTCCACTAAGAGAGGTGAATATTTTCCCTGGCTTAAGATCAAACGAGGTCATGCATAGAAATATACTGCAGCCGGGTGTGGTGGCGCACACTTGTAATCCCCGCGCTTGGGAGGCGGAGACAGGAGGATCACACAGGGTTAAGCCAGCCTCTGCTACTTAGTGAGGCTTTCAGCAACTTAGTGAGACCCTGTTTCCAAATAAAATATAAAATAGGTCTGGGAGTACAGCCTGAAGGTAGAAAGCCTATGGGTTCCACCCGCAGTACCACAACCCCCCCCCCCAAAAAAAAAACAACAACCAAAAGAAACCACACTGCGAATGGCAAAGCACCATATAAATACAATGTTCATTTCACTTTGGAACAAAAGAAGCCATTAAGCTCTCTTCCTATACTGAAAACATTTTTCCTATAGTCAGTATACACGACTTTGGTGAATACCAAGTATATCTGACTTTGAAATTTATTTATTTATTGTGTGTGTGTGTGTGTGTGTGTGTGTGTGTGTGTGTGTGTGTGTGTTTGGGGATAGAACCCAGGGGGATTCAACCTCCAAGTTACATCCCCTGCATTATTATTTTAAAACAGGGCCTAAGTAGCTGAGGCTGTCCACAAACTGCAACCCTCCGGTCTCAGCCTCCTGAATGCTGGGATTATAAGCATGCACCACCACACCCAGCTTTGAAATTTCTTAAAACAGTTATAATTGCCCCTAAAGAATTCTCCCAATCATTGTGCTTCAGTACTGACATGCAGCCTAGAAAATCTGCTTTCTTTCTTCTTTACAAAGATTTTTTTGGGTACTGGGGATTGAACTCAGGTGGATTCTACCACTGAGCCTCAGCCCTAGACCTTTTTGTTTTTTAATTTTAAATATGGTCTGATTAAATTACAACATATTGGCCTTGAGTCTACTATTCTCCTGTCTCAGCTTTCTACATAATAGGTTTACATCTTCCATTATTGTGCCCAGCTGAAATCTCTGCCTTCTTCTTAAGATACTTCATGTGGGGATGTTTTTCTATGCTACAATATGGTCTATCTAAACACTTGAAAGGCATTTCAATTCACCTATGTGTCAGCTTGAAGTACTGAATTATAATATCTTAGTGGTGTTTGAGTGAAGAAGGTGGATGAGTAGATGACTGGTTAGATAGGCCCATGCAGAAAGTGTGAAAAAATACAAATACTGGAGGACCAAGAAACACTAAGATGACCCATAAACAGCAGGGACAAAAAAGGTAAATTCACATGAGAAGAATGCATAGGCAAGACCTTGTTTCCAACAACTTGAAGCATGTGATCCATGAATGTTGCAATACTGGCTTCTTCATCAAATAAAAAAGCATGTACCTATGTATCTCCAAGGCCCTTTCCAGCTTTGGCCAACTCATAATCCCAAGAGTTATAAAACTCTGAACTCGAAAACTCTGCCATATTTTTTCCTTCCTTCCTTCCTTCCTTCCTTCCTTCCTTCCTTCCTTCAGCCTGCCTGCCTGCCTGCCTTCCTTCCTTCCTTCCTTCCTTCCTTACTTCCTTCCTTTTTTCTTTGTGTTGCTGGGGACTGAACTCAGGGGCATTCTACCTACAAGCTATACCCTCAGCCCTATTCTTTATTTTGTAACAGGGTCTAACTTGCGGAGGGCCTCACTAAGTAGCCGAGGCTGGCCTCAAACCCAGATCCTCTATCTCAGTCTCCAAAGTACTGGGATTACAAGAGTGTGCCATCATGCACGGCTACTCTGCTATATTTCTGACACTACAGCTAGAAGTGATTGTGGAGGGAGGAAGTTAGGAAAGCAAAAGAAAACACTACATATGTTCAGACATGAATTATTTACTGAAGACTTATAAATGAGTTTTCAGATGGAACAATACCATATTACTGCTGATGATAGTATGTGATGGTAGACCATTAATAAAGCTTACAGATGTAAGACAGCAGGTGCATTTTAATTGTTACTGAAATTAATATTCACCATATTTCTTCCAGAGCAAGGATTTGTAAGGCTGTGCTTATCATCACAATTTGGAAAAGAATCTATCACTGAGATTCAGTCATCCTGCCAAAATTCCACCAAGGGCTGCTCCTTTTTGCAGCAAAGATGGAACCATGAAGTACTCCTATGCCCCAAATCTATCCTGGATCTCCACCACTAAATTAACCTTCATGACAAACTCAGTTGGATAAGTCTGTGACCAGGGAAGAGGTATTTCCGAGTCTCAGAAGAAGATCACAAAGATAGCAGCTACCAGAACTGGTTGCATAGCCATAAAAAGGCCAGCCTGATGTCTCCTGCAGGTGGAATGAGCTGATATAAGCTGATGGGCTCCAGGACCTGCATGTGTACAGAGCTACGGTCCTAAACACAGGAACTGTGGGGGAAGAGTTCTGTTTTATTCCAAGGATCAGGATTCTAGGTCTTCTCTAAGTACCTTATTTCAAAGAGGAAACATTGCTGGAACCTGCATGAGCTATGAAAAAGCCATGTTAAGGAAATTCTGCGGAAGAAAATCAGAAATTAACTAGAAGAAAAGTCACTAATATCATGTTTCTTATCTCATCTGGATTTCACCATTCCTCTGTAAAGAAGATACTAATATGTTTCAAAGAAGAACAAAAAGCCCAAAACATACCAAACCATACAATATGTAAAAAAAAAAAAAAAAAAAAGCTAGATTCAATCTTGGTTTTTTTTCTTTTTCACCCAAAAGTGATGCAGTCCAACTGTGGCAGGGGTCTGCAGCCCCTCTCATTATGTCAGACTTTGAGCTGGAATGGAGTTCAGGGCCTCAGAGGCAGTCATGAGAGGTGTCAGGTGAGCTTGAGAATACATATATTTGTGGCATATACCTACCATGGAATGTACAAACAGAAGCACCTTCCCTTCCTCTTAAAATGATGTCATCATCTGTGTTTATGTCTTAGAAGTGGTTATAATACAATTTAGACATGCCAATGAATAATATAATCAATAAATCATTTATTCACAAGCCTCATGATTCCCAAACAAAGCTAATGAACAGAATGTCAAGAAAGACCATAAGGTATTCTTACATGTTTAAAGAATTCCATCCACAAAACAAAGAGTTTATCATTTTAAAGGATAAATCCATATGCTTATGTTTTCTACCATATCCTTAATTTTCCAATTTATGCCAATAATGGTATTCCTTTAGGCTTTCAATTTTTCTACTAATAACAATGTTCCAGATATCTTGTCAGCCTTGATTTTAATTGTTAATTCTTAAAAATAATTTAACATCATTTCACTGAATTTAAATACATCTATAAAAACAATCTTTGAGAATTCATTTTCTCCACCCACCCTACTTACTCCAGATGTGACCTGTAAATGCAGTAAATCAATGTAAATAATGAGGGTTTTTTTGTTTAACATAACTTGTCTTCTTTCTTCTCTGCTCATTACTAATTTAGTTGTTTTCTCCAACCAAAAATGTTAATTTGCTTAATTAATCTCTCTCCATTTTTTTAAAAAAGTCTAGTTGTTGTTCAGGGCTTTGGAACTATTCAGAAGAAACAGACAGGAATACAGTTTTGCAGTTCCTCAAAATTTTAAACACAGAATTATCATATGACCCAACAATTCTACTCTTGAGATCTAAGAGAAATGAAAATAAACATTTACACAAAAATTTGTACACAAATGTTCAGAGCAGCATTATTCATAAGAGTCAAAAAGTGGAAAGAGGTTCATCAACTAGTGAAGAATTCAACAAACTGGAAAACACATGCAATAGAATACTATTCAGCCATAAAAAAATTTAGTACTAACATGTAACAGATGAACCAAAAACCATTATACTAAGTAAAATAAATCAGATACATAAGACCACATATTATGTGATTCCATGCAGATGAAATACCCAAAACAGGTAAATTCAGAGTGGTTCTAGAGCTGAGAGGAGGGAAAAATTGGGACCTAGTACTAATAGATACGAAATTTCTTTCTGGGGTGATGTAAATGTTCTGCAATTAAGATAGTGGTGAGCCCCTATGGTGGCGTACGCCTGTAATCTGCACGCTTGTAATCCCCGTGCTTGGGAGGTGGAAACAGGAGGCTCGCGCTGGCTTAAGAGACCCTGTTTCCAAATAAAAAAGTATAAAAATGGGTCTGGGAGTGTAACCTGGAGGTAGAAGGGTTTCCAGGAACCCCAGTATCACACACACACAAAAGATAGTGGTGACAGCTACATAATACAGTAAGTATACTAAAAATCACTGAACTGCATACTTTAAATGGTGAATTTTAAATCATATTAATTATATCTGAATAAAAAAGGCACAAAAACCCAGGCATGGTGGCACATGCTTGTAATCTCTGTGCTTGGGAGGTGAAGACAGGAGGATCGCACAGGTTTGAAGCCAGCCTCAGCTACTTAGTGAGGCTCTCAGCAACTTAGGGAGACCCGGTTTCTAAATAAAATATAAAATAGGTCTGAGAGTGTAGCGCGGAGGTAGAAAGCCTCTGGATTCCACACATGTTCACACCAATTTTGGGCACGGTTTAGGTCCACTGGAGGATTATCACCTCTGACTAGCACAGGGTAGAAGAGCCCGACTTCCTCCCTCTCCCTCCCACCTTCCTGCTCACACTGCAACCATCCCTGTTACTGGGAAGGAAAAGAACATGGCATAGAAAACTGAGTTCGGGCACATTACAGTGGGGTTTTTTAGTGTGGGAGCCAGGTGTTTCCACCAAGAAAGCACGACTCTGACAACTGAGTCAGCCATCCACAGTGCTAAAGGGGGCTAGACAGAAGCACGTCTCCTGGGAAGGGGTAGAGAAAGGCAAAGGAAACCATGAGGTGAGACTCAGAGTCAATTTAATTCAAGAGAGAATGGAGAGTTCAACCTTGAGACCCAAACTGAATTGATCTGGAAAGAATCCAGTGGCAAAGCTGCAGCCCAGGTCCATGGCTGTCTGTGGCTTCCCCTCTAAGGCGTCCTCTCCACATCACTCAGATTTTCCATCTCAACCAGTAGGTGCTTTGCAAGAGATGACAGCTGGCAACAAGCCACAGCATGGCTATGATGTTGAACAGGTCTTTTATTATCACTTCATCTGTGATCAGTTTGTCAGAGTGCCTCTTCTTACTTTCAGCTTCTAGATTTGACTCACTTATGGTAAGCCTGACCTGGTTAAGGGTAGAGCATCAATGCTATTTTTATGGACTCATTTTTTTCTATCCAAACTAAGGTATGACATGGATAAAGACTGCCATTTTTCTTCTGTAAGTGTATAGTAAATTATATTAAAGTGCATGAGATGTCCAATGGCCTTGGAACTGGGGACACTTGCATCAAAATAAAAGAAGTCATGCTGTCAACAGAAGTTCCCAAGCCACTGAAAAAATATCTTACCAGATATTTCCAAAGCCGTAAACAGGATCACCTGTGAGACCAACGCAAATCATTAGCTTTTCAATTCCCCTACTTAAAAGTTACACTCGATCTAGGTTAGGATTAACAGTTAAATAAGAGGTTTGAAAACAATCAGAAACAAGCCCTTCCTGCTGCACTGCAAGTTTCTCCCTCCTCCCTGGCACTCTGACCCTATTAACCTTCTTAATTACACTAAAGAGAATCTGGAGTAGAGATCTTAGAAATGATTAGCATTGACTTAGGTGTGTTTTTCATTTTCTGTCTGCAACTGTGAATACAGCGTTGGATCCAGAACAAGTATCAAATTCAATAGGTGTTTCCAGTGTCCCCAAGTTTAACATGAAAACGAATGTGTACACACTTAACACTTCTGAGGATGTAGTTTTGTTAGCAAAGGAGCTTAGTAGGCAAAGGGACTTTGTCACATCTGCTAGAAACTACTTAACTGCTGTGGGCATGTGGCATTTAGGCACATTTGAATTAGCACCTGCATGGAAGAACTAATTAAGTGGGAGGTAAGAAGACAGCACCCTCCTTGCAAGGCCACCACACAAGGCCTCGATGTTCCAGCCTGCATGCTTCCTTGCTTCCTGGGTACGTTGCACTTCCATTACCAAGAGACTGAGAACCAAACGCTCCTGACTTTCTGGCGGCTGCAAGTGTCTAGAAAGCTTCTAAAACTGAAGAGGGGCACGCCGTCTTCCCAGAGTGTCCTTGTGAACCTGGCGCAGGCTCCTGGCTTTGGATGTCACTTCTGCCACTTACCAGCTAAGTGACCTTTGGCAAGGTGTTCCTCTGCCGTGTGCCCAGTGTTCTCACTGGGAAGATGGGAAGAACTGAAGCACCCTTGAAGGACTATGTGAGGAGTATGTATGTTAATATTTGAAAACTACTTAGAACAGTGCCTGCTCATGGTACTATGCAAATGTTAAAAGTGAAGATATGCGAGCCAAGTGCAGCAGTGCATGACTGTAATCTCAGTCTTTGGGAGGCTGAGATAGGAGGATCACAGGTTTGAGGACAGCCTCAGCAACTTAGTAAGACATTCAGTAACTTAGCAAGAACTTCTCTTTCAAAATAAAGAAAAAAAAAAGGCTGCAGGTGTAGCTCAGAAATAGAATGCCATTGGATTCAATCCCCAGTACAAAAAAAATTTTTTTAAATAAAGGTATATAAAGTGCTATAAGTATGGGAGCCAATAAACATTAATAAATTACTACTTTTGACTATTGTAAATTTTAAGCTGAAAAACAAAGCCCAAACATTCAGGGTTCTAAATACTAAGACAGTGTCTGAGGTTCCAGCAATAGGCTTCTATCCTACACACACAGTTTTAAAAGCCCAGAGAAGCTATTTTCTATCATCAAGGCCCAGGATCTTGGAGGGCAGGGCTGGGCAGAAATATACCTCTGCCCAGCCCCACAATTAAGAAGTCACCACAGATTTGTTTGAAGTTCATCAGAGCTTTACCAATACAAATTACTTTTTCCCAATATTTCAAGCAATTATCACTTTTAAAGTCCAGTGGGGGAGGGGTGTGAAAGGGAAAGTAATGAGGATTTACACAGAACTGCTTGTCTTCAGCAACCGCTGCCAAAAGGAGGGGAGACAGAGGAAAGGCAGGTGGCATTGTTGGCCAAACAGTTTTCCAGGTAGAAAATTAGCATCCTTCAAGCAATACCTGATTGTTAAGTTTTCCTGTCTCTGCTGTTTTGAGTACAGCAACAGGGGTCATCTTAATGACAAGTTTTCACTTTCAGAAATTAACATATTTTATGACTTTGTTCTCATTTCTCTGAAGTCAGAATTTCTCTTAAACATCATATATTGTAGGCATTTACTATCTCTACAACTTAATAGCTTCACTCCGTCCCTAGTGATACTACTGTCTTTCTGCTGCCTAACAGATTATTAATAGGATGATTATAATTGTCTTTGAGACTAAACTTGTGCTACTGTCATAAAAAAAATCACTACAAAGTTTTTTCTCAATCAAGAGATATCACAGACATAACAACATTTATTATTTCTTCAGCTTCCTCAAATGCTCCTGTCAGCACTTTTCTAAGGAAGCCATCCCAGCTACTCTGCCCTCCCCCAGCCAGCTGGGCAGGCCTCCTGAGTGTGGGGGGAGATGGCTTCTTTTGCAGCCTTTATCAGGTTGCAATAGTCACCCATGGTGTGTTAAGGACTGTAGAAGCCATAGCCCTTGGCAAGGGCTCAGTAAGTACATGGCAAATCCATATTACTACAAACTTTGGATGAGTCTTATAGTCATAGTATCTCTGAAATCCAGACAGATTGTCAGTTATGATTCATTTGTGGCATTTCAATAAAATCAAGCACTAATTAAGCTGTTTGAAAAAAGATAGTTCACCTTTCTATTTGCTGACTTATCTAACATTTGAGTAAAATTGGGCAAATTCCTCAAAGGGCTAATCAACAACTATCTCCCCCTACCCTTCCATATTTCCACAGGATATAAGAACTAAAATGAATTTAAAAAGATCAGTCATGACAGTGACCTGAAAAAGCAAATGAAGAGCTTCTACTGTAAGGTATGTTCAAGGGACCCGGGAACCCCTCCCTTCCTTCCATCCCCACTGATGTTTTTCCCTGTAATGACTGAAGCTGTGATGCCTTCACAAGAACTCTATTTTTACCTCGATCCACAGCACTTGGCCTGTGGCTAAGTTTTGAAAGCCATACCTGCTGCACATAGCTGGGGACCCAGCCATTAAAATGTCCTCATGGCTAAGTCACCTTCCAGCAACCAGGCCGCCCTGCAGCCACCATGATGCCTGAGGTGAAAAAAGGAAAGGAGATCAAAAGATAGATGCCAAAGGTGATCCTTTCCCTTCTGCAGCTGCCATATAAATTCCAGCTCAACTAAATCTTGGTAAGAGGAGGGAGAGTGAAGACAGGATGATGTGAAGGGATAATGGTATTGGCACACAACAGAGAAAAGTGACACATGGGTTCAGTCCTATTCCTTGCCAGGGTTTCAGTATGGACATCAGAGACTGATTGATGCAGTGAAGACAGAAATCATATATATGGAATGGTCCAGAGGGCTCAGGCTGCCATGAGCGGTGCTGAGGAAACACTTGGGTTCCAGTGGGGGAACTCGGCTCAGCCAGCTGTGCTCAGGGGAGAAAGGAATGACTACCAAAGGACTGTCCTCTGACCAGTCCCCAGGTGAACCCACACACAAAGAAAATGAACTGCTGTGGATGTGGGAGGAAACTGGGGACCAAAGTCAGAGGTACACACCCTGCCACAAGCCCACTGCCTGTACAGTGAGGCTTACCTAAAACATCCTGTTTTTGCCACAGATCACAAGAACCCTAAACCCAAGTCTGCATCTAGTATTGTCAAATACCTAAACATAAAACATCTACAAGTCTTCTCTTCGAAGAACTCAGTGGGATTTCCCTGGCACTCTTTCAAAGGGGAGGGTGGACAAATACAAAGCAGCAGTTACCATGTGGGAAGGTCGGGATGGTGGGTACACTTTGGGCAGAAAGCCAGTCACTGTTGCCGCTCTCACACAGTCAGATCCAAGTGGAAAGTTGGTATGTTCTGCTTTCAGCTGATTTAGCTCTGGACCCTAAACTCTTAAGAGAAAAACCCCACTATGTGAAAACAAAGAATAAAAGGAAGGGCAGCAAGTAAGTTAAAAGCAATATGGATTTCTTCCCTTTTTTAATGTCAGCATATTGGAAAAACTTCAGAAAGTTTCAATTACTCAAAATCTTCAGCCCATTTTATTAAAAGTTATCAAAGCCCATCTTTTTCCACTGTGGACATTCAGCCTATTTAAGTCAGTAGTTACTAGCATTCAACTCTGTGATTCTATAATGGCCCAAAGTGATTCAGCATTCAAAAAAATTAACATTAAGAACAAACCCCTCTTCAGAGACTTTTCTCTTCCTTTTATATTTTATCTATTTTGTAAACAAAGTGGCCTCAACAGTATTAGCAGTCAAGGACCCTAACCACAAGCCAGGAAAAAGGCTAATCATGCCTAATGAAAAAGGGGCACAGCATGTTACATGCAGAAAGCCACATAAACAGTATCAACATCATAGGTGTCAATACAGTAAGGTATAAAATATCATCAGGGCCCTTCCAGCAAGTGCGAAAGAAGATTCTCACCACTATCCATCCCCATCTTGAGTTAGAGGAAAAGTAAAAACAAGGAAACCATGAAAGGCACAGTGTGAAATGGTAAAGATGTTTGGGAAAACAACCTGGACTAATGTGAAAATGAGCGTGTTATCTACATGTGGACATAATTTTGGGGCCTATGAACAGGCAAATTCATGAGCCAAAGATGCAGGACTTAAGAGTCTGGGGAGACAACACTAAGAATGAGCAGCAACCAAAGAGGAAAACACCCTGCCAATGACAAAGGTTTAAAGCAGGAAGTCAGGACTGCTCTTGGGACTATCAGATCATATCAAATCTAAGCAGATCTGCATTGTCTGAGAGCTAAACAGAAGAACTGGAGTCAACAGAAATTCCAGAGACCCTGGTCCCTCACATGCCTGGGACTGAATCATTGCAGGCAGCAGTTCTGCAGCTTGACAAGGGCAGGGAGCTGCCTGCCTAGGAATAAAGGGACTAGAAAAGAATGGCATTTGAACTGTATTTTGTTGTGGACAAGCTAAGGCCAAGAGGCTGAATTTAAAAGCAATGCACTATCTATTTTAGGTCCCTTTCCATATCCTGTCATACATACATATTTTCCTTGTTCGCGGCGGAAAAAGTATCTATTGACCATGAAAACACTCAAATTTATATGTTGGAAACGAGCTCTCCACAGATGAGACCAATATGGATAGCCTTCCCAGTGCATCAAACTGTGAATAAGAAGGGCAGAAAGTAGAACCAGTACTATCAACAAACAAAAGTTATTTATAATCCAGATTACTGTCAGAATACCACCCCTTCTCTCAGTGGCTATGCTGACCCCATGCCATTCCTTTGCAAATAACCTGAAGAAAATTTCTATTTAAATGATTTTTCAGTGTACCTGACTTTGAGAAATTAGTCGTTCTAGATTCAATTTTGGTAACGGCACAAGAATTGTAACTCTGAGCCTCCACCCAAAGTAAATTAGTAATTCATGCCCAGTACAGACAGCAGCTACCAAAACAATAGGACAGAGACAAGTCTCTAGCCAGACTGGCTTAGGTGGCACAGAAGGGAAAAGTTTTGTGGTTGCTACTGTAGAAATAAGACTCTAACCTCTTTATTCTTTTGGCATGTATAGAAAAAAGAATATGTAATAGAATGTTTGAAAGATGTACTAAGTCTTTTCAAAGAATCAATGGAATGAGAGACCTCGAGGTTCACATTGTACATACCTGTGGTTTCTTTTCTCTTTTGAGGAGCCATTATGGAAAACTATTGTGTGTGTGGCGTGGGGGCGGGGGGGGGTGCTAGAGATTGAACCCAGGGGCATTCTACCTCTGAGCTACACGTTAACCCTGTTTTATTCTTTTATTTTGAAACAGGAATCTCATTAAATTGCTAAAGGCCTTGCTTAGTTGCTGAGGGAGGCTGCAAATCTGTGATCCTCCTGTCTTAGCCTCCCAAATACTGGGATTATAGGTGTACATTACCATGTCTGGCTGGAAAACTATTTTTATACAGGGAACTCAAGTCCTTGACTATAAGAAGGAAAGTAAACCATGGTTTCAATTCTAAGTGAAGCTCTAGGTTCACTGCTGTACTCAAAGCCAGGAAAATATTTGACTCTCTGGTAAAATCAGAAGTAGGACTAGGTACAGGCAGTTGTGTGGGAGTGGGATTGGGACTGGGACCCAAACAGAGAAGAGGCCAGGGGACACCGGACAGATTCATCTGAGAAGACCAGAATGAGTTTAAAAGAAAAAAAAAGAGCTATCTTTGGTCCAAAGAGGTCTCTCTGTCTTAACTGGGAGAGAATCATATTTGAGCACAGTACTCAAGTTATCTTTACCATGGACACACATATAAAACCCAGCTTGCCTAGGGATCTCAGCTCAGGGGAGGTAGGGTGTGAACAGGCTGAATCTTGGCCTTGCTGCTCACTGGCTCTGTGTCCTGTGCTGCACTCTCTCCCCATGTTTCCTATAAAGTAAGGACACCAGGACCTGTGGAGAGATATAGAAAGCTGAGAATGGCAGCACGGGGCATCCCACAGGGGCTGAGGGGCCCTGCGCTCAGCTCATACTCACACATCTTTTTCTCCAAAAAAAGAGGTTAGCCTTTTCATCTGAAAGGCAATTTGGCTTCCTTCATAAAAAGATGAAGAAAAAAAGTCAGCTGTTTCTTGTCATTAGATTTTTTTTTTGGGGGGGGGGCGGTATTGGGGATGGAACCCAGAGACATTCTACCTCTGAGATATACCCCGAGCCCGACTTTTTATTCTTTATTTTGAAACAGGGTCTTACTGAGTTCCAGAGGACCTCACTAGGTAGCTGAGGCTGGCCTTGAATCTGATCCTCCTATCTCAGCCTCCCAAACGCTGGAATTACAAGCATGTGCCACCACGCCGAGCTAAAAATCTAAATTTTTTAAACCAACATGTTGTGAATATTTTTCCATGATCATGGATTGTTATGACTCCCTTTTTATGCTCTAATTTATCACTTGTTACTATCTTTCTGGGAAAATTTGACCTCTACCTTCCTGTTCCCACCTTTTGCACATCTCCCCCACAAAAAAATAAAGCACAGCCAAGCTTTCCATGGTGTCCCCAAACGGGTGTCTTAAGTTCTTCCCCAGCTCAGCTGAGCCCCATGTTCAGAACATGGCTCCTAGAAATGTTTTGTTTGAGCTGCTGCAGCACCAGAGACAGGAAGAACAGTTCTTGCACCCAGGCCAGGGTTACTCTCCAGGAATGGTGACTTTTCCCAGGGCTCTCACCAAGCAATCTCCTGCAGAGCAATAGCTGGCCAGGGAAGTGGTGCAGACAAGGGGTGGGGCCGGCCCTCCTCTGGGCATCTTGCCAAGATCCCTAGGGCTAGAAGACTCTTAGAGCTCACCTACCAACTCCCGGTTTTAGAGATAAAAAAAAAAACAGAGGCTCAGTTGGCAAGACTTAATTAGCACTTGTGAAAGACAACTTCATAGTAGCAAGATAAGAGCCACAATTACCATTACCACCATTTTGGGCACTCTATAAGCCAAGTACTGTGGTAAATAAATGTTTAATCTCAATGACAATCCTGGGGATGACTATCATGACTGCCATTTTGGGGAGGGATGGTGAGGCTTGGAAGGACCCGGTGAGTTATCTGAGGCCCCACAGTTGGTAAGTAATAGAAGGAGGAGTCCACTTGAAGTCTGTCTTCCACCCAAGTCCATGCTGCGGTCCGTATTTTACAAGAGTGAGTGATTATTTTTATTTCCATTGTATTATTTTTAAAAGATAGGGTTGGTAGTACTTACATGATAATTGGAAAGAATTTATACTTTCATCTATAGCCCTCATTTTACAAATCTACATTTCTGCATTTGCTAAAGTGTTTAAAAATACTCAACAGATCAATCTACTGATAGTCAACCCCCAGGCATTTCCTAGGGAAACATTCTGGAAACAGCCTGGGTGTGAAGCTTTGGCTGAATATGCTTGGCAAGCACAGTATCACAGGAAGGTGATAGACCTGAGGAGACACTAGCACATCCAGTGGGTGAGTGTTCCACATGGCCACTTCAGGTTTGGAGAGGCCCTGGGCCAGGGACTCTCCCCAGGAGATAATTACAATGCTTCTCCAAGATGATTATCAGGTAGAAGACAAAGATTTCAAACAGTTTGTTTATGTATATTCTTAAAGGCTGCTTCTCAGAATGACTCATGTGAATGATTTAAACAAACAGCTGTGGCAGGCAAGAGAAGGCCACCATCTCCTGCTTTAGCGGGCAGAATGTGCTGAATCTGTGCAAGTTAATTAAATCAATCTTAACTCATTTTCTTTAATAAGACAGTGCAACACACGGCATTCACCAGACCTGTTTTCTGGGTTTTGTTTTAGATACATTTGTTGTTATGGCCTAGTATTTCTTTGTCCTTTGAACAGGTCAGCTATACATAGGTGAGAGTTTTTTTTTTTCTTTTCTTAAATGTGGGGTTATATTATTAATGGGTTCTTTTTTCTTTTTTACTTTCTATGGTATATGGGTATGTGGTAAGATGATTTCCCTTTTTCTCTCTCAAATCTTTCACAACTGTGTTTTGTGGACTTTTGAGGTCTACAGGCCAAGAGAAAAGGTTATGACCACAGCCCTGTCTATAGAAATGAAGGCAACTTCAAATGCAAGATGGAAGCCCAACACCACGTCAGACCATGTCCAGCAGAAAAAAACAAGTCTTTGTGTTCTCAGTTGTTTATATCTATGTTTTGTTAAAATGGGGAAATTTCTCTCTCCCTCCCCCTTCCAATTAGAATAGATCATTTCTATTCCTGATCTCGGCTGATTGCCCATTTTAAAAACTGTCTTATTTGAATAAAAGCTAAGGAAATGACTGGTTATCATCATAAATTTTCACTTAGGAAACTGTTTAATCTATATAAAATAAATCTATAATATGGAGGCTGGGGGGGTATAGCTCAGTGCTTAGCATGTGTGAGGCCCTGGTTTGAATTTTCAGCATTAAACAATAACAACAACAAAAATAAAGTATACAATAGGGTTCAGATCTATGGTGCTTAAAATGTCACTTAAAAATGACAGAATCTCCATCTTGCACATCCAGTGGGTAAGTGTTCCACATGGCCACTTCAGGTTTGGTGAGGCCCTGGGCCTGAGACAGGAGGACTGCACAGATTCGAAGCCAGACTCAAATACTTAGTGAGGGTCTCAGCAACTTAGTGAGACCCTGCTTCCAAATAAAATATAAAAAATAGGTCTGGGAGTATAGCCCGGTGGTAGAAAAGCCCCTGGGTTCCACCTGTAGTACCACAAAAAAATAAAAAAATAAATTAAAGACAACTCACTGTCATGTAAGAGAAAGAGGAAGAGAGGAAGGGAGGAAGGGAGGAGAGGAGAGGGCAGGGCAGGGCACGGCAGAAAAGAAAAGAAAGAACACAAAAGATAAAACAGACTGACAGGCAGGCTGGCTGGCTCACCAAGTGCTGTATGTCCCTATCACTCTCTGAACTACATGTGAAACTATAACATACCAGTAAAAGTATAAAAATAGAAAGGAAGGAAGGAAGGAAGGAAGGAAGGAAGGAAGGAAGGAAGGAATTGAGAGTACAATAAACTTAATAAAAGTCTGGTCCAAATCCAGGATTTGGGATTATACTGAATGATATGGTTCATCACTATTACCATTCACGACAAAAAGAAACATACGTTAGCTATGCATTTGGCAGCCTCAAGACTTTTCTATGAAAGAGTTTTTTCCAAAAGTCTAAATTACTGAACTAAACTTTGTAATTTCAGGATCTCTTTATACTCTTAAAAATTATAAAGACCCCCCCCAGAGTACTTTTTTATTATTCATTTTACCTATCACCGTTCATATAATTTTATCTATTATTATTATTTACCATATTAGAAGTTAAAACCGAGCCAGGCATGGTGGCACATACCTATAATCCCAGTACTTGGGAGGCTAAGACAGGAGGACTGCACGTTCAAGACTAGCCTCAGCCATTTAGCAAGGCGCAACTTAGTGAGATCCTGTTTCAAAATAAAAATTAAAAAGGGCTAGAGGTATAGTTCAGAAGCAAAATGGTGCTGGGTTCAATCTCCAGTATACAGGGAAAAAAAGAAAATTTAAAAAATATTAATCTGTTTAAAAGAAGTAATACTGAATTTTAAACAGTGAACTTATATTACATGTCTTTATGGAAAGTATGTGACTCCATTTTATATTTTCTTTTTTTTTTTAATTTTATTTTATTGGTGCACTGTATTCATACATCATAGTGGGATACAAACTTTTGTAGACATACATGCACACATTGCCCAGTCAGTCCCCACCCGATCCCCACCCCATTCTCTCCCCATCCCTCCCTCCAATGCTTGGCTTAGTGGTTGACATCTAGTATTATAGCAATATCCAAAATTAAAAATGATAATCTCACATAACAGTTTCATTTGTCTGATGCCAAGCTTTTGATGATTTAAAGATAACATTTCAATATTTCTTTTTGCTTTCTTTCTTACCAGAGCATATTTTTTCCTGTTTTTTTGGTGAAACTATCATATATTTATATATTTATTTTTCAGAAAAAAATCTATCCTAATATGGAATATGAATTCTAGATACCCAAAACGATCTTGAAGAAGAACAAAGCTAGCAGATATATATTTTCTGATTTCAAACCATATAAAGCTACAATAATTGAAACAGTGTAGTACTGTTCTAAAGGCAGATATATAAACCATTGGAGTTAAATACAAGCCTAGAGCTAAATTCTTCCCTATATTGTCAAGTTATTTTTGACAAGGTTTCCACGAACATTTGGTGGTGGAAATAATATTCTTTTAACTAAATATTGTTGAAAAATAATAATTACATGGAAAAGAATAAAATTGGACCCTTACCTAATCCCACATACAAGTATTAACTCAAAATAGATAAAAGACCTAAATATAAATCTTAAGACTATAAACTTTTAGGAGAAAATCTGGGTCATAAAACCTCACAACATTGAAATTGGCAGTGATTTCTTGGATATGATTTCATTGGCACAGGCAACAGAATATACAAACTCCCTAAAAAATAAAAAAAAATATTGTATATCCAAAGACAATGTAAACAGAGTTAAAAGTTACTAATAGAATTGGATAAAATATTTCCAAATGCTATTTCTGAAGGTATATTAATATCCCAACTAGAAATCCTAAAAATTAACAACAATAAAGGCAAACAATACAATTTAGAGATAGGTAAAAGACTAACATAAATAATGAATCTCCACAGATAACCAATCTTAGTTGTCTGTTGGATGGAAAATCTTGTTTCTCTGGTTCTGGTGAGTGTTACCTATTTCTTCTTTGTAGTTAATCTCTTTGAGTATTTTCTCTAGCGCTGGTTTTGAAGACATAAATTCCTTCAGTTTCTGTTTGTCATGGAAGCTTCTTATTTCTCCATCTAATTTGATAGAAAGTTTTGCTGGATAGGAAATTTTTGGCTGGAAGTTGTTTTCTTTCAGAGTTTGGAATATGTTACTCCAAGCCCTTCTGGCTCTCATGACTTGGTTTGGGAAGTCTGGAGTGATTCTAATTGGTTTGCCTCTGAATGTCACTTGGCCCTTTGCTTTTGTTGCCTTTAAGATTCTCTGCTTGGCTTCCACATTGGTCATTTTGACAATTATATGGTGTGGGGATCCTCTTCTCCGATCCTGTCTAAAGGGAGTTCTATAAGTTTCCTGGACCTGTGTATCAACCTCTTGCTCTATGTTTGGAAAATTTTCTGCTATTACTTCCTTGAAGAGATTGTTGATCCCTTTGGTTTCACTTTCTTTTCCCTCCTCTATTCCAATTATTCTTAGGTTAGCTCTCTTAAGATGGGCCCATATTTCTTCAATGTCAGATTCCTGCTGTCGGATATTTTTTTCTAGATTAGAAACTGTGCGTTCATTTTTGGATTGCTCATCTTCTAAGAGCGAGATTCTGTTCTCCATGTGTTCTAATCGGTTGTTTGTGCTTTGAATTGAGGCCTTTACTTCATTAATTGCATCTTTTATCTCTTTTTGGCTCTCTCTGAGTTCTTTTCGAAGCACCTCTATTATTTCTACAGTTATTTTCCTAATTTGATCTTCTAGAAATCTCTGATTTTCTGTTTTATCGGGTTCTGATGTTGTGGGGTTGTGGGCGGTATTCATTGCTCCAGTATTATTCCTCTTTCCCATGATTTCGGATGCTTGTGCCTTCTCTGGGTTCTTCCGTTGGGTCACTATGACTTCACTTAAGGTGTTCTGGATCTCGAGTCAGTAGTATCTCAGACCCCACTACTCCTTTACTGGGTTTTATCACAGAGTCTCCGACCCAGGGAGTCGATAGAGGCTGCTTTAAACTATGGGGGGTGCCAGGTTGCACGTTCTCCTATGGTGTGATATCTCTGCCATCACCACTCCCTCACTGGGTACAGTGAGGTACAGTACTGGGATTTCTCCTCTGTGGCCCGCAATTTGACTCACTGTTCTTGAGTACGCAGATGTAGCTATACTGGATTCGGCGAATTCACTGCTGCTGCCGCCGCCAGTGGCAATATGGCGCCGCAGCCACGCCCTCGGCCATGAGGCTGGCGTATTTTTTCTTCTCTGGTTTTGATTTCCACTCTGAATCCCTGCAGCGTGTGCTGAGCTCAGCCACTGGGAGCTTTAAATCCTCTCTGCGCCGAAAGATCCTGCCTGGCTGTTCCGCAGCGGCTCACCTTGGCTTGCTGTAGCCGTCCGATGAGTTCGCCGCTGCCGCCGGCAGTATGGCGCTGCTGCCGTGTCCTCGGGCGCGTATGTCTCCTCTGTGGCCCTGAGCTCTGTTCTCAGTCCGCTTTCTCTCTGGAGCCTGGTGGTTTTTTTGTTTTTCTGGTGATGGTGTTTTCTGGCTATGAAAGGCGCTGGTTTTGTGGTAATGGAGATTGGTTGTTAGCAGGGCTCTTAAGCCCCGCTTTTCTCGGTCGCCATCTTCCCGGAAGTCCCATTTTATATTTTCAAAAACCTCTCTCACACTTGGCTTAATAGAAGATAAGTGGGTCCTCATAATTTGTTCGTGTATAAAATCTGTAGAAATCTGGCCTTACACAGAAAGGTCATTGGAAAGACTATAATTAATAGTCTTCTAAAGATAATTATGAATATTCTTTGATACCACACTAGACAAAGCTAGAGTTTTTAAAGGCTACCAGCAAAATGAAATCTGAGACCATATCAGTGAATGTTTTCCAAAACACAGATTTCCAAAATTCTAATGTGTGCTTGAACGCCCGAGATTTATTCTTGGTAACTGTTTTTCTTAAAGTGACAGGGTCATTTAAGTTTTGAGAAAAATGTCTACTAATGAATTGAATAGCCATAGTTGACTTGTCAATCATTCTGCAAAGTAAAAACTCAGTTCCACAGGTATTTTCCTTGGGACAACCAAAGTGCTTCTATACACTGCAAAATGTGTTTTACAAGTCCTGTCAATTTCATTTTCAGAATATAAGTAATTATGTATTCAAGAGCCTAAGTTTAATGAAATGAATAACTTTTACTGCCTTTTAACTGACACTAACACTATTTTTCAACCAAGAGTGCATGATGATGAAGAATGTATTAACTATTACTAGCACAGTTGGTGCCACTGCCATGATCTGTGCTAAGTCACCAGCAGTTTTATCTACCACTGGTTTCTTATGACCAGTACAAAATGTCAACCAATGAAAATGACAGAAAATTACTATTATTATGAAAACAGCTTTGATATCATGGATGCCCTGAAAATGTTCCAGAGATCATAGTTAGATAATGTACTATATAAAACCTGCAATGCTGATTCATTTAAGTGGTAGAGCATGTGTGAAGCCATGTGTTTGATACTCATACACACACAGGAGCTGAGTGGTTTTGTTGTTGTTTATTTATTTTTAATCTTGATAAAGACTAAGGATACTAAAGCATAAACCAACCATGTCATAGTATTTTGGACTTAACAGAGCTGCTTCTGCCTTTTTCTTACCTCTGAACCAGCTGTACCAATAACCTGAATAACATTTTTTGGTCAAGATCCTGAAAGACTAATAAAATTATGAATGCTCCTCAAAAACATAGAGGCCAATGATTGTAAGTAACAAAGAAAGGCTGCAGTGTGCTACAATAATTACTCAAGTCCTAAATATTCTTTTTAATGTACCACATTTTACTGTACCATCTAGTTTCTGTTTGCTATTATAAACATTTAAGGCTATACATTTTCCTGTAATTGTCTGTATACCACTTGTACTGATATGTAAACTGTTTATTACCATCCAGTCCTGAATATTTTCTTTGACCTTTAAAACCTTTAGAAAAGTTTTCTTTATTGATAAGGCTTTTCTGATTTTCTTCTAAATTAATGGCTTTGTAATTAGAGAATATGGCGTGTGATAATTAATTCTTTTAAGTTTAACACTTGACCCATAATTTCATATTTGGGAGTGGCTGGTTACAGCAAACCATACAATTCATTTGATGAAGCAAGTTAGTTGTTGTTCAAATGTTTTATAGGCTAATAACTTTTTACTTTGTGGGGGAGGGCTTCATGATTTACCAATTACTGATAGACATAACCTAAAATTCCTTACCATAAAGTGGATTTGTCTCTATTTTCTTGTGGCTCTATTTCTCTGGAAGCTATATTATTATATGGGTGACAGCAGAATCCTATCTTCCTTTGTCTGATATTATTGTAGTTCATCATCTTATTCTGGGTTGATTTAGGCATATGATATTTTTCTATACCTTAACTTTTATAATTTTCCATTTTGTCTCTCTATACTGCAGTCTTTGAATTTTTCTTCCATTTCCTTAATTCAGCTAAATGTAATATGCTATTAAACTGATCCATTTTAGTTTTTCTTAGAATATTTTTTCCTCTCTGGAATGTGTTCAATTTGTAGTCTCTTCTGGACATTCCCTCATATTACTTTCTCTATTTTTTTTTTTTTTTTTTTTGGTGGTACTGGAGTTCCTGGAAGCCCTTCTACCTCCGGGCTACACTCCCAGACCTATTTTTACATTTTTATTTGGAAACAGGGTCTCCTAAGTCAGCGCGCGCAGCTGGCTTTGAACCTGCGCGATCCTCCTGTCTCTGCCTCCCAAGCGTGGGGATTACAAGCGTGTGCCACCACGCCCGGCTACTTTCTCTATTTCTTAAATTATAAACCTGAGTGTGTAATATAATTTTACTTTCTAAAGCTACACTCATTAATAGTAATCATTGTCTTTGAGACTATTTAAATTAAAATAAAATTTAAAATTCAGCTTTTCAGGTGCACTAATTAAATGATGAATAGCTACCTGCATGCAGCAACTACCATGTATACTGATAACATATATGACAAGGCTGATTGAAGACTCTGGTGTCTGACTCAATTGCATATGTTCATTATGGCTCATGGGGCCATGTTCCATGTGTGTTGAAATTTTTTCTTTTTCTTTTTTATTTTGTGGTACTGGGGATGAAACTCAGGGGCATATTATACCTCTGAGCTATAACCCTAGTCCTATTTTATTCTTTTATTTGGAAATAGGGTCTCACTAAATAGCTGAGGCTGGCCATGAACCTGCCATCCTCCTGCCTCAGCCTCTCAATTCTGGGATTACAGATGTATACCACCATGACCAGCTTTTTCTTTTTTCTTTTTTTAATCCTTTTTCTTTTTATGAGTTTCTACTTCTTTTAAGTCAATCTACAGAAATTTATTTAAGGTAGTACATCAAAAGTAAGTACTTCTAGAGGGGATCTATCTTTCTCTTCCATGTGCTGGGGAATGTTACCAAACTAGGCATTCACAATGGGAAATTCTCAGCTTGAGGGCTTTCATTCTACCTTGGTAATTCAAAATTTGCCTGGAAATCTGAGTGAAAGCAGTTTTGCTTACAATCTGGACAGTGATTTTCTTCTTCTAATTAGTAGCAATATTTGAGAGGGTTCTGTTGCAGTTCTCTGAGATGTTTATTTCTAGTTCAATTTTACACTAACGGTGTAACATTTAGGACCCCATATTTCTTATGAGGTTGTGTTGCTTTTATCTATTAGACTCTGTCCATCATACCCTGCAAAATACAAACTGAAGCTTGGTTCAACAAATTCAACAAAAACTAGCTTCACTGGTCCGTTTATATCCCTGGGCTCTCACTTGCACTCAATATATGCTCAGTTTCTTAGCTCATGGATGCAGCCAAATGTCTATTTTAGGAAAAATCTTACAGATTGGATATGTGTGTTCATGTATGTGAATATATACATATTCTATATAGGCATATATTTATGCATGTATGAGTGTATGTGAGTGTGTGTATATGTAGCTAAAATATATATCCAAGACAGGCATGGTGGCTCACGCTTGTAACCCCAGAATTTAGGAGGCTGACACAGGAGGATCTAGGTTCGCAACCAGCCTCAGCTACTTATTGAGGCCCTCTGCAACATAATGAGACCCTGTTTCAAAATAAATAATAAAAAATAGGGCTGGGAGTATCACTTGGAGGTAGAATGCCCCTGAGTTCCATCCCCAGTACTGCAGAGAGAGACAGACAGACAGACAGACAGACAGACAGACAGAGGCAAGACTCAGGGCCAGAACTGTTTGACACCAAAAACTTCCCTGTTAAGCAAAACTGTATGGTGCCTTAGACAACTGAAGTTCTGGTCCATTTGTGTTATATAAAACTCTCAGGAACAGATGTTTTCCATTGTTAAAATATTCCTATATATGAAAAATAACACAGGATGTATACTGCATTTCATGGAATACCCTCAGCAGAGTCTAGGAAGTCTGCATCCCTTAGTTAGATGCTTGAACATTTCCTTAGGGAAGCTCAGAAACAAGGACACTAAGTGGAATAGGTAAAGGCTATAAAAAAAGCCTCATGCTGATTTTGGTCACCAAATAAGTTGTGAAAATACTTTTAAACTTCAGAGTCTTTGTAGATTTCCACATTCTTTTATCTGAAGGCCATCTGCCCGCAGTCCAAAGTAGATCTCCGACTAAAGCATTTTTTTCAAACACTCCTTTCTAGATAAACAGCAAATTTATCTCACATTGATGACACTAAAGCTATGGGAGACATTCTTGACTTGTTAAATCTGAAATGAATTCTTATTGAAACACAAATCATATAAAATTGAGCTCCTCAGCCGTTCATAGTAGTACATGCTTGTAATCCTAGTACTGTGGAGACTGAGGCAAAAGGATCGCTTCAGGAATTTATTAAAGGCCTTCAGCAACTTAGGGAAACCCTGTATCAAATAAAATAGGGCTGGAGGTATAACTCAGAGGTAGAATGCCTGGGAGTTCAACCCCCAATGCCATCAAAAAACAAAAACCAAAAAACTCAACTTTCTATTTCCTTCTAACTTAGAATTCTAACATATTTTCCCATGGTGGACTAGTAATTACTTTTCTCTGAACTAATGTACTAAACTTACTAGTATTCATTGCACGTATCAACTCAACATAATTCAGCTATCAACATTACATTGCATGACACTCCATTAATATGTGTAACTTTTTGTTTCTATGTATCAGATAAAAAGTTAAAGATAAACTGAGACTAAAACAAAAATAACTTTAATATTGTTGGCAGTGGTAGGAAACCAATTCTCTTAATATATTTCTGTGTGTGCTATCCTTTTTCAATTTCCTCCATTATAGGTGGGAGGTTTAAGTGTTTTAGAAATTACTGGATGAACTAGTGAAAGTTCAGCTGATATGTACAAAGTATTGACAGTTTGTATATTAGTAAAGTTTTACAACTCTGAGGACTTCCAGAAGAATCATTTTTTGTTGCATAAACAACATCTTAGGGGTTTTGTTTTGTTTTTTTTGTTTGTTTGTTTTCTTTTTTTTTTTTTACTTGTTTTAGAGCACATTGTGTTTGGAAAATATTTAGTAGTTCAACTTTGAAAACAAATGCCTCAAATAGATTATTTATGACAGCTTCCATGTGACTGTGCAGCCTCACTGCCAGAGGAAAAAAGCCATGTTCAACCTGGGACTTCAATTTAATTCCATCCATAAAAGCTGATTTAATTCACTATAATTCATGTCTGCGGTAATCCTAAATATTGTACTTATAGCTCCTAAATTTAAAAAAGTCACTAATCTCATATCAGTAATTTCACAAATCTTAACATTCAGATACTTTTTATCATCAAAACTGAGAAACCAACCATAACCTACCAACCAGTTAAAATGTTTCAGCTCTCAGATGTTCGAAACAACTGTATTGGAAGGGGGTATTTTTTTTTCCCAGAAAAATGGTATTATTTTAATTCTAGTGGTGTTAATTATATTCTAAAACTCCCATTTCTGCCTAAGAACTTAATTTGACAATTATAAATTTCTTAAGTTGCAAAAGGCATATATATACATATAAGATGCCAACTCTAGTTTCATGACAATAATGAATAGAGATATTATATTTTTAGTATCAGAAGTTATTTTAGCTAATCAAAAGTTTTCATCTAGGTCACTAACCAGGATTTAAACTGACCAGTCAGAATGTGACCTTTCTGTGCCTACTGATATATACATTAAGGTATGATAGGGATAAAGCAAAGTGGATAAAAGAATCAAAGTTAGGCCAAGCATGGTGGCATATGCCTATAATTCCAATTTCTCTGGAGGATGAGGAAAGAGGACGCTGAGTTAGAGGTCAACCTGGGCAATCCAGTGAGACTATCTTAAAATAAAAAATAAAAAGCCTGGGGACAGCCGGGCGTGGTGGCCTATGCTTATAATCCCCACGCTTGGGAGGCTGAGACAGGAGGATCGCGCAGGTTCGAAGCCAGCCTCGCTGGCTTAAGAGACCCTGTTTCCAAATAAAAAAGTATAAAATAGGTCTGGGAGTGTAGCCCGGAGGTAGAAGGGTTCCATTCCATCCCTAGTACAAAAAAAAAAAAAAAAAAAAAAAAAAAAACCTGGGGATGTAACTCAGTGGGAAAGCATTTGTCTAGAATGTACAAGGCCCATGGATCCCAAGCACCCTCCACCCTGTCCCTAGCAAAAAATAAAATAAAATAAAAAAAGAATCTACATACAGTGTAATGAGGAGCATGAAATGTAACAAGCAACTTTCAATACAATGTGGAAAATGCCTTTGTGAGTCATGAATGAAATGCTATAGGAATAATTAAAGCCAACTCAGGGGCTCTCTGGAACAGGTGGCACATGAGCTCAGTCATAGGGGTTTTTAGTAGTTTTCTATGTATGTATGTGTGTGTGGCAGGGTGCGTTTGGGCTGAAAGAAGAATATAGGCCCAAAGGCTGAGAACAGGATGCTAACACCAGGGAGTGCCTCAGAGTTTTGACTAAGGATATCGCATTTGAAAAGTAATTCTCTGGGCTACTTCTCAGGAAGGCTCCTTGTTCCTTGTGTTACTGTTAAGTCAGAGCCCCCTGAGTTTGTGGGACTACACTAGTAAAGGAATGAACATATCTATTAATTACTTATGTCATTTATATAGTTACATACCTAAGGAAATGTCTACCCCTTTAAGACTGCCACATGAGGTTTCTTTGCACATATGAACCTCCAGGGATAGGATAAAGAGGGCTGGAGGGAGAAGTGGCAAAAAAAAGAAGCAAACCCTGGGATTGGTTAATGACAAATTCTCAAGGTTTCTATTGTGTTATAAATTTTATGTTTTCTCTCCTTCTCTCTGTGTACTTGAAAATCACCTATCAAACCATCCCAATAAGACTATAGGTAGAGTCTCCTGAGTAGGTTTTATAGAGCATCTCACTTAAATAGAGCATCTGTTCTTACTTGTTTAAGTGGAAAATGTATTAGTTGTCAATTAAATACACAACACACACACATATATACATATGTACACACACACACACACACACACACACATTTTTACAGGGCATAGGAGCACATACCTGTAGTCCAAGCACTCAGGAGGCTGAGGTAGGAGGATCACTTGAGCTCGGGAATTCAAAACCAGCTTGGACAGCACATAGAGGCCCCATGTCCAATATATATTATATATACACATATATATATGTTATATATATTATATAATATACATACATTAAATCTTAGAAAGATATTGATAACTCACTTAAAAGATTAAAATTCTCACAAAAACTGAGGATGCGGCTTTTGTGTGTGTGTGTGTGTGTGTGTGTGTGTGTGTGTGTGTAGAGTACTGGGGTTCCAGGAAGCCCTTCTACCTCCGGGCTACACTCCCAGACCTATTTTATATTTTATTTGAAAACAGGGTCTTTTAAGCCAGCGAGGTTGGCTCCGAACCAGTGCGATCCTCCTGTCTCAGCCTCCCAAATGCGGGGATTACAAGCGTGCACCACCACGCCCGGCATTTGTTTTTTTAAAGGATAAACCGTAGACTGAAATTTGAGAGTTACACTTTCTTTTATCCTTTGGAAAGACATTACTTATTTTAAGGATGACTCTGAAAAGAGTTTTTTCTAAACTGTGAAATATAGGGGAAAAAAAACATTTTAACTAGAAAATATATACAACTAAGATATAGAAACCATACTTACCAGATGGATAATCAATATGATCCTATTGATAATTGTTAAACTAATCTGATAAGATAAAAAGTAACAAAAGTACATATGCATATGGACAAGGAGTAGGAAAAAATTAGAAATAATCAAAAGTTATTAGTTCATTAGGATGGTAAGGCTGTGTGTGAGTAAGCTCATTTACTTTGTTGTTGCTTTAACACAAATTAAAAGATAAAAATAGAAAAAGAAACCCATAAAAATGCCTATTGGAAGTGGTTGTTTATAGCAAATCAAATAAATCTTATGATGGATAAAATAAAAAAGCTTTTCCCACTCTTCCCAAATCATTAGCCACCCCTTTCACTTTGAAAAATAAGGCCAGATAAAACCCAGGAGTGACTTTTGGACACTATCTTTATGATCCTTTCCTCACCCCAAGCTGAACTGGACATTTTAGTGATTCCATTCTTTCTCCAGTTCCTCATGCTACCAAACCTGCTGCTTCTAAAGGATGGAGAAATGAATATAGAGAACTCAGTTTCCTTGAACACCTCTGCAGGATTCCGCCCACTTCAGTCTTTCTGACTATACGTAGCTCTGGTCAATTCCAAATTGTTTCTACTATTTAAAAAAAAAAAAAAAAAAACTAGTCTAGTAGCTGGTCTAGATAAAATCATTATGTTAACCAACTAACTAGAGAGAAGTAGAAAATACAAACCCTTTCCATTCCCAAGCACAGTGGTCAATTAGTATGTTCTCTTAACTTCCAGCATTCCAAGAATACTGAAATTTCAAAGAAAATTATAATTTTAGAAAGGAAAAATATCATTGAATCATAGTTTCTCTAAGCCTCAGAGTCATAATGTTTCCTCTAAGGAGTAGTTAGAAGCTCAAACCATGTATGGATTATATAAATTTTGAACTTTTTGTTCTAAAAGCACAAAAACCAAAGTCCTTCATGAATAGTAGAAAGGCAGAGAGAGAACAATCCAAGTAAAACAACACATTTTTGGGGATTCTGAGAAAATTCTGGACAGAGACTAAAAAGCCCACCAGGGTGTTCCATCTAATAAACAAAACCATCTCCAGTTGGTTGTTCCCTTCATTCTCTGTAAGTTTCCAATAATGAAATATTCTCAGGAGCAAGGTCATACCTTGATATTCTAATTGTTAAATTAAGTTAGAACACATTTATGTTATCCTTTTAGAAAAAGATGCCTGTAACTCCCAGACATGGTATAAATATTGAGTGTTTACTAAGGTATAATCACATTGTAAATACACTTAGGGATCACATTGTATATTCTTTGGGAAATTTTTAAAAATATGTCTGAACTTCCTGTAAGAAATGTATCTCCTTAGGAGAGAAATTTCATCCTCTTAAGCTGTATTATGGGTTGTGATGCTATTTACAGAATGAATAGTAACCAAGGCATTCAATAGAATTCCTATTTTTTATTTTTACATCTATAACATCTTTAGTTAAAATAATGACTTATAGAAAAATATTATTTCAGATACTACCTTTTGAGTTTCAGCATGAGTTAAAATAGCCTTTCAAATCTCTTTCTTCATGCAAAGATTTTTCAAGCAGCAATTGGAATTTAGGTTATAAAAAGGAGAAAGCCAGGCATGGTGGCGCACGCTTGTAATCCCAGCGCTTTGGAGGCTGAGACAGGAGGATCACACAGGTTGGAAGTCAGCCTCAGCTATTGAGTGAGGCTTTCAGCAACTTAGTGAGACTCTGTTTCCAAATAAAATATAAAATAGGTCTGGGAGTATAGCTTGGAGGTAGAAATCCTCTGGGTTCCACCCCCAGTACCACCAAAAAGAAAAAAGAAAAAAAGAAAAAGAAAAAGGAGAAAGGCAGATGGCAACACTGATGGCCAGGACCAACTAGTAGGCTTGTATATTTAATGCTTGTATGGTTCTCCCCAAATGGAACCATTAAGAGTGTGGCAGGCCGTGACCTGCCTGGATAACTTTGGGGAATTATGAAATTCAAGAGAAACTCTCTTACACTGCTTTTCAGTCTTGTGAGAGTCATCAGACCCCGATCAACCTCCTGTAGCTCTTGCAAGCTTTCCAGTTAGTTTGCTAAGTGAAAATAACATGTTCCCAAGTTTCTTCTTGGAATTTATGACTCTTCCCTAAATTAGGGAAGAAAGAAAACTTATAAAGCACACACATCTGATGTCTTAAACAATATTAAGGTATTCCATGGTGGTGGTGGTGAGGTGCTCTAAAGAAATATTTTATTTATTTTTTATTTTTATTTTATTTTTTATTTTTGTGGGTCTAGTGATGGAACCCAGGGGCATTTGAGCTCTGAGCTACACCCCCTGCCCTTTTTTTATTCTTTATTTCGAAACAGGGTCTCACTAAGTTGCGGAGGGCCTCACTAAGTAGCTGAAGCTGTCCTCAAACCACAATCCTCTGGTCTCGGCCTCCTGAATGCTGGGAATACGAGCGTGTGCCACCACACAAAGCTAGAAATATTTTAATTGAAGCCACTCAAAAATACCTATACAATGCCCATGCAAGAACACAAGAGGCTACCACAAAAACACACTTCTATGTTTCACTAGGCAATTCTGACTGAAAAACAGGCATTTGGAAACACAGTGAACTCTTCACGCCACAGCATCAATCTCCATGAAATGACCTATGTGATTGATTACCACCCATTCACCTTTGTTTTGGGTGGTAATCTGAGACAATCTGATATATGCTACTAGTCTCAATTATGGCTTCTCTGAGGCATGGAATTCTGGGGAACACAAACTTTAAAATTTTTTGAAGCCGGGCATGGTGGCCACGTTTGTAGTCCTAGTACTTGGGAGTCTGAAATGGGAGGATCACGGTTTACGGCCAGCCTCAGCTACTTAGTGAGGCCACTGTAACTTAGTGAGACCCTGTTTCAAATTAGAGAATAAAAAATAGGGCTAAGGTTTAGCTCCGAGGTAGAATGTCCTTGGATTCCATCCCAGTACTGCAAAAAAAAAATAAAAAAATTTTTTTGATGGGCTAAACATTCTAGACAGAATCTTGTCTTTGTGCAGTTTATCATATAGTATAAAACGTATCTTTTTTTTTTTTTTGGCAGTACTGGGGATGGAACCCAGGGACATTTATTCCAAGCTACACCCCAGCCCTATTTTTTATTCTTTATTTTGAAACAGGGTCTCATTGAGTTGCAAAGGGCCTCAATAAGTAGCAGATGCTGTCCTTGAACCAGGATCCTCCTCTCTCAGCCTCCCAAATGCTGGGATTACAAGCATGCGCCACCACCCCCAGCTTAAAATGTAGCTTCTAATAAACAGCTTAAATGTAAAAAGTTTCCAGTAAAAAAGTTAGAGGTGGCTTACACAAAACCAGGTTTTAAGAACCACACAAGGGCCGGGCGTGGTGGCGCATGCTTGTAATCCCCATGCTTGGGAGGCAGAGACAGGAGGATAGCGCTGGTTCAAAGCCAGCCTCACTGGCTTAAGAGACCCTGTTTCCAAATAAAATATAAAATAGGCGTGGTGGCACACGCTTATAATCCCAGTGCTTGGGAGGCTGAGAAGGAGGATCACACGGATTTGAAGCCAGCGTGGCTGGTTTAAGAAATTGTTTCCAAATAAAATATAAAATAGGTCTGGGAGTGTAGCCCAGAGGTAGAAGGCACCTGGGTTCCATCCCCAGTACCATCAAAATAAATTAATTAATTAATTAATTAAATAGGTCTGGGAGTGTAGCCCAGAGGTAGAAGGGTTCCATCCCCAGTACCACAAAAAAAAAAAAAAGAAGAAAAAAGAAAAAAAACTCCCACACAAGGAACCAGTATTATTTTTTTCTAATTTGGCAAATGCAATGAAACAGCATTAGGACTGAAGTCAACATGGAAGATACTTTCAAATCAAGTTCAAGGCTTTTACGGGTGACTTGAATAATCTATTTAAGTCTATTCAGGCAACAGAGCTGACAGATTCAGGAATCAAAAAACAGATCTAGACTGATGTCCCTACTCTTAACTAGGATAGATAAGGTGAGGCACTTGGGACCCAAAAGAATTGATCTCATATTCATATAATGTGAAAAACTACGAGAAGTCTGAATGATGGGATTGGTTACCTCACCCCTATTAGTACTGTATCCTTCTGACATTCTAGCTACATTGAGAAGATAGAACCATTTTTCCTACTTGGCAAGAATGCTAGTCCATCTTGTACAGCTCAAAATCTTACCCAAGTTTTAAAACACACACACTTCCAAAAAAGCCTCTTCTCATTGCCCCAGCTACACCCTTTGGCCTTCTCCTTCAGCATTCTGAGTCTCAATTATAGCCCTTTTGGGACAGCACTTCAGCATAGAGTGACCTGGGCCTGTCTCCCAAACATGTTTTGAGACCCATGCTTTCCTCCAGGTGCTTCTTCATGAGGAGTAATCAATAATGTTTACTGATCACTTGAATGGAATAACGAAACATGGATTTCCAAATCTCGCCTACAAAACTCTCAATAGGTACAAGGTGGAAACTTTCTAAGAAGTTCTCAGATGATGACGACACTCATCTTGGGACCACACTTTGAGAACCACCAGCTAAGCCAACCTCTGAAATGGAAGTTTATCATACAACTATTATTTAAACTTTGCAGTAACTATATAATCATGGGACAATGAAAGCTCCTCTTTTATAAGGCACCTGTAATCTTCAAACAGGGTCCCCCCTGTTTAGTTTAGATCCTAATTCTCAGAATGGGCTAGGGCTATGGGCTCATTTTCCCAAAGAAAGATCTGATGGAGCTATACAAACCAACAGCTAAACAATTTTTTTTTTGGGGGGCGGGTCTGGGGATGAAACCCAGAGGCATTTGACCTTCGAGCTATACCCCCTGCCCAATTTTGTGTTCTTTATTTTGAAACAGGGTTTCATTGAGTTGCGAAGGGCCTCACTAAGTAGCTGAGGCTGTCCGCAAACAGCGATCCGCTGGTCTCAGCCTCCCAAATGCTGGGATTACAAGCGTGCGCCACCATGCCCAGCTTAAACTCTCTTTTAAGGCAATAAATGCAGGATTCAAAGGTACCTTAGAAGTTTAGTTTCTTCGTCAATAAACTCTTCTGACAACATCTTAAAAAAATAGCTTTATATCACCCAAACCTCCTACTATGGATCATCTGTGTCTAAGATGTCATCACATCAAAAATCATCTTATTTTATTGTCAAGTATATGAAGAAATCTTTCTTATCCTAGGCTGGTATTTGCCTTGTTAAGGCATCTATCTAACCACCAGTACACGTGCGCACGCGTGCACACACACGTACATTATCTGAAAAACATGGGGCCATACTTCATGTAACTTAAATTTTCAGATTTTTTTTTTTTTTTTTTTGCGGGATTGGGGATGGAACCCAAGGACATTCGACCTCCAAGTGACACCCCCGGTTCTATTTTTATTCTTCGTTTTGAAACAGGGTCTCATGGGTTGCAAAGGGTGTAAGTAGCTGAGGCTGTCCGCGAACCGTGATCCTCCTGTCTCAGCCTCCCTAATGCTGGAATTACAAGCATGCACCACCACGCCTGGCTTAAATTTTCAGGTTTTAGAGAAGTAACATAACACACATACTTTATGCTATTTATTGTCTCCAGTAGAGCCCAGGGCAGCACTCCATTATCAAGCACATCTACATTTTTGGAGTAAAACACTGAGTACTTGCATCAGTAGAATAAAAAACTTCACATTAGCTGGGCATGGTGGCGCATGCCTTTAATCCCAGTTCTTGAGAGGCTGAGACAATGGTAGATTCGAGGACAGCTTCAGCAATGTAGAAAGACTCTCAACATCCTAGCAAGACTGTTTAAAAATAAAAAATAAAATAAAGCTGGGGGGTATGACTCAGGAGTAGTTCAATACCTAGTACCACAAAAAAGTTCACATTATTTAGAGTTCAATTTTGAAAAAATACACCAAAAATTTTAAATTGAAAGTTTACAAATAAAGAATTGTGAACCTGTTATTTTTTCTTTAGTGAACCCACCAACAACTGTCTCCTCTTCCATACAAGCAGAGCTCCAACTATCTCAAGGTAGCTATAACACTTCTCCCCTTTTTTGCCATTCCTTTAAATTATCAACTGATAAATTAATCCAAGATAATGAAAGTGGGCCAGGGCAAAGCTCAACTACTCATCCAAAGCAATTTTCTTTCTTTCTTTAAAGTTCAAATGTGCAGGATTGTAGGAACAATCAAAAGAACTGAGAGTCCATATTAGAAAAGAGAAGACTTGTGAAGGTGATGTGCTATATAGTTATTTTAATACTTCAAGATATGGATGAAGGATTAAACCTTGATTCCAAAGCAGGAAGAGGGTGGTAAGGGACAGTAATACTTGACCACTGTGATGTACTAGGCAAGTACTCCCAGTACTTGGGAAGCTGAGACAGGGTGGGGAGGAAGGCAAATGAAAGGTACAGGAAGAAGGTGGTCTCGGTTACATGTGAAGAGTGATTCCATTTATTTGGGGTCCTAAAATGCAGACACCCCACCCACCTGGGGTTCAGGATGGCAGGAGTGAAGGGTGGGGAGTTACTCTTAGAAAGAGCTGGCCAGGCGTGGTGACGCACGCTTGTAATCCCCGCGCTTGGGAGGCAGAGACAGGAGGATCGTGCAGGTTCAAAGCCAGCCTCGCTGGCTTAAGAGACCCTGTTTCCAAATAAAAAAATAAAATAGGTCTGGGAGTGTAGCCTGGAGGTAGAAGGGTTCCATCCCCAGTACGAAAGAAAGAAGGAAAGAAAGAAAGGAAGGAAGGAAGGAAGGAAGGAAGAGAAGAAAGGGCTGGCCTTATTCAGGAGAGAGACATGGTGCCAACTAGCCAGAAGTCAGGCCAGATGGCCTTTCAGATGTCTATCCCATAGGCTTGGCCTGGGGCCTGTGGTCAACAACACTCTGCTTTGTCTATGGAGACCCCTCTACCAGTATGAACTGGGGTCAAGTGAGCTGGCTGAGTGACACTTCAATAGACTGCCAGTGGGGAGAGATTTTTAGTCAAGAGGAGACTTGTAGCTCTGCCTCAGCCATGTAGTGCAGGGTAGCTATCCACTCTGAGTCCTGGGGACTTTTCTTTTTTCTTGGTTTCATTCCCCTCCCTCAACTCTGCCCATGTGACTTGTACATCAACAGTATATGTGACCAAAATTCCTCCTAGAGTTGACTTCCTCCTCACCCATCCTAAAGGAAATTAGTCACAAAATGATCAAACAGGCCAAATAAACCAAAGCTGGCCTCCTTTTACCTGGTGGCAACACAATTGCTCTGTCACCAGGAAGGCAAACATGTGACATGGAGAATTGAATCCTTCAAGGGCTGATGTTCAGGTGGAAAAACAAAACAAGACATGGTAGACAAAGAAAAGGAAAACTCTTGAGTGCAAAATAATTTTTAGGTTATGATATTAAAATTCTTTAAAATTATAAAGCAGAACTCATCTTTTCTGAGACACATTAAATAAACACTATAAGTTCCACGAAAAACTGTCACCTATAAATTTTCTATGTGGCACTGGCTTAGCATCTTATAAAAAATTCATACTTTTCCGACAATTTTTGCTTTGTCCTCCTACATATTCTCCACAAATCTTCAAAATTAAGTTCCACTGTCTATTGAACCAAATAAACTAAAATCAAAGGATCAAGATATGTGCTTTTTAAAAAACACATATATTCTATAGGGCACACTGCCAGCATTCTTCTATTTTTAAAGCACTTTGCTGTATAACAATAGTTCCAGATTTGGATACCTCACCAACTCTGGAAAATTCAGCAAGACATAAACTCAAATGCTTAGTTTGCCTTTCATGGTCTTATTATTGAGGAATTAGAGTTACAGTATAAATGGTGTATACAGTATGCTATTTAATTCTTAGGATGTAAGAATAACCAAAGTAAAAAAATTTAGGACCATATGCTCTCCAATAAAGTTTGCTTGGGAGGCGGAGACGGAGACAGGAGGATTGCACAGGTTCAAAGCCAGCCGCTGGCTTAAGAGACCCTGTTTCCACATAAAAAAGTATGAAAATAGGTACTGGGAGTGTAGCCTGGAGGTAGAAGGGTTCCCAGGAACCCCAGTACCACCAAAAAAAATAAATAAATAAAATAAAATAAGACTCAAGGAACTCAATCAAAACACTACTGGAACTCATGAACCAATTCAGCAAAGTTGCTAATACAAAATCAATCTAAAGAAATCAGTTGCTTTTCTTTATGCCAACAATAAATCCACAATTAAAGAAATAAAAAATACAATTCCATTCACTATAACCTCAAAACCAATAAAATGCCTAGGAATAAACTTAACCAAAGACGTAAAAGACCTCCACAATGAAAAGTATAAAACATTAAAGAGAGCCAGGTGTGGTGGTGCACACTTGTAATCCCCATGCTTGGTAGACAGAGACAGGAGGATCGCACAGGTTCAAAGCCAGCCTCACTGGCTTAAGAAACCCTGTTTCCAAAATAAAAATAATAATAAAAAAAAAAGGTCTGGGAGTGAAGCCCGGAGGTAGAAGGGTTTCCAAGAACCCCAGTACCACCAAAATAAAATAAAATAAAATAAAAAATAAAAAAATAAAGAAATTGAAGATGACCTTGGAAGATGACCTTGGAAGATGGAAAGATCTCCCTTGCTCATGGATAGGCAGAATAAATATCCTCAAAGTGGCCATTCTGCCAAAAGTGATCTACAGATTCAATGCAATTCCTATCAAAATACCAACGACATTCTTCAGAGACCTAGAAAAATCAGTCATTAATTTTTTTTTTTTTTTTTTTTTTTTTTTTTTTTGTGGTGGTACTGGGGTTCCTGGAAGCCCTTCTACCTCCGGGCTACACTTCCAGACCTATTTTTACATTTTTATTTGGAAACAGGGTCTTCTAAGCCAGTGCGCTCAGCTGGCTTAGAACCTGTGCGATCCTCCTGACTCTGCCTCCCAAGCGCAGGGATTACAAGCATGCACCACCTCGCCCAGCCAGTCATTAATTTTATATGGAGAAAGAAAAGACCCAGAATAGCCAAAGCAATCCTCAGCAATAAGAACCAGGCAGGAGGCATCACAATCCTTGACTTCAAATTATACTATAGAGCAATAATAGTAAAAACATCATGGTATTGGCACAACAACAGACACACAGACCAGTGGAACAGAATTGAAAATACAGAAACAAAACCACACACCTATAATCAATTGATCTTTGACAAAGGGGCCAAACTCATACTTGGAGAAAAGACAACCTTTTCAACAAATCATGCTGGGAGAACTGGCTATCCATTTGTAGAAAGACGGGACTAACTCCTTACCTCTCACCATGCACAGGAATCAACTCGAGATGGCAAAGGTTCACAACTCCAACATATAGGCACAGGTAGTAACTTTCTCAACAAGACCTCCAAAGCGCAGGAAATTAAAGCAAGAATTAACAAGTGGGATGGCATCAAACTAAAAAGTTTCTTCTTATTGAAGGAAACCATCAAGAACCTAAAGAGAAAGCCTACAGAATGGGAGAAGATCTTTACTAGCCAGCACTCTGACAGAGGCCTAATATCCAGAATATACAAAGAGCTCAGAAGACTCTACAACAGCAAAACAAATAACCCAATCAAGAAATGAGCAACTGAACTGAATAGACACTTCACAAAGGAGATACAAATGGCCAATAGATACAAGTAAAGATGTTCAACATCATTAGCCATCAGGGAGATGCAAATCAAAACTACCCTGAGATTCCATCTGACCCCAATCAGAGTGGCAAGCATAAGGAAATCAAATAATAACAAATGCTGGCGAAGATGTAGGTAAAGAGGAACTCGTTTACGCTGTTGGTGGGAAACTAGTTCATCTGCTATGGAGATCAGTGTGGAGATTCCTTAGAAAACTGGGAATGGATCCACCATATGATCCAGCTATACCACTCCTGAGTATCTTTCCAAAGGGGTTGAAATCAGAGAACTACAGTAGCATATGCATACCCATGTTTATAGCAGCACAAGTCGTAATAGCCAAAATATGGAACCAACCTAGGTCTCCATCAACAAATAAATGGATTGCAAAATTATGGGAAATACACACAATGGAATTCTACTCAGCTATGAAGAATAAAATCATGTCCTTTGCAAGAAGATGGAAAGACCTGGAGAATGTTATGTTAAGTGAGATCAGCCAAGCAGAGAAAGAGAAGGGACATATGTTTTCTCTAATATGCCCAAACTAGGGAGTATTAGGAATACCAGAGGGACTCCAGATAATGGAGGGGAAACCTCAGCAAAGCTGAAATGGAAGGCTGAGGATGATTAATGGAGGAGTTACATTCGGATTTGTGTAAAAGTAAGAATGTAGCATGGTTAACCTGGATACTCATTGTTGGGAGAGGAGAAAGGGAAGCAGCACCTGGGCGAGGGGACCAAGAACAGTCTGAATATATGCCATTTTCAATATGATCCACATAAAAATAAAATAAAATTTTAAGTATTGTGATTACTTAGCCTACTATGTTTGTAAGATTTTGAAAATAATGCTCTAACTCCCAAATATCCAAGGGCAAAAGATAACTGTTTCAACAATTTTTATTAGGCTACTATATATAAATGTGTAGTCACTAAAAATTAAGTCACTACCAATAAGTCTTCCTTTAAAATTCTGATAGGCTGTCTGGTCCAATTTCTGCTAAAGATAAAGCTATCTAATTCAAACCAAGTTTCTTGTGGCTTGATAAAAAGCTAGCCTTTTTCTTTAGTTTAAATTCTTTTAAATTTAACATTAACTATATATTTTGGTGTCCTTCCTCTAAATACAGTTATTCTCCAGACAGCACAGAATTTGGAGTTCAAACGAGTAAGTTTTTAAACTTCTATTTTCAATACTTCCTACAAAACAAGTTACCAAATGTACTGACTTCCTATTAAAACAGGAGGTACAAGTAATATTTTAAATACCATGAAGCTATCTTCAGGCTGCAACTTCAGATTTTCAATCTTTTAGTCTGTATGTAGTAAAACTGCCTCCAAGCTAAGAGGCAGGAGTGCTGACCCTGGCCAGCAGAGGCCCAGGCTGTCTGCGATGGGGGGGAGGCGGGCCTGAAGGCAGGAAGGAGGTGTTAGTCATGCTGCTGCTGCCCACAGTCCAGCTTTATCCCAGAGGACCTCAATAATCTATTAACCCGACCCCTGCTTGTCACTACCCACCATACAATTTAGAATTTTATTTGTGATTCAAAACCTTTGACTATGGATTCCCTTTTAACCCCTCCAAATGCCAGTTAATTACATATGCATATAGATTCTATAATGAAAACCTAACATTGTCTAGAATCTTTCCAACCACATATAATATGCCAAAATATAACATTCATGCAATTTTAAAACTCTCTTCCATCAAAAGAGATTGCTAATTTCCCTTAGTACATGAAAAAAGCTAGGGGAAAATAATGTATGGCTATGCTTTCCTAAATTCTAAATTAGTGAAACCTAATAGTTTAATAAATTATTAACCATGTATTTTCTTATCATGCAGCCCTTAGGACCACCCCCAAAAAATTCTGTTTTTTACTTTTTCAACAGAAATACAGGCTTAGGTGAGACATGCTGAACTAACACTTCCCCCCTCACCCTATGAGACCCCTACTCTGGGGTCAAACATGGAAATTCAATACCCAGCATGCATAAATAAATGAGATGCTACATCTCAACAAAGATCAGTAACTAAATACAAAAAATAAGAAAGGTTTTAATTTATGTGTTGAACCAATCTGTGTTTATCAACAAGAAGAATATGTATTAATACCACGTTTATTAACATTAACATCAGGCAGGCTTTGCACAAGCTCATGGGCACCTACTGCTTTTACTCCCATTATACAGATAAGGAAACTGAGGATTAGAAAGCATAAATAGCTCTGTAATGTCTCATAGCCATTAAGTGATGGAGCTGGGGTTTGAGTATAGGTAGTTTGACTCGGAGATGCTGCCTTAGGTGTAGAAAGTGCAGTGTGCCTGGCTATGTACCAAGCATGCACATTTCTACATAAAAGGGGCTTAAGAACAGCAATTTGATTAGAACAAGGGATTAGATGTTGTGTCTTAAAGGATGTTTTCACTTAGCAGAATACTTTATTGAGGGCTGCTGAGGTTCTTACACACACACCCCCAACCTCTTGGAGCTGCCACTGCCTGTTTGAGAGTAAGCCAACACCTGAATGAGAGTAAAAAGGTTCAGAATGTAGGTCTGAGAATGTCGGGAATTCAAAGGTGCTCCACTAAGGCCAGAGGGAGCTTGCTGTGGCACGGCACCTATGTGCTGCATACACTACCCTGCCCCACTTCCTTCCTTGCATGTCAACATGAAGCCACTTATAACAACATTCTCTAAGTAGCCTGGAAGGGTAACAAGAAGGGATTAAGGATAGGAAATGGTAGAGAGAGCCGGGAGTGGAAATGCTAGCTGAACCCAGCCTGAAGGAGAGTCAGAGGACAAAGACTAAAAATACAGGCTGAGATTCACTATCTCTGCTTAACTGTAAGAAACTCAAAAGAATCTTCATTCCACTTCTCTCAGGGCCAACAGGGCATACTGCTAAGCTTCAATGTTTACAGTAAAGCACATTCACTAATAGTTATGGAAAAAAGCCTTAGATGTATGGAACTTGGCTCTGCCATTTTTCTGCTCATTAACTCTACACTAGGAAATAAAGTTGCATCCAGCAGTGCGTGGTTGTTTTCTATTTGAGTTTATTTAATTTTCAAAACAGTGAGTCATCTGACTATGCAAATGAAGGTTATTATGGTTTTACTCAAATGATTAACTGCAATCTATATATAGCACATGTTTCTTTAAATAGAAGGGCATCCACTTCGACAATGCTAACTGACTTCCTCTTCTTCCTCAAAACCTGGACACTGAATCCCAGAAGGGCCATGAAGTGCGACCATGTCCAGCACCCCACACAGCCAAACACAGATGAGCTGTTCAGTGGTTAGAGAGGATGCAGAACCAGGGCATCCACCTGGGTACTGCTGAAAAAAGCTCAGGGACAATGTTCTACCTGTGTGCTGCCTACAGCACATAGGTAGTGAGGAAAGTCAGGAAGAACCAAAGGAAAGGGCAAGGACAAAACCTCATCTGCCTGCTGGTCAAAGACCCCAGGGGATGGCTAGTGAAGCAACTGTATCTTGGCTATCTCAGAAAGGTTTACAGCTAAAAAAAAAAAAACTTAGCAAAACACCTATAGGAACATCTAAAAACATAAACCCCTCTTTTACCGTAACTCATAAAATGACATACTGGCTCCTGTATCAAAATGCTGGCCAAAGTGGTTCAGATCACTAATCTCCAGAAATATGACATTACCCACAAGAAGCAGAGGAAAGGTACAGATTTCTTACCTCAAAACAAATGCATGGGAGCTTTCCAGCTCTCAGAAATTTGGCTTGAAGAAAGAACACACACTATAGAAATTTGCCTTACTTTTCATGTAAATCTCAGCTTTCAACAAACATAAAAAACACATACACACACTCCCTACAATTGATATTCAAAATATCAAGGGACTACCCAAACCTCTAATTTGCTGTTGAAATGTGTGGCAAGTGTTATACCTTGAATGAAATGCAATCCAATTCTTATGTGGTTATATTTAAGAAGGAGGGGGGAAAGGCAACTTTATTAAAGCCAATGCTCCAGGCAGCCCTGGAGCACACTGCATCCAGTTTAAAAAGAACTGGCAAACCTAAAACTTTTTGATAAGATAAAAATTCATTGATGTTGGCTCGCATGAGGCCCACTTCAACTCTGCACTTGTCCTCCGAGTTTCCTTGGCATATCTGCTCCTTTCCTCTATCTGCTTTAGCATAACTTTATTTTTCTCTTTTATCTTTTGATAACTGCACCCAGGGACCGGAGGGGATTGATTTTTTGTTTTGACTTATTGTTTGAAGATCTGTAACTCAAAGCAGCTCTCACGCCTCTGATGTCTAAGCTGGAGCAGTATAAAAGGTAAACCCGGGGCCTGGGTATCAAACTGAGCAGCAGCAACACCATTTTATAATCAGCTATCTAGGTTTTCATCTTATGTTGCCTCCCCCCATCAACACTCAAGCAAGCCAGCAAAGTGTGAGGTTACTCCTATGTCTTTGTTAGGTGACAAGAGCAAGTTAAAATAAAAATAAATGTCTCAACAGCTTTGCATGCCAGGGCTCTGAGATTAAATACACTTCTACTTAAAGCAAAAAGTTATTTCCTACCCAGAAAAAAAAGCCTTGTTTTTATTCACAATGAAAGGAAACTTCAACGCATTTCAGAAAGTTGCTTTAGAAAAATAACCCTTGAAAACAAGGGAAGATGGCACAACTGACAAAATCATTTCCCCAAAGGGCTTAAATCAAGATGAAAAAACATAATGCTTTTGTGAGACAGACTAACAGAGTCAAAACAAAAATGGTATTCTTGAACCAAAACATGTTTAACTGTGGACCCACATATAATAGGTTGAAAACTTGGTTGTGTTTTCAGAGTTCGGTATTGACAGTATATACTCCAAATTAGCAAATGTAATCACCCAAAGTTAAAGTCACTTTCTTTTTATCTTCCAGTATGATCCTAAAATTATTAGGATTATCTTTGTCTGTAATTCAGCTAATAGCAAAGTTGCATGCTATTGTACATATATACAAATATCTGGAAGAGGTTTTTGAGGGTCTGTTCCCCGAAGTTGTTCGGCTTGCTGAAATATGGTTACATATGCAAACATTATCTCCCAATTGTAACCTCATTTTCTGCTCTGCTGGACAGCGTGACCAGCATTTGTCATCATGCCTCCCCCGCCTGCCACATCATTCATATGTCTATAATTGTCATCAAGATGTGGCATGTCAGCGGGACTCCAGTGTTCTCTGCTCCCCGTCTCCACACAGTCACTCAGGTAACAAACCCGTAATCTCGTCCTGTTTTCATGATGGTTGAATTACACATAATTGTTTCTGCACAGTGATTGATTTCTGCCTGAATAGAGACCTCTGCCTTTTTTCAATGCAAGCGAGTGGCAGCCAAGTCTCTCCATCTAGGAGGAGGCAGCAGCCTTTGAAGAGATCAAAGCCAAGGCCGCAAGCAGTTGTGCGCCCTGGGAATATGGAAAGCCTTTATGCTCTCAACCCCATTTCCAGCATCATGTTGGATTGCAGCTGCATTACATTCTGCCAGCATTCTTAATGCTTTTAGTATTGACTCTGACATCACCGATAGCTGTTTTAAAGTAACAAAAGCCGAAAGATGACTTATTTTCACAACTCCGTAATTGGAACATGCAAAGATGGGGGTGGGGAAGCAAGAATTAAGGGGAGGGAAATACATTTGCTTTTAATTTAAAGCAGCACAAAAGAAACCCAGGAAAAAATTATATAAGTTTCCACAAATGAAAAACATGTTTTCATATGGAAAAACCAGCAGGGGCATTTTATAACTCAGACCACACAAAATGAACTGATGGCTAAATGCACACTTTTTCAAACTGAAAAGGTAAAATGAAAACTATGGGGTAAGTGATTTGATTGGGCTAGGGAGGCTAACATGCATTTGGGCTGAAGACTTTGCAGACACCTGATGCAAAGTGAACCCTGCAGAGGCTCAAGACCCGCCCCTCCCCCACCTGCTCCCATTTCACTCAACTAAGTTGAGCTGACATTTGCATTTTTAATAAATCACAGGTTTATCTGGAAAATTGTAAGTGCGTGGCTCTGTATTAACAAGAGAGAAAGAGTGGAAAAGCCAAAGGAGGTTTTCTATTCTGGCTCCAAATGCAGAGAGGATCACACCTTGACATTTGAATCAAAAGCTGAAGCCAAGAAACAAGGCAGAATAATTCTTATGGACATAGTAACCAAAATACATCAACACCAATGTTCTATATTTTCTTAAAATAGAGAATAAAAGTGAAGCTATTTCTTATTTTATTTTTTTAGAAATAAAGCATTTGGGCATCTATTATTAAGTATACTATGTGAACAAGGTCACTATATTTAAAATAATCATATAAAAGCAGGTCAATCATAAATACTACATTTTCTACACTTAATCTCTTATGTTACATATAGTGTTATTTGTATGCAGTAATCTCCATGCTCTACTAAGTATTCAATAATACTTACTTCCTGGTAATAATCCAATTACAATATTTTAATTGACACTTTTGAAAATACCCACTCAATTAATAGTTCAATACAGATACTCCATATGTAATGACATAATAAGACTTTAGGAGGAAAGCTTGGGAAAGAAGACACTTAAGAGAATTTATAAAACTAAAAGATTTAATATTGTTTATATAAATAGTAGTCAATAAACCATCAGTATTTTATTTTTCCAAGTCTAAAAAGTTCTAAAACTTACTGACACTGAAGAAATGACCGGAATAACTGCCTCCTTTCATTTCAGACTCTTAGTTCTGAAACATCAAGTAATTGGTGAACAAAAGCTGTCTTTGTTTGATAGGATTTTACTCAACGGACCTGGTTGTAAGGTACCCAACTGTAAATTTTCTTTGAAAATTTTGTCTGCAACTGTGCTAAACTCAAAGAGCCTGCCTATCTCAGTTTACTGAGTATACTTTTGATGGTGTTTGTTTTACTGGGCATTTTTATTTGCTTTGTTAGAGGAAAAGTACAAACTGCATGAATTCTTAATTGCAGAAGCAAAATTCAGCAAGAAAATATAAATTAAACATTTCAAAGTCAAGGTCTTTTCTTTTGGAAAAATACTCTCTCCTTAATTTTACCATCTTTAGAATATGTGGAAAATAAGTCCTCGTGTTAAGTATTTTTTTTCTCCAAGTTGCATTCCTAATAAGCTTATTACATTTGCCATATCCCCAGGCCCCAATCTAATTTCAGATTATCAGGCAAAGCCATTTCTCTTATGATTCTATCATGAACCTTCTCCAGCAAAAGAACAAGCAAAGCAGCCACTGGAAGCATCGGGGCTTCTCATTCACACCTAAGGAAAAGTCAGTACAGGGCTAAGCCTAAGCCTTGCTCACAAACATGCATTCAGCTTTTCATAAACTTTCCAGGGAGTCCAGCATTCTTCAGGCCTCTCCTCAGAGAAGCCTGAATTTAGAATTTTAGTCGCCTGAAGAGCATGCAAGAGAAGGCATGGCCATGTGCTCAGGAACCAACTTTGAGAAAGACACTGCCAGTAGCCAAGCAGAGGTAAACTTGGAGCACAGAGATGTAAGTCATTCCATACACTCCTAATGCTGCCCCTCAGCAAAAAAACTGCCATCATTGAGAACTGAGATGACAACACCGTAATAATACACAGGAGGCTCGTTATATAGCATCATCTATATGCTGGCCTATTTATTTTTCCCTTCAGGAAGGAATATAATCTGTTGAAGGACCTGGAGGGTTCCTATGCTGCCCTGGAGGCAAGGAGCGGGGAGGCAGGCTGGGGGAGGCAGGCTGGGGAATGAAGGCACACGGCCCAAGATCTGGATCCCTGCAGGTGAGACATTTCGATCATTTCATACAAATATTTATTCTTCAAACCTTTAAGTAATCAGATCCCATGCTTTCCTTTGATAAACCATCCCAATGTTTATTAATCTCTCCCTCTGAAGTAATTCTTCCAAACTAAATTCTTACAATTTAAGCCCATTTCCTATGGTTATTTCTCCAGTAAAGAACAAAACTGGTTACAATCTTCTGTTAAAGAACAGTCCTTATATTTAGAGGTGATTTTCAACTGTTCTCCTGTCTTCTCCAAGGCAGTTGACCAGCTTCGTATGAGGCAGACCCATCTGGGGCCTAGCAAATAGTTCTGCCATCAAGACCCAGAATATGTCAAGAAACTTTTCAACATGCTCATGAAAGACAGAACACTATCGCAATTCAGAGCTTTTTTTTTTAAAGTGGTTTCATCCCTTGCCCACACAGTATACATACATACATACATACATACATACATACATACATACATACATACACATATACATATATATATATATATATATATATATATATATATATATATATAATTAGTTTAAAATAGCAAATACCCTGGTGCAGGCATCTAATGTGAGGGAAGGCAGGCAGGCAGGCAGCAGACTTCCCACACAGCTGCCAGAGGGCAGGGACATAAGAGGGGTGAGCAGGAGACACCAGGAGGTCAGTGTGAAGCACAGCCTCCAATGATTCAACACAGCTCATGAAACAGGGCCTCTGCCCACAGTTGCCAGAACAGCACAGCCAGGTGACTCTACTCAGTCTGCAGGTAACCTCCAGCAAAGACTGCCCAACCAAATAGTCAAAGGGGGAGCAGTCTTGGGAATGCTGTATAATTTGCTGGTTGCATTGAAACCTTCAAATGAAACACAAAATAGCCAAGCAGTCAGAAGCATCTTATTTGAACAAACAGGAAATTGTCTTCAGCCATCAGTGTTATGATGCACTGCATAAAGATTCTACAGCATTATCCACCTAATGCAGGAAAAAATTGTTACAATTTCAATATATTTTGCATAGGAAGAATTTTAGGCCTTACAAAAATATGTAATTTTCAGGCTGTCCCTGGGGCTCACATTTGTCTGTGTTGGACGTCAAGAGAACTGCATGGGTTGAAGATGATGTTAACAAGGCAAGTACAGCTAACATGAAGAAAATGGCAAAACTAGTTCTTCTTATAATATCAACTTTTTTGTCTGTGGTACTGGGGATGGAACCCTGGGACATTCTACCTCCAAGGTATACCCCCAGTCCTGTTTTTATTCTTTATTTTGAAACTGGTCTCACTGAGTTGTGGAGATAACTGAAGCTGGCCGTGAACCTGTAAGCCTCTGGTCTCAGCCTCCCAAATACTGGGATTACAAGCATGTGCCACCATATCCGGCTTATTATCAGTTTTTAAAGAGCTGCTTCAGAGACAAAATAATGAGACTTGACACAAGATGACCAAAATAGAAATTATCAATTTTATGAAGTAAAATTTTCAACTTTCATCAATGACTATAAACAATGACATCAGTTTATACTGTAACCTGAGTTATTATATAATTATTGAGCTCACATATATACTTCATTATTAATTCTAAAATGGTCAAATTTTTAACTGGTAAGGATATGCAACCCCCCCAAAATTCTCACTGCTGACTGAGGTATCTGAATTATCAGTTGACCTTGGCTCTTCTTCCTCCCAGCACACTAACCCAGCCCCCTTCTTCACCACACCAATGCTCTGTGTCAGAGAGATCTCACTTTCAGGGAGCAAAGGGAAGTCACAGGAGCCAGAGTGGAGAAGATATGAAGCTCTGATTCACATGACAGCACTGATGAGCTCTGACTGTAGCATAAGTGAAAAAGGCCAGTCACCAAGAATCAGACACTGTACCTGTATATAATTCAACTTGCATGAAATGTTCCCAATGGAGAAATCTATTGAGACAGAAAACAGATTAGTGGTTATGTGGCTCTGGTGGGCACTGAAGAAGTGGGCAACAAGGGGATCAAATTTAAAAGGCAAGGGTGATGTTTAAGAAGGTGAAAGTGTTCTGAAATTGACTGTGGTGATGGTAACAAAGCCTTGCCCCCCCCCCCCCAGTCTGGGGATGGAATCCAGGGGCATTCTACCTCCAAGCTATACTCCCTGCCCTGATTTTATTCTTTATTTTGAAACAGGGTCTCACTGAGTTGCAAAGGGCCTAAGTAGCTGAGGCTGTCCACGAACCGCGATCCTCCGGTCTCAGCTTCCCAAATGCTGGCTGGGATTACAAGCATGCGCCACCATGCCCGGCTAGTAAAGCTTTGTGAATATACCAAGAACCTAACAAATTTTATGCTTTAAGTAAGTGAGCTGTATTGCATTTGAATTATATCAACAGTAAAACTAATTTAACACTAAAAAAAAATTTACTGACTGAATACAAGTGAATAAATTCCTTCTCCTCTAATTTAAAAAAAAAAAAAATGCCAAAGGAGAAAACTCTCCTAAGCATATTCTCCGATTAAAACTACTGTGTAGCTTCTTGTCCCTGGAGCTGCCTTGTGACACCAGAATGTTTACTCATGAAAATGAAGCATCTGGACAGCTCCTGGGGCAAAGAATTCCAGGACTGGGCTGGGGTGTGAGAAGAGGCCTGCAGGCTGGAAGGAGGTGTGGTTATTCCTCAAGGCAGACCCTTGCTAGCATGCGGTTTGACCCAAGCAGATGGATGCTAGTTGGAAATGCAGAACTTGTCAGGTATGTTGTCTGCACTTCTGGGGCCCCCAGAAAGTTACTAGTTCAGAAGATGCCCTCCCAGAGCCACGTGAACGGGGCTCTGGGTCGGTCTTTCACCTTCCTATGCCAGCAGACCTCACTGTACCTCTAAGAGCAGAGGACCTCAAATTCCAGTGCTTTCAGATCTGATGAAACAACTTGAGAGAAATGCAGATGTGTTTCCTTCTCCCAGCCAGCTACAAGATCTGACAACAAGAATCCCAGGGTCTCTCTCTCCTTTCCTTTCCTTTTTCCCTTCCTCCCTCCCTTCCTTCCTTCTTTTTTTTTTTTATCTTTTAAAAAATTTTTTATTGGTGCATTATATTCATACATCATATTGGAGTAAAAAACTTGTGTGGACATATATGTATACCTCATCCTTTTATTACTGGGGACTGAGCACAGGAGCATTCAACCTCAAAACAATACTTGCAAGCCCTATTTTTTAGTTTTATTTTGAAATGATCTCCCTAGGTTGATGAGAGTTTCACTATTTGCTGAGCCTGTCCTCAAACCCATAGTACTCCTGGTTCAGCCTCCCAGGTACTGGAATTACAGGCATGGGCCATCACACCTGGCAATCCAAGGTATTTTAAACATGGAAGTATGGCTGCCTATAGTCCACAGGACAGCCCTCTGTTATGACCCCTTTCCAGAAAAGAAACTGAGGCTGGAAGAATTTAGAGACTTGTTCAAGAAAACATGGTGAGTTACTATCTTGCCTAACTCTATGTCAGTATTTTTTTTTTTTTTTTTTTTTTTGGTGGTACTGGGGTTCCTGGAAGCCCTTCTACCTCCGGGCTACACTCCCAGACCTATTTTTTACATTTTTATCTGGAAACAGGGTCTCCTAAGCCAGCACGTGCGGCTGGCTTCGAACCTGCGCGATCCTCCTGTCTCTGCCTCCCAAGCGCGGGGATTAAAAGCGTGCGCCACTACGCCCGGCATATGTCAGTATTTTTTTCTCCCACCATGAGACTGGCAACAGAAGTTTAAATTTTTGAAAAACCCTTTAAAAATGTTTTACTGAGGTAGCCAAATTTTTAAATTTCCTATTACACAGATATTACTGAGTTCATTTAAGAATTACTAAGACAACAACAACAACAAAAATAAGCATCACAGATGTGCCTGAATGATGAACTGTCATCTCATTGCTAAGCTGAATATCACATTTCTTCCACCACACAGGCCTCAGTTCTTTACTAGCTGATGCCCAGCCACCTCAGGAGAGAAGATTCTTTTTTAAAAATCCAACTCCTGACTAATTACTCTAATTAAATATATAAGAATCCATCACAAAATCTAGTTAATATTATCTTGCATTAACTTTGGTATCAACTTCATATTATTTAGGTAGTATCTAAGATTTAATATCACATACTCTCACTCCTGTAATTCACAGACCTATGCTAACATCTTATCCTACAGTGTCAGCCTGACACGGACCTTAACAATATGTTTCCCATCTGTAATAACTAAGTGCCATCATTTTTTTCAAGTCATTTCTTACTATGTCTATCTTTACTATCTTTACAATATCAAACTTTTTTTTTCAAAGTAGCTGTGAGTAAAGAAATGAAAATAAAATGGTTAATTTCCCACTATTCAATAACTGGAAAGCTGGACCTGGATTTGTACTCAGATGCTGACCACACAGGACAGTTGTTCTAAGGCACTCAAAATATAAGTCCCTGGAATCCCGCTACCTTCACCTAACACTGTTTGGCCAATTCTAAGGGTAGTCCAACTAGACAACATCAATTTAAAATATGGTTAAAGAGCCAGGTGCAGTAGTGAGGCATGCTTATAATCCCAGTACTTGGGAGGCTGAGACAGAGGACTGCAAGTTCGAGGACAGCCTCTGCAATTTAGTAAAGCCCTCTGCAACTTGGCGAGACCCTGTCTCCAAATAAACAATAAAACAGGTCTGGATATATAGTTCAGAGGTAGAATGCCCCCGAGTACCATCCACAGTACCACCAAAATGAATTAATTAATAATAAAAATAGGGCTGAGGTATAGCTCAGAGGTAGAATGTCTGTGGGTCCAATCCCCAGTACCAATAAATAAGTATATAAAAACAAACTAATGTGGTTAAAAGCCAGGTGTGGAGGCACATGCCTGTAATCCCAGTATTTGGATCATTAAGAGGATCATAAGTTCAAGGCCAGCCTTTACAAATATGCAAGACCCTGTTTTAAAACAAAATATAATAAAAAGAGCTAGAGTACAGTAAAGAGGTAGGATGCCCCTGTGTTCAGTCCTAAGTACCACACACACACAAAGAATGATAATAATAAAAACAGGAAAATAAAATGTGGTTAAAAAGTACACAAAGCAAATGTCTTTTAAGTAAAGGTTTCTGGTGACCGTGCTAATGTAATAGTGCCACCATATGAACCATGTAAAGCAGAGGACCTGACATCCAGCCTTCACTTCTATTGACCATCTGCTGTTGCACCAGTGTTTATAAACTTCTTCATTAAAAAGTTTCTATAAATGTTTATGAGCTCTTAAGAGCCTTAAGTTACTTACTATGCATGCCCTTTTAATTTAAAGAAGTATTTATTAAGCAACTTTCTTGGCTCAGCCCAAGCAGAGCTGTCTACCATTTTGCAGAAAGTAAACCAAATAGGCACTGCCACGTTTCCAACAGGCCATGCTGAACTGATAGTACGTAAAGAAATAACAGCTATGTAAAAGCTAGTCCTCTGGAATGGCAGTACTAGGCTTCAACACTCCAGAGTGAACTGGCGAATCTCTGTTCTCTCCCACATCCCTGAGCTTGTGTCATGCCAGAGTTCTACCTCTCTCTGCGTTCTGCACTGGGCTTTGTTTGTGCTAGTGTCCTCCCTTACTAAACTGTGAGCCCCTTGGGGATTGTGAATGCCTTTACCATCGTGTATCTACAACAGGGCTCAGCTGAATACTGAAGGGTGAATGATCAATTGTTTTTGAAGTAAACATTCTTTGGTGTTTGTCTTTATTCTGCAAGGAAATCTGCTTAGTCCTCACTGGCAGGGCTAGCTCAGAGGCTGCTCTGGGATATGATGTGCTTTCTGGTTACTGTACCATCCTACAAGGGTCAAAAGAGCTTTATTTGCATTTTCTTTCCTGAAATACAATTTAAATAATGAGCCAAACTAATGATGAAAAGTATTTTCTTTTAATTGTGCAGTAGTAAAGAAACAGAGAGCTATCATAATTTTGTGTAAAATAGTTTTGACCAAAATAGTTTATGTAAATCTTGACAAGCATGGTGGTACATGCCAGTTAATCCTAGTATTTGGAAGGCTGAGACAGGAGGATCACCGGCTCGAGGCCAACTATATCAATTTAGCAAGACCTTCAGCAACTCAGTAAGACTCTGTTTTAAAATTTAAAAAAAAACAAAACAGCATTTGGGAGGCTGAGACAGGATTGAGGTTGACAGCCTCAGCTACTTAGTAAGACCCTATGTCAAAATAAAGAATAAAAAATAGGGCTGGAGATATAGCTTAGAGGTAGAATGCCCCTGGGTTCCATCCTCAGTGTTATAAAAAATAAACTAAAATAAAAAAATAAGAGGTGGGCATGGCATGGTGGTCCATGCCTGTAATCCTAGTATTGGGAGGCTGAGACAGGAGGAGTACAGATTTGAGGCTAACCTCAGCAACTCAGCAAAATCCTCAGCAACTTAATGAGAAACCTCTTTCAAAATAACAAATAAGAATGAAGTCTGGGAGTGTAGCACAGAGGCAGAACACCCCTGGGTTCAATTCTTAGTACTGCAAAAAGAAAAAGAGAACGTTAATACATCTTTATGTATAATAAATTCTCAAAAATCAAGAAAGACAAGAAATAGCAATTGAAAGGAATATATTGTGGGGGGTGCTAGATATTGAACCTGGGGCATTCTACCTCTGAACTACACCTCCAGTGCTATTTTATTTTTTGAAGCAGGGTCTTAAGTTGCTTAGAGCCTTGGTAAACTACTATAGCTGTCCTCAAAACTTCGATCCTCCTGTCTCAGCCTCCCAAGTACTGGGATTACAGGCCAGTGACACCATACCCAGTTTAGAAAAATATATTTTTTTTGTTTCATTATAGCATGAGTTAAACAAATGATTAAAAAACCTTAACACCCATAACAGAAGATTCTGCTAATATAGACCTATACTTATTTATATAGAAAAGTGAACGCATAAAATATATATTTTAATAAAAACAAAATTATTACCATCAAATAATAACCATGCAGGTCTATATAATACAAGCAGTTATGCTTGTATTATACGTACAGATACAGAAAGAACATCTGAAAGTATTCATATATGTATATCAAAATAAAATCATTATGCCTAGCCAGGCGTGGTGGCATATGCTTGTAATCCCAGCATTGGAAAGGCTGAGACAGGAGGACTGTGATACACGGACAGCCTCAGCTACTTAGTGAGGCTCTTTACAACTCAGTGAGACCCTGTTTCCAAATAAAAAAGAAAAATCGGGCTGGAGGTATAGCTCAGAAGTAGAATGCCCCTGGGTTCCATCCCCAGTATTGAAAAAAAAATCATTATGCACAAATGAAGAAATACAGGTACTTTTTATTTTTTCTGTTCTTTCATTGATTTTTTTCCCCTGAGTTTTAAAATATGTTACTTTAAACAACAGCAACAAAAAAATTTCCTTTTGAGAGAAAGAAGAAAAGATTGTTCCTAATAAATGTCTCCTTAATAAAAGTTTCCTAACTTTTTAAAGGAAAGGAAACTCACTGTTGCAACTTCTCAGGAATGATCATGATTCCAGTTAGTACTAAACTAATTTCTCTTACTTACTCTAACATCATGATACCGCAAAAATCACCACTAACAGCTTCTAAAAGCGAAGCACATCCCACATTTTAATTACTTGTTGTGCAAACAACACTCTGGTAGATTTCTGTTTGTAAATGCTCAGTTCTTTTGGAATAAGAAAGGCAGTATCATTTACCAAAAAGAGTCTAACAGTCATGGAACCTTTGAATGCACAGCTATTTATCTCTTTGATAAGGATTTGGACCTGGAAGCAAGTAATAGGGATTGTCATAAAATAAGATATTCATCAATAATATGTCTGATACAGTCGAGGAACAAATATTTCCTGGGAATATTCAAGAACATATTGAGCAATTACATGGTTATGTGTTGAATGAACCAGAAGACAATTTTCAAGTATTCTTTAGAGTCTGTTATTTAACCATCACTAAAGCCTAACTATTGGATTATTTAATAAAACATAATAGTTACTTATAATCCTTATAGTAGTTTATTGACTAAGGATTATTCTCAGCACTCTTTTGAGGGAAGTACTAGTTATGAATTGGGTTTCAGTTCCTGAGTCAGGAATACCTGGCTTTGAATGTAAGTTTTACCACTTACTAAACTTTAGGACTACAGATAACCAAGTAGCCTCTATGTGCCTCAGATTCTTCACTGGAAACATGGGAATATTGATAGCATTCACTTAACTGTGGTTTTTTTTTATTTTTTAGATTTAACTTAGTGTTTTTATATTGTATATATTTATTGATGTGTTATAGTTTCACATTATACTGTAGTTCACAGTTGTATTTAATAAAAAACATTTTTTGGGTGGTACTGAGAATAGAAATCAAGGTTTCACACATGCTAGGCAATGATTCCTCATCCACTGAGCTATATATACAGTACTTCTTACTTTTAAGACAGGATCTCATTAAGTTTGCTAGCCTGCCTTCAAATTTATAATCCTCCTGTTTCACTCTCTGGAATAGCTGGGATTACAAGCATGTACAGCCTTGTCCAGCTTCATTACATATTAGATGCTGGTATTTTATTAATCCTATGACTTTCTTCATCCACAAGCAAGATGCCTATTTCTCATAATTACACAGATGCTTCTGGTCAAGTTCCAAGGAGCCTCATCAGTAAGTGAGGTGATTTTGTTAGGTATCACTGATTTATATCATAAAGTATGGACCAAAAAGATATCCATAATGCAAAATGGTTTGATTCCAGGTCTTGGTTAATTTTTTTTTCTTTACATAGGAATGACCACATAGTCAATTCCTAAACTAAACACATATATGTCTGTTCTCAAATCTCCTCTTTCTAAATTCACTATTTCATAGCAGGGCATGGTGGCACAATTTATAATCTCAGCATTTGGGAGGCTGAGACCAGAGGATCGCAGTTCACCGGACTCCTCAGCTACTTAGTGAGGCACTCCTGTAACTCAGTGAGACCCTGTCACAAAATAAAGAATAAAAAATAGGGCAGGGGGTGTAGCTTGGAGGTAAAATGCCCCTGGGTTCCATCCCCAGACCCGCAAAAAAAATTTTTAATAATTCACTGTTTCATTAATACAGTCCTCTCATCATCAGGCTACAATACCATCTTTTTTCCATCACCATCTTTTATCCATCTCCCTCCCTCTGCATCTAACTGGTCTCCTTTGAACCACCAGCATTATAACGACTATTACTATCAGCCATTATAATGTAGAAGACATCTACAATTTCATACAGCATCTCATTTTATCCTCACAAAAGCTAAGAATCCTTTCCATCTTACTGATAAGAAATCCACTGATTTGGCAGGCATCTAGCATGTTTTAAGTACCAACGGTAGTAATGGTAATGAGAAACTGAAGTTGCAGAAAACACCCAGCAGTGGGAGTCATGACCTGGGCCCCATCCCAAGGTGCTGCTACTTACCGGCTGCAAGATCAGAGAACATGGCCTACTTGATCTGACCTTCCATTCCTTAACATGTTTTACAATGACCCTCTCTGTGCCTCACGAGGACTTTTGACAACCCTCTCTATCCCTCAGTTCCCTTGTCTGTAACATAGGGATATTACTGAGTTATCATGAGGATTAAATGAACTAACATACATAAAATGCTTAGAATAGTTCTGGCATGTAATATGTTCTCAGAATTAATAGCTGATGTCAAGTGCAAGGACTATTTAATGCTCAGACTATTTCTAGCTCCATTTCAGTTTTGTGATTCAGTATGAACTTACATATTTTTAAGAGTTCCTATTTAAATGTAGATGGGCATTTAGCAATATTACCTTACATTCTTAGAAGTTTTAAAATTCCTACTCTGTTTATTCCAGAAATATCTGGTAAGGAACCTGCTCCATAGCAGGTAGTATGACAAGTTCTGGGCAACAAAGTAAGACATACTCACTATCCTAAAGAAACTAACAGTACTTGGGAGGCTAAGACAAGATGATTACAGATTTAAGGCCAGCCTCAGCAACTTAATGAGACCATTTCATAATAGAGCTTCAGGTGTAGCTCAGAGGTAGAATGCCTCTGGGTTCAACCTACAGTACCAAACAAACAAATAAAATACAATACTATTACTATTACTATTATTTGAGAACAGACATATACATACGTGTTTAGTTTAGGAATTGAGCATGTGGTTATTTCTATGTGAAGAAAAACAAAAATTAACTAAGACCTGGAATCAAAACATTTTGGTTTATGGTTATCTTCCCTTTTCATTAGAAAAAATGGAAAACTTGGATGAACAATAGGAGCAACAAATATTAAATTTCCAAGATCCTGTTCTCAGATACTCTGTTACAACTTACTACATAGCCTTTTAGACTTCTATTTATGTAAATAATTGTACGTAAGCACTGTTACATATTTATGGCAAAGAGAACATAATATACCATTTTGTAAATTGCCTTTATGTTCATTAATATGTAATGAGTATTTTTTCTGTAACATAATACTCGGTAGATTGACCAATTTATTGACCAATTTATTTAACTACTATTTTGTTGGTACATTCAGAAGCTGTCACTCATTTTCTCCTTTTTATGCAGTATTGTGATGAAATATTTTCTAACAAAATTTTTGCACACATTTAAATTGTTACTTTGAAATAAATTACTAGAATTGCAGAGTCAAAGGAAATGCACCTTTTAAAAAATTGGTACATTATAACTACATACTAGTGAGATTCATTGTTCATTGTACATACAGTACTAGGGATTGAACCCCCAGATGCACTAAACCACTGAACTAAATACCCATTCCTTTTTTTTTTTTTTTAAACAAGGTCTAAGTTGCTGAAGCTAACCTTGAACTAGCGATTCTCCTGTGCCACTCTCACAAGTATGAGATTACAGGTAAGAGCCACCTCGTCTGATTTGTTTGTCCAGGGCAGATGGTACCTCCTCTATGAAGTTCCTTTCAATTTCACGACCAGTTAAGAGGAGTTGTGCTTTCCTGTGAGTCCCCACAGGTCCTTCTTCATGGTTGTGTACCCATGTTTTATACTAGTGGGTTCCATGTCTTTCTCACTTTTAGTTTCTTTAGGATAGTATGTCTTATTTTGTTGTTTTTAGAATGAAAATATTTCTCCTGTTTTCACAAAAATTTAAGCATTTTTTAAACATCTAACAAAATCATCATCTTAATAGCTTTCTTGCTTTATATTTTCATCAATATATGATTAGTGCTTTGTGCTCTTTAAGACAAATGTGACTCGTTTTAATAAAATAAAATTAAAGATAACTTTAGACATTAAGAAAAGGTCCTGACTTTACTACATATTAACCTGGGGCAGGTGACTTCTGTCACTGAAGGTGGGCTTCTGCCTTGAACACTGAGCTTAACACTTCATAGTTTTTTGTCTCAGGTAAGCATTACATTAAATAAGATAACCATGTAAATTGCCACTCATTGTATCTAGCAAAAGATGGTTTATTTTTTTTTTTTAAAGGGGAGTAAATGGTTTATTGGAAGCAGCAGGGAATAGGGAAAAGTGGCCGAACACTCTAAAGGGGCTGTCAGAACTCTGGGGTCCAGTAGCTGCCTTTAGGTCACTATCCGAGTGTCATCCCAGCCAAGTGCCGTCAATTGCAAACTACTTTCTTCCAGGGTCCATGCGATCTGCCAGAAAAGTGCAGGTCACCCCTAAGGGCCCTGGTCGGCCTTGATGTCCAGCAGAGGCCTTCAGGTCACTACCCGAGAGCAGCCCAGGCCGAATGCCTTCAATTGCACTCTGCCTTCTCTCAAGGCTAATGCGACCTGCGAGAGAGAGAAAAGCTTCCCAAAAGGGGAGGGGGTCCCGAGAGGGAAAAACCCCGCAAAAGATGGTTTAAAGAAAATCAATTGCTTTCCCTTTTCCCTTTCAAGCAAAATAAATAAATAAATAAATAAATAAATAAATAAATAAATAATTGAATATTTAATGCTGTTTTGCATAAAAATGATCAATGTTTGGAAGACTTGATTGTTCCCACTTTTTGATACTAGAGATTGAACCCCTGGGTCCCAAACATTGCTCAAAAAAACACTTTTTTTTGCTCTTTCTAATTCTTGAATATTTATACTGTGGTTGTAGAACTTAAAAAATTGAAGTAGATAGGTATTTCCAGCTGGAATTCTTTTTTTCTTCCTTTTACTTTGTTTTGAGACAGGATCTGGCTAAATTGCCAAAGGTGAAATGGAATTCAGAATCCTTCTGCCTCAGCCTCCAGACTTGCTGGAATTGAAAAGACTGGAATTATTTTCTTCCACTCTGCCAGCAGGTTGATTGGTTAGCATGATTGTGGTAAATGTTCAATGCTTTTCACTTTGATACTTTTGGTTTGGTCCCAGACTTTAAAAAATATGAGACAAAGTCTAATATATTTGATGTAAGATTAAATTGCTCTACCACTGAGCCACACCTCCAATCTATACAATGTATTTTTTCCTTGACCCAAGTCATTTGAACTAGTATACTGAAATAATGTGATCCAAATTATTAGGACTAACATTATATAGTGCTCAAAACTGAGGAATCCTTAGCCAGGCATGGTAGCACACTCTTGTAATACCAGTACTTAGAAGGCTGAGACATGAGGATTGCAGGTTCATGCCCAGCCTCAGCTACTTAGTGAGGCCCTCCACAACTTTTCAAGACCCTGTTTCAAAAATAAAAAATAAAAAATAAAAAATAGGGCTAGGGGTATAGCTCAAAGATAGAATGCTCCGAGTTTAAACAAAAAAATTATAATAAAATAGCTAAAAAATGAAAAATACAATTGAAGCATCCTATACATAAAAAGCTGACTCCACATTGGTATGTATTTAACATTCACCAGATATTATTTTTTAAAAAGTCCTGAAAGGGTAGAAGATAGAATTGTCCACAAGGCTAGAAAGACACTGATTTCTGCTTGCCGCCTAACATATCCCTTGGACCTCATATTTTTAGGTGCCAAGAAAACCAGAAAGATTTAAGCCAGAAGATTTTTTTTTTTTTTTTTTTTTTTTGCGGGTCTGGGGATGGAACCCAGGGGGCATTTGACCTCTGAGCTACACCCCCTGCCCTATTTTCTATTCTTTATTTTGAAACCAGGTCTCACTGAGTTGCAGAGGGCCTCACTAAGTAGCTGAGGCTGTTTGCGAACCGTGATCCTCCAGGTCTCAGCCTTCCAAATGCTGGGATTACAAGCGTGCGCCACCACGCCTGACTCAGAAGAAAATTTGAAGGAGAAAAATATAACTCACCTCCTATCCTCAATATACACAAGGCTTTAAGTTCCTCTCTATATAATTTCTGCAGTAAGGAGAAGACACCCAGCTCCTAAAGAATTAAGGGGAAACTTTTTCCTAACCAAAATATGCCCAATCCAATCAGTTAAGTGTCATCTGGCAGTTTCTTTTCAAGTATTGGAAGGATGTGATATTTTAATCTAACAAATCTGAAATTAGAAACCTGTTTCCTACACACACCATTCCTTTAGTACGGAACCTGTGCTCTACCACTAGAGATTGAACCACTGAGCTACATCCTCAGGCCTCCATTCACAGGAGGACCTATGGTACTAAAAAGAAAACTCAGATGATCTTCCAACACTTGGGAGAGAAAAGAAGCATGAGAGGAAAAGAAAGCACCCCTGTAAAGGATGGAATGACTACCTCTGAAACGATTATTCACCACAAACACTTCCAAAAGGTGGTGAATGGAAGGCCTTCATCTAGTGTCCAAATTCCTCTGGGGCTTCCTGGGTCCAGCCATGTGCCTCTTGGGGCTGCAGGAATCCCTCCAGGTGGGAATGAGGGCACTGGCTCCTACCATTTCAGATTCCTTCCCTCCTAAACACAGCTGGAAAACTGAGCACTTTCACAGGCTTTGTGCTGTCAGAGCTTCACAATAACCAGGCAAAGCAGGCAAGCTGATAGAACATGTCATCTTGTGAGGAAACATGGGCTGACAGAGGCTAGACACCTTTAGAGGAGGGAGATGGACACTATGGAACTAGACCTCAGGTCTTTTAACATCTAGCCTGGTACTTCCCTTCCCTTCAGAGACCTGCCTCCCTTCCCCTAATAAACTAAAAAACATCGTTCTCTACATTGCCAAAAGGTATACTCAATTTACAACATGCACTGGCCTAGAAAAGTCAGCAATGTTGCTGCTTCCACATGAAACTGAAAAGAATGTACAAACCAGGAGAGGCGGCGCATGCTTGTAACCCCAGCATTTGGGAGGCTGAGACGATCGCACTTCGCAGATAGCCTCAGCTACTTAGTGAGAACCTTTGCAACTCAGTGAGACCCTGCTTCAAAATAAAGAGTTTAAAAAAATAGGGCTGTGGGTGTAGCCCGGAGGTAGAATCTCCCTGGGTTCTATCCCCAGTACCAAAGGAAAAAATAAATAAATAAAAGAATGTACAGAATTTCTAATAGTGAAAATGCCTCAAGTGCTACTGGAGAAAATGTCCTTTCTAGCTTGGGAGAGAATAAAAATGAATAGCAAAGCATTATCTACATGACACTAAAATATACTTGAAAGTGATTTTCTTTTTATTAATATTATATTCCCATCTCAAGCACCTTTCTGGAAAAAGTATTTCTATTATCTCCATTTCTTCAATTAGGTGTCTAAGACCCAAGTAAGAGATAAGTACTTCTATGATCAATTCTCATGTGAGGGTCCAGCCCTATTCTTTATTAGTCTAGCAATGAGTTTCTCCAGCTAACTCTTTTGAGCTATTACCTGAAAACCTAACATTCTAAAAGAAATGACTCTGACTTCTTCAATTAAAACAACAATCTACTACACCTTTATACCCATGGATGCAGCATATCAGAGAAAAGGTATAATAAAATATTAATAGCAGACACTTTCAGGTCCTGCTTTTCACATAGCATTTGGTTTGATAAAAATAGTGACCATCTGGGAATATCCAAAAAATCTATGAAAAGTTTTGAGCACACTATATTTTAATTCAGCATATTTGCCAGGTGTCTTTTCTGTGCTAGGCTGATTATGACACTCTGGAAAGTCATCAGTGGTCCTTGATAGACTGGTCACTAGATGATCAGCTGTCACCAATAGTAGATAGCTTTTTTTTTTTTTGGTACTGGAGATTGGACCCAGAGGCATTGTACCTCTGAGCTATAACCCCAACTCTATTTTACTTTATTTATTTATTTATTTATTTATTTATTTAGTGTGTGTGTGCGCGCGTGCACTACTAGAGATGAGACCCAGGAGCCTTCTACCTCCAGGCTACACTCCAAGACCTATTTTATATTTTATTTGGAAACAGAGTCTCACTAAGTTGCTGAAAGCCTAAGTAGCTGAGGCTGGCTTTGAACCTAAGCTATCCTCCTGTCTCAGCCTCCGAAGTACTGGAATTACAAGTATGCACCACCGCGCCCAGCTTCTCATTTCATTATTTTACTTTGAAACAGGTTCTCACTAAGTTGCCAAGAGCCTTATGAGGTTGCTTAGGCTGGACACAAACCTGTGATCTTATCTCTGCTGCCCAAGTATTAGGATTACAGGTGTATGCCACCACACTCGGCTAGTAGATAGCTTTACTACAAAGATTTTCAGGATTGGAAAATAGCACAATTATTTTTTTTTTAAAAATTTAGGAGCTAGGTGTGGTGGTGCATGCTTATAATCCCAGCATTTGGGAGGCAGAGACCCGGAAGACCATGGTTCCCAGTCAGCCTCAGCTACTCAGCAAAGCTCTTTGCAACTCAGCAAGAGCCTGTTTCAAAATAAATAAAAGACCAAAAAAAAAAAAAAAAAATCTTAGTAAGTAGGATTTAAAATTCTTTTTTTTTTTTGATGACTACTTCATTCAGAAGATGACAATAGCCTGATGTGGTGGCACATGCTTGCAATCCCAGTACTTGGAAGGCTGAGACAGTAGGATTGCAGGTTCATGGCCAGCCTCAGATACTTAGTGAGGCCCTTCACAAATTAGTGAGATTCTGTTGAAAAATAAAGGATAAAAAAAAAATAGGGTTGGGGATGTAGCTCAAAGGTAAAATGCCCCTGGGTTCAATCCCCAGTACCATAAAAAAATAAAAAAATAAAACATTAAGACTAGAATAATAATAAAAAACTGAAGTTATCTCAAACCCACTCCTTTTTTTTATATTATAAAGCCTCTCCTACATCTACTTCTTTATTTCATCTTTCTCTATATTGAGTAGAGCAGCAATAGGCATCTTTTTTTTTTTTTTCTTTTTTTGCAGGTCTGGAGATGAAACCCAGGGGCATTCAACCTCTGAGCTACACCCGCTGCCCTATTTTAAACTGGGTCTCACTGAGTTGCAGAGGGCCTCACTAAGTAGTTGAGGCTGTCCGCAAACTGCAATCCTCAGGTCTCAGCCTCCCGAATGCTGGGATTACAAGCATGTGCCACCACGTCCAGCTAGCAATAGGCATCTTAATTAAAGTAAATATAACATCATCACAAGAATAAATTACTATGCTGATCAAAACTTAAGTCTGCACAACTTTCATCAAGTTCTACAAAGGAGTATTTGTGAGAATAGGGAGACATAATGACCCATAATCTAGTTTTTTGAAGATTCTATTGCCCATGGTTAGCTGCAAAAATAAACACATTTCTAGACCTTCTGTGATATAACATCTCCGCTACTCCTATTTCTCCCATGAACAGAGAAATGGGAAAGGCGACCAAAACCCCTTGCACTTTCCCCACACCAACTGAAGGCAATGTGAGTTCCATCCTCCCTGGAACTCTGCCAGTGACTGAGCTGTTATGAGTGAATAACTCCATAGCAGGTTTAGAGGTTTAATCAGAGTAGGTATTATGTATAAACATACTGTTGTGCAGATACTTTAAAATCCTCATACAATGCCTCTGATAATCATCTGTAAATGGTCCTAAGTAGAGTAACAGAATTTTTGAGTTAGCCACTGCTACTCTCTGGACCGACAAACCTCTGCTCAATTCCTCAGTCTTTACTCCCCAACTTCTCTCACTCTCTTTGTTGTTAGTCTCTAAGTAATTTTAGGCTTTGAGCCTCCAAATTTTAGAGGTTCAATCATTTATATATAATGATTTAAGAGCTTATAGCAGAGTCTACAGTTCCTAGACTGTGGCTTCATAAAATCACAATTTAATATTAAAAAGTGATCGTGAACCTAAAAAATAGAAATGCTATGTTAACTAGGCTAGCCTTGAAGTTCTGGGTTCAAGTGATCTTCCTGCAACAGATACTCAAGTAGCTGGGATTACAGTGGCAAGTGCCACTATGCCTGGCTCCTAAAATTTATTTTTTGAATTATTTTAGTCCTCTACTGGAAGTAAGGACTGTCAGGAAAGCAAAAAGCAGCACTAAGTCTATTGATCACAATATTAGTCTTCTGTACACTGGCTCAGCTTGGTCAGTCACTAAAGCAATGGCTCTAAAAAAGATAAGTTTTAAGCAAGCATCTACCTCTTAAAAACAACCTTGAGTCCCATAACAGCAGCACCTACAGTATGCTCTGCTCTACTTTTACCTGGAAATAAACATAGGTGCTTTACTGCTGGTCATAGAAAACAATGGAACATTCTATCTTTTTTTTGTTGTTTTTCTTTTCTTGAGGCACTAGGAATTGAACTCATGGAAATTCTACCAATGAGATATATCCCAAGACCTATTATTTATTTAAGTATTTTTGAAACAGGGTCTTACTAAGTTGCTGCGGCTGGCCTCAAACCTGCAAATCCTTCTGCCTCACATTTTATCTTTAAACTCCAGATTTTTCTCCAAAATCAAAGGGAAACCAGTTTTAGAAAACTCCAATCATATCTATAATACATAAATGAAGAACAAAAGGAGTCAGAAAAGAATGGAGTGATCTGATTGCTCAAAAATATTTCAATTACATAAATCCAAAATGGTTCCGCCTAAAGCACTAACAAAATTAAGTCTTTTAAAGAAACTCAACAGCTGCGAAATGTTCCACTTGACCCTGGGAAAAGTACTTGTGAGGCTACAAGTTTGACCCCTAATGGACCCATTTGTGAGGCCCTATGTCTGTTCTATTAAATCACGTAAGTTTTTGACCACAGGAAAGGGGATCACAGCCAAGGGGCTGATGAGGGCAAATCTAAGACTATATGGAAGTTTTCTTTGCAGGTTGGCCTGATGGTCTTGCTTTAGTGAAGTTACTGAATATCTTTTGGGTTGTTCTTATGTCTTTGTGAATAAACAAGAAACTACTTGGGTCATTTAAAAACACACACACACACACACACACACACACATATGTAAGGATAAGACATATAAATGCAATAGTAGCTCCTGATGGGTCACATGAATATGGCTTCCTGAGATATTTGAATAAAGAAGTCACTGGTATAAGATGGCTAAGAGATCTGAAGAAGGAATGGTACTACTAGCTTGATTCTTCTATGATCCTTTCCCAATTTCACAGGGGTGAAATTAAGGGATTGAACAGAAGAGTTGAGAACTAAGGCATTTTCCTGCAGTCTCAACATTCACAGACAAATGTGACATAGAATGCACTTTCTAAAACTTATGCTATACTTGAGGTAAGCTCAATATATTTGATTTCAAAAATTAAACAACTAAAATTAGAAAATTAGCTGGGTGTGGTGGCGCACGCTTGTAATCCCAGCATTTGGGAGGCTGAGACCAGAGGATTGCAGTTCGTGGACAGCCTCAGCTACTTAGTGAGGCCCTCTGCAACTCAGTGAGACCAGGTTTCAAAATAAAGAATAAAAAATAGGGCAGGAGGTGTAGCTCGGAGGTCAAATGTCCCTGGGTTCCATCCCCAGACCCACAAAAAAATAAAAAATAAAAAATTAGAAAATTAAAAATAATTTGGCAGGAAGTCAATTAAGTAGTTTCTTGTAATAAAATGAAAAGGAGTCTGCCTTAAAAATCTTGCAGATATAAACTATTCTCCCTAGTCTTAAGATTCTATTTCTGAATTAATTCCAAAGAGCTTACTGAAGTCCACTTAAGTTCCTTAATTCCAGATACAAACAATAATAAAATCAGATTTTAGCTGCTTATAATAAGCAAATAAAATTTGGTGGTGGGGGTTAAGGCAAAGTTATAATAGGTATAGTTCTGTTAATTAGAAATCAAAATGCTAATTCCCTTAACGTAAGAATTGTTATAATTAAAAACAAGCTCCTACCTATCCAAAACAACTCCTACTTAAAAATAAAAAAATTAAGAGTTGGCTGGAATGAGAACACAAATATCTTCCTTTCTCACCTAAAAATTCAGTCTAAGATCACAATAAGAACCAGAAGCAATGAAAGTGTGCAGCAGGACACTGGTCTGGTGCTGTGCAGTGCCGTGCTGTGCCTGACAGCAAAGTTTACTGAGAAGAAACTTTACTTGAGGCTTCTAGTCTAAGGTGTGCAACATCTGGGCTGCAAGCTGGACAAATGGAAGCTTGACATCTAAGATGAATACCCACAGGTCATTCGACCAATGGGAACTTTCACTGTGTTAAAGCCAGCTAGGCTCACCAGTCACCTGGCATTCAAGCAAATGACAGGACTGAGCTTGGGATATAAAGAACTACTTTTTTTCTTTTAATACTTTACCACTGGCCCACAGGGATTTTCATAACTAAGGTTCAGAGGAAGAAAGGTTTGGGAATATGCTTTTAATAAATTCTCCAGGGTCCTGGCTCTGAAATATTTAGCAGATTCTCTATACCTCTTCTCCCTGTCTGTGCCGAAGACTAACTCAAGCTGAGGTTGACTGTGCCTTAAAAGTGCACACTGACTCCAAATGTGTTGTCATAGGTGCTTTCTTCTTAGACTCAATTTATCTAGAGAATTCCTATTTAAAATTTGATTAGAGACCTATTCACAAGATTTTGGGTATAGACATTCACATTTCTAAGAATTCCAGTTCTACAAAAAGTTAATTTGCCAATTAAGGTTTCCCTGAAGAAGGATAAAACCTGGCTGGATGGAAGTGGTTCTCCTGAGTTAATAAAGTGGCACTTAGGCCACAGGTAAAATCTACGAGAGCACATGTATGCCAGTGTTTGAAGCAGAGTAAAGGCATGTACATTTGTTATAATGAGATTCTAGCAGAAGTGTTTTTGTGTGTGCCAGTTTGCCATAACTGGGATTCTCAGGACTACTTGGTTACATACAAACAGAAGACTATGAAGAGAAAGGGTGGAAAGGTCTCTCCCCACCCCCAGAAGTTTGCCCATTCCTAACACTTCAGGGAGCAGATACAGTAAATAAGAAATTGTTTGTAATGCAAATTCAAGTCACAGGATGTGATGTTCCCACCCTAAGCCCAAACACAAATGGTCACCTTGTTCCTGTCTATCATTGTGGATGTCAGACACACTGAGTTCTGCTAAGAACAGTATTAAAGAGCAATAACACAGAAGTGTGGTTATGGGTGAAGAAGAGAGGCTGCCTTCCGGTTAAAGTGTTTCTGATCTCAGACACATTAAAAACAGCTGTTAAGTATTAAAAACCAAAGACTGTAACTTACTTTGGTTGGACCCTAAAAAAACAATTGACATAGCCTTGTGGTTAAGAATGAAGGGCTTCTGGAACTGTGCAAACTGCAAAATATCTCAAGAAAATCTGCCTGAAATAAACGAATTCTAATATGTAACAGAATAAAGCTAAGCATTAGATAGCAGGGTAAGATAACCATTTCCGGATCGCATCCGACGCCTGTACTCTCCACCTACTGACATTTATTCTGGCCACAAATCTTTCCTTAGCAATGAATGACTGATTCACATACCTCAAAATTTTAATATCTACACTAACAACAAATACCTTTCTATTCTATAAAATTTCAAAATAATGAGGATACTGGGCAATCAGGAGAAAAGGTTGCCTAAACAGGAGGCATAATGCCGGCTTAAAGAGGAAGAGAAGCTTAATGTCCAATATTCTTGGGTGTTGTTTACAAATGCCAATAAATTTTTATTATACTTTTTCAAAAATTGTTGGAAAGGTAAAGTTAACTGATTTAAGGAATGTATTTCAAAGTATGCATTGGATGTACAGCTACCTATTATTATCCAAACTACAATTTGATTTGGAAAGATTATTTGTTGTTCTAAAAAAAAATTCAACAGAAATTTTCCATTATTCCATACTCCCTTTACCCCCCAAAAAAACAAAAAGCCTATGGAACTATAAAAAATAACTGATATATTTGCATTTCTAGTTCAACAAATGTACTCTAGAAGTTTTAAAACTCAGAATTTATTTGTGGTGATCTCTAAATATTACATTACATTTGTTTTTTATTAACTCATTTATTTTTAGGCAGAAGATTCCTATGTACCACATAAACATTAAGCTTCATTAAATATTGAAAACTCTTAAAATAAAGTATACAATAGTTTTTTCTTATGGCAACCATCATCAGATCTTAAATCTCTAAGATCTCCATTTTAGCTGCTATTTAAAAATTAGAAAAATCTTATTTTATACTTGAGGTCAAATATCATTTTGAAATTTATGAAAAATAATTATAATAATTTCTAAATTACAGTGCCCACACAAAGTGATTACATTTCTTAATCTCATAATTTCAACACATGAGAGCTACGGATAATCAAGACAACTACAAACATTGCTGTTGATAACAAACGATCACCAGCCATTCCCTTCTACTGCATGTGTGAATCTTCTCACTCCCAGGACATTGAGGCATTAACTACACGGCTCGCTCCACGTATTTATGATCGATATTTTCAGTTTGTAGAAGCAATGGGCAAAAAATACAGGTTCTCTTTTTTATTAGAGATTTGGCTCCCAGGAGAGCCAGTGAGACTTGAAAATTCTAAACCTTAACACTCACAACATAAGTGTTTTTCCTTGGAGACTGGGTGGTGGAAGGAGAATGGTGCTGGATAGAAGGTAAATATATGGACAGATCAGCGAAAATCCATCGCCACTGTCTAAGAGATGATTTTCATGGAGAACTCCATCACCAACACAATCCTGTCCAGGTACTACACGAATTACCATTTAAATGTTTTCTCACTACATAAATGAGGTTTCCACTTCCCAAGGATAAGTTAATATCATCAAGTAACAAATGTGAAACTTTATATGTTATGCATTTGCGTAGTACAGTTTTAATGCCACTACATTTTTAGAACTTCAAAAGTTAACTGCAAGATAATAAAAGGAACAACTTTCTTTAGGTTATCTCCAGGTGATGCTTTCTCAACAATTGACAATAAAGTTAAAAATAACTCATCTACCACTCACAAAGAATCTTAAAATTGCTAATTTAACCCAACAAGACACTTTAAAAAGCCAAAGTAACAAATCTAAATGCTCAGCTCCAAATGAACCTCAAAAATTCTGCTTCCTGCATAGCTTATGGGTACTGAAAGCTATCAGGTTCTTAGCTAAAAGATTAAATACATTTTTTCCTGTCATCAACACTGAAAGCACAATACTCATAAAAAAAAATCATTAATTTGTTGATTTAGCTTCATTTTATTTCATAACACTTAATTTGCAATTAATCTTAAACCAATAAGCCAAAAGCTAAAATTCCAAATGCAAGACATCAAAGCTAGCACTATTTTAAGCCAGTCATATACAATGAAAGCATTTTTGGCGTTTGAAAAAAATAACCATTCTGCCAAAATACAAATTAATTTACATCTCTGAAAATAATTTGCAACACCAGCATGTTACTCACTGTTCTTGGGATGGGTGGAGAAAGGGATCCATTTGACATGTATGGGTCATTGTTCATATTTGGCATCATTATGTAGCCGGAATAACTCGAGTAGGAGGGTCCCTTGTTATACAGGCCTCCATCTGGATGCTTTCCTGAGAGAATCCGAAGAACAATCATTGATACATTGGCTTCCCTTTATATCACTGCATTTTTCTTCAGAAAAATCTAACAGTTCTAAGACAAATAAGACTTTACATAAAAAAACTTGTTTATAAAGTACTATAACTGGATTATTATGCTCTATTTTAGATTGACAGTATTTATTCTCTTAAAAGGCTTAGCAGCAAACCAGATGTTTAAAAACATGTGGTTCAATTTACTTCCACTACTGACTGATGTTTTTACAATAATAAGTGTTATCCATCTAACTTAATTTGGTCTAATACTAACAAACTGGACTAAGAAATACAGAAACATGAAGGAACACCCACAAACCTAAACCATAATATAAATATATTAAGCCATCTATCTATACACAACACATATATTTATACACTTGAAATTATGCTTTTCCTTTTAGGAAAACTCAAAATTGCTATGTCTATATTTCTATAACATTTCTAGATTTTACTGAGGGAGACAGTCATATCTAATACATGGGCAAGTACTCAAATTTAAAAAGAATTACCCCTGGAAGGCTTGATTTTACGCGCCACATTTACACTGTTATGTCAAAGAAATTTGCATGTATTCAGCTTATACAATTCTTCCCTTTAATCTATGCAACTACTTTGTCTCCAAGGAAGAAGCCTTTTTCTCCTGGTTAATATAAGTCCAAATACTCCATTCTGGTCAGGCAAATTGTTAAGTAATTAAAGGAGACCAGAAAAAAATGCAGACTGGTTGACAAGTAATTCCTGCTAGTTATTTGATTCTTTCAAAGTCACAAGGAGCTGTCCTTAAATCTAAAAATATATACATAATTCTTAAAGCTTTTAATAAGAATCAGGAATAGAAAGTCTATCCTGCTTCATATGCATAGTTCCTACTTAGAAGTTTTATATTTTTACAAGCTAGACTGCTTGCTGAGCCATGTTCAGTCTGTTCATTCACTGCTTTGCCTGTCTTCTCACTGTAACAAGCTTCAAACAGCAATTTTTGCAAGTGAACATCCATTCAAAACTATTCTTATTAGGAAAAAAAACTCATTATAAATATTCCTTCTTTCCCAAGAATTTGAAAGTTAACTGAAATCCAAAGGCCTCTAACTCATTTAAAGACAGTTGCTAAACCATAGAATATACATTTGAGATAAGCAAAAAGTTTCCTGGGTTTTCTTTCCCATTTTGCTATAATAGTGGGCATAGTCCTATCACTGTTCTAGGCTGAACTCAAACACAGCAAAACAAACTCATATACACAAATAACATGTGTTCTGTGGTAAAGTTGGGAGAAATATAGTAGGCATCTTACCATCTTCGGGGTGTTCTCTGGCCTTGTCGTGGTAGGACTCCTGAGAGGTTTGTGCTTGTCTGGCCACCTAAGAGCATGAATACCCAACCCCAAAAGAAAGAAAATCACCTTAGAATTTGTGACAATAATGATGCAAAGGAAGAGCCTAAGGTGTACCCCAATCTATCTGTTTTCTTAATCTAAGAACTGGCTAGTGCTGAGTACTGGGGGAATCTTTTTTCTTTTCAACAGGTATTTTTTTTAGTGATTATTATCAGGACCAAAAAGTAGAAATAACAAAAACACAGTAGATTTGGAGATGACCTATGTGCTGTTCTGTTTACCCAAACCTTCAATGCTACACAGATGCCTGAAGTGTTGAGAGTTGGAGTTAATAGGGTTGATAGTTGTGATAGCCTCTCAAATCTCTTCTTCAATTAGGTCTGACTAAAAGTGGACTGTAATAACATTTTGCAACCAAAAATGACATTTTAAAAATATACAAGCAAAGCCGGGCATGGTGGTGCAGACTTGTAATCCCAGTACTTGGGAGGCTAGACAGGAGGATCACAGGTTTGCAGCCAGCCTCTGCTACTTAGGCCCACTGAAATTTAGTGAGACCCTGTTTCAAAATAAAAAATAGGGCTGGGGTTGCAGCTCTAAGATAGAATGCCCCAGTACCCAAACACACACACACACACACACACACACGCACGCACGCACGCCAACCACCCAACCACTCCAATGGGCCTTAAGGAAATTGTCCTAGGTAGTCCCTGCTAGAACTCCACTCCAGTTCACAACCCATTATGGTTGCCTGAGTTCAGGTTTACAAGAGAAAACATAGAACTGATCTGTGGTTAAAGAAAGGAAAAATTGAGAGTCGGGTTACAAGAGAAAACATACAACTGATCTGTGGTTAAAGAAAGGAAAATTTGAGAGTCGGGTTATAGACATCTAAAAGATAGCCCAATAATCGGTTTGGGTAACCACCATCCACTTCGACTCAACCACGTGCAAATAAGTGGTATAGCCTGTCACCATCTTCTTTGGGTCTCTGTGTGCCCACTTACACCACCACCAGGTTAACAGAGTCCTGACAACTGGGGTTGCCGGTTCCCAACGCGGTGCCTTTTTGGCCAGACCAGAAAAGTATAAAAATCTGTTGTGAACTGGGTGGCAGATTTGTTTATGAGCTACAGAAAAATAAGCTAAATGGGAAGAAAGAGAGTGCTTTATAAAGGTGAGTTTGGCAAAAATTGAGTATTTTGGACTTTATTTGGTTCCTTGGGCCGGTGCTCCACCTCCCCTTCCATTCCAGTGACCTATTTCCCCCCAAGTCCCAAATCTTTTAGGTGAGGTTGAGTACACCCTAGCTCTCCATCTCCTTCCAACTAAATTCAACGGATGAAAAAACACCCTATGCTCTCCTCAGACCCAGGCCCCAGCCTTCCAAAACGCATACTCACCCCTGCCATTGGGATGCAGAAGGTAATTCTGAGGTATTCTAAAAGTGTTTTTTAAAGCCCCAAATGTCCCCGCCCCCAAAACCACGCGCTTGCTTTTAGGGGGTAGAAGTATGCCATTTAAGGAAAAAGGGTAATACCCTCCAAATTTCTCTAAAGGGAAAAGCGTTGGTGAACTCTTTCTTTCGGGTGTCGGCCTCTTCGTCCGGATTTCCTCCCCCAGAGGGTTTCCCAGCGGCGGCCCTGGGTGGCCAGGAGTCGGGCCCCGGGTCCCTCCGCAGCTGAGGTTCTGCGCGGGCCCGGCCCCCGCGCCGGCGCCACGTGCCTCTATTTACCTGCTCGGTGGCCCGCGCGCGCCCGCGGCGCCCCGACACTCACGGGCGCCTCCCTCCCGGCCCCAGGCCCCGGCCCTCCCGCCGACCGGCGGCTCGGGCTCGCCTTCCTTCTGGGCCGATGGAGGGGCTGATTCGGACCCAACTAACCCCAGCAGAGCCCTCCGTTGGGAGCGAGTGGGGCCGCGGGCGGTGGTGGCGCGGGCCGGCCGCTCCGGGCGCGGGGACCGGCGCGCGCCCGCCCGGGCGGCCGTGGCTCGCGACCCCGCGACCTCCGACCCCCGACCCCGCGACCCGGGCCGCCGAGCCGGGGTGGGACGCGCTCCCGCAGACGCCGCCGGGGACGCGGCGCGGGCGGACGTCCCGCGGCTTTGTGTGGACCGCCCGGCCGCGCCGAAGCCCGGCGGGAGCCCGCCGCCGCCGGCCCGCGCCCACCTCGTGTCCGTTGCTGGCCGGGATGATCTCGGACTCGTTGACCAAGGAGGACTTGATGTCGGCCAAGTCTCCTTCCTCTTCGGGGTGGCTGATCTCCGCGAAGATCTTCTCCTTCTGGGGATCGCCCTCGTCCTTGAAGGGGATCATCTCGTCGGTGGCGCAGAGCTCCGGGTCGCCGCCGCCTCCCGCCGAGAGCTGGGGCATCCCGCCGGCTCGGGGCCCCCGCCCGCTGCGGGCGCCGCCGGGGCCGAGGGCGCGGGCCGCTCCGCGCGGGTCCCGCGGCCCGTCAGGAGTTGTCTTCCGAGCGCGGCGGCGGGGAGCCGGGCCGGGGACGCGGCGGGCCCGCGGCGGAGGTGCGCGGACGGTCAGCGGCTCGAGAGGCGTCCGCTTCCCGGAGGGGCGAGCGGGAGCCGCCGCCGCGACGCCGCTCAGAGCCGCGCGCGCCCTGCCCCGCCGCTCCGGCCGCCCGGCCCGAGCCGCATTTAATCTGCTGGAGGAGGGGGAGGAGGCGGCGGAGGTGGAGGAGGGGGAGAGAAAGAGAAGAAGTTTGCCAAGAATGAAGTTGGTGCCGGCGAGCGCGGGGACGGGCGCGGAGGGCGCCGCGGGGTCTCGGGGCGGCTCGGCGGGAGCCCCGGGCCGGGGAGCCGCGGCGGGGAGCGGGGCCCGGCGCGCTCGCGGCCCGACCCCTCTTTGTTCGCAGCTCGGGTTTCGCAGCCCGGCTCGCCGTCTCCCCCTCGCCGCTCTCCGGGCCTCGGCTCGGTCGGAGCGCGCGCGGGGCTGCAGAGGGCGCGGCGCGGCGCGGCGACGAGGGTGCCCGGGCGCGGGGCCGCTCGGCGCCTGCCCGCAGGTGAGCGCCGCCGCCTCTGCCCCGCGCCTCGCCGCGCCCGGGAGCCGCCCGCCCGCGCCGCCTCCTCCCCGCCCCGCCCCCGCCCCCTGCCGCCTCGGCGCCCGCGGGGGGCGGCGCGAAGGGGGTGGCGGTGGAGGACTTTTTTTTTCCTTTTTCTTTTCCCAGAGCCGGAGGACGGGTCCTGGCTGAGGGAGTGTGCGTGTCCGCGCGCCTGGAGGGAAGGATCGGGCGACTCCAGGGGAGGAAGGACCCCGCGCGAAGTTGACAGGACAGTCTGGGCGGAAAGGCTTAACTTCATCATCTGAGTCTCTCCCCCAGTCCACCCACTCCCGGTCCTCGGCCCGTCTCTCCTCCGCCTCCTTTCCGCCTCCCACTCGCCCTCCTGAGCTCTGGCTGGGGGAGGAAGATGAAAGAGAAACCGCCGCCGCTGTGATGGACGCCGCGGTGATGGATGCTCTGACAGAGGGGGCCCGGCGGGAGTGGGGGGCTGAGCGGAGAAGGAAGGGGGAAACAGCGCTCACCTAATAAAGGAGAACAGGGGCAAGAAAGTCAGGGAAAGAGTTGTGGCTTTACTAAACAGGATTCCCCACTCGTGCTCGCTGGGAAGAGAGGAGTGAGCGCATGCTAGCGAAGATAAAATCTCCAGACTTAACGAGAAAAATAGGACCAGGGAGAAGGATCTGGAGACTGGATCTTAATGATCGCTTTTTAAACATCTTTCACTGTGTCCTCACAACCTATGGGATGTACAGAGAGTGTTACTTTAGATTCTCCTAGGTTTTCCGAGATATACACCGGCAGTAGTGTGCAGGAACCTCGTAGAGATGGAAAAGACAACCCGAGAGGAGAGAAGAGGGGTAAACAAACAGAAAAAAAGAGCCCCCCCCCCAAGTGAAGCCAGAGAGTGAAGGAGGACAGGGCACTCCCTGGTGCCCTGGGATGTGCACTGAAAGGGACCCTTGGTGTAAATCCGAATCCAACCTCAAAAATTCCCCAAGTCTTCATCTCTTTGATGCATTTTGTACAAGGACAGGACTTATAAGGAGATTCTTTGTGAAAGTTACAGTATAAGCAAAACTGGGGTTTGAAAACCCGCTATATTTTGTCCCTTGGCTCTCAGACCTCCTCAATTAAAAATCCAGGCAAAATTATTAGACCCAATGAAGTAGCCATCTGTAAAACCTCAGAACAGCAAACGGGGGCAGGAAGAAATGGATCTCCATCTCCCTGGAATTGAAAATAAGGAAAACACTACAGAACCTGACTTTAGTTCTATCGTATAGGAATGGTCAAGCAAAGATCCCTCTTCTTTCCCCAAGGGTGAAAATGCAGGCTACTGGACATTGTATCAGTAAAGACTTTTATGATACAATGCTCAAATACTGATACAAAGCTCAAATCGAGGGTTTAAAACTTTGTGTACTGATTACTACTTTGGGGGACAGAAATGCACTAGGAAGTAGCTTTAATTTTTATTTTTATTACTTTGGTACTAAAGGTTAAACGCAGAGGCATTCTTCTAGCTACACCCCGGCTCTATCTTGAAACAAAGTCCCACTAAAGTGCTGAGGCTGGCTTCAAATCTAAGATCCTCCTGTCTCAGCCTCCCAAATATTGGGATTACAGGCTTGTGCCACCGTGCCCACATAGGAAGTAGTTTTTAAAACTGTATCATTTAAGAGATTCAGTTGGTTCTACAGAACATGACCAGAACGTGGTATGTTTGGGTAGAATTAAGATTCCGATAAAGAGAAAAAAATGAAACATTTTTACTGACAGTGTTGTGCCTTAGAGAAGAAAATAGTATTCTGCTAACTGCCTACGAAGCAATAATAGTGTTGGGGGATGCAATTTTTGGCTTTGGATTGTGGTGGTATGCAACTTCCATCAAATTTAGACATCAGAGACAATGTCCAAGTGACAAGAGCTGTAGCTGTGACATGTATAGTCTCTGTTGTAAAAGAAATATGGTAAAACAACGTCAAAATTCTTCCTATAGCTGCGCCAATTTGACGGATAGGAAAAGCACTGGGAAATGCCATTTCATCAAAACAGCCAGAGTAGACGGTTCCTTTTCATCAAACTCGGGAGGGAGAGGGGCACAAAGAATGGCCAGAGGGTATTTTCTGGAAGCCAAGAAGAGATTAAATGACGACTCCTACATCCCCCCTGTTTAAGTGTTGCAACTAATTCGAATTCCCATTTTCTCCTTCATGTTAATTATCTGGACTCCCTGAGTCATTCGGAGCTCAGCTCCAGGTGTCCAGGAGATTAGCAGCACGAGAAGATGGGGATTTGGGGAACAATAACTAGTGAGAAATGTTTACGAGAAGGGCCGGGGGTAGGTGGCCGCGTTCGGGGTTTTTCTGTAAGGCTCCTCGTTGGAGACCTTGTTCCTAACGAAATCCCCTAGCGCCTGGCCCGGGTCGGCGCGGCTCCCGGCCGTCCCGGCGGGGTGCGCGGCGCTGGCTGTCTTCAGCGATGTTGCAAGTCTTCTGATGGGAGCCCTCGAAAAGGGCTTTACTTTAAAACCGTGCGCCCCAAGGTGTTTTAAGCCTTGGTGGGGAAGGAGGTTAACACTTGAGGGGGGAAAGAAGACGAGGCAGGAGGACACAGGGGCACGTTTCCCCGGGAAGAGGTCCACCCGGAGGTCCGCGCCGTCCCCGCGAGCGAGCGTCCGTCCACCGCAGCCCTCGGTCCGCGCGCGGCGCCCTCCCGTCCCGTCCGGTCCGGGGCGGAGGCGGAGGCGGAGGCGGAGGCCGCCCGTGAGAGCTGAGCGCGCGGCTGCCGGCGGCTCCTTCAGGATGTGGGTTTCAGGGGGCGTTTTGATGTGATTTCATTCCGACCGTGAAACAATTGCCAGGGGCCGGCCGGTCGCTGCCGGTCCCCCTCCCGGTGGCTTTGGCCGGTTTGGGCTTAGTTTGGGGGCGAACTTGTTTGACATCAGCGCTGCCTCGCGCGCCGGCGTCGGGGCGGACGAGGCCGGGCCGCGGCTGCTGCCACGAGGCCGTCACGGCGCCCCGAGGGCGAGGGCGGCGGCGCACGCGGGACGGAGGCCGGGCGGCCGCCGGTGTCCCGGGCTTCCGTCCCCCGAGACAAGCGGGCTCCAGGCCGGCCCTCGGGAAGCAGACCCCGCGGGGCGGCGACAGGCGTCCTTCCCGGGTCCCGGCGCCCGGCCCGACGGCGTCTGCGGGGCCGGGACGGAGGCGGGAGCGCGGGGCCGGGCGGCGGCGCGTGGACGGCCCGCGTCGGGGGCCCGGGACGGCCCGGAGCCGCTCCCACCGCCGACTCCCGCGGCCTCCGCCCGCGCCGGCCCTCGTCCGCCCCCGGCCGGCGCGGCCTTATATCCGCGGAGGGCGGCGCCTGCGCGGGGCCCGGCGCGGCGGCGCGGCCTTTGAAGTCCCGGCGGCTGCCGCTTTCATCCTTTCTTTTTTCCCTCGCAGGCCCCTTTGTGTGACTAAATTTGGCAAGAATATGGATCCCAGCCAGTCTTTCCACGTGTGCTCCCAGCTCCCAGCTGAGAAGGCCAAGGGTTCTCTTCCGGGTAAGGAGACAGGGAGAAAGATCAAAGAGTTTGGGGAGCTGGATCTGAAATGTGAATTGAAAATAAAAATCAAGCCTGGACACATTCCAGTTTCTAAAGCAAAACCAACCCTCAGCCGAGGCCGGCTCGCCATGGCGCTCTTTCTCCCTGCGCCCTTTGGCTGTCTCCTCTCTCCCTCGCTTTCCCGTAACCGCTCTGGAGCACATGGACTAAAATCAAGAGAACATAGGGAAACACTTAGTTTTCCAGATTTTGTTTTGTAGTAATTTTATTAGGGAAAATATCTTGTTCATAATTACCGTTACGTGAAGCCGAATTTCTTCGGCCATAAATATTGTCTCATTTCAATATGCTTCGCACTTTCTTCTTCGGCCACATTTGGGGAGAGTGCGCCGACACAGCACGCGTGCACGTGTTCAGTGTGCACACCAGCGCCTCTCCCCGCTCTCTCCCCCTCCGACCCTGACAGTACAGTTTACCATAGAGTTTTCTTCTACAGAAATTATTTTTTGAAAAACCGGTGTTAATATCATTTTCAGTCACAGCGTTCCCTATCAGAGTTGCTCTCAATTTGAAATCATTTGTTGCTAGACTGTCCCTTGGACATCTTTTCCTGAATGGAACTAGCTAGAAACGTTTCTGTCTTTATGGTGGGGAAAAAAAAAATAAACCTGAAAAGTTCCTTTTTGAATATACTTCTTGGGCGATGTTTTGTTGTTTAGGAAGTAATATAAAGAGAACACAGTCAGAAATCCTGGGTGGGAGGTGGGCCCTCCCACTCTGTCTCATGCCATGGGTGGCCTCAGGTAAGCCATTTAACCTCACAGACTCTAGCTTTCCTCTCTGGAGGAAAACAAAAACCCCGGTATAATAATAACCTCCTGTTCAGTAAGATTGCATGTGAATGAATCTACAAATGTAAAGTATTAGCAAGGGCGATCCTTTAAACGGGACCTGTTAATTGCAAAACCAAAAACTTCTGAAGCTCTGGGAACCCTTACCACAGGAACAAATGGGGATGGTGTCACGCTCACAGCCACTGCAAGCCCATCTCCACATGCCAGCGGTTGTGTTACAAAGGCCAAGAAAATCACCTTAGCATTTGTTAAACATAGAGTGTGATAATGTACCAAGGAGAAAAAGAATGAGCCTTAGTTCTTGTTTATCATGGGCTATTAATTAATTAACAGACTAAGAAGAATGGCACTGAAAAAAGAATATATTTTTGTGAGGCATTTGAAAGAGTTCACAGTAATTCTGAGAACAGTATTAGTAATGTGTTGGCCTAGGAAAGGGATAATGTCTATAGATAAAATACTCCGAAAACGGCAATAAGAACTTGGGGCTGGGAATGTGAACAGGTAACTGAAAATTGAGCTGTTTTGGGGACTGTGTAAATCCCACCAGAATTTATGTTTTAGAATAGAACGGGATTATATATCTCAGGCAGGGGCATCACAGGTTAACAAGGCAGTACAGATCATGGGTAGGCTGGGGTGTGAAGTCACAGGAGGACCCCAGGTATAAACATTCAGATAGCTGAATGTTCTTCATGGGATTCTAACCCGAGGTCACCCCACCAATGAAGTCATTTCCTGAGCTCAGCCTCCCAGTGTAAATCTTTTCAGTTTGACCTGCATACAAACTGATAAAACAATGTATGTGTGGGTGGGGGGGGTAGTGGGGTCCCATGTTTCTGTCTCCTCTTGCCAGGATCCAAGGCTTTGGGGGTTGCAGAATCCTTGAAGACCGCCCCCCCCCAACTCCACCTCCTTCTTGCAACAACACTCAGCCTTTGCAAATAATGTTGAAGAGACTCTATACTAAGTTTTTCTCAACATGTCTTCCCCAAATTTTTATTTTAGAAATGGATGCTGATCAAGTTCACAGATCAACATCAACCTTTCCCTTCTCTTTTCTTTACAGATGCAGCCTTCTTGAAATTTATTCTTGGCCAAAAGAAGAACATGACTAAGACACTGAGAGTTTGCTTATTTGGGGGGGGGTGCAATGAGGAGACCCTGGAAATAATCAAGGAAAACCTGGGCCCTCCTCTGAAGAAAATAAGCCCTCAGAAGAGTGAGGAATGGCTATAGGATTTACCTGTCTTTATAAATCTGTTTCCTCAGTGCATATGGTAATGGAGGTGTTTCTTGAATCATGGTAAACACACCTCATAAAATGGAAGGCCCTGATTGTATTCTCAGGCTTCCTGTGCAATCCCTCTGCATTAAGCAAGCACCTAATCCCTGGTTTGAGGCTAGAAGCCAAAGCCACAACCTTCTTGCCTAAAGGCAACAGCAGTACCAACTGAGCCATATGGAGATTAATGCAGAACAAGGTCATTAGTCTCATTGTTTATCCAGTTACTCGCAGCACAGATTTGTGTAAATTTCAGCTACATTGGTTGTAGCCTGCCTTTGATGTGTGTAATCTGTACATTTTAGTGCTCCAGGAAAGTGCCTGACTGGCAGGCTGTATATCCAATGCCCAGAAAATACATCCACACAGGCACGGCCAAGCGTGGAGTTGAACAATTTTCCAGTGAGTGCCATCAAAGTAAATAAAGCAACCTGGAGGGACAGGATCGAGCTGCCTTCCTCTCCTTACATGACTTTTGGCGGGTCCTTGTGATTGCTTCGTGGTGTTTTAATTTAAAACTTGCTAACTGCTTTATATCATTTGCCTGTCAGAGGAGGGACTTGTCCTACAGAACATTTGACCTTGAGGATCCTTTCTTTCATAAAGCACTTTAGTCCATAAAAACAGACTCATGAGTAGTTATCCTCTGTGCGTGTGTGTGCATGTATATGTGTATGTGTATCTATAGTACTGGGGGTTGAACCTAGGGTATTCTACCTCTAAGCTCTACCCTCAGCCTCTTTGGGTTTTTACTTGGAAACAGGGTCTTGCAAAATTGCTAAGCCTGGCCTCGAGCCTGCTCCTGTCTCAGCTTTCACGTACTGGGATTACAGGTGTGCACCACTGCACCAGGTTGGATGCAATGATCTATTCTAAGATATGCATTAATCCAAAACATGGCCAGTTTCTATTTTTTTTTTCTTAACTCTTTCTTCCTTGTGTAGCTATGCTTAAAGTCAGAATGAACAATTAGGGGAGTGAGTTCAGAAGGTTCAGACAGCCAATGCAAATAATTTAGGTTACAAAATTGTCGTTTGGCTCAACTGAACACTTTTCTTTGGCAAAAATAAAGCTAATTTGCCTTATCTGAATTTGACTTGAAGGTCCTGCAGTCCCACTTTGCCAATTACAGATCTCAAGCCCACTTGCCTTAGGTTAAACTGGCAGAGAGCAAGGGACATATTCATTACTATTCTGTGAAGTTAGACAGTAATATATGACTGTTAGTTCAGATAATGCTCCAGACACCTAAATGTATTTTGAGGCTTGAATTATACAGCTATTTGATCTTTATTCTTCAGATTTTCTGGATAATTTTTAGATTGTTTTACTCTGCACTACAGAACAGAAAAGCTCACGATGGCCAAGTCAGACAGACTTGTTGAAGCCTCAGCTCTTTCACCATCAGCTCTTCTTTAAAAGCCCGCAGTAGCCTCCTACCCAGTCTCTGACTTTTACTCTTGTTGGCTTCCATGCATGCCCTCTAACAGTCCGTGCTTCATAAGGCAGCCTTCGGTATCTTCTTTTAAGGTTCCTGGTTGTGGCTTCCACTTCCCTATGTAGAGTGGTTCCTGGCTTCCTCTTACTGTGGAAGAACAATGTTTCCACAGCTCAGCACTCCAGCTGTTCTTCCATGTACAAGTCCCTTAGTCCTTTTCCTATTGCCCCTGCCTAGGGTCCTGTCTAGGTAGCTTTTTATGGGGTCACTCCCTGGCTTCATTCAGATTTCTGCTCAGATAACACTTGGACCTTATTATCTCAAAAGTAGCCCTCACCATTCCCTGCCTTCACCCCAAACCCAATTCTGGTCGCTTCCCATTCTTTTATGGACTTCATCTGGGACTGCTTGGCATTTTGTACTTAATCTGTTTTTTGGCTTTTTCTCCCAATGGAACATAAGTTCCAGGTGGGTAGGCACTTTGTTTTGTTTTTATCTCCTCTGCCTTCAACAGCTTTTGGTGTGTAGAAAACAAACTTGAAAGGTATGTGGAATAGCGAATTAATACAGCCTTTGAACTCTCAGTCTCCTCATCTGTAGTATTTCCCTCATGGGAAATTACAAATAATTGTTATAAAATTATCTGGCACACAGCAATTACAAGCAGTAGGTAGTAACCATGATTGTATAGATCAGCACTGCCAATAGAAATAAAATGCAAGCCACACCTGTAATTTTAGATTAAAAAGCCAGAAAGCAACAGATTAAATCAATTTTAGTAATAATAGTTTATATATAATCCAAAAACCAAAAAAAATACTAGTCATCCTTTCATATCCATGGGGTATTGGGTCAAAGATCTCTCATAATACTAATATCTAAGGATGCTCAAGTCTTTTATATAAAAGGATGCACTAGTGGTCATGGTGGCACATGCTTGTAATCCCAGAATTTGGGAGGCTGAGACAGGAGGATCACCGTTTGTGGATGGCCTCGGCCTTTGCAACTCAGTGAGATCCTGTTTCAAAATAAAGAATAAAAAAAGGGCTGGGAATGTAGCTCAGAGGTAGAGTGCCCCTGGATTCTAGCCCCAGTACCAAAAAAAAGTATATATATATAGGATGCACTATTTGCATATAACCTAGATTCATCCTCCCATCTCCCATATAGTTCTTGCTTACTTATTTATTTATTTATTTATTTATTTATTGGTACTGGTGATTGAGCCCAGGGGTATTCTACCTCCCCCTTTGTTTTGTTTGTTTTGAAACAGGGTCTTGCTAGGTTTCTGAGAGCCTCACTGAGTTACTGAAGCTGGTCTCAAACTTGCAAACCTCTTGTCTCAGCCTCTCAAGTACTGGGATTTACAGGCATGCACTACCATGGCTGTTCCATTTACTATAAATCATCTTTAGATTATAAAATGCAATGTGATGCTATATAAAGAGCTGTTATATTGTTTGGGGTATAAACAAAGGTATGCATGTCAGTTCAGGCACAATTTGTAAAAATATTTTGATACACAGTTGGTTGAGTCCTTGCATATGGAACCCTTGGATATACAGGGTCAACTATATTACCATTTAACATGTAATCATTTTTAAAACTTTTTTCAGTACCGGGGATCAGATTCAGAGCCTTGAACATGCTAGGCAAGTGTTCTATCACTGGGCCACATCCCCAGTTCTTTAAAGGTGTTTTTGAGACAGAGTCTTGCTAAGCTGACTCAGCTGGCCTCAAACTTGATCCTCCTGTCTCAGCCTCCCAAGTACTGAGATTACAGATGTTTGCTACCGCACCTGGCAATTATAAAAAATTTATAGATGTAATATTTTATATTTTTCTGTATTAAGTCTTTGTAATATGGTGCATAGTTTACTTACATCTTAGTTTGGACAGATCCTATTTTGAGGGCTCAGTAACTCATACAGCTAGAGGCTACTGTATTAGTGCAAATGCAACCCATCAACTCTTCAATGACAAATTTTTGTCAGGTTCTTTTTTCTTTTTGTGATACTGGGAATGAATCCAGGGCATTCTACCTTTGAGATATACCCTCAGCCCTTCTTTTTTTGTTCTGAAACAGAGTCCCACTAGCTTGCTGAGATTCTCAATAAATTGCTTAAACTGGTCACGAACCTGTGGTCCTCTGCCTCAGCCAACAAAGTACTGGGATTACAGGTATGCACCACCATGTCCAGCTTGTCTAATTCATCCTTATAACCCCCATAACTTCTGTAATAATTTCCTCAAAACAATCGATGGTCAAAGATGTATCAAGGAATCTTTTAATAACATGCAGCTAGAGTTGTAGCTCAGTGGTAGTAAGCTTGCATAGCATGTTCAGGCCTTCGATTTGATTTCCCCTACCACAAGAAAAAAGGGGGGAAAAAAAGGAAAAAAGACCCACTATGTTGTTATATACTGTTTTTCATGACTTTCAACTTCATTGGAGGGTGAAATAAGCCTTTTCAAACCAGCTTTAGATTGTAATAATCTAAATGTAATCTATTGTAATAATCTAATTTTAAATGTTATTAAAACAGTACCTTATCCATGATAGTTGTTCAGTGGATAGTTGTGGCTCAGTGTTTTGCAGAGCTGTTCTATTATTTTTTCACATTGTAAATAACAGAGTTACTATTAAACTTTAGGAAAGATATAACTTGAAGACTTTCTGTATTATATACTCTAGGATAATTTTCTTCTTCCTTATAAAACTGCCAAACCAACCTCTCTGGGTCATCTAGGATTGGAATTTCTCAGAAAATCTATGACACAGGGAACACTGGTTCTCTCCATAGACTTTATTTTTAGCTATACTTCCTCAGCTGCATCCCGATGCGTCTATTCTGGCCTGTGCATGCATTTTTTTAACCAAAATTCCTTAATAAAGGCATTAGGCTTAGGCAAATGCTTTATATTTGTGAAGATCATTCTCCCCATTTCAGAATTTTAAACCCCCAGGGAATAAAAGGGGGGACATGAACAAAAGAAAGCAGGATTGTTTCCTGGAAGAAATGGGTAGAGAATCTTCTGGTGTAAGATCTGCTTCTCTGGATGTGATGATGGAGAAGCATATGGGGGACTGAGTACATGAACATGTCATCCTTTATTGTGACTTAATAAATGACTCAGATTTCTTAATAAGAGTACAGGGATTTAAGAATTAAGTGTATGCTGCCACTAACATGAAGGATATTCAAGTATGTTAAACAATTGCTGAAATTATTTTGCCAGCAAGAGCATTCAAAATATATTCAGAAGACTCCCAATGTGATTTTAACTTTGAAAGGTCTGTGGGTACATACCTGTAATCCCAGTACTTGCAATGCTGAGACAGGAGAAATGCAGATTCTAGGCCAGGCCTGACAATTTAGTGAGATACTCAGCCACTTCTTGAGGTACTGTTTTAAAACAAAAAAAGGACCGGGAGTGTAGCTTGGAGGTAGAATAACTTGGAGATAGAATGATCCTGGGCCCTGGGTTCAATCCTCAGTAACACATACACCCTCAGTGTGAAAACAAACTGGGCATAGTAATGTACTCCTGTAATCCCAGTACTTGGGAGGTTGAGACAGGAGGGTCACAAGTTTAAGACCAGCCTCAGTAACTTAGCAAGACCCTGTTTCGAAATTTAAAAAAAAATTTAAAGGGCTAGGAATGTAGTTTGGGGTAGAATGCCCCTGGGTTCCATCCCCAGTACAAAATAAATAAAAAACAAACATACAAGAGAGGTCTTGCTGTCTGAACTACAGATTCATTAAATAAATTCTAATATTTCCATTCAGTGTAACACTATAGCTATGAAAATAATATTATATGATTATTTATTTGAGAAAGTAGTAATAATACACAGTTAAGTGAGAAAAGAGAAAAGGCAGGTTATAAGAGACCAAGTACAATCATGCTTAATTAATTAATTTATTTTTTGTGGGGTACTGGGGATGGAACCCAGGGGCATTCTACCTTTGAGCTACACCCCCAGCCCTATTTTTTATTCTTTATTTTGAAACAAGGTTTCACTGAATTGCAAAGAGCCTCACTAAGTAGTAGCTGAGGCCATCCACGAACTGCGATCCTCCTGTCTCAGCCTCCTAAATGCTGGGATTACAAGCGTGCGCCACCACACCCGGATAATAATGCTTAATTAAAAAAAACAATCTTTACCTAATGTGAACTCCATGAAACCAGGCCATTATTATCTTAATATAGCTGATGCCAATTTCTGGCACAAAGTGAGAATTCAGTCAGTATATGGAAGGATAGACAATTATTAATACTAACAATACTTTTAATAGTGGTGGGATGAGTGATTTTTATTTTCTTTGTGCTTTCAAAAAAGTATCTGCAGCCGGGCGTGGTGGCGCACGCTTGTAATCCCCACACTTGGGAGGCTGAGACAGGAGGATCGCACAGGTTCGAAGCCAGCCTCAGCTACTCAGTGAGGCTTCCAGCAACTTAGTGAGACCCTGTTTCCAAATAAAATATAAAAAAAGGTCTGGGAGTATAGCCCGGAGGTAGAAAGCCTCTGGGTTCCACCCCCAGTACCACCAAAAAAAAAAAAAAAAAAAGTATCTGCAGCCTGGCGTGGTGGTGCATGCTTGTAATCCCAGCATTCAGGAGGCTGAGACCAGCAGATCGCGGTTCACAGACAGCCTCAGCTACTTAGTGAGGCCCTCTGAAACTTAGTGAGACCCTGTTTCAAAATAAAGAATAAAAAAATATGGCAGAGGATGTAGCTCAGAGGTCAGATGCCCCTGGGTTCCATCCCCAGACCCGCAAAATAAATAATTAATTTAACAAGTATCTGCAAGCCAGGCATGATGGCACACTCCTGTAATCTCAGTACTTGGGAGGCTGAGGCAGGGGGATTGCAGGTTCTAGACCAGCCTTAGCAACTTTAGCATTACTCTCAGCAACCTAGTGAGACCCTGTTTTAAGACAAAAAAATAAAAATAGGGAAAATGTGGTATTTACACACAATGGGGTTTCATTTGGCCATAAAGAACAAAATTATGTCATTGGCAGGAAGAAGAGATGGGATTTTTCATTTTTAAGTAAAACTTAACATCCAAAATGCATCGATATTCAGCATATAATTTAATGAGGTTTTGTTTTTTTTTCTGTACTGGGGATAGAACCCAGGGGTATTCTACACCCTCAGCCCCATTTTTTATTCTTTATTTTGAAACAGGATCTCACTAAGTAGCTGAGGCTGGCTGCAGTCCTCCTGTCTCAGCCTCCCAAGTACTGGGATTACAAGCGTGCACCACTTCCCAGCTAATTTAATGAGTTTTGATAATTATATATACTTGTAGAACCATTGCTCCAAGACATAGGATATTTAATTTACCTCCAAAATTTCCCTATGGAATGAACTTATTTTGAAGCCACTTTAATCTACATTTTTTGGTATGTCATTTGTTATTACTTGTTGTTTTCGTATTGGTTGCTTTAGATATAACCCTTAAGCTTTCTGTAATTTAATTTATCCATCTGAAAAACTTGTCAGATTAGAGTAGGCCTTTTCAGAAAATGTCCTTAGTAATGTACTTAATTGCAAGGACAGAAATGGAACTCAGGTTATTGGGTTGGCTATTAAAGTGTTAAATTGAAACACCACCTTAGTAAATTCAGTGAAATAATATGTGTCCAAAATCATTTTTCAGTGTAATGGATGAAATAATGTCAGAAAAGATCTTGGTTGCTCCAGACATCAGACATGAAAGTTTTGGGGGAGGAGGTTATAGGAGCTAGTGACAAGGTGATTTCTAGAGAAGGCAACTGTGTCCTAGGCACTCAGGAATATGAGGCTCTTTGGTGGTTGCAGAACAGGGGAAAGCCATTCAGTGGATTCATGCATGCCCCTAGCACATGCTTACCAGGCTAAGCATTCCTCTACACTGTCTACACTAGTCCACACACATGCAGTTGAACATAGCAAATACGGTGTCTTTTGGCTATGGCACAAAATTGTACTCAGTGTGAAAAAAGTAAAGAACATTTCCTGAATTCATCGTATGTGAAGTATTATAAAATGCAGATGGGACCGGGGGTGGTGGCGCACGCTTGTAATCCCCGCTCTTGGGAGAAGGAGACAGGAGGATATGCAGGTTCGAAGCCAGCTTCGTTGGCTTATGAGACCCTGTTTCCAAATAAAAATATAAAAAAATAGGTTTGGGAGTGTAGCCCAGAGGTAGAAGGGTTTCCAGGAACCCCAGTACCATAAAAAAAAATGCAGATGGGACACAGTCTGATGCCCCTCCTATTAAATATCTGAAGTTCATAGCCCCCATCCCAATGTGAAAATATGCCTCAACTTCCAGAAAGGGGAATTTTTGTGTGTCTATATTTGTGTGCTGGGATTTGAACTCAGGGGCATTGTACCTCTAAACCACACCCTCAGCCCCATTTTATTTTTTATTTGGAAACAAGGTCTTGCTAATTTGCTGAGGCTGGCATCAAACCAAGGATCCTACTTTGTCTCCCAAGTCCAGGGATTGTATAGGTATGTGCCACCGTGCCCAGCAGAAGGAAAAAATTAATCAACCTAAATATGATCTCAGAGGTTCATACCAAAATAATCTGATCAATAAATAGGTCAGAAATGTCCAAAAGAAGACTGTTAACATGAACTGAAACATAGTTCAGATCAAATGATTTTTTTGTTATAGTATCAGAACTTGGATTTCTCTCTTAATGGTCCAAAAAGACATTGCTTGCTGTGAGGGAAATAAAAACACTAATATGAAGACAATATTAAGGATTTACTCTGAGTATGGCCTGCAAAACTCTAAGAGCTGCTGGCTCCTGCTTCAGATCCTTCTATCTCTTCCCCCTTTCTTCATGGGCCTGGCAGCATGCAGGGTGTGAAATCACTTGATAAACTGTTTCCACTGGTGTGCTATGAGAATTTCATAGTTTGACTCCTGAAAATGAAGGGAATTAGAACTGATAGGAAGGACGATTTGGTGTCCAAAATGGTGAATTGGTTGCAAGAGAGCTAGGTGAGAAAGAAGCACCATCGCAGAGCAGCTATGTTAGTTAGAAATAATAAGTTGAAAATTGAAAATGAGGGGAAAATTGTTAATTTCTATGCAGAGACCAGTCAGACAAAGAGCACTAATAGAAGTTACATTATAATCTTAGAAGTAAAGCACTGTCCTTCACTTGTTGACCAAGCTGGGTCATGCAGGAGTTAATGTTCTGTGATTAATTACATTCATTATTCCTACAATAGAAGTAGCAAAAATGATCTTTAAATTAAAAGCATTCTCATTTTATCTATTTCTTGGTTACTAAAATTAGAAGATAATGTCGAAAATCAAATGGGCATCATACATTAGTTATGTATTTCACTTACTGTGGGTGATTTAAAAAAAATCTATTCTGTTTCACTTAATGTGTCAAGTAAATTACATTTTCTGCCTCTCACGTTTGAATACAAGGCTGTTATCTTAGGATTCCCAGCACTGTGAAAGAAACATTTCATGGAAATACCTATTTCAACTGTAATGTCTCCTTCTACTCCTTTTTGTATTATTAAAGAGAAAGCAAGCAAGCAAGCAATCAGTTTTGTAGCCCAGGACTGTGGTCCTGTGAATAGCACTTTGCCCTCACTTCCGGTTAATCAGGGACGAGTGATAACCTCTTTTCTCATAGTTTCTTCTAGTCTTAGGGAGATGAAAGAGGAATTTGTAATCAAATAAAAAGTCCTATTGCAAACATTACAAGTTTATATACATAAGAATACATGGTTGTAGTAAGATTTGACCTAGAACATGACTTAACTAATTAATTTTTTTTTTTGACTGGGAATCGAACCCAGGGCAGTACACTTGCCAGGCAAGCACTTTGCCTCTGAGCTACATCCCAGCCCACCAAAATTTAATTTAAAAGGAAAGAAGGGGCAATTTTCTCTTCTCCTTGCTTTGTTAACTCAATTTACAGACTCTGTGACAAGGTGCCTTACTGTGGACACAGATGATATGACTTTATGTCCCTCTCTCCACTATGTTGATACTGGATCCAGGTTGGAGATGACTCAGAGGTGTTGCTCACACCTCTTTTTCTTCCTACTCTCTTTTTTCTTGTCTTATAATGGTCCCGTATCAGAGGAGAGCAGAGGAAGGCCTTACTGAGTGACATATCACAAGTCATTTGCTTACTACAGAGACTTCCTATGCAGTATATCTACCACACATATTACAAATGCTATGGGGTGTAGCGACCATTTTGTTCAATTAAAAAAAAAAAGCAGCTGGACATAGTGGCGCACACTTGTAATCCCAGCATTTGGGAGGCTGAGACAGGATCCGAGGATCCGGATTCACTGACGGCCTCAGCTACTTAGAAAGGTCCTTTGCAACTCAATGAGAACTTATTTCAAAATAAAGAATAAAAAAATAGGGCTGGGGGTGTAGTTTGGAGGTAGAATGCCCCTGGGTTCCATCCCCAGTACCACACACATTAAAAAATAAAAGCAAGCCGGGCATGGTGGTGCACGCTTGTAATCCCCGTGCTTGGGAGGCAGAGACAGGAGGATCGCGCAGGTTCGAAGCCAGCCACATGCGCTGGCTTAGGAGACCCTGTTTCCAAATAAAAATGTAAAAATAGGTCTGGGAGTGTAGCCCAGAGTTAGAAGGGCTTCCAGGAACCCCAGTACCACCAAAAAAAAAAAAAAAAAAAAAGCAGAGAATTAACTAATCATTTAAAAAACTTAGGCAGGGCTAGGATATTACTTAGTGGTAAAATATGTGGCATGTGTTAGATTCTGGGTTCAATCCCTAGCACCAAAAACTAACTAACCAACTTAGGCAAAAACAAAGAAAGAAAAACCATACTGGAGGCTGAGACAGGAGGATAACAGGTTCTTGGCCAGCCTCAACTACTTTGTGAGGCCCTTCACAACTTAGTGAGACCCTGTTTCAAAATAAAAAATAGGGCTGGGGGTGTATCTCAGAGGTAGAATGCCCCTGGGTTCTATTCCCAGTACTGCAAAACATCAACAATTTAAAAAATCTTTAAAGTTAAAAAATTGAGTGGAACTATATTCAAATATACTTTCTTTTCCACAGAGATAATTGGACATTAGGTTCTAAGCAGTATTGAAACCACAGGCATAAAGAGGATAGCAAGAACCTACATTCCTCTTTTTCTCCCTTGAACACACCCCAGATGTTCAGCAAAACTGCTAAATGTGATGGTTAATTCTCAGTTTCCTTACCTGACCCACTACTAGCATTTTGGCACAATTGATGATAGTTTCTTCAAACACTTTTTTTCCCTTGCTCCTCTGGTGCCCCCATCTCCTCGGCCACTTCTCAGTCTTCTTTGCTTATGGTTCATATTCTCCCTGATATCTTGTTGGTGGAGTGCTCCTATGGCTCAGTATCTCAGGTCTTCTCTTTTCTAGTTCATTGCCTTGTTAAACACATCCAGTCCCATGCTTTAAGTAGATTATATGTGCTAACAACTCCCAGAGTCATCTCCAGCCTAGACCCAGCTCTTGATCTAGAGGCATGCATGTCCAGCTGCCTACAAGCTTCTGCATTTGGATGTCTAGTAGGTATCTGAAACCTTGTGTGTTCAAAATCCAACTATAGTCTTTTAAAAAAATATACTAAGGATTGAACCCAGAGACCTTTGGCCCCTTTACCACTGAACTATAGCCCTGATCCCTTTTATCTTCCTTTTTTCTCCCCCCTCCTCTTTTTCTCCTCCTCCTCCTCCTCCTCCTCCTCCTCCTCCTCCTCCTCCTCCTCCTCCTCTTCTTCTTCTTCTTCTTCTTCTTCTTCTTCCTCTCCCCCCTCACCCCCCCACCCCGGGAATTAAACCCAGGGGTTTTCTACCTCCAAATTATACACCCAACCTTATTTCATACTTTATTTGGAAATGGTCTCACTAAGTTGCTGAGGCTGGACTAGAACCTGCAATCTTCCTGTATCCACCTCCCAAGTTCCTTTTTTTTTTTTATTTTTTATTTTGAGACAGGACCTAAGTTGCCCAGACTGACCTCACACTTGGAATCCTCTGCCTGAGTCTCCTTAGTAGCTGGACTTACAGGTGTGTGTCACCCACTTACTTGGCTCTTCTGTAATCTTTATTGCATTAAGTGGAAGGTCTAGTGTTCCAGTTGCTCAGCTCAAAAGCTTTTATGACATCCTTTGTTCTTCTCTTTCTCTCACTCCCTACATCCAATACAGCAACCAATACTTTCCCTACAAAATATAACCCAAACCAACTTCTTCCTTCTGACTTAGTTCAAATTGCCATCGACTTTCATCTGGATTTTAACAACAGCCTCCTAACTGCTCTCCCAGTTTCCACACTACCTTTCCATTTGCCATCTGCAAAGCCAGCCATCCTCCAAACTCAAGGCAGTTCCTGTCCCTCTGCTCAGAGCTTCCTGGCAGTTTGCCATTTCACAGTGGTCTACAAGACTCTATGTGATCTCCTCTTCCTCCTACTTTTCATCTCCTACTATTCCTTTTGCTCACTCTTCCCCAGCCAATGAGTTTCTTTGCTGTTTTCAAACCTCAGGCATGTTTTTGCCCCGAGGATCCTCTCTCCATACTAAGCTTCTCCCAGATCTACACATGAATTTTTTTTCTCACCTCTTTAAGATATTTCCAAACATATTTTCCTTATCAGTAAATTCTTCTCTGATCACCCTATTCAAAATTCTAACCCCAGTCCCACCAATAGTACTCCCTGTTTTCTTTTCCTGCTTTACTTATAGTGCTTATTACAAGCTGACATCATATCATTTTATACATTTATAAGAGAGTTTTTCTGTTTTCTTCATTGCTATAAACATAGATACCTAGAACAGTTCCTGATATCTAGAGTCTAGTAGATGTTTACTGAATGAAAAGATATCTACAAAAATACACAGAAATGTGGTAGCAAATAGTACCTATATACCTTATTCATGCTAAAGTTGTGATCCTCCAAACAGGTATAGTTCGACATTTGTAATTAATAAATTATATTCTAGATGAATCAAGGAAGTTGTTACTAGAAGGAATTTGATGATTGTTTTATTTTATTTTATTTTTTGTGGTACTGGGGATGGAACCCAGGGGCCTTCTAACTCTGGGCTACACTCCCAGACCTATTTTATATTTTATTTAGAAACAGGGTCTCTTGCCAGCTAAGGCTGGCTTCGAACCTGCATGATCCTCCTGTTTCAGCCTCCCAAGTGTGGGGATTACAAGCATGCGCCACCATGCTCGACTTGATGATTGTTTTATATGGGTAAAAATTCCTTTTTTTTGGAACTGGGAATTCAACACAAGGATACTCTATCTCTGAACTACATCTCCCTCCATTTTTTAATTTTTAATTTTGAGACAGGATCCAACTTGCCCAGGCTGACCTTGAGCTTGTGATTCTCCTGTCTCACTTTCCCAAATAGCTGAGTTTGTGGATGTATGCCACTGTGCTTAGCCAAAAACTTATTTTTCAAAGTGACAAATGGGCCTCTCTCACTCTGGGGTGGCCCACATTCTCCTGTGAATGTGTATTTCTTTTCTAAATGAATTTCTACATCTCTAAATAAATAAAAAATACACAGATTTGCATCTTTAGAGAAGAATCTTTTAGAAATCCTATTTGGCAGGCAGATATGCCAGTGCTGTTTTTAAATTTTAATTTAATTAGTGCTTTTATTGGTGCATTATATTCTCATCTCATAATATAGTTCATAGTTATAGTGACATATATGTAAACAGCACTTGGTGAGCTCTCCCTCGGCTCTCTCCCTACTCCTTCCCTTTCCCATATAGGATATTGAGATTGGCATTGGTATTCTCACATACATACATAATGTCAGTGGAAGTGTTTCCTTCATTAATTCTTCCTCTCCTCCCCACACCTTCTCCAAAACCACTCCCTGGCTGCACTGGGATTTTTTCTCCATTATCTAAAGTCCCTCTTATATCCCAATTACTTCCTAGCTTCCATATGAGAGAGAACACATGACCCTTCACTTTCTGTAACTGGCTAATCTCACTTAACATAATGTTCTCCAGGTCCATCCATTTTCCTGCAAATGACACAGTTTTGTTCTTTTTTTTTTATTGCTGAGTAGAATTCCATCATGTATATACCCCATCATTTTATGATTCATTTATCTGGTGATAGATACTTGACTTGGTTCCATAATTTGGCTATTGTGAATTGTGTTGCTATAAACATGGATATGCATGTATTACTATAATTTTTATACTTTTATTAGTACATTATATTCTCACTTCATAATGTCATTCATAGTGGTAGTGGCATACATGCACACAGCACTTGGTGGGTTTGCTCCTGCTCCCTCCCACTCCCACCCTTCTTCCCCAAAACAGGATGTTGACATTGTCAACTGCTATCTTAAGAGGTCTGTCTTTCAGTGGCCTGGTGTAGGAGATCCAGCCAGGCCCCTATCCTTGCTGAACTGCCTTAGGCCTTACTGAGTGTCTGCCAGTTTCCAGGGGTGGGAAGCCTCAGCTTGGTGGTATGGAAGATGATTATTTTTGCGGGTCTGGGGATGGAACCCGAGGGCATTTGACCTCCGAGCTATACCCTCTGCCCTGTTTTTTTATTCTTTATTTTGGAACCTGGTCTCACTGAGTTGCAGAGGGCCTCACTAAGTAGCTGAGGCTGTCCTCGAACTGCGATCCTCCGGTCTCAGCCTCTCAAATGCTGGGATTACAAGCGTGCGCCACCATGCCCGGCTTGGGAGATGATTTTGAGCTATTTTCAGAACTAACAATAAATTCCTTTGACTCAAGTAATGATAAAGCCATTTCCTTTCCTCTCCCTGTCAATCTCAGTTTAGTCCCTAAAGCTAAGCCTCTGCTGGAACCTTGCCCACATCTCTTTACCTTCATCAAGTCAGTGTGTGCCTGCCAGGCCTTCTTCTGCCTCTGTGGCCTGCTTTGCTGCCTGCCAGGTAGCCCAGCAATGCTGGGGAGTCAGTGTCCCAGGGACCAGCCTTCAGCCAAAGCCCACAGCAGCTGGTATTTAAATACCCAGCCCTTCTGCTCTCTGTGTCTGATTCTGAGCTGTGTTCTACACTGGCTACCAGAGTTTCCCCAGGGTATTTTTTTCTACTTCACTTCCTACCTCTTTATTCACATTTCCATGTTTCTTTCACCTTTCAAGTAAATATTTATTTTAGTTAACTTCATTTATTGTGATGATTTTCTATTTACTATTTTGATGATTTTCTATTGTGATACAAATGCATTCATTTACATTTTAAAAAGTGAATTGGCTTAACTAGAATATTTATTAAAAAATAGCACTGGTAGTAAAAGAACTTGACCAAAATCATAGACTAAAATGGCTGAAGTTGAGGAAAACACCAAATTGCTATGGGTTTCTGAGCTGGCTCTCTGGGTCTTGGGGGAAATCAGAGAATTCCACCTTTACTAAGTGGCAAGCAGTAATATGTAGCATTCTATTATTATTATTATTATTATTAATTATTATTATTATTGTTATTGTTATTATTTGCAGTACTAAGGATGAAACCAGGGGCATTCTATCTCCAAGCTACACCCCCCAGCCCTATTTTTTATTCTTTATTTTGAAACAGGGTCTCACTGAGTTGCAAAGGGCCTCATTATTAACCGAGGCTGTCCACGAACCGCAATCCTCCTCTCAGCCTCCCAGATGCTGGGATTACAAGGGCACACCACCATGCCCGGCTCCAGTATTGTATTATTTTATGCCATATCCCTCATAAAGTTGTTTTCTTCACTCCTGAGTTTAAATACTTGACAATGTTGAATACGTGTCCTTTATCTGTTTTTATACATTTCCTTTTGATACACTGTGCTCCTTCCACCCTTAGTTCTGCTCTTTTCTAGGAACACTAGAACTTTCCTAACACTTTGACGTAATTATTGCTGACTTTGTGCTGTGTTCCCTTTTTCTTCTTTTCTAGTGGTACATACAAGTGACACACTGAGTTCATTCCTATTTCATCCTCCTCATGACCCACCCTCTAAGCCGAGCTGGTGCCCCTGCACGTCCTCTCCTGTCTTGCTTCTTCTTCTTTTTTCCTTCAGCACTGGGATTGAATTGAGCATTCTACCCATTCTACCTCTGAATTATACCCCAACCCTTTTTATTTTTTGACCCCAGATTGGCCTTGAAATTAAAATCCTCTTGCCTCACCTCCTAAGTAGCTTAAATTACAAGCCTGCACCATTACATCAGGCTCCCTTCTTCTTTCTCCTCCTCCTCCTCCTCCTCTTCCTCCTCCCCTCCTCCTTCTTCCTCCTCCTCCCTTCCTTCTCCTCTCCTTCTCCTCCTCCTCCTTTGATGGTACTTGGGATTGAACCCAGGGCATTTTGCCTCTGAGCTACAACCCTAGCTCTATTTTTATTTTTACTAATTTTAAAGTTTTTGGACCAGGAACTTGCTAAGTTGCAGAGGGCTTTGCTAAGTTGCTAAGACTGGCTGCAAACCTGAGATTCTCTGGTCTCTGCTTCCCAAGTACTGAGATTACAGGTGTGCCCCCCACACCCAGCTGGCTCATTTCTCAAATGTAGTCCTTCCTCTGGTTCTTCCTGAGTGACCTCTTTCATCTCATGAAATGTTCTCCTCCTCCTCCTCCTCCTCCTCCTCCTCCTCCTCCTCCTCCTCCTCCTCCTCCTTCTTGTGGTACTGGGGTTCCTGAAAACCCTTCTACCGCCAGGCTACACTCCCAGACCTATTTTATATTTTTATTTGGAAACAGGGTCTCTTAAGCCAGCGAGGCTGGCTTCGAACCTGCGTGATCCTCCTGTCTCCGCCTCCCAAGCGCGGGGATTACAAGTGTGCGCCACCACTTCTTGCGCCCAGCTTCTTGTCTACTTCTTTAATCCACAGTTTGCTCCTGACCTCAGGACCTGGGACATCCTTTCCTGGCTACCTCATGACCAGGTCAAATTTATCACATCCAAAATGATGCTAATCATTTCCCCCCACAAACTTATGTTCCTTCTGTGTGATTGTGACTCAAATCAGGTTGTCTCTCTTGACTCCCTTCTCCCTTACCTGCACCACTGAGGAGGAGCCGAGCACACCAGCACTGCTTTGGCGCAGACTCTTATTCCTCTGAAGGAACTGCTCTGTCGCTTGGGGAGGCTCCCTCCCTTCAGTCACCCCCAGGTGATGTTTCTAATACCAAATATCTTAGCACTTTCTTATTCAAAACATTTTTTTAAAATCCAGGCATGGTGGTATATACTTGTAATTGCAGTACTTGAGAGACTTAGGAGGATTCCAGGCTTGAGGCCAGCCTCAGCAACTTAGGGGGACTCTATTTCAAAACAAAAAAGGGCTGGGGTATATGTCAGAGACAGAGTGCCTCTGTATTCAAATCCCTAGTGTCTGTCTGTCTGTCTGTCTGTCTGTCTGTCTGTCTCTCTCTCTCTCTCTCTCTCTCTCTCTCTCTCTCTCTCTCACACACACACACACACACACATGCTTTTCAGAAGGATGAGCATGCATTAATAACTGTTAACACCAGGGAATGGGGCAAGATCATTTGCCTTTTTTCTCTGTACTTCTATACTATTTGATTTTTCTTCAACAATGAACATATTATTGCTACAATTAAAGTGAATAAAGATGAAGACTATCAAAGGAGTCAGTACACATGTATTGAAAGGTCATACAGTGTCCCATAAACATGTGTAAGTATGTGTCAATTAAAGATAGAAAAATATTTTTAAATGGCCATCAAAAAAAAACATGTTCAAGGAGAGCATCTTCTCTTCTCCTCCCCCAGTTACATATGAAAAACCACTCTGTGCTCTTCTCTAAATCACCCTCAGGCTCTGTTTCTCTGTTCAGTAGGTGCACACCACAGGCCCAGGTTTATCCCGTAGACGCCACCTATTCAGCTACAACAGGTTTCCGTGCCTTCGCTCATGCCTTCCCTTCATCTGCTGTGCTGTTCCAGGCTTTGCCACTTGTCCCATATTTGAATACCCTTCACAGCTCAGCCTGTGTCACCACTTCTAAAGGACTTCCTCATGTGGAGAGGTAGGACCACTGCTTCCCCTGCCCTGACGCCTCCCTCTGGAGGAGTCCAATCTGGTGCTCCCATGATTTATTCCACATCTGCCCCTTTTCCCTATGTCCTTAGGTTTGTTGAGAGCATGGAATCTGCCTCTTAGCAAGCACTCAGAAAGCAACAAAACAAATCCAGAAACCTATTCTTTACTAATTATTCTCTGTATCCCCAAGCTATCACATGTGTGATTTCTAATCCTGTACTCTCTAGTGTATCTCCATGTACCAACGTGGAAAATGAGGCTCAGATCTAGGTCAAGGGTCCTGTAGCTGTTTGTGGCTGAGCTGGGATTTGGAAACTGTGACCCACGCTGCCTCCAATGGGGTCCACTGACGAAGGAAGTGTGTCTCAGTTATGATCCTCATAGCAACGCCTACAGTGGTAGCTCCATGGCCCAGCAATAAATACGTGTCTCTGAATAACTTAGTAGGATAGAATCCATCTCACCAAAAGATATTTACCCAGACTACAGATCATCCTCAGTCCTTTCTCCATGTACCCTCTGAAAGAGATGCCCAAGGGCACTTAAAGGACAACCAATTGGGATAATCTGCCCCAGAGTGGATTTCTGGGAGTCATTTTAAACTTATTTGCCAAGTTCATTCCTCAAGAGCATGTCTTCAAGGATAACTTTGTCATTGAACAAGGCACAGAGGCAGACAAAGGCTTTGGGGTAAGGACTCTGCCTCAGGGAACCACAGGGTTATTTTCTTCCCCTGATCAGAAGGTATCAGGCCACAAGGAAGGTGAGAATGCAGTGGGAATATTGTGTGTGTATTATGTTTATGTGTGTGTGGGTTGGTTACTAGGGATTAAACCCAAGGGCATTCTACCTCTGAGCTACATCCCCAGCTCCTTATTTTGAAACAGGGTCTCATTAAGTTGCCGAGGCTGGCCTCATGCCTCCTGGCCTCCTGGCCTCCTGTCTCAGCCTCCCAAGTACTGGGATTATAGGTATATACTATCATACTGGGCTTAAGTCAGTTTTTCAGAAATGTGTATGGAGCCTGGCATGGCTGTCATCTATAATTCCAGTACTTGGGAGACTAGGAGAATCACAGGTTCAAGGCCAGCATCAGCAACTTAGTAAGACCCTCAACAACTTAGAAAGACACTGTTTAAAAAAACAAAAACAAGGCTGGGAATGTGGCTCAGCGGTAGAATGCTCCTGGGTTGAATCTCCAGTAACACACACACACACACACACACACACACACACACACACACACACATATACACACACCCTACTCTGAGGCTACAGAGAGAGAGAAGAGTCCTAGTTCCTCTGGAGGGGAGGAGTTTACATTCTAGTAGTGGAAAGTAAATATGCAAACAGAGAAAAACAACATAGTGTGGTGCTGCAACCATGGGCAGGCTGCTGTGGACCAGCAATCATGGACCAATATTTCATCTGACCTTCAGAATCAGAGCATCCCAGCAGGCATATCCTTTCTGTCTGACCCAAGGCAAAACTGGTTTGTAGCCACCTAAGAGTAGATGGTGACAGAGAGCCAACATCTGCATTCAAATTCAGGTCTGTCTGATGCCAAATGGGTCGCATCCTCTTTAGTCTGCACCAGGCATTGAGGAGACAGATGGAGTTCCAACTGCAAAGTGCAATAGGCAGATGTGGAAGGATAATCATAGGATTGCATCTACATCTAGTACTGCTAGTTCTTAGAGGTAAATGGAAACCAAATTTGATCAGGGTTCTATTGGGAAGGCGAAGGCTTCCTGTTGAACAAACAGCATTATGTTTTACTATATTCAGTATTTGGGCCACACAGTACTTTGATCTAATTTTTTTAGTAGACAAAGAATGAATATTTATTGTTCTATGAGTATTGTTTTATATAAAACAAATTTGGAGGAGTGGGAAGGAATAAATATTTGTGACAGCAAACATTTAAATGCCAGTAGTTAATTTACTTGGCTATCTTGATTTACAATGGTAAATTTGGGTGGAGAGTTAAAAAGAAGGAACACACTTTTGTTCTTGTTTTATTTAGAATTTCTAAAGTCTGAAGGAATGTTTTTATTACAAGTACATAAAATAATGAAGAAAAAATACCCCCAAGAATTCAGTGGCACACCCTGTAATCCTATTACTTGGGAGGTTGAGACAGGAGGATCACAGGTTCAAGGCCAGCCTCTGGAACTTAGTAAGATCCTGTTTCAAACTAAAGGGCTGGCTGTATAGCTCTCAGGTAGTCATTATCCAGTACCACCCTCGCTATATCCTCCCTCCCAAAAGGAAGGAAAGATCCCACTGAGTAGACCCTAGGACTTCACTGAGAGAGGAGTGGTGACAGGGCGGCTGGTTTGGAGCAGAGGAGATAGTAGGTATCCCCTAGATGGAGGGTTTACTGTGATGACTCAGACAGTTCATTTAATACAGGATGGACTCAGTCTCCTGCCTGCAGATCCAGCCTGGATGACTCAACGGCTCCTAGCTTCAGAGTCTTAGGAACCTGAGATCCTAAAATCACATTTAGAGCTGCTGTGATGTAGAACAAGGGTCATCCAGAGGGAAATCATCTGATAGGCTTAGGAGGTACAGACGCAGCTCTTAAGGCTTCAAACATGCCATTTGCCTTGATCAGATGTTATTTTCAGGAAAGAAAGTAGTTATATCTCTGAGACTTCACACACACTAAAAATTGTTCTAAAAAAATAATAAAACTCCAAAGTTTCATAATCACCATACATGTCCAAAAGGAAGAAGAAACCCCACGGCTGGTGTTTTTCAGGGCCTATTGCTTTACTCTAAATTCTATTTTTCTTAAATGTTTTATTTGTCTTACATCACTATCACAGGCAGAACGGTGGGTGTAGCTATGGCAATGCTTATAGAATCTGTATGCAACGTCAGGGCAGCCGTGCAGTGGGCGGCACCCCACACTCCAGAGGAGGAAGATGACTTCAAAGAACCTGAAGACAGAGCCCATGGACTTTTCTGATTCAAATTACTTTGTTTGGAAAAGAGTAAACACAATTACCTTAACAACTGAGCTGGGAGGCTTTGAGGGTTTAACACACATTGTTTTCTTTGTGGGAGGGTGGGGACTACTCTGGATCAGGGAAAGGGGCCTAAAGAACCAGGGGGTTTATTTGTTTTCACTTTCTTCCCTCTTCAAAAATGAGTTTGGGTAATTCCAGAGCATTTGAATGAGTTCCTTAAAAAATGAACTTTGTTTATTTTCCTTATTTAAAATGGAATTAATGTTCATTACATTTATATAAAATGTTCATTATATCTGTTATGTATGTATAATTGAAACTAAGCTCAAAAAGAAAACTTACAAAGTTCATCTTTGAGTCTCCTCTTTTGTTTGTTTCCCCGTCACACTGTTCCTCTACATATATTGTATGTCCTTTTATGAACACACACACACACACACACACACACACACACACACACACACCATGGCATACCATTTATTGCTTTATTGTTTGCCCTTCTGTGTATGTGTGTGGTACTTGGGATTGAACTGGGGGGCATTCTCCCTCTGAGCTACAACCCCAGCCCTGCTTTTTTAGTCTTTATTTTGAAATAGGGTCTCACCAAGTTTTGGAGGGCCTAAGTCGCTGAGACTGGCCACCAACCTGAGATCCTCCTGTCTCAGCCTCCCAAGTACTGGGATTACAAACATGTGCCACCATGCCTGGCTTATTGTTTGCCTTTTTAACTTAAAATTTTCTAGCCAGGCGTGGTGGCACACACTTGTAATCCCAGCATTTGGAGGGTCGAGACAGGAGGATCGCGGTTCCCAAACAGCCTCAGTTACTTAGGCCCTTTGCAACCCAGTGAGACCCTGTTTAAAAAAATAAAGAATAAAAAATAAGGCTAGGATGTAGCTCCAAGTTAGAATGCCCCTGGGCTCCATCCCCAGAACCCCCCTCCCCACACACACACACATGAGAAAAAAAAGGAAAAAGAAAAAAATCCTAAAGGCTTTTCACTCTCAGGCCCTATAGAATTGCTTCACATACATTATGTAGCATGGTATTCCATTATATCAGTGTTTCCCAGTTTATTTAGCCTGTCTTTATTGGTGGATACTTTGGCAGTTTTGAATTGTTTGACATCACTAGGAATGTGGCAATTAATATTCTTATACTTTCGTGATTTTGCAATTGTGAGAATATGCCCAAAGGATAAATAATAATTGGAATTGCGATGTCCAAAGGGATGAGCATTTGTGGTTAAGACTGAAATTATATTGTAAATTGCTTTCCATGAAGATCATATCAATTCATACTCCCACCACCCATTAAAGAGAGTGTTTCTTCCCTTACACCCTTGAGAACACAAAATGTTAATTTTCTGAATCTTTGCTACTCCAAAATATTACCTTCATGCACTTAGTACTTAATGTGTTCTTCTATTTTAAGTAGCAAAGAACATCTTTGCATAGCTTAAAAAAAACATGTTTAGAGCCGGGAGTGGTGGCGCACGCTTATAATCCCAGCACTTGGGAGGCTGAGACAGGAGGATCGCACGGGTTCGAAGCCAGCTTCAGCTACTTAGTGAGGCTCTCAGCAACTTAGTGAGACCCTGTTTCCAAATAAAATATAAAATGGGTCTGGGAGTATAGCCTGGAGGTAGAAAGCCTCTGGGTTCCACCCCCAGTACCACAAAAAAAATAAATAAATAAAATAAAAATAAAAAATAAAATAATATACTTTATTTAGTTTTTCCTCAAGCAGAATATTTTTAATTTTATGTACTCAAATATATATATATATATATATATATGTATATATATATATATATATATATATATTCTTTATCTTTTGTGACTTAAGAGTTTTACCTTATACTCAAAGAGGCTTTACCCAAAAAATTGTTTTTTAAAATCTCACCATGTTTTTACCTTTTTCTATTATTTCATACTGCATGTTTATGTTTTACTCCATTTCTGTTTACTATGAATGGTGCCATGTACTGTCTGTGTTTTTGTGGAAACTGTATAAATTTTCACTTTTTTATGAGAGATTTGTATATATAAATATAGACTCTTATGGTAGTGATAAAACTATTATCTACATATATTTTGTGCATTCATAACCTATCTAATGTCTTATCAATTTTTTGAAATGTTTTAGGCTATAAGTTTTCTTTGCACGTTTTTCAAGTTGTTATAAATATATAAATATAAAGATGTGTATAATTGGGCCCAGCAGTGCGCTCTGTGTTGCTCAAGGTCAACTGCACAATATTCCTGTGTTCCCTCACCCCGGGCCTCCTTACTGTTAATATTTTACTTAACTACAGTGTGGCTGTCAAAGCTGAGTAATTAACATTGAAACATTATCAACTAAGCTCCAGAGTTTGTATAGGTCTCACTAGTTTATCTATTCACATCATTTCTTGGTTCTGGATCCAGTGAGGATACCACATTGGTGTTTGTAATATGGCCCTTTGATTTGCTCACAGAGGGAGGCACCAGCCAGGTTCATCTCAGCCTCTGGCGTTAACCAGCCATTGATGTCCTTGTCTATGTGGCTAGAGGAAGCCTCTAACAGCCACAAAATAGATCATTTGATCACATTATATAGACTTCCTGCCCTCTGTGCCTTCCTATGTTTACACTGTTCCATTAATTTAACTGAAATGTGTACATGAGAAGTCAACATGTTTAATGCTGGTTTTGAATGACAGTAATAAATTGTCATAATTTTTTTTTTTTTTTGGTCGGTATTGAGGATGGAACTCAGGAGCATTCTACTTCCAAGCTACGTCCCCAGCCCAGTTTTTTAATTCTTTATTTTGAAACAGGGTCTCACTAAGTTGTGGAGAGCCTCACTAAGTAGCTGAGGCTGGCCATGAACCTGTGATACTCCTGTCACAACCTCCCAAGTACTGGGATTACAAGCATGCACCACCACACCTGGCTTGTCATAAGTATTTTGATAAATTAAAATTAAATCAATTGTAAATTGGTTAATCCATTATCCTGGTACAACACCAGTATTTTGGTGGTTAAGACAGGAAGATTGAAAGTTTGAAGGCAGCCTGCGTAACTTAGCAAGATCCTGTTTCAAAATAAAAAATAAAAAGTGCTGGGGATGTAACTCGGTGGTAAAGCACCCCTGGGTTCCACCCCTATTACTACACACAAAAATAATTTATTAATCCATTTTAAATCAACAAATAGATTACTTTATACTGTTCACATTTGCCTATCTATGATTTTAAGCTGTATGGTTTGGTTTAGTGGTTAAAAGCATGGAGTCTTTTAAATCTGGGTTGGAATCCTAGCTTAGATACCAGTTATTCAAACATGGGCAAATTACTGAATGTACTTTGAACTTTGTTTTCCTCCTCTGTATAATTCAATGATAGTAGAAACTTCCAGAAATGATTTATGGAGGGCCCTTAGCACAATAGAAATTTTGAATAAAAGATAGTTTTCACACCTTGCCATCCCCAACATCTCTTATCAGATAAGCTTTATAGCTAGCAGATCCCTCAGGACCACAGCTTGGAAGTTAGCAACATAATTTTTGTGAGGTGAGAGAACCGGTTTAGGGCCAAGATATAGGTTCCTGTCCAGCCGGGAGACCACACACTCTGCTTCTCCTCTTTTCATGCATTGCGATTTTATTCTCTGCCTCTCAGTGTTTCCCGGATGTGCTGGAGAGAAAGGCAGACTTGGCACAGGGGTGAAGGAGTGGGAAGCAGGAAGAATCTCTCCTCTCAGGTAGCTTGTGTATGGCTGCAGTAGCTTGAGGGCCCAGGTGGCCAAGAGGCCGGTGGGCTCCCAGTTTGATTCCCAGTGACTTTTCCACTGTCTGCTCCAATCTGTGGCTGTGGAGCCCCTAGGCAGCTTCTGCTGAGGGTAACTCTGGGTCCTCTGGATGCTATTTCCAGGCTATGCTGCCAAAGGGACATTTTTCAGTTCACCTGGGGGCATCTAGGAGAGGCAGAGGTGAGCTCTTTGGTCTGTCCTACAGACTATCCTGAGCTAGAGGGAGAGATTCTAGTTCAGGATGCTTCTGGGACATTTATTGTAATTAACATTTTCAGTCAATACCATTATCTCTGCAAAACTCGACACTTTGGCAATATGGAAATAAATATGTCTGGCTTTACATATTAAGGCCTCCCATCTCAGTGCGCATGTTTCTTTTCCTGCAGGTGATGCTAATGACTTCTTTTATAAGCTTATTTTTTTCTATCATGGTTATAAGATCCTAAACCATATGTATCTCTATATACAGCTATATAGATAGTCTTAAAGCTACAGTATTATTTCAGGTCCCTAATGAAAATTCTGAATTAAAAAAAATAGAATCTCAAGTTCCAAAGTTGCTCTTCTCTGTAGTGATGATGTCTTTAATAATGTTTGGAAATATCTAAGAGATAATATACAGCCTCCCTCAAGCTTATTCTGCAACAAACTAATCCCCGGGCCCAGCAATAAATAATCTATGTGTCTACCACATTATTGCAGATATACATACTATACATACTGTTCTGTTTCAGTGTCAGGGACATGAGAATAGAAAGGCTGATTTTTAGTATGTTGTGTTCTTATAGATGGACAATTTTTTTTCGTTGTTGTGTATTTAATATGGGATCCTGTTGTACATTTTTACCACTTCTCTACAAAGCTAGTGTATTGTTCTTCACATCTTTGAATGTGAATAAAAATTGTTATTGCAGTATTATGGAAAAGAAAGGAGTCTAATACATACATTTCTTGCACTGCTTTCTTTTTCTTTTTTTTCCGGGAAAACCAGTTCGGCTATTAAGGGAAACTCTCAATGCACCAGAGCAAGATAAGGCAAGGTTTCAGAGAGAATAGCTGTTCACCATCAAAGCAAACTGGTTCCACAGACATGGTATATTATACACAAAGACGAAGGTAAATGCTCCATGGTTTTCATGAGTAATTTACTGTGCTTATATGAAGGCACTAGAGCCTCTAGAATTCATTCTGATCCTATTACTGGCTTTTCTTTTGTTAAAGAAAACAGCTAACTAAACAAATGTAATTAAAAAGTCAGTTGCCTGGACCCCCTCCTTAGTACCTTGATGCTTCTCTTATGTCAACACTTACATATCAGAGAGGAGTGATTTATTTCATGTAATAAATGCCATTTTGGTCATGCCATTTAATGAAAATTTACTAGGCTTTCCTTTATTGAAGTGTGTTGCTCTGCTCAGTTTTAAAAGCATGGTTTTACTGGGAGTTATATATTTCTCAGGCTAATTTATATTTTATAAATATGTGGAATTATTAATTCATTCTATCTGTAGCATGTGTAGACCCTGAAGCTTATGGCAGTGCTGTTATCTGTTGTAGGGATGAGAACATGCTCTTTGATGTGTTATTCTTGGGGACTTGGGAGGATAAAGATGGAATACTCATTTGGCCCAGCTCTGCAGATGGGCTGAGAGTGCAGCAGTGGTTTGTGTGCATTTCCATATGACATTCTACTCTGTACTGTGCTGGAGGTAACAGGAAACTTCAGGGAGCAGCATCTCCTCGGCCTTTCCCATGCTTTGCTCTCTGGAACAGGGCAGGGGCATCCCAGCCCACAAAAGAGGTGCTGGGGACTGAACCCAGGGATGTCCTACCTCCAAGTCACACTCCCATTCCTGCTTTATTTTTTAATCTGAAAAAGAATTTCACTCAGTTGCTGAGGTTGGCCCAACACCTGCAGTCCTCCTATCTCAGCCTCCCAAATCCTGGGATTACACATGTGCACACTATGCCCAGCTAAAAGGGGCGTTTGGGAGATACACTGAGCCAAGCTGTGGTGGGTGCTGTGGGCTTAGTATGCATAGAAACAAACACGATGATGGCTTCACAGCACTTCCATTCTGTTGGGAAGGACAGACATTAAATGTCTTTACAGTAGTGGATAGGAAACGCTGGTGGGAGAGTGAGGGAACCAGGGGGTCTAATCTGGTCTGGGGTCAGAGTCACTTCCCAGCAGGGAGTGGGAATTAAGCAAGTGAAGAGAAAAGAAAATGGTTCTAGGGAGAGGGACTCCCAAGGGGGAGGCAGGTGAGAGGTCTGTGAGATGAAGAAAACTTGATGCTTGAGGAGCTGAGAGCAAAGGTAAAGGCTGAGCTGGGCTGGTGGTGTACACCTCTAATCCCAGTACTTGGGAGGCTGAGACAGAACGATCAGGTTCCAGGCCAGCCTCAGAAATTTAGAGATTCTCAGCAACCTAGAAAGACCCTGTTTCAAGACAAAAACCGAAAAGGGCTGACAGTGTAGTTAGAGGTAGAATGCCCTGGGGTAAAATCCCGGGTTTACTTCCCCCCAAAAAAGGAAGGATGAAGACTGGAGGGCGGAGCTGGAGGGACAGTGGAAAAGACACCAGGGAGAGGCAGGCCAGGGCAGGCCAGGGGAGGGCCGGGAAGCTCTGCGAGGGTGCACTTTTATTTAAAGGGAAGCTGTAAAGAGGAGTCAGGAAGTGATGCCAGATAACACACACACCCTCCTGCAGATCTCTGTTGCTCTGTGGGGAGTGTCCTGAGCAGAGGCAAGGTGTGCAGGGAAGATCAGCTGCTGCAGCAAGCCCAGCCATTGGCAATACTCTTCTGTTACTCCAGGTGTGGAGTGCTGACAAGTCCTCTCCCCAGCCTGGGATTAGGGTGGCCAGGTCAGACCAATCTAATGTCCCAGCAGCCCCTGTGCTCCACCGAGGAGTGATGGGAGGGGTAGAGCCCAGAGTCTCCGATGTCTCACCACTTGGTGCTTCATTTAAGCTACATTTTCATTTAATCTATACATTTTTATTTTTCTCTATTTTTATTTTTTTATTTTTTGCAGGTCCAGGGATGGAGCCCAGGAGCATTCGACTGCTGAGCTATAGCTCCAAAAAGTTCTTTGTTTTTTGAAACAGGGTCTCACAGAGTTGCAGAGGGCCTCACTAAGTAGCTGAGGCTGTCCGTAAACCACGATCCTCCGGTCTCAGCCTCCCAAATGCTGGGATTACAAGCGTGCACCACCACGCCCGGCTTCTATTTTTATTTTTTAAATAATTTTTGAAGCCGGGCGTGGTGGCGCACGCTTGTAATCCCTGCGCTTGGGAAGCGGAGACAGGAGGATTGCACAGGTTCGAAGCCAGCCGCGCTGGCTTAAGAGACCCTGTTTCCAAAAATAAAAAAAGTATAAAATAGGTCTGGGAGTGTAGCCCGGATGTAGAAGGGCTTCCAGGAACCCCAGTACCACAAATAAATAAATAAATAAATAAACAAATAAATAAATAAATAAATAAATAATTTTTGAGGGACTAGGGATTGAACCCAGGGCCATTCTACCTCTGAGCTACACTCCCAGCCATTTTATTTCTTATTCTGAAACAAGACCTTGCTAAATTACCATGCATTGGCTTCAAATCTGTGATAATCCTGTGTCAGCCTCCCAAGTACTGGGGTTATAGGCATGTTTCACTATGCCTAGGTATTTAAAACTTTTTTTTTTACAGTGTTAGAGATGGAACCCCAGGGTCATTCTACCTCTGAGGCACACCCTCAGTCATATTTTTTATTCTTTCTTTCTCTATTTTTTAATTTTTAATTTTTTATTTTTTTTTGGTATTGGGAGTGGAACCCAGAGGCTTTCTACTTCCGGGCTATACTCCCAGACCTATTTTATATTTTACCTGGAAACAGGGTCTCACTAAGTTGCTGAGAGCCTCACTAAGTAGCTGAAGCTGGCTTCGAACCTGCACGATCCTCCTGTCTCAGCCTCCCAAGTGCTGGGATTACAAGCGTGCGCCACCAAGCCTGGCTTTATTCTTTATTTTGAAACAGGTTCTCACTGAGTTGCAGAGGGCTTCACTAAGTAGTGGAGACTGTCCATGAACTGTAATACTCCTGTCTCAGTCTCCCAAATGATGGGATTCTAAGCATGTGCCATAATGCCTGGCTTTTCTCAAATTTTTATCTAAGTAATAGTTGATTATTTCCTGAGTACCTAACATGTTCTTTATCCTTGGCTTTGATATGAATTATCTCTTCTTTTCTTCACAGTTTTCTCTGAAAGTGGTTATTATATTTATCATTATTTTTGTTTTGTGGCACTGGGGATCAGTGGATTCCAACAGGGGTGTTTTACCTCTGAACTACAACTCAGACCTCTTTCTTTCTTTCTTTCTTTCTTTCTTTCTTTCTTTCTTTCTTTCTTTCTTCCTTTCTTTCTTTCTTTCTTTTCTTCAGTACTAGGAATGGAACCCAGGGGCATTCTACCTTCGAGCTGCATCCCCCAGCTCTATTTTTTTATTCTTTATTTTGAAACCAGGTCTCACTGAGTTGCAAAAGGCCCAAGTAGCTGAGGCTGTCCTTGAACCACAATCCTCCTGTCTCAGCCTCCCGAATGCCGGGATTACAAACGTGTGCCACCAGGCCTGGCTTAATTTTTTAATTTTGAAACAGGGTCTCCCAAAGTTACCTCATGCTGTCCGCAAGCCTGAAATATTCCTGTCTCAACCTTATTATAATAATATTAAATGGGACTGGGGATCCAACCTGAGTCCTCACACATGCAAAGCATGCACTGTAACACTGAGCTAATCCCCAGAAGGCTAGTAACTATTTTTTTCCCCCAGTTTCCACCTTAGGAAGCAGAGGTAGAAGAAGCTTAAATTGCTTCCCAGGCCACAGTACTAGTAAGCAGAAGGAGCCAAGATTCCACTATATAAATGAATGGATAAACAAATGAGCAAAACCCACTGCCTCCTAACAGGTGGGGATGCCATCTGAGTATGAACTGATCTCATCTTCATGTAGATTCAGCAACCCCGTGGGCTCACTCAGCCCACTCTGTGAGCTTCACTCTAGAATGGAGAAAGAAAAAGAGCCATCCCTGGCCATTCTGGGAGTATGCTTCACTTGGTCAGCAATTAAAACAAGTTCCTAATAAGAACATAGTCTCTCTCTATATATATATTACAACCCTCATGTTTAAGGAGTTTAGAGCATTCAGCTGAAATGCACATATATCCATGAGACAGCAGCACACTAAGAAGCAACCTGGATCATATTATGATTTGTTTGCCTTGGGCACTTTTGCCTATATGAGCCTCTTCCTCCATAAAAAAATTAAAAATATATTCTACAAATGTGTCCGCACAAAGATGAATATATAACCCAGACTGGATATATTAGTAGATCTTTATTATTATTATTATTTTGTTTTCTTCTCACATTAAAATAAAGATTAAGACCCCTGGAGAAACCGGGCACAGTAAGACACTGGGTCCTGACCGGGGGTCGCGCGGGGCACTCAAGTCGGGGCCTGGGTTGCGGGACTCTGGGCCCCGGGCCAAACTGCGCGTAGCACGCCAGACCCCTGGAGAAACTGGGCCCAGCACCTTGGGTCCCGGGCGGGGGTCGCGCGGGGCACGCAAGCTGGGGCCTGGGTTGCGAGACTCGGGGTCCCGGGCCGGAACGCGTGTAGCCCACCAGACCCCTGGAGAAACCGGGCCCAGTACCCTGGATCCCGGGCGGGGGTCACGTGGAGCACGCCAGCTGGGGCCGGGTCACGGGACCCTGGGCCCCAGGCAGAGTAGTGCGGAGCACTCTGGACCCATGGGAAAACCGACCGGGTCACAGTGCTACTGAGTGCTGATCCCACTACCTCCTCAAACCACATAACTGTCTTCTCTTATTAAAAAAAAAAAAGGAAAAGAAAAAAAAAAAGAAAGAAAAATATCGGAGAGGAGTTAAGAAAGCCGTTGTGGATGCCAGGACACTGGAGATGCAGACAAAACTTATCTAAATGCACTGGAACTTATGGGAAAATTCCCCGTGAAGGAGGACTGCTGTTTCTCTATATTGTTAAGAATCTTGGACATCACCTGTAAGGAGAGAGTCCTTACAGTCCTTGGCAGAGACCAAGGAGAAAGGCAGTGTTGAAAGCGGTCTCCGTGATGGCGGTGGAGACTTGTATTCAGGAGAAGCAGAAACCAGATCCTACCAACCTTATTTTTTTTTGGAGAAATTACACCAAATGTCGAATGCTACCATCATGCATGCTTAGGAACACTGGACAACATTCAGAGTGGAAAAAGAGCCTGGGAAGGATTTGAAATGGTGGAGGCAATGGTAATGGCAGTGGCCAGTACTCAGGGGAGGCAGAGATCTGATACATTACACCTGGAACCTTTGAAATAGTAACCCCAGAGACAGTGATCAGAGCCTGCTGAGGGGTTAGGCCGGTGCCGGGGCCAATGGCCAACATCGGAGCCTGCCGTGAGGCAAGGACGCTACTGGGGCCTCTGAGGCTGGGATCAGAGCCTGCAAAGGGGTTAGGCCAATGCCGGGGCCAGCGGCCAGCAGCGGAGCCTGCCGTGAGGCAAGGCCGGTGCTGGGGCCTCCAAGGCCAGGATAAGAGCCTGCCGAGGGGTCAGACCGGTGCCAGGGCCAATGGCCGGCATTGAAGCCTTCTGTGAGGCAAGGCCACTACTGAGGCCTCCGAGGCTGGGATTGGAGCTTGCCGAGGGGTTAGACCGGTGCTGGGGCCAGCGAGGCTGGCATCGGAGCCTGCCGTGAGGCAAGGCTGGTGCTGGGACCTCCGAGGCCGGGATCAGAGCCTGCCGAGGGGCTAGGCCGATGCTGGGGCCAACGGCCGGCTTCGGAGACTGGCAGGAGGCAAGGCTGGTGCTGGGGCCTCCGAGGCCAGGATCAGAGCCTGCTGAGGGGTTAGGCCGGTGCCGGGGCCAATGGCTGGCATCAGAGCCTGCCGTGAGGCAAGGCTGGTGCTGGGGCCTCCAAGGCCGGGATCGGAGCCTGCTGAGGGGTTAGGCTGGTGCTGGGGCCAGCGAGGCCGGCACCGGAGCCTGCCGTGAGGCAAGGCTGGTACTGGGGCCTCCGGGGCCAGGATAAGAGCCTGCAGAGGGGTTAGGCCAGTGCTGGGGCCAGCGGCTGGCATCAGAGCCTTCCGTGAGGCAAGGCTGCTACTGAGGCCTCCGAGGCCAGGATCGGAGCTTGCCGAGGGTTTTGGCCGGTGCTGGGGCCAGCGAGGCCGGAATTGGAGCCTGCCAGGAGGCAAGGCCGCTACTGGGGCCTCCGAGGCCGGGATCGGAGCCTGCCAAGGGGTTAGGCCAGTGTCAGGGCCAATGGCCGGCATCGGAGCCTGCTGTGAGGCAAGGCCGGTATTGGGGCCTCTGAGGCCAGGATAAGAGCCTGCAGAGGGGTAAGGCCGGTGCCAGGGCCAGCGGCCGGCATCGGAGCCTTCCGTGAGGCAAGGCTGCTGAGGCCTCCGAGGCCGGGATCGGAGCCTGCCGAGGGGTTAGGCCGGTGCTGGGGCCAGTGAGGCCAGGATTGGAGCCTGCCATGAGGCAAGGCCGGTGCTGGGGCCTCCTAGGCCAGGATAAGAGCCTGCTGAGGGGTTAGGCTGGTGCCGGGGCCAGCGGCCGGCATCGGAGCCTTCTGTGAGGCAAGGCCGCTGAGGCCTCTGAGGCCGGGATCAGAGCCTGCCAAGGGGTTAGGCCAGTGCTGGGGCCAGCGAGGCCGGGATGAGAGCCTGCTGTGAGGCAAGGCCGGTGCTGGGGCCTCCTAGGCCAGGATAAGAGCCTGCCGAGGGATTAGGCTGGTGCCGGGGCCAGTGGCCGGCATCCCGGAGCCTTCCGTGAGGCAAGGCCTTACTGAGGCCTCCGATGATCGGAGCCTGATGAGGGGTTAGGCTGGTGCTGGGGCCAGTGAGGCTGGCATCGGAGCCTGTTGTGAGGCAGGGCCGGTGCTGGGGCCTCCAAGGTCAGGAAAAGAGCCAGCTGAGGGGTTAGGCCAGTGCCGGAGCCAATGGCCGGCATCGGAGCCTGCCGTGAGGCAAGGCCGCTAGTGGGGCCTCTGAGGCTGGGATTGGAGCCTGCCAAGGGGTTAGGCCGATGCTGGGGCCAGTGGCCAGCATCGGAGCCTGCCATGAAGCAAGGCCGGTGCTGGGGCCTCCGAGGCCGGGATAAGAGCCTGCCGAGGGGTTAGGCTGGTACTGGGGCCAATGGCCGGCATCGGAGCCTGCCATGAAGCAAGGCTGATGCTGGGGCCTCCGAGGCCGGGATAAGAGCCTGCTGAGGGGTTAGGCTGGTACTGGGGCCAATGGCCGGCATCGGAGCCTGCCGTGAGGCAAGGCCACTAATGCAGCCTCTGAGGCCGGGATAGGAGCCCGCTGAGGGGTTAGGCTGGTGTTGGGGCCAGAGAGACCAGAATTGGGGCCTCCCATGAGGCAAGGCCTCTGCTTGAGCCAGCAAGGTCTGGGTCAGTCCACTGGGTAGCCAGGCCACAACTGGGGCCGTCAAGAGTGGGATCGGTACTTGCAGCGCGGCATGCACAGAGAAATATCGCAGAAAATATAAATCAGATGCTTCCCCTAATCAACAGGAAGAGGTTGAGCTATAGAAAGGGCCCTATAGTGAAGCAACTAATGTGACCAATCAGAGGGTATAGAATAGTGGAGGACAGAGCCTCTTTAAAATGCAGGAGGTACATAAACAAATGTATCAAAGTTAATCACCAAACAAGCATGGGATGGAGGGAGGGGGAGGGAATGGGATGGGGGCTGGATGAGGGCTAATTGCATGAAGTGTGCTTGTATATCCTCTAAAGTCTTGTTCTCCAATGTGAATGATATATGACTACAATGCACCAATTAAAAAAAATAAATAAAAAAAAAAGAAAAATACCAGTTTGCCCTGTGGGATGGTACACACTCTTAATCTTAGCTACTGGGAGGGCTAACACAGAAGAATTGCAAGTTTGAGGCCAATCTTGGCAATTTAAGGAGACCTTGTGTCAAAATATAAAATAGGGCTTTGGGTATCACTCAATGATTAAGTATCACTGGGTTCAAACTTCAGCACCAAAAACAAATAAACAAACAAACAAAATAAAAGCACTCATTTTACTATACAAAAAAAATAAATAAATAAAGATTAAGCCAGGTGTGGTGGCGCATGCTTGTAATCCCCGCGCTTGGGAGGCGGAGACAGGAGGATTGCGCAGGTTCAAAGCCACTCTTGCTGGCCTAGGAGACCCTGTTTCCAAATAAAATATATAAATATAAAATATAAAATAGGTCTGGGAGTATAGCCCAGAGGTAGAAGAGTTCCATCCCCAGTACCACCAAAAGAAAACACCCAAAAAACAGTTTTATCAGTATCCAGGCACTATGCTACTGTACCTGATGATAGTCCTGCCTCCAAATAAGTGTGGTGGTGAGAATAAAACTGGCAGGAGAGGCAGTGTGATAGGACTGTGGTGCTGGGATTCATTGTGGTCAGGGAGATGGTACCAAGCAGGCAGCCTTAGGACAGGATGGAGATAGACCAGGCAGCTAGATGAAGTCTGGGACACAGCACAGGGAAGGGACACACGCACAGGACCCAAGAGCACGTCTTTTCTGCTGCCAGCTGTGGAATGTGGGATGAGGTGCTGAAAGGCTCTGTGGAGGTGGCATGGAGATGTGCTAGTGTGGGCAGGAAGGACCCCTGGGGATGACAGGATCTGCTGTGAGTCCTGTGACCCTGGTGACACTTTAAAACATAATATAGTTTTATATGATATTTTAATTGTGATAGAGACCATTCTCATCTCTCTTCTTTTAACCTGGTAGGTTACATTAAATTACTCACATTCCTTAATATGATCCTGCAATTTGAGGTCTAGGTACTGGAAATTGAACCTTGGGGGTATTTGATCTCTGAGCTACATCCTCAGCCTTTTTTTTTAATCTTTTATTTTTGAAACAGGGTCTTGATAAATTGCTGAGGCTGGTCTCGAATCTGTGATCCTCCTATCTCAGTCTCCCGAGTACTGGGATTGTAGGCATGTACCACCAGGCCCACTCAGTGTTTTAATGCTCCAGTTCTTGTGTGTGTTATTAGTTAGTTCTGTCATGTAACATCTTGAGTTTCAGTTTTTCCACTGAAAAGGGTGTCCAATTAGGCAACTCTCAGGCTGAGATTCAGGTCTAACATTTTATTCTTCTAGTAATTATCCAGCTCTCTGAAGAAGAATCGAATTGGCTGACCACACTGACCTTGGTTGTGGCTGCGTTCTGCACCAGCCAGTCGAGTTTCTTATGTACCAGGTGATGGGACAGACACTTGAAATCAGGGGCTTCTAGCCTTCCCCTTGTTGCTTCTGAGCACATGGAAAGCTTTGTTTCTAGAGCTTCGAATGAAAAAATAAAGGAAAACAACAACTCAAACCATGAAAAAATATGAGTAGAATAATGAGTAAATTACGTTAGTATATATTTAACTAATGTAGAACTGTGATCTGTATATAATAAACACCACATAATTACTAGGCCTCATTTTGTTGTTGTTATTCTTTTATTTATTTACTCTTTCATAATAAATGTGAAACGGGAGATACAAATCTATGGATCCTTTAGTTGGTTTTAGTTCACTTTCACCTCTTGTAGCATCTCATCCTGAGACTCTTCAGACTGTTGTTCTATTTTTAGGGTTTTCCATGCAACGATTCCCATCAAATACTGAAGGAGAGATTTGATGGGTTGGACTTACTGATGGGCAATATGGCCGTTTTCAATTCATTTTCATTTTTTGTAGATTCCATATTTGTGAACCCACCTACTTGCTAAAAACAATTTGTAATCTACAAATTCATATTTTCTATGCTTCCACACGCATTCTCTCATTTACAGATTTCTATGCTTCCACACGCATTCTCTCATTTACAGATCTGTGACAGTGAAAAGTTCAAGTTGCCTGAAGCACAAGTTTCCCAGCCAAGACTGGACAAGATAAGCTTTGCTTTTTCATTTTAGTTCTTAGATTTTTATTAAGTGTACTTTTTGCAATGAATTTTTTTTTTGTGTGTGTGTGTGCTATTGGGGATTAAACCCAGGGGCACTGTACCTCTGAGCTACTCCCGGCCCTATTTTGTTCTTTTATTTTGAAACAGGTTTTCACTAAGTTGCTGAGAGCTTTGCTAAATTGCTGAGGTTAGGCTTGAACTTATGATCCTTCTGTCTCAACCTCCCGAGTGCTGGGTTTAGAGGTATGTGCCATCCATTTGATGCCATTTTTATATCTTTTTGTGCTTTTTATGGATGCTTTTGCTGTGTAAATTGGCCCTAAGCACTGTGCTGACGTGACATCTAGTGTTCCTAAGCACAAGAAGGCTGTGATACAAGAAATGTGTGTGTTAGACAAGTGTCCAGCAGGTCTGAGCTACAGTGCTGTGGCCCAGGAGTTCAGTGTTTAAGAACCAACAGTCTGTATTAAAAAAAAAAAAAAAGGTATCTTTAAGATGGGCATGGTGGCACATACTTGTAATCCCGAGGCTGAGACAGGAGGATTGCAGGTTTGTGGCCAGCTTCAGCTACTTAGTGAGGTCCTTCATAATTTAGTGAGACCCCGTTTCAAAATAAAGAATAAAAAATAGGGCTGGGGGTGTAGCTCAGAGGTAGAATGCGCCTGAATTTAATCCCAACACCACAAACAGTCTTTAAATAGAATCAGAAGGTTGTGTATTAATTAGTTGATGGAATGTAACCAGATGCTTGATACTTACCTTAGGGTATTACCCTAAGGAACAATAGTTCAGTATTTACTAACTCAGTGTTTTTGGTAACTTTATGGAACATAAATACCACAACTAGGAAGAATCAAGTATACTTCCTTAAGAGTGATCTACTTGTGAGAGAGAGTGTGTGTGTGTGTGTGTGTGTGTGTGTGTGTGTGTGTGTGTTACTGGGGATTGAATCTAGAGGGTTCTAGCTCTGAGATACATCTCCAGCCTTTTTATTTGGAGACAGTCTTACTAAATTGCTAAGACTGGCTTTGTACCTTCAATCCTCTTGTCTCAGTCTCTCAAGTACTGGGATTACAAGCATGTGCCACTTTGCCTTGCTTAATTATGATTTTTTATGAAGATTATCTCCATTCAACTTTCGCTGCGCAAAGATGAGGTCCTTGTATTTTATTTGAGTGTGAAATCGTCTCATGGTGCCTTTCTCTTGAGGTTACTTTTACTCTGTTATTTAGAAGGCTAGGAGACTTCTTTATGCTTGCACAAGTCAAATAACAACAAATGCTGGTGAGGATGTAGAAAAAGAGAAACTCTTATACTGTTGGTGGGAGTGCAAACTAGTTCAACTGCTATGAAGATCAGTGTGCAGATTCCTTGAAAACTGGGAGTGGAGCCACCATATGATTCAGCTATACCACTCCTGGGTATCTTTCCAAAGGGGTTGAAATCAGAGAACTACAGTAACATATGCATACCCATGTTCATAGCAGCACAATTCGCAATAGCCAAAACATGGAACCAACCTAGGTCTCCATCAACAGATAAATGGATTTCAAAATTATGAGAAATACACACAATGGAATTCCACTTAGCAATAAAGAAGAACAAAATCAGGTCATTCGCAAGAAGATGGAAAGACTTGGAGAATGTTAAGTGAGATTAGCCAAGCACAGAAAGAGAAGGGTCATATGTCTTCTCTAATATGCCCAAACTAGGGAGGGAGTATTAAGGATACCAGAGGGACTCCAGATAATGGAAGGGGAACCTCAGCAAAGCTAGATAGGAAGGGTAGGAGAGGAAGAAGGCTGAGGTTGATTAATGGAGGAGCTACATCCGAATTTGTGTTAAAGTGTGAATGTAGCATGGTTAACCTGGACACTCACTGTAAGGAGGGGGAGAAGCCAGGGGGGAGGTTACCAATTACTGTGTGAATATATGCCATTGTCAGTATGATCCACATTATGTTGTGAAACTATAGTGTACCAATAAAATAAAAAATAAAATAAAATAAAAAGTAAAAAAGGAGGCAGTGGCAATGGCAGTGGCCAGTACTCAGGGGAGGCAGAGATCTGATGCATTACACCTGGAACCTTTGAAATAATAACCCCAGAGGCAGAATGCTACCACCATGCACCCTCAAAAACGTGGGACAATTGGTTGGGTGAAGAGGGTACTCGGATTGGAGCCTGCCGAGGGGTGAGGTCGGCGACGGACACAGCAAAGCTGGGATCGGAGCCTGCTGTGAGGCAAGGCCGGTGCTGGGGCCTTCGAGGCAGGGACTGGAGCCTGCCGAGGGGTTAGGCCGGTGCCAGGGCCAATGGCCGGCATCGGAGCCTTCCGTGAGGCAAGGCCGCTATTGGGGCCTCCGAGGCTGGGATCGGAACCTGCCAAGGGGTTAGGCTGGTGCCGGGGCCAGCGGCCAGCATCAGAGCCTGCTGTGAGACAAGGCCGGTGCTAGGGCCTCTGAGGCCGGGATAAGAGCCTGCTGAGGGAATAGGCCAGTGCTGGGGCCAATGGCTGGCATTGGAGCCTGCCCTGAGGCAAGGCCAGTGCTGGGGCCTCTGAGGCCGGGATCGGAGCCTGCCGAGGGGTTAGGCCGATGCTGGGGCCAGCGAGGCCGGGATCGGAGCCTGCTGTGAGGCAAGGCTGGAGCTGGGGCCTCTGAGGCTGGGATCAGAGCCTGCCGAGGGGTTAGGCTGGTGCCGGGGCCAGCGGCCTACATCGGAGTCTTCCGTGAGGCAAGGCTGCTACTGAGGCTGCTGAGGCTGGTATCTGAGCCTGCTGTGAGGCTAGGCTGGTGCTGGGGCCAGCGAGGCCAGGATCGGAGCCAGCTGAGGGGTTAGGCCAGTGTCGGGGCCAGCGAGACCAGAATTGGGGCCTCCCATGAGGCAAGGCCGCTGCTTGAGCCATTGAGGTCTGGATTAGTCCACCGGGTAGCCAGGCCACTACTGGGGCCATCAAGAGTGGGATTGGTACTTGCAACGCGGCATGCACAGAGAAATATCGCAGAAAATAAAAATCAGATGCTTCCCCTAATCAGCAAAAACTAGGAGGAAAGGGGCAACAGGAAGAGGTCGAGGTATAGAAAGGGCCTTATAGTGAAGCAACTAAGGTGACCAATCAGAGGGTATGGAATAGGGGAGGATGGAGCCTCTTTAAAACACAGGAGGTACATAAATAAATGTGTCAAAGTTAATCACCAAACAAGCATGGGATGGAGGGAAGGGGAGGGAATGGGATGGGGGCTGGATGAGGGATAATTGCATGAAGTGTGCTTGTATATCCTCTCAAGTCTTGTATTCCAATGTGATATATGATTACAATGCACCAATTAAAAAATATAAAAAAAGAAAGATACATAAAAAGTAAAAGTCAGCCGGGCATGGTGGCGCACACTTGTAATCCCCACGCTTGGGAGGCTGAGACAGGAGGATTGCTCAGGTTCGAAGCTAGCCTCAGCTACTTAGTGAGGCTCTCAGCAAGTTAGTGAGACCCTGTTTCCAAATAAAATATAAAATAGGTCTGGGAGGATAGCACGGAGGTAGAAGGCCCCTGGGTTCCATTCCTAGTACCACACACACACACACACACACACACACACACACACACAAGTCTAGGTGACTTTTTGTTTTGTTTTGCTTGTCTGTTTTTGAGATAAGGTCTCATTATATTGCTCAAGCTAGTCTAGAACTCATGGTTCAAATGATCCTCCTTCCTCAGCATGCTGAGTACTTAGGACTAAAGGAATATTCTACCATTCCTGGCTTGATATTTTTATTCTTTAATTTCACATTATATGTTGTATGTTCAGTTGCATCATTACAAAAAACACTGGTTTATATTAAGTAATACTATGTGCAGTTTTTAGGGAGAGAAAATTCCACTCTGATTAATAATGTTATGAATTTCTTGGTGACTTAGAAAAGCATTTTCTTGATAAGAATTCTTAGCTGGACTCAAGCTTGTAGTCCCAGTACATGGGAAGCTGAGACAGGAGGATAGTAGGTTTGAGCCCGACCTCAACAATTTAATGAGACCCAGGTTCAATCCCTATAACCCCTCCCCTCAAAAGAATTATTTCCATCAAGTCCCATTGTGTTCCAAGCACAGCACTAAGCACTTTATAGACATTATTTTATTATATCCTTATAACTACACTTTAAGATAGTTTTTATTATCTTTACAAACTAGTGTTTTTAGTTTGGGGAGATGGAGCTAAATCCACATCAACTTGACCTTACATGCCTTTCTGCTGAAGTATGTCCAATAGGCACCAATCATTTATGTTAACCGTTCTTCCTCTTGTGAACTGCAAAGAGTGTCAGGAAAGCCAGTGTAAGTTTACTCATCTGAGCTGGGTGTGTTCCTGGGCTCCTTCTTCATCAGGGAAGGTAAATGAGGCAGTCTGCAGATTCCACATGTGGTTTGTTACATTAACAAAGAAAGAAAGAAAAAAAAAATATATATATATATATATATATATTGCGGTACTGGGTATTGAACCCAAGAGCATTCTACCTCCAAGCTACACCCCAGCCCCATTTTTTATTTTTTATTTTTTATTTTGAAACAGGGTCTCACTAAGTTGGAGAGGGCCTCACTAAGTAGCTGAGCTGGTCGCAAATCTGAGATCCTCCAGTCTTAGCCCCCAAGTACAGGGATTACAAGCGTGCACCATCATGCCCAGCTCTATTTTATAATATTTTAATTAATGATAAACACAAACAAACATTTCTGTATTATCTATATTACATAACCTGGAAAAAAAAATCACACAGTCTCAGCAACAGCACTTTCTTCTCCAGTGTGTGCTAACAGTGAGATGGCAGCTTCTCTGTCAAACACATAAAACAGATCTTCTGCTGAAGCTCTCAGAGTAATGGTAATTAAATAGATTTTGGGTTACTCCTGTCCTATATCCTGCGCTAAGTTGATTAACCTGTTTAATGAGTATATGAGAATGACCAGAGCTGACCTCACATCAAAGAGCACTGATGTTGCTGTGAGCTGACCTGAATTTTAATTGTGTGATCCGTCCCTTAATTGCACCAGTGATGTGCTCAAGAACGGAGTCGGGTTTCTAAGCGGCAGAGGGCTTCTTTTCCCAGATGTGTTCTGTTACTTCTAACAGGCGGGCTCAGATGTTGGTTTGCACATGCAGGCTGGGAACACTCCACTTCCCCTTTTGTGAAGATTCACAGTTTAGCAGTTATCTTTCATACAGTTGGCAGTGGTGATCCATTTAATTTATATGATGAAACTTCTCTTTATGTATTATTAAATATCACAAAGGAGTTTGGGAGGAGAATGTCTGTAAATAAATCAACAGCGAATACATTAGTATCCAAATAGTCTTTGGGATTCCCTTAAGGCCTCCGGGACCTCAGTCTTCAGCTTCCCTGAGAATCGTTAGAGGCAGATGTGGCTTCTTTATTGAGTACAGTCACCAAGGGCCAACTGTTACTGCAAGCTACAAGTACCAGACAGTAGAAAAAAGGAAGCTAGTTCTTAAGTGATAACATTGATTTAAAAAAAAACACACACACCTAAAACTCAATAACATTGACTGCAGCCTTCTCTCCAATTCCTCTTTATTTTTGTAAGCAATTTAAAGAGGGTATTTCAGCTATCCACTTGCAAGGGATGAGCATTCTAAACTCAGGTGTTTTTTTTTTTTTGTGTGTGACACATATATATATTTTTCTTTTGGGTCTGGGTATGGAATCCAGGGGCATTCAACCTCCAAGCTACACCCCCTGCCCTATTTTTTATTCTTTATTTTGAAACCGGGTCTCACTGAGTTACAAAGGGCCTCACTAAGTGGCTGAGGCTGTTTGCGAACCACGGTCCTCTCCGGTCTCAGTCTCCCAAATGCTGGGATTACAAGCATGCACCACCACGGCCAGCTGTGGCACATATTTTTTAAACATTGAAGGTCATTTACTTCTGCTACTTAAGTCTTAAGAAAATAAGTACCATACATTTTTTGCAACTTTTTTTGTTGTTCTGTGTATATGTGTGTATTTGTATGGGGGTAATTGAAGGAACTACTACAGCTTTCTGTGCTGTACATTTCCTGGTGCTCATTTGGGGTGCAAGGTGGGCCCGCTGAGGGCAGGAAGAGGCTCAAATAACCTGCTATCTCACCATCCTATGCTGTCTTGCAGGAGGGCAGGAGGGACCAGAGTGGTGGGAATGATATTGGGGACCCTATGAGCTGGCAGGGGATGACAGGGTACCTTGTCTCTGGTAGGCATCACCCCTGGCATCTTGAGTTCTCAAAACTGCTCTGTTTACTACTTTTCCTGTTGCTTGCCCTGCTATTTAATTTCTTGTCCTAACACTAATTTAAACTCTGACCTTGGGACATTCATTTAATTTCCTTGGCCCTCTATGTCTGCATCTGTAAAATGGTTAAGACATTTTCTCTAAGACATTTTCCAGTAAATGAGTTGTCTGCTATTTTCTGGTAGTTTGTCAGAGAATTTGACAAGAAGATAATTAAGCTAATTCCTAAAATGCCTTGTATTTTTTTTTAGTTCTTTTTTATTTTATTTCCTGATCCTCCATAAACATAAAAAAAGGTCCATTGATGATAGAAGGTTTAATGGCTAGAGAAAGTAGCTGGACTCCAGATGAGTCTCAACATGATGTTGGATTTTTTTTTCCCCCTCTCAGAACTGTGATTGCTTTTCTAAAGAAAAAGGTCTACCTTTTTGCATGTTGGTACATTATCAGGGCCAGAAACCCGCCATGCTGGAAGGTCAGCAAAGGTAGGGGCAGGTTTTGCATTTGTGTTTGTGTCACTGGTAAAATCCCATTAGTGGTAATTCTATCTCCAAACAGAAAGCGCTGCATTGTTTTATTGTTGGGGAAGATTGCTAGCACATCAGCTGGACCTCTCCCTCACACAATAAGCCAGCAGGAGGCTAAGGAATTTTTGTTCCTCAGAGTGTCTGGCTAGCACTAATCCCACGTCTAAGTGGATAGCATTATGTTTCTTCCCTGTGTTGACGGGAGTGCCCTGCAGTGGGGCCTTCTGTAGATGTTGACGAGGACATCTGAGGCTCAGAAGCACAGATCTGGGAAGGCAGTGTTTCAATCCCCTTCCTTAGGGTTGCCAGGTGGGGAGATGTCCTGAGGAAGATGGTGGTGGTGATGGGAGTGATAGGCAAAGGTGCTGAAGATAGTCAGAAAAGGAGAGATCAGGACCCATTGAGGCCAAGAATATATAGGCCCCCTTTTGAAAGCAACTATTTTGGAAATTACCTGCTCATGAGTAATTTCTTCATTAACAAGACCCTTTTGACCTTGGTTTTTGCATTTCTCTAGGCACCTGTCCCTGAATCTTCTTGATTCACATTTGGGTCCCAGTCTAAAACAGCAGCAGAGCTATATGGGTGGGTGGACACTTGTGATGGTCCCCGAGGCTGGCGTGTTGAAGGCCTGGTCCCCTGTGCAGCAGTGTTCAGAGGCGGGCCTTTGGAAGCAGCTGGATCATGAGGGCTCTGAGGTCATCACTGGGTCAACCTGTTGAGGGATTCAAATTTGATAGCATTATAAGGAGATGGTGGAAATTGGAGAAGATGGAACCTAACTGGAGGAGGTACGTCAGTGGAGGTGTGCCTGGAAGGTGTATCTTATCTCTAGTCCCTTCTCTACTCTCTGCTACTTGGCTTCCCCCGACACATCCTTCCTCCATGATGTTCTACCCCAAGCAGTGAAGTCTCTGAAACTGTGACCCCAAATAAACCTTTTCTCCTCTAAGTTATTTTCTCAGGTATTTGTCACATGGTGCTAGATAGAATATTAGTGCAGCTTTTTTTTTTTAAATTTACCAAAAGGTAAAATGATTGAACCCAGGGGTGTTCTACCTCTGAGCTACATCTCCAGCCCCATTTTACTTTTTATTTTGAAATAGGATCTTGCTAAGTTGCTGAGACTGACCTCAAAACTTCAATCCTCCTGATTCAGCCTCCCAAGTAAGTGGGAGCCACCTGCCTGGCTTCAGTGTAGTTTTGATTTGTATTCTCTATTTGTTAGTGATGTTGAACATTTTCTCGTGTACTTACTAGCCTATTTTGTTTCTTCTTTTGAGAAGTGTCTATTTGGTTCAATTGTTCATTTTTGATTGGGCTATTTGTTTACTTAGTGTTAGGTTTTTTAAGTTTTTCATAATCTGGTTTCTGGTCTTAGTCCCCAAAGCTGGTTGAGGAGAATTATATTTAGACTCTAGCTATGAGGAGCGTAGAGAGACATGTGACTCACATCAGCAGGAATGTAGGCAGATGCACCATCCACACTCCACAAAACACTAGTTCTCAAGCCAAACTCAGATTTTACACAGCTGCAGTACCTCCTATTATACTTAATTGTAGGTTAAAGAACAAATAAACATTGGACCAGAACTGCAGTTGATTATTTTCTGGTATTTGGAAAAGGTGGCTTAGGTGTGGCTGAATGGTGCGGCCTCTCAGGAAGCAGGCTTCGGATTACTTCTCACCCTGAAGAGCTCAGCTGTGGTTCTGGCCACATGGGTGAGTGGGGAAATTCAAGTGTCCTGATATCTTTGAGCCTCGAGTTCCTTACTTGCAACCTGGAGATAGAAACATTAACGATAGGACATGGCCACTTTGAAGATCCAACAAGAACATTCAGCAAAATACTGAACGTATGTCTTTTGTTCCAGCCATTGCAAATGCAGAATGACACTATTATGCAGTTTTTGTATTAGCCTCATTCCAAGCTCCATATTTGTTCTTATTTTTTTTTTACCACTTTCAACTTGTAAATATACTGAATATTTAAATAAAATTTAGGGTGACATAGTATCTAATTATTCTGTGAGTCAGTGCTAAAAGATATAGAAAGATATGTGATGCCAACCATCTCCACTTTTTTGTGTGTGTGCAGTACTGGGAGTTGCATCCAGGGGCATCTACTTCTGATCTATACCCACAGCTCTATTTTATTTTTTGTTTTGAAACATGGTCTCCCTAAGTTGTGGAGGTCCTTGCTAAGTTGCCGAAGCTGACCTCTACTGGGATCCTCCTGTCTCAGCTTCCCAACTACTAGAATTACAAACATACACCACCATACCTGCCTCCCTCCCACTTTACTACCAACCCAGGCTCAGCCTTGCTAGCTTATACCAGCCTTGCTAATTTATACCAGTCTCAGTCACTCAAATATACTGTGCCAAACATCATCTCAGGCTCTTCACTTACCATCACTTTCTAGGGAGATGATATTTGATCAATATTTACCTAACTGTATACCACAGTTATGTTGGCCCAGGAGTGGATAGACCTAGGGTTCCAAAGCTAGGAAAACCTCATTCATTCATTCATTCATTCATTCATTCAGTGGTTAGTGAGACCCTACCACTTACTAGTCACTATAGCAGGCACTCTGGGTGACATAAAAATGGGTAAGAGTGCCCCGTTCCCTGGGAGAGCATGGCTCAGTGAAGAGACAGCTATGAAGGTAACTAAGCAACTAATGCAGTGGAGGCAAGGCAGAGCACGTGTGTGCACAGCCTCTGGAACTGGCCTGTCCTGCTAATTTCCAGTTGTATTCCCTTGGCACCACCTCTCTGTTTTGGGGCCCCTTTCTAGAGAGGGGGAATAGTGATGGTTCTTACTGAACAGGGCTATGGTGAGGATCACATAATACACCTACAGCATGTAGCATAGTGCCTGGCACCACAGGAAGTCCCTACTAGAGGACGATGGTGGTGGTGGTGATAGGGACTCTGGGGAAAGGGGTAGAGGAAAGCCTATCCATCGTGTCCAGGAGGTTGGGGTGGGGGTAACTACAGAATTGCTCTTGCTGCGTAGAGAAGAGGAAATGCGCTCCAGGGGGAGAATTCAGCACGCTGGCACAGGTAGAGTGGCAAAATGGAAGTTTGGAGAACAACTTAGGCAGGAGTGCCTTCAGCTCCTAACTTCTGAGCTCCATGCCAAAATAGAAGCAGACATGGCATGTTTCTGCCTCAAGAACATTTTGTTTGTTACCATAAGAGAAAATTATCTGGGCTGGGAAAATATGGGTTTTGCAAGCAAGTGGTTTTGTCAAATGGACGTATTCAGTCCCACAGTGGCAGGGAGGCTGATGAGAGAAAGCACTTCTCTGTCTAACTCCAGATTGGGGAGACACTTGTTAAGGAAATGAAGGTTTTAAACTATTCTGAATGAATTGTACAGGTTGATAATGTGGTCTGAATTTAATGAATTAATTTTTAGCCCTCTGCTTCCTTTAAGACACAAAACTAAGCCAAATACAAAACCTACCAAGTTCTAGGAAGACCAACAACTCAAAGATCATATCAAAGTTGGGAAAAGACCCAGATAAAATCCCTGGCCTTCTATATCCTTTTCTTACCCTGAAAACTATTCCTTTAATAACTGAGAGCCATGAAATGTATGATTCCCCAAAATGAAAGAAATAATTAAAAATAAAACCAATGATAGATAGTGAGAAAAAAAAGACTCACTTAACTTTAGCTTGTACTTAAATAAGTTTATTTACATATAATTCAATATCTTTTTTTCTAAAACAGTGAATTCCCAAACAGAATAATTGGCTTAAAATTAATGTGGTTTATTAACAATTAAAAGTGATAACCCGAGCTGAAGAAGATTGGAGGTGAAATGTTGGGTTTCCTTTGATAGGTAGAGTAATTACAAAGTGTGCTTTTGAAGTTCAAGAAGACAGCCTTAGGACACAACATTTTTAAAGTTAAAATTGGCTTGCACTCTGTTCAAGTGATTTATTTTGCACTAAGAAATGGGTGTGAGACATGATGTGATTTAAAATTTCATCCCTTGATGGAACTGCTTCAGGGTGACATGCTTTTTTTTTTTTTTTTCTTTTCTCAACCTGCTCAGCCTATGAAGTTTCCTATCTAAAAGTTAATCTTCTGAAATTCCTTAGGAATTTAAGGAAACCTAATCTTTTGGTGTGTAAACAAAGGGGACTAAGTATAGTATGCTCTCTCTGACATTTCTGAGCCCAGGGATGGCCCAGTAGCTGCTGGCAGCATATAGTGCTTACCTGTGGAGCCGGAACTAGCCAGTCTTGTTTTGTTGCCTATTAAGTTATTAAATGTCACCATTACCATTAAAAATGCTCTTTCTCTAAGAAGCCTTGAGAGGTGTGAGAGATTGAAAAGGGGATGCAGGACACAGAGCAAAGGTAAGAGGAATTAGGATTTAGTTACAATGAAAGGCTAGATTATTAAGGGAACTGGGTAGTGAGGAAAGAAGATGACTAGGAGTTTAGAAGCATGTTGATTTACATATTTCAGTGACTGCTGCATCTTTCTTCCACCAAGGAAAAGTCATGCATTTGACAGACTTGAAAAAAATTTTCAATAGTCTATTGATGAAAAGAAAAAAATTGTACTTGAAAAAATATGTCTACTAGCCAGATTGTATTGACACAGGCCCATAATCCCAATATTTAGGAGGTTGAGACAGGAGGATTGCAGCCTCAAGGCCAGCCTTAGTAACTTAATGTGGCCCTCAGCGACCTTGTGAGACCTTGTTTTAAAGTAAAAAATAAAATAGGGCTGAAAGTGTAGCTTAGAGGAACATCCCTAGGTTCAGACTTCAATACCACCAAAATATAAAAAATATAAAGGGCTGGGAGTGTTGTTCAGAGGTAGAATACCCCTAGGTTTAATCACCAGAATTGCCCCCCAATAAAATATAATTGCCCCCCAATAAAATATTAAAAAATAAAAATAAAGGAAGGAAGGAAGTAAAGAAGTAAGAAAGAAAAAGACAAATGTCTACTATTGTATGTTAGCAAATGCTTAAGAACTGGCTGTCTGTGAGTGTGAGGGGTGGGGAAAGGCCCTGGCTTGTAATAGTTATCAATTTTTAGGGTGTCAATGTTTCCAGAACATGAAGTTGGGAAGAGATGCACAGTCACACCCAACTAATCTTTACACCAGAGAGATGTAATAGATGTACATGACACCAAGAATGCAGAAAATAGTAAAATGTAGGTAGAAAAGGGAATGTGGCGGTGGTTTTTGAGTACTCATTTCTTTTTATTTTAATATAATTTAATTGTGTGCATAATTCAATTTTTTAGTAGTGGTTGTTTTTTATTATTTATTTTATTTTTTGGTGGCACTGGAGGTGAAACCCAGGGGCTTTCTACCTCCAAGCTATACTCCCTGACCTATTTTATATTTTATTTGGAAACAGCATCTCACTAAATTGCTGAGAGCCTCACTAAGTAGCTGAGGCTGGCTTCCAACCTGTGTGATCCTCCTGTCTCAGCCTCCCAAGCGCTAGGATTACAAGCGTGCTCCACCACGCCCGGCATAGTGGTTGTTTTTAACAGCTAGCCTATAGCTTTCTTAAAAAATTAAATTAGGCTGGGTGTGGTGGCACATGCTTGTAATCCTAATATGGGAGGCTGAGACTGGAGGATTCAGGTTCGTGGCCAGCCTAAGATACTTAGTGAGGCCCTCTGCAACTTAGTGAGACCGTGTTTCAAAATAAAGAATAAAAATAGGGCTGGGGGTGTAGCTCAGAGGTAGAAAACCCCTGGGTTCTATTCCAGTACCACACACACACATGCATACACACACACACAAAAAAAAATTAAGTCAACTTTCAAGAACCAGTACGAGCTTGTTGTAGCACACCACAATATACATATACTCGGGAAAGAGTTTGGAAAGTCACATCCCTACTTTTTGACTGTGGCTATCACCTCTGGGGTGAGAGGAGTAGTAGCAGGTAGAAGGGGATATGATCATTTGCTCTGTATACTTTCAAAATATTGCTAGTATAATGAAAGTGAGCAGGACATGGTTTTCATAAAATGTTGTCCTCATGCCAATGCCTCCTTCCTTCTTTCCACCGGAGCCAAGCTCCTGAGGTGGCATGGCTCAGTGAGAGAGTACTGGACTAGGAATGAAAACTTTTCATTCTGGTTTGGCCTTCAGCAGACTGAGAGCAAGTAGCTGAGAGCAAGTTATCCAACCTCTTTAAGCCTCAGAGTCTTCTTTTGTCAAATATAGATATATGAATTTTATCCCCCAGATTCCATAAGGATCTAACCTCCACACTTCTGAATATTTGCCATATCATTCAGTATATCTACTGTCCACAGGAGAGCCAGAGCATTCCCACAGAGTGTTCTGTGAAGTTCAAACTCACCACCTTCATTATGTATTCTATTTCTATTGGTCAGTGTTGATTACCATAAAACTTGGCTGAGCTGAGAAAACCAAGGTTTGGAAGTTATATAAAAGAAAGACCAGGGGTATGTTCTCTGACTGACTCTGTTCTGAAAGGGAGCATGGTGGTGTATGGCTCATGGGTGGGTGTGTAGCCAGGGCCTGGGCCCAGGCCCTTTGGTCCTCCCATGCTGCCTGGGCATGTGTCCTCATAGGGAGCCCAGCCATCGCTGTGCACTGAGCTCACAATGTCCTCTGACTGGGTAGTTTGGCTCCCCATCAAAGTACAGCATTACTTGTATTGCTTTTATTTTAAACTACAAAATAGATGAGCAAATACCAGTGGAAGATCATTGATGTTAAAATTACAGAATTTTCCATTTTTGTTAGTATCATGTATATGTAAATATATATCCATCAGCATTCCTGCAGCCAGAGTTTAAATATTTAGCCACATAACTTAGAGGAAAGATTTATTTCTTATGGTTTTAGGTACAGTTCATATGAGGCTGGGGCATGGCATCAGAAAGAGGGGGTAGCACATGGGCTGTACTCTTTACATCATGGAGGCTGGAAGAGAGATGGAGGAAGGGGAGAGATGGAGGGAGGGAGGGAGGGAGGGAGGGAGAGAGGGAGGGAGGGAGAGAGAGAGAGAGAGAGAGAGAGAGAGAGAGAGAGAGAGAGAGAGAGAGAGGATCCTAGTAGTAGGAGGAACCCTTTATATAATCCCCATGACCAAACCCCCAGGGACCCACCTTCAGCCACATCCTACTGGCCTGGATCTCTACCCAGATAAATCTATTACAATGAATTTATCCACTGCTGGGATTACAGCCCTCATGACTCCACTATAGCAACCCTGAATATTAATAAATGAGCTCTTTAGGGACATTTTATCTCTAACTCTAAATGACATAATTTTTGGAAGTGTGGCACAGCACAGGCCAGTCTCAGAGCATGGGCTCAGGAGTCAGAATGCTCAGCTTGGAATCCTGGCTCTATCCCCCGCTGTGTGGCCTTGAGCAGCTTACCCTGCTGCTCTGAACCTTAGGAAAAGGAGAATGATAGAATCTATGTTGTAAAGTTGCTGTTAGAACTGAGTTGATTCATGTGCAACCTTTAAAGAGTGGTACTTGATAAACAACTCAATGTATTAGAGCTATTTTTACTATATTCTATTTAATTAATGTACTATCTAGTTTACGAATGCTTTACTATGGGATATTTATATGATTTCTTAATTTTTGCAATCATGGGTGAAATCTCTTATAAGTCATAACTTCACACACATCCTCAGAATAGATTCATAGACACAAAGTGGCTGAGCATGCACATTTCAAGGTTTCAAACATATATTATGAAAGTTAAAGTCTTCCTCATCTATAACCAAGCAAACATCTATGTAAGTGCACAAACATGTCCTATCTCCCCCTCTTATCAATGCTGATGAATGGGTTGGGCTTTTACATTTCCTTATCAAAGTGAGAACTCCAGTCTATTTCCATAATATATACAAATCTATGCTTTCCATCACAAATGCAAAAATAAATGCCCTGAGATACTATTAAACTGTGAAAACTAATTAAATAGGAAAGCAAGCATTCTTTTCCAGAAATGAGTTCACCAGGTTGTGCCTAGGTGTGAAAGTGTATCTCTGCTAAGCAAGTGGCCCCCAGTGCTACCACTACTGGGCAAAAACAGTGAAAGAGACACCAACTGCATCAGAAAACGAGTGATCTCTGGGCGTGAAGGGCAAAGGGCCTTCTGGTCTCCCCTCCCCAGCCTAGTTGGACCTGTAGATTCCATCACTTCTCCTTGGCATGGAGGCGGACCCTTTACCCAGCCTGAGGAGAGGATGCTACTGCTATCCCTGCAGGCTTCAACTCTGTTTCAGCAGTGACTAGCACAAATCATGCCCAGCCAGGCAAACAGGGACACTGATGAGGGGACAAGCAGCACATCAGCCAGGGTTCTCTCACCAACCCAAACCAGACTGGGGACTGCAGAGCTGAGGCTGCTGTCTACAGGTGGAATTTCTTCTTCATCTGGGAAACCTGAGTTTTGCTCCTAAGATTGGATGAGATCCACCAGAATATGGAGGATGATCTCCTCTTTCTAAAATCAACCGATTGTAGATGTTAACCACATCTGCAAAATGCCCTCATCATGCAACCTAGATTCATGTTTAATTTAGTAACTGGGTACATTGGACAAGTGCACACACACAATTGACCATCATAGACAGTCATGAGAAGCCAATATGCGTGACTGGTGGCCTGACTCCTGCTCCCATCAGTGTCTAAGTTCCCTGTGAGTTCCAGGCAGTGAACAATTGTATCAGGCAATGTACAATTTCTAGGCTGATGTGAAGCTTTTCTTTCCTACTAACCTCTCACCGTAGGAATCAGAAGGGAGATGGTTAGCCTTGTTTCCATGCAGTATGTTTTGGGAATTACAGTTCATCGAGCTCATGTAATATATGATTTTAGAGGAAAGTCTAGAACTGAATTTCTACTTTAAGGACTACAACTGGGGGCTGGGGGCAGGGGACTAATCACAATATAACTCAATGTTTCCAAACAGAATTCCAAGGTGAATTCAGAGGAGTACTATTTCAATGAGATAGTAAACAGTAGAGGCAAAGTGAAGAAGAGCACATGGTCAAAACAAGTTTAAGAAATTCTGGGTTTAAGTTAAACATATTTCTTTAAAGAAAAACAAAATAATTCTCTTTAGTAGATTAATGTGCATGGGGACTCTTGAAAGGAGGTTCTGGTATTTAATGTTTATCAAACTTACTTGATCATGAAATCAACTTTTTGCTGAGTCCATTTGAATCGAGCATCCCATGAAATACTTTTGGAACGGGTGTTATAGTGTTCACCAACCACAATGCAGATGGGATAAGATTTTTTCCAGATTTTCCCTTGTATTGCCATTTAGCACCACTAGATTCTATACAAAATTACATTTGTTGAGAAATTCCCTTCAAAGACGTTATTGAACATCCTCACTTACTGGGGAAGTACAAGACCCAGGCAGCTCGTGACTCCTAAGTTTGTGGATCTCAAGTCCTTCTCAAGATGTGCATCCCATGAGGAAATGACTTCCTGGTTCCCCAGCTGGTCCAGATGGAGCCGAACAGACCTGCCATCAACCCTAGTGCGCGAGTTTCCTGTAGGTTAAAGGATTATAGAAACGAGACCATGTGTCCAAACAAACAGCCTGTGCCTTGGCAGGAGGAAGAGAGTGCTAAGAAAATCACATCCATTTTGCCAGGGAATGAGATCAAAACCAGAAAAAAAAGAGAATCCTTTCATATGGGGTGGGCAGTTTGGCAGAAAGCAGGGCCTCTGCGGTTGATGGAAATAAAAGGTGGCCAGTTTTCCCCTTTCCTACAGCCAGTATTTTCCCTTGACAGCCAGAAAGATTTTTGATTGAAAATCTTGAATGTAGTGACTTTTTTTTTTTTTTTTTTTTGCAGTGTTAGAGATGGGACCCAGGGCCTTCTGCATGCTAAGCAAGAGCTCTACCACTAATTTTTTTTCCCTTACACCCTTGGATGTGAGAAGATACAAATAACTGAAAAAAAAAAAAAAACCAAACCACCCTCAGATATTTTGTAGCCATACAGCGTTTAAAAGGCAGGCAGGAAAGCCTACACCTGAGGTTCTTATCTCTGGGTCCTTGGTCAGTACCTCTTTGCCCATGGGGAAATTTTAGTCAAAGTGAGACGCTCATTTTATGGGTCTAAAAAAGTAAAAATGTCCCATTGGTTATTTTATGCAGAACTGTTGCTTTTTTGCCTTGCCACACCATGTATCTTAATGTTCAAACTCTCCTAAGGCCATCTAGAACGTGGCCAGCCGACCCCTGGTTGTGAGTACATCTGTAGGTTTTAGAGTAAGTCTCCTATCCTGGTGAGGTACGTATGGAGAAAATAGATGACGTCATTCTTCCAGAGGGCCACTGGGACACAGAGGGGACATGAAGTACAATCCTTCCTTCTATCTTACCCTTGTTATAAATCAGCAGACTTGAATCAAATATTTCTTTTATGCAATGCATAAAACTTTAAGGTAGGTTGTTATCTTGACACAGTAGTAGAAATTTATTTCAAACTGGAAAATTCTAAGTAGATGTTTTCTCAAGTTGGAATTGGACATGAGCCTGAAAATTATCCCTTTTATGTTTATTCTAGTTTCTAGCCTCAGCCCCTTGCTCTTCATGCCTTCCATTGTGGGCGCAGTCACAGTCCACTCTTCCGCCGGCCTCTCTGTGTGGGCAAGCAGGTCCAGTGCCTTTGGCCTATCAGGTGGTGGGGCGTGGCTCTTAGTCTCCTTTGGGATGAGTACTGATCTCCTTCAGCTGTAGCTTTTCCCTATCATTCTCACAGTGATTTCCACCCCGCCTTCTCTTGATGTTAACTTTCCTTGACATTCTTTTCTTCTTTTCTTTCTTTCTTTCTTTCTTTCTTTCTTTCTTTCTTTCTTTCTTTCTTTCTTTCTTTCTTTTTTTTTTTTTGTGGGGCTGGGGATGGAACCCAGGGGCATTTGACCTCCGAGTTACACCCCATGCCCTAATTTTTATTCTTTATTTTGAAACAGGGTCTCACTAAGCGGCAAAGGGCCTCACTAAGTAGCTGAGGCTGTCTGTGAACCGCGATCCTCCGGTCTCAGCCTCTCGACTGCTGGGATTACAAGCGTGCGCCACCACGCCTGGCTGACATTGCTTTGCTTTAGGTCTCTTTGGAGTCTGAAGAGGGAACTGTTTAAACTTGTGGGAGTTAGTCTTGTAGTAAGTCAAGTTCTTCAACCAAGTCAAGTTCTTTAATACTCAGCTCAGGGAAAAGGGATCATAATGATGAAGGTAATCTCCCATAAAGATCAGATATGATCACATGCCACCTCATTAATGGCATGTGTTCACAGCGCATGCTCAGAGGCCAGTCTATGGGTGCAAATCCTATATCTGCCACTAAGTAGCTGTATAATCTTTGGTAAATCATCATGGGTATCAGATTTCTTTTATAAAATAGGTATATAAGCTCATAGTGTTGTTGTGAGGATTAAAGAATTAAACCCCTAAACCGGGCGTGGTGGCACACGCTTGTAATCCCAGTGCTTGGGAGGCTGAGACAGGAGGATTGTGTAGGTTTGAAGCCAGTTTCAGCTACTTAGTGAGGCTCTCAGCCACTTAGTGAGACCCTGTTTCCAAATAAATTATAAAATAGGTCTGGGAATTACCCGGGAGGTAGAAAGCCCCTGGGTTTCACCCCCTGTATCACACATATACACACACAAACACACACACATACACACACACACACGAATTAAACCCCTTAGAGTAGTACACATCACAGAATAAATGATCAATACAGTTGTCCATGGTTATTATTACTAATTTCCTGGTTGATCTAAGAGAACTCTCAGAGGAGAACTGGTCAATTTGGGTTCCAGGGCCCTAGAGGGGTAGAGGTGTGAGAAATGCTTCTCTGGATTTCCCAGCTCATATTGGGATTTCCTACTTGAAGAGAGTTCAAGTTTGATCCTGGAAATGTTCACTCCCCAAATCTGCTATAATGCTTTTGCAGTTAAAAGTTAAAATATGGTCCGTTGACATTTTGATCGCACAGTAAAGACTGTCACCACTGCACATGGAACCCACCACTGGATCCATTCAGGGGCAGCTGCAGGGAGGAAACGGGCACCTCCCGCCTGGCTCTCCACTGGAGCTCCGCCTGGCTGGACACCCCTCCCCACCTTTGAACACTGAGCTTTGAACTGTTGCCTAACACGCTAACACCTTTTCTTTAATTTGACTATTACCTGCAGGGAAATCTACTTGCCAAAAATTCCAACAGAAACTATGGGCTGAGTTCTTGGGGGTAAACTGGTGCTGGATTTCTGGGCAATTTGCCCTAAGTGCTAATGTGTAAAAATGCACCTGGATAAGGACATTTTTCATCTAAATCACAGATTCATGGTGTAATAAAATTTTCTTAACAAGAAGAAAAAATGTCGGCTTCCTTTGTTCAAAACTAAGCACGTTAAGCCAGGCATGGTGGCACATGCTTGTAATCTCAGTACTTAGGAGGCTGAAACAGGAGGATCACAGGTTTGAGGCCAGCTTTAGCAACTTAGCAAGAGCCGATTTCAAATAAAAAATAAAACAGGGCTGGTGGTGTAGCTCAGAGATAGAATGCCCCTGGGTTCAATCTCTAGTACCAACCAACCAACCAACCAACCAACCCATCAAGAAGGTAATGCCTAGATAACAACTCAAAGATAGAAACTCAGTGGCCTTCCCCTTCTTATTCTTCATAGCTCCTAGCCTAATTCCTTGAAAATGTAGGTGTTCTAGATAACACTGTACTACAAAGAATACATGCAGTACAACAATAGAATCCTGGGTTCAGATTTTTGGTTCTGCCATTTATTTACTAGTGGTGGTGGGTCTTTGATAAGTGTTTAACTTGTCTGAGAACCAACTTCCCCTTCCAAAAGCTGGGGATAGGTAATAATACCTGTCTTGTAAGGTTCCTGTGAGCTCAAAAAAAAAAAAAAAAAAAACAATATAGGAAAAAACCTGACATATCCTCTGCTGTTGCTGATTTGCAGTGGAATCTGGGGTTTGCTTTCAATTCCAGGGATTCTTCTGGACTCCTGAAAGACTTATTTTAAAAATTAAAACAAAACAAAACAAGGCAAAGCAAAACAGTCATTTCCAGCTGAATGTGGTGGTGCCACACCTGTAAGCCCAGTAGTTGAGAGGCTGTGAGGAGAGGATTGCAGATTCAAGGTTAGCCTCCGCAACTTGGCCAGATCCTGTTTTCAAAACAATAAATAAAAAAGCTGGGAGTGGCCGGGTGTGGTGGCACACGCTTGTAATCCCCGTGCTTGGGAGGCAGAGGCAGAAGGATAGCGCAGGTTCGAAGTCAGCCACGTTGGCTTAAGAGACCTTGTTTCCAAATAAAAAGTATAAAATAGGTCTGGGAGTGTAGCCCGGAGGTAGAAGGGCTTCCAGGAACCCCAGTACCACCACCACCAAAAAAAAAAAAAAAAAAAGCTGGGAGTGTAGGTACGATGCCCTTGGGTTCAATCCCCAGCACCCAAAAAAAAAACGAAGCACCAAAAATCACGCGTGTGTGTGTGTGTGTGTGTGTGTGTGTGTGTGTGTGCATGTGTGTATTTTACTGTTTTACTGGAGATTGAACCCAGGAGCATTCTACCTCAAAGCTACATTCTCAGGCCTATTTTATTATTTTTTGAAACAGGGTGTCACTAAATTGATGAGGACCTCACTAAGTTGCTGAGGCTGGTTTTGAATCTGCAGTCCTCCTGTCTCAGCCTCCCAAATATAGGCATTACAGGCATATGCCACCATACCTGGCTCTAAACTGTTTTTTTTTTTTTTAATTCTGAAGATAAATCACATTTATTCCTTTGCCACTCAGTGAAAAATGAAAGGAAACTAGTTATGCTCTTGGTAAAACTTAGCCATTATTCTTAAATCACTTTTATGAAATTGTTAAATCTTTGTTATTGATATTAATGTTTCTTTTTTAGTAACCTTTCATTTCATATCATTTGAAATTGAGAGTTTAAGTTTCTAAGCAGAAAACCAGTTTTTTTAAAGCCAATACAGGCAGTAAGTGTGTGTGTGTGTGTGTGTGTGTGTGTGTGTGTGTGTGTGTGTGTGTTATTGGGCACTGAGCCCAGGGGTGCTCTACTACTGAACTACAGCTCTACCACTTGCCCCCCTTTTTAAATTTGAAACCTGGTTTCACTAAGTAGCTGGGACTGGCCTCAAACTTGTGATATTCCTGTCTCAGTCTCCTGAGCAGCTGAGATTACTGCATCTGGTTCCAAGAAAGACAATTGGGTTGGAACTGGAATTTATGTCAACAAACATTTGCAAGTTAAGAGATGGTAGGTCTTATGCCCAGCGTGGTGGCACATGCTTGTAATCCCTGCGCTTGGGAGGCGGAGACAGGAGGATTGCACAGGTTCAAAGCCAGCCTTGCTGACTTAAGAGACCCTGTTTCCAAATAAAAATATAAAAAAATAGGTCTGGGAGTGTAGCCTGGAGGTAGAAGGGTTTCCAGGAACCCCAGTACCACCAATAATTCTCTACCCTGTCATTCCAGCGTGAATACACAAAAAAACACAGAAAACATGCTACCTATATACTGTGTGTGTGTGTGTGTGTGTGTGTGTGTGTGTGTGTGTGTGTTAATGGGGATGGAACCCTTCTACCTCTGGGCTACACTCCCAGATCTATTTTATATTTTATTTGGAAACAGGGTCTCTTAAACCATCAAGGCTGGCTTCGAACCTGCATGATCCTCCTGTCTCAGCCTCCCAAGAGCAGGGATTACAAGTGTGCGTCACCATGCCCGGCTACCTATATACTTTTTTTGTGTGTGTGTGGTACTGGGGTTCCTGGAAGCCCTTTTACCTCTGGGCTACACTCCCAGACCTATTTTATTTTTGGAAACAGGGTCTCTTAAGCCAGCGTGGCTGGCTTCAATCCTGCGCGATCCTCCTGTCTCTGTCTCCCAAGCGCAGGGATTACAAGCGTGTACCACCACTCCCGGCTAACTTTTGATTTTAAAATGTTATTCAAGAAAGTACTATGGCCAAATAAAAAATAAACCAGAATAAAAAAGTTAAGAAGCGAAACCAAAATATACAAAATAGAATGGGAATATAACATTTATAGTTACTGGCCAGATGCTTTGGCACATGTCTGTAATACTAGTTTCTTGGGAGACTAAAGTGAGAGAATTGAAGAGACCAGAGGATCGCGGTTCGAGGCCAGCCTGGGCAACTCAATGAGACCCCATTTAAAAAATATATATATATATAGTAATTTATACAGCTGTAAAGTTTAATGCAAGTTTTAAGTATATTATATACCAGAAGTGAAAAATAATTTGTAACTAAAATCTCATTTTACTCCAATGAAGTCTGAAGAAAGAAAAAAAAATAAAAATTCTACTAAAGATCTGATCTTGATGGCTGTGTAGAGATAGGATATAGAGTATGGATATCTTGACTTTGATATAAAAATATAGTTATATCTGCTACAGTAAAAATAGACCAATGCTAGTAAAGAGGAAAGGATGCAAAAATAAATATAACAAATTGCTAGCATGAGATAGGTGATGGGAATAATACTAGATCAACAGTAGGACTATTTCTGGGTTGGAATAAATATGATCAATTCTCCTGTACTACTCAATAGCACAGAAACAAAAAGCAAAGTCTTTTTATGTGAAAAGTGAAAAAGACAGACCACTAGCTTTATCCTTAAACCTATTTTTAACTGATATGTTAAAACATATAAATTGGGCCAGGTGGTGCACTCTTGTAATCCCAGTATTTGGGAGGCAGAGACTGGAGGATCTTGGTTCGAGGACAGACTCAGCTACTTTGTGAGGCCCTTTGCAACTCAGTGAGACCCTGTTTCAAAAATAAAAGACTAAAAACAGAAAACAAAAACAAACAAACAGAAAAAAAAAAAAAGAAAACTAGGGCTGTGGGTGTAACTTGGAGGTAGAATGCCTCTGGGTTCTATCCCCAGTACCACACACAAAAAAAGAAAACATATAAATTGTACATATTAGTGGGGTACCATGTTTCAGTAGATGTATATACACTGTATACTGTTTAAATTAGGTTAAATATGTTTATCTCCTCAAACATTTGTTGTATCTTTATAATAAAAAAATTTAAATCCCATTGTCTAGCTTTTCGAAATGTCCAGTACATTATTTTTTCTGTAGTCACTCTGCTGTGCTATTGAATTTTTTTTTTCCTTTTTGTGGCACTGGAGGGAGGTTGAACCCAGAGCCTCCCACATGCTAGGTCAGCACTCTACCACTGAGCTATACCCACACTTCATTTTATTTTTATTTTGAAACAGGGTTTCATTAAGTTGTCCAGGGTGGCTCTAACTTGCCATTCTCCTGCCTCAAGCTTCCCTACTATCTGGGATAACAGGCATGTGCACCACCCTCAGCACACACCAGAACTCGCTCCTACCCACTGGTGAACCTTTTCTCATTTCCCACACCCCGTACCCTATGATGCCCAGCCTCTGGTAGCCATCATTTTACTCTCAACTTTTATTAGAACAACTTTTTTTTTAGGTTCCACATATGAAAGATACCATGTGGTACTTATTTTTTGTGCCTGGTTTATTTTGCTTAACTTAATGATTTCCAGTTCCATCTATGTTGCTGCAAATGACAGGACTTCATTCTTTTTTGTGGTTGAAGAGCATCCCATTGTGTTTGTGTTCTATCTTTTCTTTGTCCATTCATCAGTTGGTGGACATTTAGGCTGCTTCCGTGTCTTGGATATCGTGAATCGTGTTGAGCATGGGCAGCAGACATCTCTTGGGTTACCCATTTTATCTCCTTTGGCTATAATAAATATCCAGGAGTGGGATGGCTAGATCATATGATAGTTATATTTTTAATTTTTTGAGGAGAATACACTTCTATTTATAAAGGAAATACTTAAAAAGAAAGTGTCAGTTATCTTAAAAAGATATATATTAGGTAAATGCATGAAAAGGAAGTTAGAAATAAAAATTTCAAAAAGGATTGTGAGACAAAATACATTAAACAGAACCAAGAGAAATGTTTTAATATTAATAAAATAAACAATTCACTAAGAACATATAGATTTTTAAGCGCTGAATAATGCTTGATTGAATAAAAAATTGTTTGCCACCAATGTGACATACAAAATGTTAATGGCCCTACAAAAAAAGTATTTGCCGGGTGTGGTGGCGCACACTTGTAATCCCAGCACTTGGGAGGTGGAGACAAGAGGATCCCGCTGGTTCGGAGCCAGCCTTGCTGGCTTAAGAGACCCTGTTTCCAAATAAAAAAAAATATAAGATAGGTCTGGGAGTGTAGCCCGGAGGTAGAAGGGCTTCCAGGAACCCCAGTACCTCAAAAAATAAGCAAACAAAAAAACCCCCAAAGTATTTAAAAATCAATTAGAGCCGGGTGTGGTGGCACACCCTTGTAATCTCTGTGCTTGGGAGGCTGAGACAGGAGGATCACACAGGTTTGAAGCCAGCCTCAGCTACTTAGTGAGGCTCTCAACAACTTAGTGAGACCCTGTTTCCAAATAAAATATAAAATAGGTCAGAGAGTATAGCCCAGAGGTAGAAAGCCCCTGGGTTCCACCACCAAAAAAAAAAAAAAAAAAAAAAAAATTAATTAAAGCCCTGCATGGTGGCTCACGCTTGTAATCCCAGCATTTGGGAGGCTGAGACAGGAGGATCTCTGTTCAAGGACAGCCTCAGCTACTTAGTGAGGCCCTTTGCAACTTAGTGAGACCCTGTTTCAATATAAAGAATAAAAAATAGGGCTGGTGAATGGTTTGTTTATATACTGCAAATAAAAAAGCAGAAAAAAAACCTCCCAAGAAACTAGTAATAATGCTTATCTCTGGAGATGACTTCAAACCATGGAATTAAAAGAGACTGTGGTCGCCGGGCATGGTGGCACACGCTTGTAATCCCCACGCTTGGGAGGCGGAGACAGGAGGATCGCGCTGGTTGGGAGCCAGCCTCGCTGGCTTAAGAGACCCTGTTTCCAAATAAAAAAATATAAAATAGGTCTGGGAGTGTAGCCCGGAGGTAGAAGGGCTTCCAGGAACCCCAGTACCACCATAAATAAATAAATAAATAAATAAATAAATAAATAAATAATAAGACTGTGCTCCCAGTTTTTGGGAGGCTGAAGCAGGAGGATCACATTGTAGGTTCCAGGCCATCCTCAACAACTTAGAGAGACGCTATGTCAAAACAAAAAATAAAATAGCTCTGGGGTGTAACTTGGGGGTAGAATTCCCCCAGGTTTAGCCTTCAGTACAAAAAAAAAAAAAAAAGAAGAAGGAGATGTATAAGGCAGGTGAGAATGAAGAGAGAAGAGCCTAGAGACAGGAAAAATGAGCTGTGAACATTTAAAGACAGGAAAGCAGTCTGTTATGTCTGTCTGTCTATCTATCTATCTATCTATCTATCTATCTATCTATCTATCTATCACCCACGATCATTGGGTGCCTACTATGTGCTCAGTGCTGTACTTTATGCTGAGAACACAAAGATGGATATCAGGTACAATTGTTTTAGGAACAGATGAAGACCTTGAGGGGCCCTTAGCATGGACAAGATTATGGTGTACCCACTGTAGGAAATTCAAGATGACAATAATGTAGCTTGGTGTGGTGGCACACACCTGTATGCACAGTACTTGGGAGGCTGAGCCAGGAGGATTGCAGGTTTGAGGCACCAGCCTCAGCAACTTAGTGAGACCCTATCTCAAAATTAAAAAGGGACTGAGGGTATACCCCAATTGTAGAGTAAATACCCCCAGGTTCAATTCCCAGTAACACATAAAAAGAACAAAGGATGTCACTAATGCTGAAGTATTAAGAAGTTTGCTCAACAATAAAGGTTGTTGATAGCATGATATATGCAAGTTCAAGTGCTTGAGGATAAAGAACAGTTCTATACTTGGGATTTGAGTTCTTGGTCACTTTTGCCAGAATAATTTCTGTAGCGTTAAGAGTAAAGCTTGAATCTCCTGACTTGGAAAGTAAATGGGAGGCGAGGAAGAGGGAGCATTGATGTCCGTTTCAAATAGCGGTGCTGAAGAAAGAAGGAGGGTTAGAGTGTGGAGGCTGTGATTAAGGGGAACATTTTTGTGGGACCAGAGGAACTTCAGCTTGTTTGTATGAAGAGAGGAAGGAACATTGTAGAAAGACTGAGGATCCGAAGAGAGGAAGGATGGCTGATGTATAAGGGTCCTGAGGGCATTTGAGGGGGAGAAACTGAGCACTGCTGGAGATGAGCTTACGTCTTTTTTTTTTTTTTTTTTTTTAACCTAGTCTACTTGGTCCCCAACCTCTTCCAAAAAATCCTCTATTGACCTTCTACTCTTTCAATTGACCCTTTCCTATTGTTTCATCTTTCCCTATTCATCCTATTCCTGAATTCCATTACCTTCTCTTCAGTTTCCTTCTTGCCTAGACGTCTAACTTCCTCATTGTTCTATGGGATCCTTCTGGAAAATGTCCACCTGCTTCAGTGCTACAATCTGTCATCTCATTTACTCATGCTTCTGAGAAAAATTATACAAGTGTGTGTTACAAATTCAGAGTCTTCACATTTGGTTGGGAGCCAGGCATGGTGGTGTAATCCTGTAATCCTGGTACTTGGGAAGCTGAAACAGGAGGATTGCAGGTTTGAGGTCAACCTCTGCAACTTAGCGATTCCCTGTTTCAAAATAAAAACAAAAAAGGCTGGGGTATAACTTGGAGGTAGAATGCCCCACATTGAATTCCCAGTACCAAAACAACAACAACAAAATGCCTCAATTGGGTTTCCAAATACCATATATTTTTTAAAGCTCCACTCCATTTTAAAGTGAGAAATAGATTATGAAGCATATTGGAAGATGATGGATACTGTGGAAAAAAAGAGTAAAAGAGCAGGATAAAAAGCCAAGGGAACAGAGAGGGGACAGCTGCAATTTTAAATATGGTGGTTAACACAATGAAACCTATTATTCTGTATGCAGTATTAGGAGGAGGAGGAGGAGGAGGGAGAGGAGGAGGAGGTGGAGGAGGGGCGGCAGCAGCAGCAGCAGCAAGGCAGTCACATGGGCCTCACTAAGAAGGAATGTTTGATCATAGCTGTGAAGGAAGGAGAGAGTTGCCACCTGGAAGCTGCGAGGCAGAGGCAGAGGCTAATAGAATCCAGGCTGCAGTGTGCTTGGCACATTTAAGGAGCTGTGATGATGCCAGAGTGGTTCTCAAGGGTGGGGAAGGAGGAGTGAGGTAAGCAAGACCTGTAGTGGTTGTCCATGGCTGCCCAGTGAATGTGACATCTCCCACAATCAACGTGTCTCATCACATTACTGTGGGCTGGCGTCCGGGCTGGCTTGCCGAGGACATCAATCGGATTCTCTTGCCCAGCTTGGCTTGAGGGCCCACTGAAGGGCCTCCCAAGGCTCAGTGGGGGATCTGCCGGCACGCTGACTCGGGGCTCTCACAGGATCAGGGCCTCGCTGGTCTCAGTCCTTTGTTATGTGGACCATTCTTCAGGCAGCTCACCAAACAGCAGCCACCTGAAACCCAAGATGGAAGCCATTGTCTTTTTAAATCCCATTTTAGAAGGGACATCCCATTACTTCTGCTGTGTTCCAATGGGTAGAGTATTGTGCAGGGTCATGCCCACCAGGAGGAGGGGTTCCTTGGATGCCCCTGGGAGGCTGCTGGTCCCTGGTGGTCACCCTGAGGCTGTTGGTGCATACCTGAGCCAGTGGGGCATCCCGCAGAGAACAGAGTGCCCTTGATTACACTCTGACTTTCCTTGGTGTCTGTGTTGATAGGGTTGAGGGGAGAGCAGAAAATCTAGTTAGAAACCTCTGTTTATAGCCGGGTGTGGTGGTGTTGCTTGTAATCCCAATACTTGGGAGGGTGAGACAGGAGAATTGCAGACTTGCGGCCAGCCTCAGTAATTTAGTGAGACCCTGTTTCCAAACAAAAAGTGAATTAGGGCTGGGGTTGTAGCTCAGAGATAGGAATGCCCCTTGGTTCAATCCCCAGTGCCACCAAAAGAAGGGACGCTTTATTTATTTATTTATTTATTTATTTATTTATTTATTTATCTATGTATACATACATACTTGGGAATTGAACTCAGTAACATTTTACCTCTGAGCTACACCCCCAGTCCTTTCTTTTTTATTTTTGTTTTGAAACAAAGCCTCACTAAGTTGCTGAGAGTCGCCCTACATTACTGAGACTGTCCTTGAACCTGTAATCCTCCTATCTCAGCCTCCCAAGTGCTGGAATTATAGACATGTGCCACCAGGCCAGTTAGGAAGTTCTGTAGAGTAATAATTTAGTAGAACTCAGGGAACCGGCCTAGTTTGAGGGTTCACATTTGGAAGTCTCTGGAATATAGATATTATCAAAGTCATGAGACAATCCCTAAGGGAGTGAATAATTTCATATGCCTTTTATTCATTTAAAAATAATAGCTAATCACGGCATCAAGCTCTCAGAAACTGCAGCTATCAGGAAGATTCTAGACCTAAAAATCAGGTACTGGCCACCCAGCACTTGGGGGTAGAGGGCAGAGGGTTGTTATGGCCCATGGTGGGGTCAGAGCTGCTTGTCCAGCATGCCTTTTATCAAAGAGTGAAGGTTCTATAATCCCTCCCTACTTGGGAGACTGAGACAGGAGGATCACAGGTTTGGGGCCAGCCTTAGCAACATAGAGAGACCCTTGGCAACTTAGGGAGTTTCTGTTTCAAAAAAAAAAATAAGAAAGACCGAGGGTATAGCTTGGATGTAGGATACCCTTGGGCTCAATCCCCAGTACCATAAATACATAACTAAATAGTGAAGGTTTTCAATCTGTTATGTACTCTTTCCAAAGAAGAAGCTGTAGGCCCATATTCTCGAGATTATTTATAACTTCCTTTTGCCTTATTTAGAATACAAAAGGATAAGTTCCTTTCTAACCTATTTATGGAGGTGCACGTAGCAAAAAAGGAAGCAAACAGGATTTTTAAACAATGGTTTTAACTACAATTTCCTTCAGTCCAGACAGAAAATGATGCAGGGACACGGCCCATCTCTCTTAGTTCTCCCTGAGTCTTGTGTAGGTGAGCCCGGCTGTGTCCGGCGCGGCACTTGCCCCAGTCAGGGCTGGTCGTGATCATCCTCTGTAGCACTGGCTGCTTTGGAATGGAGCAGGGCAGGAGGGTCTGCCTGACTTCCCCATTCCTGCTCATCTTGGTGCCACGCGCTGGCCTTTGAGTTCAGCTGGTGGTCAACAGCTGTAACGGTATGTTGAGCTGGTATACCCAACTCTGTAATGAAATCTAGACACACCACCTGGCTCTTCTCCAGCTCCGTATCTGTGACATTTCACTTCATTTTACCTTAAACACCTTTTCCTCAAATGTGGCTACTATTATTTCTTCAGTTTTTAGTTCAGGTACAATGTCCTGCAGGAAGCTTCCCTGGCACCCCCGGCAAGTCTTGACTGTACCTGCCTTTCTGTTAGTACGTGAAGCCCACCATGGAATTCTGGTTTGTGCAAGCCTGTCTCCTTCCTGGGATGACAGTTGTTAGAAGGCAGGTTTGCACTCAATGCAGGCATATGGTGGGCACCGAATAAGTGCTTCTTGAATCATTTTGGTAATGATAGCAGGGATATCTCTTTTTCTGAGAGGGGATGAAGTGGAAGAGGAGGCCTGGAGATGTTGCTGATTGGAGAAGTCAGGTTGGAAGTGGAAGTTATTCCTGTCCACAGGCCCCTGTGATCTCAAAAGATGAGGCCACCTGCCGAGAACCAGGGAGGTAGGGCACTGGTAGGACCCTTGAGGAAAGTGGCTAAGCTTTGAAACAGCTGGTGTGGAGAGTAGAAATGGAGTTGGTGGGAAACATTTGAAGGCCCAGCTGAGGTTGGAACGCATACATTTCTAATGACGTGAATATGCAAACTTCTCCAGGGGGCTTAGCAGCCCTGAGCTAGAAATAGGAAAAATAGCACTAATTCCTATTGACCCAGGCCTCCTGTGGGCCAGGACTTCCATCCTGGTTAAAGCTAATGTGTTGATGGACACCAGGCTGGTTCCATAATTTGACTATCATGAATGGTGCTGCTACAATCATGGATATTCAAGTATCACTATAATATATTGATTAAAGATGAGTGGATCACAATACTTTGGTATATATACACAACGGAATTATAGTTGGCCCTAAGAAAAAAACATAATCATGCCACTTGCAAGAAAATAGATGGAACTCAAGAATATTAAAAGAGATTATCCAGTCTCAAGAAAATGAAAATGAGTAAATGTATGTTTTCTCTTGTATGTGGAAGCTAGAGTGGTATTTGGAAATTAAGGATAACATCGGGTAGAAGAGCAGACTCCAGTGGAGTGATTGAGGGAATTTAGGAGGACCAAGACAAAGAGTATAACAGTTGAAATAATGTCACAGATGTTTTCACAATTACCAATTCCAATCTCAAAGACACATATGGGGAGGGAGAGGGACTGGGTGGGCAATGCTCCAAGACTAGTGTGTATGTATTTTTATATCACTCTATCCCAGAGTATGATGTATAACTACAATGCACACACAGAGATAAAGCTAACGTGTACTCAGGGGGATAGGACTTCAAGGTACCCCTGTATTGTTTCATAAATGGTGAATTCATGAATTGTTAGTGTCTGGAATATTTGAAGATGTCCAACATTTACTAAATGAATGAATAAAAGGGTAACTCTAAAGAAAAGCTAAAACATAGTAGTTTTTTCTTTCTTTGCAATGGAGTCTCTATATGTTGTCCAGGCTGGCCCCTAATTTCTGGGCTCAGGTGATCTTGCTGCCTCGAAACTCAATCCCCCACCCTACTCTACCCCATCCCAAGTAGCTGGGATTATAGGCTGGCACCATAGTGCCGAGGTGGGACTTTCTAAGTTGTATGATTTGTGAACATTTGTTACTATTTTATAATCCCACCTAACCCATAATCTAATAAAACAGATGTAGAAAGAACAAAGAAGGCTGTCATCTAAACTGAAAACACAGTGTCCTTTGGAGAGATCATCTGATTATGGAGGGTACAGTTATAGATGCGCAAACATTCGAAAGCCTTTTTGATTGGCAGAGAAGACAAAACTCAGTACAAATTAAGTTATTGTTATTATGGGTGAGAAAAACAATGATAAAATTCAGGAATGATGATCTTTTGTACACTCTCTTGTTTGTTTCCATGCGATAGCTGTATATAAATTAAAGTATACAGGGTCTTTAAGCAAAGATGATATGAATGGTCTTCGTTTTGTGTGTATTACATCAGGGACCTAGGCTCAGTCAATACTTTCATGCTTTGAAACTTTAATCAAATCATGAAGTACTATTAAGCTAAGCCATGATTACCCTTTACAAATGGACTATAAAATGGAATCTATTCATGAATTAGTTTATTGTTTTTTCCTGCTGATGTTTGTTAGATATGACATACATGCCTGCCAAGTGATGAGAGATGAAACGGCATGATGTAACCAAGTTGTGTTTCAAAGAGTAAAGCCTTCAGGGTATTGGTAAACATGCACTTAAACAGAGCCTGGCAATATACTTCTGTGTTTTATGGTTTTGTCAAAATCAAAGGAAACGTATTTACTTTGGAACAAATAATTGTGGGAAATTTCTATAGTGTCCCTGTGGCTTTTCATTGTAGCTAGCATTCCTTTTGGTGTGTGAATGACATCGCATAAATATGCAGTGTTGGACAAAGGAGGAAACATAGTCCAGCCTTAATCTTGGTAGAAAGGCGTTTTGCCCTGGGCTTCATACCTCACTTGCCAAGAAGCAGCTACAGAAAGGTACATCATTACTCTAGAGTTAACAGAATTAAGTTCTTAACTGCATATATACTCCTGAAAGCACAAGAGTGAGGATTTCTTAATTCTGTATTCGTACACCACTAAAACCAAAGACAGCCCTGGCAAGCTATACTTTCCTACCATCCCAGTCACAGGAGAGCTGCAAGTTACCTTTGCAACTTAGCTGTCTAGGTACATGAAAAACATCATCCAGCCTTTTTTTCTGGTAAATTGTAAAAACAAATAACTATTATAATTGTCCCCTTCTACTTGACATACAACCATACAAAAACACCTTAAGGAATAAAATTCATAAACTAAAAATTATGTCTCAACACTCCACTCCCTTTCCTTTCTTCCAAAATAATTAAACATCAAAGCTGAGTGTGGAGATGCACTGCTACAATCCAGTACTTGGGAGGCTAAGACAGGAGGATCTCAGGTTTGAGGTCAGCAAGATTATACATACGGTATTCGATCTTTATTCTATGTTTCCCCCTGTTTATTTCCTTTAATGCCTTCATGGAAGAATGATTCAATAACTTTATTATTATTACTGGGTATTATTTGAATAAATAAGAGAGTACTGTACAAACCATAAGAACTGATATGACTCATTTCATGCAAAATGAAAAAGTGTTATTTGTTAAAATTGAAGATAGTTATATAAAGCACCACATATGTCATTATGCTCTAAATATTTGGAGTATTGTAAGGAGGAAGAAAGGAGCCACATGATCTGCAATTTACATCCTGGGGTTTCTTCCTCTTCCAGAAAAACAATTAAGAACATTTTTTTCTTTTAAAATCAACACACCACCGTGAGAATTGGGTGGTATTTAATTCTTGTGAGAATTTCACAAAAAAGGCCTGACTCTGCTCCACTTCAATCTTGATTTCCAGTGATTCTTTCAGTCATGTGTACTTTCCTTGGCGATCTGCACTTAGGCACGGGAATTTAAAAATATGCACGTCGCTGGGCGTGGTGGCGCACAGTTGTAATACCAGCATTCGGGAGGCTGAGACCGAGGCTCGGGGTTTGTGGACAGCCTCAGCTACTTAGTGAGGCCCTCCGCAACTTTGTGAGACCTGGTTGCAAAATAAAAAATAGGGCTGGGGTTGTTGCTTGGATGTAATTTATACTGTATGAGACTTTATAAGACATTTTTAGTGTTAGTTTGTGTTTTGAGGACACGCTGAGGAGTTTGTAGCACCTGTTTTGTTGACTTTCTCTGAGTGTGGTAGTCAGCTTTTCATCACTGTGACCAAAATACCTGACAAGAACAACTTAGTTGAGGAAAGATTTATTTTGGCTCAAGGTTTCAGGGATTCAGCCCATGACTGGCTGTCTCCAAGGCAGAAACATCATGGTGGAGGGTGTGGCAGAAGAAACCACTCAGCTCATGGCAGCCAGGAAGAAGAGAAAGAGGTAAAGAGAGAGGGGAAAAGGCTGGAAAAACGTCATTCCTGGCAGGGCTCACCCTCAGTGACCTTTTTCCTCCAATAGGTCCCACCTCCCAATGGTTCACTTAAATGCTGCAAGGTCAAAAACCTCGTGATCCAATCATGGCTGAGGGGACTTCCGGGAAGATGGCGACCGAGAAAAGCGGGGCTTAAGAGCCCCGCTAACAACCAATCTCCATTACCACAAAATCAGCGCCTTTCATAGCCAGAAAACACCATCACCAGAGAAACAAAAAAATCACCAGGCTCCAGAGAGAAAGCAGACTGAGAACAGAGCTCAGAGCCACAGAGGAGATACACCGGCCTCACGCCCGAGGACGCGGCAGCAGCGCCATACTGCCGGCGGCAGCGGCGAGTTCACCGGATGGCTACAGCAAGCCGAGGTGAGCCACTGCGGAACAGCCAGGCGGGATTTTTCAGCGCAGGGAGCATCTAAAGCTCCCAGTGGCTGAGCTCAGTACATGCTGCAGGGACTCAGAGTGGAACTCAAAACCAAGAAGAAATAAGCCAGCCTCATGGCTGAGGGCGTAGCAGCGGCGCCATATTGCCACCGGCGCCAGCAGCAGCGAATTCACCGAGTCCAGTACAGCTACATCTGCGAACTCAAGAACAGTGAGTCAAATTGCGGGCCACAGAGGAGAAATCCCAGTACAGTACTCCCTGGGACTTGACCCAGTGGGGGAGTGGTGGTGGCAGAGATATCACACCATAGGAGAACGTGCAACCTGGCACCCCCCATAGTTTAAAGCAGCCTCTATCAACTCTCTGGGTCGGAGACTCTGTGATACAACCCAGTAAAGGAGTAGTGGGGTCTGAGATACTACTGACTCGAGATCCAGAACACCTTAAGTGAAGTCATAGTGACTCATGGGAAGAACCCAGAGAAGGCACAAACTTCCGAAATCATGGGAAAGAGGAATAACACTGGAGCAATGAATGCCCACAACCCCACAACATCAGAACCTAATAAAACAGAAAATCAGAGATTTCTAGAAGATCAAATCAGGAAAATAACTGTAGAAATAATAGTGGTGCTTCGAAAAGAACTCAGAGAGAGCCAAAAAGAGATAAAGGATGCAATTAATGAAGTAAAGGCCTCAATTCAAAGCATGAACAACCAATTAGACCACATGGAGAACATAATCTCACTCTTAGAAGATGATCATTCCAAAAATGAATGCATAGTTTCTAATCTAGAAAAAAATATCCAACAGCAGGAATCTGACATTGAAGAAATATGGGCCCATTTTAAGAGAGCTAACCTAAGAATAATTGGAATAGAGGAGGGAAAAGAAAATGAAACCAAAGGGATCAACAATCTCTTCAAGGAAGTAATAGCAGAAAATTTTCCAAACATAGAGCAAGAGGTTGATACACAGATCCAGGAAACTTATAGAACTCCCTTTAGACAGGATCAGAGAAGAGGATCCCCACGCCACATAATTGTCAAAATGACCAATGTGGAAGCCAAGCAGAGAATCTTAAAGGCAACAAAAGGAAAGGGCCAAGGGACATTCAGAGGCAAACCAATTAGAATCACTCCAGACTTCCCAAACCAAGTCATGAGAGCCAGAAGAGCTTGAAGTAACATATTCCCAATTCTGAAAGAAAACAACTTCCAGCCAAAAATTTTCTACCCAGCAAAACTTTCTATCAAATTAGATGGAAAAATAAGAAGCTTCCATGACAAACAGAAACTGAAGGAATTTATGTCTTCAAAACCAGCGCTAGAGAAAATACTCAAAGAGATTAACTACAAAGAAGAAATAGGTAACACTCACCAGAACCAGAGAAACAAGATTTTCCATCCAACAGACAACTAAGATTGGTTATCTGTGGAGATTCATTATTTATGTTAGTCTTTTACCTATCTCTAAATGGTATTGTTTGCCTTTATTGTTGTTAATTTTTAGGATTTCTAGTTGGAATATTAATATACCTTCAGATATAGCATTTGGAAATATTTTATCCAATTCTATTAGTAACTTTTAACTCTGTTTACATTGTCTTTGGATATACAATATTTTTTTATTTTTTTAGGGAGTTTGTATACTCTTCTGTTGCCTGTGCCATTGAAATCATATCCAAGAAATCACTGCCAATTTCAATGTTGTGAGGTTTTATGACCCAGATTTTCTCCTAAAAGTTTATAGTCTTAAGATTTATATTTAGGTCTTTTATCTATTTTGAGTTAATACTTGTATATGGGATTAGGTAAGGGTCCAATTTTATTCTATTCCATATAATTATTATTTTTCAACAATATTTAGTTAAAAGATTATTATTTCCTTCACCAAATGTTCGTGGCAACCTTGTCAAAAATAACTTGACAATATAGGGAAGAATTTAGCTCTAGGCTTATATTTAACTCCAATGGTTTATATATCTGCCTTTAGAACAGTACTACACTGTTTCAATTATTGTAGCTTTATATGGTTTGAAATCAGAAAATATATATCTTCTAGCTTTGTTCTTTTTCAAGATCATTTTGGGTATCTAGAATCCATATTCCATATTAGGATAGATTTTTTTCTGAAAAATAAATATATAAATATATGATAATTTCACCTAAAAAATAGAAAAAAATATTCTCTGGTAAGAAAGAAAGCAAAACGAAATATTGAAATGTTATCTTTAAGTCATCAAAAGCTGAAACTGTTATGTGAGATTATCATTTTTAAGTTTGGATAAATTGCTATAATACTAGATGTCAACCACTAAGCCAAGCATGGGAAGGAGGGATGGGGAGAGAATGGGGTGGGGATCGGGTGGGGGCTGACTGGGTGATGTGTGCATGTATGTCTACAAAAGTTTGTATCCCACTATGATGTATGAATACAGTGCACCAATAAAAAATAAAAAAAAAATCATGTCTGAAAAGCTTCACCTGTGAACCTTGCTGCATTGAGCATCATGTTTTCAACACATGAGATTTGGGGACCATTCCAGAGCCAAACCAAATACTGAGTCTCAGTATATTCATGCATTAATCAAGGGATCAATTTCAGTTTGATCTGCTGCAATTCATACATTTTGCTCATCTTGAAGATTCACAATTATTTGATACAATGACAGGTCCTACATATGAAAATCTAGATCTAGGCCCTATTACTTACTAGGTGAATTTGACTTCAGTTTTGTTTCTCTGTGAAATAAGAATAATCAAATCTATCTCAAAATATTATTGTAATTAAATGAGATTACATAAGCATAGTGCATAGCTTTGTGTTGCTGTAGCTCTGATTGTATCTGAGTTAGGAGCTATAAACTCTGTCAATAACATATGCTCATATTTTATATATATATCTACAACTTAGGAAAAATATTGATATTTTCCTTGCTCAAGGAAATTTCATTAAGATCAAATGAATTTTAAAAATTCCTATATTGGATCTGGGCGTGGTGGTGCATGCTTATAATCCCAGCATTTGGGATGCTGAGACAGGAGGATCATGGTTCATGGAGAGCCTCAGCTACTTAGTGAGGCCCTTTGCAACTCAGTGAGACTCTGTTTCCAAATAAAGAATAAAAAAATAGGACTGGGGGTATAGCTCAGAGGTAGAATGCCTCTGGGTTCCATCGCTAGTACCGCAAAAAAAAAAAAAAAAAAAAAAAAAGCTATATTAGAATCTCTTTTACCATTTAAAGAAGTAGCAGAAGTATCTCACAGAGGGGAATTTTTGTTTAAGAATCCAAGATCACATATCCAGACATGGCGGTGTATGCCTGTCATCCTAATAGTTGGGAGGCTGAGACAGGAGGATTGCAGATTTGATTGGCCTCAGCAACTTAGTGAAACTCTGTATCAAAATGAAAACTAAAAAGGGCTGAAGGAATAGCTCAGAGGTAGAATGATCCTGGATTCAACTCCCTAGACCCCCTTCAAAAATAAAAAAAGAAGAAGATATAAGGCCAGTGGTGTTGAAATAGTCTCTGAAGCCACTGCAAAACTTCTAGACCAAAGTACTTTGCAATAACCACTTGGAAAAATATTTTTCTGTGCAACTAAAGCTAAATACACATGAGCCCTTTGATCTAGTAATTTTGTTCCTAGGTATACTCCATATAAACAAGTGCCTGCTTTCACCAAAGGACACTCACAGGAATGTCACAGCTACTTTGCTCAAAGTAACCCCAAATGATAGATAACCCAAGTGTCCATCAACAGTAAAATGAGTAGTTTTTGGTGTTTGCATATAATAGGATATTCCATAGAAATAAAAAAAAAAACCAATAAACTACATACAATGCCATGTGTGAGTCTCACAGAAAAAGTGTTGAGTGAAAAAAGTCAGATGTAAATCAATAGATGTGGTGTGTGATGGCCTGATGCCTTGGCGACTACCCTCCTCAGGAGACAGTCTGTTTACTCACCCCCTGACCATAGGTTGCTGTTGGAGTTGTTTTGACCAACTGCATGTGGGGAAAGTGACATTGTGACACTGAGTCTCTCAGGTCTCACCTCCTTGGACCACAAGTGGCATGTGATAAAGCCCAGGCTTCTTTGCTGCAAACACTGAGCCTACTGATGGCAACAAAAGCCACCAGACACTTATCACAGCCCCGTTAGATCAGAAAGCACCAAACTGAGTTGCCCAATGACTGCAGCCTCATGCATGACCCAAGGTGAAGCAACCCAAGTGCTCAGCAGAACCCCAGTCAAATTACTGACCCAGACAGGTGTTAGGGGAAAGAAAAGTTGTTTTAAGCAGATACATTTTAGGGTGGTTTGTTACATAGCAAAGATCATTGCTAGGCTATATCATTTTATTTATATAAAGATAAAAAACAGGCTCATCTATACTGTTACAGAAAGAATGGTAGTTATCTTTTACTGGAGGGGGCATAAAGAAACCTTCTGGAAATAGTTTTTATTTATTAAACTGGTTGATGGCCACACAAGTCTACTCACTTGGTAAAAAGTCATCAACTGGCCGGGCGTGGTGGCGCACGCTTGTAATCCCCCGCGCTTGGGAGGCGGAGAGACCCTGTTTCAAAAATATAAAATAGGTCTGGGAGTGTAGCCCGGAGGTAGAAGGGCTTCCAGGAACCCCAGTACCACCAAAAAAAAAAAAAAAAAAAAAAAAAAAAGTCATCAACTGTACCCTGGAGGTTGATGCAGTGTTTGTCACTTGCACACTGTGTGTGATGCGGATGTGTGGCCGAGTTAGCCAGGAGGCATGCAGGACTTGCAGGGTCAGCAAACACCAAGGGCTGACAGTCTGCTGAAGTGGAGGCCATTCACTTAAAATATACTCACCGCCAGCTCCTTTGGACCAAGCACTCCGCTGGGGATAAATAGTTTAATAAAATACAATGATTTTTGTAAATTGCATATGCTAAGCCAGTCCAGTTCAGAGACCAAGGACAGAACCAAATGATATTATTTCACAAAGACAAATGGGCAACTGAGGGCATAAAATGTAATTAAAGACTGGATTAAAAGTCCCATCATCATCTCTGAGACCTAAACTGAGTATCCATCAACAGACTTACAAAACTGTGTATCTCATTTTGTGCAGCTTAGTGTATATTTAGGAGACTTGAAGCCACAACTCAGATAAGGGACTGCCAAAGTAGAAGGTGATACTTTTCTCTTGTTGAGATCATATTTTATACTTTTGTCAGTGAGTTTGACATGACAGTATTTTAAAGCAAAGAGTGTTCTAACACAATTTCATTAATCTTATTCATTATCAAACACAAACTTAGAAGGTTTCTAGAAAGTACGCCATTGCATCCAGCTTCTACCCAGGTAGAAATGTTCTTAGAACTGAACTGAATGGAAGCTGGGAATGAAGCTGGCCTGGAGGAAAGCAGAGCCATGAGATGGGGATGGGGTTCTGAGGACATCGTCTGAGTCTGTGACTCTGGCTGTGCCTGAGCGTAAACATTTCCCTTTTTATCTATTTATATTCTAGTAGTTTGAGTCTGGCGTCTTATCTCTTGGAAGAGTCCTCACCAATACAGTTGGCTTGGAGGTCCCTCCCACCTCCTGCTTCCCCTCAACTGCCAGCTAAGCCCTCAGTACCTCTGCGAGGCATGTAGCTATCTAGGGCATCTTCTGTCCTCCAGGAAACTCTGGAGGACAGAAGGTTAGTGGTATGTAGATGATGCATGTGACTGGAAAATAGTAACAGTGTCAGGATCTAGGATTTTTCTTGCTTAAAAAATATAAATTCTAGCCCGGTGTGGTAGTGTATGCCTATAGTTGTATAGTACTTGGGGGGCGGAGACAGGAGAGTCTCAGGTCAGTAGCACTTGGTGACTTAGTGAGACTCTGTTTCAAAATAAAAAATAAAATTGAGTTGGAGGTGCAATTCAGATTCAATCCTCAGAACAACAACAACTACAAAAAGAATTCTAGCTGCTGACGTATCAATTACCCAAATGCTCAGTGCCAGCAGATCTATAGTTGTCTATATGTGGATATAAGCTTGCACGCATATATATTGAAGATGAAACTTGGGTCAGGTGAACAAACAATGAAAAACTTTAGAACACTTACTTTATTAACCTTTAAAATACTCCCCATTGTGACTATAGCCGTTGATATTTTCTTAGGTTAATTCAAGTCCTTATTATCACAAGGTTTGTGTTAGTTTAGTATGTGTTGCTACTATAATTAACGTATTACTTTATGGTTGACCTATGCATTACCTATGTTATTTTTTTTATATGTGTGTGTGGTACTGGGGTAGAACCCAGGGGCTTTCTACCTCTGGGCTACATTCCCAGACCTATTTTATATTTATATTCCTGGCCTATGTTTAAATTCAAGAAATTTTACATTGGTCCCTGGAAGTGATAAGAGAGGAATAAGCTATGATTCCAGTTCGTAGAGAATCTAGAATTTTGTTGAAAAGACGATACAAACTGTAGAAATCAGTCTGGTGTCTTATGTTAGTCAGCTTTCCATCACTATAGCAAAATACCTGAGATAAATTACAAGGAGAGCCGGGTGTGGTGGCACACGCTTGTAATCCCCACGCTTGGAAGGTGGAGACAGGAGGATCGCGCAGGTTGGAAGCCAGCCGTGCTGGCTTAAGAGACCCTGTTTCCAAATAAAAAAGTATAAAATAGGTCTGGGAGTGTAGCCTGGAGGTAGAACGGTTTCCAGAAACCCCAGTACCACCAAAAAATAAAATAAAATAAAATAAAATGAAATAAAATAAAAAACAAATTACAAGGAGAAAAGGCATTTTTGGCCCACAGTTTTGGAGGTTGCAGCCCATGGTTCGTTGGCCCTGTTGCTTTGGGCCTGTATTGAGGTAGCATATTATGGCCAGAGCGCATGGGACAGCAAAGCCACTCATTAGAGGGCTGGGTCCCACAATCCCCTTCTGGGGCATAGCTCCAAGACCCAGGGACCTTTTATATGTTCCCTCATTTTTAAGGTTTGTAATACCTCTCAATAACACCATCCTGGGGACCAAGTCTTTTAACACATAGACCTTTGAGATACATTCAATATTTAAATAATTGCAGTGTCTATGTTATCTAGTAACAATATAGTCTGCTGTCAAAAATATATACAGATATGTAGATACAAGTGCTATATAGAAACTAGACAGCTGGCCAGGAGCCATGGTTTGTACCTGGGAGTCCCAACTCTTTCAGAGGCTGAGGCAGGAGGATTGCTTAAGGCCAGGCTGGAAAACATAATGAGGACTTGTCTCAAAAAAAATAGAAGATGTCGGGCGTGGTGGCACACGCTTGTAATTCCTGCGCTTGGGAGGCGGAGACAGGAGGTTCGCGCTGGTTCGGAGCCAGCCTCGCTGGCTTAAGAGACCCTGTTTCCAAATTAAAAAAAAAAAACATATAAAATGGGTCTGGGAGCATAGCCCAGAGATAGAAGGGCTTCCAGGAACCCCAGTACCACAAAAAAAAAAAAATAGAAGAGAGAGAGAAAGAGAAAGGAAGAAAGGAAAGAAGGAGAGAGAGAGAGAGGGAAGAGAGAGGAAGAGAGAGAGGGAGTAAAAAAGAAAGAAAATGGGAAGAAAAGGGTGAAGGAAAGAAACTAGAAGAGCGAGAAGTTGTGGTTCCTGGCTTAATTAATGTTCCATTGAATTGCATTAATATAGCAACTGAGTCCTTGGTTCACTTAACTTCATAAATATGTACCACATCCATCTCTCTTGACCGCTGGCTGCCTTTCCACAGTTCAGAGGAAGCAGGTAGATTCCTATATCCTGCCTTTTGCTTTTAACATATACTGGGCAAAAAGCCAAGAAGCACTAGGCAGGTGGAGAGGCAGACAGGGGCAGAAAGTTTATGCTGAAGGTCGAGGAAAGGTGATGGCCTCGGGTTCACTCGGCCACAAGAAGCGAAGTGGGCTTGAACTCCAGAGGAGGTCAAGGGTTTGGCAAGGGGCCAAGGTGGCTCAAGGGACAGAGGCAGAAGGAAGGGGGAACAGCAGCAGATTCTCATGCAAGGTTCTCCTCCAGTCAGAAGCCTTTGTGAATAACACCCTGTCTCAGGATATGGAAGCACAGATGGCTCTTGAGCCAGGCGAGCTGACTGCAGTGAGCCAACGAGGTGGTTCCGTATGGATCTCACTTGCTAGCTTTTTATACTGACAGGGGGATCTCTCACCCAAACAAGGGATTATCCTTCACAATACTTCTATAAACAGGATTCTAATTAATGAATTTAGAAGTAGCTATTTCCTTTTTATGGGCATTAAACAATGTTTGCTCATAAATTTTATTTTAAGCCTAAATCCATTCACACAGAAGAATACAAAAAAATATATACGCATGTGTGTTTACAGGAACACTCCATACACATGCAGAGTTAGAGGGAAAATGCTACCAAATGCTTGGGCTTGGGTCTGACAATGTAGAACAATGTATGCATCTGTATGCCTTGATTCTTAATTTATGGAAATGATATTAAGTTTAATACCAGGGATACTGAATTCACTTGGTCCACATATGTGTTGGGCAGCTCTGGATCAGATTGAGAAATTTGTAGAAACTTAGAATTTATAATTCATATTTCCAAATTTGTTTTTTGTTTTTTATTTTTTGGTGGTACTGGGGTTCCTGGAAGCCCTTCTACCTCCGGGCTATACTCCCAGACCTATTTTTACATTTTTATTTGGAAACAGGGTCTCCTAAGCCAGCACGTGCGGCTGGCTTCGAACCTGCATGATCCTCCTGTCTCTGCCTCCCAAGCGCGGGGATTACAAGCGTGCGCCACCACACCTGGCTCATATTTCCAAATTTGGCATTAGGTCCTTTGAATCAGAGAAGAACCAAGGACAGCTACCATACACAACTTTTTTTTTTTTTTTTTTTTTTTTTTTGCGGGTCTGGGGATGGAACCCAGGGACATTCGACCTCCGAGCTACACCCCCTGGCCTATTTTTTATTCTTTATTTTGAAACCGGGTCTCACTGAGTTGCAGAGGGCCTCACTAAGTAGCTGAGGCTGTCCGCGAACCACGATCCTCCAGGTCTCAGCCTCCCGAATGCTGGGATTACAAATGTGCGCCACCACGCTCGGCCATACACAACTTTTAAAAAAGATAAAAATGGCTAGCACTGTGGTGTACACCTGTAATTTACATATTTGGGAGGCTGAGACAGAAAAATTGAAGGTTTGAGGTCAGCCTCAGCAATTTAGTGAGACCCTTAGCAACTTTATGAAGACTCTATTTAAAAAAAATTTTTTTTAAGCCGGGTGTGGTGGTGCACGCTTGTAATTCCAGCATTTGGGAGGCTGAGACCAAAGGATTGCGGTTTGCAAACAGCCTCAGCTACTTAGTGAGGCCCTCTGTAACTTCGTGAGACCCTGTTTCAAATTAAAGAATAAAAAATAGGGCAGGGGGTATAGCTTGGAGGTCGAATGCCCCTGGGTTCCATCCCCAGATCCGCAAAAAATAGGTTTTTTTGAGGTAGAATGCCTCTGAGTTTAATCTGAGTATCAAAAAAAGATTAAAAATATGTAAAACAATACTGTTCTATTATTTTATTATTTTTATTATTTTTATTTTTAATAAATTTTTATTGGTGCATTGTAGTCATACATTTTTTTTTTTTTTTTTTTTGTGGGTCTGGAGATGGAACCCAGGGGCATTCAACCTCTGAGCTACACTCCCTGCCCTATTTTTTTTTTCTTTATTTTGAAACTGGGTCTCACTGAGTTGCAGAGGGCCTCACTAAGTAGCTGAGGCTGTCCGCGAACCTCCAGTCTCAGCCTCCCGAATGCTGGGATTATAAGCGTGTGCCACCACACCCAGCTTGTAGTCATACATCTTAATGGGATAAAAGACTTGTGGAGATATACATGCACACATCATTCAATCAGCCCTTACCCAATCCCTAATCCCTTCCCTCCCTCTCCCTCCTTCCCATGCTTGGCTTAGTGATTGACTTTGATATCCTTGTTTAAGTACATCATGTCTTTAAAGAGTCCCCCCCCCTCATCCCCTCAGATAGGTCACCTTAATTGCTCCCCTCTAGGATCCCTTCTTCATCTAGAGTTCCTCCTGTTACCCATTTCTCCCTAGTTTTCACACATTAGGGAAAGCATCTGATTTCTCATTTTTTGTAACATTTTACTGTAAATGTCATAATTTTCTTCTCCTTTATGGCTGGGCAAAATTCCATAGTGTACACATCCCATAGTTTTGTAATCCACTGTTGAAGGTCATCTTGGCTGGTTCCATAGACAGAAGAAGACAGTGATCCATGAGAGAAGGGTATATATGAGGTGAGCGCCTCACTGCCTGGTGAAGTTTCCCAGCTACTGTGCAATCCTCCCTAAGCTGAGAACAAAGAATGTGTAGCTTGAGGAAGCCACTGTAGCTAAAATTTAAGAGCAGAGTGCCAGAGAGGGGAGGGCCAAAGACAGAAAGTGTTTGGAGATCTGCAGGGGGTAGGTACCCTCAGGTCTTTACCTAAGTTTTGATCTGTGCAGTTGCATGAGGAAAGTTCTGAGGTCCAGGGAAAGAATTTGTAGGAATTCTGCAACAATCTGGAGCTCAAACAAAGCCAGAACAATTTCTCTCATCTATAACTGAAGGACCTCTGAACACCCAGTGCATCGTGTAGAGTCCTCAGAAAGGACTAAGCCCTGTGCTGAATGCTGTTCTAGAACTGTTTAACAAAGATGAAGATCCGTTCTTGAAGGGTCAACCTGTTTCTACATAGCTTAACTTTTCTAGAACACTCTTCAAGAATATTTTAAAAAATCACAAGAACAAAGGAAATACATCATGGCACACTGAAAATTCACAATGTTTGGCATGTACTAAAAATGACTAGGCATGTAGGAGCTGAAAATTTCATAGTATAAGGAGGAGAAAAGTCAAAAGAAATGGACCTAGAAATGACACAGATCATAAAATTGGTAGATGAGGCTATTAAAAGAGCAAGTTGGTATTTGTATGTGTTCAAGGAAATGGAGGAGAGCATGAGCTCGATACAGAGAGACACAGAAGATAGTTGGAAAAGCAAAGTCAAAATTCTAGGGGTGTAAAATAAATGCTTCAGTTGAAAAATGCACCAGGTAGCGTCAATGGTAGATTAAACACCATGGGAAAAAAGATTAGTGATTTTTTTGGTGTTGTTTTTGGTGGTACTAGGGATTAAACCCGGAGGCCTTCTTCCTTCAAGCTACACCCCTAGCACCTTTTATTTTTTTTATTTTTTGGTGGTACTGGGGTTCTTGGAAACCCTTCTATCTCCAGGCTACACTCCCAGACCTATTTTATATTTTTATTTGGAAACAGGGTCTCTTAAGCCAGTGAGACTGGCTTTGAACCTGCGCGATACTACTGTCTCTGCCTCCCAAGCGCGGGGATTACTAGCGTGCACCACCATGCCCGGCTTATTTTTATTTTTTTGTGTTTGAAAGGGGATCTTGCTAGGTCGACTCTCGATGCTTTGCTGAGGCTGGCCTCAAACCTGAGATCCTCTGGCCTCAGACTCCCAAATACTGGGATTACAGGCATGTACCACCATGCCTGGCTAATATTAGTGAATTTGAAGGCATGGTGATAGCTGATATCCAAAATGAAGCACAGAAATAAAAGAACATTGCAAAAGTAATCAGAACACACACACACACACACACACACACAACACACACACACACACACAACACACACACACACAGAGCATTGGTGAGCCTTGGGGCAATATTAGTGACCCTATATATTTCACAATATTTATTTATTTATTTAATTTTTGTAGTGCTGGGGATTTGATCCAGGATCTTGTACATTTTAGGCAAAAGGTCAATTACCAACATTATGCCCTCAGGCCCAACCCTATATATGTATAATTTTTTAGTACTATATATATGTATAATTTTTTAGTGATTCTACCTCTGAGCTACACCCCCAGTAATTTTTCTTTTTTTAAATTTTGAAATAGGATCTTGCTATATTGTCAAGGGCCTTGCTAAGTTGCTGAGGCTGGCTTTGAGCCTGCAATTCTCCTGTCTCAGCCTTTCAAGTACTGTGATCACAAATGTATGCCACCAAGCTTGGCTCACTCCTTTCTTCTTTAAACTCTCCATTTCTTAACTTCAGTGGATCTGCCCTGTGGTAATGAGGATTCCAGGGGCATTTTATCCCCAGGATACACCTCCTGCCCTATTTTATTTTTCTTTATTTTGAAACAGGTTCTTACTAAGTTGCAGAGGGCTACAAGTCTTGAACCTGCGATCCTTCTGTCCCGGTCTCCCAAGCACTGGGGTTACAAGTGGACACCACCACACCCCGATCCTTTTTGGTTTTGAACTCTACTTTTTGAATGATTTCTGGCTCATCTCTTCCCACCATACCTGTACATGCCCTCTGCAGTCTCTCCTTGAGAAGATCCTGATCACTAAGGCTCCGTGTCTAGCTCTAACCTTCCTCCTAACTGTGACGTCTTCTTTCTAACCCCTTTTCAGCTTCCCTCGTCCGTGTTACTAGCACTCACACACAGAAAATTACAACATGTGCCTTCATTTCCAACCATATTCCCCTAATTGGCATTTTCTACTTGATTGATGTTATTAGAAACTTCCCAGTCATTCTATCAAGAATGTTGGAGCATTTCTTTATTTTCATATCCATATCAAGTAGAATTTCCAGTCTATATGCAGAAGTCATTAAATTATCTTTCTTAATTTTCATGCCCACTGTTTTCCCATAATTCAGGTTCTAACATTCTCTTACCTGGATCAATTGCAGTAACTTCCTACTCTTTCTCCCCGACAAAATACTCTCTTATTCAGGAAAGTTCTTCACAAAGGTGTTTGATTTTCCCCCCTAAAGTTTGGTTTGGCATGCAGAGTTCACTTAGAAGTCTGCACTAACTCATCATTGCCTACAGAGCAAAGTCCAGCTCCTTAGCTAGGTGCTTACAGCCCTCCTCAGTCTGACAAAACTTCACCACAGGCTGTCCTCGGGCTCCACTCTTCACGAGTGCTTTCACACTTTCCCTGCTCAGTGCCTTTCCATAGCTTTTTACATTTCTGTGACGCCTCTTCTCTAATATCTGTTAAAAACCAATTCATTTAGCCGGGTGTGGTGGCGCAGGCTTGTAATCCCCGCTCTTGGGAGGTGGAGACTAAGGAGGATCGCGCAGGTTCGAAGCCAGCCTTGCTGCCTTAAGAGACCCTGTGTCCAAATAAAATATAAAATAGGTCTGGGTGTGTAGCCTGGAGGTAGAAGGGTTCCATCCCCAGTACCACACACACACACACACACACACACACACACACACACACACACCAAGTCATTTAAAAACTTGGTTTTTGTTGCTGAGAACTACCTTGGCTAGTCTGGGCTTTTTGTTATTCCAGATAAATTTAAGGACTGATTTTTCTATGTCTGTGAGGAATGATCTTGGTACTTTAATGGGCATTGCATTAAATCTGTAGATCATTTTTGGGAGGATGGCCATTTTAATGATATTTATTCTGCCAATCCATGAACATGGAAGGTCTTTCCATCTTCTAAGATCTTTTTCGATTTCTTTTTTCAGTGTTTTATAATTTTCTTTGTAGAGATCTTTTACCTCCTTGGTCAAGTTTATTCCTAGGTATTTTATTTTTTTGTGGGAGATCCTGAGTGGAAGTGTTTTCTGAATTTCTTTTTCAGTGGATTTATGGTTGGTGTACAGGAAAGCTTCTGATTTTTTAAGATTGATTTTGTATCCAGATACCTTGCTGAATTTGTTGATCAGTTCTATAAGCCTTTTGGTTGAGTTTGTTGGGTTTTCTAGATATACTATCATGTCATCTGCAAATAGTGAAAGCTTAAGTTCTTCTTTTCCTATTTGTACTCCTTTGATTTCCCTTTCTTGCCTTATTGCTCTGGCTAGAGTCTCTAGTACTATATTGAAGAGAAGTGGTGATAGTGGACATCCTTGTCTTGTTCCAGTTTTTAGGGGGAATTCTTGAAGTTTTTCCCCATTTAATATGATGTTGGCAGGAGGAATCACAATACCTGACTTTAAACTATACTACAAAGCCATTGTAATAAAAACAGCATGGTACTGGCAAAAGAACAGATATATAGACCAATGGAGCAGAATAGAAGACCCAGAAACAAGTCCACACACTTTCAGCCAATTGATTTTTGACAAAGGGGCCAAAAACATACACTGGAAAAAAGATAGCCTCTTCAACAAATGGGCAAAACTGGTTAACCATATGCAGAAAATTGGATGTTAATCCCACTTTTTCACCCTGTACAAAAGTCAACTCATGATGGATCAAGGACTTGGAAATTAAACCAGAGACTTTGAAGCTCCTTGAAGAGGGCATAGGTCCAACACTACAACACATAGGCACAGACAAACATTTCCTCAACAAGACTCCAAAGGCACAACAAATTAAAAGAAGAATCAATACATGGGATTGCATGAAACTGAAGAGCTTCTGTTCAGCAAAGGAAACTATCAAGAATCTCAATCGAGAGCCAACAGAATGGGAGAAGATTTTTGCCACCTACTCCACTGATAGAGGACTAATATCTAGAATATACAGAGAACTCAAGAAACTCAACACTAAGAAAACAAAGCATCCAATAACAAAATGGGCAAATGAACTAAATAGACACTTCACAAAAGAAGAAATTCAAATGGCCAATAAATGCATGAAAAAACGCTCAACATCACTGGCAATCAGAGAGATGCAAATCAAAACTACCCTGAGATTTCACCTAACTCCAACTAGAATGGCCATTATTCAAAACACAAACAACAACAGATGCTGGCGAGGATGTGGAGAAGTGGGAACTCTAAGACATTGTTGGTGGGATTGCAAATTAGTGCAACCACTTTGGAAAACAGTATGGAGAATCCTCAGAAGAATGGGAACAAATCTACCATTTGATCCAGCAATACCACTGTTGTGTATATACCCAAAAGAAAAGAAACCAAACTACCAAACTAATGCATGTGTATCTATGTCCATAGCTGCACAATTCACCATAGCCAAACTATGGAACCAGCCAAGATGTCCATCAACAGATGAATGGATTACAAAACTGTGGGATATGTACACAATGGAATTTTACTCAGCCATCAAAAAAAACTCAATTATGTCATTTTCAGGGAAATGGATGGAACTGGAGGACATTATGCTAAGTGAGATTAGTCAGGCACAAAAAATAAGAAATCAGATGCTTTCCCTAATATGTGAGAGTTAGGGAGAAAAGAGGAGCAAACAAGATAACCTAAAGGAGGAGAAATGAGGGGGGAAGAGGAAAATCTCTAAAGCTCACAATGTACTTAAATATATCGAAGTCAATCACTAAGCCAAGCAAGGGAGGGAGGGACGGGGAGGGTATGGGGTGGGATTTGGGTAGGGGTTAAATCAGCGATGAGTACATGTTTGTACACACAAGTTTTTTACCCCAATAAGTTGTATGAATATAATGCACCAATAAAAAAAAATAAAAAAAAATAAAAACTTGGGCTGAAATGTCTATTTCTAAAAGGAGGTTAATTTGATTTAACCACCTCTTCTTACCTGCCACTGAGACAGCCCATTGCTTGCCCATCTGTTCTAGCTCCGATGCTGTGCTAGGCATGGGGTACATCTGGCTCTAGAGCTGGCCTCTATATTGCTAGAACGCAGAACCTGTCTTACACACCTTTGCATCTCTGATAGTGCTTAGCATACTGCCCTGCACAGGAAATCAAAATCAAATCCAGTTCAAAAGCTCCCACACAGTTATCCTCTGGCTACCATGTGCTTAGACTTGCTTAGTCTGTCTCAGATGCACAGAGGATGAAATCCCCTGCACATTAACCGCTTACCTCAGCCAGTCTTCTTTTACATATCCAAACTCCGTCAACAGACATAATACTATGAACAATTGATTAATGAAAATGATAGTGGTGATATCTTTATAAATGGTAGCTCATTTACAAAGCTCTGGGAGAAGGTAATCCCAGTACTTGGGAGGCTGAAACAGGAGGATTGTAGGTTCAAAGCCAGCCTCAGCAACTTAGTGAGGATTTCAGCAACTTAGCAAGACCCTGTTTCCCCAAAAATAAAAAATAAAATCGGCTGGGAATAAAGCTTGGAGGTAGGATGCCCCTGGGTTCAATTTCCAGTAATACACTCAATCAATCAATCAATCAATCAATCAGTAAATAAATAAATAAAAATACTTAAAGTTGACAATCTCCATTGATTCTCATGAAGAAGGCATGTTCCTCATTTTCTGGGTGGGTTGACCAAAGGCACCAGAGGTGACACAGGTAGTAGGTAGCTGAGGTGAGGTCACACCAAGACCAGGTCTCCCCTTCCCACACCCTTCCACATTCTTGATTTCATGGTATTATATTTGGGATAACAAGAAATTAGTTCAGACTCATTTTTCTTTAAATTTAGAGTTCTCCTTTGAAGACAAGAGTTTTCGATGCATTCTCTTCACTCTTAGAAGAACACCATGATTTTCACTTGTGGATCTGTGTGTGCTCTGCTTCCCTCATACCTTTCTTCTAGGTTCCTTGGGTCCCTTCTTGTTCCTTGGCAGTGATGGATGTTTAACCAGAACACAAGGCTCTACAGAGAAAGGACTTTCTGAATCACAGTCTTTCAACATTTATTTTCTAAGAACAAGGCTTAGCTTCTTGGCTTAGCTTCTTTCAGCTGTCAAGGTATTTAGAAAAAGTCTTTATTCATTGATTCTGTTAAAACTCAGCTTTGGCTTAAATTTTCACAAGTTCGAATCACCTAGGTCCGTAATTACAATGTTTGGGATATTTAACATGAAATGTATTTTGTTTGCTGCAGAAACCTATGTGCTCTCACTGGGATGTAAAATGTAACCCAGGACAGCACACTATGAAAAGAAGCACCCTTCTAAAGCACTCTCATTTGGGTACTGATGACCAAAAATCAATTTACATGCTTGTAAAACTGAAGTCAAATGGCTGAGCAGCCTTTTGTCACTGCACAGATTTGCAGATAATGTCACCCTTCAGGAGTCTGTCTTTCCTTGCCTCTTGGCTCCAAGTCTGCCTGCACTGGCCTCGCCTTGGTCTGGCTCTCTCCCTAAGCTGACATGACTGCGTCAACACCAGGCTGCTATTAGCATACTAGCAGAGTTACACATTAGCATTAGCATACACACCTCTCTTCTAGTAGTTACAGAGAAAATCTAGGAAGTATGTATTTTACTGGTTTAAGTAAATGGTATATACCCAGTGCCAATCAGTGAGTGTGGACATCCCTCTTGACTAGGGCTGGGTCACATGCCCTCTAGACTGAGTTTCAACATATCTTCATGGACTGTGAGAAGCAGAGAGGTGGTTCCCCAGGGGAGAGTCAGGATGCTATAATGGTAGAAAGGGGACTGGGTCCTGGGCAAAGAAAAATAGAGGAGGAATATTGTAACACGTGTGTGTGTGTGTGTGTGTGTGTGTGTGTGTGTGTGTGTTATGTGGTACCAGGGATTGAACCCAGAGGTATTCTACCTCTAAGCCACACCCACAGCCCTTTTTTTTTTTAAATTTGGAAGCAAGGTTTCACTAAGTTACTGCATGCTGGCCTTGAACTTGGGATCCTCCTCAGCCTCAGTCTACCATGTACTGGGATTACAGGTGTGCACCACCCATAACTTCTTAATTATTGATTCTCACAATTTAAGATTTGATAATTTAAGTAAAATCTTAAATTTTAATGGTATTAATAGAGGGAATAGTTATTTAAAAACTTAGCATCATATAAGAAATTACAACCCTGTTCTCTAGTCTGTATAACAGAAGAGACTTTAAAAATAATATCAATTCATGTCTTTCAATAATTAAGACATGAATTAATTCATTCATTCTGGTATGTCCTTTCAATTTCTATAGGTCAGACATGGCGCTAAATACTACCAATACAAGCCTTTATGACAAGGTTCCAGGTTCTCTAGCTTAAGGCTGTGTAAGCAAGAGCTCTATTTGAAAATGTGGATAATGCTTAATTCTATTGCAGAGTAATGCAACTTCGAGCTTTACCCCCAGCCCTATTTTTTATCCTTTATTTTAAAACAGGGTCTCACTAAGTTGCAGAGTGTCTCACTAAGGAGCTGAGGCTGCCCCCAAGCCTGGGATCCTCCTGTCTCAGCCTCCCAAGTAGTGGGATTATAAGTGTGTGCCATCACGCCCAGCTTGAAAAGTATTTTTGTAATTTAGCATTTATTTTTTGATTCATCCTAGCTTTGCTCTTAGCTAAGCAAATTACTAACACGACCAAATGATACATTTCTCTAGCTGCTCATGTCTGATGCATTCAGGAGAGTCATAGGAAAAGGCAGCAATTCTACGTTATTTGTGCTTGCCTTCCTTCGTTATGATTAAATATGGGAGACGTGTGATCAACCTTCCAGTGTAGCTGATTTTTTGGATGATCAACCTCTAGTTGTGATCAGTCCTTTTATTTTTGAATCAGTTTTGCAAAAACAAAGGCAGCTTTTCTTGTTTCCATTATACTCAATATTCATGTTATTTATTAAAGGAGGATTATATAACATTTAAATGAAGGCTTCAATCCATAAAATACCTGTCACAGATGAAAACCACGTACGTGGATCAGCATAATGCATTCATTTATGGTCTATGGACCGGCTCCGCTCAATGAATGTTATGAATCCACATGGTGTCCCTGGGCGTCCGGGTTGGCCACAGCATCTGTATCTGGAGAAGCCAGTGTGGCCCAGGAGCTCTCCGCTGGCTACACATCTGAACAGTTTCAAGAGTACAAGTTTCCCCATCAAAGGTTTGGAATAAATTACACTAAAAAATTGGCTCCAGAAAGAATTATTTTGGAGAGGACAAGGTGAAGCTCTCATGAGGTGTGATAAATGAATCCCTCTGTGCAGGGGTGTCTGTGGGAGAGTTGGTGGGGTGGTTAAAGGCTGTGGGGGAAGTGGAAAGAGCCCAACGCCACACACACTTCGACAGAAAGGCCAAATCTACCCACTGGACAAGGTTTTTGAAAATTCCTGTTTTAAATGAATGGCTTAGTTGGGCACAGTGGCACACACCAGTGATTCTGGCAATTGGAAGACAGGAGGATTGCAGGTTCAAGGCCAGCCTCAGCAACTTAGCAAGACCCCCAGCAAGTTATTGAGACCCTGATTAAATAATAAAAGATAAAAATAAATAAAAAAGGACTGGGGGTGTAACTCAGAGGTAGAATGCCCTTAGTTAAATCTCCAGTACCCAAAAAGTTTAATAACTTATTACAAATGTATACCTTATGGAATAATAATAATTTTCCTCATACTTCATTTTCAAAAGAATTGCTTTTCCCTCTGGGGTGTGCTGGAGCTAGCTCCTAACAGCTTACCAGGGCTGACTGTTAAGTTTTCAGGAATTTGGTAAGCTAGTTGTTAATCACAGCCACTAGTATAAATTAAATTATATAAGATTTCATGGTTTATATTAAAAACAAAGATAAGAAGTGCTACAAACAAATCACTTCCTAATGATTTTATTGCATTTTATTATGACCACTGTTGCTAAGGTTATCCATTCATTTGTTTATTTGGTATTCAGGACTGAACTCAGGGGCCTTCTACCTCTGAAGTGCACCTCTAGTCCTCCTATTTTTTTTTAATTTCAAAACAGGATCTTACTAAGTTGTTGAGGCTGGCCTCAAACCTGCAACTCTTCTGTCTCAGGCTCTCCAGTACTAGATTACAGGCATGCACCACCACGCCCAGCTATTCTTGAGGTTGTTTAAATCTGTCAAACCTGTTCCAACCTGTTCCGTGAACATTCTGTATGATGGTGTGCACCTTTGTACCTCTTCACAACTCCATGTTCAATGGCATCACACTGTAGTTTGAGATCATCTTGGTGGGAGTGTTTATATCACAGAAATTGGCTACAAATCCGGATAGACTTCTTGTTAATTACTTAGACTTTAGAAAGCAATAGAAAAAATGTTAATAATGAAAATTAAATTTAAACATGAGTTCTGCTTATAGTTAGTATATCTATATAAATATAGATATAGATAGATATTTGGTGGTACTGGGGTTCCTGGAAACCCTTCCACCTCCGGGCTACACTCCCAGACCTATTTTATCTTTTTTTTAAAATTTGGAAACAGGGTCTCTTAAGCCAGCATGGCTGGGCTGGCTTTGAACCTGTGCGATCCTCCTGTTTCTGCCTCCCAAGCGCGGGGATTACAAGCACGCGCCACCACGCCTGGCTAGTTAGAATATTTTGAATAGTCCCAGAAATGAGTGAATAGCATTCTAGTATTTGAAAATTATTATCTGATTCATTAAAGAAGTTATTCGTGCCTGGCATGGTAGCACACGCTTGTAATTCCAGTACTTGGGAGGCTGAGACAGGAGGATTGCAGGCTTGCAGTCAGCCTCAGATATTAGCAATGCCTTCTGCAATTTAGTGAGGCCTTGTTAAAAAAAAAAAAAAAGGAATAAAATAGGGCTTAGGGTGTAGATCAGAGGTAGAATGCCTCTGGGTTCCATCCCCAGTATATCACACACACACACACACACACATACACACACACACACACACACACACACACACACACACACACGAAGTTATTCATATCATCAGTGAATAAGTAAGTGTTGTACTGACATCTCTCCCTGTTGTTTATTATTCTTTCACTTAGATGAAAATACTGACCAACATTCACGTGGGGATTATATTCATTTGTCAATTGCCATCATATATTGGCTAAGGACACAAAAGTTAGATAATAATCAAAGAAAGCATTCTATGAGAAATCAATTTACTAATTAAATTTATAACAGTTTCACAGAGTTTATTATATTTAGATTTATTTTATAATACATACATATTATACATATTTTATATCAGTATAATTTGTTAAATTCTCACATTTAGGCATATCTTTTTTTTTTCTAGAAAGCTGATTGTTACATTTTTACTGGTTTAATATGATTTTCTACTCCTGCTTGGCGTTTACCTTTGTCTTTCCAGAGCCAAAGTCCCTCTTGTGTAAGATGTAGGAAGACCTGTGGCACAATTGAGGGAGAAGGAGCCTTGGTCTGTTTGAGATGGCTCTTTCAGCCCTCCACAAAATGAACTACAGCTTGCCAAAATAAAAGAGGAAATAGATATTCATTCTATTTATTACATCCTAGGCCCTGAATGTGGACTTGATCCCCCCAAAAAAAACAAACCCAAAAAACCATGTGAAAAAAATTTCCAGTTATCTACCCCAGCTGCTCTCTCATGCCATTTTTTTTTAATCTTTAGCACTTTGAACTCATGGAACAACGTTCCATATCCATGTCCAGATGCACAAATACATGCTTCAGACCACCTGTGTGACGGCCTTGTCTTTTATACAACCCCACCCTCAACTTACTGGCTTGGGATCTGCTTGCACCATGAGCTCTGGCCCCCCACCTGCACCCATCCCCAGCTACCCTGGGAGGGCAATCTCGTAGCCTAGTCATGGCTGGTGAGAATCAGGGGCTCTTTGATTGGTGGCTTTGCTGAGAAAAGTGACTTCAGAGACTGTGGCAAAGAAAGTGGTTACATAGTGTTGGTCACACGGCAGCTAAAATTCTAGCTTGTGACACTTTTGGGGTGTTCTTGGGGTAGTCAGGGTGGAATATGGTGCTTGGAGGAGTTTAACTTCATTAAAAAAAAATTTCCAGGGCATGATTAAACATTCACACAGTTTACAAGGAGCTAACTCTCATGGCAACATCCCCCTCCAACATCTGTGCAGAGTGAGACTGTGTGGGTCCACAGAGAAAACCTGGAGTTTGGGCACCTGGTTCTACTCTCATTTCTATCACTAATGAACTCTTTGGCCTTGGGAAGGTTATTTTACTTCGCTTGAACTTGATTTTCTATAAAGTGATGTACACTTTACAGTAGTAAAGGTTCTTTCCAACTCTCTCATTCTATGACTCATTGTCTTTTCTTTCTTTCTTTCTTTCTTTCTTTCTTTCTTTCTTTCTTTCTTTCTTTCTTTCTTTCTTTTTTTTACAGTTAAGAGTAAATGAAGTACAAATCTTTGGTCAAAAAGTCAAGGTCAGAGTCTGGCATATTGGTCATATCAATTCTTTGAATCCTGGGCCTCAAATTCTTTATGGCAGTAGGCATAAATTATAAATAATTCCAGGCTACTACTCCCAGATTTCTTAGACGGATCAGAGGACTGACATTCTTTGGCAGATGAAAAAAGAAATTCAATTATCTGGAATGTAAAAAAAAAAAAAAAAAGAAAGAAAAAAAAGGAAAAGAAAAGAAAAGAAAAAAGAAATACTCTCTCTTGTTGAAAATCTTTATGAAGATTTTCAGTAGCAGTTGTTCTTGCTTTAGTAAGAAAAAGAATACAACAATATTTTTCCAGGATTAAGATTCTGAATATGAGTGAACCTTATGCATTCAGTGTCTTTCACTCTGTGGGTAGAACACTTAAGAGATTTGCCTGTACATATACTGTCTTAATTATATATGCCCTAACAGTTTTATTGATTATATAAGACATTTTCATTGATTATATCTGTGATCTCCATGAATCACTTAAAGTTTAAATCTTTCTCATAAAAGTGGAATGCCAAAAAAGTTTTGAATACTTTTTAGGAGTGGTGGTGATGGTAATATTCCATTTTGCTGGGTTCTGGTTAATTAAGACTCTAAAATGTTTAAAGAATTCAGAAGCATAAAACATGTGTAATATGTTCTGAGTATCAAAGACTACAGTTGTTATTTAACAAGACAGTTGCTCATAAACAAATATTTTTAGCTGGACCAAGCCTGTGGCAGGAGCTACTTTCCCTCTGACCAGCTCCTTCCTCAGTATTGGCTCTTAAGGTGGTTTTATTCTATTTATTTATTTATTGTGGTCTGGGAATGGAACCCAGGGGCATTCAACCTCCGAGCTATACCCTTTGCCCTATTTTTATATTCCTTATTTTGAAATAGGGTCTCACTAAGTCGTGGAGGGCCTCACTAAGTAGCTGAGGCTGTCTGCAAACCACGATCCTCCAGTCTCAGCCTCCCGAGTACTGCGATTACAAGTGTGTGCCACCACGCCTGGCTTATTCTATTTAAATGTGCTTTTTTTGGAGCACCATCTTTGTGTTCTCATTGCGTAGTCTCAGCCCCCAGTGAGTTTGCATTCTACTCATCAGATAGAAGACAGTCTTCATCAAAACATGACTAATCTCCAAGGCAATGAGAGCGAGAGCGAGAGAGAAAACAAGAAGAAAAAATAGAAGAGCAAAAGAATAGGGTTCTTTGAGAAGAGCTTGAGGTTGATTTTTAAGTAGAGGAACAGAGTTAAACCTGAAGAAGAGGAACAAGAGCATCCATCCCATCCACTTCTAGAGTGTTTGAGGCAGAACTCTTCTTCTCATGGGAATCCTGGGCTCCAGGTGTCAAAACTGTGGTGTGGTGCTCACCCACTGGTCTGCTTTGGCTCAAGATTTTCCTGCTCATTGTCCAAAGGATATCCTAAAACCTTCTTCACAATATTGTTCAAATCTTGCAATGATTCACGTCAAAAAATAAAATGGCTTTTAAGTCTGAGTTGCTTGTCACTAATAATTCAGAGATAAACAAGTTCCTTGTTTACCTGGGTGTTGGGGGCTTTTCACCCATGATAGGTTAAGAAATAGGCCGGCCGTGGTGGCGCACGCTTGTAATCCCCACGCTTGGGAGGCTGAGACAGGAGGATCACACAGGTTGGAAGCCAGCCTCAGCTACTTAGTGAGGCTCTCTCTCAGCAACTTAGTGAGACCCTGTTTCCAAATAAAATATAAAATAGGTCTGGGAGGATAGCACGGAGGTAGAAGGCCCCTGGGTTCCATTCCTAGTACCACAAACACACACACACACAAAAAAAAGTCTAGGTGACTTTTTGTTTTGTTTTGCTTGTTTTTGAGATAAGGCCTCATTATATTGCTCAAGCTAGTCTAGAACTCATGGTTCAAATGATCCTCCTTCCTCAGCATGCTGAGTACTTAGGACTACAGGAATATTCTACCATTCCTGGCTTGATATTTTTATTCTTTAATTTTACATTATATGTTGTATGTCCAGTTGCATCATTACAAAAAACACTGGTTTATATTAAGTAGTACTATGTGCAGTTTTTAGGGAGAGAAAATTCCACTCTGATTAATGATGTTATGGATTTCTTGGTGACTTAGAAAAGCATTTTCTTGATAAGAATTCTTAGCTGGACTCAAGCTTGTAGTCCCAGTACATGGGAGGCCTCTGGGTTCCATCCCCAGTACCACACACACAAAAAAAAATAATAATAAAAGAAATAGAGTTGATGGCTTTACATCCATATGTATATGGTCATCCAACCAACCAACAAAACCAAGTCTCTCCCTCCACTCCCACCATCACACACCTCCAAATGCAAAGTATTTTTTCCAGTGTTGAACTTTTTATATGGCCATGTTCTTTTTATTTTTATATGGCTGACTCATTTCACGAGTTATTCAGATAGCTTACTGCTTCTCTTGCCTACCTGTTGGCATCTTTACTAATAATGAGAGAAGAGGATCTCAAACTAGTTCATCTGGCTGCACCTTTGCTGTTTTTGAATCAATTTTAACGAAGAGAAGATTGAAACTAGTAGATAAGATGAAGATTTTACATTATTCTCATGTTTTGGTTGCGAGCCCTAACCTATGTTTCTACAGGTATTTGAAAAGTTATTTTCATTTCTATCTGTTTATTTGCTTTTAATTTTAAGAGCAGCTCTATTAAGTGCCTGGGACCCAGCCTCTCTGGTGTGGAGGTGCTGTGCCTTCTGGCTTTATTTCAGGTAAATAAATAACACCCTTTGCCTTTCTGTTACTTGCACTGTGGAAAAGTTTAGGTAGAGGTATATCTGCCTGTCTCTATCAGTTGTGTTTTTTTGTGAAAGGGTAATGGAATACAGAATGCCGTACATGGGTTATTCCCGCTATGAATTAGTCTCTTTTATCTGACTCTGACCAAAACAGATGTTGGCAGCCTTTCTATTCCAGCTCTCTAAGTCAGACTAAGACTATCAGTTCCGCTTAGAGAAGCTGTAGGGAGATGATTTAACTCTTTCAATAGACCCTTACTAATTTTTCCTTGGTTCCTTTCTATTATAAGCTATAAACAAACAACATTAGAACGTGTCTCTGTGCAATAGTAAAAGAAAAATTGCAATATTAAAAATACATCAAACACACCTCTAGAGGGAAGTGGATTTTTATTCAAGGACTTTTAAAAATCCGGACACAGAAGAGACGTCTTTGCTTGAGGAGGCAGCTGAATGTGTTTCCAACTTACAGATCATTTGCATAGAATACCAAAAAAGCCTTTTTTTTATTATTCAGAGAAAGAGTATCTATCAGAGTGTGGCAGGATGCATCTTGCTAGGATTCTACTCTTTTCTATAGAAACCAACCATTTAAAAAGTCATTCTATGATTGGTGCCACAATAAACCTCTTGTACCAGGATTCTGCAACAAAATGCAAATTAAAGGAATGTGAGAAATGGAGAGACCAAGAAAGAAAGGATCAAAGGACAGGGAAGGAAAGGGAGTTATCTGAAAAGGCACGTTTATAAACACAGCATTCCAAGGACTTATCATGGGAAGAAACAGCCTCTTTTTCGGGTAAAAAATTTATTATAAGTTACTAAAAAAGTCTTTACACGTTTTTCAAGCCCTGTGAAGTGAAGAAAGTTAGAAAAATTCCTTCTGAAACTCTAGGTAGTTTTGCCTGGTTTATCTCCCTAGAGTCTCACAATTATCATGTAAAGTGGGGAGAGCCACCATTTTTTCATACAGTGCCTATGCCAGGGCACCTACGTGTTAACGCTCCAGGTGATTAGGGTTGGGAATAAGCCTCTGCGGATGCTTCCTCTCCTTTCTCCAACCTTCCAAGAACACTGGAAGCACAGGGTGGAAGAAGCCTGCTGAATTTCTTGCCCAGACCCTTCCAATAAGGTCATCAAACAGTCAATATCACTGAAGATACATTTAACCACCATTTGTAATTAAATGGCATCTAGAAACTCAAATTTTCATACTGCTAGAGTGAAGGCTGAGATTTACTGATGTGCTTCCTGTTATGCCAAGGAGTTAGGCAAAACCCTTCATGTTTATTACCTAATGTAATCCTTTCAGCAGTCCACAAGGCAGGTGTTGTCCTTTATCTTTCTTGCTTTTTTTTATTTTCAAAATTGAGGCTACAGAGGTTGTTAGTCATCTGATATCACAAAGCACTAGATGGCAAAATCTGGTATTTCTAATTCCAGAGCTTGAATTGCTAACTACTTCATCTCAAAACCCAGGTCTGTTGGGTGTCCTCTATTTCACTCATGGCCAAGAAAGAAAGGGAGTATGCCTTCTGTCCCCTTCCTCAACAACCTCATCACAGAGCCTGGAGGTAGCTTCCTTCTCATCAAAGCACCTGTCACCAGCAGGTGACATCATAAGAGAATATGACAGGGCTAGGTGTGGTGGCGCACACCTATAATACCAGTATTTGGGCGGCTGAGACAGGAAGATCACAGGTTTCAGGGCAGCCTCGGTAACCTAGTGAGACCTTGTTTCATGACAACAACAACAAAAAGGGCTGGAGGTGTAGCCCAGAGGTAGAATGCCCCTGTGTTCAGTCACAGTCCTGTGCCAAAAAAGATCATTCCAGTGAGATATTTCTATAGATGTATAGCATTTATGCTTGTAATGGGTGGTATCAAACTGTTACTTGCTGAATGGCTTAAAAGAAGCATAATTACACTACTTACCTGGTTTCTCCATCTACATAAAAGTAAGGGGGGAACCAGAAGCAGAACATAAACTTGTGACTTTCCTCCCTCATTCTCCACAAAATAACTAGAAAGTAAAAGATGAGGTATCTTCAAAAGGTATGGATGGTGATGGAGAGAGTAGTGATTCTTCTAGAGTCTCAGCTTGGTCTAAGAGAAGTGAGAAGCAGGTGAACCGAGAGAGACTTACAGCCACATTGAGACGTCCTTAGGGCTGGTACCATGCTGGTAGCTCTGACCATTCTCTATGAATAAACAATTGCTATATATTCACTACACCGATTATATTAAATTTCATATTGGCCAGTGAAATGGCCCAACGTGGTGGAAATCATTGCAGGGTGGACTTTGAGTTACTTTGTGCTGGATTTACAAACACAATCTCTGAAGGTGGCATGGTGGGGGCCAGGGGAGGCTGTGATATCAGTATTGGAGAGACCACAGGCAAATATGTTTCCAGACTGGGAGATAATTAGTCACAGCAACCTGGATTTGGACCAGGGCAGGATCAAGATGTGTAATTTATAAAATTACAATTCTTCAGACTCCCTGTCTTGTACTGAGGGGTTGGGCTTTTGTTTGGTACAGCGTGTTTTGGATCTGCTATCTGGTTTTCAGTATTGAGATCCCTTCTATGATGTAATATTCCTGCCTGTTCTCTTTTGAGTAGGCCACATGTCTAACATAGTTGGGTTGGCCCTACAGGCAATTTGGATAGCATCTGTTCTCCCAGAACACTGACAAACTCCCATACTGGGGAAGTCAAAGGCAAACTGATGCACATTTGTCACTAGATTGTCCTTTGTGTTTAGTCCTAGCTTATTGCTGCAGCTGACAAGAAAGAAGGCATCATATGTCTACAGGACAGGCACTTCCTGGTGATTGTGCTAAAATTCAATTTTTTATGGATAGTGTTTTTGTCTTGTTTTCAGGATTCATCCCTCTTCTTCCCACCTGTGAGCACCTTTCTTGTGCTAGGAGCGGGGTTCCGCAGAAAGCATGGCACGCAAGGTCCTTGATCTTGTGGACTTTGCATTCTAGCCAAGGAGACAGACGGTGAACAAAAATTTCCTTAATATAAACAAAATAAGGGAAGGCTGTAGAGTGCACTAGGAGATCTGCTTTAGAGGGACAGTCAGGGAGGACTCCTCTAGAGCTGCAGATTTGGCTGAAACTGGAATGGTCATTCCAGATACAACAGCCAGGAGAAGGCCTGGCAGTACATTCTGGTTAAAAGAAAAGGAGATGCCAGGCCCTAAGAGGAGAACAGCCTGGCAGGTTCCTGGAACAGAAAGGTGTGTAGGTAGGTCTAATGAGGTTGATGGAGAGAGGCAGGAAATTAAACCAGAGAGGTAGCCAATGCTCAAACCAAATGGAACACTGGCCCCCAAGAAGGAGTTTGGATTTTAAGTATCTTGAAAAGCCATTGGAGACTTTTAAGTTGAGGATAATGTGACATTAATATTTCACATAGAGCACTAAAGCTGTCGCTGTGTGCAGGGGACAGGGAAACTAGATGAAAGTCCTTCAGGTGAGATGAGGGTGGCTAGGATCATCAGTCCTGAGACAGGAAGAGTGGGGAAAGATCACTTTGCTGATAGGACACAGGGCTCAGAGGGAGGCTTCACAGCAGAGGTGACACTTGAGATATGCACTAGCTTTATACTTCAGTCTCCAAATACTCAAGAAGAACAACTTAGAGGAGGAAAGATTCACTTTGGCTCAGGGTTTAGAGATTTGAGTTCGTAGTCAGTTGGCTCTAAGGAAAAACATCATGGTGGAGGAAAGCTACTCATCACAGCCAGGAAGAAGGGAGGGAAGGAGGGGGAGAGAGGAGAGAGAGAGAGAGGAAGAGAGAGAAAGAAGAAGGAGAAGGAGAAGGAGAAGAAGGAGAAAAGAGAGAAGAGAAAAAGCCCTTCCAGAGAATGACATTAGTGATCTACTTTCTCCAACCAGATTCCACCTCCCAGTAGTCTATCCAGCTATTAAGCCCCTGATGAGGCTGGAACCCTCATGACCAATCACTGCCTAAAAGCCCCAACTCTGCATTTTTCTGCACTGGGGGGGCTATGTTTCAACACATGAGGCTTGGGGGAGACATTTCAGATCCAACCACAACAAGATGCATCTTTTGTTCAACATTTATTTATTTTATTTTTGTTTTTTTGCAATGTGAGGGATCAAACCCATTACTTGCACATGCCAGGCAAGTACTCTGCCACTGACCTATATTCCAAGCACCTTAATGATTTGCCTGCTTGTTTGTTTTTTGTGTTGGGGATTTAACTCAGGGGCATTTTTACCACTGAGCTATACCCCCAGCTCTTTTTATTTTGAAACAGGGTCTCTCTATGTTGCAAAGGCTGGGCTTGAACCTGCAATCTTGCTGTCTCAAGTTGCTGAGCTACACCCCCAGCCTTTTTTTTTTTTATCTTGAAACAGGGTCTTGCTAAGTTGCTGAGGCTATCCTTGAACCTGCGATCCTCCCAAGTACTAGGATTACAGGTGTGTACCATTGTACCTGGCTACTAGATGTATCTTGAATGATGAGCAAGAGTTGGTCAGGGGCCGTGGGAGGTTTGGGAAGGCTGTTCTTACCAAAGGAGTTTTCCAGAGTGAAAACTCTGGAGAAAGTTGGCCCAAAACATTTTTCATCTTTGAACATTCTTCCCAGCTGGACACTCAGACCTAAGAGATCTTTGTTTACTTGTTCGAGTAGTTCTTTTGCTCTTGATATCTGCCAGTGCCAGACTTCCAGTGTTTCATATGTGCACTAAAAATCCTGGATTATTTTATTTACTAGACTTGTGGTAACACGAAGCCCATTTTTGTCTGAAGTTATGACTGGAGAGCTTTCTTCCCCACACCCTCCCATGCTCTGTCTTAGGCAGAATTAACAAAAACTGTACATAAGTGGATTATTGCAGCATAACTATAACCTATTTCCTTTTATGTAAAAATTCCAAAATGATAATTATAGGTAATTACTACATCGTCAACCTCAGTCAGTTCACCTTCTAACCTAGAGTGAGTTCAACTGTAAGTCATGGCGTGCAGATGGCAGCTAGTTTTGAACAGATCTGTACTCTATAGGCCTCCTTAGCATTACATTGGTGATGAAGGCTTTTCAAGTACTTCTTGGTTGCTGTTTGTGTTACTTTCTCTTCTTTTTACACCACCAAATGGCAATTTCGTCTTCTGCTTTTTGATCAATCTCTCGACACAGATATTTAATTGAAGATTTGGAAAGAGATTATATAAAATGGAGCTCTCTTACCATTAATAGTACAGTATTTTCAAACCACTACCTTGGATGTGTTCCCTAGGCTCCGGAAGTCCTCGGGGTTTCCTGAAATTGCACAGAACAACAAAATCACAGCAAAAAGCCAGGGAAGCTCGAATTCGAGTCTAATTAGTATCTAGAAGTTTGGACGAGAGAGAGAGAGAGAGAGTAGATAGTAGTGGTTTCTCAGAAGCAGCAAGGAATTACTACCTCTGCACCTTCCCAGGTGAACAGAAGATGAAAGTTGCTTTTGTGCTGCCAACTTTGAGAATGCTTCCTGCCATGATTGTGTAAAAACCGTTTACTAAAAATAAAAACGACTTTCCTTGAGCAAGTTACACAAATGAATTTCTCAAACTGCTAAGTGAGGATAATATCCCTTGCATAGAGTGGTAAGATTAAATCAGAGCTAAGTTGATTGAACCTCTGAGCTACACTCCAGCACTTCTGATTTTTTATTTTGAAACAGTCTTGCTAAGTTGCTGAGTGCCTTGCTAAGCTGCCAAGGCCGGTCTTGAACCTGTGATCCTCCTATCTTCACCTCCTAAGTACTGGGATTATAGGAGTGTGCACTGTGCCTGGCTTCACTTATTCATTTTTATCTGTTTCTCTTCACACAAATTAATCAAACAATTAAAGATTAATTTATCTTCTCACTTATTTATATTTAAATAAATATTTTTCAAGTAATTAATCAGATATGGCTTCTGTTAATAGAGGATCCTAAAGCTGGACACTGGGTAGAGAGACTATATGTTTCAAACTCTCAAGACAGATTAGGTTTACCCTTATTGTTCTCTTGTAACTTTTTTTTGTTTTGTTTTGTTTTTTTGGTACTGGGGATTGAAACCAGGGGAATTCTACCTTCTACTTCTGAGTTATATTCCTCGTCCTATTTTTTATTTTGAAACAAGGTCTCACTAAGTTGCAGAGATCCTCACTAAATTGCTGAAGCTGGCCAACAACCTGGAATCCTCCTATCTCAACCTCCCAAGTACTAGGATCACGAGCATGTGCCATGATGCCTGGCGGGTTACCCCACTGTTGCCCATCTGTTAGACTGCCCTTGGGTGGGTTGTCATGTCCCATCACCAGCTTTGCAAGCCCTCTGTGCTGCAGCAGAGCTGCGGATGATCACTTGGCATGGAGCACTGAGGTTTCTCCCCAGTGATCTGCAAATAGCTGAATCTGCAGATGTCAGGGATCTCCAGGATTTAGACACCCACCAAGGCACATGTGTCTGCCACTACCCAACTCCCCTCAGATGGGATCCTGCAGTGTTTCAGTGGGCCGACTCCCACTTCGTTCAGAAAGCTCCCCTGGTATTTGAGGTTACTTCCTATCACCAAGTTTTAATGGCATCAGAGCCCAGCTCGGGAGTAGCTCTTTTTTCTGCCCACAAGCTGTATTATTGCTCAAGTGTGTTTCTTAAAACAATGAATATGTAACTCATTAAATGCCTTTAAGAAAAAGGAGATGTAAGGATCTAATTTTATTGACTGACATGGACTGTAGAGACCCATGGAGCCTGCTCACATCCTTTGTAAAGTTTGGATTTAGAAACACACACACCACCCCCACTTCTGTCTCCACATGTTTATTAACTGATAGATGGCAGGGTTCTGCTGACCATATGCATGCATGCGAAATACTACCGACCTCGACAGGAGGTGTTTCTTGTGAGTTGCAGTTAGGAAAAATTTCTCTGTCTGAAGTTGGTGTGGTCGCGTTGCGTCAAATGGGCTGGCTGGGAAGAACTCAATGGGATATCCGCCTTACCTCCAGGAAAGACCATGTTCACAACAACCCAGAAAACACCGGCTTAAACAACCACATACAGAAATAAGCTAAAACAACCCTGGAAGAGAACATTCTCAGCTCCCTGTGGTAACAGATTTCATTCAATTCAACATCTTACCTCAGTTTCATAGTTTCATGTACTTTAAATGAATCCCTAAACATATCATCCCTCTCTCTCTCTCCCTTCTCTCTCTCTCTCTCTCTCTCTCTCTCTCTCTCTCTCTCTCTCTCTCTCTCTCCCCCTCCCTCTCCCCCTCCCTCCCTCCCTCCCTCCCTTCCTCCCTCCCTCCCTCTCATGTTCTCATCTCTCTCTTGGTGCTGGGGATTGATGTACTTTATTTATTTATTTATTTTGCAGGTCTGGGGATGGAACCCAGGGGCATTCTACCTATGAGCTACACCCCCAGCCCTAGTTTTTATTCTTTATTTTGAAACAGGGTCTCACTAAGTAGCTAAGGCTGTCTGTGAACCATGATCCTCCTGTCTCAGTCTCCCAAATGCTGGAATTAAGCGTGGGCCACCACGCTGGCTGATGTACTTTAAATGAATCCCCAAACATCCACCCACTTCTCCTCTCTCTCTCTCTCTCTCTCTCTCTCTCTCTCTCTCTCTCTCATTTTTTCGTTTCTCTCTGGTGCTGGGATTGAACTCAGGGACATTCCACCTCTGAGCTATACCCTTATCCTTTCTTATTTTGAAACAGAGCTTTGCTAAATTGCTAAGGCTGACCTTGAACCTGTGATCTTCCTATCTCAGCCTCCCAAGTACTAGGAATATAAGCATGGGTCACCATGCTTGGAAAGTCCCCAAACTTCTTATTTCTCTTGAAAATAGTGCATAAAAAAGTTCTCAGCTAATGTAAAGCTGACAAAATGATAGCAAACCCATAGGACTTACTATGTGCCAGGCACTGGTTCTAGCACTTTACATATAGTCACTAATTTAGTTCTCACTAAAACTGAACAAAATGAACGCTATTCTTGTTATTTTACAGGTGATGAAACAGGTTTAGAGAGCTGTAGTCATGTAGTCATGCAGTTTCAGAGTCCAGGCACCTATGCGGTGAGTGGCCCTGCCTCTCCTATACTGAGGTGTTGTTGAAAGAAATCGGAGAACTGCAGCTCACAAGAAACATCTTCTGTTAAGGTCAATGTTGCTTCACATGTATGTGTGTAACCGACAGACCCTCGACATCTCTCTGCCTGTCAAGAACCATCTCCGTAGATGGGCACAGTGGTACACATTTGTAATACCAGTACTTGGGAGGGTGGGAGAGGAGAATGGCAGGTTCGAGGCCAACATGCAGTAACTTAGGAAGATCCTCAGCAATTTTTAAAGTATAAAATAGGGCTGGGAGTGTAACTGAGAGGTAGAACTGGGTTCAATCCCTAGCACCACAATAAATAAATAAATTTAAAATCATCCTTTTCCCTTAGGGATACAGCTCTGTCTTTGCCTCCAGCCTTCCTTTTTTTTTTCATATATTTTATTTTTTTATTTTTTTTTAATTTATTTTTTAAATTGGTGCATTGTAGTCATATATCAATAACATTGGAGTACAAGACTTGAGAGGATATACAAGCACACATCATCCGATTAGCCCTCCTCCAGCCCCCATCCCATTCCCTCCCCCTCCCTCCATCCCCAATCAGAGGGGATGCAATACTGGAGGATGGAGCCTCTTTAAAACGCAGGAGGTACATAAACAAATGTATCAAAGTATATCTCCAGCCTTCCTTTCTCAAGGCATAATATACCAAATACCTTTACTTCTTTTGTTGTGAGAACTGTTTCCCAAACATATAATCACTTTGGCTGTCGCTGCAAGCGCCCAGGGCGTGCTTCACCTCAAGTTTACTGCTCCTCCTACCCCAGCCTCTCTGGCTGCACCAAGGAGAAGATGGTTTTTGTTACAGTTCAGTGGTAAACAGCATTTGAGAGACAGATCCCACTCAGGTCCTCAAATCCGTGGGCTGTTTATCTAGGACACTAAGGCCATAATAATTCCTTGATCCCTTTCTATGATCAGTGGGGGTTACATTGCTTGGTTTTCCATGAAGAGAAGTCTATATTAACACAATTTTAACCCCAGTTAAAAATCTTCCTTGGTTGCCCCGGAAACTCTGCTGGTAGAAAACACAAATGCATATTCCTTAAGCAAATAAACAGATAAAGGAGAAACCACACCATGACTTCAACCAGCTGCCACACCATTATGAAACCTCTCCTGTCTTTAGTAAATGTTGTGAGATAATTGATGGTTGTATTTTTTTTCTTGTTTCTTGTGGTATTGTGGTCTTCCCCCTTAGAGGATAGTCATCCTTTCAAGTGGGATCCAACAACCTTCCTCAAAGGTTGGAAGTCAAAACCGAGCCAAAACTACTTTGAAATGATATTTAATATCAGGTTGTCAGGGTTTGGGAATATGAAGGTGTTTGCATTAAGAGCATACTTGCTCGGTTACATTATTCGATTTTGTGTAAATTCCATGTCCGTTCATAAGATATTTTATATAATCAGCACCCCGGCTGCATGCAATAGCTGCTCAACAGAGGTTAATTCCTCATTCTACTACAGTAAGTTAATTTATGCTTCAGCATGGCTCTAAAATGCCATCTGGCATCCTCAGTTTTACACTTCATGTTTGGTCTAAGTTGTCACATGTGGTATAAACACGGACACATGACGGCTTTCATGGAGTTCAGTTTGAAGTGACTGTCTCTAAGGAGGAGCGTTTCTCAGGGTCCCACATGTGGCCCTCTGTTGGTTTACAGTAGGATATTAGGTGGCATGCCATGAATTTCTAAGAACATTTTGCTGGTTATGCTGAATATTTATTTAACATGTGTTAGACGACTACTTCTAGCATACCACGCCTGTTATTTTGAGATTATTCCATCAGATGAGGCTGAAGAAGAAAAAGTAAATTTGAAGACAAATTTAGAACAACTAGGCCTCTAGGCCAATATGTCAGGCTTTTCAGGGAGGTTCACGGTGTATAAAGTTTGACACAAATCAGCATAAGACACCTTGTGACTAGAGGATCAAGAGCCTTATGCTCCTGTTCCGATAGTTTCTAGATTTGTCTAAAGTATCAACATCTCTTGCTCTTTTCTGGCTTCTGGCTTGCTCTTCTCTGCCCTTGGAATGCTCTGTTAAATCCTCTGTAGCTCCCTACTTCCCTTCTGTTGCTCAAGGCCCATTTCAGGCTCATTTCATTCCTCTGCAAAGTTATTCCCACCATTCATTCACATAGAATTTAGTTTCTCTGTCACTCTGTCTCACACTTTCTCTCTTCCCCTCCCTGGTCCCTGAAGCATCACTACTTAGAGTTTGCTGATCTGGACTGTGCTGGATATTAACTAGCCTTGGTTTTTCCAGGATGACCAGTCTAGTGGAGAGTAATGGCAAAACCAAAACAAATTCAAGCAAGTCACAGATCAAAGTCGGCTCGGAATTTGTTATTAGCTCTGCTCATAAATATTCTGCCAAGTTGAGCTGTTATCCATCAGGCCAGTCCGAGAAAGCTCACATTTCCCCATCAATTACAATGTTGATCATCTAAGAACAATAGTGTCTTGGGGTGGCTTGCTTGCTCTGTAGACAAAATCCTGATTTCATTTAGTTTTGGTTTCCAGATTCTGATTGAGTTGCAAAGTCAAAGCATAGATGTATTTTAACTTCTGATTTTTGCCAAATTTTCCTTGAGAGAATTCACATCATTTTTCTCCCACTAGACACTTATGGATATACTTGTTTTAATTTTAGATACACAGTTTAAAAAGACATAATTCATTCTTTTGTTATTATTGGGGTTTAAAAATTATAAATGATATCTATACTTTTAAATTATGAGTGATATATATAAAACCATGAGAAGCTTTTTGTTTGTCTTTAGCTAATTTTTTTTCTTTATTTCTTAATTCTATTTTTCTCTCTCCAGATTTATAAGAGGTTTTATTTTTTGTATGAAGCAATATGTATTATGAAAATTTATGTAAGCTTGTTGTCTTTTGAATTTAGTATTTTTTTCCTATAGGAATTTAAAAAATTTAGACAAATTCAGTTGATTAAAATTTTCTCTTATGGATGCCGGGCGTGGTGGCACATGCTTGTAATCCCCGCGCTTGGGAGGTGGAGACAGGAGGATCGCGCAGGTTCGAAGCCAGCTGAGCTGGCTTAAGAGACCCTGTTTCAAAAAAAAAAAAAGTATAAAATAGGTCTGGGAGCATAGCCCGGAGGTAGAAGGGCTTCCAGGAAACCCAGTAGTACCAAAAAAATAAAAATAAAAAATAAAAATAAAAAAATTCTCTTATCGTTTCTCAGGTTCATGGTTCTCTTAAACAAACCTTTCCCACCACATATTTTTAAATTCACCCATTTTAAAATTTAGATTTCTGCCGGGCGTGGTGGCACACACTTGTAATCCCTGCGCTTGGGAGGTGGAGACAGGAGGATCACGCAGGTCTGAAGCCAGCCGCGCACGCTGGCTTAGGAGACCCTGTTTCCAAATAAAAATATAAATAGGTCTGGGAGTGTAGCCCAGAGATAGAAGGACTTCCAGGAACCCCAGTACCATCCCCCCCAAAATTAGATTTTTAATTTTTAAAAAGATAATATTTTCTTGATGTGGGACAAGCACACCAAGCAACTTCAGAGAGTCGGGAAAGATCCTGTTTCTGGTTTTCTGGGCTGCCTCATGTTTCTCTCTTGTAATCATGTTCTGACTTCTTGACATTGGCTTCCACCTGCTGACTCCTGGCTTAGAACTTACATGTTTGGATGACTTCTTGGTACGTACTTATTGGAGCTTAGTATGCACAGTCCGATGTAATACTATTTGCTTGAAACCAAATGCTATGTTTGTTGAATGAATAAAGGCATAAATGGGCCAGTTCCTGGAACAAAGTGAGGGTTATATAAGGGTTAACTATTATGATTTCAAATTATTGAGCCCAAATAGTCTTTTTATACTTTAAAAATAAATAAATAGTTGAGGCTGTTGATGGGGAGGACAAGAATTAATTTCTTAAAATTCAAACAGGATGCTACAAATTAGAAAATATATGTTTAGCTATATTCTATTTTACAGTATTTGGAAAGGTTAAATTACAAGCAATTCATTTCAAATAATTGCAATTGTCTGGGATGTAGAATGCTTGAAGTTTGAACTGAAGTATTTTGGAAGCAAAATTTTCCGAGGGCATCTTAAATGTATCCTCATACTGTGTTGAATTTCTGAGCAATTTCCTCATATTTTCTTCCCTTCTTGCTAAATGCCTGATACTTGACATTGATACACAGCTGTATTGGGTTTTGTGGGATTTGTTTTGCCTGTATTACAAATCACTGATAAACTATTATGACCTATATGTTGTATTCTCTATTAAGATGTGACCTTTTTTTAGCCGGGCGTGGTGACGCACGCTTGTAATCCCAGCATTTGAAAGGCTGAGACCTGTAGGATCGCTGTTCGCGGACAACCTCAGCTACTTAGTGAGGCCCTCTGCAACTCAGTGGGACCCGGTTTCAAAATAAAGACTAAAAAGTAGGGCGGGGGGTGTAGCTCGGAGGTCGAATGCTGCTGGGTTCCATCCCCAAACCTGCAAAAAGAAAAAAAAGATGTGACTTTTTAATTTTTTTTAATCAAAATTCATAGCTGTTATTAGGTAGAAAGGATCCTATATTAGTCTTTTAAATAAGGTTAAAGGTATATTAGCTGCCAACTAGCAATGTATGTTTTCTTTCAAGACCATCCAAATCCAGACATAAAAATGAGAACTATTTTATGAAGACCTCCTTTCAACATACCATGTTGAAAAAACAAAACAAAATAAAAAACTTATTGCTACCTAGTAGCATCAACTATAGGGAAATTGATAATACTTAATTTAAATATATTTCAGCCTCCTGAATGCTGGGATTAAAAGTGTGAGCCACCATGCCCAGCTTAATTTAAATATTTTAAACTAAATTTTAAATCCACAATCTTTTAGTATATTCTCAACTGACATAAAAAAAAATCAAACTCCTCCACTGAGGTCATTTTTCACAGGCATGGAACATGTATTAGTCTTGTCAAGTGGTGTGGCCAGAGCTGGTGGCACCAATCCAAGGGAGATGAAGGTATGTGTTGCACCTCTTCCTTACTGTGTTTAGTGACCTCATGTTGAGAGCCTGAAACTGGCCATTATCGAAGTATTTGCACCATGGAAATTGGCAAATGCTATAAATCAGAGCTTTCTCTTTCAGAGAGCCATTTTTTTTCTGTCTACATATATATTCACAAAAGGAGATGAGTAACAGGCTATTATTTGAATAACTCCCTTTCTGTGTTGATTTTACTGAATACCTAAGGAATTAAGTATCTAAAAGGTCAAGAGTTTGGCTTTAATTTATAGAACAAGGACTTAGTCTTCATTCTATTAGCAAGTGTGACTTAGAAATAAATATAATATTAACTGGAAGAGGCTGTAAAGTGTTGTAGGACTGCCTCCTGCCCTATGAAGAACTCTTATTACAGAACAGCTGTTACTTTACCCTGAGTCTCTTCCCAATTCTGATAATAGCATCTTGATTTTTCCTTGCCAACTCCCAGTCCACATGATTGAAGTATGTGGAATTGCTGATCCCAGACCCACCCTTCCTCTTCTGCTGAAGGGGTGTGCACACTACCCTGCCTCATGCCCATGGCTACCAAGAGTAGTGTAGGTACAAGCATGTGCCTTCTGGCTAATGGCACTGCAGCATTCCCATGGCCACAGCAATAGGTTCAAGTGAGGCCCTAGACCCAAGTTAGAGTGAATTCCAGCAGTTGCTGGCACTCTCAAGAAGGAGGAGTCGGTGTAGTGTTGGACCAGAGCTGTGGGCTGCCATCTTTGCCACTATCTCAGCACAATGCTAGGTAGAACTGAACAAAGGGGAGGGATTCCTGATGACAACATCTGAGCTTACAGATCCATCCATGCCCAGACCCACAATTCTATCAAAATAGTTAATTCTCTTTTTGCTTAAGCCATTTACATTTGCATTTGACATTTGTACTGGGAGATTTGGGTAGTATAATTCCTTCCTATAATAACTCTAATGAGTCATCAGCAGCCATCTCTTGAATAAATCCAGTTATTAGTGCCCTCACTATTTCATGAAAAAGTACATTTCCTTTTGGGTGATTCTGAATACTAGAAAATTTTCATTGACCTGAATTTATCTGCACCCATTGGCCCTATCTGTTATCAAGAGCAACACCTGTGCTACAAGTCTATGCCTTTATCTGCCTTCTCTGAATTATCATGCTTCTGTTAAATCTTCTCACCTAAATGTCCTTTGTCTTCTCAAAGATTTCACATGACTTGTTTTTCTGGTCAGACTCTTCTGGACATTCAACAGTTGGCCAATTTCTTTTGTAAAACTTAGCATTCTCATGGTCCTAATATTTTTCAAAAGGCTTCAGAGTTTGGAGTAGAGAAAGATTATTGTCTTGTTCTATTTGCAGGATTTACTGTAAGTAAAATGCCTATTGGGAAAATATAGGATTAAGGCTTGGCTTCCATTTCTATTCTTACTTCTTCTACTTCTACAGTCTCTCTCTTCAGGGTTTATTTTCCTCTTTAACCACAGAGGTCCTTTTACTCTTTTATCCCTTTTCCTCTTTTATCTCCCTTCCCCTTACCACTGCCTCCATTTTGCTCCTCCCCCCTCCAGCTGGTCCTTATTGCAACTAGCAATAAGGAAAGGATTTGACTCATATATTGAGTTGAAGTCCAAAATAAATGATGAACTTAATGTGTCACCTGTTATGATTTGGATCTGGAACATCCACCAATAGCTCATGTGTTGAAAACATGGTCCTGATGAGGCAAGGTTCAGGAATGGGGCATTTAGGCAAGAATTGGATCATGAGGCTTCTGGCCTCATCAGTGGATAATCCATTGATAGTTGGATGGACTACTGGGAGGTGGAGTGTCGTTGGAGGAACTAGATCATGGAGGTGTGCCCTGGAAGGGGTCATCTTCTCCCCAGCTCCTTCCTGGCCACCATGTGCCAAGCAGCTTTCCTCTGCCACACCCTTCTGCCATGTTTCTGGAGAAACATGGAGCTGGCTGAACCTCTGAAACCATAAGCCAATAAGCTTTCTCCTTTTTAAGTTCTTGTAAGATAATTTAGGCATAGCAACAAAAAGCTGACTAAGGCACCACCTCTCTTCAGGGATATTTGTTTCTATAAACTAAGCCTTGATTAATTTGAATCAAAGACCCCGAATTCCGATTGTGGACTTTTAGCTATTGTTGAACCATGCAGACAGGGTGCTGTGTTGGAGGATGCTTTACTGAAATTATATTATGAATGAGGCTCCACCTATTTGTGTACAGAATCTTTGCTGGCTCCTGGTCTCCAGGGCCCTGCAGCAGCAACCTGTTCCACTGCTGCTGATGCTTCCGGCTTGCTCTCCTGACCTTGGCAATGTCCAGCTGTGTTTTTGTGTTCCTATTCTTAAAGAAGCAAAAGGCTTCTTGTTCTCAATGGAAAATTAGCAAAAACAAAACCAAACAAAAACAAAAACTTGGAAGCCAGCTCCATTTCTTCTCTGAAATGCACAAAGGTTCTTCTGTCACTGGCACAGGGACAATGTCAATGTGCTGTGGGCGGGAATCTAAGATAAGAACGAAGGCTACATGTTTTACATATTACAATCCTTTCAAGATCACGTATTTTGGCCACTTGAACCACTATCCAATTCATAGGCTTGATTGTTCAAACAATCCATCTGATACTATTGTTAAAATAGCTAAAAATAAAATAGCTGATCAATGTCTATTTTAATTTCCAATACATAGATTCTATCTGGCTTTAGCATTCTTTTGATATTATTGATAAGGTGAGATTTTTTTTGGTTTTTTTTGAGATGTTGTTTTTTCCTTTCCTGTGACAATAGTCATATCCCAGAGACTTGTGCAATTCCTAACTCTCAAGATAATTTTTTAGTTGTTTAGAAATAAAGCATTTTAAAATAAATATTAAAAGCCATATCTTAAAGCTATTCGAAGGTGTTTCTCAAAATGCCAGTTCCTGAATAAATTTAGTGGAGTTTTTCTGTAAGACCTATTTATGGAGGAAAATTTATGATAATGTGAGTCCATCCTGTACTAAATCCCAGGTACTCATTTCTCAGAAGTAGCAGAAAGCCCTCTTTGTGCCACGACTTTTCCCTGCGTCAGCATGCTCTGGTAGGGGACCACCAGGCCAGCATGATAGTGACATCCCTGTGGAGGTTTCCTTAGGCAGAGGGTGATTTCCACCAAGCTAGTTTCTCAAAAATTGAAACTTAAATTTCCTCTGGGTTAGTTTTCGTGTTAAGAGTCTTTTCCAAATCACTTTCCAGTCTCTCTCCACAAAACCACTGCTGGTAATGGAAAGCTACAGTAGTCGATGGAGTGGGATACAATGACAAGGCCCTCAGTCTATTTTCTTCTTCGAATAACAGGTCTTTTCTGGGGGCATTGCTGGTGGTTTGATCCTTGGCAGCTACTCTTCGCAGAAACGTGTCTTAGGAGAACAAGCAGTTCTTCCTGGTAGAATGGGCACCTTTCAGAACCCTTTCTGTTTGTTTAGCTTCTTGATTATATGAAGTGCATTAAAACCAGTCCAAGGCCCATTAACATAATTTTCATGCGTGTTAGTTCTGGCAAAACACACTGGACAGGAACTGTATGATAAATGAGATAAATAATTTTGATGGAGCAATGAAATAAAATAAACTTCTGCTGTTTGAGAAAACAAACCATGACCAATGGTGGGTACGGAAATCAGTTTGCATTAGGGTGGCATTCTGAGGGTGGCCTCCTGTCCTTAGAATGTTTTGGGGAGAAAGAGTTGCTATCTGATTCCTACAAGGTCTAGTTGCAGCTTTAAAATAAAGTATGAACTCTAGTGCCCTTCATTTAGGCTCCTCGCCCAGGCTTTAGATCATGTGAGGGTCCTATTTATTTCCTCTGCTTGGTTGTTGTAGCCCTTTGCCTAAAGCATGAATAAGGGTTGGCACAGAGGTGAAATCTGTATATGTTTATATTGAGCCTTAACACATCTTTAGAGAAGAAACTGTTAAAAACGGAGTGGATTCTAACAAGTTTACTTTTGCTTAGTTAGCAGTTTATAGACTTGCATGGGCAGGCCCCGCTAGAAGTATCTCTCAGGGTTAGTAGTGGAATCAGAATTTTTTGAGGTAGGGGTAAAATAGCTTTCTTTGTCAATCAGATGGGTCTGGAATACGCTTTTAAAGATGATTTTTGCAGTCTTTTGGGATACGTCAGCCCCAAATCATGGAAGGTAGAAAGAACCTGAAATGAGAAAATGAGAATTTACTTTGGTTTTAATTTTAGAAAGGGCTCCTTGAAAATAAACTATATTGTGTGAGTGTGTTGATATCACTGAGTTTTTTTCATTGAGACGTCCTCCACTCAGAGTTGTGTTTGTTGGGGGATAAGAAGAAAATTCCACACAAGTAGATAAGTCCTGGTAAAACTACACTTGTTATGTATTTATTGTTATATAAATTGCTATTCACCTAAATCTTTTAATTAAAATCTTAAATATACATAAAACAAAATTATACATATTTGTCCCGTACTATGTGATAGTCTGATACATGTACATACTGTGTAACATTTAAAATAGGTTAGATGTATCTATTTCCTCAAATAGTTATCATTTATTTTATTTTTGTGGTGTTGATCATTGAACCCAAGAGCATTCTACCACAGAGCTGCACCCCCAGCCATATTTTAATTTTAAATTGAAAATAGGGTCTCACTAAGTTGCTGAGAGCCTCACTAAGTTACTATGGCTGGCTTCATACTTGTGATCCTCCTTTCAGCCTCCCAAGTACTGGGAGTACAGGTGTGTGTCACCATGCCTGGCTTAGACTTTATTTTTTAGAGCAGCTTAGATATATAGAAGATTAGGAAACAGTTCCATATACTCTGTACTCAATTTTTATATTATTTCATGTCTTTGTTATATTAGTATGATAGACTTATTACCATTAACAAATGAATAGATCCTACTACTAAGGTCTATTCTTCACATTTTCCTACTTTTCACCTAAAGTCCATTTTCTGTTCCTTGCTCTATTCCGGGGCATCATATCACATTTAGTTGTCATTTCTCCTTAGATTCCGCTGGGCTGTGACAATGTTTCAGACTCTCTGACGACCTTGATAGTTTTGGGGAGTACTGGTTAGGTATTTTGTAGTTCTTGTTTTTCTTTTTTCTCAATAATTCACAAAATTATAGGAAAGACATCTCTGTGAAGAGGAAGGTTCAGTGAACCACAACTCTTTACAAATAGGCTATCATCAGACTTTCTGCAGCAATACTCTGTTATGGTTTGAAAATAAATCTTCCTCAGACCCCATACTCTGGAGGCAGCCATGCTTGGAGGTGGGTCCCTGAGGATGTGGCCTTGGGGACCATATATGTCCCTTACCCCCGCCCCCGCCATCTCTGTTTCCCAGCATCATATTCTAACAACCTACAGCCCTGGCTCCTGTTTGGCAGCTGGTGTAGATGGATAGTATACATGTACTGAAACCTCCAGACCTGTGAGCAGATGAATCTTCCTCTAAGTGCTGTGTCAGGTGTTTAGATCAAGGGTGAGAATGCTGACTGCAATCCACTTAATGCCAAAGGAAAGTGGCAGAAAAAATGTAAGACACTCAAGAAAAGGAATGTGTGCCAAGGTTTTATATCAAGCAAAACTACTTCCAAGCAAAAAAGACACAAAAATCCTTCGTTCATCATGAAACGGGTTAATGTCTGCAACTTGATAGAAAAAACAAACAAACAAACAAAAAACCCCAAACCCCAAACCAAACCAAACAAAAACAAATAGGCAAAATTCCTGAGCATACATTAAAAAAAGACAAATGAATAGACATATTACCAAAGGTACATTTCAATAGGTAGATGAAAAGATGCTTAACATTACTAATGATTAGGGAAATGCAAATCAAAACCACAGTGAGATATCATCTCACACCTACTGAGGATGACTACTAGTAAAAAAAGACAAGAAATAATGAGTATTGGGAGGGTGCAGAGAAAGGGAACCCTTGTACATAGTTGGTGGGAATGTAGATTGGTGTAGCCATCATGAAAAACGGAAGACAGGTTCCTAAAGAAATTACAAACAGAAATAGCATATGATCCAACAATCCCTGTTCAGGAGATATAATCAAAGGAAATGGCGTCACCACCCCACAAGCCTGCCCACACTCCCATGCTCATCACAGCAGCCAAGACAACCTAAACAGCAACCTAAACAACCACTGACAGACCAGCGCACGGCAGAATCACGGTATATATATTTCTGTATTAAAAATGAAGGTGATCCTAACATTTGTGATATGTTTAAACTTAGAGGATATTATGCCAGGTGAAATAAGCACGGAATGAAAAATGCTCCATTATCTCACCTCTTTGCAAAATCTTAAAAATATTTGTTTTATTTTCTTTGTGGTACTGGGGGTGGAACCCAGGGGCTTTTCTACCTCCAGGCTATACTCCCAGACTTATACTTTATTTGGAAACAGGTTCTCAATAAGTTGCTGAGAGCCTAAGTAGCTGAGGCTGGCTTCAAACCTGTGCAATCCTCCTGTCTCAGCTTCTCCAAGCACTGGGATTACAAGTGTGTGCGACCACATCCAGCTAAAATCTTAAAAAATATTTTTGAGCTGGGCGTGGTGGTGCATGCTTGTAATCCCTGTGCTTGGGAGGCTGAGACAGGAGGATCGCACGGGTTCGAAGCCAGCCTTTGCTACTTAGCGAGGCTTTCAGCAACTTAGTGAGACCCTGTTTCCAAATAAAATACATATATAAAAAAAGGTCTGGGAGTATAGCCCGGAGGTAGAAAGACTCTGAGTTCCACCCCTAGTACCACCAAAAAAAAAAAAAAAAAAAAAAAAAAAATATATATATATATATATATATATATATATATATATATATATATATATATATATATTGAATACCTAGAAACAAAGTAGAATGTGGCAACTAGAGGCAGATAAGGGGGTAGGGAGAAGAGGAAAATGAGATGTTGGCCAAAGGGTACAAAGTTACCTTAGTATAAAATGAAAAGTCTAGAGATCTGATGTGTACCATGAGGACTGTAGTTAATAATATTATATATTGGTAATTTGCCAATACCCTCACCAAAAAATAAAAAAGAAATAAAATAGAGAAAAGAAGAAAGAGCTGGCCAGGGTACCATATGGCTTTAATCTCAGTGATTCAGGAGGCTGAGGCAATAGGATTGTAAGTTCAAGGCCAGCCTGGGCAACTTAGAGAGACCTTGTCTCAAAATAAAAATGAAAAGCGCTGGGTGTGGCTCAGTGGTAGAGCTCCCCTGGGTTCAATTCTCAGTACCAAAGAACAAAAAAAGAAGGAGGAGGAGGAGGAAAATAAGGAGAGAAAAAATAGGTAACTACACAAGATGATGAATTTGTTGATTTATTTGACTATTATAATCACTTAACTATGTGTATGTATATCAAGATAAACATATAACATCAGGTTGTATATATTAAATATAAATGATAGAAAGTAAGGGATGGAAGAGAACTGGTATATTAAAACCAGATTGAAAAAAAAAATATATATATATATATATATAATGTATATTTGGTGGTACTGGGGATGGAACCCTTCTACCCCTCCGGGCTACACTCATATATATATATATATATATATATATATATATATATATATATATATTTTTTTTTTTTTTTTAAACAGGGGAGGCTGGCTTCGAACCTGCGTGATCCTCCTGTCTCTGCCTCCCAAGTGTGGGGATTACAAGTGTGCGCCACCACGCCCGGCAATATATATATATATATATATATATATATATATATATATATATATATATATAGTTGGTAGTACTGGGGTTCCTGGAAACCCTTCTATTTCTGGGCCACACTCCCAGACCTACTTTTTTATGTTTTTATTTGGAAACAGGGTCTCCTAAGCCAGCGCGATCCTATCTCCGCCTCCCAAGCGCAGGATTACAAGCGTGCGCCACCACGCCCAGCTATATATCATATTTTAAAGAACGGGGAAGGGCTGAGTGCAGTGGCACACCTGTAATCCCAGTACTTGGGAGGCTGAGACAGGATGGTGACAGGTTTGAGGTCAGTGTACACAACTTAATTAGACCCTATTTCAAAATAAAAAGGGCTATCTTGAGGTGTAGAACCCCCTGGCTTCAATCCTCAGGACAAAATAAAAACAAGGTTTAATGACAGTTTCTCAGGATACACACCTGGGTGAGGAGTAGGGCTCACTGTTTTAGTGAGCATTAGACTCTGAATCTAGAGTGCTCCCCGAAATCTCCTGTGTCCCCAGTGTGATGATGTCCAGAGGTGAGGCTTTTGGGAAGAGACTGGATCATGAGGTTTCTGGCCTCATCAGTGGATTCAGTGGATTAGCCCACTGATGGTTGAATGAGCAAGTATTCCCAAGTAGCTGGGAGCTGCTTGGAGGAAGTAGGCCACGGGATGTGCCCTGGGAGGTCCCTCCTCCCCTCCCCTTCCTGGCTGCCATGAGCTCTCCTCCAACATGCCCTTTGCCCTGATGTTCTGCCCCACCTCAGACACAGAGCCACAGGACCAGCAGGCCATGGACTGAAACCTCTGCAATCGTGAGTCAAAATAAACTTTTCTTCCTCTAACTTGTCATCAGGTATCTTCATCACTACGACAGAAAACTGACTAGCGCAATAGATTTCGCAGGTGATTCTCACTGGGAGGCACTGGAGAACGACATCATGACCAGGCAAGCTTTCTTCCAGATTTCACCAAAAGGAGCGACAGGCACACCACACTTTGGCAAACACCAGATTGAGATCTCAGATGGCATAGGCTTTGAGAAAAGGAGGCTAGCGTTTAACTTCTGGCTCGCATGCTTTCCAGCTGTGCAAAGGTGACCAGGTTACCTAAACTAAGTGCCTTTTCCCTCATTGTAAAGTGGGTATGAGAAAAGCTCCCTAGTGGAACTCTAATGGGATGCCATGAGATCCCAGTGGATGGGGCATAGGCCCAGGCCCAGAGAACACACTCCGTGCTCTCTCCCCAGGCTGCTTTCTTTCTATTCTGACTTTTCATCCAGGATCTGCATGGAGTTACTGCATAATTTGAGGCAAACCATTCAATTTACTTGAAAAGTTCTGTATTTGTAATCTAAGAAATAGTGGCAATCTTTAATTTTATTTGCTACTGAACCTTCTAAGCAAGTAAGGACAAATAAGCTCTTAATATATATGTATATATTTTGGTGGTACTGGGGTACCTGGAAGCCCTTCTACCTCCAGGACACCATCCCGGGCCTATTTGTATATTTTTATTTGGAAACAGGGTCTCTTAAGCCAGTGCAGCTGGCTTCGAACCTGCGCGACCCTCCTGTCTCCGCCTCCCAAGTGTGGGGGTTACAAGTGTGTGCCACCACGCCCGGCGAGCTCTTAGTAATTTCTACATGTCAGGAAGAGCCACACACCTCGGCTGGGAGCAATGTGAATTTGGAATAGGGCACTTCTTGCTTCCATATAGCTTTGGGAATGCTCAGGGAGCAACTTCATCACTTCCAGCTGACTGTGAACTTCACAGTGCTCGCACAGAGCAGAGCCCCGTCCCCTACTGTTCACTAGCCTCCACTCACCACGTGCCCATCTTGTCATGTGAACACAAAAAGCTCTTTATAAAGCATTCAAAATGAATCAGTAAATTATTTGGACACTTCAGGTTAAGAAACAGAAGACAGCGCCGGACCTGGGGGTGTACACCTCAATAACAGTACTGGGGAGGCTGAGATGGGAGGAATACACGTTTGAGACCCAGCCTCAGCCACTTTACAAGACTCTCAGCAACCTAGAGAGGCCCTGTTGCAAAGTAAAAAAGGGATGTGGTTGTAACTCAGAGGTAGAATGCTCCTGAGGTCAATTCCCAGTACCTACATACATGCAGAGAGAGAGAGAGAGAGAGAGAGAGAGAGAGAGAGAGAGAGAGAGAAAGAAGAAGAAGAAGAAGAAGAAGAAGAAGAAGGAGGAGGAGGAGGAGGAGGAGGAGGAGGAGGAGGAGGAGAAGGAGAAGGAGAAGGAGAAGGAGAAGAAGAAGACAGAAAAAAGAAAGAAAGGGTGTATTCATTTTGAGTCACCCCTCCATGCCAGTCTGGTATGAAGCTATATTTCTATTTTCTGTATTTCTATCTTTCTAATAAACTTCTTTAAATCTTCACAAAAAAAAAAGAAAAAAGAAAAAAAGACAAGACACTACATAAGTAGCCCATTTGAATGACTAAAAATTTCCTGGAGACATTCAGAGCAATCCTCACTTTACATATCAATGATGTTTGAAGCACAAAGGGTTAAAAAGCAAGTGAGAATGGCTACATGCCACTTAAAGTTCAAGTGTGTTCACATCCTGTCATGCAAAGCCTAACAATACTTTATTCTGACTTTAGTTGGTTGTAATTCTGTGTGTGTGTGTGGGGGGGGGGCATGTCCATGCACACACACCGGCACATGTGTGCATGTTGTTCTGGGGATTTAACCAAGAGGCATTCAACCTATGAGCTATTACTCCAGCCCTTAAAAATTTTTTTTTTATTTTTGATTTCTCAATAAGTTGTAGAGGCTGACCTTGAACCTGCTATCGTCCTGTCTCAGCCTCCCAAATACTGGAATTACAGGCGAGTGCCACCATGCCTGGCAATTGTGAATTACTTATAGGGCAAAAGCCAGTCATTTCAAGGGGAAAAAATCGATGGCTATTTGCCAGGGATCTGAATCAATCCCTGGTCATATACCTATGTGTCTGCTTTTCATGTGTATGGAAATCATTTAGTTCTTGGGCCAAACATAACATTCCTTTTATTACTCCTTTGAAGTGAAACTTAATTCTCTGTGTCTTTTTTTAAATACAGAACCTCAAAGAGGAAATCTCACATTAAGTGAAACATGAGACTGTTGACTTTTGATAGGATGTATAGGTGTCCAGATGAGGCCTTATGGATCTGGAATGGGTGTAGGGTTAGTGGGAAAACCCTGCCAAAATCTGTTACGGCATTGCTGATGTCAGTGGAAGACTGAACTCATGTAGTTAAGAAACAGAGTTCAGGAGAACTTTTTTTTGCTGGCTATAAACATTGCTTAGAGCGTGTATCTGTTAATCCACTTCTCTTCACTGCTAAATTAAAATGTACATCAATATTCACTTATAAACATCGACTATTGTGATGATGTTCTTTCTGGAACACCATTTTATTCTACTATTCATATGAATGATCTCTTTCTACCAGGGAAAGACAAAAGAAACCAGCGAGGTATCCAGAGCACAGTACTGCAGAGCTTTGAGATTGGGCATGCTCAACCACAGCTCTCTGCTACTCACCGTGGGGGAAATTTAAACTGAGCCATTTCTTAGTGTAGAATCTTGGAAATGAGAGCATGGTTTCGGTGGCTGTGCAAATCTAAAACATCCTAAGATATGATGATCAGTTTCAAGGTAAGTTCAAGCTTGAACCAAGTCTATACTTAATTAGGATGCCCTATGTTCCTAGATAACCTAGTTGGACCTCAAGAGGTTTCTGCAATAATCTAATTGACGTATTACTTTTTTACTCCTATGATTGAACTCATTCTCTATCTGGGAGTTAGTTGATCCTGAAAACATGTATTAACCTGACAGAGAGCATCTGGGTTGGAGATTCACAGCACAACCATTTAAATCACCAAAGAAACATTTCAGTGTATCAAGATGTCCATGGGTATACTTTTCTCCTTCCTCCAACACTCTGAATGAAGAAATAACCTGGGCTGGGTTCAGATTGTCTAAGATAGTACGATACTGCAGGCTCACTCATAACCTTACCAAATGTTGGGGTCAATTGTAAGCTGGAGTGCGCTTCTAGTCCAAAATTCAACTGATTTTAAACTCTGAGCAGTAGTTTGCATGTGTAAACATCACTCCACAGATTGTTTAAACTGTAAATTCTAAGATTCAGCTCCCATGTGTATTCATTCTGGTGCTGCCAATCTGGATTGAGACCATATGTCTGCTTTTTAACAAGCAAGCTAAGTGATTCTGATACAGGTGACTTTTGGCCCAGGGTTCAAAGAAACACCACTCTAAGGAATTGTGTACAGTACTTGTCTTACAGACTCTTCCCTGAAGATCCTGCTATTAACATTGAACAGAGAAAAAGGAAAAGGAAATGGAAGACCCCACTTACAAATTATTCCTTAAAATGTCTAAGAATACCTCAGAACTTTCTGAAAAGGGACAAATTGGTGAATAACAAGAATGGCCCAATGGCTGGTTTGTCCTGAGTGAAAATAGCCTACAAGTATCAGGGATGATTTCCCAAATCCTTTGAAACTCAATTTTGAAACATCTTCCCTTCCTCCCTCCAAATCCATGTCTCCACTTTAAAATGCTCTGTCCACAAACATTCACCCACTGCCTGACATCATGGGAAACCAAACCCTAGGTTGATCTGAAGGTCCTTGTGAAAGAAAGGCAATTTAACTCCAGTTAGACCCCACAATCTCTATTCCTGTGTTACTTTGAATGAGTGAGAGAAGGCTCCAGGAATGTTTGGTAATAGGATATTTTAAGGTTGGGCCTGATCTTTCAGGGTTGACTTGTTAGGAGTTGCAGAGTACACAGCTGGCGGTGAGTGTGCCCATAGACTACCTACTTTTCTAGCTGTGTTCAAAACTACCTTAGGACTATTTTAGAATGAAACCGTTTCAGGAAATCAATTATAATAACGAATAGCTGTTAACTAGAGAGCACCTGATTCTCTTTTGAAGTTGTTTTAGACTCTAAATAATAAGAAAATTTGTAAAATAAAGAAGCCAATTCTAGCCACACTTGTAATCCCAGTACTTGGGAGGCTGAGACAAGATGATTGCAAGTTCGTGGCCGGCCTTAGCTACTTAGCCTTTTGCAATGCAGTGAGATCCTGTTTTAAAATAAAGAATAAAAAATAGGGCTGGGGGTATAGTTCAGAGGTAGAATGCTCCTAGGTTCCAGCCCCATATAAAAAAAAAAAAAGCCTATTCTAGGGACAGTACTCTTTAGACAAGCTAAGATGCAGAAGGGCACACCTGATGACCAAGAGTGTCTTCTCTTTTCCCCTCTTGCTTTAGTACCTTGGTGAAACAGGCCATCTATGAACCTAGAGACAGAAGATAGCTTTGCTGGTGACTTGACAAAGAAGTTGTATGCTATCTTTAACTTCCTAGTGAGGAAGTTTAAGAGTATAAAATCATTTTATAATCAACATGTATAGAATGAGAAATATTTTCTTGAGCATTGTTCTCCAAACTAATGTGCATGCAGATCTCTGGAGAATCTTGATAAAATGCCAATTTGATGTGAGTTCAGGGATTCTACTTTTCTCTCAGGCTCCCTGGTGAGACCCTATTGTTGATCTGGGGACCATACTTTGAGGAGCAAGTACTAAAGGACATGGGATACACAGGAGATAGTGGTTTGTGAATTTTGGATTGACAGAGTTTCTTTCAGCTCTGAAGTATAGTCCCTTTAATTGAATGGCATAAGGTCTCTGTTTTAGTTTAACTGTCAAGCATTTCACAGTTGTGTATATTTATTCCATAACTTTTCAAGGACTTTATAGATGTAACCATTGTGTTACTAGTAAACAACATAAGGACGTACCTTTAGTTTACACTATGGTACAATCTGCTATCCTAAAACAAAATGGTAGTGTTTCAAATGGTCATGTCCACCTTTTTTACAGATTATTTTGATATTTGGAATGTATTTAACAATTACAGAAATAAGTGTGCTGATACCTATATTTCACAGAACTCCTGGTTAAAAAAAAGCCCAATATATTAGCTATTTTGATCTCTGGAGTCTCATAAAGAATTCGACTTTATTCACCACCCTCATAACTAAGCAATATACTGAAAACAACTGATTTAAGTGTTCTAATCACAGCAGTTTGCTCTTCCTGACTTCTGTATCGTGGGTACTAGTATTAGCCCTTTGGGCAAGGCCTAAGTGGAACATAGGACCTGTCTCATCATAAAGCTATTAGTTCACAGGTAAATGGTGTGTCTTCCAGGTTGAGTGCACATGCTTTACAAATCCTCCATGCACATAATAGAGGATTGATGCTACTCTGATGTTAGAGGTTTAGTTATCATCTTTGATTTGTTTCTACATCACTTAGGAACTCAAAAGTGTCTGATTATGGTTTTGATGAAATTGCCTAAACAAAAGAACACACAGGAAGGATGAAATGCTTAAAAGATGGGAGTGGGAGCTGGGCTTTGTAGTGCACACCTGCAATCCCAGGACTTGGGAGGTTGAGAAAAGAAGGATCACAGGTTCAAGGACAGCCCCAGAAATCCAGTGAGACCCCCAGCAATCCAGTGACTTTTAAATCCAATTTAAAATCCTATTTTTAAAATAAAATTAAAATGGGTCTCAGAGGTAGAACACTTTGGGTTCAATGCCCAGTACCAGCCCCACAATGGGAGTGGGGAGAAGATGCAGAGAAATGTAATAAAGGAGATAGAAATGAGTTCTTTAGGAAAAAGAGATGTATTTGCTTTACATGCTAATGGAGAGATTAATGAGTCACTTTTCATTTTTAGATATATGAAGGACTATTAAAAGGCAAAACCATCTGATTATTCTTTATCTTCATAAATAAAAAATATTTACAAGTATACATTTGACAGATAGTCTCTCTTACGTTATTTCTTTTGAAAGTTAAATAGTGTAGCAATAACAGAGTCTTTTTAATGGCAACACTCATTGTGTGCAATCTGTGTCCAGGGATAGAAGGGATTAAAAAATATGAGCTAATAGTTATATTTCCTAATCTTTGCAAGTAAAATTTAGTTTCCCCATCGTTGAAAATGTAAACTGCTTACACCAATCTACATTCATAATGTGTTCTTCCTTCTTTTGAAGTTCTTTATTAGCTGGCCCTCTACCACCGGATCACTATTGAGCCCCATGCTAATGGGTATAAATTATCGTGGTGCCAGCTCGTCTTACCTTTGTTAAATATGTGCCAACTGTTTCACAATGAACCTTTACTTTCTTTTTTATTACTGGCTGTAAAAACTGTGCTTAGAGTCGGTGAATGGACACGTCTTACATATTATGTCCACAATCTCAAAAAGTCCCTACACAAGCCAGTTTTATACTCTCTAGGGATAATCCATGGCCTTTCCCCATTTCTTGAGGTTCATCCTTTATTCTCTCTTTCTTTAAAACCAACAAACCAACCAACCAATCAACCGACTGACCAACTGACCAACAACAGACATTTCTTCTCTGACACTGCTGGAAGCCAGACATCCCAAACCAGGATGCTGGAAGAGCGTTTTCCTGGATTTACTCGTTTTCTCCCCCTTATCTTTGTTCATTTTTCCTCCAGAAGAAGATAGAAGCTGGGCATGGTGACACATGCTTGTAGATAGAAAAGAAATAAAAAAAACAATAAAGGGAGCATCCACCTATCAATTTTCTTCTTCATTGTTACCTCTCTGTATACATTTGGGGAGGGAGAAAATTTATTATAAAAGCAACAATGTGTGATTCGATTTAACATAGTGTTCTTCCTATTCACTATTACAAGGGAATGAGAGTCTGCTATATTTTAATCAGATGTCACAGTGGTTTAAAATTAGAATCGGGCAGATCAAGACCTAACAGTTTTAAAATATCTAGAGGGAAACATTGATTTGAGTCCCATCATTTTGTGGTGGGGGTTAGAATTAGATAACTCCAAAATGTATGTGCACTTTTACTTAGTGAACAAGTAAAATAAGAGCTTACAATAGAATGTTTGAGCCAGACATGGTACATAGCTCTAATCCCAGTATCTGGGAGGCTGAGACAGGGGGATTGCAGGTTTGAGGTCAGCCTCAGCAACTTAGTGAGAACATGTTTCAAAATAAAAATAGGGCCTGGGTGTAGCTCAGAGTTAGAAGCTTCTGAGTTCAATTCCCTCAAATACCACAAACCAACCAACCAACCAAAAAAAAAAAAATTAAAACAAAGCAAAAACCAATATGTTTGAAAGTTGAAGAAACTTATAAAGAAAAAAATTTAGAAAGGAAAGCTGAGAAATATATATATATATATATATATATATATATATATGTATGAAAATATCAAATAATAATGATTGTGCTGTACTTGTTTGGATTTTTCATAGAAAGGCAAAATATAAAGAAAGGAAAATAAAATAACATTTTTTTGAAATTATTTTTAATGTCATTAGCAGAACATGAGAAGTATAATTACTTAATCTCAATAGAGTTAATGAAAAATATCCTGGGAATTTTTTATTTTCACTCTTCTTGAAGCAAATTGATTAATAAACAAAACCTTTGATCTTTGGAGTTAGAGTCCCAGGGTGATATTATTATTATTATTACTACTATTATTATTAATTTATTTTGGTGCTGGGGATTGAACCTTGGGATATTCTACTTCCAAGCTATACTTCCAGCCCTTTTTCATTTTGAAAGGGGATCTTCTAAATTGCCTTTAGCCTGTGATCTTCCTGTCTCAGCCTCTCAAGTACTGATATTATAGATGTGAACCATCATGTCCTGTTCAAGATCTTTTATTCTTATAGGATGGGACAGGTTTTATGTGCCACATATTCCAAATTAAGCTCTAACTGATCATGTGAGCCACATTGGTTTGATTATATTCTCTAGAGCTGTGAGCATATGGATCCTAAATAGGGATTCACATCTCCTTGTAGGGGAGGGCTGCAAGCAAATAAAGGGGAGCCTAGAAAGGACACACACACCTTTTTAATTGTAGAACAAATGGAGACCCAGCCCAACCAGGGCATCCTTGGCTATACTGCCCACTTGGTCTCCTCTTACTATTCTCTTGCACAGAGCTTGCAGTGGGAATCTTCCCGTCCTTACTCTAAGAGGCCAGCTGATGTGGCAGTGGAAGGTGAGGAGCCATTTGTTCACACGTGAGTAACACCAACCAAGAGGCAAAGGGGAAGGTGCTCGCTCATTCAGGAAAACAAACCCTGCTGTTTCACCCTTAGGAGAAAGCCTAAAAAAAAAATGGTCTTGAAGCTGAAAGAAATCTTCAGGGCCTGGCACTTGGGCCTTCCTCAGATACCACAGAGGCAATATTCTTTTTTTTTTTTTTTTTTTTTTGGTACTGGGGGTGGAACCCAGAGGCTTTCTACCTTTGGGCCATACTCCCAGACCTATTTTCTATTTTATTTGAAAACAGGGTCTCACTAAGTTGCTGAGAGCCTCACTAAGTAGCGAGGCTGGCTTCGAACCTGTGCGATCCTCCTGTCTCAGCTTCCCAAGCGCGGGGATTACAAGTGTATGCACCACGCCTGGCTGAGGCAATATTCTTATTCTAATATATTTGACATCAGGAAGCCATCGTCCTCTGATTCTAAACTTGGCCAGGCCATTCACAAGGGCTGATTTTGTAAGCCAAGAACCTCTGAGAAATAGCTTCCCCTACCCCAAAGGAAAACAAAGGCTATACTCTCCAGGGGTTACAACAAGACCTCCATGTTGGCTCTATCTCCTCTCTTATGTGCTGTTCTTTGTCATAGCACTTTCTCCTAAATAGCCAGATATTGTCAATGTCAAAACAATGTCTCAAACAATGTCCCCAGGGAGACAGCAGCAACTGGATGGAATTGATCTAAAATCTATTTGCTTTTTTTTTTTTTTTCTTACTGGGATTGAACACAGGGGCATTCTACCTCTGAGCTATACCCGAGTAATTTATATTTATTATTATTAATTAATTAATTTTTTTTTGTTTGTTTTGCTTCAGTGGCCTCTTTCTGTGTGGTGCTAAGGATTGAACTCAGGGGCATTCTACCTCTGAGCTACACCTCCAGCCCAATTTTTAATTTTGAAACAGGGTCTCACTAAGTTGCAGAGGGCATCACTAAGTAGCTGAGGCTGGCCAAGAAACTGGATCCTTTCATCTCAACCTCTCAAGTACTGGGATTACAAGCATGCGCCACCATGCCTCGTTATTTATTTTTGTTTTGAAACTGAGTCTTGCTGAACCTACTTGATAGAAGCATTTCTTTATTGGGGAAATCATTGTGCCCGACTCAGAGAGAATAAGAATACTAATGGCTTATTTCTTTTTGGAAGCTCTTCCCAATAGCATGGAAACATAGGTATAGTACAAATCAGACTGTTATTTTCTGTGAATACATCAAATGGTGGATTATGAAGAGGTCAAATCTTCTTGCCTGTGTTGTTAACTCCAGAATCCCAAGTCACTGGAGAGGTTTTTGACATATAGTCAATATTCAGTAACTGGATTCTGAATGAATAAATGAATGAAAAGAAAGGACCTAAAGCTGATCCATAAAGGTCTCCCCCATTTTGCAGTTGTAGAGTGAGTTTAATGGAATTTTCATAATTTTGAATTTTTCTCCTTTATATTTTAAATTCATATTTTGACACGCACTGCTCTTTAATCTGTCATTGGTGCTAAGTTTTAGCCAATAAAACTTAAGGGAAGACTCTGAAAATGTGATTTAAAATAAATTATTTCAGGCAGGTGTGGTGGAGATAATTGGGTAATTGGAAGGCTGAGAAAGGAGGATCTCAGGTTCGCAGCCAACCTCAGCAACTTGTGAGGCATTTCCCAATTATTTAGTGAAACCCTACTTCAAAATAAAGAATAAAATAGGGCTAGGGGTTTAGCTTGAAGGTAGATTGCCCCTGGGTTCAATCCCTAGTACCACCAAAAAAAAAAAAAAAAAAAAAAAAAAAAAAAGGAAGAAAATACCCCAATTCCATGTATTTGTTTTTTGAGATAATAGCATACAAATAATATTTACAGATAATAGCATACAAATAATATGGTCATATTTTTCCACCAGTAAAATGTCACCAATTCATGGTGTCACACAAAGAACATGATATGCAGGTATTCCACGACTGAATGTGCTTACAAACCATCTTCTCCTGCCAAACCCTACATTTTAGAGCAGTAGGTCTGAAACTAATAGCTTGCATCAGAATCACCCTGAAGGTGTATTAGAACACACCTTCGTCTGACCTCAGGTTTTGTGATTTAGTAGTTTTGCATTTCTCACACTACCCGGGCGATGCCCAGACCCTACTCTGAGAACCACTGTTCTAGGGAATAATTTCTTGAGATAAGACAACTTTTATTGCTGTGATTACTCCTTCCTAAATACCCTCTGAAAGATGCTGAATATAAGAGTCACTGGTACACATATTAACTTACTAAGCCTTATAAAACCATGTGAGGTGTATACTATTATTATCTCCATTTTGAGGTAGAAAGAATTTGAATAGTAAGTCGGAAGAGCCAGCTCTTGGACCCAGGGAGTCTGGCCTCAGATGCTTAACCACATTATACTGACTTTTAAGAAAAGGGCTAACTAAAATAGATCCTATCAACAATGTGGTTTTAAGCCAAGGCAAGAATATAACTGAGAAGGTTCCAGAGGCCTGGCACATTGAGCAGAAGAGAAGCAGGCAGTGGGTTCCCTAGGCTTGGATTGCCCTAGATATTCTCGCTAGCCCGTCCTATGTCACTGCTAAGGCAAAATGAAACCTCCCTCTTCCAAGGGCTAGAGTAAATGACTAGACACAACCTGGACGTCCTGTCGTTAGAAAGAGACAGATAAACCACAAAAACATAGGCACACCATTCAGTGATGGAACACAGCTACAAAAGAGAGAACTGAGGAATTTTTTAATGTACTAATAGATAAATGCCACCAAGATGCATTGTTACTTATTTTTTGTTTAATTTATTGGTACTGAGATTAAATATAAAGGCATTCTACCTCTAGCCTATACCCCTAGCCACTTTTATTTTTAACAGGGTTCTCCTAAATGGCTGAAGCTGGTCTTCAACCTGTGATCCTCCTATCTCAGCATCCCAAGGACTAAGGTTAAAGGCATGCACAAACACACCTAGCTACATTTTTTTTTAGTAGAAAAACAACAACAACAATACCTTTATGTTTGCTTATATATAGATAAAATATCCTAAAAGAACACATAGAAGATCAGTAATACTTTCCATCAGGGAGGAAGGGGACTGAGTGATTAAGAACAGAAATGAAAGGGAGATTTCCCCTTCTTTTTCCTTTTTCCTTAGTTTTGACAATCAAAGAGTTATCATTTAAGGTTAGTGATAAATTTTCTGTGACTCTCCTATTTGATGACCTGGGGCAACTTTTCACTTGGGGGTCATTTTCCATTCATTCCTAAGCATCTCAAAGGTTCTTTTCTACTTACGTAGTTGGATGTCCAGTGCTGCCCAAGGGCTGTCATATGCCACGGTAGCCTGAGAAGCATGGTTAGGATGGTGTGTATGTTTCAGTGATTTTGTAGTTATTTTTGCATTGATTCTAAATGAATACATGTAAACTGTTGGGAAGAAATGAAAAAGCTTATTTCTCTTAGGCAACAGAGGCTGCTTTAATAACAGTGGTGCCTTACATTTATATAGCACTTTATAGTTTATAAAATCCTTTCACATGCATTAGGTCATTTATCCCTCACAACAGCTCTGAGAGGTAGCTATTATAGTCCCCATTTAATAGATGAGGAAACTGAGGCTCAAAGAGCTCCAGTAATTGGTCAGAGGTCACAAAGCTATTAAATAGTAGAGCCAGAACTGGTACCCAACTCTTCTGACTCCAAAGACTGAAAATTTCCTCCTGCCCTTTTCACAACTAGAGAAAGAGAAAATTTCCTATGCTTAAAAAAGGAAAAGACCAAAACACCCAAATGCCATGACTCCAACAACAAAACATTATTAGGTTTACATATTTCTAGACTTGTCTGTATGCCTACAGCTGTTATCTACTTACCATGATAATACAGTGTACATTTGTGAATGTGTTTTTCCCCCACTTTGCTCTGCTATCCTGTAGGATTTTCCAAGTTGCAACAGTTCCATAATTAGCAAATTAATGAGTTTTTATTTCTTTAAGAACCATTCTATAAACTGGGCATGATGGCACATGCTTGTAATCCCAGTACTTGGGAGGATTGCAGGTTCACAGCCAGCCTCAGCTACTTAGGGAGGCCTTCCACAACTTAGTGAGGCCCTGTTTTAAATTAAAGAATAAAAAATAGGGCTGGAGATGTTGCTTGGAGATAGAATGGCCCTGGGTTCAATCCCGAGCACCACACACACACACACACACAGAACCTTTTTTATAGCAATCTACTACTGTTTACCATGGATTCACTTGATTCATTCATCCATATAAGAAAGTATGTGTTCTTTTACACAACTACCAGAAATAGGTACTTGTATGGCTTTAGCAGAACCTCACCAACACTGAATATTTATATTGAAAAAGAATGTTTGTTTATTTTATATTTGGAAAACAAGGCCCCATTGGCGTTACAACTTGAATGTCTGATTAATGCACAACGATGTTAATATTTTTCCATAGACTTGTTTATTAATTGAGTATTGTTTTGTATGAATTGTCTGTGTTTTGTTCTTTGCTCAACTGTCTGCTTCTTAAGGTATTATTATTTTCTTTTCTATGTGTGAAAGCTCATCATATTATTTACTTATTTAAGTCTAAGCTTTATTTAGTCGTCATCATTGTCCTCCTGCTCTTCCTCCTTCCTCTTTCTTTTATTGCGGTGCTGAGATCAGCTCCACCTTCTTTCACATACTAGGCAAGCATTCTATCACAGAGCCGCACCCTCAGGCCCCATAATTTATTTTAGTGTTATTTCAACATCATTCCAAAATTGGCTGAACCAACTTTTTTTGTGTGTGGTCCTGGGGATTGAACCCAGAGGCATTCTACCTCTTAGCTACACCTCTAATCCTACTTTATTTTTTATTTTGAAACAGAATCTCACTAACTTGCAGAGGCCGGCCATGAATCTGCAATCCTCCTGTCTCAGCCTCTTAAGTACTGGGGACCACAGATGTGCACAATAATAACCTGCTTGAACCAACGTTTTATATTGTAATTATTTGTCATTTTTACTGAAAAAATTTAAGCCACTTGTCTTTTTATTTTAATGTTTGTAGTTTAACATTTTTAAAAATAAATCTTTCTTGGTATAGGATGATTTTGTCTATTTTTCTTCTCAAACTTATGTTATTTCTCCTCTTGATGCTTAATTGTTATCAGATTCTCCTCTGTACTAGGTTTTTCTGTTTTTATTTTTTCTCTAGTTCTTAACATTGGGAACACATTTGAGTTTTGTGCAAAGTATGGGCCAGAGTTTATTTCTTTCCACTATTTTCTAATAGAACAGTGCAACACCATTTATAAAAAGTATATTTTTAGGTTGATATGGTGGTTCATACCTGTAATCCAGTACCGGGGAGGCCGACACAGGAGGATTGAGATCTTGTTTCAAAATATAAATTAAAAACAAAAACAAGTACAGGACTGGAGAAGTAGCTCAGAAGTAGAATGCCCCTGAGTTCAGTTCCCAGTACTGTGTGTGTGTGTGTGTGTGTGTGTGTGTGTGTGTGTGTGTGTGTGGTATTGGGGATGGAACCCTTCTACCTCCGGGCTATACTCCCAGACGTATTTGATATTTTATTTGGAAACAGGGTCTCTTAAGCCAGCAAGGCTGGCTTCGAACCTGCGCAATCTTCCTGTCTCCACCTCCCAAGCGCAGGGATTACAAGCGTGTACCACCACGCCCGGCAGTACCAATTTTTACAGCCTTATATAACAAACTTTTTCTATCACTTTATAAGTGTGTATGTCCAGTTTTGTATTAACATTGTTCTAAGTTTGTTTTATACTGTGTTTTGCCATCCAACAAAAATTGCCTTTTATCCTTATTCATCTCTTTCATAATATTACAAAGCTTTGCTCATTTGTTTTTTCAGATCAATTTTACTCAAATTTTGCAAAATACTAGCAAAAATAAGGCCTTTGATTTGCTTTACTTTTTTTATACATTATTTTGAGCAGGATGGTGGCACATGCCTGTAATCCCAGCTACTCAGTAGGCTGAGGCAAGAGGATTACAAGTTTGAGGCCAGTCTGAGAAATTTAGCAAGAACCTGTCTCAAAAATGAAATACTGCTGGGCATGGTGGCGCACACCTGTAATCCCAGCATTTGGGAGGGTGAGACAGGAGGACTGCGGTTCACAAACAGCCTCAGCCAGTGAGGCCCTCCACAACTTAGTGAGACCCTGTTTCAAAATAAAGAATAAAATATAGGTCAGAGGTTGAATGCCCCTAGGTTCCTGGGTTCCATCCCCAGAATCGCAAAAAAAAAAAAAGAAAAAGAAAAAGAAAGAAAGAAAGAAAGAAAAAAGACTAAAAAGAGCTGGAACTGCAACACTTTTTCTCCTACCCAATTAATGACATTACTTGTCTTAACATGTAAGTAATGTACCTCTCTTGCTAAATCTGTAAGCATTTTGTATTTTTAGTAACTATTCCAGAAGAAGTTTTTGAAAGTAAATAGCTTTTTAGTGAATTTCTTTTGCTTTCCTAAATATGCAATCCTATGCAAATATAGTCAGTCCTCTGTATCTGTGGGTTCTGCACCCATATATCCAACTAACTATGGATTTAAAATATTCAAGGATAGAAAAACTGCATCTGTAACTGGACATATAAGGATTTTTTCCCTGAGCATTAGTCTCTAAACAGTACAACAACTATTTACATAGTGTTTATATTGTATAGAGTATTAGAAATAATCTAGAGATGATCTAAAGTGCGTGAGACTCAAAGTGAAGGATGGTATGTTTTCTCTGATAATTGCAAGCTAGAGAGGCACTGGGAAACGAAAGGAACTTCAGATAAATGAGAAGAGAGACCAGTAGAATGGAGGAAGAGGGTTGGGGGGACAGAGGAAGATAAAAGTGAGACTCGATGAAGGAAACAGTTCAAATAATGCTTATGTAACATGAAATCCTCCATTACAATCTCAATAATATGAGTTAGGTGGGATCGTAGGGAAACCCACCAACTGCTGTGTGCAGGTGTATTTCTATTACTCTGACCTTCATTATGGTGTATAGTTATGATGCACTAATTAAAGTATATTAAAGATAAAGTATATGGGAAAACATGGGTAAGTTATGTACAACTCTTGGTATTCGGGAGATCCTGGAACCAGTACTCCACTGATACCAAGGGACAGCTGTGATTACATTTTAATCTCTTCCTTATATCTGATCAAATACTTCCCTAAGATGACAGAAAAGGAGGTGTAGAAGGAAGACTGGCACTGGGTTGGTTGAAGAGCTGAGTCTACCCGCTGTTTCCCTGTCCATCCAGGAACGCGCTCTGGCCCCTGCTGCTGTGCAGCCTCCTACGCTGGGCAAGCCACTCACTTCTCGGGGCTCACGGGATCAAGCAAGTTGATTTCTGAGAATCTGACCAACTTTAAAATACTTTGAAATGGGATTAAATTGGAAAAAGTCATCTGGAAGACATCACTATGGGGCAGAGTTTTCAGAGAAGAGGAATGGAGTGAGAATTGCTAGAGGAAGGAGGTGTGTGAGCTTGGGAGAGCAAAGGACAAAGAATGAAGGCAAATACAGTGACTGCTCCCCCAGTGCTGGCACAAAATCCCTACTTCTTGTTCGGGAGTACCTTGACATAAACCTGCTCAACATTCTTGTCTGGGAGTCTTCATTTGAAAAGAATACAAAGGTCATGGGCCATGTGATGTTTTGTTTTGTGTGTGGTACTGGGACTTAAACCTAGGGGTGGTCTACCTCTGAGCTATACCCAAGCCCCATTTAACTTTTATTTACTTTGAGACAGGGTCTCGCTAAGTTGCTGAGGCTGGCCTTGAACTTGTGATCCTCCTGCCTCAGCCTCTCACATATAATCTCGATAGATTACAGGTGTTCCCCACCATGACCTTATGTCTGTTTTGTTTTGATGTAGTTTCTTGTCACCTTTGTTGACCTCCTGCCAAGGTTCTGGGTAATGAGCTTGGCCCAGAAATAATAATGGTAAAAAGACAGAAATGAGGGATAAATGGAACAAGCTAATCGGAAAAGAGAAAGATATGTTTTTTATTTTTGGTGGTACTGGGGTCCCTGGAAGCCCTTCTACCTCTGGGCTACACTCCCAGGCCTATTTTATACTTTTTATTTGGAAACAAGGTCTCTTAAAGCCAGTGCCGCTGGCTTTGAACCTGCGCGATCCTCCTGTCTCCCAAGCGCAGGGATTACAAGCTGCCACCATGCTCGGCCTCGAGAAAGATATTTTTAAAAAATTATCAATACATATCAGTAGTACATAAAATTGTGATTAAGGGCCTTCTCGGAAGCTGGATTGCCTGGATTCTTATTCTAGCTCTGCCACTTACAGCTATCTGAAGTCCATTCTTTGCTTTCCCCATCTTTAAGATGACTTACTACATACCATAATATAACTTACTGCCTAAAGAGTAAGTATTATAAGGAGTAAATGAGTGAAAGAGCTTAGAAACTGTCCCTGGCACACAGTATAAACTGTCAAATTTTATTACTATAATTTTTCATAAGAAAGATATACATCAGATTAACATCTTTCAAAATGTTCCCGAAGCTCGCCCTGAGCCGCCTTCTCATATGGTGCCTTTCTGAGGTTGCTGCTGGGATGCTTGGTTAACCTAAAACTTAGGTTAAACATTTTACTGTTAGAATTCAAAGAACTGCATGCCTTCGGTTCTTTTATATTTATGAGGCTTAATTCCAGTTTATGTTCCAACTTGCACATTACATTCTTTACTGATTTATTGCTACGTGTAATAATACTATTTATAACACTTTTCATCCTTACTTCTCTCAAGTTTTACATACCTCAAATTATTCCGGCTCACAGGTAAGTGGGTGGTGAGTGGCAGAATCTCATATTTCAGGGGGAAAAAAAAAACACAACTAAAGACATCTGCGTGAAGTGATGCCCAACAAATTAGTGGTAGGTTGGTATACGATGGTGGGGCTGGCTCATGCTTTGGGCCTCCCAGCTCTGAGGTACTCTCAGAAAACAGCTCTTTTCTTTCATGGAGATGGGGTACGAGGGACACAGACCCCAAGGGAGACGGGTTTGTATTCAAATCTGCTCTACCATTTACAAACTGTGGGGTGTTGCGTAAGTTACTTGAACATACTCAGTTTCTAATTTTTCTTTATAATCAGAAACGATAGTTTAATTTCTTTTTAAAATATACTTTTATTGGTGCATTGTAATTATACATCATTATGAGGTTCGGAGTGACAAAAACACAGGCACACTGCACGGGGGTGTTTCCCTCCGGATCCCACCCAGCCCCCTCCCCACCTCATACGTATTATTGAGATTGGTATTGACAACTTCATATATGTGCATAGTATTATTTAAAATTTTACCTTCTGTATAGGTTTTTTAAGGTGAGGTGAGGAGGAAAAGGGCATGCAATAACACATAAGAAATGATCAATAACTGTGATCACTTTTTTCTTTTGTTTTATGCTTTTATTGGTGCATTGTAGTCCCACATCATAAGTTCACAGCAGTAGTGACGTGCATGTGCGCAGCACTCCTGGGCTTTCCCCTGGCTCCCTCGGCACTCCCCCGTCCCCTGCAAGATACTGAGGTTGGCGGTGGTATTCTCACACAGGTGCTTAACATCAATAGAAGTGATTCCTTCATAGATCCTCCCTCTCCCCGCGCCCTCCCACCTCCCTAGACCACCTCCGGGCTCCCTGGAGTTTCTCCTCTATTATCTAGAGTCCTTCTGGTAGCTGATTACCCTCTAGCTTCTGCATAAGAGAGAAGACAAATGACCCTTCACTTTCAGTGACTGGCCAATCTCACTTAACATAATGTCCTCCAGGTCGTTCTATTTTCCTGCAAATAACATACTTTTGTTCTTTTTTGTTGTTTCAAATTTGCTTCTTTCAGGTCATCTTTACTTGCTGATAGCATCTTGAACAAGACTTCTTGCTTAAATGTGCAATCCTGTAACTTTTGTGAAAGAGACTGGTTTAACACTTGAACAAGGTGGCTTCTGTTGTTTTATTTTATATTTGGAAACAGGGTCTCTTAAGCCAGTGTGGCTGGCTTCGAACCACAGGGATCCTCCTGTCTCCGCCTCCCAAGCATGGGGATTACAAGCGTGCACCACCACGCCCGGTGTTCTGCTGTTGCATTTTGGAATAGGTGGGTTGCCTGGCCTGGTCCTGTGTTGTAGGAGGAAGAGGACCGGGTGTGGGCACCTGTAACAAAGAGTTCTGGGTTGGAATTTCTTAAAGTTTAGCACATTAAACCTGGAGTACTTTTTTTTTTTTTTTTTTGCGGTACTGGGGATGGAACCCAGGGCCATTCTACCTCTACCTTCAAGCTACACCCCCAGCCCTATTTTATTCTTTATTTCTTTTACTCACTGAGTTGCAAAGGGCCTCACTAAGTAGTTGAGGCTGTCTGGGAACCGTGATCCTCCTGTCTCAGTCGCCCAAATGCTGGGATTATAAGGGTGCTCCACCACACCCGGCTTGGAGCACTTGTTAAAACACATTTCTACACCTCTCCCAGAGTTTCCAGAGCAGTGTGTCTGGGGAAGGGCCTGAGAATTTTCATTTCTGACCAAGGCTGCTCGTGTGGTCCCCATCTGTGAGAATGGCTGGGTTGGGGTGCACTGAGTAACTGAGTAACCAGCAACCACAACATCTCATTGTCTTAAAACAACTGAGGCTTGCTTCTCACTCCAGCTGCACATCCACAAGTCAGCTGCAGTCAGTGTCTCCAAGAAGATGCTCCTAAAATGTGTGGGTCACTGCTTTGATTTCCTGTTTTCACAACATCTATGTGTGTATGTGTGTGTGTGTGTGTGTGTCCTGGGGATAGAACCCAGGGGCTTTCTACCTCTGGGCTATACCTGCAGACCTATTTTTATATTTTATTTGGAAACAGGGTCTCACTAGGTTGCTGATAGCCTCATTAAGTAGCTGAGGCTGGCTTCAAACCTGTGCGATCTTCCTGTCTCAGCCTCCCAAGTACTGGGATTACAAGCGTGCGCCACCGCGCCCAGTCCTCTTCACAGCATCCAATTGAAGGCTCAACAAATACTCTGTACTCAGTAAGAACATGCTGGGCTGTTCTAAGAGATTAAGAGATTTCTTGCTAGTTTTAAGTATTTCTCCTTCCAGATGTAAGTCTGAGGTTGCATGAGCTTACCTCCAAAGTTTTCAAAGTAGAACCGATCCATTATTATTGTTAAGTGGAAAATACAAAAACAATCCACATAATAATAACATATATGTATGTCTTTGGATATACTCAAACAAACACAAACCAGCTCAAGCCTCTAAGGGAGGTGAGAACAAAGAGTAATTCTGAGAGCTGATGAAATTACTGTTTTTATAGAACAAATTTGACTCTGAGCTTTCTGACAACGGGTAAAGAAAACGCTGGCTTCTATAGCTCCTTAGTACTCACCAGCCGTCTGCTTGCTTGGTTTCCTGCGCCATCCTCATCTCTGCTTCCCAGTGCCCCTTCTCTGTATGTTGGTCCTCAATCTCTGCTGATGATCTTCCTCAATTTCCTTTTTCTGGTTTTAATAAGTTAATACTTCTCTTTTTTATTCTTCTTATACTTTGTACACACCTTTTTTTTTTTTTTTTTTTTTGGTGGTGACACTGGGGATTGGACCTAGGGCCATTCTACATTCGCGTTTATCGCCAGCCCCATTGATTTTTTATTTTGAAACAGTTTCACCAAGTCACTGAGGTCCTTGCTGAGTTGCTAAGGCTGGCACTGAACCTGTGATCCTCCTGTTTCAGGCTCCCAAATACTGGGATTACATGTGTGCGCCACCATGTCTTGCTCTAACTTTCCTTTAATTCTGGGTGAGATGTATGTTCACCTATGGTTTTAATACCAAATGACCCAAGTCATCTTTTAGAAAGGGAGAACAGTCTCTGTCTCTTTCCCTGTCTCTGTTTCACTCTCATGCGCTAGGGAATGGACCCAGGGACTTTCTACCTTCGAGCGATACCCCTAGCCCTTTTTTATTCTTTGTTTTGATACCAGGTCTTACTAAGTTGCGGAGGGTCTCCCTGAGTTGTTGAGAGTCTCATCCTCCCAAGTAGTGAGATTCCTTGGGTGTGCCACCACGCCCAGCCAGAAAGTCAGTCTCTGTGTAGATCCCAAGCATACAGAAGTGCAGTGCTCAGCAGCAGAAAGGTCATCTAAAGGGCAGCAAGTCCTGTGAACAGACAGAACACTGCTCCCTTCAGGACAGAAAAACCAAACGAGGCATATGACAAATCCTAAGGGAATCAAGCTGTGGCAAATCGGTTTCCTCCTGAGTGCGAGGCTTCCTAGAGAAAGCTCCCAGAGCCACTCTGGACTGCAGGAGCGAAGGCTGCGGTCAGTTGGAGGAGTCTGTGAAGCTGGCTCAGAGTGGGAGCGTGCGAGCTGGTGTGACTTCATTCTGCATTTTGTGGTAAATCAACCATCATGACCATTTCTTAAGCTCAAAAAAGAGAAGACAAGAATTGGGAAGTCAAGTACAACCAAAATTGGGATGTACTTGAGAGTTTTGTAGCAAAAGCAGCAATAAAGAATTTCATTTCTAGATCCTAAGGTATCTGAATATTGAGTTGGGGCTCTTTAATCGCATTCTGATTTCTTTTAGGTGTGGAATATGGATGAAGCTATGGTTTGTAATCTCTGGGTTCAAGCTGTAGGAAAGAAAAGGAATGCTGGGCAATATTGCTAGTGATAACTTCAGCCAGGAGACACTGTGTTTGCCAATCAGTGTCACTTAAAGGCATATCGGTGGCAAAGGAACTCTCCTTAAGCCCACCTCTAGGTCTCCTCCAGGTCTACCAAGACCAGGAAAATTTTCTGTTCTCCTAAACATCAACATCCCACGACTATAAAAAGAACAGCTTCAAAAGAGAAAAGAGATGTAAGCATATATTAATCCAATCCCTTTATCACTTTGAATACTGATCCACTAGGCAAGAGACCCAGATTCTAGTTCCAGTTCTGCTACTAACAAGCTGGACTTAGAAAAAAAATCCTTGAACTTCCCAGGACCTCAGTTTTTTTCATCTTAAAATAAAGGACTTGGGTTTATTTCTATGACTCATTTATATCCATAAAATTACAGAGCTTTGATTTGGCCTATGAAAGTGTTCAGTGAATTTTGTTCATTCTACAAATGTTCATAGAGCACCTGTTGTGGATGAGATACGAGGCCAGCCACTAGAATACAAAGTGCCTTTCTAGAAAGGGTATGAAATACTCTAGAAATAGGCACCATTTAGCTGCAGATTTGCCATATTATTCCTCATGTAATTGGTGCAATGTAAAACAGTCTGGCTTTAGCTCTGGGCAAGTCATACGTTTCTAATCTGAAATTTGGACGTGGTGACAGGAAAAAAAGTCCTAGGTATAAATGCACATTGTCTTTCAGAAGTATGGCTCTTGATAACTAAAAGGTGTTTTGCTTACTAATCACAAACGAGTTCCTGAATCTTAGTGTCAAGTATTTTGTATGGCCAGCCTCAGTGGTGTGCACCTATAATCCCAGTACTTGGAAGGCTGAAACAAGGGATTGCAGGTTTGAGGCCAGCCTCAACAACTTAGCAAGACCATTTTACAAAAAAGGGGGGGCTGGGTTATATTTTAGAGGTAGAATACCCCTTGGTTTCGTTCCCCAATACCAATTAAAAAAATCCAGAAAATAGAGGTGAGCCACTAATAGACTTTTCAAATCTTCTAGCCGGCTTTTATGTTTAGTGCTGGAAAGATGTCTCTCCTTCACTGGTTACTAATAACAATTTGTAGAGTGTTTATAGTACTTTTGAACTTCAAAGGACTTGGCCAGTATTATTAACTAATGATACTTCAGTCCTGGTGTTGATTAGGGTAGGATTACTTTCTTATAAAAGTCTCTGATGAATGTTGTTCCACTATTCCTGAGATCTTATTGAGGTGACTAAAAAGGAGATGTGTCCAATGACAATTTACCCATTGTTTTCCCAGAGACTTTCCACTCTTTAAATAGAAGCAGTGCTCTTCGGGTTAGTGCTGGCACAGAGCTGACTGGATAAACGAGTCCATTTCTTCCACACAGAGCCAAGGATCCTTCTGTCTTGGTCTGTTTTCTGTTACTATAACAAAATACCCTAGGCTGGGTACTGTGTGTGTGTGTGTGTGTGTGTGTGTGTGTGTGTGTGTGTTTTACTGGGCATTGAACCCAGGGATATTCTACTTCTGAGCTACACCTCAACCCTATTTTATTTCGAAACAAATTCTCACTAAGTTGCTAAGGATCACACTAAATTTCTGAGGCTGATCTTGGACCTGCGATCCTCCTTTCTCAGCCTCCCAAGTACTAGGATTACAGGTGTGTACACCACTGAGCCCAGCTTAGGCTGGCTACTTTGTAAAGCAAAGAGGTTTATTTCACTCACAGTTTTGGAGGCTGAAAGCCCAAGATCATGGCTTTCAGACTGCTGCGATCCTCTTGTCTTGACCTTCCACATACTGGGATTACACTCGACTCATCTTCATCTGTTTGGCCTCTGGTGAAGGCCCTGTTAGCTGCATCATGACACAGTGGAGAAGCAGAAAGGCAACTGCCTACAGGCGGAAGGACCGAGCCGGTGAGGCGGTCTTGCTCTCTGCAGATCTCACTCAAGAGTAGTGTCCCTGTGACCGGATGACTTGGCATGAGGCCCCAGCCCTTAAAGGTTCCACCACCTCAACACCACCACCCTGGGACCAAGCTTCAAGCACATGAACCTTTGGGAGACTCATTCAAACCAAGTTCAAACTTAGTGCCTTCTCAAGGCAATACTTCTGATAGCCATTTCTAACCAAAAAAGTAGGTTCTTCATATGAAATGTATTGCCCAGACTCTGTTTTTGATGAAATATAACTAAGCAGCCTTTTATTCATCTTCACTTTCTACTGGATAAAGCCAGTATTACTTGGTACAGCATTCAGGGTTTTCTAAAAACTCTTTCATCTACCATCTTTTACCATCATGTTCTGCTTTGAGGTCAAACTGTATGTTCTACCTTTTCAAATACAAACTAATTTCTCCCATTCTGTTCACTTTACTCATTCCTTTTGCCTGGATTGTTCTTGTCCTTGTTTTATGCTATTTCTTGTACCCACAAACATGTATTTCCCACCAGTTAGCCCCCTTTTTTACTGTGGTGCTGAGGATTGAAACTGGTGGAGGGTGTTCTACCTTGGAGCTACACCCCAGCTCTGTTTTATTTTATTTTACTTTATTTATTTTTTTTTTTTTGGTGGTACTGGGGTTCCTGGAAGCCCTTCTACCTCTGGGCTACACTCCCAGACCTATTTTTATATTTTTGAAACAGGGTCTCTTACACCAGCGCGGCTGGCTTCGAACCTGCGCGATCCTCCTGTCTCCGCCTCCCAAGCGCGGGGATTACAAGCGTGCGCCACCACGCCCGGCCTATTTTACTTTATTTTTAAAATTTTATTTTAGTACTAGGAACATAACCCAGGGTCCCTCTATCATTGAGCTGGACCCCAACCTTTTTATTCTTTATTTTGAAACAGAGTCTTGCAGAGGCTAGCCTGGAACTTGCCATCCTCCTGTCTCAGCCTCCCAGGTACTGGGATTATAGGCAGGCATCACAACAATTGGCTTTATTTTATTTTAAAATGTCTCAGGAAATTCCTGAGGCTGGCTGTGAACCTGCTGTACCCTGTCTCAGCCTCTCAATACTGAGGCTATTGGTGTGTGCCCTGAGCCTTAGCCCTCCTTGAAGCCTATACAGATGGCATTCTTCGCTCACCCCACAACAATTCATTTCACTCTCTTGTCTCATTTCGTGGAGCTGTAGTTAGTTCTATATCTCTATATTCTCAGCTAGATTGTAAGTCCGTGAAGAACAGGACCCCATTTTTTTCTATTCCACTCTAACACCTACTGCAGTGCCATGAATGTAAAAGGGATTCAAAATATGTCTGTGTGAAAAGGAATGGACTACCTGGCATTGTTCGCCTGGGATTTCCCATGAACCAAGCAAAACTAAGAAGACCACCTCTGCATGGTCATAGACATATACGTAAGACTCTTCATAAGCCCTCCATTCTTCATCTTCACGTCCATCTTCCAGTCCAGTCCAATCTTCCTAGACACCCTCTACCCCAGTCATACTAGGCTACAGTAGGCTAACTCAGGCCCTGGTACACTGTCACATTTCTATTTCTTTGCTTTTCCAAGTCTCTATCTGGCATGCCTTCCTCCTTGTCTACCTAGCAAATGCCTTATTATCCTTTAAGACCCAGAAAAAAATATTCCCTGAACTTCTTAGCCTTTCTTTCTCATTCCACCAAGACACACACACACACACACACACACACACACACACACACACACACACCAGAACTTAAATCGATGTCAGGTGCTCAAAAACTAGTTGTTGAAACAGAACCACTGGCTCCCAGGTTTTTGTTCATGGGAGAGTTTCAGAAACACCCTTCTTAACAAGCGAGGCTCTCAGCTCAGTCTTACTATAGCAGACCCTTCAGAGAGGAGACAGAAAGCGAGTAGGACCAAGGAGCTCGTGCTCGGAAGTCTCAGTTCTCCACGTAGGATGTTTCAACTGCATGTAAATTCTTGGTAAAAAAGAAAGGAAGGAAAGAGGAAGGGAGGGAGGAGAGGAAGGAAAGACTTAAGAGGGAAATAAAACCAAATTATTTAAGCCCAGAATCTGAGGACAGTTCAAGATATATACCCCTTCTTAAAACCAGAATGTCATAGACCAAGCTCATAATTTGGTTTATGGCTGATCTTTATGGTAATAAAAAAAATCTAGAAAGAAGCTGCCTGGCACCATTTGTTGAAGACGTTTTTAAATACTGTCAAATGATTCATAATTATGAAGGGCGAGGGCGCTGTGTTGGCTCTGTAGTGGTTACGCTGAGACTCATTAAGCGCTTTCTGCGTCCAAGAGTCCTGTTTCATGTAAACAAGACCTCTGAGGAAGATATAGATGGGCAATAAAGATGAAAGGAAGTGAAGTGAATTAACGTGAGGACAAATTAATAACGGCCTTTCCATCCTCTAACAGGAAAAATCAGCTGCTCTGCAATAATTGAACTTTTCAACGCAAAAGGGGAGCAAAAATCCAGACAAAGCAAAAGACAGACGGAAGAGGAGACCAGACCAGACAGGGCCAGGGCAGACTTGGTGCGCTCAGGGAAGATGGTCTGTACTCAGGGAAGCCAGGCCTCTCAGGTCAACGCAGAGATTTTACTTGGCTGCAAATGAAATCACCTTCCATGTTCTTAATGGTCTCTGGGGCATGAGAAGCCACACAGGGAGACCAGGAGAGGAAGAAGAAGGCAGACGAACGCAAGTGCCGAGATGGCAGGGCATTTAAAGGGAGAGGAAGATGGGATCAGCAGAATCGCCATTTTGTGCCTCTTTACATAAAACAGCAGGAGCCTGTGTGTTGCAGAGATTTGATTGAAATGAATGTAGCGTTGATGAAACGAGGCCAAATCAACACTGGTGGAAGTGTTTTCATCAGTAATTTATTCTTAGACGACTAAGTCAGCTAAATTGATTTTATAACGGACCAGGGTCTACGCAGGTCACCTCCATATGTAAAGTGTAACATAATATAAATACCATACACACAAAATTTTGGGGGGTACTTCTGAGAATTGAACCCAGGAGCATTCTATCTCTGAGACACACCACAAGCCATTTTATCTTATTTACTTCTTTGTTTTGAAACAGGGTCTCTCTAAGTTGCTGATAGTCTCATTAAATTGGTGAGGCTGGCCTCAAATCCATGATCTTCCTGTCTCAGCCTGCCAACTACAGGGATTCCAGGCCTGTGTCACCATGCCTGGCACAAAAACTCTTTAGACTGATACTTGGTGAGCTGGGAGTTAGATGCCTAAGGAGGCTCTTCCTCTCAAGTGCCAGCTGCGCGCTTGTGCAAAGCTGAGAACTAGTTCCTCCTTAAGGTTTGCACCAGGGGCTTCCTCTGCCTCATGCCGGAGTCACTCAGAGCCAGACCCATAGGAGCTGGAGAGAGATCTGCACATTGATTAGTTCAGGAAACCTCAGGCTCCACTCACTCAGCTCCAGGGCCCTTCTGTTAACCTCAACTACACTGCCCCCTTTTTATAATAATGAATTTGAAGACCAGAAGCCTTGTATGGATTTTATTTTGTTTATTTACTTTTTTGGTATTGGGAGTTGAACCCAAGTGTGTCCTGCCTCTGAGTTATAGCCCCAGATCTTTTTGTTTTGAATCAAGGTCTCACTAAGTTTCTGAGGATGGCCTTGAACCTGGGATCCTGCTGTGTCTGCCTTCCGGGCATGTACCACAGTGCCCGGCCTTGTATAATATTTTAAGATGCATGGTGAGGAGCTCACCTTGCTTTCTTGAGTAGCTTAGAGAAGGTCTGACTAGTGAGAAGGCTGAGACCTGCCAAGGGGTGGCTGATTCACCCAGACCCAAATGAGCCCAGGGACTGGAGGGGATGAGCTGGGGCCTTCTCTCTTCCTCTGTGAGCCTCTCTGTCTAGGATGTTGATCCTGGGAGCACTTTCTTTTTTTCTTTTTCTTTTTTATACATATTTTTTATTGAAAATAAATGGTATACATTTAAACTGTACTTGGTGCCCTCTCCCTCCCACCCCTGTTTTCCCTTCCTCCCCTCCCACCAATGATTGTCCACGGTAACCATACTATATTCATACTTTTACACATATTTGGATATAGACTCTCATTAATGAAGCTCAGCCTTCTTCCTTTCCTATCTTTCCATTCAAACTTTGCTGAGATTTCCCTTCCATTATCTGGAGTCCCTCTCATATCCCCAATGCTCCCTAGTTTGGGCATATTAGAGGAAAGATATTTCCCTTTCCTTTCTGTGCTTGGCCGATCTCACTTAACATAATGCTCTCCAGGACTTTCCACCTTCTTGCAAATGACATGATTTTGTTCTTCTTTATAGCTGAGTAGAATTCCATTGTGTGTATTTCCCATAATTTTGCAATCCATTCATCTGTTGATGGAGACCTGGGTAGGTTCCATATTTTGGCTATTACAAATTGTGCTGCTATCAACATAGATATGCATATGTGGCCGTAGTTCTCTGATTTCAGCCCCTTTGGAAAAATAGATCCTGGGAGCACTTTCTAATAAGCTCCTTTATCCTGGTCTCTGCATCTGTCTCCCAGGGACACCTGCCTGCAATGCCACCCAGCATTCTCTTTTTACCCTGCCCTACTTTATTCTTCCTCAAATAACTTGACACATCCAGATATCCCACATACTTGTTTTCTTACTGTCTCTGTAGCCCTCTATGTGTCAACTCCATGAAGGTGGGAGATTTCTAGTTTTTACTGCCATGTTTCCAGTGCAGTACCTAATTTATAGGAGGTACCTGAGAAATATTTGTTGAACAAATGGATGGATGAATCGACAAACACCACTGGGAAGTTAATATTACTTTTGTTGGCATTTTACAGTTAAAGAAACCAAGACTCAGACAGATTAAGTTATTTTCCCAAGGTCACACAGCTAACGATCAGTGAGGTACATGAAAAACTATAAATGGAGTGTTTCAAAAGGATATAGACAGGAAGACCTGTGTATAATGTGCTAAAGAAATCAGAGGCAAGCCAAATAAAAAGGATACAATGGATGGAACAGAGAATTAAGAGAGAAATGGGATGAGATATTTCTGCATCAAAACTTGGAAAAAATCAGGACAAAGAAAAAAGGAGGCAGAGAGAGAGAGAGAGAGAGAGAGAGAGAGAGAGAGAGAGAGAGAGAGAGAGAGAGAGAGATTCATTACTCCCTGAAATGGGTCAATATTCTGGACACCAAGAAAGACCAGTTAATATCTAATCCACCTTTTTATTTAGATCCAAAGCTATCTGAAATGAAATTCATTTCTACAATTTTTTTTCCTATAAAAAACATCAAAAGCTGGGCAGGGTGACTCATGCCTGTAATTCCAATACTTGAAAGGCTGAGATAGGAGAATCCGAAGTTCGAGGTCTCATCAAGTAGCATGACATTCAGCAACCTAGCAAGATTCTGTTTCAAAACAAAAAATAAAAAGCCAGTGGTCAAATACCTATGGCTTCAATCTCTGATACTAGAAAAAAAAAAAAAAAACAAGTTACTGGAAGCGTCATTTACAACAAACATCAACCACCAGTTACCTGGAGCATTGTTTAAGATTTAGATCAAAATGGATTAATAACCAAATTTGTTATGGCCATTGCCTGTATTTCTGGTCATTCCCAGGTGGCAGGGGCACAGTGGGAATAAGAAAGGAGAATCAATTACACCGACAGTGGGAGCAGGGCGAGGCTATGAAAATGATTGTCTGGAGAAGACTTCACAATCTCAAATAGACAACCTGACCATTTGACAGTTGAGCAATTGCTTAGAAAACTACTGTCTTGTTGTCTTCTATCTTTTCTTGGGAGAAGAAAGGATTTAAAATACATCATACAACAATACACACACACACACACACACACACACACACACACACACACACACAGTCTCTGTCACAGAGAGAAGTAGAAAGTCCCCCTATTTTCTGGAAACAAAACAAAGACCATTGAGGATCTGAGGGAATCTGGTGAAAGGGGAGGGGGTGGGAGTTAAAAGAAAGTTGAGTATCCTAAGGCCAAGAGAGTCTTGATTTCCTCCTCTCCACAACAAGGAGCAGTCACTTTGACCTTGTGGGGAATTTTTCAAAGATCACAAGTAAAAAATTTACAATAAAGGAATGTGGAGCCATCGTAGGAAATCAAAGAAAAGCGCGTGACTTTCTATGGCTCGCAAAAGAAAAGATAAAGGAAGCAAAGGGACAATATGAGTTACACCAGAGAGTTAGAAAAAAATAATAATGCTTTTACAAGTTCATCAAAGGGAATAAAACCACCAAAGGGAAGCACAGCACTAAATAAAGTAGGCAAAAAAGGAATGAAAACCCAAACTTTTAAAATGCGGACACGCTGCAGACTGTAAGCGTTCATTGGAAATATCGAGCAGAATATGTGCTTTGCCCTAATTACTGAGATGTCAGGGTTGACCATCATGGAATTGAATTCAATGTGATTTAATTTTTCTCATTCTTTGTCTCCTTTTGTCAAAGCCTTGTTCAGAGGATAAGACAAGATGACTGGATTCTTCTTTTGGTACTGGGGATTGAACTCAGGGGTATTTTGCCTCTGAGCGAATTTCTCAGTTTTTTGTTTGTTTTTTTTTTTTTTTTTTACTTTCGCATAGAGTTTTGCTAAATTACTGAGGCTGGCCTAGAATCTGTGATCCTCCTGTCAAAGTCTCCCAAGTACTAGGATTCTGTGCCACCATGCCAGGCTAAGATGACTGGCTTCTGAAGATGACTTTAGATTGGGGACACTGAGAGTCTGTGCCTAGAAGGCACAGCCAAGGGACATTCAGCTTTGTTCTAGTTCCTTCCAGAGGTTACTTTCCCCTAGTCACCTCCTTCTTCCAACTTCTTCCCTCATGCCCCCAAGACACCAGACAGACAGACAGACAGACACACACACACACACACACACACACACACTTACCTGGGCTTCATTATCTTTCCATTTCACAACTATTTATTGAGCTTCTAAGTGCTGGCCTGTGCTAGGCCTTGAATTTACAAAAGTGAACAAAATACATAAAGTCTCTGCCTAACACGGAATCACATGAAAACAGAGACATTAGCTGGATAATTGTGCATATGTTTAATCGCCAGTTCTGATAAATGTTAAAGGAAGAGTGTGGGAGCACAGGCTCAATCCATCCTGGTGTCAGGGATCTAAGGAATCAGGAATTGACCTGGCTCAGAACTGAAGGACAAGAAAGAGCAGCCGGATTTGGGGAGTGGGGCTTGGAGGGAGTCCTCCCAGCAAAGGAAACAATCTTCGCAAAGGCCCAAGGCCAGAGGACAAGTGGTGCATTTAAGGCCTGTAAGGAGCCCAGAGTGCAGACGGCAGGGACAGTGGCACAGTGTGAGCCAGAGAGGTGATCTGAGGCCCTGCAAGGAGGGCACTGCAGGCCCTTTGAAGAATTAAGTTGACTCCAAAAAATGTTCAAAAAGGGGTTTAAAGGAGTGAGCAGGGGAGGGGGGAATTCGGACACACCAAATATTTTAAATTTATTCTGTTAAGTGGAGCCAGAATAATTATATAATTTACAGGACTCAAAGCAAAATAAAAATACAGGGCCCATTGTTAAAATGTATTAAAAATGTCAAGGCCGCAATAGCAAGGCATTAAACCAAGCCTGAGGTCCTTCTAAGCTGGTCCTGAGCGAAACAGACCATGGTCAGAAGTGCTTAGGGTTTCACTGAGTTGCAGAGGGCCTCACTAAGTAGATGAGTCTTGATGCGAACCTAGATCCTCCTGTCTCAGCCTCCCAAATGCTGGGATTACAAGCATGCACCACCACGCCCTGTTTCAAAATAAAGAATAAAAAATAGGGCTGGGGGTGTCACTTGGAGGTTGAATGCCCCTGGGTTCTATCCTCAGTACTGGAAAAGAAAAAAAAAAAGTGCTTAGGAATGAACCTGCAACCTAGTGGTCAATGAGTTGCTATCTTCATCATCACCATGATCAATGCAGTGGCAGCAGCAGCATGGTCTCATTTCTCTCTTTGACTGTGTCCCGTTTAACTGTGTGTCCTTTGCATCCACCACAAGTCCTGAACATAGATATACATGCATTAGTAGGCACATGGTACTGTTTGTTGAACTAAATGTAGATATTCTTTTTTTTTGGTACTGGGGGTGGAACCCAGAGGCTATCTACCTCCGGGCTATACTCCCAGACCTATTTTATATTTTATTTGGAAACAGGGTCTCACTAAGTTGATGAGCGCCTCACTAAGTAGCTGAGGCTGGCTTCGAACTTGCATGATCCTCCTGTCTCAGCCTCCCAAGCGCGGGGATTACAAGTGTGCGCCACCACTCCCGGCTAAATGTAGATATACTTAGTTCACTGTTGTGAGTATGCAGAAAACTCTGATATCTCACTCTGCATCATAACTGCAGTTTCAGCAGTTAATAATCTCTTGGCGAATAAAGAACCACATCAGCTTACCTGATTTTTTGTGCTCAGTACAGGCAGCCAGTACCCAGGCTGATGAAGGTCACCGCAACTTGCCCCTATTTTTCTCATGCTGTACAGTTAGAGGCATTCTGTGCCTCCAAAGAATTCTTCTCCCCCCAAAAAAAATTCTTCATGAAGCGGTTATATTCTGGATCTTGGGGTATGATGAGATCCTTGTGTTATTTTCCATTAAACATATTTTAGGGGGGCTGGGATGTAGCTCAGGGCTGGCTGAGCACTTGCCTAGCAAGTGTGAGACCCTGGGTTCAATCTCCAGCACTCGCTCTCACCCCAATAAAGGAGAAAAAAAGATATTTGATTATTTCAAATTTGCCTTTATCAAACATTATCTTGGACTTCTGCTCAGAAGACATGCCCAAGCTGCCACTTTCTGCAGAAAACATGAACAATAACAAATTATTCAGAAATGATTAAACATCATACACTATACATATTTGCGTAGAAGGTAGTTTCCAATATAAATTAATCTCATTTTTGGCTGTTTAGAATACATAAACTTTTGCCGGGCGTGGTAATCCCTGGGCTTGGGAGGCTGAGACAGGAGGATCACTCAGGTTTGAAGCCAGCCTCAGCTGGTTTAAGAGACCCTGTTTCCAAATAAAATATAAAATAGTTCTGGGAGTGTAGCCCGGAGGTAGAAGGCCCCTGGGTTCCATCCCCAGTACCACCAAAAAAATAAATAAATAAATAAAAATAAAATAAAATAAAATAAAAAATAAATTAAAAAAATATATATATATACTTTTTAAGTTAAAATGTTTGGCTGATTTGAATATATGAACTTTTCTGGTAAAGATAAAGCAAGCAACTTCTTTATTTATAACATTGATTTGGATACATATACATACTTAAAATTATATGCATTGCTATTTATTATTATATTTCATTATATTGCATATTATTATGCAATATTATTATGCAATATTTTTTCCACTTAAAGTGTTTTTTGCAGTACTGGGGATTAAACCCAGGGGCATCCTACCTTAGAACTATACTTCCAGTCCTATTTTGCATTCTTTATTTTGGAACAAGATCTCACTAAGTTGCTGAGAGCCTCATTAAGTAGCTTAGGCTGGCCTGGAACCTGCGATCCACTTGTCTCAGCCTCCAAAGTACTGGGATTACAAGTTTGCATCACCATGCCTGGCTTCCACTCACAGTTTTCATGAAACAACTTTACTCAGATTTATGGACAAATTTGACATTAGTGATTTTTTTTTTTTTTTTTGCGGTACTGGGATTGGAACCCAGGGGCATTCTACCTCCAAGCTACACACCAGTCCTATATTTTATTCTTTATTTTGAGACAGGGTCTTACTGAATTGCAGAGGGCATCACTAACATGTCTTCCTTATAGAGACATTTTAAAAATTTTTGTTTAATATAATTTTAAAGCATATTATCTGTTAAATTTTAGATTCATAATTGATGGTATCATCTAAATTTTTTCAAGTCACAAGTATTCCTTTACTTATTAATATTTTTTCAATCTTATGAAACATATATACTTATGATTTTCATAAAGAAAAGTACCTTAGTATACTTTAAAGATCTTGTTCAAAATATAATTGACTACCTCATAGCCATTAAGATGGCTACTGTAAAAAACAAAACAAAACAAAAAATAGATTACACTTGTACTTCCAATACTTGGGAGGCTGAAGATAGGAGGATCGGGGTTGCAGCCAGCCTCAGCTACATCATAGTGAGGCCCTTTACAGTTTGGTGAGATCCTGTTTAAAATAAGAATAAAAAAATCAGGCTGGGGATGTAGTTCAGAGGTAGAATGCCTCGGGTTCAATCCCCAGCACCACCCCCCCAAAAAAAAAACAACAAAAAAACCAGAAACAAAAACCCAGAAGATAACAAGTGTTGGTAAAGATATAGAGAAATTGAAATCCTTATGTGCTATTAGTGGGAATCTAAATAGTGTAACCTCAAAAAGTAATTGTGGAATTTGTGTTAAATAATTTTTAATATATTAACTGAAAAAGTATGTTGCTTCCTCAAAAAATTAAAAATAGAATTAGCATATCATGCAGCAATTCCTCTTTGGGGTGTATATAATATACTCAGTAGAGTTGAAAGCAGACTCTCAAAGAGAGATTTGTACCTCTGCGTTCATAGAGAATTATCACAGTAGCCAAAATGTGGATAGGTGTTTGTGGATGGATGAATGGATAAGCAAAATGTGGGATGTACATACAAAGGAATACTCTTAAGTTTTTAAAGGGAAATTTCAACACTTGCTCTAATGAATGAACGTGGAGAACATGCGATAGTACTGCATGCTTCCACATAACACGAGGTGCCTAAATTCATAGAGAAAAAGAGAAAGTTGCCAGGAGCTTAGGGGATGGGGAGCTTAGGGGATGGGGAAATTATTATTATTATTATTATTATTATTATTATTATTATTATTATTGGCACTGGGGTTCCTGGAAACCCTCCTATCCCTAGGCTATACTCCCAGACCAATTTTATATTTTTATTTGGAAACAGGGTCTCTTAAGCCAGCAAGGCTGGCTTTGAACCTGCGTGATCCTCCTGTCTCCGCCTTCCAAGTGCAGGGATTACAAGCGTGCACCACCGTGCCTGGAGGGAGTGGGAGTTTTAGCTTTGTAAATCTGGAGTAGGAGTTTCACAAGATGGAAAGAGTTCTGGAGACTGGTGGAGGCGATGGCAGCACAACAGTGTGCATTTTTTTTTTTTACATCCCAGCCCTATTTTTTTATTCTTTATTTGAAAATAGGGTCTCACTGAGTTGCAGAGGGCCTCACTAAGTAGCTGAGGTTGTCTTCGAACCACAATTCTCCTGTCTCAGCCTCTCAAAAGCTGGAATTACAAGCATGTACCACCACGCCCAGCCAGTATGAATGTTTTTAATGCCACTGAACCGTTTAGAAATGCTTACAATGGTGAATTTTATGTCATGTATGTCTCACCACATTTTAAATAAACAAATAAAAATGAAATGAAGGGAAATTAAATGGAGCATTTCAGATGAGGGATTTAACCCCTCTGGAATAATTACTAAATCTGTGTTAAATTATTTTATTTTATTTTATTTTATTTTTTAAATAGTGATCTTATTTTTTATTTTTATTTTTTATTTTTATTTATTTATTTTTGTGGTACTGGGGGTGAAATGTGTTAAATTATTTTAAATGATATTATTATTATTAACTGATTCAGGTAACCACACACACAAAAAAACCACCAAAAAAAAAAGGCATTGGTTGAGGTCAGTTCAGACTAATGTTGCCCTCTAAATATTTTATTGTTCAAAATAAAGAGCTCCCCACACTATCAGATGACTGGCACTGACTTGAATATACTATTTCTTTTCAGAAAATATATTTGAGGGCCGGGCATGGTGGCACGCTTGTAATTCCAGCATGTGGGAGGTTGAGGCAGGACAGCCTCAGCTACTACTTAGTGAGGCCCTCTGCAATTCAGTGATGTACCAGTATTGGGAATGGCTTAGGAAGATTTGAGAAAGCTCTGATTATTAATAGATATATTTCAGAAATCATTGTGTCAAAATGGCAGACCTGAAGACAGAAAGGCCTGGCTTCGGTCAGGAAGCAAACAGCTATGGAAACTTAGACTGACTTAGCTAAAAGTAATTAGCAAGTCAATAGGAGAGGAGAACTAGGCCTTTCTCCATCTAAAGACAGATCTACATGATTAGATAAGCTAGCTAGGATGGGAGGAGGTCCACCTTCGTGAAAGGAGACACCTTGCCACACCTTGCTGGGGGGAGGAACCTTACAGGGACATTTACTACGTCAGAATTATGTAAACAAGATGGAGGTCATGGGTATAAAAAAGTCCAGCCCATGTGTGTCCCTTTGGTGAATTTGCTTGAATCGCCCCCCAATGCCATTTCTGAATGGCATGGGGCTTCAACTGTCTTCTGTATTTCTATCTTTTTTAATAAACTTTAAATCTTCAGCAAGAGTCCGAGCTAACGTGTTTTTACCCTTAGCTCAGGGCAAGAACCCATGGTTTTACTGTTTTTTGGGTTTTGTTGTGGTTTGAGGGAAATTGTGTCCGGAACCCTAACAGGGGTCCCCAGGGACAGTTTCCCAACAACCATAACATTCTCACACTGTAACATATTTCACAGTAACAAGTGAGACCCTGTTTCCAAATAAAGAATAAAAAACAGGGCTGGGGTGTAGCACAGAGGTAGAATGCCCCTGAGGTCCATCTCTAGTACCACACACACAAAAATTGAACAAATATAAGAAATATTTATATTATAGTTGGATCTATAAAAAAGATAAAGAAAAAGAAGAATTGATCTGTATAGTATGCAGAAAAATGTTTAGTTGAACCATATGAAACTGCCTCTACTCAGCTGTTTTTGACCTATAAAAATACAGATTCGAGACTATAATACACCAATAAAAAACATAAAATTCTGCTGGGCGTGGTGGCACATGCTTGTAATCCTCACTCTTGGGAGGCGGAGATAGGAGGATTGCGTCTCGCTGGCTTAAGAGACCCTGTTCCTAAATAAAATATTAAAATAGGTCTGGGAGGGTAGCCCAGAGCCCGGAGGTAGAAGGGTTCCATCATTCCCAGTACCACCAAAAAAAAAAAAAAAACCAAACAAACCCCCAAAACAAAACAAAACAAACAACAACAACAACAACAACAACAAAAACAAACAAACAAACAAGAAGAACAAGAAAAACCAAGAAAAAAAACCCCCAAATTCATATATTCATCCTAATTTACTTGTTTTTGTGACACCATAAAGTAGAACAATGCTTTTTTTTTTTTACAGTAGTTTTCTTATGTGTTTACTCCAAAGTTCAAAATTTAAATTTCTATGACCAGATAATAAATTGCTTCTGGTGAAATGCAACATGTATACGTCCAATGTGCCCTTGCATTGTACCTAAAGGAAGGAGGTGGAGCTCAAGTTCTATTGATTTCTTCAAAATAAAAAGAAATTACCAGTGAATCTGATAGCACTTCACATAGATCAAAAAGTAGTTTTGATCATTTTTAACCAAATAGTGAAATTGAAAAATTAAAAAATTAGATGTATTGCTTTGCACAGTATTTGAAATGGGCTCTAAGGATTCAAATTTAGCACCTTTTCTCCTCTGCCTGAAGCTGAAGGTGGTGAAGCTCAGAGACGGGTGTGAGACACCTGGCCATATAAATGGAACACCTGGACATCTGAGCTGTGCTGGCCAGACCTGCACCAGGGAATAATTTCCTTCACTTTGAGTTCTCTTATTTTCTTTTATCTTCAAGCCCACAGAAAAGTGAAAGAATAGTACATTACTGAGGCTTACCAATTATTAGTATTTATCATACTGTCATATTCTCTCTCTCTACACACACATAAACATTTCTATGTGTGTGTATATATATATATTCTATGCATATAGATACACACATGCAGATATGTTTATATATGCGTATGCATGTATACATTTCTCTCTTTATATGTAAATATTTCTTTATTTTCTAACTATTTTAAAGTTAATTACAAATATCACATTTTACCCCTAAATACACCAGCATGTAGCCCCCAAGAACAAAGATTATATATATATATATATATATATATATATATATATATATATTTTTTTTTTTTTTTTTTTTTTGGTGGTACTATTGGGGTTCCTGGAAGCCCTTCTACCCTGGGCTATACTCCCAGACCTATTTTATTTTTGGAAACAGGGTCTCTTACGCCAGTGCGGCTGGCTTCGAACCTGTGCGATCCTCCTGTCTCTGCCTCCCAAGCGTGGGGATTACAAGCATGCGCCACCACGCCCGGAAATTTTTTTTTTTTTTTTTTTTGGTACTGGGAGTGGAACCCAGGAGCTTTCTACCTCTGGGCTATACTCCTAGACCTACTTTCTATTTTATTTGGAAACAGGGACTCACTAAGTTGTTGAGAGCCTCACTAAATAGCTGAGGCTGGCTTTGAACCTGTGTGATCCTCCTGTCTCAGCCTCCCAAGCGTGGGGATTACAAGCATGCGCCACCACGCCTGGCCAAAGATACACACACACACACACACACACACACACACACACACACACACACACACAATACCATTATCACAGATAAGATATATAATCTGTATTTAACTATATCTTTTTTTTTTTTTTTGCAGGTCTGGGGATGGAACCCAGGGGCATTTGACCTTCAAGCTACACCCCCTGCCCTATTTTTTTATTCTTTATTTTGAAACCGGGTTTCACTGAGTTGCAGAGGGCCTCACTAAGTAGCTGAGGCTGTCCGCGAACCGCGATCCTCCGGTCTCAGCCTCCCGAATGCTGGGATTACAAGCGTGGGCCACCATGCCCGGCTCTCTTACTAACGTTTTAACTGAGGACTATAGTAATCTATAGTTTTAGTCCTCAGTTGAAGGCTACTTGGAGAAGACTACAGAGATTGAAATGTTTGTCCAAACTGTCCAGCAAACTGAAAGAATGCTTGGAGGTCTCTAGTCTCTGTGTATCTGTCTCTTGAAATGCCCCTTTCTCATATCCCTCCATAAAAGGCATTTTATTCAAGTTCCTTTAGTTTCAACTCATTCTGTACAGAAGAGGCCTAGAGAAGAGAGGGCTTATAGAAAACATTTAAACTCATATCTTTTTTTAAACTATAGGTTTAAACAAGTGAGTACTTTGTATCATTAACAGATTTTTCTGTTTCCTAAGAACTTTGTCAAAACTTCTATGCCATTATCAGCCCCTGGAGCGATGCACCGTCTATTGTTTTGTGCTCTGAGGAACAGCTGACCTTGGTTAGAAATTAATTTATTATTTCCTGTTTCCTTTACATCTCCCACTTCCCTCACCACCTTCTTGCTCTAATAATGACACATAAAGTTAATGAGCACTGGTAATTAAAAGGGCCATTTCAGAACAAGTGAGTTGGGTATTGCATGCCCTTGACCTAGACTTGGAAAAAGCATAGCTGAGCAATTAGAAAATGGAATTCCAAATCAGAAGCCGAGGGTTTCTTTTCTGCCAGTAATTTGTGGAACTTTGGCTGGATCCCTGTTATTTTGTCCATCAGTTAAATAGAACTTATGATAACTTCTTACTAGGAGATTTTGGGCACCCAAATGAAAGTTACAATAAGGTGGCAATATAATTTAATTTCAGAAGAACTAGGCAGTGTGAATTTTTTTTTACTAATTATAAAATCCAATATATTTTCATGACTCATTTTTATAATTTTACCTGCTTAAATCAATAAAGGTTAAGACTTAAATCTTTTTAATTAAATAGCTTAAAATAATAAGGGAAGTCAAGCCGGGCGTGGTGGCGCACGCTTGTAATCCCAGCATTCGCAAGGAGGCTGAGACCAGAGGATGGTGGTTCACGACAGCTTCAGCTGCTTAGTGAGGCCCTCTGCAACTCAGTGAGACCCTGTTTCAAAATAAAGAAAAAAAATAGGGCAGGGAGTGTAGCTTGGAGGTAGAATGCCCCGCGTTCCATCCTCAGACCTGTTAAAAAAAAAAAAAAAAGACAAAAAAAATAGGACTGAGGGTGTAGCTCAGAGGTAGTATGCCCCTGGGTTCCATCCCCAGTAACACAAAAATAAATAAAAATAAATAAATAAATAAATAAATAAATAAATAAACAAATAATAAGGGAAGTTAAACAGATTTTATCTCTAATTTCTTATATGTCCAATTTTATGTCTTGCTATAGAAGTAATCAATTGCAGGAATATTAGAAAAGGTAGATACACAAGACGAATGACACAGTGGATAATGCTATGTCAAAGAAGGTTCATCACACCGGGCGTGGCGACGCATGCTTGTAATCCCCGCGCTTGGGAGGGGGAGACAGGAGGATCGCGCTGGTTCAGAGCCAGCCTCGCTGGCTTAAGAGACCCTGTTTCCAAATAAAAATATAAAAATAGGTCTGGGAGTGTAGCCCGGACGTAGAAGGGCTTCCAGGAACCCCAGTACCACCAAAAAAAAAAAAAAAAAAAAAAAAAAGAGTAGGCTCATCACTTGTAACAAATGTACAATTCTCCAAGGGGAGGTTGGAATGAGGGATGTATATAGATGCATGTGTTGAGGTAGGGGGTCTATGGAAAATCTCTGTACCTTCTGCTCTTCCAGAAAAGACGCATATATTTTTTTTATAACCTTTCTTTTGTGGTGTTGTTCATTTACCAGTCTATTTTGAATTTATTTCTGGTTCAACCAAAATAAATATGGCAGAGGCTGTGATGTGCTGCCCGATTCTTCTCCAGAGCTAGGAGACTTATTTACCCAACTGTTGGCTGCTCATTGAAAGGCCTCAGTCTTCAGCTCCCTTTGGAAGAAGGTGCCTATTCACCGTGCCTAAGGGAAAACCATGTCCATCTGCTGCTGGCTTCCAGTGGGTGGAAAGTGCAAGGATGCGAAGGCTGTGTTCCCTTGCCCTGACTACTGACACTTCTTAAGGGCTTCCCAGCTTCAGGGCCCCTTCTGGGGCAGGCTTAGGCGGACATTGACACTGTCACATCTCAACTTCTCCCTATTGCCCAATTCTGTCCAACCTGTTGCTTTCTTTCTAGAGACTTGATCTCAAGAGTTACTCCCTTATCAACTATTTGTAAGCTGATCTCTAATTCTGAATCTGTTCTCTGGGGAACCCAATGTATAGCAGTTGGCAGTGAGAGTGGTCTGAGAAAAGAGATGCTAATATAGAAGCTTGAAACTGGTTTCACTTGCCCCTCAGCTGGTAGTAAGACCTTGTTAGTAGTGGTGGGTGGAGCACAGGCAATGTCTTTCTGAAAGAAGTATATATGTTGTTAAGCTTTCACAGAAAGGTGGGCTGGAATGGGATACTGGCAGAAGAAAATGCGCTCACTAGTGAAGTGTTAATAAATATAAAAATAGCATAAGGCCAGTACAATCGGGTGGCAATTCCTAAGCTCACTTGACATTGGCTGGGGGGGGGGGGGAGATAATAAAAGCCTGAGAAGGATTACTTGACAATTACAAGTTAAGAGTGGTATCCAGGGGTTTCCTTGATAATACAAAGAGTTCTAGTCTTCTATACCCAGAAGCCAGGAATAAATCATAAAAATAGTGTTCCAATCATTCTCAACCTAGTCAGGTAGGCTAGGGAACACATGGGGCCCTGACATGGGAGTTGTGGACCTCTGGGTTGATGAACCCCAAAGCCTGGAATCTCAGATTCCTCTGGACTCTTTGAACTCGTAGAGCTGGCTTGCGACTTAAAGTGAGCATCGCCCTCCTGTTTGAAGGTGCTGCAGAGGCCTCTGTTTTGCAAGAGAACATGCTTCTTCCTGCAGATTTGTTTCACTTCCTCGACACCAAGCCAACAAAGCTAAGTCACAGCATTATCTAGAAAGAGACATTGGATCTGATAAGGGAGGAAAGGGATGGATCCAGCGGAGGCCCAGGATCTGTCTAACTTGTCCCAGCAGAAGAGGGGCAGTAAACGAGAAACTAGCTTCTGAGAATGCCCGGGTGAGGTAGAGTTGTTAAACATAAAGTTGGATAATGACAAGTTTATTAACTTGGGAGTATTTCCCAGGATACAGGATGTAACACACTGACAAGGATATTGAGCAATGGAGCAAGTATGCTATTCCTAGAAGCATGGTGCAAATATGTGGTTCCTGGAAGGATGGAAAAACTGCCCCCCACTGAGAGACAGAAATGGCAGGCTTGCCTAGCATAGGGTGGAAGGAGAGACTACAAGTCTCAGAAGACCCTGAGTGTGTTACAGTGTATCTACTGTGTAGAGCTGGGAACCCCTGTAGGTGATGTGTTCCCTGGGAAAATCCAGAGGTTTTGTTTACCAGAGCAGTAAGAAGTGTGCTGGTTAGAGGGCAGCACCGCCACTGTGAAGTTCAGGGGTGATTCTCCTCTCTCAGTGAAAGCTTATGGTAGGAAAAACCACACTGGCCTTGTCCAGTGGCAATGGGATGATCGAATCCCGAACATTAGAGGCTAATGCTGACCATCTGTAGCCAAGTGAATGTCATTATCACAGTAAGGTCAAAGTGCAGTTCAGTGCCTGCCCTCCAGAAAGTTATGTACTTGGTTTATGGGACACAATATTTCTTGAGGCAAAACAGACAATCAGTGAGATGCTAATCCCGATGTTGCATCAACAGGAATCAAGGATGAATGATCCAGAGACTGAGGAAAATCTCTCTAATAAAACACAAAGTCTTGCCTACTTTGTGGTCCTGAGACAATTTTGTTCTCAGAAATTCCCTAACTAAAGAAGCCACTATCCCTGGGATAAAGGATTTTGCAATACAATGACAAGTGTACAGGGTAATTGTTTCCCAGTCCTTTCCCTAAAGAGATATAGGACTGGTGTTCATCTACTAGGGAAAAAGAAATACCAAATATAGGATTAAGGTTCACATTGACATCCAGAGACCTGAAGTGTTATCCGGCGGGCCAGGTAATGAACAGAATTCTGGCCCAGGTCTGGCTCACAGCAGGTCCATTCCTCCACGGACCCTCCATTGGTCCATCCCCTCTCTCCAAATGTGTAATGTGAAAAGATCCAATGCCCATGTTGGTTCCCTAGCCTTTAGAGTAGGAATCATCAAATAGGAAGAAAAAAATGGAAGATCTAAACCATGCAACAGACTCTCCCTATTCAGCCCAATTATAAATCAGAAAAAAAACCACATGCTGGGCGTGGTGGTGCATGCCTGTAATCCTAGTACTTGGGAAGCTGAGACAGGAGGATTGAAGGTTTGGGGACATACTCAGCAATGTACTGAGACTGTTAACAACCCAATGAGACCCTATTTCAAAACAAAAAAATAAAAAGGGCTGGAGTATAGCTCAGAGGTAAAATGTCCCTGGATGCAATCCCAAATGCCATAAAAAGAGAAAGTAAGAAGGGAATAATATCACATGATAGCTTCTCAAAGACTAGAAGATGTTGATGTATTGGGTCTCATCATATCTCTTTCAGATTCACTAGTTTGCCCCTGTGAAACCGGACACAGGAGGATGGCAATGGACTGTTGGAACTCAGACATGCAGGGGCCACAGCGGAGCTGCTATGTCAGATGTGGTATCTTTGTCACCGTGGATTGATAGGATCTCAGGCGCCTGATATGTGGCCACTGATCTAGCACATATGTTCTATTTCTTCTCTATCAGGAAAGAGGATCAAAACAGTTCATGTTCATTTGGAATGGACTATTATATTTAAGATCTTGCTCTTAGGACTGTATTAACTCCCCTGACCCCTGACACAAGATAGCGTGAAGAGACCTGAATGGCTGGACAGTGCCGTACACCACACCGGGGTGGCATGCTCTAATCAGACTGATGATGGAGAAGTGACTGGTCCATTGGGGAGACACCAGTCCTCTAGCAAGTGAGAGATTAAAGATTTGGAGAGACCCACATTAGTGAAGTTTTTGAAGATCTGGTAGTGTGAGCATGGAGAAAAATCCCCTAGTCCCCTCCAAAATCAAGAACATTATTTAATCTCGCAGCTCTGACCACAAGGAAGAAAATCTAGCACTTCTTTGGGTTCGAGCAATAGCATATTGCACACCTGTGGAGATACCCAGTTCACGGATCCCTCTATCACTCTGTGACACAAAACGCTGTGGGCTTTGAGTAGAAAGTGAGAAAGAGCTCTTCAACATGCGCAGACTGTGCTGTGGGTCCTGCCTGGCAGTGTGCATTATAAGCTGTGTTTGAGGAACATGTTTGGGACACTCAGGCTCCCTCCAAAAGTCCCTTCGTAGAGTGGTGATTTCTCTTTCTCCTTTTTGTCTCGGGCTTTGAGCTCCAGACGCTGAAAGATCTGGATTGGGGTCTTATCTCCACCCCCTACAAACTCTGTGAATGTTGGCATCATACTTTACCTCTCTGGGTCCTTGTTTCCACATCTGTAACACAGCCTCTAGCACCCTGAAAAGTAAGTAGGTTAGGACCCACGAATGAGCAGTGGCCTGCGTCAATGAGCATGGATGTCAACTGTTATTATTCGACTCTTACTTTTGCATTTTTGCCCCTTATCTGCATTCTTGGGCATTTGTTGTTTTATTTCCCTGCCTGGAAATAAATCTCTGATTGTCCTTAGTTTGCCTAATATCTCCATCATTCGCCTTTTTCCATAGGAAGCTCAAAAGGGACGAAGTCCTCTGCGACCTGCCCACCCTGTCTTCACTTCTTAACAGACACGTTCTTCCTCCTCTTTTGTTTATTTTTAGCTTCGGGAAGGCTCTTTTTGGCCTTTTCTTTCTTTGCCCATAATTCACTTGAACTGTCTTCTGTTACTATTTACTTTCTACTTACCGCCTCTCCCATTTCTTCCAGTCTCTGATGCCTTCCTTCCACGCCTCTGAATATCTTTCTTGTTTCTTTTCCTTCTTCATTCCTGCCCTCACATCTGGCTCAGTGACACTGTTTCCTTATGCACACGATTCCCTTTATCTTTGCAGAGGTCACATCCAATTCTCTTCTGCTACAGAGGGGTAGCTTTCATTTACTCATTCGTTCATTGAGTGAATATTATTGAGAGACTGTTGGCTTCAAGGGGCTGGACTAGGGCTTTGGGAGACAGAAATTAGAAACACAGTGTCTTTTTTTTTTTTTAAACAGGATCTCCTCTTAAGCCACCACGGCTGGCTTTGAACCTGTGCAATCCTCCTGTCTCTGCCTCCCAAGCTCGGGGATTGCAAGCGTGCGCCACCACGCCCAGCACAGTCTCTGTTCTTAAGTAGCTCTGAGTCTAGTGGGGGCACTGACGGATAAACACGTTCCACTTTGGTGATAGTTCTATGAAATGGACAATACAGGTTGAGTTGTGAAGGAGCAATGGGTACTGACTGAGGTGGACGAAGAGTATAAAGCAAAGCGTTCCAGAGCTGTTGACTTCAGATTCGAAGAGCAAGCCAGGAAAAGCAACATGTGAAGATACTGGGGGAAGTGTGGATTCTGGGTAATATTTGCCCTTGGATTGAATCAAATCTTTCATAGTCAGATCATTGACTATAGTGGTCTGTAGTAGATCTTTGACTGTGGTCTGTAGATCATTGACTATAGCACTGAGGTTCCTCCCTCCCTCCCTCCCTCCCTCCCTTCCTCCTTCCTCCTTCCTTCCTTCCTTTCTTTCATTCATTCTTTCTTCCTTTTTTCAGTACTCGGGATGGAACCCAGGGGCATTCTACCTCCGAGCTACACATTCAGCCCTATTTTTTTTTATTCTTTATTTTGAAACAGGGTCTCAGTGAGTTGCAAAGGACCTTGCTAAGTAGCTGAGGCTTGCCGCGAGCCGAGATCCTCCTGTCACGGCCTCCCAAATGCTGGGATTACAAGCGTGTGCCACCATGCCGGCTGAGGCAGTTTCTTAAAACCTACCTACAGAAGTACTTTGGGGGTGCATTCCTTACCAACTGTAGCCTTTCTTTATTAGTAAATGAAAATGATCACTGTGCAGGTGATCCTGTGTTCTTTTTTTTTGTTTGTTTGTGAAAGATCCCTGTTTTATATTTACTTCTCCTGACACCAAATCTAGTCTATGATTTCTTAACCTAACATTTCATTCATGAGAACAATGAAAATGTTGCTTGCATCAATCTGTTAACTAAAATGACCACGTAGTCTGGCATCCTTTCTTTCTGATATATTTTCTACACTTTGCATGAAAATTCTCACTTCTAATAGTTTTAATTAATGCAAATAAGTATTCCCTGTGGGTCTATTCAAGTAAATTGATAATCAGATTCCTATCTTCTAGTCTCTCGGTTTCACAATGAAACTGTCTTCAAAGGGGTCCTATCTTCACAGGATCCAAATTTGTTCCTACTGTATGGTCTTCCTGATATTAAACTATTGCTGCTGGGATAAACTACACATGGGTTTGTGTTTTAATACATCATTAGATTTACTTAAGTCACACGTCATATAGGATTTTTACACCTATATTCATAAGCTAAGTAGATCTGTTGTCTTTTTCCTGTAATATCTGCACTCACTGTAGATTTGCCAGCATCCTGGCCTGGCCTTTGCTGCTTGCTGTGTTAGTCAGTCATTTGAGAGCCAGTGCCATGCCTCCTGCAGGGCTGACCTGGTCCTTTCGAGTCTTCCTCTACTTATACCTAGTTTGTGTGCTTCCCCAGCCCTGGCCTCCATGCTCACCCAGCCCTGGCCTCCGTGCTCTCCCAGCCCCGGCCTCCGTGCTCCTCCAGCCCCGGCCTCCGTGCTTCCCCAGCCCTGGGTGCTCCTCCAGCCCTGGCCTCTGAGCTCCTCCAGCCCTGGCCTCCGTGCTCCCCCAGCCCTGGCCTTTGTGCTCCTCCAGCCCTGACCTTTGTGCTCCCCCAGCCCCGGCCTCCGTGCTCCTCCAGCCCTGGCCTCCATGCTCTTCCAGCCCTGGCCTCCGTGCTCCCCCAGCCCTGGCCTTTGTGTTCCTCCAGTCCTGGCCTTTGTGCTCCTCCAGCCCCGGCCTCCATGCGCCTCCAGCTCCAGCCTCCATGCGCCTCCAGCCCTGGTCTCCGTGTGCCTCCAGCCCTGGCCTCCGTGCTCCTCCAGCCCCGGCCTCCGTGCTCCTCCAGCCCCGGCCTCCATGCGCCTCCAGCCCCGGCCTCCGTGCTCCCCCAGCCCTGGCCTCCGTGCTCCTCCAGTCCTGGCCTCCGTGCTCCCCCAGCCCCGGCCTCCTTGCTCCCCCAGCCCCGGCCTCCATGCTCCTCCAGCCCTGGCCTAGTGCTTCAGCTCCAGTTCATACTCTGCCTCCTTCCTGGTTTTGTGCTGCCTATATATCGCAGGGAGTAAAAAAATTATAATGTTTAGCTCAGATGTGCAATTAATGGCAATTATGTTATTTTTCATAGGAAAGTCAAACTTCCTCATGAAACCTTCACTGTAACTGATAGACGTAAGGAAAGACAACATAAGGGTATATGATTGTACCAAAATTTGCAAAGTATAAGAACATATCTCAGTAACTTAGAGTGTCATACAATCTAATTTGGAATAAATACCCCTCTCTCCCTCTTCCAAAATAAGACCTCTTCCTCCTCCTCCTCCTCCTCCTCCTCCTCCTCCTCCTCCTCCTCCTCCTCCTCCTCCTCTTTTCTTTCTTCTTTTGTAGTACTGGGAGTAGACCCAGGAGTCCTCTACCACTGAGCTATGCCCCTAGCTCATTTTATTCTTTTATCCTGAAACAAGGTCTTGATAAGTTGCCCAGGCTGGTCTCAAATTTGTGATCCTCTTTATCTAAACCTCCCAAGTACTGGATCGCAGGCATGTGCCATTGTATCCAGAACTAAAATGAGTTGTTAGGTTCAAGGGAAATTTACTTGCATTCATGGTGGTGAGAGGAAGGAAACTGGCTGTCTGCACGCGCAGTAGACGGTGAATGTAGCTTATCTGAGAACCAGAAAGCAGTCCGGCCCTAAACTTGAAACTGCCATCTCCTCCACTCATGACAATGTCTCACAACATGCCCAGATGCCTTCCTGGGGAGGTACACATGGGGACTGGAGAACTTTTGAGAGGAGACCAATGGTCATTGAAAGTGACTGGATATCTATCCAAAAGAGAATTAGCCAACAAGAACGGAAGTTTTGTTTTATTCTGAAAGATACTGGGTTTACTTTAATTAGGAAGTTTAAATATTTGTTTTCCTTATTACTCAATAATATGTGGCTTGAGATCCTGATCAGTTCAAGACACATAAAGAAGTCAGGCGTGGTGGTGCACGCTTATAATCCCAGCACTCAGGAGACTGAGACAGGAGGATCGCGGTTTGGGGACAGCCTCAGCTACTACTTAGTGAGGCCCTTTGCAACTCAGTGAGACCCTTTTTCAAAATAAAGAATAGGGCTGGGGGTGTAGCTCAGAGGTAGAATGCCCCTAGTTTCCATCCCCAGGACTGCAAAAAAAAAAAAAAAAGAAACATAAAGAATGCTACAGTTTGTGTATATCACTACATTTGGACTAAGTGACAGATTCTGTTTCCTGATTTGGAATCTTACTTGGAGAGATCACATCACCTGGTGTGCTAGTTGGCTTTTCACTACTATAAATCCCCGAGGTAACTAATTTAGAGAAAAGAGAAAAAGCTTCTTGTGGCCCACAGGAACCACATGGAGGTTCTTGTCCATGCTCAATCGGTCCTGTTACCGTGGGCTCATCATGGTGGAGCAAGCCTGCTCTCCTCATGGACAGAAAGCATAGGAAAAAGGAATGAGCCGGGTCCCACAATCTCCCTTGGGGGCACACTCCAGTGGCCCAAGAACCACCTCCCAAAGATCCACAGCACCTCCCAACACCACCACCCTGGGGCCATGACTTTTTTTTTCCTGTACTGGGGGTGAAACCCAGGGCACTCTATCTCCAAGCTACACCCCCAGCTCTATTTTTTATTCTTTATTTTGAAACAGGGTCTCACTGAGTTGCAAAGGGTCTCACTAAGTAGCTGAGGCTGGCTGCAAACCTGCAATCTTCCTGTCTCAGAGCCTCCCAAATACCAGGATTACAAGTGTGCGCCACCACATGCGGATCAAGTGGCCAAGCCTTTAACACATGGGCCTCTGGTGGGTACTAACTCTCCCAGCTATAGCCCCGGTCTTTCCGGATCCGCCCCTCATCCTGGTTCAGCCCCAGAGAAATGGCTATGAGATAGGAAGCTGCAACCTGGTTCTGGCTAAACCTCTAGCCAGCGGTGTGACTGCTCTCTCTTTATTTTCCAATCTGTAAAACAGGCCCTTCAGGTCTGTACAGCTCTCTGGATGCTTTTTCACAGTCTTGTCCCCAGGCCAGGCCTTTCTTCTCTTCCTCGACAGGGCGCCTTCTGAGGTGCAGGCAGACGCCCCTCATCAATCACTTTATTTCTTTTGTCCCCTTCACTGACTTCTCTGCTGATTTGACTCAGGGGCAGATCAGGGGCGTCTGCAAAGTGATAACACGGGTTAGAGTCCAGCTGGACTTCACGGCTACTCTGTGTGGAATATCACTCCTTCTCTCTTCCCACTTCCTTCTCCAGAATGCAATTCATTGTGGAAAATCCTGTGGGCAGTGCATACCCTTCAGGCTCTACATCACACGGCCGGCGTGGCTCTAAATGCACATTTTAACAATCAAAAGGTCCAAAGCAGAGCGTCTGGTTGGATCAGAAAGTCAAGGGTACACTTTCTGACAACATTGTTTCCCGGAACAAAACAAAAATCTGAACAAATGAACCTACAGAACCACTGGTGCCAGGATAAATAAATTCTCTCTCTCCTCTCTCCTCCTCCTCCTCCTCCTCCTCCTCCTCCTCCTCCTCCTCCTCCTCCTCCTCCTCCTTCTTCTTCTTCCTTCTCTCTCTCTCTCTCTCTCTCTCTCTCTATATATATATATATATATATATATATATATATATATATATATTTTTTTTTTTTTTTTTTTTTTGATGCCGGATAGGGTTATTTCCCATCTTCCAAAGCTGGAGCCCTAATGAGCTCCAGGGGGACAGAAGTCTGTCAATCACAGGGCACTTTTCAAGTACAGTCATCTCTGCTCCATCTGAGAACCACAAGGCATGAAATAATTAGAAAGCCCAAAGTAACTGCTCTGTTTTACAAAAGCGGAATCCGCAAGTGGATCATTTACATAAACTTGTCACTTCGCATTACAGTTCTAATGTAGGCTGGGTAATAATTGCAGGCGTGCTGCGGGAGGAAAGGTCAGGGTAGGCCCTGCGCCTCCATATTGGAGACCCAAGGTAGGATGAGCTGCGCTGTTCCCCTCCCATCTTCACGGACTGGTGAATTAATGGAAGGTATCTTTTCCATTAAATAAAAAATATTCATGCTGCTATGGCAGCAGACCCTGCGCTTAAGAGAAGGGGAGAAAAAAAGCAAAAAAAAAAAAGTGTTTTGCATCAAGTCATTGTTAGAGGAAAATTCACTTTGAGGAGCATTTCAAAGCTGATCCGATTGAGGAAAGAATCATGTTAAATATTTGCTATGAAATATTTATAAGAGTGCAAGAGCAGTGGACAAAGATGCTTGGGAAAATAAGCATTTCTCCTCATTTAGACATTTTATATTGGGGTTTTAAATGCTCTAGGGAGAACTTACATAAGTGCAAATACACTGTGATCTGTGTTCTTACATGGGTGTGCACACACATGCAGTCACACATGGTTGAAGGGGTTGATAAGGTTTAGGCCAATCTGCATCTGAATGTTGCTTCCCAAATATAGCAGCAATCAGAGGTCGCTGAGGACCGCTTTGATAACTGTGTTTGAAGAACACTATCCTGATGCCAGCAGAGCAAGGTGCCCTGGACTCACCCAGCCAGGGCCAAGATGCAGGCAGCCACCGCCATGGGGCAGGCAGCCATTTTATAGGGGTACTACTCTCATTCCCACCCCTAGGAGAGGGACTGTCAGAGGGGGCACATCCCTGCCTTTCCTATCAGCTTGATACCAGCAATGTCCAAGTTTATACTTTGGAAAAAGGATGACTGTTGGGAACCAGAAGAAATGTTATTTGAGTACAGTCTTTCCATCTATGTAGTTTATAGATTGAAAAATAGGAATTTGCACTCAAAAGCCCTGCCTACCTGAAGATGCAGTTATGTAATAGATGCAATATGGCAAGTGAGTTATTAACTTAAATAGTTAAACTCTGCATCAATTGTATATAAATTTAATATCTGTGGGGCTCTTCACTTTATTGGGGGAAATAAAAAATATTTTGTTTTAATGCAGCATCTGCAGTAAATAAGGTGCATATTTAATTCAATATTTGCTGCATGAGCCTCCTGACCATTTTAGGTAGCACTGCTGTGAAGCTGGCATACGGTTGTATGATTAGTGGAAGCATCGGAATAGCTAAGTAGGTAATGCATAGCCTGTTACTGATTCTTATTTAAGCCTGGAGAGTTTATAAAGAGTTTCACTGTAGGCAAATTTTATTAATTGACAAACACATCATAAGATTCTGGCCAAAGAAGCGACCTCCCTGAAAGGCCAACTGCGGGATTCTCCGTACTATCTGGCTGTGTGAGGAGCCGAGATTCCCTAGTGGCGAGGCAGCCAGGGAAGATGCCCGGGCGTGGCGGGGGTTTGAACCACAGCCAGGCTGCTTCTTATCTCAGAGATCACCAAGTGGGAAACCATTGTAGATGGATTTAAATCAGCTATTTTCTCCATCCCCCCTCCCTTGCACACAACAAAAGTCTAAATCCCCTTTCAGGCCAGATTGCCCCATTTCCCTGCATGGGCCAGGCAGATTGGAAACACGTTTGTCATTCAGCTTTTCTGCGGGCTAATCAGGAGACACTGGGGTGGTGGGATTTCTGCCTTTCATCTAAGGAGCCTGCCTCTAAAAGCAGCGGCGCAGAGGCCTCTGGGCTCGCCTGAGAGCCAGGCTGCCTGTCATCTCTGCAGACAGATATAAAAATATTGTTAACCACGAGCCTAAGCAGAGGGTTTAACAGGGATTTGAATCTAAAATGCGATACTCCACGTAGACCAACTTGATTTGGTCCAACAGAGCCGAACCCCTTATTCTGTCCTAACAAAGTATGTCACATAATGGAGGAGATTTTGATGGGATTTGCGACGTCTCTGTTTCAGGCCCGCTGCTGAATAGATCTAAACTGTGAATGAACGTAGCTGCCTTCTGCGTTGTCATGAGGAGAGGCCTCAGCTCGCCAGACTCCCGGCTCAAGCTCGTGAGGGCAAGGCGGCTTTTGAGTTCACGGGGTGTCATCCGGAGCGTGCGGTGGCAGCTGTGCCAGGCAGGTGTGAGGCAGTGACAGCTAGATACAGAGGCACAGACAGGGTCGGAGTCGCCACACGGTGATTCCCACAGGCCTTGGAGTGGGGACTTCAGCGACCTTTTGAACTTGCAAATTCTGGAAAAGAATTATTTGTACAGGCAACAGGCATGGATCGCAAGGAGGAAGTGTGGAGTGGTGGTTAGACTCTTGGCTTCTCCACTCGCCAAGGGACGTTGGCCAGATTTCTCTCATCAAGTCAATTTCCTCATCTATAGAATGGGGATCATAACAGTATTTTCTCCCTGGAATGATTTTGAGGAGCACAAGAATTAGTGCATGTTCAGTGCTCAGCTAGCCCATAGGAGATGCTTGCACACACTAGTGCTTGCTGCACACAGTCCCTGTCAGTTCGGGACCTTCCTTCAGTCTCCAGCTGGCTGACTCACAGTTGAGCTCTCTGGAAAAGCAATGGCAACATTACCTGTGATAAACATTAAGGAGGCCTTAGCGTCTGGCTGCATCCATCCCTGGAGAGACCACCGGGAGAGTCCTGTGCTTCAGGAAGAAGCAAAATCTAAAAAGTGATATGAACACTCTCAAGTGCTCCACAGAGCTTTGACAAATTTTTGTATGTTACCAAGTTTATTTAGATTTTTTTTTATTAGAAAACCCATTAGAGTTTTTTTTTTTTTTTTTTTTTTTCTCTTGAGCTACTGGATATCCCTCCCAGAGACTGTTCTTCTTCCCTCTGCTCTGATGTAAATGTCGTCCTAAATTTTAGCTCCCCCCCTTCTTGGGGAGAAGGTGGTTACTGGGGATTGAACTCAGAAACATTCTACCTCCAAAGCTACATCATCACATCAGCTTTTTAATTTTTAAAAGGAGTCTCACTAAATTGCCAAAGGTCTCGCTAAGTTGCTGAGGCTGGCCTTGAATGTGAGATCTTCCTGTCTCAGCCTCTCAACCACTGAAATTAAAGATGTATGCCTCCGTGTTCAGCCTAAACTTGAGCTTGAATTATCTCCAGAACTTTTTTTTTTTTTGTGGCGGTATTGGGGTTCCTGGAAACCCTTCTACCTCCAGGGTAAACTCCCAGACCTATTTTATATTTTTATTTGGAAACATGGTTTCTTAAACCAGTGCGGCTGGCTTGGAACTTGTGCAATCCTGTCTCCGCCTCCCAGTAATGGGGATTACAAGCCTGCGCCACCATGCCTGGCTCCGGAAATATTTTATTTAACTCATGCAATGTTACAGCAATAACAAGATATGTGATAAACAAAACTTAGTTTTATTTTGTGCCATTTGACTTTTAAATAAATGATATTATATTGAACATGTAAATCTACAACTGGCTTTTTAAACTCAGTATTATGGTTACATTTATTCATTTTATACATTTTTATTAACAAAAAATACATATATTTTTTATTGCAGTATAGATATCCATTGCATGACTTTGTCTTTCTCTTCCCTTATTGGTAGACATTGGACTGTTTCTAATTTTCCCTACTTAATGGTACATAAGCACATATCCGTGTCTTCTCCTGTGTGTATGAGATGGCTTGCAAAGGTGTGTGTGTGTGTGTGTGCGCAGATTTCTAGATCTTTAGGGATGCACATCTTTATCTTCATTAGTTGATGCCAAATTGATTTTAAAGCCAGGAGGATCTTGGTGTTTGAGGGACTCTTGAAAGGAAGGGAGTATATAAAAGAATGTTCACTGGCCCAACCACCTTTGAGTCTCCAGAAACTAATTTAAGGGAATGATGCTGCTGCTTTTTTTCAGTAGCTATTGAGAGTGGGGTGTTTTTTTTCTCCCCATGTTAATTAACTCTTCTCTCTGTGGCACGGTATATCCCATTGTTGATAGTAGAATGCCTGGAGAAAACCAGACACTCGACCTGGGTCAGAAGGTTAGGAAACACACAGTCTCCTGTAGTCCTTAAACGCCATTCTTCCTGAAGACCCCTGCTAAAAGTGAAGCTGCTGAAAAGAAAACAGCCAAGCTGAAAATGGTACTTTAAAGAAATTCGGGTCTCTAGGTGACTCTTCTTTTACAACAGGGCACATATTCAGAAAAGAATGGGGTAAAGGGGAGTGGATGGATAACACAGAATCCTGGACACTACTTTTTAGCCACAGTCAAAGAAGAGCTTACAACTATGTCTCAGGAGATGTGTTTAGCATTCCTAAGTAACCTGATAGGTTTCGTTAAGATTTAAGAGAGGTTTGAATAATTTTTATTAGAATACTAGCCTTGAAATGATTTTTATGGTTCTATTAGTTGGAGAGCAAATAATTTTATATTAGTTCAATGTGAGTTAATCACTGAAATATAAAATTAACAACAAAATAAAGATGCGAACCAACTGATCTTGATATTTTGGGTAGCGGACAGGTCCCTGTGTATAGGACAAAACTGGATGCATACATATATATGTGCTTACAATTCTAAAGCCAAATAAAATTACTTTCATATTGCTTGCTATTTAACATCATGAATGCCATTACTTCCCTTCATTATTTTGCCTAATTGCAAGTTGTCTGTGCTCGGAAATGAACTATAGTTAACGTTAACAGTCAACTAGTGACCAAACTGAGGCCAAAAGGCCAGATTGTTGGCATTAATTAGAGACTTTTGCCTGGCTTGTAGATTCTTATCTATTTGACCTTGTGTCTTCTGTAATCTGGCTGGAGGTTTTCTGGGTCACATGAGGGTTGTGGAGCCCCAGGACGTAGGATCTGCAATAGCCTGGTTTCACTGCATGACGCAGTAGCAACAGGATGGTAATGGGAAGAATTCCCAGCTTTGCCCTCAGGTTTTCTCAGACAAACCTTGAGTAGGAAAGAAGGTTCTTCTTTCTTTCTTTCTCTATTACTAACTATGTTTCAGTTTAAACAGGTTCTTAGGAAAACAGGATAATTTTGAACACATAATCTGGGCACAAAGCTCCCATTTTTAACCCCTATCTGTCCTCCTTTAGAATAGTAGATGCATACCAAAGTTTCACGCTAGGCATTTGTTAAGAGCTCATGAATTATCTCTTTCAGTCCTTGAACCTATTTTACAATTTGGATACTATTGTAGTACAAATAACCAAAATATGTAATGACCCGAAGAGAAGTCTAGTAAATATATGTCTTTGTTCCATAAACTTGTCCAGGGATTCAGGATAGTGGTGTGGTTGCTCAACATGCAGTTTCCATAATTGTGAATTGCTATCATTTGTAAGCAGGAGGATGGGAAAGAATTTCAGCACTATCTTTGGTATTTAAATCTATCGGGGCCACTTTTAGTCTCTACCAGTTATCATCTATATTTTACTAATGAGGCAATTTAGATTTAGCAAGTTTAAATAACTAGTACAAGCATCAAGTATTTAGTAAGGAGAGGCAATGAGATTCAAATCTGAGCAATTTCAGACCAAAAGTTGCGTATTCAAATACCATGTACAGCCGGGCGTGGTGGCGCACGCTTGTAATCCCCGCTCTTGGGAGGCGGAGACAGGAGGATCGCGCAGGTTCGAAGCCAGCCGCGCTGGCGTTAGAGACCCTGTTTCAAAAATATAAAATAGGTCTGGGAGTGTAGCCCGGAGGTAGAAGGGCTTCCAGGAACCCCAGTACCACAAAACAAAACAAAACAAAACAAAACAAAACAAAAAAAAACAAATACCATGTACAAAGCCGGGCATGGACTCAGGCTTGTCATCCCGGCATTTGGGAAGTAGAGACAGGAGGATGGCAGTTTGCTACCAGCCTCAGCTACTGAGCGAGGCCCTTTGCAACTCAGTGAGATCCTGTTTCAAAATAAAGAATAAAAAAAATAGGGCTGAGGATAGAGCTTGGAGTTAGAATGGCCCTGGGTTCCATCCCCCGTACTGAAAATAAACACCATGAACATTGATGCTCTGAATAATCAGTTTGTTAGCTGGTCACTTTTTTCCTAAATGAATATCTGCTGTGGGATTCGACTTAATTCTGCTGGAAGAGTGGGGTAATCAGGAGCATTCCACAATGGGAATGGTGGAGACGAGGCCGGGAATCCCACATTATCTGAGTTCAGGAGGCTACAAGCCACGGGGATTACTGCGTCCTTGAAGCCAGGCTCCTGTGGTACAGGTAAAAACCTCAGGATATTCGTGGTTAGAGGATATTAAGTGACAAAGGAAGGTATTACTCTAAGTCATCTCTAATTAGGTGCTTTGCTTTAATATACCCAGTCAAGGATCTTTTCAGAGAAGCTTTAAAAAAGTTACCTCTTTAAGTATACCTCATCATAAACGCTTAGATGATGGGTGTTCTGAACCTGCAGGACCGTGGTCCTCAACTATGCAGCCCATAATAGGACATGCAAATAGTTGTTTTACCTCTATTTCTATACAGAGAGATTTTGTGGAGAGGAGCAGTTTGGGTGTTAAAGAAGCAGGAGAAAATTTACATGAAAGGTCAATGTTAATTTTATTTAATTAAGTGAATGCTATTAATTAATTTTGGAGCCTCAAAAGTGAGTGCTGTTTTGTGTAACTTGACATGCATGTGACCAAACTCACCCTCATTAATTCAAGCAGGGACTGCTCTTCTCAAAATAGCATAGTAATCTGGAAACTGATATTCTCAGTGTGAACACGTAAGCAAGTTATTAATCCCTCTAACCTCCATCATCTGGAATGGTGATACAAACTTTTTTTAGTGCTGAGAATTGAACCCACAGGTGTTCTTCCTCTGAGCTAGATTCCCCCCACCCAATCTTATTTTATTTTGAAACAGAGTCTTACCAAGTTACTGAGGCTAGCCTCAAACATGTAATCCTCCTCCTTCAGCCTCCCAAGCGCTGGGATGATAAAGTATGTGCCACCACACTCAGTGTGATACTTTTTTACTTGCAGATTTTGTTGTGAGGATTCAACAAGATAATTCACATGACAACATTAGCACTGTTCATGATAAGTAGTGAATAAATATTCAGGATGATGACAACCCTGTGCATGGTTCATCTTAATTGCTGGCGAGGGTGGGGGTATAGACAGCTAAATCTGTAAGAGGATGAGAGCAGAGTACTGTGGAGAAGGACTTGTCCGGGCTTAACAGATTCATCCCAAGTGTTAATCCAGAACTTTGCTTGTGCTGGCTCTCAAAACCTTGTGATGAACTAAAGATTCAGTTAAAGTCCTTTATAATCTTCTTAAGCAGAAGTAACCAGTCTCCTATCCACAAACTCTTTGCCCTTTATTCATATGAATATCCCGTACTTAGTATGTTTTGTGTGATATTTGTTGGCTATTTGCAAACTTCAGTGGTGGCCAGGTGACATGTGGAATCCTTCAGGTCAGGAGCTGTATTTCCTGGCTCCTGGCATGGTTCTTGGAATAAAGCAGGGTCTCCATTAACCTTTCTGTAACAAGTAGCTGAGTGTCCTCGCATGCACGGAGGTTGCTGACGCGTCAGAGAAGGAGCCTGGACATACATTGTGCAATGTTGTTCCGCTTTGCCAGTAATCAAGCCCTTTCACACTCAGTTTCTTCATTTGAGAAATCTTCCTTCCAGTGTGCTTCCCTTACGGAGATGCTGTGATAATTAATGAGACTCCTTGGAAAGGAACGATATGCTCTAGCCCTTTGAAGTTGGCTTTTACAAGAATATCTTTATATTCGAGGCTGTAAAAACTCTGTTCTCCTTCCTGCCCTTTTCTTCCTCCAACCCTAAGGTCCTGGAGAGATGATTTGCCTATAAAACCTCCAATTCCTAAATGTCGGTCTCCCTGAGGCGTAGCCTGCAGTGCGCTCAGGCTGATCCATCCAAGCCCTCAGTCCTTCCCTTTCTACAAGTCAGTTTGTGAGCTTTAAGACTGGAAGCCCCAGACAGCTGGAGGGTTGGTGGCAAATAGACTAGGGAAAGCAGTGGCTATTTATAGATGCTACATATTTCTTCTCAAGGTTGCTGTTCATGGAAGGACCACTTGCCAGGGCTGTGAGGCACTGGGCAAGGCACTGGCTTCTGCAAAGGTCTAGCATTGGTGCAGACAGGTGAGTTGCATTACAGTCCAGTGCCATTGGGCAAATAGAAAGCGTGTGTGAGTATATGCAGGTCAAGAGGTAGCTCAGAGACAGGATGAACTACGGGGTACAGTTGGGAGGCTGGTGAACTGTGTCAGAAAGGAGACAGTACCCAAGCTGTGTGTGTGGAATGAAGAGGATACTTTAGCTTTGTGAACCTGGATTTAACCTTGTGGAGTCTCCATGTTCTCATCTGTAAAATAATCATAATAATGAAGCAGATAAGTAAAATTATTTTATAAACTATAATAGGCTTATAAGTATCCATTGTTATTTGCATCTTCTAATGCTTTTCCATAGCTAAGCAGTGAAGACAGTGGTTAAGACCAGCAAAGGCTGAGTTGACATCAGTGTTGCCGATATTAGACTTTTACCTTATCTTTGTTTTATTTGTTGGTTCTGGGGCTTGAACTCAGAGACATTGTACTTCTGAGCTACACCCTCAGCCTTTTCTATATATATTTTTTTATTTGAAAACAGAGTCTTGCTGAGTTGCTGAGGCTGGCCTTGAACTTGCAATTCTCTAGTCTTAGCCTCCCAAGTACTTGGATTATAGGCATGTGCCACCCTGCCTAGCTTGTCTTTGTTTTCTTTTTATTTGGAAACAGGGTCTCACTAAGTTGCTGAGAGCCTCACTAAGTAGCTGAGGCTGGCTTCGAGCCTGTGTGATCCTCCTGTCTCAGCCTCCCAAACCCTGGGATTACAAGCGTGCGCCACCACGCCGGCTTGTCTTTGTTTTAAAGAGCCCTCTACAGGGTGAGGCGAGGAGCAGGTGTTGTAGTGGAGAGTGGAAAAGAGGCAGGAAAGCCTTTGGAATCGTCCTTTCATGCTGATGCTAACTCTTAGATTGCAGAGGAATCCTAGTGGGGATACAAAAGAAAGAATGCCTTAGGTTTCAGGCAACTTTTAGATACACAATACAATTTGGAGAGGAGCAAGATCTTTTTCTGCATGCTTGGGGGATCATCTTACTTGAGTTGAACTTCCATAAACTGACTCATGTCAGAAATGTAGCCCATTTCTACTCCATTAATTCCCAAATAATTTAGCTTCCAATACACCCACAATTCCAGCCCCTGAACCCTCCAGCCCCTTTGGTCTTGACTTCCTCCATCATTAGCCATCACTCTTTTGTTGATAGTCTCAACAGCTTTGCCCCTGTTTTTTCAAAGATATTGGCTTTCAAACAACCAGCTTGGATCAGTCTGTGCTGAATCCCAGTCCGCTAAGTGTTTCTAGAGAAAATCATGCAACTGTGAGATTCATGCTATTAAAGATTCAGGGTTTCCAATGTTAGCTGCTACCTGGCATTCTCCTCTCACGGGACAACATTTAAAAATATCACTGGGTGAGTTTTTCCTTCCTGGTGATTCCTGCTGGCGCCATGGAAGCCAAGGGCATCCCTCCCTGCAGGGGAAGGCAGCGGTAGCCAGCCAAGAACAAAGGAGTCAGTGTTGAGCTTCGGGCTTCCAAAATAGGCTCTTGAAACTCATTTCAGGGAAAATAGATGTGAAAGCCAAGGTTTTCAGTTGCGATACCCAGGCTTTGTTGAGAGAAGAGGGGATTGTGGGTTCTAAGGACACACAATGAAGCGCTAGGGCGGGGTTTCTAGAGATGACCATAAAGGAGGACAAATGATGTACTGTGATGCACGACGGGTTCTTGTGGAACCAGAAGGCAACCAGGCAGAGCAAAATAAAACAGAAGCTCTTCCTGGGCTTGGGGTAGGAGCACAGATATCTTCTGGGGAGATCTGGGAATTCTGGGGCTGAACCTGTGCAGTTCTGCTCAACTAGGGTTCTGGAAGAAGACTGCTCCTTATTGTGGGACATAAAAGTGACCACATTGAAGAAACAACACCATGTTTAGGGAGAGAAATGGCCTGCCATATGCTGGGTCCACCCTGCTCACTCCACGTGGCACAGAAGATGTCCAGATGTCCCAAGTGCCCTCTCTGGGAAAATGAAGGGTGGAGGGAGCCTGGAGCAGGAATGTGAAGGATACTTGGCCATCATTCTTGTGTCTCCTGTGGGGCTCCTGCTCCTCTTCCGGTCCCCTCAATGCCGATGTTTTCTTAAGCCATCCCTCTGCTGGCTTTATGCCCAGCTCATGTCTTACACAAATCATTCTCAAATTTATATCTCTGAGTCTAAAGAATAGACCCTACTTCATAATTTGTTTTCTTGCAGCCTGCCTCTGCCTCATAATTGAATCTTAGAATACATTTCACAGTTGAACAATCTAACTTTTGTGCATCTGTACTGAGTTGAAATTTTGCAGCAGTTTTGCCACTTTAAGGTGACAGTGTTAGCCCAGTGTGGTGGTACATGCCTGCAACCCCAGTACTTGGGAGACTAAAACAGGATGATCACGGGTTTGCAGCCAATGCCCTCCACAACTTAGTGAGACCTTGTTTCAAAAAAAAAAGGACTGAAGGAATAGCTCAGATGTAGAATGCCTCTGGGTTCAGTTTCCATACACACACACACACACACACACACACACACACACACACACACACACACGATAGAGTGTCGAATTTGGCACAGTGGTGCAGGACTGCAATCCCAATACTTGTGAGGCTGAGGGAGGACGATAGTGAGTTCGAGGTTAGCCTGGGTAACTTAGCAAGACCCTGTCTCAAAAGAAAAAAAGAACAAAAAGATAATGTGTCATATCTCTTGTCTACAAATATTTATGAAACACGTCTGAATGCAATTTTAGTGCTTTTGTTGAGATATTATTTCCCATAGATCACAGCATGTAAAGTTTCATATTTTTCATAATAATAGGATAGTTGTCACTTGGCAGAGGAAATTGGGAATACATAATCCAATGTTTTGAAGTAATATAACTCAAGGTTTATTTACCTTAAAGCCTCAACCCTTAATAGGCTTCTTGACCCTGCCTCAAAGTAGCTATAGGCTACTTATAGAATTTCTAGAGGGACACATTTCTTGTGTCCACCAATCAGGCTGGCTGATATTGTTACCACGTGGTGCTCGCTCCGGTCTTCTCTTGCTCCTAACTGTCCACGTCTGCGGGCCACGAAGTCAATTAGAAGAGTGTGGCTTCTGGCACTGCCCACTGCAATGGCAGTGCCCATGGTGAAAGCCACGCAACTGTCCATCTGCACGGTATCAGAGTAATGTCAGCTCCGGTACAGAGGCAGAAAGAACAGCTTTCTCCATAATTCTGGCTGCACTTTATCACTAGGTTCCTAAGCCATGATACAGATGTGTAAGCTCTGGTTATCCCTTTTCATTAAAAAGAACTTCAGGGAAAAAGTCTTAAAATGAATACAACACTATCCCCTCCAAGCTCATTCTGGCCAAACTCTGAGTGAAACTCCTCTCTCCTAGCTAGCAAACAACAGCAACAACCACAAAACTCCCATGCATACTAACAGAAGCAAAAAGATAAGCTTAGTGGACTGGGAGAGAAGAAAGAAAGAAGTGTATAGTTACTGGCAGAATTTAGGTACCAGTTCTTCCTCCTCAAAATGCTCTGTTTCAAAAAGACTTTGTATGTGATGAAATACAGAATTGTGGTTGCTGGAAAAGAAGTTTATTTCTTCCTTAGTAAATAAAGGGAGAGGTGGGAACCAGAAAAGTGAAGAAGAAACTTGGGTTAGGAAATGTCATCTTAAAGATGCTCTCGCCCTGTAGCCACACAAAGAAGACACCCAAGAAGCATTCTGGATGCGTCCTCTCAGGCTCTACTTGCTGAACTGCTTGCTTCTGCTGTTCTCTGTCTTCTAGGAGTTTTGTTTTAGTTGTACTGGGGATTAAACCCAGGAGTGTTCTGCTGCTGAGCTATATCCCCAGCCCTTTATATTTCTTATTTTGAAACAGAGTCTTGCTAAGTCGCTAAGGTTAGCCTCAAACCTGTGATCTTCCTGTTTCAGCCTCCCAAGTAATTATTCTGGGATTACAGGCCTGCACCAGTGCACCCTCTTCCCCAGGAGGTTTGGCCACTGACTCCACTGTTTGCTCTCCCAAAACAGTCCGCTGTGTCCTTCTGAGTTAACACATCTATTTGTCTTCTGGATGGGGACTTGGCCATATTTGCCCACAGTTCTACCTCTTCCTTCTGCTCCATACTGGCTTCTGCCATCCCTGCCCACACTCCAAGCACCTGAACCAGACCCGGCAACCCACAAGTCTCAAGTCTCTATTACCCACTAATTCCTAGTTTTGTACTAGGGATCAGGACAATTCTTGGGGGTTACAATTTTAAATTTTGGCGTTTAAAAGTATGTGGTATTCTGGAGATGGATGTGATGTTTGTACAACAATAAACTATATGGTTTAAAGTTATTATACAGCCAGGCGTGGTGGCGCACAATTGTAATCCCAGCATTTGGGAGGCTGAGACCTGCAGGATCGCGGTTCGTGGACAGCCTCAGCTACTTAGTGAGGCCTCTGCAACTCAGTGAGACCCGGTTTCAAAATAAAGAATAAAAAATAGGGCAGGGGGTGTAGCTCGGAGGTCAAATGCCCCTAGGTTCCATCCCCAGACCCCCCCAAAACAGAAAAGTTATTATACAATTAAAGTTAACTGTATGATTTCAGTTTTATACATAAGGTTATATATGTGTACATATATAATGGCACATTATTAAAATTGGTTAATTCCTTCAATTCGGGAATTTAAAAATGAATACTGTCGATCCAGGCGTGGTGGCGCACGCTTGTAATCCCCGTGCTTGGGAGGCAAAGACAGGAGGATCGCACAGGTTCGAATCCAGCCGTGCGCGCTGGCTTAGGAGACCCTGTTTCCAAATAAAAATGTAAAAATAGGTCTGGGAGTGTAGCCCAGAGGTAGAAAGGCTTCCAGGAACACCAGTACCACCAAAAAAAAAAAAAAAAAATGAATACTGTTAATGTTTACACAGTTTTAAAGAAAATTTCTATAATTGCTTAAGCAATAGAAAAAGAGAAATAATGAATACTGAAACGAAAGGTCGTAAAATTCTTCAAAAATATTAAGTGAATTGGGTCAGACTTATATCAAGTATTTTTGTCAAATGTATATCAAGTACATCCAAGTAATATTTCTTGGATTTGTACAGATAGTTTTATACTTATCATTATGAATTTAAGTATTTCTTTCCTTGGTGGAGCTTCTCAAGAGAGAGAAAAGTTATAGAAACCAAACAACACTTTATACATCCTTCACAAGAGTTGATTTGTTTTTTTAAAGAATTTTAAGGAACCTGGGAATCTTCAAACTGTGTTTAATATCATATTTAGTTAAGTTTTCTCCTATTAATGAGGTCCCATTTTATAACAAAATATAATTGTTATTAATGTCAATGAATCTATGAGCAAAGGAGAATTTCAGGTCACTTATAAAAATTAGAGTACACATAATTCTCAGCTTATTCAAAGACCTTGTTTCCAGTGGGCCAAATAACAAATTCTTCATTTACCACAAACCCCCAAATGTGGGAAGAAGATAGCTGAGTCAACAGGAAATAAAGGAGACAACTCTCAAACTCTGTGTAGAGAATTAAAATGCTACTGTTCCCACACACTGACATAGACAAGCCCTTGCTTTCAGAGCTGGAGGCGGTGTAGCCGCTGCCCAGCTTGGGAAGAGCACAAAGACCCCATGGGACTCACTAGCAAAGAAGTTTACTTTCTGTGAATAAAGAATATGAAATATTTCCATGATACAGTAAGTGTACCAACTCCTTTGAATAAAGGGCGATGCTTTTTAGTATATGCTTTGGGTTTTTTTTTCAGAGATATGAATTCTAGCCAAATATAGAGTAATCTCATCTACCAATCAATCAATAACCTAGTGTTAAAGTGATACCCAAGGTACGAGAAGCCCATTAACAGCAGCTCACTTCTTGTTCCCATATCCCTGGCTAGGATTACAGAATTATTCCTATAGAGTCGGAGGCCAAACTACAGAGGTTAAATGAGGCACCCATGCTCAGGGATGTCTGCTTCTCCCAGGACAAGAGGGTCCCTATAATTTGAAATCTGAACCCATGCCTCTCTTGTCCAGGAGCCCTTCCTGAGAATTCAGTTCCCATTTTGGGAGTTAAGTCCCATCGCTGTTCTAAGAGGCACTTTTCGGAAACAGACTCTCCCTTTGCTGAGATCCAGCTTGACTGCATTTCAGAGAGCTCTCCATGATGGAGAAGACTGCCCACTTTCCCACCACGTCTCACTGGATCTATTTTGTATTCATCCTTCATTTAGTTCCCTAGTTTTATTTATAAAATACACTGTAGCCTTTCTTAATAACCTGGTGTAAACTATAATACCTCATTAGCAAAGTGTTTGGCAGCATCACCAGGAGGCTTAGCAGCCTCAGGAAAAGAAGAAGTGAAAAGCTAAGTAAAATGGCTGTATTATTCTGTATTATTATGGTATTGTCCTAAGGTGTGAGGTTAGGACAAAGAGAAAAACCCTACCAGGTGATCCAGCAACAAGAATGTTAAGAGAAAAAAAAAGACATTACACTGGATAACCTGCCCTATGATTGCATTTAAGCCAATTAGTAAGAAGGAGAATCAGCTTAGGAGCATTTTCCTTCATTCAATGATACAGTGGGTTCGTGGTATTGCAAAAATGAGTATCTCAGAAGCTTAGGTTAGATGCTATGTATGTGAAGTTTTTGGAATCTAATATTCATCTATTCATTTAACAATTACTTATTTAGCTCCTAAAAATGAAATATGGACTTGGCTTCTGACATCCCAAAGAATAACTGATTATTAAAAATTATCCTGAAAGGAATCTATGATCATCTGTTCTATTCCCGTGATGCTTCCAAATGTTGGCAAAAAATGAGATTTCTTCTGTTCCTGCTGGACTAGGAACATCTGCAACCTCAGGGGTAGAGCTGTACTCTGCCAAAATAGTCTAGCTGCCATTCCTAAAGGTAATTAAGACATGTCTGCTATAAATTGCTAGCCCTGTCATATGTTCTTCCTATTGCTTCTGACAGTGGATACATGTGGCCTTCTAAGAGCCAGTTGTATGTACAACATGGCCCTGTGAGTGGGGGTCTCTGAGTTCATGAAATGAGTATTGATAGCCTCCTTTGAAAGACACTAATACTGTAGAACCTTGAGACCTCAGTGGCTGAGATAAATGTTTCCCTAAAAGATGCCCGGATGGAAAACTTTATCCTCTTTAGGGTCTGAACTCTATTGGACACAGAACTCTATCTAAAGGTTTCAAAAGAAAGGCAAGTCAAAGTGTGCAGGCATACCACCAGGCTTTTGTAATTTTTCCAGATTGTGGGCATTGAGACAGAGAAAAGGATGCCCAAAGAGGAGGGACTGAGAGACCTCCTGGCAAGCCCCGAGGCACGCTGACTAGACTTCCTGCATGTCTGTGTGGTCAGGTTCACCCTGCCACCCCACACTTAAGTTACTTTAAAGGATAATACACAAATGAAAGAAGTCCATACTACTCTGAATTTGTTCACTTAAAGGTGAGAATATTTTTTTAATACAAAGCTATAGCTCACATCAAATTTATAAGATGGTATACTATATTTGATTCATATTTTATTTAAATATCTTAGGCTAAGACTACTAAAATCTTTAAACTTGACATGCTCACTGAAATAAATAATACTTTGATTTAAAAATGTCAGTACTATATCTATGGTATGAAAGCTGAATTCAGAAATTCCAGCACAATGACTAATTCACATTTTTCAAGTGAATGCTTATACAGAAATAGGGAATGTAGAAATGAACGAATCTCTCTGGTTAAATTAAAAAATCCATGCTGGGTGTGGTGGCACATGCCCATAATCTCAGTACTTAGGAAGCTTAGACAGGAGGATTGCCAGGTTCTTGGCCAGCCTTAGCAATTAGAAAGACCTTTGGCAACTTAGAGACCTTGTTTCAAAATATAAAACAGTAGAGCTGGGGTATAACTTGGAGGTAGAACAGCCCTGAGTTCACTTCCCAGTATCACACACACAAAAAAGAAATTTTATACAATGGCTGGGCATAAGCAACCTCATGCTAACATTTAGAATTAGAAAAATAAACTTAAAAGTGAGGGAAAAGAGCTGAGTGTGGTGGCGCACGCTTGTAATCCCAGTACTTGGGAGGCAGACACAGGAGGATTGCAGGTTCACAGCTAGCTTCAGCTACTTAGTGAGGCTCTCCACAACTTAGTGAGACTCTGTTTCAAAAGAAGAGTAAAACATCGGGCTGGGGGTGTAGCTCAGAGGTAGAATGCCCCTGGGCTCAATCCCCAAGACTGAAAAAAAAAAAAGAGGGAAAATAAATCTGTAATTATAAAATTAAACCAAATGTTCATGAGACATTTGCAGGTTGATAAGAGAAAGAAGTACCCTTTGGTTCTATCTGTCACCAGTGAGAATTCATCTGCGCTTCTGGAGCCTGTGCAGTTGGTGCAGGGTTGGTGAGTGGGTGCCCCGGCCCCTGCTCTCTCCCTGCTGCCGCTGCGCTGGAGGATGTGGTTTTCTTTAGCCCATTGTAGAGTAACACTATTGTGTGGAAGGTGTAACTGGGCATGGCTTCCTGCTTTCAAAATCTTACCTTGATTAAGTTTTTTGCTGGTCATGGAATAAAGGAGGTACTCCATGTGACAAAAATGTATGTTTGCAATAACCTTTTGAAACACGCATAAAATAACTTCAAGTGATCTGACCTAATGTGTCCTGTGTTACAACCTTTCTGTAGTTGTCTATAAAATTGTACCACGAAGGACTATATTCTGTCCATTGCTCTCTCTCTCTCTCTCTCTCTCTGTACTGGGGATCGAACCCAGGGGCATTCTACCTCTAAGCTACATCCCCAGTCACTATATATATATATATATATATATATATATATATATATATATATAATTTTATTTTTTACTGTAAAACAGGTTCTTGCTGAGGTTGGTGTCGAATTTACAATCCTCCTGTCTTAGCCTTCCAAGTACTGGTATTACAAGATGTGTGCCACCACACCTGGCTGATTGCCCTATCAAAGAATGCAGGTTCCATGGGATGGTGGGAAGAGGAGTCTCTCTTACTTTTCCTCCACATTATCTGCTTAAAGGGGGCGTTGTCAAGAGGAAAGAGAGGAAAGGGAATGGATCCCTAGAGAGGGTGGACTGGGAGCGTCCTGGCCATGGTCCTCTCACGGGGCCTTACAGAGCCTGGAGGGAGGAGCACTGGCTGGCCAGTTGTCCCAGGCAAGTAAGTCTTTCTTTTTTGCCTTTGCTTAAATGCTGCTAAAGGGCTCCTCTGAGGGCCAGAAAGGGGCTCTAGGGACACGGTGCTGCCACACTAGGACTCAGTCCTTCCCTGAACTGGGCGAGAGTTGGAGCTAGGGCTGTGGAAACATCCAGACTTAAGTGTACCCTGACTCCAAACCTCTCCGTCTGCCCTTTGTTCGCTTCCTATATTTTCACTCAGATGTGGTTCAGTGTTTTCTTTCCAAGGCATATTTTGCATGGAAGAATGCTTTCAGTGAGCTGAGGCCCTAATTGCCAAATAATGGTTGCCAAAACATGTTATTTTGGCTCCAAGCTGGCACAGAGAAGGAGGCGTTCTCCCCTCTTGCAAAAAGGAAGAACCTTTGTAGCCCAAGGGCCATTTGCAAGCTGACAAGACCAGGGCCTCCACGGCTCTTCCTTCCCCGCGGAGGGTGACTCCATCTTCCGTCATCATCGTCGTCGTTCCGCAGCCTCTGGCCTCCCTGGGCCTCGTCCTGGTCTGCTGGAGCTCGGAGGAGGGCGGCTCCGGGCCTGGCTCTTGGCTGCTCGCCTGGCTGAGGCTGAAAGAGCCGCAGAGACTTGCCGCCCACACAGCCCGCCAAGGGCTCAGGCACCAGGAGGAGCAGTCCTGCCCCGCACACTGGGAAGTGTCTGCCAGAAGCACAAGCCGCCCAGCAAGCACGGGAATTCCAAATACAGACAAATCTGGGCCCCGGGGGAGCTGGATGGAGCTGATCAGTATGAGAGATATATCACTGCTAATTAAGTCCTGATCCCCTGGCTCCACTTGAAACGAATCAGGGAGGAATCAGGGAGGGATCGAGTTTTGAGAGCAGGTGCTAACTGGTTGCAAAAGAGGAGTCCATCACTGCAGGAAGAGTTTGCCCCTGCCCTGGGGAGGATGTGCCAGTGGAGCCCAAGGTTTTTCTGAGAAAAATGCGTTACTGGACAGAGCCGCTGGCTACTCTTTTGTCTTGGGACATAAGGGAAAATGTGAAAAACAACCTCGAAACCAAGAAAGCTTCTGCCATGACCAAGAACTGCAGGGCTTCTCTGCGTCTCCCTGTCGATGGTGGACTTGCTTTCTTCTCAGATGGACAAGGGAATCTTTTAGAAGTCAGTAAAGCCTTTCCTGGAGATGCCAGAAGCAGTTTCATTTGGGTACAGACAATACAGGATTTGTTGTGACTCCGAGGTGGGTCCAGAGTGGCCCCGCAACTGCCCACCCTGATCCTTTTCCAACTGCTCAGAGCGGAGCCTCAGACCACATGTGAAAATAAACTTGAGGCAAGCGTGAGGGTTCCGAGACTGGGCCTGTGCATGGAGAAGGAATAGGTGTGATTGTTAGAGATCACAATGTGTATCTTATTGTGTGATTTTTTAATCCTCAGAAGCTTTGCCTTTACACTAGAAATTGTGGCTTTACACAGTAACTAACACATACTGGGAGCTTGTGTCTATCGGGCTCTGTAGCTGGTCACCTGCATTGTCTCATTGAATCTTTACAATGGCCCTGTGAAATGGGCATAGCTTAGAGAGGTTACATGGCACGTCCAGTAAGTGACCACTCAAAGATACGAATGACCAGGGCTCATCTTTTTAAACATGATTGTGAAGCTCCTGCTTCACAATCCCAGAGCCCGTGCAGGAATAGCAAAACGCTTTGCACATTGTTAAGTACCTAGCAAATGCATTAAATAATGCACGAATGAATGAATCTCAGGTGATAGGACTAGTCTCAGGTTCACATTAGCACAGTCATCTGGGAAACTGTTCTCATGTATGTTAGGCCTAGCATTCTGGAGATCTCCTATTTGGGGAAAATATTTGTACTGAAAAAAAAATATATATATATATATTCTGAGGGTCTTCCTTTGATCTGTGTGAAGAATGTTTTTAATCTTGACAGTGTTGGACATACATTTGGCACATTTTGACAAACCTGCAGGCAAGTTGGCTGAAGTTGCTGGCAGGGACTCCAAGAATCATTATCAACATAATTTCCTTTTTCTTATGACATGTAATCCTTTCCCTATTCTCACACCCCAATCTTGCAACTACTCTTAATATTGGGAGCCTGATGCTTTGAGTCCTGTACAGAACTTCTGAGCTCAGGCTTTCCCTGGAATGTATCCTGTGATTATTGCACTATTTATTAGTTTTATAGCAACAGAGCCGAGCGCTTCCTCCGTGTCTGTCTTTGGATTGTGGGCATCATTCGGCCCTAAACAAAAGCAGTTTGAGTTCTTGTTAGCACCTGAACTGACTTGAAAGAAAAGTCAGAGCTAAATGTTTATAAAGCTGGATGTTTATAAGTAGAACAGTTTTTATGAGTGTTTATGAACAGAGAAAATTATTTCAAACGGTGGTGCTTAGAGATACTATGACATGAGATGGCATTGAGCTCAATCATTAAAGCACACAATTGGAAATGCTCAGGGGAATTTTCATTGGGTGGGCTTAGCTCTGATAGAGCCATTCAGGCTCTACTCCTCTGTTCTTGGGTTCATATTCAGTAACTAACAGACCTCTGGCTCTGTTTCATTGTTGTCGTAGTGAAGAAGCAGTATGATTGGTCAGTGGGTATTTGCTGGGTATAGCTCGTGAATAACAGAAGCAGAAGGAGACAGTCTAAGCAAGCTCTGGATCTGTGCAGTCCCATCCCAGCTCTACCCATCATTTTCTGGAGTATGACTTTGCTATAAAGTTTGCTGAACCAAAGATTCCATGTTGTCTTTTTTAAATCACTGTGAATTCTGGTCCATGCAAATAGGTTTCTTCCACTCCTTAGAACTTTGACCTTTAAAGTCTGTCTGAGGAATGTAAGAGAATTGCACATTCTACAGAACTGATGTAAGTTTTGTTTAGAACTTCAGGAGAAAAATGGGAGAGAGGTACACATTGCATTTTTTACAAGAGGCCTATTCAACAACACAGGATATGGCGAAAATAAAACAGGATTGGGCGGGATGCATGTTTGGGTTCTCAGGGGGCTGAAATCAAAGAGGTGTGCAAAATATTCTGCATAAGTCCCTGCCATCCGCTTTGATAAGTGAGATTATGGACTTGAAAGGTCAATTACATATTCTTAAGGCAAAATGCCAGGTTCTTATTAATGTTTGTGCCTGACAGGATCTTAAAATAGACTTGAGTGAGTTAAGCACATTGATGACCACGTACAGTAGTGGGTAAGAGCTTAATACAGTTTTATTACCTCCTATGGGCAAATATTTGCCTCATGAGACACACCCACTCCCTCCAGAATAGTCTATTGTAAACAACTGGCTCCCTTTCACAAGACTTGGAATCTTTATGATGTTTGGGAACGCTGAAACCAAAGGCTAAACAGCTTATTTGAATCTTGTCCTTCAGCCAGGAAAGCTCACCAGTTGATTTTTCTCCCTCTTTCTTAGGATGCCCAAGGCATGTTCTAGAAAACTAACTTTGGCAAGAGTTCTGATCACCCTCCCCCATTTTATTCCCAGCGTGACAAACGGTGAGTCTTTTGGAATCTCCCAGGTGGTTCCAACAGACAAGTGTCCTTCCTCGCTCCATTTCCACCTGTCTTTGTGCAGCAAAGAACACTATTTCCAAGTCTTAGATCTCTGATGGGAAGAGGAGAGAGCCATTGGGAATATTTTTGCTGGCAGGATTCAGGCCCGCAGCTCTTAAGCCAGCCTGCTTGGGGGGCTCATGGGAGCACAATGTCTCTCTATTCAAGTTCCTCCCTTATCGTGGTGGGCACACTGGGTTGCTATCACTACTCCTAACCTGTGCAGTCATTGGGCCAGGCGAGGAGTTAACTTTAATTATCTTCACATGGTTCCTTTAATAGAGATAAATGTATTAAAAGGGTAAGATGAAAAAAATAGAAGAGAGATAGTATCTTTTTTTCCTCATTAATATATGCATATGTATGCTTGTGCATTATTTATATTAATGCTCACTTACAGAGTTACATTTTGAAGTTATTTAGGTCATTTAGCATCATTCTTATTGCCAAAACTGATTTGGTGTAGCCATATTAAAGTAATTCTGGCCTAAACAAGAATAATCTGCGTTCCAGCTATTTTAGAATATTAGGAAGGTCATGTTGACTCAAATGCAACTGCTAAAAAAAATTGTCTTGTTAATCAGACTTTAGTTCTACCTAAGGAAACCTTGCTGCTGCTCTGATGTTGTCCCCATGTGCTTAGAGCCATGTAAGCTACCACTGTGTCATCCTGATTGTTGGATTTGAAATCACCCTCTGTGGTAGGTCTAAGGAGAAATAAGGCTTTTTTTCCCTTCACTTGGACACTTTAGAGCCATGTAAATAAATAAGTACAATAAAATATGGTGAGTACCTTAGTGGATGGATATGCAGGGCTAAGCAGGCCACAGAACAGATGAGGAGCTCCAGAAAGTTTGCAGGAGATGAAGCTTGAGCTGAGCTTTGGCAAGGCAGGAAAGGTTCACTGGTGGACAGTGAGAGCATTCCACAGAGACAGAGCTGGAGTCCCTAAAAGGTTCCCTGACTGGCTGTGTGACTTGGGAAGAGCAATATCACTGAACCAAATGTTCTTACCTATACACTCTAATGCTTGACTTGCAAAACTATTAGAAGGTTCTCTGAGAGAACATACATGAAAGTGCTTTGACAACTGGAAAGTAGTCTCCAGATGTAATGTAATAGTAGGGCACTGAATGCTTTTCTAGCTTTAAAAAGAGCGTAGTTGACCTTTGAAGATGTCAGCTTAAATGTGTGCATGTACATGTATATGTTCATAAAAAATACGACTGTGGATGTATTTGCTAAGTTAGGTGAAGCCATTGTCACAAGTAGAACTAAAAAATGTAATTTAAACAGTAGGAGTCACTGTCATGCTCATTTAGGAGTCTAAGGTGAGTGTCCCTGGTCAATGAGTAGCTTTCCTTTGAAGTGTGTCTAGCTGTGTATCCAGAAAGAGAAGGAAAGAAGCCGTGGTCTAGCAGTCTTTACCATCACTGCAGTTATCTGTGTCTAATACATGCGCACATCCTTTATACTTCAGACAGCATGTGGACATTTACCTAGAGCCAAAATCAGCACAAACAAGTCACACACTCACAAATAAGTAAAAGATAATGCTGGCAGCCATTTATATTAGCTTTAAAGAAAACAAAAAGCAATGAAAATTCTCTAGCAGAGAATGCCCAGTTCTCCTTTGTCTGCGATAGAAATAAATGAGGCTGGTAAAGTAAGAGTGGCAACACGGAGAGATTGGTGGGCGGGAGGACCACGCTCATCTTTCAAAGTTTTATGAAAACATCCTACACTGCCAGATTTTCTCCTAATACCAATTTCTCTTTGTTCGTTGCTTTCCCCTCTAAGCAGCCCTGGCCACTGAGGTCTTTTATGGCAAGAAAACAATCATGTCTTTTCCTCTCTATACAATAAATAAGCTAGATGAACATGATTCCCGGGAATGTCAACAACTAGCTGGGTGTGGTGATGCACTCCTGTAATCCCAGTATGTGGAAGGCTGAGACAGGGGGATCAAAGATTTGAGGACTCTGTGTGGTAACTTAGTGAGACCCTATTTTTTCTTTTTAAATATACTTTTACTGGTACATTGTAATTATACATCATAGTGAGATACAGACATACATGCACATAGCTCTTGTGTGTTTCCCTCCATGTCCCACCTCATTCTTCCCAGTCCTCAAAGAAGTTAGTGAGATGGGTAGTGGTACCTTCATATATGGACACAGCATGACTTGAACCGTTCCTTCCTCAAGCCTCCTTTTCCCCTCCCTCCTTCTCTCCCTCCCTCCAATACCCTTCTACTATTCTACTGGTCTCTCATTCATCTGAAGTCCATTTTGTTTCCTATTTTCTCTCTAGCTTCCACATACAAGAGAAGACATATGGTCCTTGACTTCCTGAGACTGTCTGATTTCACTTAGCAGACTAATTCTCTAGTTCCATCCATTTTCCTGAAAATGACATAATTTTGTTATTTATGACTGAATAAAATTTCATTGTATATATATGCCACATTTTCTTTATCCATTCATGTAAGACCTGTTTAAAAATAAAAAAATAAACAGAGCTGGGGGTGTAGCTCAGAGGTACACTGTCCCTGGGCTCAAGCCCTGGTACCATAGGGGAGTAGGGGGACTAGATTAGATTATTAAATCCAAGATAGAGGAAATGTTGTTTATTTAACTTGTAGCCATTTGTAGACCCACTACTTTAAAAAGACAGTATCTTAGAAACAGGATAGAGCTTCTTATATTATTCAGCACCTCGCACCACACTGAGCAAAAGAGGAGACACAAGCTACGAGGAGAAGGCAGGGGAAACCGCCAAGAGGCCCGCCACACTTTTCCTTGTGAGCCCTGTTGTTTTGGTGACATAATGCACCATGTCAGTTCCTGGCACGCCTGTTTTCTGGCTTGCCTGAAGTAACAACAATGCCAGTTACTAGAAATACAGATGCTATAAATGGTAACTGATAATATTATGCATGTTTTTAATAACTTGAGAAAACGTTTTTAGAAAACTGCCTTGGAGGCTTCAGTTTCAAGTTCTGTAAGTCAAGGAGCGATACGATTAAGCCAGGGAAATCTATGCTTTCTTGGGCTGAGGCACCCTCAGCATCCGCCTAGGGTTCTGGCTGTATGCGCGGCAATCTCTGGCCTGAAGCAGAAGTTTTGGGGAAGCCCTTGTGTAGGGGGAAGCGCTGGACAGTCCTGAACCACAGCAGAATCCAGCTGCTGAACTGGCCTCCCCTGACTGATTGTTTGGAAGCCATTGGCAATGCGGGCTGGGATGAAGTCAGCTCTGGAATGTAGCTGTTGACCACTGACTCACATGAAGATGAGAAGAAATCAAGAGCTTCTCCTTCCAAAGACTGCATCTAAGAAGCCGGGCAGAACTGCTGCTAGTGGTGGCCTTAGCACTGGTTTGATGCATTGGCACTGGATTTTCTCCAGGACCCAGAAACACGTGTTTTTTGGTGTGGAATCTTCTGACGACATTTGAAAGCCCGAATCTCTGTTCTTAGAGTCAGTGAGAAGTGTCAGAGAGCTCTGGCCTTGATCCAAGAAGCTTCTGATTTTCTTGACATTTCTGGCTGAAGCATCACCATTGATGAGGGTGACAGAGTAGGTTGTATGAGACAGGCTTTTAACCAACTTGCTTTATGTATTCCTTTTCCATGTGACCACCTCTGGCACCAACAGTACTCAACAATTTCTTTATTTGGTGCTAGGAATTGAATCCAAGGACATTCTACTTCCAAGCTACACACTCAGCCTTTTTTTTTTTTATTTTGAAAGAATCTTGCTCAGTTGCTGAGGCTAGCCTCAAACCTACTATCTTGTCTCAGTCTTCCAAGTACTAGGATTAGAGGCATGCTCTACCATGCCCGGCATAACTATTTCTTTCTTAAAACGGTTGATCAGAATACCATTCTTCTCCTTTCCCCTTCTCCCCCTCCCCCTCCCCCTCCTCTCCTCCTCCTCCTCCTCCTCCTCCTCCTCCTCCTCCTCCTCCTTCTTCTTCTTCGTGGTATATGGGGTTCCTAGAAGCCCTTCTATTTCCGGGCTACACTCAGCCCTTCTATTTCCGGGCTACACTCCCAGACCTATTTTATATTTTTATTTGGAAACAGGGTCTCTTAAGCCAGTGCGGCTGGCTTCGAACCTGCGCGATCTCCTGTCTCTGCCTCCCAAGCGCAGGGATTACAAGCGTGCGCCACCATGCCCGGCCCATTCCTCTTTCTTACTACCTTTCCTACATGGGTTACAAAGAAACAACGAACTGTTTTGGATTTGCCATGGGTAGAGACAGTCAAATTTTCCACCAGCCAGGAGGATAGAAACTCTAGAAATTTTGAACACAGATAAAATTATCACTTTTCTATCTGAGGTAAATTTGGATATCTTGACACTAAATTCCGCTATATGCTTTGCAGAGATTATTGATGTGTTTAACTAGAGCAAAGTGGGAAAGTGGAGGATTAAATTACCCATATTGGCTTTGGGAAAACTCAGACAAATTTCTTAGTCCAAAACTAGGCAGGAAGAACTACTTTCCATGAAATTTACCCAGAACTGGAAATATCGTATCATATAAAAAAATCAAGATTTATAATTCTTAATGGCCTGTGTGTGTTGGGGTGGTGGGATCTGGTCAAAAATATTCAGACCTGCTTATTTTTTCTTTGCAGCTTTATCTTTTTGTTATTTCATTACAGGTCACCTGAAAATTGAAGAATGGTTTATGCAAGCTAGTTTGTTACTTAGTAGCAAATATTGGGAAAAATATGAGTGGGGAAGAAGCTTGAAATTAATGATGTAAATAAAAATATTTATATTCCTGACCTTTTTCATGGGGGGTACACTGGGGCTTGAACCCAGGAGCATAAGAAACATCATTCTACCTGTGAGCTAGACCCCCTGGCCCTATTAATTAATTAATTAATTTTGTGCACTGGGGATGGAACCCAGGGGCATTCTACCTCCGAGCTATACTCCCAGCCCTATTTTTTATTCTTTATTTTGAAACAAGGTCTCACTGAGTTGCAAAGGGCCTCACTAAGTAGCTGATACCATCCTTGAACCATGAGCCTACTGTTTCAGCCTCGCAGATGCTGGGATTAAAAGTGTGTGCCACCATGCCCAGCTTATTATTATTATTTTTTTTTATTTTGATACAGGGTCTCTAGAAGTTGCAGAGACTAGCCTCAAACCCGTGATCCTCCTTTCTCAGCCTTTCAAGTACTGGGATTACAGGCATGCACCTACCTGCCCAGCTATTCCTGACTTCTTAAATTATATAAGAATCAGAATTGCCACCAAACCTGTGCTAGCTTCCAAGAGCCCATGAGAGTGCTTCTCTGTGAAAACATTTTCCAACCTGGCAGACAGGTGGGAAAGCCCGTTCATAGGTGCCTTTGCTGATGAATCATTAACATTGTTACTTCCTCTTTTGCTTTCCTGTATTATTACTCCAGTTTATCTTCCATCTCCCCAACTAAATATTAAGTCTTGCTGGGTATAGTGACACATACCTGTAGTCCTGGTTATTGAGCTGCTAGGTATAAAAATCACCAGTTTGAGTCTAGCCTCTGCAAGACACTGTTCCAAAAAGAAAAAAAAATAGGGCTTGGAGTGTGGCTGAAAGGTAGAATTCCTCTGGGTTTAATTCCCAATACCAATAAATAAATAAATAAATAAACAAATATTAAGTCTCTTGAGGTCTTAAGTCTGTATTCTCTCCTTTAATATTTATCACAAACTCATACTCACAACAGTGGTCCTAAAAATGTTTGTTAGACAAATAGATGATGCTGGAAACACAAAATTCTCCCTGACCCCTGGCTGATTTTTTTAAATCCCCATTTCATGTCTTAAAAATTTTCATTTAATAAAAGCATATTATTTTGTGTTTTTCTGGTTAGTATCAATGAGAAAATTAAAACAACACAAAGGTAATAAAAAGCAGCCATATTCTTATGCCCATGATATACCCACCACTATTATTTCATACTTTTTCTAACAATGTTTTTTCTATGCATATGCATGTATATGTCCACAAAGTTTGAGGAGTTGTTTCATTGATTATAAACATGCTGCTTTTTTTCATTTAACAATTATAGTTAACAATTTCCCCATGTTGTAAGTCATTTGGGATTATATCCTATTTTGTCATATAAATAATTTACAATTATTAACTAATTGAGTTCTCTTTTGAATCATATAGCCAACTCAACCTAACTGAAGCAGAGCAAGAAGGGGGATTATATTACAAGATAAGGTAAAATGACATGATTTAGTATAATCTGAAGTATAGGGTGATGAGTACCAAGCAAAATAACTATGCAGAGCTATAAGGAGAGATTATTACTAAAGGCCATAGGATCTCACAAGGGAGAGGATATTTGATCTGGGAACAAAGAAGATGTAAACATGATCATGACTTAAATATTTTGAGTTTGACTATACACTACACTGTTGATCATTTTATGTGGATTGTTGCATTTATTCTTTAAAACATTTGCTCTCTTAACAATTACAATGTAATATGTTCCCCATGTCCATCACTTAAGACAGGTTTGGTTATATTATAGTTCATCATAAGAATATATCATGACTTATTAATTAGGCTCCTTTTAAGTTGCCAAGCCAATTCAACATAACTGAGGCAAAACCAAGTTATTGTTTTATTATAAGATATCTTTATTCCCATTTTGCAGATGATAAAATTGTGGCTTAGCGAGGTTATGGCTCTTTCCTCTGTCCAGTTAAGATTCTGGCATGCAAAAGGAGGTGTAGCGGCTGAGCTGGGGGTGAGAGCACAGGGAGATGATTTACCCCAGTGAAGAGCCTCCCTGAAGACATCAGGAGCCACATACACAGTGTCGCAGCGACTGTTCCTCAGGGTGCATTTCGTTAGGACCTGCCAGATGGAGAAGACAGGAAATAACTACCTTTCATGATGGCTCTTTAATGTGGTTCCGTAAACAGCCATCTGTGCTACCCATTGCAAGGAACTGAGGATTTCAAGTCATCTCTTGAATCTTCGGTGTGACAGTTTCTTTCATAACGGCTCCTTAGTTGTAGATCAAAGGCCACCAGACATTTTAACATAGAGCCAATTTTTAATAAATGATTTCTGCAAAGATGGGTAATTGGGGCGACACCAGAGATACACACACACCTACTGTGTAAGAACAAATACAAAACAAAACAACAACTTAGCTCGTTTCTGGGTCTTAAAATGTATAACCAACCTGTAAGAATATTGGCCAGACTAACATGCCTTGGTGAGCTAGTTCTCCTCACTCTCCGCCTAAGCCAGAAGCATCTCCTGGACTTTGCAGAAACCTCTGAACACCTCTCCAGGCTCCCTGCCTCCTTGCATCCTAACTCACAGTGCATGTGAGAAAGGTGGCCTTTCTCAGTTTCCCCTGGCTCACTTGTTGCATGCAGGAAGCTGCCAACTGGAGGTGGCAGCTTGGGCTGGGGGCTGTTGGAATGGCTGCAATGGGTCCGTCTTTGAAGTCTTACCCTGCAGTTATCTCTCAGTGCACCAGGCAGGCTGTAAGCAAGCCCGCTGCATGCAGCTGTCACCATTTAAGCCAGCAGCTGTTTGAAGATGTGCCGCCCCCCACCCCTTCCAAGGGGAGCCAGAACAGAACAAAGTGTGGCGTTCCCAGGGAATGTTTGAGTGCTTGATAAGAGCGGGAGTCTGCACCTTCTCCCCTTGATGGCAGGAGGTTGGAGGAGGGGAGTAAGGTGGTTTTGACCTCCTCTTTGCAAACGTCCAACCCCGGTAGCTGGAACTGTCACACTGTATGGTCCTTGATGACAAAATAGTTTGCATGTGGTAGCGATGGTGGGGATGGCGGTGGAGGAGGGGCTGAGGCAGGCCTCAGAGTTTCTGGCGGATTTTCACATGGGCCTCTTATGAGAGCTTTTTCCCACCTCTTCCCCTCTGTGTTCAGAGTGCAGTTGAGCCCCCAGCGCTCAGGCTGCTGCCGAACACACGTGTTCTGAATCGGGGGTGAGATAACTGGCAGCCGTTGACGCTAAGCACGGCTGCGGTTAGACTTCCTCACCTAGTCTTTATCACTTGTGGACTGAGTGCGTTTGTTTTACCCCTGGAGCATGGGCTAGGACAAATTTCTGCCACCTCTTTCCCCCACCCCCAGGTCTCCTTTCTCTAAGAAGACCATCTTTGAAAAGAAAACAGCTGCCCCAAGAGCATTATATTGGCCCAGACCTCCCAATCTTCTTGTCAAAAACTTCTTCCCTCTGGGTTGATTTCTCTGATGCTACAAATCTCACATGTGGAGAACTGGCACGGGGCTTCTGAAGAAAAAAACGGTGTGACAGAGCACTTGTGGGAGCCAGGCGGCGGCCAGGATCTGGAGGATCCACAACTGCTTTCTCTGACCAGCTGTCCAGCCAGGCGAGCCACCGCGCAGCGACCTTGTAGAGGAGCCAAGCAACCAAGAGCAGATCGCTCATTTTACAAACAAAAAAGTGCATACGGCAGGGGAACCCACATTCACCAAGTTACTCATTGCTGTCAGGCCTGGGTGCAAAGCTGACAGTCAGCGCCGGCGCCTCAGGTCCCTTGCTCCTGGAAGGAAAGGGAAAGACCTGCCCTTGGTGCTGGGTGGACAGTGGAATTCCTGGTATGAGAATTGTCGGCTTCTCTCTGCATCTGCAGATACCATGTGACTTGGTGGCCTGTGAGATTACATAAAGGGCTGGAAGCTTGCAGTCTTTGGGAGGGATAAACATCGCCTTTCTGCCACTAAAGCAGTAGTGATTGTGGTTCCGGGATGGGAGGTTTCAAGACACAAAGGGGCTGATGCTACGGATGCCTTGAGGCCACCCACAGGGTGTTGTCAGCACTGTCCCAGGCTTGCAGACTGCCCAGACCTTTAATCCCCCCACTCCTTTCTGGAAGATCAATAAAAAGAAATGAAATTCAAACTGGACAACTTTTCTATTTTTAAGTATTCCTCGAGAAGGTTTGATTAGAGAAATGATTCAAGCTACTGACCAAATTAAGTTTTCTGACTATGTGTGCCCATACATAGCTTTGGCTTCTTGGACGGACATCTGAGAGCAATCAGAAGTCTGGCCCAAGTAGACCCAGGTCTTCCCACTCCTCTGCTTAAACCACCAGGAGCCCAAAAGCAGGGTTAAGCCTGTTCCAATTTTAGTGCTTTTGGTCCTCAGAGGGATCCTATCTCCAGTCTCAAAACTCTGGGCAGCATGAGGGTCTCAGGGGACATCACAAAGCCTATCTCGAGCTTGGCAAAGATTACCAAGTACTTTGAGGATGAGGAACAGCCAGGATGAATAGCTGCTTGAGCACATTAATCCCAGTCTTCAGTAAAGGTGGCTATGAGTTAGTATTTTTTAGGAGAGATGACATATCACTTAAGATTCAGACTCTTTATCAGTATGATGAAACACATCCCCAAAGGGAATGACCAGCTACAACATGCTTTCTATCCAGATTTCTTAATCACAAGCTTCAATCCCATTCCAGGTGTAGGAACTGGTCCAAAAAGTCTGGGTTTCAATGGTAGATTCTCTATTTCCTGGATATTGTTTATCCTTTTGGAGATGTGGTTATCTGGTCCCCAAGACTGAGACTATTACATTTATCACAGAGAGCTATTAAGACAAGATAAAGCTTGCCAGGTGTCCAGCACCAGGCCAGATGTATAATAATCACCCAAAAAATTCTCTCATGTCTCAGATCAACTAAGATAAGGTGAGAGAATATGCTTTTTAAATTCATTATTGGAGACATAAATTTAGAAGTCAAACTGAACTGGAAGATTAGTCAGAGAGGGAAGGAATGGATGACCCACCTAAGCTACCCAGTAACCTGGGCCTGACACCTGCTTGTGCATTTGAAGTAGGGGCAAGACTGGCAACTCAGGGGCAGCCAGCCACACAGGCAGTTCTCATTAGGCATGGCCGCTGTATATTGTGGAGAACATTCAGGGCTGGCTATGTAATCTCCTGGAAGTGGGGAGGGTGGATATAGAGAAAAGAGGAGGCCAGAAACTAATCCCCGAGAAAGTGGGGCTTGAAATAGGACTCATTCATAGGAGAAAAGGGAAGGAACCTAAGGATTGGAGACAATAGAATCCCTCAAGACAGCACAACTCTGCCCTCCTGATCTAGGACTTCCAAATCAAAACCTACCCATACACTCACAGCTATAAAATTAGGGTGATATGGCTTTTCTCTATGTGTAAAAAAATGATGGTGGAGATTCTACCAGACAGTATACCTCAGCAGAATGGCGTGGCTCTGTGTCCTAGGTGGTATTAATGCAAGCATCGAGGCTCACCTAGAAAGAGAGTGGAGGGGCACAGGGAGCTGGACTGCCTGGAAAAGCACTGATGGAACTGGGAAGATTTAGCCTAAAAGTCAAAAAGAGATTGACCGTAAAGGTTTAAGGGTTTAATCATTATCTTCAAATGTGTAAAAGCATATCAGTTGGGGCTCACAGAAGCAGGCCTTGGCTAACTTAGTCAAAGTAGAAATTTGTCGGAAGATTGTTAGTGCTTTGCAGGATGGTCAGAAGAAGCGAGAACCTGTGTGTGTGTGTGTGGGGGGGGTTTGCATGGAGCCAGGTAGGTGGGCAGCAGAGGGCAGAACCGTGATCACACGGCCTGAGCTCCCCCTCGCGCCCCCTTCACTGAATGCTGTGGCCACTGTTGAGGCCTCTTCTTGCTCCCAGGGATAGACTTGGACTGTGCTCCCTGCTGCTCTGTGTTATGGATGCTGCTCAGAGCTTCCGTGTGGCTGTATGCCTGTACGTGGCTGTCTGAGAAGAGGGAATGCCCAGTCTCTTCTGCACTCCACAGAGAGAACCAGGGCCTCTAGGATGCACAATTGAGAACAATCCCCACAAAAAAGAGTTAAGATCCAGGGAAAACACAAATTAACACCAAAAAGCAAGCAAAGCCAGCACAGGTAAGCTCCAAGGTAGCAATGTATGATCACTTGAGTAAGAACCTACCTTAGAGGTAGGAAAAGATCTGCAGATGTATGCAACCGGGAGAAGCAGATCTATCCATCTATGTATCTCTGTATACATGTATCTATCTAATCATCTACCTATCATACTAAGGATTGAATCCAGAGAGGTTCTACCACTGAACTACACCTGAGATGCTTTTATTTTTTTAGAGAGGATCTTGCTAAGTTATTGTACACTAGTCTCAAACCTAATGCTCCTGTATCAAGCCTCCCAAGTACTGGGATCACAGGTGTGGACCATTGTACCTGGCTCAAAATGTATGTCTAAGGAACAACACTGGGCCAATATGATGGCATATCCCTTGGTGGTAGTGAGCTGCCCCATTCCTGGCAGAATGCAAGAAAAGGCTGATAACCACTTGGTGGAGGTTTCCTCTGTAATAATACATGTGTAGCAATAAGTTATTTAGTAATAAATCAGCACACTTACTTCTAAATTATTCAGTCTAAATTGTAACAAAGAGTCAGGCACAGTGGAGCACACTTAATCCCAGTACTTGAGAAGCTGAGACAGAAGGATCAGATTTTTTTTTTTTTGGGTGGTACTGGGGTTCCTGGAAGCCCTTCTACCTCGGGGCTACACTCCCAGACCTATTTTTACATTTTCATTTTGGAAAAAGGGTCTCCTAAGCCAGCGCGCGGCTGGCTTCGAACCTGCGCGATCCTCCTGTCTCCGCCTCCCAAGCGCGGGGATTACAAGTGTGCGCCACCACGCCCGGCTCAGAAGGATCAGATTTAAGGCTAGCATGTGGTAACTTAGGGAGATTGTTTCAGAATAAAAAAAAAGAAATTAAAAAAGCCCAGGGCTCAGAAGTAGAACACCCTAGACTCAGTCCCTAACACCATAAATAAATAAACTTTAAAAAATTGTAGCAAAGACTATCTAGAAATCTCCTTGTGCATTTTGGGATCTTCACTCTACTCCTTGGATCCTAAAACAAGCCACTCATGCTTTGGTACACATGTGGAAAAGGTATGAATTTTTTTAACATTTTATAACATTTAGAGGATGGGGGTAGGATGGGATTTCTCTGTCCTAGAGGTATCAGCCAGCCATCTCAGCCAGGCACAGGCAGGTTAGAGGTGTGGGAAGCTTTGAACTACCAAATTGGTCCCTCAAACCTACAGACTGGTTGCCACAAATGTGCTCGGGCACAGAGAAGAGCGAGCAAGTACTCGCACTGCTCCTGGGCCTGGAACAGACTTTTTGGCCTCCTCCTGTGCCCCGTTCTCCCCCTCCGAAGACATGTACAGGTGGTGCCTAATTGCACCTGCTTCCTGGGGAGCGGCACCTGGGGTCTCTGTGTTGGGCTATTCTTCTGCTCAGTCCCTCTACCTTTAGTGCTTGTGCCAGTTCCATCTCTGTTGCCCATAAATATTTACAGCTCCTACATGCCCTTGGAAATTGGATTAACCTTAGCATATTTCTGGGACAGAGACGGCCCTGTCCACCATTAGGCCTGAGGAATAGGCAGAGCTTTTTGTTTTTTTTCTATACACTGAATGAACTCAAAAGGGGTTGGGGCGTTGGGGGGGGGGGAGAGAGAGAGAGAGAGAGAGAGAGAGAGAGAGAGAGAGAGAGAGAGAGAGGAGAGAGGATGTGAATAAAAGAAGAGGCAGGGAGAACAACTACTAAAATGCTTGGGGAACAAGCTAGAAAAGTGGGGTTTCTGAAGGACAGTATCAGCACCCAGGTCAGGGGTATAGAGTTTGGGCTGGGGTGGGTCCCAAAACAAATTGCACTTTACTCTCAATTCTGGAGAATGATTTCAATTCCCTTAACCTTCATCCCCAGGTAAATGAGGAAGGAGATGTCTCGCAGTTCTTACCACGTGCTGGAAGCGAAACCACTGATAAAGAAGTTTCTGAGCAAGGTTATTAGTGTGGGTAATTACCATAATCATCCCGGTTTTATTTAGATTCATACAGTATCTTCAGAAAAGGAATTTTAAAGCAGCTGAACTGCTAGGCATTCCTTCCGCTCACATTTGAAACTGCCTGGGGTTTCTATCTTTTCAGATATTTACCATTTTCTGTTAAGAAAATGCCTTCCCTGAAATGTTGACTGTTAAGGAAATTTATCTTTTCCTTCAGTCTTCATAGGAGAGGAGGCGATTAGCCACGGAGCCCTTCTCTGTCTAGCACCAGGCATCAGAGACCAGCTATGCAGAGGCCTGTTGAATGGAGCCACGGAATAATCTCCAGAAGAAAAAGCCAGCTTGCAGGAGTGGCGGGGCCATTGTGCTCTGCTGGGAGGATGGACGCACGCACAGGACAGGCGCTGGCAGCTCCGCGGGTGCGGTGTGCGGGTGGTGACCACAGAGGAGGCTAATGCCAGCCTAACAGGCCCTTCGCAATGAGGATTCCCCATTACATTACAGGGTAAAGAGACTGGATTTCTTAAAACTGTTGAGTAATTTTGTTTTCATTAGAAGCAGAAGACAGTTAAACCTTTAAACTCAAACATTATGGGAATGCCACTATATGGCAGATAATGGTGTCTAAAGTTTACATCACATGGTGCTCATCCCAGGTTTTATATGTATTGATCTAGCTAATCTCCATAGAAGTGTTACTGTCATCTCTAATTACAGTCAAGAACATAGAAAAGTGAAGTAACGTAGCCAATAGAAGGGCCGAGCTTCATTTTGTTTGTTTTTTCATTTGGGGCACTGTGCTTGTGCACAGTAGGGGATGCATGGTTAGTTATCTGTACATGTACCTACACCATTTGGTCACTCTGGCTCCCCAGTGCCTCCCTTTCCCTTTCCTCTACTTTGTTGGTTTCCCTTCTGTTTCTTAAACCCTCCTCTGCCTTCCTGGCTTCTCTCTAGCTTCCACATATAAGGAAAACCCAGGACAGAGAGCTGCGATTTGAACACAGGTGGAAAACTTTGAAAGCCCCCTCTGCTTCTGAATGGGTGGAGGACTCAGCCCTGTTTATTCGGCCTCGATCCTTTTCTTTTTCTTTCCTTTCCCTTTCTTTTCTTTTTTCTGTACTGAGGATTAGACCCAGGCATAGTCTAACTTCTGAGCTTCACCACCAGCCCTTTTAAAAACTTCTGTTTTAAGGCAGGCATGTTGGTGCATGCTTGTAATCCCAGCATTTAGGAGGCTGAGACTTAGAGATTCGTGGTTCACAGACAGCCTCAGCTACTTAGTGAGGCCCTCTGCAACTTAGTGAGACCCTGTTTCAAAATAAAGAATAAAAACAGGGCAGAGGGTGTAGCTTGGGGGTTGAACACCCCTGGGTTCCATCCTCAGACCCGCAAAAAACAAAAAAATCTGTTTTAATTTTGAAAGAGGGTCTCACTAGGTTGCTGAAGGTCTCACTTAATTGCAGAGTCTGGTCTTGAACCTGTATTCCAACTGTCTTGGCCTACCAAGTATTGGAATGCCAGGTATGTGCTTCCAAACCCAACAACTCTTTTTCTTTTTCTTCTGTAAAATTCCTTGGGCTCTTTATAGTACACAGATTAGAAGGCTAGTCATTCAGTCCAACTTTCTTCTTTTTAGGATGAGGAAATTAATACCTAGAGAGGTAAAATGACTTTTCTAAAATATCACAGTTAGTGAAAGTGGTCATTTACATCCTCTTTCTTAGGTAAGAGTCACATGATTCTCTCTAGGAAAATCCTGTGTATTTTCTACTGGAAACACAGTGGCTTATGGGTGTGGAAGGGGACCCCTAGGAGAGCTTAAATGGATGCAGAGGTGTGAAGACGGTCCAGTAGTTCAAAGAGCAGCCTGGGGACCCGAGTCAACGCAGTCATGTCTTGCTCTGCCTCCTACTTGTTATGTGAAGCTCAGAAAAAAGACTAATGCCAAAAGACAGCCATGTCACAAATTATTGCCATTCATTTATCCAACAAGTAATTACTGAGAGCTTACTCTGCGTCACGAACTGCACCCACAGGGGTGCATCCAGTGTGCCGCCTACTAGGTACTGGGACACAGTGAACACTGCGTCAAGTGCCCGCCCTGGTGGAGCTCCCACCCAGGATCTGTGTGAACTTTGCACTGAGGGTGCAGAGCAGTCTGTACCCTGGCCAGCTGCCTCACAAGGTTTACTCCAGCCCCAGGACCAAAGGGAAGGAGGTGGCCTAGACCATCACCAGGTGTTATTGACATATTCTCTTCTTCATTGTAAATCATTAGAGGATTTGTTGAAAACATTTTACCATAACAGTTTTTTTTTCCCCTGTGTGCAGCACTGGGGATTGAACCCTGGGGCACTCTACCAGTAAGCTACATACACCCTTAGCCCTTTTTATTTTGAAACAGAATCTCACCAGTTATCATATGCTGGCTTCGAACATGTGATCCTCCTGTCTCAGCCTCCCAAGTACTGGGATTGCACCACACCCAGCTTTACCATAACAATTTAACACTCTGTTTCTTACTTCATATCTGTGGGGTGAATACTTGTCATATCTTTTATTTCTATGAAAAAAAATCTGTAGAAAATTTTTTAGAAATGAATAGCACCTACTTCTGTTTCAGTAACCCACTTGGCAATCTTTACACATTTCTTATTGATTCTTCTTTGGGTTTTCAATAGGAAGCAATTAAGCTTTCCTAATAAAAAATATATATTTAAATATTTAGGCAAATTAAAAATTGATTTGGGTGATTGCACTGTGTTCAACTCGAGTCCTGAGCAGGGTGGCTGTGCCTTGTTGGCATAGCAAAAGGAAGAAGGGAGTGGGAGAATCCCGTGTCTTGTGGCTGTATCCACTGCTCTAAGTGTTCTCTGCAGCAAGGTGTCTGTACAGGTTCCCAGCCTGGCAGTGGCATGAGTGACAGGGTTGTCACTAGTGAACCCACCACTATCAGGGATAGAATTGGGATGAGTGCTAATGGGGCGTCCAGAAATTCAGTCCTTCACAACTACTTCTGGGTTATGGGCATTCCTCCCTATTCTTCTGGGTTATGGGCATTCCTCCCTATTCCGTAGGTACATGTTCTGCCCTGAATTAAAGCATGCTGTTGCCGGGAATCTTTAAGTGGTTGTCTGAGTAACATTGTGAACTGCATTTGATACATTCCTATATTATATGAAGTGATAGCAGAAGCGATCTTCCTCTTATTCACAGTCTTAGTAAGGGCTGATAGAAACAAAGCACATGGCAACTGATTCTCTGGGGTGACAGGATCAACTCTTGTGCAATGAGGATCGATAAAATCCAGTTTCCTGACTTTAGTCCATTATTACTATTGTTATTGCTGTCACTGTCAAGACAGGCACACGAGTTGTTTATCACCTTATTTTGAGGTTCTTGGTGAACTTTGAAAGAAAAACTAGATATTGAGATCAAAATAGGAAAAAGAATGAAGGTTATACCATGAACATTTTATCACAGTTAATTTGGAACAAATTGTGCATTTTTCCAATGAATCATCATTATAAAATAGGAATTTGGGTACAATGTTCCCTTTTACTCAAGGAAGTGAGTGGATCTCGGATGCTTCTGTGAAGGGGCCATTTCTTCCCAGAGGGGCGGGCGTGCATTTCACTGCCACGGATCAGATCTCATAAACCTCCTAGTTAATGGAACTACGAACATCCTCAAAGGCATAAAGGACAGTGTCCTGCCCTATTAAATGGTGTCTGCATTACTCTAGCAATTCTTTGTTGACAACCAAATGTGTTGCAGCCATGTTTAAATTTCAGAACATTACAAGTAGGTGTCTTTGAGTGAAGAAGAAAAGAGCCATAAGCTATTAAATGAAGATTTGAAAGTTATGGCTAGGTGCAGTTTCAGAACAAACATGTCAGCGCCATCCTAGTGAAACACATGTAATCCTCTGGTCTCTTCAGAGCGAGTGGAATGTGAAATGGGAATTTTGTTTAGAGTTTTTTTTTTCAGGTGTAATGTCTTAAATTTTTTTTTTTTTTGCACATAATATTGTCAATGTAATTGCTTTTGAACATCAGCAAGGGAAGCCAAGTTAGTTTAACAGATCAACCATAGCAAATTCAATAGGATCCTCTGCGAGACAGAGGGAGGCTGTGGCTTTGCCGCTTGGCCGTGTGGCTCCAGCGAGCTGTCTGCCCGTTCGCAGGGTTTGTGGTGTGTGTGTGTGTGTTCGCCAGCACTTAGGGGTAGAGGCTGAGGAGGGCTCGGCGGCTTGGCACGCTCTCAGCTCTGGGAAGTCCACACTGCTTTACAAAGAGCAGGTGGGCGAGAAAGCGCAATACTGCAGGGCAGATTGTGCAGCTGTGAGAGGTGGAATTCCCCTCCCAAGCAGCGGCACTGCTTTGAAAATGAATTCATCATTAAAATAGAAGAGTTTCTGAAGCAGTAGACGAACACAGGGCTTGATTGGTTTCAAATTAACTCTTTGTACTCATCTTTCATTCATCCTTTAAGAGAACGTCTCTGCTTTTTCCAGAAACGTAACACAAATAATCCTTGACATCCTTTCAAGGAGGGCGAAGCGCTGGCGCTTATGCCACCGCATCTGCTTCTTATTCTGCCTGCATCTTGCTGCTGTAAAGCCTGGCAGGGAGGGGCCCTCGCTGCAGTTCAGGCTCCGCATCTTGCTTAAGGTTCAGGATTTAGAAAAAGAGGGATTTGCTTGTCCCTGCAAGGAGGGTCCCTGCTTCTTCTGCAGGATGGAGGAAGAGAGGAAAAGGTGGCCTTCCCGTCTCCTGGCTCCCTCTCCCCCTCGTTTTAGGTGTTTCTTCCCCTGATCTCTCTCCCACCTCCCTGGGAGTTAAGATTGGCCTCTTTTCTGCACTTGGTACTAATTGAAAGCCTTTCTGCTCCCCTGTGGACAATGCCCACTAGTACCGTTTTCTCCAAGGGAGACTATTTATGTATCTGTTAAAAGTGTCTTGTGTCCATGAATCCCATAAACAATGAAATGCAAAGCATGCTAGCTCAGAGACCTTTCTGGCTACTTAAGGGAAGTTTCCTAATCCTTTTCTGCAGCTAGCCGTACCCAAGCGCTGCGGCCCATTCATCTGCCGGTGCTCCTCGAGCACTTTGATCTTGGGGCTTCATTACAGCTCATTTCAGCATTAAGGATGATCTGAATTCATGAGCTCTTCCCTTCCTAATAAGTGCCATTCAGAGCCATCCTCAGGAGCGACCACAGCTCACGGGAAACTGGTTCAAACCACGCGCAAAAGAATAATGTGCTGGCTTCAAACACAAGTGAAAAACGGGGTTTTTATTAGCCAAATGAACCTTTGAATGAAATGCTTCATTAAACAGAGGAGTCTCATTTTCAGGGCACTGTTAAATCCACCAATTGCCACACTGAGATTAGTAAGTGTGATTATTTTATTTTCTTGTCCCAGGTGGAAGTCCTGAAAATGCCCACCACATCCAATCAAGGCTAGAGTTGCTTTGGCTTCATAGATCTTGAAAACCACACATACTTTTACAGGTTTCCTGTTCTATTAGTCTGGAGTGGAGTGTGCCACTCCACAAAACAAAACAAAACCCTTTTTCACTCTTGTAAAAAAAATGAATTTGGATTCAGATAATACCCTCATAACTTCTACGGCTGTCAAGGGACAGGCACCGATAATTAGAAGATGATCGGAACAAGCACAGAGCCAAGGGGAGGAAGAGGGGTGCAGTGAGGCGGCAAGGCCAGCACCTGGCCGCAGATGGCCCCTGCGATGATTCCACTTTGTCCTGGTGTTAAACTGGCCGAGGCACAGAAGAGATGCCAGTGAAGTCTTAATTCCTGCAGATGAAAGCTCATCCTGTATCAGCCTCAGCGTGCACTCAGGAGGTACCTCAATTAGTGCCACAGGAAATTTCCATTTGGCATCTAGTAGACATTCAAGATCACTTAACAAGAAAGGGGGAGACAGAGGAGGTGGTGTCCTTTAAAGGCGCTTCTTGCCCCAGCGGTTCTTCTTCTCCCACCTCCAACCTTCTCAGCACCTCCCCACCACACCCTCACCCCATGCGCAACTCCCATTTCTGCCCTCTCCCACCCCAGTCTCAAGCGTGCTGCGCCTGCCTTGCTGTGTTCCAGAAGGTGCGGGAGGCATAGACCAGCAGGTCAGGCTTTCCCCCTTGGTGGAAGGAGGGGCGCAGCGAGGGGCCAGTGGGCCGTAGGCTGAGGCAGAGACTTAAGGCCATTGAAAGGAACAGGTGCAGGATGACAGGAGCCTCCAGCAGAGCACCTGGCTTCACGGGGACTTCATAGATTTCAGTAGGATAGCGCCTCAGGCCCTTTGCACAGGACCATGTGATTCAACATGGCTGGTCCACACTGAATTGCCTCCACTCCTGTTGATACACCTGCAAGAGAGTTAAAGTTAAGATTAATGGTAGGAAGATCTTCAAGACCCCTCTCACACAGCCTTTCTATGTGAGACTATAATGTGCCAATAAAAGTATATTTAAAAAAAAAAAAGACTACTGGTTAGGCACAGTGGCATAGGTCTGCAGTCCCAGCTACTTTGGATGCAGAGGGACCTCAAGTTCGAGGCCATCCTCAGCAATTTAGTGAGATCCTGTCCCAAATAAAAAATAAAAAAGGACTGGGGGTGTATCTCAGTGGTAGGGTAGCCCTGGATTCCGTGCCTAGTACAGTGGGTAGGGGAGAATAAAAAAGATCTAAGTGTCCACTAATGTGTGTAGATTTTCTTTTCCACTTTGGCCCAGCCAGGTGCTTTTAATTTTAGGGGGTGCATAACCAAGTATGATGCTGTGCTGTTGCAGAAGCAGACGCAGTGAACACAGGATGCTTCTTCTAGCCAGCTCTTTTCCACGATCTCATCGGAGAAGAGACTCCACCAGGCAGGTCTTCTTTGTCTCTCATTCCTGCTAGATTGGCTGAGGCATCCAGTTGTATCAATATTTACACAAGTCTTTGTCCTGCTATACATTAAGAGTGTAAGTAGTTTCCCCTTTGCAACTGGTTTAAAAGAAAGAATGTGGAGACATTTTCATATCTTTTCTGACAGTTCACTGGATGGAAGGGTTATTTATCTTTCTTTCTGTGTAAGTTTTGTAATGGGACTGCTTTCTGGGACATTTTCCAGCTACATTCATGTGTCTGAAGTCCTTGGAAAGCAGATGTCTTGGAAACAGAGTTGTCACTAGCATCAACTATTGGGCCAATACCATAGAGCACAAAAAAGTGAACTTGACCCTATGTACAAAGTCAAATTAATAATCTAATTTTTATGGTATTAGGGATTAAACCCAGGAGCATTCTACCTCTGAGATATATCAACAGTCTTATTTTATTTTCTACTGAAACAGGGTCTCACTACATTTTCATTCCCTGGCCTCAAACCTGTGATTCTCCTGTGTTCGTTTCCCAAATACTAGAATACCGGGCATGTGGCCGAATGCTCAGCTAGTAATCTAAATTTTTAAACCATCACTGCAAGGCCTAAGAGCTTTGCATTTATTCCATTCAGCTTATATCTGTGAAGAATGCCAAACTCTTCTATTTTTTGCTGTGTAGACCTAGTATAATATCTATACCTGAAAAATGAATCACTTAGGTTGGCCACTGTGGGTTCAGAAAGGGTTAGGAGTCATGGCACTGATGAGCCAGGTCTTTGTAACTCGTGGTATAGGTAGGCTATACAAAATTAGAAAGGCCATTTCCCCGTTGTTCTTGTTCTATCACAAATAAGGAGATAACTATAATTTTCTGTTTATTTCCCCCTTTTCCTTTGACTTTTTCAGGTCAGAGGTACTGAGTCCTAGAGGGAGGGCGAATAGTTATCACTCTCAGTTTAGAGACAAAGAAGCTGAAACAGTAGCTCAACGTAGGCAGGACAGTATAAATGAACTCCGGACAGACCTCAGGCCTATCAGCCCAAAGAAAATTGCAGTTAAGCATGGAGGGTCTGGAGCCAGGTTGCTTCACTTAAAATGCTTGCTCTCATATCTTCAAAAGGCATAGGTTAGCCATGGTAGTTCACTGAAACTCAGTTCCCTCCTCTGTAGAAGTGGATGTAATAGACTGTCTCAGAGGGCTATTGCAAGCGTTAAAGGAGATAAACATGTGAACCCTTTAGCAAAGGGTGGGTCTAATGCACAGTGAACACCCAGTACTCGGATAAGCCTATTGCTCGTCCTCCTCCTACTGATGAGGAGACCAGGGATCAGAATATCTGAGGGAACTTCATAAAGGAGGCGGAGAGAGAGGAGAGAGAGAGAGAGAGAGAGAGAGAGAGAGAGAGAGAGAGAGAGAGAGAGAATCATAGCCAAGGCGATATTTTTCTTAGCAGTTGATCCCAGACCATAGCAAGAGCTCTCTTATTTTTTCCAAATAGAAATACGAATTTCCTCTGAGCATTGTTGATATTCAGTTAAGTCTGTTTTCTGAGAATATACATATTTTAAAGCAGGATTAGCTTGCAGAAGCAACCAAATGGAGAGGCAGTTGGAGGATTCATCCTAATACCGATTTAAACATAAATTTTATCACGGCTGAATGCATCAAGTACAAGGCCTCTGCTTAGTCAGGCCGGCAAGCGCTACAGCATTTGGAAATGAGTGAGCAGTCAGATTTGCCAACAAACATGCCTGCAATTCCAAACCCATCACTCTGGCGGCGCTCATAAAACAAGGTCCAGATTTATTTTCCACTTGGTGTTTGTTCTGTTCATTAATTATATTCATATCTGCTTCTTTGAAGTTATTGGGACTATTGGGAAATGTAAAAGAAAGCTGTATTGATTTCAGTCTTAATATCATTCCATCTCTATTTCCTTCGTCTATGAACACCCCAGCATGTTGAATGACATGTGGCGGTGGGGATAGGGTGTCGGCGCAGCGCAGGGCATTATCAACAGAACCCAGGCGGCTCCAGATCTGCCGTCTCTTTGGTGAGAGGGTTTAGATTTAGAATGTCTGGATTGTATTCTACTAAAATCTTCACAGCCTTCCCTTTCAAAATCAATTTCAGTTGTCAAAAAAAAAAAAAAGAAGAAAAAGAGGGGGTGGTGGTGAGTCACTTTGAAATCAAATAGCTTATTATTATCATCTTTTTAAAAAGCTTATTACTATAATTTTTCTCCCAAGGGAGCTGAGTTGATTTATAACCCCACCCTCCTTATCTCAACATGTGGCTGAGTTCAGAAGGGAATTAAAATCGGGGGATTTTTTTCCCTCTAGGGAAAACTGATAGAATATGCCCGCACCTCATTTTCAAGTGCAGCAGGAATGTTTTAGTCCCCTGAATTTAGTTTACAAATATACATACAGTAGCTAAGCTCAGATCTCTCCCCAAATTCATGGATTTGCCCTGAATACTACTGTAGAAATAAGCCCTACCTGGGAACAGTCTTCACACTGGAATGTGAACTCTATCGCCTTGCAGCATACACTTGGTAGAATGCAGGCTTGTTGGTGTCAGGGATTCTTAGATGATTTGTCCGCTGTTGCATCATAAGAGAACAATGCTGGGTTCAGAGCAGGTGTTCAACATATATTTGGGAAATCAGCGAATAACAGGGGAATAACAGAGTTATACTTTGAGGTCAGGCAAGCAGTCAGAGCTGGGTCCAAATTATAACCTGCTGCTGCTGAACTCTGTGAACTTGCTTAGTCGCGCAGCTACAGAATCTTCATCTGTAAAATGGACACAGGGACGGTGTCGGAATGTTTCAGATTTCTGTGAGTTCATGCATAGAAAAGATTTAATGGTTTTTGAGAATATAAATTAATATAAATTATCTGTGCATTTCCCAGATCTAAGTTTGAAGGTCCCCGTGAGTCCAAATATCAGGGACTCAAGAGGCTTCACATCAGCACCCAGGAGCTGACCCTCACCCTTAGGGAAGGCAAGGTCCCTGTGCCTTTGAGCTGTGCTAGGGGCAGCCTCTTCTGTGTTCCTGGGCCAGGTTTCACACGGCTCCTGGGCTCAGGGTCTGTGTCATGTCATCCCAGGTACAGCAATGAGTGGAAGAAACTTCTAGCTTGGATGACTGATGGCCTGAGATTATTATTCTTTGGGTTCCAGGACACAGTGCTCCTATTATTTCCAGAGAGCTTTCATTTGTTTTTTCAATGCTAAAAGCTCATGCCAATATGGTTGCCTGAAATCTCATGGCAGCATATATATGAGACGATCATATTCCACTCTTGGTTCCCTGGAACAGGGTGCTACTGTTGCAGAAAGGAAGTTCCAGAGGTAACTGCTCCCCTGGGATGCTACCGGGGTCAGCAGAACTGTCTTAGGCAAAGCAGGCTTCGCAAAGGCTTTTGCTGGCGGAAACATAGGAGCTGCCATTCCCAGCTGCCTTGTCTGTTCTACCCAGCCAGGGTACTGCCTCCTGCCAGTGCCAGCGGTGACACAGCTTCCCTTAAGGTCCCTTTCCTTCTCCCCCCTCGTAGGCTAAGCAGGAATAGCAGGTGAATGAGATGTGGCTATAACAAAAGCTGGAAAAGACCACTGTGACACTGCTATGCAAAGGTCAAGGGAGTCTGTGACTCCGTGGGTAGGATTGGGGTGCAAAATCAAATGCTTATAAGGCGAATGGGGAATCACAAATCAGTGAAGAAAGCCAGGCATGGTGGCACAAGTCTGTAATCTCAGTACTTGGGAGGCTGAGACAGGAGGATCGCAGTTTGAGGCCAGCCTCAGCAACTTAGCAAGATCTTGTTTCAAAAAAAAAAAGTTTAGGGGTGTAGTACAGAGGTACATTGGTCCATATGTGAGAGAGAGGGAGAGAGAGAGAGAGAGAGAGAGAGAGAGAGAGAGAGAGAGAGAGAGAGAGAGAAAGAAAAAGAAGGAAGAGGAGGAGGGGGAGGAGCAGGAGGAGCAGGAGGAGGAGGAGGAGGAGGAGGAGGAGGAGGAGGAGGAGGAGGAGGAGGCAGGATGCCTGGCAAAAATGTGCAGGGCAAATCTAGCAACTGGGGCAAATCTCAAAATGAACGTGTTGCCCCAAAGCAACAGCAGATACTAATTTCCAGCTGGTGTTTACATGTGAGGTTCCAGGTTTTTTGATTTTAAAAGAAGCCAATAATCCATTTTTTCCTGTGAAATCTCTGAAATCATTCATATCCACAGCCTACTTATTATTTTTAAGTGGCGTGCAAACCAAAGATAACATATCTTGGGGCTTTCAGATTTCTCCGAGATAGACATTCATTCTGCAGTTACTTGCCGAGTACCTACAATATGCCTGGCTCTGTGTCAGAGCCAGCAGATATTAAAAATGCAAAAGACCTGGGTTATGTTTTCAAATACTTTGTTAAGTGAAGGAGAGACAGAGAAGTGGCTATAAAGAGTAACAGATCCTGGAATGGAGCTGAAGGACAAAGATGAGTCCAGGAATAAAGGAAGACATGGTTTTCTGCTGTTGGAAGTCAGAAATCAGGAGAAAGGTTTTACCTGCTGGAGAGTGGCGTTCAGGAGAGAGGGAACAGCCTCATGAAGGCATGTGTGGGGCCCTGCAGAGCACGCCTGGAGACCCGGGAGCGCGCCTGGGTTCCTGGTGTGCAGCTCGGGGGGCAGGCACTCAGGATCTTCTAGATCTTACTGGTGTCCTTGGGATGTTCTAGGTTGATCCTACAATGGCAGAACACACTTTCACTTTCATCTGACACTCACTGTGGAATGTGATCACCGGGGATCAAGGTACCATGGCATTTTAAAGGTCTGTTGGAGAACAGATATACTTCGCATGGACACACCTCGCTTTATCTATGGCCGGCCCACGTCTGCCGCCAGTCTGTCTCTGTTCACATCTGCATCTCTCGTTCTGTGTAACTCTATCCACTCAGCATCTGGGCACCTCGGTACCCTCACACTCAGCATCTGTTGAACGAGTTGAGTGGCAGCAGCACCGATTTCACCATCAGCTAAGATTTTAACATGTTAGGGAGTTGGCTATTTTCTTCAAAACTTGCTTTTTTAACACAACCTGCCAAATCGATATGAGCCTCCCTAATAATCTGTAGCTATTATTTTATTTCACTGGTCCTGTCTGATATAGTGTCTGGGTTTTTGTCACTGTTGTCTAAAGGTTTGCTTTATCCTTTGACTCAGAGCTAGGTTATCAGGCCATTATCCTAATTCAAATGGATGCTTCTTACTTTTTTTTTTTTCTTCCACATTAACTGCAACTATGGAGGTAGCATAGCATGGTGGTTAAACTTGTGACTTATTCTGGGATTCAAATCCCAGTGCCAGATCTGACCTGTGTGGTTCCTTGTCTCCCCTCACAAAATCTCACAGAGTTCCTATGAAAACCAGAACTAATATAAGCAAAACAGTACCAGACAGCAGGTGAATATGAACATTCGCTATTATTACTAGTAATATTATGTTTTTCTAATGGCCCTGAGTTAATAGAAGAGAACAGTTTTTAAAAGATTCTTTCTTCATCTGGCCCCTGGCCTTCTCCAGCTCCATATTTGAAATGTGCAATTTTTGTAGGGAGAGGAGTAGATCAGATAGGGAAGGTTAAAAAATGTTATTTTAGCAGGCAGATAGGCATTCATGAATGTGAAATCTTTTTTTCTTCTTGGTATTAACTGCTATGTGTAATTCGAGAATTTCTCCTCCAATTGGTTAGAATAGGTTTCCTCTCTAGATTGAAGTAATAATAATAATCTCATTTGCCCCAACTTCGAAGCCCTTTGAAGTTAAACACTGAGAGAAAGAATGGCAAGACCACTCAGCAGAGATTAGATCTCGTTTTAAACACGAGCTGCTCTGAGAATAATTTCCTTAATTAATATTCGCAAGATATCATACACTTGAGACTATATTTTCATGTAACCTACTTGCATGTAATTGTCCGCCAGGGCTCTTCACTTCATTTGTATCTTTCTTTTGTGTCAGTATTCAACAAAATCATTTCCATCTAAAAGCAGCGCTGAAGGGCTGGAGGTCGGCGGGGTCTCCCCTTCTGTGTGAAAGCTGGCACACATGGGCTTTCATCTCATTTCTAAAGTTAATATTGTTTTGTGCTTAGTCCTATTCTTAACTAGACGCACATGGCTCCCGGATTCCCTCTCCTGTTGGATTCAAGTCCCTAAACACATCCCAGGGCGTCCCTCTTGCCGCCTGTGGGTCCATGAGGAGCATTGGAAGAGCACCCTAGGGCTCCAGCTGGCCAGAGTCTCAGAGCCCCGGAGAAGTCACGTTTGCCACCAACAGCAGCATCTGAGGGGATCAATGCCCATCTGCACCAGGCGATGGGAAGACGGCAACTTACGTGTCTTTAGGTTATTCAAGAGTTGATTTGCCCAAGGATCAGTAGGAGTTAATGTGTCTTTTCATCATCTGGTCAGTTTTGTACATTTCTCTGAGAAAATTGCAAAATTGAAAGCTACCTTTTAAATACATTTTTAATATATTTTTGGTGCATCATAATTATGCGTCCTAGTGAGATTCAAAGTGATGCGTTCATACTTGGTACACGTTCCTTGGTGTATTTCCTGCCACATACCACTCCACTATTTTTTTAAGTTTAAATAAATTTGCTAATTGCTTAAGATCTCCAACCAGTGGCCTTTCTACATAGAATTGCAAGCAAATATCTCTTACAGTAAAATAACAAGCCCACCCACACTTAACCGGCAGAATCACTGTGGTTGTTTTGCTTTGTTTCTATAGCTATTTACTGTGTGTAGTTTTTAAAGTATTAACTGTTCTGCCATCAGTGATTGAGCTAACTCTTTGGACAAAGTACATTTATTGTTATAAAGCTGCAGAACATTTGAATTTTAAATATGTACATCGTATGCTTTATTGTATATACTGTGTCTAATATATATGTCTGTGTGTGTGTGTGTGTGTGTGTGTGTGTGTGTATACATATACATTTCCCCCTAGATTCAGCAACTGCAAGACCATATTTCTTCAGTGCTGATACATTATTTATTTAACAAGTCTTGTCATGAAGGGTACCAAATATTCTCAAAGTGTTTTGTTTGTTTTGTAATTTCCTGATTGCTTTGTATTCCTGGAGCATAATACCTACTAGTGATTCTCTTTTTAGAGCCTTTATCTATCTAGGAATTTGCCTGCATGGAGGATGTGAGCTAAAAATTGTGCACCCAGTTGAATAAGGTTCACCACTGTTGAAGTTGACATTGTGTTCTGACATAAAAGTCTATGCTTCCTGATTGTTGGTGACCCCTTCTCTCTCTCTCTCACCCCCCCACATACATACATGCACACACAGTTGGCCCCTTATGTTGGTGGGTTCCATGTTATAGATGGAACCAACACTGGTAAAAAATATTGGGGTTGAAAATGAATCTGTACTGAACATGTAGAGACTTATTTTTTCTTGTCATGATTCCCTAAATAATAGACTAAACAATTTTCATATTATTTACATTGTATTAAAGCATTATAAGTAATCTAGAGATTATTTAAAGTCTACAAGGGTATGTGCATAGGTTGTATGCACATACTATGCCATTTTACATAAGAAACTTGAACATATGTGACTTTTGGTAGTTGGGGGGACAGGAACTAATTCTCCAGTAGTTGATACTGAGGGGTGATGTGCACAGAAGATCTCCTGCCAATCACCTGTATGGCTGCTGAGGTAACCCTTCCACCATTTTCATCCTGTCCAAGTAAGCACTCCAGTGCCACTGGCAAAACAGCTCACAAGGTAGTAAACACAAGTGACTGAGCACACACATTGTCTGCTTAGCCTCATGCAACTGAGGTACAGTCTTCCATCCATCTGGTCATCAGCAATTGAAATGTTGGTATTTACTATCAGGTGTGTGTGTATGTGTGTGTGTGTGTGTGTGTGTGTGTGTGTGTGTGTGTGTTTGTGAGAGAGAGAGAGAGAGAGAGAGAGAGAGAGAGAGAGAATAGAGAGAGATAAGAGAGAGAGGGAGAGACAGAGACAGAGACAGAGAGACAGAGAGAATGGAAGCTGGAAGCCACCCGAATATTTAAGAATAAGAAGCTGGGCATGGTGGCACACTCCTGTAATCTCAGTACTTGGGAAGCTGAGATAGGAGGATTGCAGGTTTGAGGAAAGCCTCAGAAATATATTGAGGGTCTCAGCAACTTACTGAAACCCTGTTTGTTTTAAATTAAAAATAAAAAGGATGAGGAGGGTAGCTCAGAGGCAGAATATCCCTGGGCTGGATTCTCAGTACCAAAAAAAAAAAAAAAAAAGGGGGGGGGATTGTTTACAAAATGCTGAGACATAGATTGGACGATGTGTACTTGGATATCCTAACAAGTCTTGTATTCCATTGTGATGTTTGACTACAATGCACCAATAAAAGTATATTAAAAATAAATAAATGCTGAGACATGTTACCAGAGGACTTTAATGTGGCTACAGAGAAGAATGAGAAGAGGGAAAGTACTCACTAATGTGTAAGAAGGGTGAAAGCACGGAGTGGCGGGGCAGAGTACAGATACACAATTGTGTATCGCTGGGACGTGCACAGGACTGTGGGAAAGGTTCTTCAGGATCTAGTGCTTCTAGTTCCTGTGTGGGAGATGGTGCTGGATGCCGTTGGGACAAGAGTGAAAAAGAATCAGTCCTTGTAGACCCTTTTGTAATTTGAAACACATGAGAGTACCAAAGATGATAGAGGAAAGAAAAATAAAGCCATCCACATCATCACACATCTTTGTGCTCATTTTCTCTATTTAATAGAGGCACAAACTATTTGAAACATGGTAGAACTAGAGAAACTGGAAACAAGATGGCCAAGTAATTAGAGGAGTTAGGGGAAATGGCTGTAATAATTAAGACCATTTAGCTTCTGAAAGAATAGACCTGAGCCAGGCGTGATAGCGCATGCTTGTAATCCCAGCATTTGGGAGGCTGAGACAGGGGGACTGCGGTTCATGACCAGCCTCAGCTGCTGTGTGAGGCCCTTTGAAACTCAGTGAGGCCCTGTTTCAAATAAAGTATAAAAAAGAGGGCTGGGGTGTAGCTCAGGTAGAATGCTCCTGGATTCTAGCCCTAGTGCCGCCAAAAGAAAAAAAAAAAAAAAAAAGAAAAAAAAAAAAAAAAAGAAAAAAAAAAAAAAGAAAAAAAAAAAAAACAAAGAATAGACCAGGACTAGATTTAATAGTCCTGATATTAAGTCAGTCAGGAGGGGCACTGAGCTGCTGTTCTTTCGGGCTGGGTGTGAATGTCAAAGTTTTGACTAAAAAATAAAAAGGCAAAATTAAAATTGCAAAATGAATACGAGAGCATCATTTGCAGATTTTCTAAAGGAAAAAAAATAACATGAAGAACTGGCTCTGCAGCTCTGCATTCTACTGGATTGGGACTGACTGAGTCCAAAAGAGGCTAGCAAAATCGGGGGAAGGAAATCTTTGCAGGGAGCTCTCCCCGGGTGAGGTGTGGGTGCACCATGACCCCCTGTCCGCTCAGGTGCCTCTTTCTTTGCCTTTAGTTTATAGAAGAGCTGCTGGGGGTGCAGTAAGGATGGGCTGGAATCTGGTCGTTACAAAACAAGGTTGGCAAGGGCTTGAATGGCAGATGCAGGAAATGTGGCTGAGTCGGGGGCGAAGTGCACATCAGTTTCTGGGAGTAAAGCAAACTATCTCCCAGGGATTCGATAGGGGTCAGATCTGAGAGGAGGAGTGCCCTACAGCTTCTCAAATGCTACACAACAGGACTGCGGGGGGGGGGGGGGTTCCAGCTCTGAGCTCCTGACAGCTAGGCTGCAGGAGGGAGGCCCCAGGGAAGGGAATCTTGGAAAGGGTGAGTATTAATCATCTGCTAGTGCCAGACAGCACACAGCCACCCCAGCAAAGAAGGGCTACTCCACCTGCTTGCCTGTCCTGTCTTGCCCCATCACCCAGTGGGGTCCATTCCAGTGGTTAGAAGTAGGAGGACTGCAGAAGCCAGCCAGGCCCTCCGACCTTGTCCTCGGCCTCCGTCCCCCAAGGCAGACAGCCGCCAACTACAGGCCCCAGCAAGAAGGGGAGGGGAGGTCTGGTGTTCAATTGAAAGGTGAAAAGTTGATTCTTATCTCAAGACACATTCTCTTTACTGATTTTAGACTTTAGGACAGTTTGTTTTCCAAGATTAAGCAGAAAAGGGCCTGCTAAGTCTTCATCAAGTGGCAAGGGAATTGATTTTAAAGAGGACACGATTAAAAGAGTTAAATATTTAAAAGTAGATGGTTTTGTTTGGCTTTATTTTAATTTTGATACTAGAGATTGAAACCTAGGCCATTCCACCTCTGAGCTACTCCTCTGGCCCGTTTATGTTTTATTTTGAAACAGGGTCTTACTAAGTTGCTTGAGGGACCTCACTAAATGCTAAGGCTATCCTTGAACCTGTGATCCTCAGCCTCCCAAGTACAAAGATTACAGGCGTGCACCATTGCCCCTAGCTGAAGGAAATGATTTTTAATAGAGAGACAAAAGTAAAGCTATACTTCTCTGATATGTCAGAGGATCATATTCAAAGCATTGATGAGATTTATTTTTATAAAACCAAGACAACTGAATTTAAAGCACAGACAGAGAAACTGGACACTAGGGAGAATTATCTCATTCTAAATTTGGAAGGTCCATGTTTGCTAACTATGGAAGATTGTAGTCCCTTTTATAAAATAAAAAAAAATAAAACTCTCCAAAGCTGGGCACAGTGAATCTAAGTATTTGGGAGGCTGAGGCAGGAAGATGGCAGGTTCAAGGCCAGCTTCAGCAACTTAGAGAGATGCTCAACAACTTTGATCCTGTTTCAGAATAAAAAATAAAAAGTGCTAGGCACAGAGCTTGAAGGCAGAATGTCTCTAGGCTCAATCCTCAGCAGCTAAATAAATAAATATGTAAATAACTTTACAACATGATTTTCTCCTTCCTTCCTTCCTTCCTTCCTTCCTTCCTTCCTTCCTTCCTTCCTTCTTTCCTTCCTTGCTTTTCATCTTTTTCTTTCCACTTTTTAGAACAGGTCAAAAAGAGAGTTCATTTAAAATTTTCAAAGTAAAAATTAAAACAAGTAGAATGAAGATTTGGTGCAGTTCGTGAAGCTGAGATGCAAATGTGGTTTGGAAAACACTGTTCTAAACAGGGTTTGTAGAAAAGTCAGAAAACAAAATACTAGAGAATAACAGTCAAAGCCACCATTCAGAGTGAGGGTAGAATTATCCTTTTCTTGAGATTAGTTTAGAATAAGTCATAGATTTGTGACATTTTAAAAAATGATATTTCAGTTGGATCTAAAGGCAGACTAAATAAAGGCAGGAAGCAGCAATGTAGGACTCCAAAAACAAACATAAGTGGCAAAAAATCTGTCTTAAAATAACAAAGGAAAAGTGAAAGAACAAAAGGAAAGCAGGAAAAGAGGGGAAAAGAAGGACAAGAAGACAGAGAGGGAGGATAGAGAAGAAAATGAAAGACATGAAGGAAGGAAAGAAGAAAGAAAAAAAAGAATTGGAAAAAAGCTAAATGGTGTGTGTGTGTGTGTATGCCTCTGCCATTTTGTATTCCATTGAGATGTATGACTACAATGCACCAATAAAAAAGAAAGAAAGAAAGAAAGAAAGAAAGAAAGAAGAAAAGGGAGGGAGGGAGAGAGGAAAGGAAGGAAGGATAGATTCCACAAAGAACAACAAAAGCTTTTAACAGTTTGTGAGCACTCTACCCTGGGTCTTTAATTTCATTTTGATGATTCTGGTACCTCATCAGACACTACAATTTGCACTTTCAATTTAAAACATTATACCAAGCTTTTAAAAATTAAACCCAGCTTGGTTTAACATATTAAATCAAATATTAAACCAATACTTAAGCTCTTCTGACTCCCTAATCTGGGCCTATAATACATGGCCATTATTCACTTTTTCCTGTTATATATTAAAATGTACAGACACTATGATTTTATTTAGCTAATTTCAAAATTAAAGATTTCCTTAATTGTAGTCTTCCGTTATTTCTTTGTAGTTGCTGAAACTGCATGCTTTATTGCCCAAGGGAAAACTTGTACTCTTTGAGTCCTTGTTAAAAGCAAAGTAAACCATGGCCTTCCGCTTCCAGGAAGATAGAGTAGATATACTCTTTCCTATTCCTCCCACTAAGTATAGCTAAAAACCCTGGGGGAAAAAAAAATATATATATATATATAATCTCACAAACATAAGAAGGCTCTGAAAGGAGGAGACAGAGGTGAACTAAGAAGTTTCGTTTTCTAGAAACCACATATCATTTCATTCCCTGACTCTCCGTCCAAGGCTTCGAGCTCAAGTGTTGGCCAACTAGTAACGCCAAGTGGCACAGACCAAAGGAGACCTGATGAAAGCTCTCTAGTGCACAAGGAATGGGGCAGTATAGCAAATCAGAAAATTTCTGGACAATAATTGCTCTATCCAGCCCCAAACGGCAGGAAATATTATGGCCCCATTTCACCCCAACAGCAAAGGCAGAATGAACAGCAGACTTGTGCCCTTTCCATGCTAGGATAATGCCCTGACCCAGACAATATGGCGCCACTGAGTTAGGACCTTTGCCAGTGCCCAGATTGGTGTGGTTACTACCCCAGGGGTGCTGGTGGAGACTGTTGGAGGAGCATGGCAGAGATACTCAGAGAAATCCTAGTGGAAGCAAAACTCCCACCTCTGTGCAGATAGGTGTCTATGAGGCAAAGGGGGGACCTGGCTATCTACTCCCAGGTTTGGCAAAAATAAAGACAATGTTCTCTCTTGTTCTGCCAGAGTGGTGTCACTGGAAGTTATATAGATGGTTTAAATATGTTTTATAACTGCATAACATGAAGACCCTAGATATCCAGGTTTCAGTAAAAAAAAAAAAATCACTGATGGTATCAAAAATCATGAAGATTCCAAACAAAATGGTTAAGGACAATCAGTAGGTGACAGAAATGTCCAATTGATCTTCTTACCTGAATAAGGTTTGTAAAGTAGCCAGTCTAAAGATGCTTTGATGGGAGCTGGGCGTGGTGGCGCATGCTTTTTGGAGGCTGAGACAGGAGGATCCAGGTTCGTGGCCAGCCTCAGCTACTTAGTGAGGTCCTTTGCAACACCATGAGACCCTGTTTCAAAATAAAGAATAAAAAAATCAGGCTGGGATGTAGCTCGGAGGTAGAATGCCCCTGGGTTCCATCGCCAGTATCGCAAAACAAAACCAAATGAAACAAAAACCAAAAGTGCTTTGATAAGTAATTACAAACATGATTAAGACAAATAAAATAATCTCAGAAAATAAATGGAAAATATAGAGAACCAAACAGAAATTTAGAGCCCCAAAATACTATAGGCCAAAGCAACAGCAATAAAAAACAAAAACAAACAAACAAACAAACACAAAAACACCCAACTGAAAGGCTGGATGGCAAAATGAAAGGGCCAGAGGAAAGAATCTGTGGATTTAAAGAGCAAACAATAGATGCCCAATCTGAACAATAGAGAGGATACACAGAACCTTTTGTGCCTGTAGAACTATAAAGGAGGAACTACCACCCCTGTCTCATGTGCACTCTGGAAGGAAAGGGTGGGGGGCTAAAAAAGACTGAAAATAATGGCCCCCAACTCTCCAAATTTGGTATAAAAAAAGTAAATCTATAGATTGAAGAGGCTAAGTAAACCTCAAATAGGATCGTCATAAAAATCAAGTAGTCAAATGTCTGAAGGCAAACCAAAAAGAAACCTTGGAAACAGCAGGAGAGAAATAATGTCTTATCTGCAATGAGAAAAGCAATCCCAACAGCAACAGATTTCTCATCAAAAACCACAAGACCTTGCTGGGCGTGGTGGCCATGCTTGTAATCCTCGCGCTTGGGAGGCAGAGACAGGAGGATCGCGCAGGTTTGAAGCCAGCCGCGCTGGCGTAAGATACCCTGTTTCAAAAATACAAAATAGGTCTGGGAGTGTAGCCTGGAGGTAGAAGGGCTTCCAGGAACCCCAGTACCATTAAAAAAAAAAAAACCCACAAGACCAGGAGGAATAAGACTATCATTCTTAGGTGAAGGAAAATTCAGAGAATCTGCCACCAGCTGAACTGCATGCCTTAAACAGAAAAAAAAAAAAAAAAAGAAGTAAAGATCCAAGAAGGAATTTTGAGACATAAGAAAGAATAAAAGTGGTAAACAAAAATACAGGTACTGTAATAGAGTTCTTCTTTTCTTGAGGTTTCTAAATTCTGTTTGATAGTTACAGTAAGTAGGATAACTCTGATGTGGCTCTAAATACATGTAAAGGAAATTCTTAAGATAAATCTGCTATATATGTGGGAGAGTAAAGGTTATAAAGGGAGGCAATGTTTTAATACTTTATATATATATAAAGATAAGCCTACATCTGACATATATATCATAGATATATGTTGGATGTTTTATATACCATATATATATTTGTCTTTATACATATATATATATAATATATATATAGCACATCCACTAGGAAAGCTATACTAAAATATATACTTAAAATGCTATAAATAACATGAATATGATAATAAATGCCAAGACATGCATAGGTATACATACACATCTGCTTCTCTTATTAAAGGCTGAAATATCATAAAATATATTTTCTGATCTAATAGAATGTATATAGAAATCAGTAACAGAAAGGTATGAGGTAAACCACCAAATACTTGGAAAGTAAAATCAGTGTCAGGAAGAAAAAGGAGGATATCACTACAAACCCTGTAGACATCAGAAAACAATAAAAGAATGCTATGAATAACTCTATGCATTAATTTGACAACTTAGATGAATGGGCCACTTCCTCAAAAAATACACACTACTACATCTCACTCAATATGAAATACAGACTTTGAGTAGACTCTGTAAGGAAATTAAATTTGTCATTTAAAAGCATCCAACAAATAAATCTCCAGATCCAGATGGTTTCACTGGAGAATTCCACTAAATGTTTAAAGAAGAATTAAGACCAATTCCATGCGACTGCCTCCTGAAAATAGGGGGACTTTCCAGTTCATTTTATGAAGCCAGTATTACCCTGATATCAAAACCAGACAAAGTCAGAACCAGAGAGAGAGAGAGAGAGAGAGAGAGAGAGAGAGAGAGAGAGAGAGACAGACAGACAGACATTGACCAACAACCTTTACAAACACAGGTGCAAAAGTACTTGATAACATATTACTAAATAGCAAAAGAATTATATGCCAAGACCAAATGGGGTTTGTTGTAGGATTAAAGGCATTTTAAATGCAATAATTGAGAAATCAATCATGATTCACCATCTTGAGGAACTAAAGAAAACGATCACAGATCACATTATATTAATCAATGAAGAAAGAAAATGTTTGCCAAAATTCAACACCATACATCATAAAATCTCTCAGACAACTAAGAATAAAGGGAACCTCTTCAACTTGACAAAGAACTTCTTCACAAAACCTGCAGCTAACATTACAGTTAATGGTGAGTGTAATGTTAGCTGTAGGCTTATCTTTTGATGTCTACAATAGAATAAGAAAATTCTGCCTAGAATTGCTAAGTGAATTCAACAAAATTTTAGAATACAGATAAGTACATGAGAATCTATTTATATATACTACTCATAAACACAGAAAGACTAAAATTAAGAATGCAATACTATTTAGAGTCACAAAAATATGAAATATCAAGATTAAATCTGACAAAACACGCACAGGCCTTTATGCTAAAAACTGCGAGATGCAGATAAAACACATCAAAGATTCAAGTAAGTGGCGACGTGCACTGTATTCACGTTCTTTGGAAGCCTCAACTTAATAAAGATTTGAGAATTTCCTAAACTGATATACAGGTTTACTTCTACCAAAACCTTAGCAAGATTTTTGAGCCCATAGATAAGATCATTCTAAAATTTATCTGGTAAGACAAAGGAAGTAGAACAGCAAGAGTATTTCTGAAGATGAAGAAATGGATGAATTGGCCTGCCCTCTTTTAAGACTCACCGTACTGCTCCAATCATGAAGATTATGGCATTGGCAAAGAGATAGCTACATAGAGAAGAGAGAATAGGAAATGTGGAGATAGACCTACACAAACACGCCCAAGTGATTTTTGATGAAGGAACAAAATTAACTCACTGGAGGAAGGATAGGCTTTTCAAACAGATGGAGCTGGAGGAGCTGGGCACTCACAGACTAAACAAAACAAAACAACAAAACCTCAGCCTAAGTCTAACATGCTTTGTACAAATTAATAATTCAAAATGGATCAGAGACATATGTAAGACAAAAAAATAAACTAATTTTTTTTGTAGTACTGGGATTGAGCCCAAGGGCATTCTACCTCTAAGCTATACTCCATCCAGGCCCCTCCTCCTTTATTTATTTATTTTTTTTTCCGGGCGTGGTGGCACATGCTTGTAATCCCCACGCTTGGGAGGCTGAGACAGCAGGATCGTGCAGGTTTGAAGCCAGCCTCAGTTACTTAGTGAGGCGCTCAGCAAAATAAGTTAGACCCTGTTTCCAAATAAAATATATAACAGATCTGGGAGTCTAGCCCAGAGGTAGAAAGCCCCTGGGTTCCATCCCCAGTACCATAAATAAATAAATAAATAAATAAATAAATAAATAAATAAATAAATATTATTTTTGCGGTACTGGGGAAGGAACAAAGTAAGTATTGATACGCAGAAGAACCGGGTTCAATCTCTAGGGAATTATGTAGTGTGAAAAGGTAAATCTTGAAATGTTTCATTCTGTTCATATAATATTCTTTAGATGACAAAATTATACAAATCCAGAACAAAGTGTTGCCAGAGGTTAATGGGGGGGGTAGTTGGAAGAAAGTAGTTATTAAATGGCCTCCGGAGGGATCGCTGTGGATATGGAAATGATGTGTCCCTGGACAATGTTAGTGTCCTGGTTGGGATGTACTGTTTGGCGAGATGGTGACATTGGGGGAGACTGAGTAAAAGGCACACAGGATCTCTCTGTGTTATTTCTTATAACTGCACATGAATATATAATTACTTCAAATACAAATTTCAGTTTAAAAACCTCAATGTATAATATCATATATGCATGCTTGTTATACAAGCACCAAGCTTTCTGAAAGGCCACACAACTAGTTTTGCTTTTTTTCGGTACTGGGGATTGAACCAGAAGCATTCTACATTTAAGCTATACCCCTAGCTCTAGGCCGGCCTCCTCCTGCCTCAGTCTCACAAGACACCACACCCACACATACCTGATGGAGATCATTGTGGGAAGGGGAGGGCTAGCTCTGAGGGTCAGTGGGAATGAAGAGAGGGCTCTTTCTTTCCATTTTAGGTCCTAATGAGTTGTGTGAAAATAAATTTCTTAATGTGAGCATGTACCGCTTTTATAATAAATAAAAGAAACTCGTAAAATAATAAAAATCAAACCACATTCATTTATTAATACTTAAAGGGGATCTTTCCTGTAATTCTCCATATGAAAACAAATTCTTTGGCAGAAATTGCTCTGACATTTAGGAAAGACACAAAGTTTAGTCTTTCATAGGAAGAAAAGCCTTACTTAACTTAATCTTTCTCAAGAGAACATTCACTCCAAGATCTTTAGCTCCCAGGATCTGCCTGTTGCAAAATATGATTCTATTCCCCAAAGCACTTCTCGGATATTTCAACCCAATCTCTGCTATGAACTGCCCAAGTTAACTTAACATAGTTCAGGGTCCTTTCTCTTGTTCTCTAATAGCAGTGGAGGATACAATCTTCACACCAAGATTCACACGTTCTTCCATGCCAAGGGACAGTCTGCTTGCTGTCCCTGCAAAAGCCCTGGCCACAGGAACCATCCAGCGAAGGACAGGAAAGGGAGCTGATAGAGTTATCTTAGTCCCAGGTAACTGCGAGACTTTGTTCTCTTAAGAAACATTATGCAGGTGCCCCTGTGCATGCCTATAATCCCAGATCTTGGAAGGCTCTGAGGTAGAATGCCTCTGGATTCAATTCCCAATACTGCAACAAAAGTTAATGTTTTCATAATCAAATATTAGGAACCAAATAAAAGCAACCTTGTTACCTAAGAGGAAAAAAGTAAGACTCAGGGAAACGAATAACCCAAGATAACTTGGGTGTTCAGGCCTAGTTGACTGATGGCCAAACCCACGTCCTTCATGTTCCCCAGTGCTGTGGCTCACCAAGGCAGCAAGGCTTCCAGAGGTTTGTTCCTAGGTCACTGGTGTCCCTCCTGTATCTTCAGGCTCCTCTCACCTCGGAATGTAACCATCCTCACAGTGGGAAACTCTGATTTCTACTTTTCACCACCTTGATGAACAAACATCGTTCGGCTATGTTCTACTCATGAAAACATCCTCTCCCAAGATTATAAAATATTAAAGTTAGAATAATCTCTGGAGATATTAAGTCTCATGGCAGAAACAGACATTTGGGAAACCCACAAACCTTACCTTACAAGGCAGGATAGAGAAATCAGAGAGGTAACAAATGTACTAAAGACAAAACAACTAACGAGAAAGAAGACAAGACTCAGAAAGAGACTTCAAACACCACATTAGATCGCAATTGAACACAACGCGCCCACAGGATTATGTTCCATGACATCATTCCACCATGCATCCCCATTCCTCTATATGATATATTATATTTAATTTGAATAAGACACAAAGAAAATTACTTATTACTCATACCTTAGAGTTTAGCCAGCCCTTTCTTACAGCCCTTTCTTACACATTATCTTTGGACTCTACTATGAGCTAGATAGAACAAATGGTATTTTTTCACACACGAGGGAACTGGAGTTAGTGAGAATAAGCAATTTTCTTGCAGTAGCAGAGTTAGCAAATAGGGAATCCATGGCCCAAATGTACCTCTTCCTGTAACACAAAGCTGCAAAATAGTAATTACTGAAGTTGCTTTTAATATGCCCTTTGCTCCTAGTATTTAATTATGAAAACTTAGATATTTAAAATTAATATTTTTGTTTTATAAAAGTAATAAATGTTTGTAGTAGGAAAGCTAGAAAACATAATAAGGAAAAATAAATCTCTCACCTGATTTTATTACCCCAAAATACCACCGTTGTTAAAATTGTGTGTGTATAAATCTTTCCAGTCTTTTTTCCATGCTCAGATTAGCTAAAAAAAAAAGCAGAAAAAAAAGTTAAAAAAGAAACAACAGACAGTGATCATAGTGCAGATTATGCTTAAAGGTCATTCGTCTTAGAATTAAATAGAAAACATTTCCCCGTGTATCTCAATATTCTTGTATATCCAAAGAGGGCATAATATTTTATTTCATGAACACATCATAGCGTTATCTAGCCATCCTCATATCATAAAACAGTGGGTGGTTTTTTTAAACAACAGGCAATGCCTTGGTTAACATCTTTGAGGTTAAATCTTTGCACACATTGTCCATGGTATCTTTCTTTGAGTAAATTCCTAGAACTGAAATTTTTTGAAACATCTTGCAAAATATTAACGCTTTTAATCTATATTTGCATAGTCCAAATTAAAAATTGAGGCTTCATTTGGCATGGGATCTGCTCTAGCAAATTTTTTATACCACCTCTGAGCTTCCACTAATTGCAATGCCCATGGATTTTAATGTTAATCCTCTCAGCCAGACAATAAAACATTCACAAGATGGCTCCTAGCATTTTACTCTTTAGTGAGCACTCTGAAGAATTCCTGTCTACAGAAGAATAAATCAGAAGCAAGGCACACAGAGCTTCATTGTGTGCTGTACTGCCATGGATAAATCCTAGGTGCCCCCATTGACCCCTGCCCAGTACAGTTCCTATCCTGTGTAATCCCCTTGCTGGGTGCAAGCAGCACCTGAATTTGATCCAAACCAACAGCATATGGCAGAGATGATGGGATGCCACATACCTTACTATGTTGTGTCATAGAAGACTTCCTCTTGTCGGACTGGAACTAGAGTTGAGGGCTTAATAGACAAGTGACCGTGTTGGAGAAGCCCATAGGGCATAGAACTTCAAACAGTCCTAGGACCTAAAGGGGGTCTCTAGCAGACAACCAGCAAACACCGGAGGCCATATGGCTACAAGGAAATGAATTCTTCCAATAATCTGAATTAACTTTCTGGCAGACTTTCCCCCAGTTGAGTCTTTGGATGAAAATGCAGAATTATCAATATCTTTATTGTAACACCCTGAACAAGGACCCAGTCTAGCAGCACCCAGACTCCTGACCCACCAAGGCTGGGGATAGTGAATGAGCATCATTTAACCCACACAATTTGTCCATGTTATGCTGCAAAAGATAACTACCACCTACCGTCCCTGGAATCAGTGAGCTTACATGACGTTGCCTTTCATCCCCTCAGCCTGCTCTTGGGCTGGCCTTGAGTGCCCTCTAAAGTAGCCCTCCTCAGGCCAAGGGAAAGGCTCTCCACGACCCAGTCCCCATCCCAGCAAGGCTCTGCTCTGTATAGGAGGAGCTTACCTTACAGAAACCTTGTCCAAGATCCTGCTTCCCTTGCCTTCAGCCAGGTGAGCTGGAGGGATGATGGCCAGAGGTTTCAGGGTGGAAAGAGACACTACTATCTCCCCAAGACCTCTGTCTCATCCTGGCTGAAGATGTTAAGTGGCCCTTGCTCTCACAGGCCCACCCTCTTTCCATCAGGTGGTCTCTGTTCTTGAGCGATGGGAATTCCCACCTCCTCCTTTAGTCTCCCCAATTTTAGGGCTCCTAGTCATAGCTCATTTCTGGCTTATTTATACTTTCTTTTGTTTGGCTTCTTTTATGTTTATGTATGTACAATTTCAGATGGAACCCAGGGGTGCTTTACTACAGAGATCTACCCCCAGCTTGTTTTTTGTTTTATTTTATTTTATTTTGAGACAGGTTCTTGCTGAGTTGCTGAAGTTGATCTCCAATCTGCAATCCTCCTGTCTCAACTTGAGATTATAGACGTGTACCGCCATACCCAGCTGGTAGTTTTTTTTTTCCCCCCTGGTGCTGGAGATTGAACCCAGGGGGGTGTTTTATTTCTAACACCTGTGAAGCCAACCTCTGCATTAGATCTCCTTCACTGTGAACCCCTGAAGGAGCTTTGCTTTCTTTGGAGATTCTGAGCGATGTACCTCACGTCCCTGAACCTGTGCCTTATGAGACTTTGTGCCAGGAGCACGCATCCAGCACCTGTCTAGTCAGTGACACAATTTAGTTAATGTTCTCACTGCTATAACCCGATAAGCCTGACCACACACAATTTAGAGGAAGGAAAATTTATTTTCTGACAGTTCTAGAGATCTTGGGGTTTAGTTCATGTGAGGCTGGGTCTGCAAGAATTCCGGGAATGGTAGTGTCATGTTGCTGGAATTACCCGGCCTTTTTTTGAATTTTGATGGAAACCTCCATGGCCCTATTTTTTTTCCAAGCAAAACCAGCATTACGCCAGGCATGGTGGTGCACGTTTATAATCCCCACGCTTGGGAGGCTGAGACAGGAGGATTGCGCAGGTTTGAAGCCAGCTTCAGCTACTTAGTGAGGATTTCAGCAACTTAGTGAGGCCCTGTTTCCAAATAAAATAGAAAATATGTCTGGTAATATAGCCCAGAAGTAGAAAGCCACTGGGTTCCACCCCAGTACCACACACACACACAAAAAAAAAAAAGAACAAAAAAACCCCACACATCATTACATGAGTACCAAGAAAATCTGCCAGTAAAAAAAGTAATCATGCTCTCCTTAATCACTGTTGCTGAGTCCTTTTCAATCATGGCTGCTAGGCCCACCTCTACCATGGCTGCTTCTGGGCCTGCCTCCATCATGGCTACTGCTGAGCATGCATCCATCCTGGCTACCACCGACCTGCCTCTATCATGGCCACTCCTGAGCCTTGACCACATTCCTTTGTTTCTAAGCAAAGAATTTGACTTTTATTTAGCCACTTTACTTCTTTTCACAACACCACTTCTCTGTGCCCCACCTTTACACATGCATTCTGGCCAAACTGCAATCACTGTACAATTGGCTGAATATAGACATCAATATTTATAATGCAATTTGGATACTTTGCTGTTTTGCATTTTTCTTCACCAGCTTAATCAGTCTATTATCTTTAAATTTGGCCTCACACAAAGTTTCAGGATATGGGCAAAATGCCAATAAGTTCTTTGCCAGAGTACGCATGTGACCTCTACTCCATTTTCCTATGGAGTCCTCTTTGCCCTCTGAAATCTCCTGAGTACAGTTTGCCTTTCTAAACACATTCTGGCCCTTCAAACTTCCTCTTGTAAACCAGTTCCAAAGACTCCCAAAACACATGGTCAGATTTAGATATAGCAATGACCCCATGCCTAGTATCAATTTCTGTTTTAATCAACATTCTCACTGTTATAACCCAATAAGCCTGACCACATACAACTTAGAGGAAGGAAGATTTACTTTCTCATAGTTCCGAAGATTTCAAGGTTCAGTCCATATGAGGTTGGATCTGTGGATACCAGAACATGGTAGCCAGAAGCAGAGAGAGGGAAAGAGTGAGGGTTCTGCTCCTCACATCTTGCCTGGAGCAAGAGAAAGCAAGGGGAGAGCAACCTTATATAATCTCCAAGGCCACACCTCCAGGGACCCTTCTTTAGCAGCCAAGCCCACCTCCAATGTTTTTGTCTTGTTTCTATGAGGGCTAGGGGGACATTCTAAATGCAAACCATCACATCCACCAACACTGCAAGTGTTGCATAAACAGGTGATATGCTGCCATCAGGCTTTGGCAGCGCTTCCTGTTCAAGGTCCTGCCAGGTGTCTGGAAAAGAGCAGTGAGTGGAAGAGGGCATTTTCCCCCAGACATGCACAATCCAGGGACAGGGAACGGACAGATAAACAAATCCTTCTATCAATGTGATAAATGCTACAAGTGACATATATCCAAAATGGGATGAAAACTGAGTACTGGAAGAAGCCTCAAGTGGTGGCAGTGACAACAGTTTGGAGGAAGGGTATTCCTAGCAGAGGGAATAGCTAAGCAAAGGCTCCGAGGCCCGTGTGAGTGCGGCGGGCTCTAGTGGTGAGGGCATGCTCAGTGTCTAGCTGTCAGGTTGGGTTGTACTCAGCAGCAAATTCCCCAACACCGAAATATCACTTAGGGTTCTTCCAGCCTGCTGGAAGTAATCTCAGTGTGCCAGTTCCCATCACTACTTTTTTTTTTTTTCATAGGCTTCTTCTAAAATATTTCTAGGACCAAAGATTCATGGTTTGACAGCAGTCTCTTGTGGAGAGGGCTCCACAGGCTGCCAGGACAGGCAGCGTGGCATGATGAAGCCCAAAAGGGCAAAGAACGTGACCCAGCAGTGAGCGCGGCACAGGTGCAGGGGGTGCCAGGCTCACCAGGCAGAGCTGTGTCGCGTGAGGCAAGTGCTTTAGGTGTCTGTAAAGGATACCTACCCAGGGAGTAGGGGAATTATTAAAAAAGCATATATATCACTGCCTAAATACTAGGTATGGTGCTAGAGCTTATTATTCATTATCTCAATAAACTGTTAAATTATGTTGGAAATCAGGTACTCCTTCTTGCTCCAATTTAGAGATTTAAAAACACCAAGGCTCAGAGATCTTAAGAAATTTGTCCAGAAGTAGATGGGCAGAAACCTGAATTTTATTTTTTTTTTACTTGAATACTGCTCCATGGCAAAATATCAGCTTTAATGCCTGGCTGAACTCAGCTCAAAAAATGTCTAATCTTTCCCTTCCCACTCCCTGAGACAAGGAGGCTGAATGACTGTCCCAGGTCTCACAGCACTGTCCACAGCTCTAAAATCAGAAAGCTGCTATATTACTTGCAGGCTGGTTCTGAAAGTCAGAGGTGAGTATCTTCAGGGTATGAGACCCAAACCCTCTAAAGGAAAGAATCCCAGTTCAAGCAAACACACGCTCTCATGAAACACAGCTGGGACAGTAGCTCACTGTGAAATCCACATCCCTGGAGATTGTTAATATATGTATTTTACAAAAGTCAAAGCTAAGGCTTAAATGAGTTGCTTGAGTCACTGGAGAGGGTCCTGAGCCTGAGGGGATGAGGGAAGGCAGCACCTCGCTCCTGGACCCCGCACCCTGGACTCTGCACCTGGAGCGCAGAGCCTACAGTGGCCTGCCCCACACCTGACCTCACGCCCCTCTCCAGGCTCTGGGACACCAGCCTCAGCAGCCACCCTCCTGCCTGCACCCGGGTTCAGCTCCTGAGCAGCAGAGCAATGGACTGAGCTGCAAGGACGTCCCCGCCCAGCATCAAAGAGGCAGGCCGGCCTGCATGCACAAGTGCCCAGTGGGCACAGCCCTGCTCACACCACACACACCCACACAACACACACCTACACCTACATACACACACCCATGCTCACACACACCAATCACACATACCTAGGCCAACACACAGCACACACCAACACACAATGCACAGTCTATACCATACCTACCCCCACCAGCACACCACACCACACACGGCACACAGAATATATCACACATACTCCAACATGCCACACAGCACACAGCATGGCATAAACTACACACACCAACACTCAGCATTCCACTACAACACACAGCATGTACCGCACACACTCATATCAATACATGATACACAGCATACACACACTAAACACCTATACACACCACACACTCATACATGCCATGTATACCACAGCACATGTATGTGCCAGACACTCATGTGTCAAATGCATACCACACACTCAACACATGTTACGTTGCCATACACCCATGCATATCACACATACCACACTCATACACAGAATATATTGCACGCTCCCACACAGACACATGCACGCTGCCACACACATGCGCAGTACTCACACCCATACACATTTGCACAAGCTACACACGCCACAGCACATCCACAGCACACTCCACATCCTTGCACTCCACGTGTTCACACACCACACGTGCCCACACCACCCAGGCTACTCTCACTCGCATGACACACACACATTCCACACCTTGTAACACACACCCGCCTCACATCATCACATATATCTGCATGCCACACCGCTCAACACTGCAGGAAGACACATGTCATGCCACACATGCTTCTCACTGTGTGCGGGTGCGCGCGCGTGCACACACACACACACACACACACACACACACACACACTCACGAGCACGCACGCGCAGTTTTGAGTCCCTCCTCTCCAGGCTGGAGCACCCAGTACCGAGGGAGCCACAGACGCCCCTCGGGGGCCCTTTTCTCTTCTGGCCTCAGTTCAGCCTCCTTGCTGGATAAATTAATTACAGAGTGGGAGAAACAGAAATCCACCTCCCTTGTCCCCCCGAAGCATCAACATTGTATATCTATTTATGAACTTCAAAATCTGAGGTGTGACGGCCTGTCACCGCTCTGCCGGCGCTCTGGCGGCTGCCCACGCGCCTCTTTGATGTGGCGAGAACCGGGCGCTCAGCTCCTCTCCTCCCCTCCCCTCCCCTCCCCTCCCCTCCCCTCCCCTCCCCCCTCCCCGCAGAGCGGGCCCCACTTGGGCGGCTCAGGCCCAGGAGGGTGGAGCTCCCTGGGGCAGACAGCAGGGTCTTCTGGTGCCTCAGCTTGCTCTTTGGTTGGGGGGCAGGGATTTGCCCACCGGGAACCAAGGGACCCAGGGGTTATTATAACCATGTTGTTCATATTTAGCACTTGAATGGAATGGAGGACACGTTTTAGATGGCATCGCCTTGCTTTTTGCATTGACTGGTTAGTATTGCCCGTGTTATTGGAGACAGCGGCTTCACATATATGTATTTTTATCCCTACATTGTAATTATCTTTGATAGTGAGATTCAAAGTAATACAAACATACATGCATGCGACACTGGGTGTTTCCACATCCCACTCCACGGCCCCTCCTTCCTTCCCGCAAGTGTTGGTGAGATTGGTAGTGATACTGTCGTAGATGGACATGACATCATTTGAACTGTTTCCTTCCTGGGTCCTCCTTTTCCCTCCTCCTCTCCTTACCTCCATCCCTTCCACTGTTCTGCTGGTCTCTCCCATTTATCTGAAGTCCCTCTGTTTCCTGTTTTCTCTTTAACTTCCACACATGAGGGAAGACATATGACCCTTAGCTTTCTGAGTCTGGCTGATCTCAGAATCATATTCTCTAGCTCCACCCATTTTTCTGCAGATGACATAGTTTTGTTCTACTTTATAGCTGAGTAAGACTCCATGTGTGTAAAACCACATTTTCATGACCCGCTCATCTGTCCACAGATACCTAGGCTGGTCCCATGCTGTGGCTGGGAGGCTCGTCCCCTTCCCTCTCCTCAGAAGCCTTTGCTTTAGGGGACCCTGCCGTCCCAGTCGCAGTTCATAAGTGACTGTGACGGGTGGGACAGTCAGGGCTTTTCTGTGGCCACAGCCATTGAGATGCCCCAGGAGCGGGAAGTGGCCCCCACACACTGTCAGCCTGTCTGTCCCACATTCTCCCAGGTCCTTGAGTCTTGTCTTAGAGGAGAATGGGGAGGGCTGCCCAGGGAAAGTTCCCCTTTCTCTGAGCCCTGCGGGGCGTGTGGTGCCAAGCAGAGGGAGATGGGAGAATAGAGCTGAATGCCCAGCACTCCAAAGGGAAGTGGCTTTCATTAGCGGCCAAGGCCTGACACCTCGGCAGGAGAGCTAGAACACGCTTCGAGCAGCAGCCTCTGGACTTGTCACCAACGTGAACTGGGTGGTCAAGGTCGCCTTCAGACTGCTGAAGGAACTTTGAGGCTGTGGAAGGGCAGAGGCAGCCAAGTGGACAGGTGGTGGCATTCAAGAGACCCCGCGGCCCAGGCGTGACTAGCGACTGCAGTCTGCCAGGGTGGCCTGGAAAGCTCACTCTCCAGGGATTCAGAAGTTTGACTTCCACTCCCTGAGTCTAGGATCCTCCCTCGGTCGTCCATGTTCATCGCATTTCAATTCCTGTTTTCTCCCAGCCCGCCTCTGTCAGCATTAATATAAGGTTTCATTCTAATTGCCGGCTACTTGAGATGTGTCTGTCCTGAGCACAGGGAGTCGGGAGGTCCCCAGATAAACACTCCTGTGTGAAGTCAGCCAGATGGCCCTCCAAAGTCTCGTGAGGGAGCTCAGCCAGAAACCTGCAGGAGAAGCTTTCTGCGGCGCGGCAGCTCTGTGGCCACATTTCTGCATGTAACCTCCCAGGAATTGTAGAGTGGGTTGGGTTCCCTCGCTTCCTGAGGGTGTGCACACACTGTGCGTCTTCTGATTTCAAGGAAAAACTCGGGAACTATGTGGCCTGAGGAGAAGCGCCTCAATGGTTGTTTTGTTCTTTTGCAAGGGATCTTGAAGTGAATGCCCACACACTGCCACGCGATGAATAGCAGCGTTCATTTCCCAGGGCAGGGAGGCTGAGCCAGGCCTGCCGGAGATGCGGCCCTCCCTCTGCCTCCGGCCACTTCTGCCTGACACAGGCCGGGTGCTGCCCGGGAGGGCATTAGCAGGCAGCCCAGCTTCTTCTCTCTGATCCCTGCTCTGAGACACTCTCCTTTTGGCCTTGGGCCATTTGCTTGGATACTGCACCTCAGTTTCTCTATATCCATAAAATGGAGATAATGGTGTTTACTTACTTACCTCATGAGTATTATAGGAATTAATTACTGTTTGTAAAGTACTTTGAAGATGAAAAGCATAAGGTGGCATCATCATTATTATTATGAAATATCCTTCACAGCTACTGTGAAGATGCAGGTCCTGCCAGAGTCAGGCAAATGCTTCAACCTGTGTTCCAAAGGAGACCCTCACAGCCCTGCATATGCATGCTTGTGCACGCGCACACACACACACACACACACACACACACACACACACACTTCCCGTGGAATATCTGGAGTTGGAGAACAACATTAGCCTCTTTCACCAAAGGTAGAGACCTTCCTACTTATAGGGCAATGCTCCCCAGGAGATTTGGGGGTGAGGAGCAGCAGTGACCAGCGGCCCCACATACAGAGCGCCATGTCATCAGTGTGACAGCGGAAACAGAGCAGACCATTCCCACCTCCACCACGTTCTTGTCTTTATCCTGAGGCAGGAGATCCTGGTGGATTGAGCATGTACAATCGACTGCCACCTTTGATCTTAGGATAGAGGGCCTCAGAGGTTTAGCAAGGCCCTCAGCAACTTAATGATAACCTGTTTAAAAATGTTTTTTAAAGGGCTAAGGGTATAGCTCCGAGGTAAAATACTCCTAGGCTCAATTTCTAGTACCAAACAAACAACAGAATAGAAAAGAAAATAAAAATGAAGCCTCCTAAAACCTATTAGATTACCCACTCTGCTTCAAGGAATATGACCTGATCTTTTGGGATTTGTAGAAACAGAAGAGAAAGTTTCTTTCAACTCCCATTTATTTAAGCTCTGGTCTGTCCTGGCAGATGGTGGGAATGTATTCACATTTTCTTTATCTGTTATCTGGCTAAACAGTGCTGTGTGGAGCAGGTTGGGCTTGTTAGTAGGCTCAGCATACGAAGACGGGAGATTCGAGGGGCAAGGGGAGAGAAAGATTCTGCAATGGGGGAAGGGATCCGATGCCTCAGAGCCAATAAATCACCCCTGTGGGTGACTGCTTCAAAAGTTGAAGTTTCTAATGTAGCATATTCAAAATATCCCTACATCTAATTTTGCTATGAAAGAAAAATAGGCAACACTCCAAATCCCAAGATACCATCTATGATTATGCTGTTTGTTTATATAATAATCTAGGCACTTCTTTCCTGGTAAAGTACAGTAATTATATCTAGGAAGCCAAGAGGTACCTGTGTGAATCATGCTGAAGGGCAAGAACACCGGGTGGGGTAAAAGCCAACTCAGATTTACTCAGTGGAGTGCACAGAGTCTTCCTGTTTTATGGCAGAGTGTCCTTGAAATGGGGGTTGAAAAGCCAGATATCGTAAGTCCTATGCAATTTTTAAATGGAAATAATTATGTAAGAGGAAGTCATGTCCCTGCTTCCAGGTATAATGGCCAATTTAGTTTCTTTATTACACAAGTAATTCATGTTAATTATTTTTTAAATTGAATAAGAAAAAAGAAAGTGCTTCTGCCCAAAGATAACCACTATTCGCATCTTGGCACAGCCAGCTGTTCCTCCAGAACTTAGATGTGCACGGAAAAAAGAAGACGTCAGGTATAACACTTTGCAACCTTGAATATACGTGTTTTAAATGTTCCCTGTTTAAAAAAATGTATTTTAGTGTAGATAGAATCACAGATAGGTAGTTGGGTGTGGTCATGCATGCCTGTAATTCCAGTATTTGGGAGGCTGAGACAGGAGGATTGCAGGTTCGAGGACAGCCTCAGAAAGTAGTGAGACTCCCATCAACCTAGTGAGACCCTATTTCAAAATAAAAATAAAATTGGGTTAGGAGTGTAGCTTAGAGATAGAATGTCCCTGGATTCAAATCCCAATACAAAAAAAATAATTATAAATAGGCATATAAAATATCATCATTTGATTACTACCTACATATTTTCTAAAAACTGAGTTTCCTATTATTTTACAAGCCTGTATTTTTCAAATGGGGAATTAACTTTATAATAATAATATTATTATTATTGTCATTGATAATACAGTGATAATAATTATCATTATTATCATTGACTTGTTACAGATTTAAAAACAAAGATATGAATCTTTTGTCAGACATATATTTTCCAAATATTTTTGCTATTTGTCCTTTCTGCTGATTTTGTTTCTAGCATGTCATTTTATTCTGATCTGAGAAAGAGGGAAATGTTTAAATTTTGTATAATCATATCTATAAATTTTTACTTTATTATTTGTCATGATGTTATGCTTAGGAAAGCTCTTACATCCCCAAGTTATGTAAATATTCATCAACAGCTTAGTCTTGAAGTACGTGTGTGCCAATCTGAAATTATTTGTATGTGTCTTGTGGAGAGATTTAAAATACTTGGTAGTTTTTGGCACACAGAATCCCAACACTAGCAGTCTGCTTTGGTATTTTTTTTATTTTTTAATGTATGTATTTATTTGAGCAGGCAAAAGCAGCATTCAAGTCACCTGGCAACTATGATCTTTCTAAGTTTTCTGGAACACCCATGCTCGTGGGGGTCCCTCCTCGCTGTGCGCAGCAATGCTGTTGCAAGCCATCGCTGTCCTAAAGCTGGACAAGCAGCTCCCTCTCGGCATCTTCTGGTCCCTCCCACGTGAGGTGCCGCGTCAGAATGCCCTCAGAGTCTCTTGCAGTCCCGACCTTGCTGAGAACTTGGTTTGAATTCGGAATCTATAAGTGGAAGTTTGGGCCACACTTGGTGCCTCCGGGATCTCTCACCACTCCGCCTCAAATGCCAGCTTCCGATCTTGGCCCCTCCCTCTCGCTGAGTGCTCGCAAGCAGCCCATCTAATCTCTTCAGCCTCAGTTTCCTCGTCTGTAAAGTGGATTAAAAATAACCTTCCTTAGCTACTTCACCACATTGTTGTAAGGAACAAATGACGGTATGTGTTTAATAAGCTGTAAAGTAATAGACAAACATAGGGTGTTATTATTTCCTTTTATTTGACATTGTAAAGGATTGAATAGGAATATGATGTGAGTCCAAAATAGTAAGAATCGCTTTTTTAAAGTAATACGCTGGACTATAAACAAGTAAGTGCGATCCTTTTAGTAGGACTCATAAGAAGCCTCAAATTACCTTGTATCTTGTTATATTCAGTCAAAACAATCTGAGTGGTACAATCTCTCTGAAACTCCTCTAGGTTCTGCCTTGACAGCAGCAATCTGTTGTTTCTCTTCAGTGCCTTTGGGGTCGCTGCAGAAGTAGAGAGGAGGTGAGACTTCCCACAGGTGCTCAGAGGGAGTCAAGCCACACAAAGCAGGACCTCCTGGACAGCATCCCTCAAGCCAGACTTAGGAGTGAGCGCGGGTGCACCTTTTTGCAAAGGACGTTAGTGTCCATGACAGAGCGAGGGGTGTGCGTTACTCATGGAGTGGTGAGCAGGTTAGTATCAGATGCCTTTGGAAGATGTTAATGTTCCGTCTTGGGCTGAATAACCACCAAAATAGGAGGATCCTGGAAGACTGAAAGATTCAGCAATAAAGTACCCAACAAAAAGGGCAGATGCCCAGGTAGGAGAAACTGCAGTGAGGCACACTAGCCAGTGTCCCTGGAAGATAACTTTTGGGCTTTCATTGGTCACAGTAACCAGAGACTCACAAAGAACGTTCTCCAGGTTCTTTTTAAATTTAATGTCCATATAGCATCATTTATTCTTTTGTAGAAACACTTCTCCATCTGAGAGCAAAGGGGCTGGTGCCATCCAAGTAAGTTTTGGCAACAAGGAGTCTGAGGACATTTCCCCCCTTAATCTGTAAGAATCAAGGATTGAAGACATTGTAAACATTTCCCTTTAAGCTAAGCCAGGAACAAAGGCAACTCTTTTATGACTGCCTGAATGAGTAGAATAGAAAATCCTAACTGCTATTCAAGGGCTATTTTCCTTTCTGGTGAAGGATATAGAAAGCTAGAAGGAGCCTTGAACTTTTGTCTATAAAGCTAAACAAACTGGACCTTCCTGAGAACCCATCAGGGAGCCCACCAAAGAGCTGTTGTCACAGGACAAGCAAGTAGCTCCCATTCCAAGGAGAGACAGGTGCTGCAGGGAGAGTGGAGACAGGTGCCGAACTTAGGCGAGGCAGATAACCTGGACACAGATAAGTGGCGGCGTGCAGGGGGCAGTGGAGGTCTGTGCTACACTGGTGTGAACAGCCCACCGGGGTGGTGAGATGTGGAGAGTCCACGCCCTTTGGGGTCATCTTCACAAATCTCACCATGTTTCTCAGGAAGACGAATGGAGAAAGCTTTGACAAAGTGTCCCTTGGGGTACACATGGAGGATGACGGGAGCAGCTGCTGCTGGAGAGGTGGTTAACCCCAGCCCCACGGAACAAAAGCCTTCACCTGTGGGGTGGCTAGAAGCACTGCTGTGCTTGGACACTGATGGAAACTCAACCTCAATACAGCCACAGCCACAGCCACAGGAAGGGAACAGCTGAGAGAGAGAAAGAGAAGGGGGGCAGGGAGGGAAGATGGACCTCTGTGTGCAGAACAGTAGCTGGGTTCAGAACAACGGAGCACTGAGGAGGATCTTTGAGGTCAGAGAGAAGCAGGGCTGCCCTCTCTCCCCACTCCTAGCCAACAGTGTGCTGGATGGTCTAGTCGGTGCAATAAGGCAAGAAAGAGAAAAAAATCATAAGAAATAAAATTCTCCCTTTGCAGATGTACATGTAAAAAATCCCCCTAAACCTACAAAATAACTTCTGGAACTAGTAAGTGAGTTTAGTAAAAGTTGCAGAATACCAGGTCATTATTTAAAAGCTAAATTGCATTTTTAACAATTTTAACATGTCAGTAATTATAAAGACAAATAAATGAATTGTTTCTTAAATGTAAAAGAAAAACTTCTCTGTACACTGATCCCTCTGTATTCATGGGACTTCCATAGATGTTACCTACCCAAGATTAAGGAATATTAATATTTTTAAAAAATTGCATCTGTACTCAAAACGGGTTTTTTGCCATTATTTTCTAAACAATCAGTACAAGAACCATTTTCATTATATTAGTAATCTAGAGATAATTGAAAGTATGTAGCAAAACATATATAGGTTATATGCATATACTTTGCCACTTTTCATAAGAGACTTGAACAGTCACAGATTTTGATTTTTTCAGGGGGTTCTGGACCAATCCTTTTTGGATACTAAGGGACGACTATACTAAATTGAACTTCAAAAATTTAAATGCATTTGCCTTTTACAATAATAATTCTCAAGGTAGTTAGATATAAATCTATTAAAATATATGCAGAAGCCAGATATGATGGTGTAAGCCTATAATCCTAGTACTTGGGGAGCTGAGACAGAAGATCACAGGTTCGAGGCCAGCCTCGGCAACTTACTGAGACACTCAGCACTTTAGTGAGACCCTATTTCAAAATAAAAATAAAATAGGAATTGGAGTGTAGAATAAGTTCAACCTCCAGTGTGTGTGTGTGTGTGTGTGTGTGTGTGTGTGTGCGCGCACACACACACGCTACAAGCAGGAGTTATATGCTGAGAACTACAAAATCATAATGAAAAAATTGATAAAGACCTACCTGAGTGTGGTGATATGACATGCTTAAAGATTGCAGGACTCAATATAGTTGAGATGACAATTTTTTCTGATTTGATCTATAGATTTTTTTTTTTTTTGTGGCACTGGGGTTCTTGGAAGCCCTTCTACCTCCGGGCTACACTCCCAGACCTATTTTATATTTTTTTATTTGAAAACAGGGTCTCTTAAGCCAGCGAGGCTGGCTCCGAACCAGTGCGATCCTCCTGTCTCCGCCTCCCAAGCGCGGGGATTACAAGCGTGCACCACCATGCTTGGCTGATCTATAGATTTAAAATTAAAATTTTTTATATCAAAAAGCTGATATGGAGCTGAGGCACATGTAGCTCGGTGGCAACGTGCTCACTTTGTGTGTGTGAGATCTTGAGTTCAATCCCCAGCGCTGCAAAAAAGAAAAAAATAAAGGTGATTTCAGTAACGACACACACTAACCCCACCTCTCACAAAAGGGCACAGAACTTATTTTGGCCAAAGCAATTCTGAAAAAGATCAACAAAGTTGAAAGACTCTATCCCCAAATTTAGAAGTTATTACAAAACCACTTTAAGACACTGCAGAATTAGATAGAGGATAGACACACAGAATAGAGAGCTCAGAGATAATTGATTCATATAAATATAGTGTGTGTATGTGTGTGTGTGTGTGTGTGTGTGTGTGTGTGTGTGTGTGTGTGTGTTACAGGAGATGGAACACAGGGGCATTTCACTACTGAGCTATACCCACAGTCTTTTTTTTAAATTTTTTTGAAACAGGGTCTCACTAAGTTGCAGAGGGCCTCACAAGGTTGCTGAGGTTTGCCAAGAACCTATGATCCTTCTGTCTCAGCCTTTTAATTTTAAATTTTTTAAAATTTATATTTTTTATTGGTGCACTGTATTCATACATCATAATGGGATAAAAAAAAAACTTGTGTAGACATACGTGCACACATTGCCCAGTTAGCCCCAACCCCACACCATTCCCTCCCCCTCTCTCCTTCCCATGCTTGGCTTAGTGGTTGACATCTAATATTATAGCAATCTATCCAAAATTAACAATGATAATCTCACATAACAGATTCATTTGTCTGATATCAAACTTATGATCACTTAGAGATAACATTTCAATATTTCTTTTTGCTTTCTTTCTTACCAGAGGATATATTTTTTTCTTTTTTTTTTAAGGTGAAACTATCATACATTTTTTTCCAGAAAAAGTATATCCTAACATGAAATATAAACTCTAAATACCTAAAACAATCTCGAAAAAGAACAAAGCTAGAAGATGTACATTTTCTGATTTCAAACCTTTGCTACATTAATTGAAACAGTGTAGTACTGCTATAAAGGCAGATAAAGGCTATAAAACCAGTGGAGCAAAGTAAAAAGCCTAGAAATAAAATTCTTCTATATATGGTCAAGTTATTTTTGACAAGGTTTCCAAGAACATTTGGTGAAGAAAATAATTATCCTTTCACTAAATATTGTTGAAAAATAATAATTACATGATAAAGAATAAAGTGGGACCCTTACCTAACACCATATACAAATATTAACTCAAAATAGATAAAAGACCTAAATGTAAATCTTAAGACTATAAACTTTTAGAAGAAAACCTGGGTCATAACACTTCACAACACTGAAATTGGCAGTGATTTCTTGGATATGATTTCAAAGGCACAGGCAACAACAGAATAAACAAACTTCCTAAAAAATAAAAAAAAATTGTACATCCAAAGACAATGTAAACAGAATTAAAAGTTACTTATAGAATGGGGTAAAATATTTCCAAATGCTATATCTGAAGGTATATTAATTTTCCAAATAGAAATCCTAAAATTTAGCAACAATAAAAGCAAACAATACAATTTAGAAATAGGTAAAAGACTAAAATAAATAATGAATCTCCAAAGATTTTAACCAATAAATACATGAATATATTCTTCTTTGCTTAGTTGTCTGCTGGATGGAAAATCTTGTTTCTCTGGTTCTGGTGTGTATTACCTATTTCTTCTTTGTAGTTAATCTCTTTGAGTATTTTCTCTAGTGCTGGTTTTGAAGTCATAAATTCCTTCAGTTTCTGTTTGTCATGGAAGCTTCTTATTTCCCCATTTAATTTGATAGAAAGTTGTGCTGGGTAGGAAATTTTTGGCTGGAAGTTGTTTTCTTTCAGAGTTTGGAATATGTTACTCCAAGTCCTTCTGGCTCTCATGACTTGGTTTGGGAAGTCTGGAGTGATTCTAATTGGTTTGCCTCTGAATGTCACTTGGCCTTTTGTTTTTATTGCCTTTAAGATTCTCTGCTTGGCTTCCACATTGGTTATTTTGACATTTATGTGGCGTGGGGATCCTCTTCTCTGATCCTGTCTAAAGGGAGTTCTATAAGTTTCCTGGACCTTTGTACAACCTCTTGCTCTATGTTTGGAAACTTTTCTACTATTATTTCTTTGAAGATATTATTGATCCCTTTGGTTTCACCTTCTTTTCCCTCCTCTATTCCGATTATTCTTAGGTTAGCTCTCTTAAAATGGGCCCATATTTCTTCAATGTCAGATTCCTGCTGTCTGATTTTTTTTCTAAGTTATAAATTGTGCGTTCGTATTTGGAGTGATCCTCTTCTAGGAGCGAGATTCTAGTCTCCATGTGGCCTAATAGATTGTTTATACTTTGAATTGAGGCCTTTACCTCAATGATTGCATCCTTTATGTCTTTTAGACTCTAAATTCTTTTCGAAGGTCCTGTATTATTTCTACAGTTATATTCCTGATTTGATCTTCTGGAGATCTCTGAATTTCTGTGTTATCAGGTTCTGATAATATGGGGTTGTGGGCATTCATTGCTCTATTGTTGTTCCTCTTTCCCATGATTTTAGAAGTTTGTGCCTTCCCTGGATCACTACGACTTCACTTAGGGTGCTCTGTATCTCGAGTCTGTTGTAATCTCAGCCGCCACTACTCCTTTACTGGGTTGTATCGCAAAGTCTCAGACCCAGAAAGTTAATCGAGGCTGCATGAGACCGTGGAGGGGGCGTGCCAAGCTGGGCGTTTTCCCACAGGAAGCTGTGACTAAGGTGTGGTATCTCTGCCACTGCTACTCCTTCACTGGGTTGGACTGCAAAATCTCAGACCCAGGGAGATTATCAAAGTCCCTGGGCATGCAGTACAGGGATTTCTCCTTTAAGGGCTGCAATTTCACTCACGGTATTGTGTGTGTTGATCAGGAGCTGTTGAGGGCACGGTGAACTCGCTTCTACTGCTGGCAATATGGTGCCGCTGCCACACCCTCAGCCTGGCACCGCTGCCACGCCCTCGGCTATGAGGCTGGTGTATTTTTTTTCTGGTTTTGAGCTCTGTTCTGAGTCCCTGGAAGGCGTGATGAGCTTGACGACTGGGAGTTTTAGACATTCTTTGCGCTGAAAGAACTGCTCAATTACACCCGAATGATCCGCAGCTGCTCACTTCAGCTCCTTTTTTACCTTTCCTTTCTGGATCCTGGTGTTTTGAGGGAAGATGGTGCCAGCGTGGCCCTGCTGCTGCATTGCGGGCTTGATTTCTGGTCTCTGGTTGTTCTTCTAGTCTTTTTTTTCTCTGTCCCTTGTATTTACATTTTTTATTTCTCTGCTTATGGTGTTTTCTGGCTACGAAAAGCGCTGATTTTGTGGCAATAGAGATCAAGTTTTAGCAGGGCTCGTAAATGTTGCTTTTCTCAGTTGCCATCTTCCCGGAAGTTAATTTTAAATTTTTTAATTTAAAAATTTTGAAGTTTAATTTAGTAAAGTCTTGCTAAGCTGCCCAGGCTAATCTTGAAACTGATTCTCTCTAGTCTTAGCCTACAAGTACTGAGATACAGGCATATGCCACTGCACCCAGCTGTGAACTTATTTTGGGAACAGTGCAAAGCAATTCAGTGTAAAAAGGGTGGTCTTTTCAACAAATGATTCTGCACAAGTAGGCATTCATGTGCAACAAAATGAACTATGGCCTACACCTTGCATATTACATACAAATTAACTCAAAATGTTTCATAGGCCTAAATATAAAATGTAAAATTATAAAATTTTTTAGACAAAAAGGAAGGAGACACCCATGTGCCTCTGAGCTAAGCAAAAAAAAAAAAAAAAAAATTAATAGCCAGGCATAGTGGCGCATATGTGTAATCTTAGTATTTGGGAGGCTGAGAAAGGACCACAGGCTTTTGGCCAACCTCAACTACTTAGTGAGGCCCACTACAACTCAATGAGACCCTGTTTCAAGATAAAGAATTAAAGCTGGGCATGGTGGTGTACACTTGTAATCCCTGCGCTTGGGAGGCTGAGACAGGAGGATCGTACAGGTTTGAAGCCAGTCTCAGCTACTTAGTGAGGCTCTCAGCAACTTAGTGAGACTCTGTTTCCAAATAAAATATAAAATGGGTTTGGGAGTATAGCCCAGAAGTAGAAAGCCTCTGAGTTCCACCCTCAGTACCACCAAAAAACAACAACAACAACAACAACAACAACAACAACAACAACAACAAAACAAAATAAAGAATTAAAGAAATAGAACTGGGTGTCTAGATCAGAGGTAGAATGCCCCGGGTTCTATCCCCAGTATGGAAAAAAATTTAATGATAACACCAAAAGCATACTTCACAATGAAAAAATGGGTCAATTGAACTTAATCAAATTTAAAACTTTCACTCTATAAAATTTTAAGAGAGTTAAGAAAATAAAAAGACAAGACACACAAGCCGGGCATGGTGGCACACGCTTGTAATCCCAGCATTCGGGAGGCTGAGACCTGGAGGATCATGGTTCGCAGACAGCCTCAGCTACTTAGTGAGGCCCTCTGCAACTCAGTGAGACCCAGTTTCAAAATAAAGAATAATAATAATAATAATTAAAAAACAGGAAATAGACAAGCCCCACACTGGAAGAAAATATTTGCAAGTGACATTTCTAACAAGATGTTATCCAGAATAAATAGGGAACTCTAAAACTCAATATGAAAACAATCAAATTTAAAATGAGCAAAAGATCTCAGCACACCAGGAGTGGTGGCGCACACTTATAATCCCAACATTTGGGAGGCTGAGACAGGAGGATCACGGTTTCAAGGACAGCCTCAGCTACTTAGTGAGGCCTTTTGTTCAGTGAGACCCTGTTTCAAAATAAAGAAGAAAGAGCTGGGCGTGGTGGCCCACTTTTGTAATCCCTGCATTTGGGAGGCTGAGACAGGAGGATTGTGGTTCGTGGGCAGCCTCAGCTGCTTAGTGAGGCCCTTCGCAACTCAGTGAGACCCTGTTTCAATAAAAGTAAAAAGTAGGGCTGGGGGTGTAGCTTGGAGGTAGAATGCCTCTGAGTTCCATCCCCAGTACTGCAAATAAAATAAAATAAAGAATAAAAAATAGGACTGGGGGTGTATCTCGGAGGTAGAATGACCCTGGGTTCTGTCCCTAGTAACACACACACACACACACACACACACACACACACACTCAGAAGATACTACATTGAAGACAATATACAGATGGTAAAAAGTGGGTGAGTATCAGTAGCATTTGTCATTAAAGATATATAAATTAAAACAAGAAGGAAATGCTACTACACATCTATTAGGATGACTAAATCCCATAAAACTGGCAAAATCAAATACTGGTGAGGAATGTGCAAAGTAGAAACTCACATTTATTACCAGTGGGGATGAAAAATGATACAGCCACTTTGGAAGACCGTTTGGCAGTTCCTTATAAGGTGAAGGACGGATGGACTGAGCTGGGTGTAGTGATACATGCTTGTCATCCTAGTATTTGGGAAACCAAAACAGGAGGATTGCAGGTTTGAGACCAGCCTCAGCCACTTTGCAAGATCCTCTGCAACTCTGTTTCAAAATAAGAAATAAAAAGGGCTGGGGGTCTAGCTCAGAGGTACAACACCCCTGGTCTCAATCCCCTGCCCCCACCCAAAAAAGAGTAGCATAGTCTATCTACTCTCCTAGGCATTTTCTTGACTTAAAATTTTATTTCCATCCAAAACCTGTGTGCAAAAGTTTATTGCAGATTTATTCATACTTGCCAGTATGGAAATAACCAAGATGTCCTGCAGTAGATCAATCAGTACACAAACAGTACGTCCATGTGGTAAAATACTATTTAGCAGTAAAAAGGAATGTGCTATTATTTCACACGCCAGCACAGATGCATCACAGATGCCTTGAACAAGCAGAAGTCAGAGCACCACTACACACGGTATGACTCAATTCATACGATACCCTGAGAAGAGTCAAAATTGTAGGGATACAAAACAGATCAGTGGTCGCCAAGAATTTAGGGAGAAACAAGTGTTTGATTAGGGGAATTACTGGGGATATTTGAGGGTGATGAAAGCAGGAAGTGTGGAGTGTGGTGATAGATACACGATTTTACGCCTGTGTCAGAACCCAGAGAATTCAGAAGCACAGAGTGAAGCTTGGTGCATGCAAACTTAAAAATCAACACAGAGATCAAGCAATCTTGGGAGAGAATGTAGACTAACAAAATGATATAATTGTTTTATAAGTATATGGCACAACTCCACTGAAGGGTATAGGGAGAAAACGACGTTGCCTGAATAACTTTGAGAAACAGTATTCCAACTGGAAGCTATAAGACAACAAACAAACAAAAGGAATAGAACATAAGCACTGTATTCTAGCCAGTAAAGCTGTTCTATGGAGAATGGCTTAACAGTTCTGAAACCAATGGGGGTACATGTTTACTGGCATTGAACAAATAAATAGGTAGCAGATGGCGGAAGACAGGCCTCTTTTGGTTGAACAGGGAGGTAACAGACACTCAAGGGAAGATGGCTGGAATGAAACGTGTGGCAAATTAGAGTTGGAGACCTCAATGTGAACTCATACTTACCTTAATACTGATATAGGTGGATAATAACGAAAGCAATTATATTATGTATATTATACATGGATTTGTAAAGATATCTATGTCCTCTATTTTTATATGCTGAAAAGACCTAAAAGCAATGACATCATAGTAGTCATAAGCACACTTATTTCCTGGATCTTGTTTTTGTTTCTTATTTTTGGTACTGAAGATTGGACCAAGGGATTCTACCTCCAAGCTATACCCCCAGCCCTATTTTTTATTCTTTATTTTGAAATAGGGCCTCACTAAGTTGTGAAGGGCCTCATTAAGTAGCTTAGGCTGGCCACAAACCTGTGATTCTCCTGTCTCAGGCTCCCAAGTACTAAGATTACAAGTGTGTGTCACCACACCTGACACTATTTTTTTTTTTAAATTTTGAAATAGTATCTCCCTAAGTTGCTGTGGTTGGTCTCAAACCTGTGATCCTCCTGTCTCAGTCTCTCAAGTACTGGGATTACAGGTGTGCACACCTAGCCAGATTTCGGTTTCTAATACCATTCTTAATACAAGGAACCCAGGCTCCTGAGAAAAGTAGCTGGTTTTCTGGCTAGGACTTGGAATGTACAAGGTGAGTCTGGAACATTTTTCCGTGCCAGTAGGTAAGTAAGTTCTCAAAAACAAAACAAACCAATCAACAGCAAACAAATGGAGAGAGAAACGTTATCAGGACCAAAGCCAACCTTAAAGGGCTCCCAAGGGCGAAGTCTGGGACAACTTGGGCAGCCAAATAAATACTGTAGTATTGAATTATAACCCAAAGCTTAAATAGCCAGGAGTCCTCACTGTCATAAATAAATAACTGAGCATGGAAATAAACGAGAAGACAAACCCCTATGGAAACATTTCTAGTAGCTTACATAGATTCTCCTCTCGAGGTAGTGGAACTTAACTGCACAGCCCTGGAATAGACAGGCTGTGCTTTGTCACATGGTCCCAGGAAAAGAGTAGAAAAGGGTGGGGGGGGGACTTGAGAGTGAAGGAAACTTGGCAAACACTACTTAGGCCAGGTGATAAGCAGGACCATCGTAGGCATTAAGTGGATTAATGACATGCACTCACGCTACGATTTGATGAAAAGGGAATTTCATCAACATCCTGTGGTCTTTCGCCCCAAACTAGTAGTCGTTGCCTAGCCATGAAAAAATATCAGACAAAACTAAATCGAAGGGCATTCTCTAAAATAACTGACCATTACTCCTTTGATGTAACAAAGGAGTACTCTGCTACAGAAACAAGAAATGTCTGAGAAGCTGCCATTGTCGAGAGGAGAATTCGCAGCATGAGGACTAAATGCAGTGTTGTATCCTGAATGGAATCTTGGGTGTGAAAAGGGATTTAGAAGAAAGTTAATGAAATTCAAGTACAGTATGTAGTTAGTAATCATCTATCAACATTGGTGGTGTGTGTGTGTGTGTGTGTGTGTGTGTGTGTGTGTGTGTGCATTTGGTATGGGGAGTTGAATTCAGAGGCATTTTACCTGAGAGCTACACCCCCAGCCCTACTTTAGTTAGAAGCAGGGTCTCACTAAATTGCCAGTGCTGACTTTGAACATGTGATCCTCTATCTCAGCCTCCCAAGTGCTGGGGTTTCAAGCATATGCCACCCAGTGTCCAGCTTCAATATTTGTTCTTTAGTTGTGACAATGTATCACAGTAATGTAAGGAATAAACAATAGAAGACACTGGGCACAAAATATTCTGCTTCCTTCTGTATTCTAAAATAAAATATTTACATTTAAAAGAAAAACATATTGCAGGCCGGGCGTGGTGGTGCATGCTTGTAATCCCAGCATTCTGGAGGCTGAGGCCAGAGGATCGCGGTTTGCAGACAGCTTCAGCTACTTAGTGAGGTCCTCTGCAACTCAGTGAGACCCTCTTTCAAAATAAAGAATAAAAAAATAGGGCAGGGGGTATAGTTCGGAGGTCAAATGCCCCTGGATTCCATCCCAAAACCTGCATATATATATATATATATATATATATATATATATATATCAGAAAAACATGTGGGATATGTTATAAAAGAGCCTGTACAGAATGATCCTGATTTCACAAGTTAATATATGAATGTATACTGGGGAAAAAAATTATTTGCAGCATACTCAGAGATGTAGCTATAGGTAACTTCATTTCTCCTTTCTGGTTTTCTGTATTGTTCTAATGCTGTCTTTTACAACCAACAGATATTCTTTAAGTAATTGAAAAAGCTGTACTCAAATAAATCAATAGGAGACCACACCATGAAGCGAGGCAAGGAGATGTACGGACTGCTTCTGGGGATGCAGAGACTGTTCTCCCCAAGTCTCCATCCTTAACCTGACACGGATATGACTTCTGGGGATGAACTGAGAGGATGGAGTGAGAGCTGGCCTGTGATCATCATTCCTAAGCACAGTGAGAGAGCAGTCCCGTCTTTCATTTTCTAGGTTAAGAAAACTGAGATTGAGTGATTCAGGCAAGGCCGCACAGATGGTTAGTTTGCTGAGGCAGCCAGATGTGTTTTATTTGGGCCACGCGGTATTTCTTGCTATGCATTCCTCTAGGTGGGGTCTCTTCTCTCTGTGTTGATGATAGCAAGTTTAGTTCACAGGACATATAACTGACAGCCCACAGAGATATTTATTTGGGAATCCTTGATTAGGGAAAGACTAGAGGTAAAGAATTGTGTATAAGTTCAGGAGTTCTGAGATGAAATGAGGAAGAAGTAATTTTTTTATTAATTCATGATAAAGAAGAAAAAAGTTTTGTTCTTGTGGGTACATTTCTTGCTCTAGCCAGGACCACTACATTGTGTCAATCCAGTAGGCTCTGTGCACGTCATTATCTCTGCGAGCAAAGTCCCTGGAATTGTGCAGTGCACAGACTGTGCAGCCATATGCAGCAGCCCTGACTTTCCATCTGTATCATATTGCCAAAAAAAAAAAATAAGGCGTTTTTATAATGTTGTTTGATGTCACGTTTTAATAAGGCATAGTTACAAATCATATCTCAACTCAAAACTCCTCTTAGCCATCATCACCATTATCATGGCCTCATCCTATTTACTGAGTATTTACTAGGTACCAGATTCTATTTTTACTATTCTTGCTCTGGGTTTAGCTAAACGTGCTAGTATGTCTCCATTTTACAATTGAGAAAGTATGTAATTTGCCTCAGTTCATGTTGTAAAACAGGGATGTTTACCCAGGTAACAGAGAACACTTTCTGAGAGACGGAATGTTTACAAAGATATTAATTATTTTGTATTATCTAGAAACAATTGTTCTTTTAATCTACATGACCCATTGATTCTTCTGCATCAGTAAGTTTTTTTTTTTCTTTTGCAGTACTAGGGATTGAACCCAGGGTCATCTACCTCTGAGCTACACCCTCAGCCTTATTTTTTATTCTTTATTTTGAAACTGGGTCTCATTTGGGTTGTGGAGGGCCTAAGTAACCGAGGCTGACCGAGAACCTGCGAAATCCTGTCTCAACCTCCCAAGTACATTACAAGCATATGCCACCAAGCCCAGCTCTACATATAATCTTGAATGCTATCATTGAAAACTATTTTTTTCAGTTATCTAGATGAAAGTCACTATATCATGACCTTTCAGTTTTACTCTGTGCTAAATTTTACTTTTCAAATGACATTATTTTCTAGGTATTTTCCAACAAATGCAACATTTCAATATGTCATGCATATTCTTTGTATAATGTTTTATAATCAAAAGTCAGAGTCTAGAATTTCATATCATCATAATTATCTCTTTTGTTAAAAGAACAGATGTAGATATTTTTAAGTTGTTAGGAACTTGGCAGAACTTCAGCTATTTGGATACTAATTATCTTAAAATCTATTATCTAATCTTCCTATTTACTCTCCTCCTGCAATAGGCAGCAGAATCAAGTGGATTTCCAAACTGGCCATATTGAAGCACAGATGGTTTTATGGTCTCTCTCTGGGAAGTCAAGTGCATAGAAAAAACTGAAGAATTACAGCATTTGAAAGTGGGGGTAAAAAAGAGGTGTGTCCAGGAAAACAGTGTCAAAGCTTTTGAATTTGGTGCCTAAAGCACCAAGCTTGCAAAGATTTCCTCAGATCAAAGGGAAAACTGTGAATTTTGCTGGTAGCTACATTCACATCATCTTTTAATGTGCAGGACAAAAACTGTTACCAAAAATAGAGTTTTGCTTATCAAGTTATCAGAGATGACCTTTTCTGTCCTCAGTAAGCATATCTTCCATGAACGAACTGGATTGATTCCACAACTTCTAATAATCCTTACATCTGCATCTCTCGGGAGGTCTGTATCCTGAAACCCAGACCCGTGTCCAGCTGTCCACGGATTATCTTGCATGAATGCCTTACTGGAACCTACAATTCTACAGCGCCAAGCTGGTCATCACCATCTCTCCCACTGCTCACATACTAAGAAAGCATACCAACTCAGTTCCACCCCTGTGCCTCCCATTTACGACCTGGGAAAGCCAACCCCCAATTAGCCACTTCCTTGAATCTACACATGCATTTGATTATTAACTTAAAGATTCCATTTTCTCAGTCTCTCACACCCACCACTGTCTCGCACTCCCAGGGCCACCTCCAGCACTTATTGCTTGTCCTCCTCTTTGCCCAGACTGCGAACACCTTGACCACAGGCAGGGTCTAATCTATAGCTGAAGCATTCAGTGGACCCCTAGTGCCCATCAACTAAGAAGTGACCAATAAAATGTTTGCAACTGGAAAGAAGGAGAAATCAATGAAGTGCTACAGAGTGGGTATTTGGGGAAATGTGCTCATTTTTGGTCATTTAAATTCAAAGCAAAGTGCTTTTGAGTCCTTTTGTTTTGGCCCTCACACCTAAAGCTTTAAAAGACTTTTGGAAATTTTCATAGATTCATTGGAAAGAACTTTCTTTAAACACTGTGACTATATGAAAGTTAAATTTCAGAACACACATGTGACAGTGAATCCCACTATTATGTATAATTATAATGTACCAATAACATCTTTAAAAAGTTAAATTTCAAGTACACTCAACTATTATTACTATTGCTGTTGCTGTTGTTACTCCGTGGTGCTGGGAGCTCCAGGGCCTCGTGTGTGGCAGGCAAAGGCTGTATCCTGAGCCCCTGCCCACCGTGTATTTTTAGCCCCTTCTAATCATCTGTTCCTCCAGGAAAGGCCATTTGATCTGGCCTCTCTGCAGGCTTGAATCTTAGGTACAGTGTTCCTTGAACAGGTTTTATTTTTTTCAACCAATTCAGGGATGGAATAAAGCCCTAAATCCTATAAGTATCTATTATACAAAATGAATTAATTTCTTTTCTATGCATCTTCCAGGGTGGTACTAGTTCTCTGTCATCCTTGGGAGAACTGATAAACTAGTCACTTAAGTCATTTTCTCTTTTGTGGCTCAAAAGGGAAGCCCCAATTAAGAAAAGCTGAAGGGTTCCAAAAGAGGTCCTCAGGAAACATTTCTCATAGGTTGATCAGAGTATGATTCTCTCAGTAATAGGTAAGGCTCGCCTTTCCCCTGTTGGCCCATCCATTCATTGCCTCTTGCCCCAGAAATCAAGAAAACCTCACTAGCCTTGGATATAAATGCCGGCGAAATACTCTTCATCTCTAGCCCCTCAGTCCTCCTTGAGCACTATGTATACATACATACTAACAGTTAACTTCAGAGTTGGAAATAAAAAAAACAAACCAGCAACACTGCACCCTTTACTTCATTTGGAAAATCTTTTTCTTGAAATAAGGACAAGAAAAGTGGTGCTTTCTTCTACGTGTCTTTGGGGAGGAGTGGTTAAGACTGTGAAGGCCACCATGAAAGCAAGCCCAGTCCTTTTAAATGGGTCCCCTCAAAAGGCCTTTCCCTGACCCCTCTTCCCTGGGAAGAGGAAGGTTGAAAACAGGAACATTGCAAGGTTCGGCTGATGAAATATCTCTCCAACAAAACCATGTTCGATGACAACTACTGGGTGGAAAACATTCCCCAAGTCGGGACTGGCTGCCTGTCTCCAAATCCTTCACTGGATGCCAAAAGGTTATCTGTGAGGAGCTAGGAAAGGAAGTGTATTTGAAAACATCACTGGAACTTGTATACAACATCTTAAGGTGTTTGATCCTTTTATGAACTGTTGACAGCCTGTGGCCATTGAAGTCTATGTGAGAGTTGCCAGCCAAGCCAAGGGAGGAAGCAGGGCCAGGGGGCTTGACCAAGGAAGCCTTCAGAGCTGATCAGATCACTAGACAGGCAGTGCCGGGTGGGGAAAGGGCCTGGGATTCCATGAAAAGCTGAAGCATCTGGGCCAGCAGTTGCAACCAAGCCTATTCTGGACATCTAGATGTTTCCTTTGGAATGTGATGTCCTTCTCCCTTTCAGTATCATCTTCATTCAAGGAACCATACAAATCTAATTCCCTGGGTACCCAGAGAAGTGTACAGTCGCTGAGGATTATTAATAGCCACTATGGTGCACTAAATCAGTAAATGCGCTTAAACAGGCCACTGCCCAGCAAACCCATTTGAATCCCTTAATGGGCATAATGACTGCTTCATCAGGACAATACTTCTGCTTAGTTGGGGCATTCTTGTGGGCTGGGTGTGCTCTCCTAGTTCCTGCAGGGTCTGTCTGTCTGCACGGAGTGTGTTTTCAGGGATGCCAGTTGCTCTTCTGCTCCCCTGCATGCTGGGAAGTATTCTGAGTTGTGACTCCTACCTGAGACCCTGTCACTGAAATTAAGTTAACCTGCCATGACTTGGAGACCCTTTGCTTAAAAATAAGTGTGTCAGCCGGGTATGGTGGTGCACACCTGCAATTCCACTACTTTGGAGTCTGAGACAGAATCTCTCATTTGAGGCCAGCCTCAGCAACTTAGGGAGACCTTTAGCAACTTAGCTAGAACTTGTTTCTAAATAAAAGGAGATCTTGGGTGGAGTTCAGAGGTAGAGTGCCCCTCGGTTCAATCTCCAGTATAAAAAAAAAAAAAAGAGTAAGCTCAATATACTGACTATGTAGTAGATGCTTATAAATCAATAATAATGCAAAGTTGTCCTTATTAGTATGAAGATAAGAATCTCTTCCAAAGCCATCACTTTAACTCCTAATCTAGGTCTCTTTCCCAAGCTCATCCTTCCGTTTTTATAGTCATCTCAACTTTCGAACACAGATTTTGTATTTCTCCTGCGGCTTTCCTGACAGCTCAAGCTCTTTATAAATAACCAGCTCTTCCCCACACCTCCCTCCTCAGCTCCTTTCACAAACTGACCTTGTGCCCTCATGGCGTCTGGGCCCTGTGTGCATTAGTAACTCGTTTTATTGAGTCTCACGAAGACTGCTGTAAACATGTACCTCCTTTTCCCTGCTGCCTCCTGCTCACTGTTATCATCATGCAGTGCCCCTCTGCCGGCCAGACCACATCGTGGCAGGATCCCACACGCGCTGTGCGTTCCTGTGCTCCTATAAGGATCACTGGCTTACAAGTCATATTGCAAACATCGTACTGATGTTATAGACATCCAGACAACAGCAGAGTTAGTAGACAATTTTCTTAGAGATTTACAGTCCACCAGACATTCATGGTTCAGAGCAGGGGGCCACGAATCCTGCATCTCCACGTCCCATGTTGCAACCACCTGACCACACTCAAGAAGCACAGGGTTTCTTACAAAGCCTGATTTCCTTCCAAAACAGTTTGCTTGAAGAAAAACCCAATTATTTCTTTGCTTCATTCAATAGACTTCAAATTATGTTTGTTTTTTAAAAATAAGTTTGAGTCATTTTCATATTAAATTGCTTGATCATTTCTTTTAAGTTAGTGTGGAGTTTCTGCACTTTGAAGTCCAGTTTTGTACCCCTTTAGGGTATGACAAACTATTACATTGTCTGCAGAATGGGGGATAAACTGGATCAGAGAGGCACAACAAGTGGCCCTCAGGGACATGATTTCTAAATAAATTCCCAGGCGAATGCTCTCACAGCATTTCCCTTTTACTCATGTTTTTGTGTTGCTGTTTTTGCTGTGGTCTGGACTGGGGCAGAAAATGAAATAGTAGATCCAGATGTCAAATATGTCTTTTGAAACTGATGTGAGGGAGTGTGTGTGTGTGTGTGTGTGTGTGTGTGTGTGTGTGTGTGTGTGTTGCATGTAATCAAAAGGCAGTAGAGCCCAAATGTTTCTGTAAAGGTCCCCCAAATATGAAAAGGTAAAACAGAGGACTAATACTTTACTATTGAAACCATCCTTATGGATCTAACCACCAAAAGGCTTCTTTATGAAAGCAAATCATCTGTATTATGCAAATGATGGTTTTGGCAAAATTTGGTATACGTCAGAGTTGGTCATGATCTCCCCAAAGTAAGGACTTTGGAGGTAACAGATCTGCATTCAGGCCTGACATTAGCTTTTGATCTTGAACAAGTAACTTTTCCTTCCTGACTTTCAGTTTCTCCATAAAGCAGAAATAACAAAACCTACTTTCAGGGTAATTGAGATTATCGGGTGAGAGTATTCTTATAACAGTATGTTGGGCACACTTGGGGTGCTCAGTGCTCAAAAACAATGGTCTTCTCTAATCCACCCCAATGCTAGAGAGGACTCACGAGCCCAACTTGGCTATGGTCTGTCCAAGTGCATCATGGTGTCCCCTGCTAGCGAGGTGGTTGGTTCTAAGGCAAGACATTGCGTTGCTCTCTAATTTAACAGGCTTTATTACTAAATATCTCAACATTAGATCACCCTGTATATCCTGATATAATGTCCTGTGCTTCATGGATATTTAATTTTTAAAAGTGCCAACAGATCCACATGATTGGCCTAGAAATGTCATGGGCCAGGAACCACCTGTGTTTTACTCACTACTCTGTCTCCAAAATTGATCACACTTCTATAGACCTGGCAGACAGTTGACAAATATAATTTTGAATGAATTAATGATTCCAAGCCATAACCTGAGAAAATGGCATGATTTAACCTTTCAAAGGTTTTCCTCTGAAAGCAGGAGCAATACTCTAGAAAATTCACTTTCCCATACTTTCTAGGTTGAGAAAAGGGTGCTTTGCTACCTCCAGTCTGACTGGTACTATTTTTCTACCTAGTGAACATCACTGGGTAGACTTGGGTTTCTATCTTCAATATGAAGCAAGAGATACAACCTTTTTGGTTTCTATATTCTTTCCAACACAAAACATTACCACTTTATTTCCTGAGTCCGATTCATTAGGGCCAAGAACAGTACGCATTGACTTCAGATGAAACAAGCTCTGCAGTGGTCGCCATCTGAGAACATTCACTGAAATACTCAGCGGGAGGGGATCGGGAAGGAGGATCACTGCCAACTCTTGGGCTACTGAGTGATCGGAATATTTTTTCTTCAGCATAAGACAACCATGTTAGGGTGCATTAGCAGAGAACTGATATTTTTAAATGTACCCTACTGTATCACCAGCCAGGATGGGTGTAACTGAGTCAGAGGCCAGAAGAGCCGGAGGAGAAGGAAGGAAGCAGGGCGTGTTAGTCACATGACTACAGTGATAGGGCATATGGTTCTTAAGCAGGAAAAGACGTGTAGGCCGAACAAAAATGTAAACACTGCTGGCGTTTGGAGCATTCAGGAGGGCTGGGAATAAAGAGCTCTATGAGTCTGGTGAAAAAAAGGGTGGCTTTGATGTGGAGCAGATTTTCAACTGCAGCAGGATCGCCATCTCTTGTAGTTGCCAAAACACTAAAGGGCAAATAAGGGGGAATTTTTGCCTGCAAAGGGAGAAATTCTCAGAGTTTTCAAATAGGAGATAGTATTAAGAGTGTTTAGTAGGACCAGTAAGTCCAGTGGCCACCAAATTCTGCCTGGCCACTTAGGCAACTACTGAACCTCCACTCTGATGACTGACAACATCCCTCGGAAGTGGGTGCCGCTGAGGAGCCTGGGAGGTGCCCCCAAACCCCCGGTGGTTGAAATACAGACTACTAGGTGAGCTTTTTACCTAGCCAGTTATCCTCTATCTGAAGCTCATCGTGGGTCTTCACAGCCCAAGAGGAAGGACAGGACAGAAAGCCAGCTGTCCTGGAGCTCACTGTCCCTCTGGGGGACAAGGGAAGGAGCACAGTTCTGTAACTGGAAGCACCTTGGCCAGGAGGAAGTCCCTTCTGGCTCTCACTTCACATCTGCCTGAGCCAGGTATATTACAGCCACGTGGGTGATGGAGTAGAGCCCCGCAGTGAGATTCAGGGGACCTGGATTTTAATGTGACTCACTAACCAGCTTCATGGCCTGAGACAGATCAGTTTGCCTTTCTGTACCTCATCCCCCATGGTTGGAGGGCAGAACCAGATAATAACTGCAGACTCTTTTATTTCAGACCTCCACGATCCTATGGCTTGCTACAAGAGCAGAAGCCAAGTTCCATTCTCACTTTTCTCCATAAGCTCGGGCAAGTTTCTACTCCACCCAGTGCCTCGGTTTCCTCATCTGTAAATCTGAGTTAATCATACTAGTTTTATAGTATTTGGGGGAACTTACAGATGAAAGGTATTATGTAAATGCAAACTATTATCAAAGCCCTAAAGGCAATTAGAGTACTTTAATTTCTCAACATCTTGCCTGTGATTGAAAATGAATCCCTGGTAGTTTTTGCTCTACTTAAACTTAAAAAAAAAAAATCTTGCCACAATTTTGATCTGCTCACTCAAATCTACCTTGGTCGTTTGAGTTGGTGTCCTTGTCCCTGTGGATTCCTCTCATAAACTCTCTGCTCACTGAGCACCTTCTGTGGAGAAACCCATGCAATGGCGCTGTGATGGGGACATTGACATTCCAGAGACCTGACTTCTGGCTCTGATCTGCTACCAGTCACCCGTGTAACCCGAGCAAGCCGCATCACTGCTTGAACCTTTGTGTCCTGCTCTTCAGGAGATGTGTTCAGGCCAGATCATTTCAATGGTATCTCCTGGCACCAAGATAGGGCTTCAGAGAAGTAGCTGAATGAGCGGGGCAATAGAGAAAGGGCGAGGCACAGATCACACACATGCTCCATCCTGTAAACCCGCCAGGGTTGGATTTACAATAACTAAAATTGGGGTGTTTGGAATAACTTCCTGTGTAATCCTTCTTGGCCATGTGAAAGTTTAACTCCTAAAGTATTATTAGTGTGCTGCAGTGACAATTATATTTCTGTGAATCAAATCTCAGCTATGAAACTACACACTGCTCTCATTGTAGAAATGGTAAATGAGAAGAACAAGGAGACTACAAGTCTTGGGATTGATGCTGTCATCTTGCAGCTTGGATTCAGGTGTATTCAAGATTTTTTTGTTAGTTTTGTTTTGTCCTGGGGATGGAAGCCAGGGGTGTTCTTCCTCTGAACTATATCCCAAACCCCATTTTATTATTTTTTTTTTAAATAGGGTCTCACTAAGTTGTCGAGGCTGTCCTTGAACCTACGATTCTCCTGTCTCAGCCTCCTGAGTACTGGGAACACAGATGTGTGTCACCCTGCCTAGCTGGTATACTCATATTTGAAGCAAATAAGTCATACTTAAATGGAAAACAAACTTGTTTATCCTTGAATGCCTGTGTTGACGAGTACCTCCAGTTGTTTTTTCTTTCCCTGGATCCATCCTCCCCAACCTGAGAAGCTGGCCTCAGCTGCTTGCTGGCTCTCATGATTTTTGCAAGTTCTACCATGCAACAGGCCAAGGCTCAGAGGTTTCCTCTGGGTTTTCTAGAGCTGTTCATACTGGTGAGGCACAAAGATCTCTTTTCACAGCCTCATTTCAGCAAGAGATTGGATTTTTGTTGTTGTTGGTGGTGGTGGTGATCTTCTCCCCGGCCATTAGCTAAAGTGTCTATATTCATTCTCTTTACTTGTCAGATTAAGCCCTTAAAATATCCAGGTTCCCTGAAACAGGAAGCCAGGCATGTTCTCAGCTGTATCCAAATGCATAGCTCAGTGAGCTCCCTGGAGCTGAGCAAACAAACAAACAAACAAACAAACAAAACCAAAAACAAAACCCTGAAACCTACATGATGCCAAATCATGTTTACAGGTGTCAGAGGCACCTCATCTGTCTTGTCCTCATTCTTCCTACTCTCTCACATAGAATAGCAGGAAAGGGGCTTCTTACCTCTAGTAAGAGATCCCAGTATCAAATCCTGCATGGCAGAGGGCACAACCAGCCCTTTAATTTCCCTCTAGAAGTTCTATTCAGAGGGTGAGTGATCTGTTTGATGTTTACTTCTTGCTTAATTTCCCTCTTTTAGAAAGTCAAGACCCTGAAGAAGGTCTCAGATGTTCTTGTGGAGAAGGAGATTACTTTGGTTCATGATTAAAGGTATCTGTCTTTTAAAACTCGTGCTCAAAAGTTGAAATCACTGCTTTACAGTGCTGATGTAAGGCTATCATTTGATTGCACCATCTCAGGAGCCCAGGGCCTGAGGACATGGCGAGTGTTAAGCTGTTGCTATCATAAAACCTATTTTCATCAAATTGACTGAGCTGGAATATAGAAAATCAGCCACTGGAGTAAGGTGGAAGATTGTCTTGGTTAGGATCCAATATGGTTGTGGCAGTAACTCTAATGGTAAAGGACTTGCCAAAGTGGTCTTCAGAGACCCATATCCAAATCACAGGAAGGCAGCTGTGGAGCGACTCAGTATCAACCTGAATCCAGGAGCCTGAATCCCACCACTCAAACCCATCGCTTCTCCTCCCTGCACCCTGGCCTCACCTCGGGCCTGTCTCCTTGCTTACAAAGCCTTTCACATGTCAGGAGACATGAGAACAGTCAGCTCCAGGGCTATATCTTTATGGCCAGAGTTCCCAAGGGAAACAGTAAATATTCCTTCAACCTGTGTGAAAAATCTTAAGGGAAGTCTTTGGTTGTTCCTACTTGGGTCACAGGTTATCTCTGTCTCAACCCTGAGGTCAAGTGTATGGAGGCTGTCTCACTAGCGTCACAGGACTTGGGTATAGCAGTGACTGCGGCAGTGAGGATTGAAGAGTCATTGGGCAAAGGAAGAGTGAAAGCAGGCACTGTTACCGACGGCAGAAGGGGTCTGGGCAGCCCCACACAATGCTCATACCTAGAACCAGTGTGGAACACATCCTATCACCTTACTGTGAGCTGTTGAATCACAGAGATCTGAAATGTAAGGATCCATGGTCATTTTTTTTCTTTTGCTACTGGGTTGAAAACATGGGTCTTCTATCTCTGAGCTACATCTCTAACCCTTCTGTTTTTTTTTTTTGTTTGTTTTTTTAAACAGGGCATTGCTAAGTGCCACATGTCTAACCCTTTTGATTTTTTTTTTTTTTGAAACAGGTCATTGCTAACTGCTGAGAGTATTTCTATGCTGCTGAGACTAACCTTGAACCTGTGATCTCCTTGTCTCAGCCCTCAACTGCTGGGGTTACGGGCATGCATCATCATGCCCATCTGGATCCATTGTAATTATCTGATTCCATACCTCAAGTGTGAAAAGATCTCAGATTCTCTTAAGGACACAAAAGCATAGATAACCTTGTGAACAGGTCAGTCTAGGCATGGTGAATCACACCTGTAATCCCAGTTCTTGGGAGGCTGAGACAGAAGCATCATAGGTTCAAAGCCAGTTTCAGCAAACTTTACAAGATCTTGTTTCTAAATAAAAAATAGAACTGGGGGTGTAGCTAGGAACAGAATATCTCTGGGTTCAATCCCCAGTACCACAGGAAAATACCAACATATATTTGAAATGCTTCTTTATAGCTTGAGTTTAATTTCCAGGGAAATATTTTATCTAAAATGCACACTCAGTAGATGTGAGTTTCTGCCAGTTTCCAGTGTGGTATGAATATAAAGAGACAAGGTGGCTGTCAGCATTTACTGGACATTTATCCAAACTTACCTAATCTGTAGACAGATGGCTGTTGTCTGGCAGCAGGAATGGTTTAGCTAATAAAACTCGCAGAGCCTTGACTTCAAAAACAGCTTAGAAATTTAGGTGAATCACTTAAAATATACAAGTTGAAACATTTAAATTATGTAATAATTTAAAATCCTTTATTAACATTGGCATTGCTTCAGCAATTTCAGGCTGATTCTTAGTTATCCTTTATATGATATAATTGAAAACCAAATGTCTCTAGTAAATAATTAAGGATACAAGTTGTATTTTCTGAGCAGTTATTTTTTACAAGATTATTCCTGTCTTTGCAACTTGATTTCATCTGATTTATAGTCAGCTCTTCGTACCCATGGGTTCCACATCTAAGTGTTCAACCCACTAAAGGTCAGAACTATTTGAAAAAAAAATTCAGTCTGTCCTGAATAGGTACAGACTTCTTTTTTCTTGATATTATTTCTTAAATAATATGGGATAACAACTATTTACATAGAATTTACATTGTCTAGCAGTGATTCAAAAATATAAGTGAGGATTGTGTAGATTATATGCAAATAGTCTACATAAGGGACTTGAGCATCTGTAGAGCTTGGTATCTGCAGGGGGCCCTAGGGACAATCCCCACGGAAACCTAGGGACAACTGATTTGATTTTGTCAAATAAGTTGAAATGCTGAGACTTTTGGTTTTGAGATTATTAACACCTTACATTTCACACTGAAAATTCAGGCCTATTATTGGAATGTTTTGAGCTCTACAAAACTGAATTTAACTTCTAGATTGGTCATGTGTTATTAGCTCTGTAACCTTGAGCAATATTGCCACTTTCTCATCTATACAATTGCCATAAGAGCTATCTCTTAGAATCAGTGGATAACTCAATAAAATCAGTTACAAAAGGTGATTTCTATGTATTGGGCCTTGGTAAATATTAGGGTTTTTTTTCTCCCCTCCTTTTTCCTAATCAAGACAAAAAGCCTTTGGTTAAGCCAACAATTACATTTGAGAATAACTATTTTCTTCAATCAGATGCTAGCCAAAATTTGAGCTAATCATGAAGTCAGCATCTAATATCTTTTGTATGAAGACAGGGAGTAAATTACCATCTTTAGATGTAATTGATATTCTTGAATAATGTACTGAATTTGTTCAAAATAAATCAACTCTCTATAAAGCTATGATGAAATGAGATAATAACTAAAACACTGAAAAAATAATAGGCATGGACAAATGCAGATATTGTTATAAGTATTATTGTTGATGATAGTGCTGGTAGAAGGAAAAACAGTCAAATAGCAATAACATGAAGCAGGTTTCAATATGTAAATTATCCTGATTCCATAGGCAGGGAAACAAAAGGTGGAGACATCCTGGATGTGAAAACTTGTCATAGGTAACTGCCCGATATATAACCATGGATCTGGGCACCCTCCCATGTCTGTCTTTGCCAAGGAGAACTTTATGATAATAAAATGTTCCCTGGGGCATCTGCGGGGCACTGGGGTGAGGCTGTCTTGTTGGCAGATAGAGCCAGGCCTGCAGAGCACAGAAGAGCCCTGTCTAGGCTGAAGCTAAAGATCTGGCCACAGTTGCTAATGGAAGCCAGCCTTGGAGGCACTCCCTGCACATCTCCTGGGATTGCAGTCAGCAGCAGGGAAGCTGGGGACAACTGCTAGTGATTACATCCAGGGCCCCAGGCTGGAGAAGGCTTCCGCATCTGCACAGTGGATTGTAAACACATCCTTTTATGATCCCGAAGACAGGAACAAATGGGCAGCGATGATAGCTCCTTTGCCCTTTGCTCTGTGGTCAAATCACAGCTTAGAAAAGAGGAAGGCTCTATGTGCTGTGTTGGGATGGTAAGAAAGATTTTCTTTCTTGTTTGCATGTGTGTGTGCACATTTGTGTATGCTATTGGAGATTGGACCCAGGGGCATCTATCTCTGAGCTACACCCTCAGCCCTTTTAATTTTTTTATTTTGAAGCAGGGTCTTGATAGGTTGCTAAGAGTCTAAGTTGCTAAGGCTGGTCTTGAACTAATGATTCTCCTGTCTCAGCCTAAGATTTTCTTTAGAACTAACAAAATATCAAAAAGAAGGAGACTATTTATAATCATTATGGGGACAAGGGAGAAGTGTAGAAAGTAGAGAACAGCATGTGGCCTTTTCTGAAAGGTGGTACCACCTTTTACTTATTTATTCTGTTCATACATCACTTGGATTTGATCATTTATGCCCAGAGAGCAGAGATCTCATCAGAATTGACTGTCCTTGCTTTTTTAGTAGCACCTTACATGAAATTGTTAAAACGTTGGTGGGCAACGTCTCATTACAGTCACATTCCAGACCCTCTACATCACGTGGCTAATAACACACCTGTTGTATGACTCACCCATCACAGGCCACCTTCAAACAGCCTCCACAGCACCGTTTGTGCCGATGTCGTGCCATAAAGCCTGGCGCTGCCTTTGCTTCTGCTCTCCTCCAGCTCACTGGCTCCCTAGATCCCGGCACCGCCCACAGGTACACCCTCCTGCCTTTGGCCTGACCGGGGCCGATGTGGGGGCGCCCTCTTGGCTTCAATGCCCTATTTAGAAGTTTTATTACATGGGAATGGTGTGGCTCAAGGGCTTGGGAAAAGAGTGGTAAAGGGTGCCTCAGGGTCTCGTGCTGAGCCTGGAGTCTCCCACTCTGGCCGGATTCCAGCCCTGCTGTGTAATCGCCGGATATTATTAGCAGTTGCAGAAGGCTGTGTGAAAAGGGTGTCGGATGAAACTGGAGGCTCCGTCCAGATCCGGGGAACAAGTGTCGCCCATGTCTAGTCACACTCACATGTCAGGCACAACACAGAAGCTGAAAATAAAGTTGCTGTGGCAGTCACAGAATCTTGTCCCCTGATCAGAGGGCCTCATCATGGGAAGGAAATGTTAGGAGTCCTGGAGAAAGAATCAAACCACCTGGATGTAAATTTCTCTTTACTACAATGAGATATGTCCTGTAAATAACTGGTAAGGAAATTTTAATAAACTCCTGCTGGAATATATAGACCATTTGATGAGATTACTAGTTTGAGATCCTGCTTTTGTATTATTAACAAAACTTGGTAAATCTCTTACTGGGTTGCATAAACTCACAGTTCTGAGAACCACTTTGTACTGAAGCTCTTGGTCTTACTGTACACTAGGCCTGATCAGGACACAGGTCTCCAGATGTCTCTACAGCTTTTCTTCACCATGTCTAGTGTCAACCTGTCCATTTCTATATTAGTCTTAAGCCACTTTTTTTTGTTATTTTTTTTTGTTTTTTGGCGGTACTGGGGGTGGAACCCAGGAGCTTTCTGCCTCCAGGCTATACTCCCAGACCTATTTTATATTTTATTTGGAAACAGGGTCTCACTAAGTTGCTGAGAGGCTCACTAAGTAGCTGAGGCTGGCTTCGAACCTGCGTGATCCTCCTGTCTCAGCCTCCCAAGCACGAGGATTACAAGCGTGCGCCACCACGCCCGGCATTCTTAAGCCACTTCTAATGATGGTAACCAAAATTTGCATGTAGGTAGTTCTTGCAGCCCCAGGCTAAGTGTTCAGTAACTTGCGATATTATCATTGTATTGGTGTTTATCAAAACAAATCAGAAATTTGGCTATAACCTTGTTTGTTCTGCATAAATCCTTTTATTCAGGAGTAGCTAGAGAATGGGAAAATGTTAAATAATATATACTAGGTATTATTGATAGTTATTTCTGGACCGACCCAGAGATTATAGTGTGTGTAAATATATATATATTCTCTCCTTTATTTCTATATATTCCAAATATCTCCTCAGTAAGAATTTATATTGTTGAGTGTTTTCTCTGGGTCAAGTTCTAGGCTAAGTTTTTTAGGTTTGTTATTACATAATAGCAGTATTACTATTACCCTCACTTTACACATTAAAAAAACTAAAGTTTAGGCCAGGCGTGGTGGCACACGCTTGTAATCCCCGCACTTGGGAGGCAGAGACAGGAGGATCGCACAGGTTCGAAGCCAGCCACGCTGGCGTAAGAGACCCTGTTTCCAAAAATAAAAATAGGTCTGGGAGTGTAGCCCGGAGGTAGAAGGGCTTCCAGGAACCCCAGTACCACCAAAAAATAAATAAATTAAAATTAAAATTAAAATTAAAAAAATAAAATAAAATAAAAACTAAAGTTTAAAGAGTTTAAGCTGATTGTAGTGGCTCATGCCTGCAATCCCAGTACTTGGGAGTCTGAGACAGGAAGATTACAGGTTTAAGGCCAGCCTCAGCAACTTAATGATACCCTATTTCAAATTATAAATAAAATAGGAATATAAATAAAATAGGAACATAAATATAAAATAAAATAGCTTCAGCTCAGAGGTAGACTATCCCTGGGTTCAATTCTCAATATCACATACACACAGAAAAAAAGAGTTTAGGTAAATTTTCCTAAGGACTCGTAAGTGGTGGGATCAGAATTCAAACCTATATTTGGACTCTGATTCAAGAACTTTGGTTATTAACTTCTGTGTTAAATTTTATTTCTTTTATAATCATAAATACACACATACTTTTTAATACTAAGCATGAACAATAAACCCCACTATTGTACTTACCATATAACTTGCATGACACATATTAAATGTACACCCACATTTCTAGGAACATATACAAAGATTATAGTTAACAGCTGGTTAAGGGAAAAAAGAAATTTATATAAATTAAGGTTCACCCTTTTTAATCAGTTTAAAATTTTTATTTGATCATGATGTTCACTTTTATGAAATTTAGAAAAACATTAGAAAAAGAGAATTAGGAAATAGGCATAGAAATTATTCAAATAAATAAAATAAATCTTTAGGAAGTGACAACATAAATTGGGTTGTTTTGCTTTTTTTCTGTTTTTCTTTTCTTTTCTTTCTTTCTTTTTTTTTTTTTTTTTTGCCTGAAGAAGAAAAGTCTGTAGGAAGATTAAACCACAGTTTTGAAATAAAGGAAAAACTATGGTGTGGTTAGTGGGAGCAGCTGTTCTCCGATCTCAAACCACATCTGGAATATTATGTCCCGTTCTGGGCACCACATTTTAGAGAGAACTTGATCAATTTGAGAGTGTCAGATACGGGTGAACACGACCGAGTACCTAGAAACAGCGACGTTTGAGACATCTGAGTCACAGATGCAGTCTGGTTACTCCAGAAGAAAGGGATAGAAAGACAAAAGATTTGGGTCAGAACTGTGAAGGTCTGCCATGTTGAGGAGGGATTAGACCTGTACTGTACCATGCCAGAGGACAGAACTCAGACCAGCAAGGACACATGTTAGTTCAGTATAAGGGGGAAATTCAGAGCCTAATAGGACAGTCGGCAAGTGAATTGATAAGGATCCCTGGGACTAATCAACTAAGAAGAAGAATATCTAATTTATAGTTTGGGTATAAGGTTTTCTTGGTTGATTTTAAAGAAGTAGAAGACAAAATTTTTAAGGGACTGTTCTGAGAGCATTTTCATCAACAGCCCATGATAAACCTTACATAATCTTTTTGTTCTCTTCTGCCACAGGCATTTCTTCTTTCGTTCAATAAACACATCTCCAAAGTATATGTAGTATATGACACTGTTCTGCCCTCTGAAAGTTTACTTTGAAGCACTGAATATTTTCCCTTTCCATACTGTTTATTTAACACAACTCACTGGGAGAAAATGGAGGTGAAGTGGGGGAGGGGGAGAAAAGTGAGTGGATGACTTTTTAAACAAACTTGAACAAATCTAGACTTGCTCTAAGAAAAAAAGAAAGAAAAGAAAGTAAACTTTAGTATCCTATGTAACCTTGAGGAAGTAAAGTTACTAAAGTCCTCTGTGCCTAGGTTCCTTCATTGGTAAAAGGGATATAATAACTCTTGCCTCATGGCTCTTTATGGGAATTAATGGGTTAATGTTTGCTTAGTTCTTTGAGGTTGTTGGATGAAAGGTGTTACATAAATACTAAGTATCACTATTAACATTTAATAACCATATCTATACTTAAGATACCCAGTGTCCTAAGAAACAAAAGCTGTTCCCAGCCCCAGAAAGGCATTCAAAGGCTGCTTCACAGATGTCTATGAAGACATGGCTAGAATGACCAACATACCTTTATGTCTTATTGTCAACTTAAAAATTGCAGTACCATAGATCCAAAGTGATATTTAGCTGTACAGTCAAAGGATGCTTTTTAAAGCATTTTGCTCTTCTCAAACTAGCTTTCATTTGTACTTTCAAATTTTGGAGTCTTCAAATTATTTAATTTTTTATCTAATTGCATTCTCAATGGAATCTTCTCAACTTGCAAGTGATAGTTTTTCTTTTGGCCTCTTGCAAACAGCAGTTTTTATCCCTACCAAATTAAAAATATAAATATGGTTGCAGACTGTGGTGACAAATAGCGATAGCTTTGCTATTTCCATTCTCCTGGGGCTCAGGCTCCTGGCTTCAGTACCCTGCCTGACTCCTCTTCTCACTCCACTCCTTACAGCTATCAGGAAGGCCAGAAGTTGGTGGGGAGCTAGAGAGACAGAGGCCTTTTCTTAAGAAAAAGCAAGTCACCCTATAGAAAAATGGGCAACGGTCATGAACAGGCACATCATGAAAGAAGCCTGACTGCCCAGTGAATATGAAAAGATGTGTGGGCAACGAAAATCAAATGAAAAAGACACGCCACTGCACATGTTAGGCTGCTAAAGTTTTGTGTGAAGAGAATGCCACTCGCAGAGAAGAAAGTAAAGCGGCATTGCTGGTAAAAGTATTCGCTGCTACAGCTCCTGGAGAATAACTTATTCCTATCTAGTGAAGCTGGAGATGTCATCCGGTAAGGGTCAATATTTCTAGACTTACACTGTAGAGAAACTCTTGCACACTTGTGCAAGGAAACACGAATGAGAACATTCCTAGCTTCATTTCTCTGTAATGGTAGGAAATAATCTAAGTGGAGGACACTCTAAATGTTCACCAAAAGAGGCCGATAAATAAACTTTGCCTTATTTACAGTGAAGCTAAATTGACTACAGCTACAAATACCATTCTAGATCATCATGCAACTCTCTCGCAAACATAACGCTCAACACAAAAATAAAGCTGAGGAAGCATACGGGAAAATATCATTTACATAAAGTTTGAAAATATTCAAAAGAAGAAAACTGGTGGCTACAACTACAGATAAATTCTATTTTTTAACCCATGTGTATGGTCTAAATTTCAAATCTTGGCAGTTTCTCTTAAATCAATATTTCAGTGCTTTTTTTCTTTTTTGAAACTTTTACCCCATTAGTGCTGAGCAATTGATGCAATTAAGATTTCTGCAGCCGGGCATGGTGGCGCTCGCTTGTAATCCCTGCGGTTGGGAGGCTGAGACAGGAAGATCGCACAAGTTCAAAGCCAGCCTCAGCTACTCAGTGAGGCTTTCAGAAACTTAGTGAGACCCTGTTTCCAAATAAAATATAAAATAGGTCTGGGAGTATATCCCAGAGGTAGAAAGCCCCTGGGTTCCACCCCCAATAACACCCCTCCCCCCAAAAAAAGATTTCTGCAGAATTCAGTAGAAATGGGCTCCAGGGTCCCCATGTCCTTTAAAAAAGTATTTATTTGTTCTAACACAGAGCTGTCCAATAAAAACATAACATAAACCATTAATATATTTCAAATTTTCCTGGTAACCACATTTAAAAAGTAAGCAGGTGAAATTAGTTTTAATGATATTTTATTCAACACAATTAAAATTAAGATTTTAAACGTCTTTTTTATACTAAATCCATAAGATTATTCAGAATGCATCTCTATTTGGATGCTAGAGTTTCATTAGAAATATTTGATCTGTGTTTAGATTTCATAAGATTTATAGCTAAAAACATAAATTCACATACCTGTCTTGTTCTAAACACTTATTAGAAAACTTTAAGTTTCAAATCTTGGCAGTTTCTCTTAAGTTTACTAATAAGTGAATGGCATATTGGTTTTTCCAATGTAAACTTATTAATATTATAATATAACAATATTTTATTATTATTAATTTATTAATATTATTAATATTATTATATTATAATAATATTATTAATAATATTATTAATATTAGATAAAGTTACAAATACAGATAAAGTTACAAATACAGTTCCTTAATCTCACCACATTTCACATTTCATTAACACATTGGCCAGAGCAGGCTTTACCTATAATACTAAGAAATTATCTGTGTCCACCTCTGTCTTCTCTGAGATTCCTATTTTCACCTGATGGAAATCAAATTAAAATCAGATAGAGTGGCACTGCAGGAGAAAAGATGGCCCCAAACAGCCACCTGCAGCTAAAAGTGTGTTGAGCAGCCGGTGTCAAGGCCAGGGGATGCTCAGCCAACTACTTCCTAAACTTCTCAGCTATGTGTCATAGCTCGGGTCCCCAGCACACAAAGCTGGGGAATCACCCAAATATTCTGCATGCATGGGTGGACTCTCTATGTCTGGAGTGTCTGTTTTAAATTAAGCTTCCAAGGGACACGGAGTGAGCCATTCAGCTCTACTGAAATGCTAGCTCCTTCCCGTGTATGGTGTTTGGTGTACTCTAGGTTCCTTGCTAATTTTTAGATTGAAATCTAAGCCGGGTGTGGGAGCGCATGCATGTAATCCCCGCTCTCGGGAGTCAGAGACCGGAGGATCGCACAGGTTCAAAAGCCAGCTTCAGCTACTTAGTGAGGCTCTCAACAACTTAGTGAGACCCTGTTTCCAAATAAAAAATAAAAAAATAGGTCTGGGAGTATAGCCTGGAGGTAGAAAGCCTCTGGGTTCCACCCCTAGGACCTCCCCCCAAAAAAGGAATCTAGAAATTGACCCCCAAAATCTGGAGGAACTCATCTGAGAATAACTATGCAGGGGCTTGCAGAAGAGAGAAGGCTAGAACTCAGAGACCATAGTGAAATATGGTAAAGGCAGACAGACTAAGGAGACATTGGGGTTTCCAAAGGAACAGGATCCTGTGAAATTGAATGCCAATGGTGCAGATTGGCAGAAAAGGCCGGAATCACTGGGGTAGAGCCTTAGAACCAAAATAAAGCTGATGAGAAACTAAAATGAGACAAACCTTCTGTCCTGTCCTCCCGACTTGGCCACTTAAGAGTCCGAAGCAGTGAGAAAAGTGCCTTGTTAGCCAACAGTGGAGGCCCATTTGACTTTTCAGTGAAAGGTCATCAGACTCCCTGGTATTCTAAGGTACCTTCACAATTTTATTACACTTAATGCCAGCTTATGCATACAAGCCATCTATTCACACGCACACTCACAGAAAGGGCACAGAAGGGCTCCTTAAGAAAAGGACAGCAACAAAGCCTTTGAAACTATTGATAATTAATAAGCCAGGCAGTTGCCATTAATATGTGTAGAGATGGGGCGCCTACTGTTCTCAGAGCCATAGCTCATTTAAAATACTCACCCTGTAATTTATGAGTGATATTTAATACCTCAGTGACCATAAACCTCAATGTTTTATTACCACTGCTTAGCATACCTTTGATGTGCTGCCCGGCACTACACAATCCAAAACAAATTACTTTCAGGAAGCTGGATATTATATAAATGCAGGAAAGTCATAAATAATGCACAGGAGGAACATTTTCTGTGGGTTCGGACATGCCACAATGGGTCTCTGTGAGTCTGACTTCTCCAGCATCTCACTGGGCCTGGATGAGGGGCAGCAGGACTGCCCACATGAGAAATGGCTGTCAGACAGGGCGGGAATGCAGACTCCCAGGCCCACTGACACCACTGTGGAAACCTATGGCAGAGGCAGAAGCAAGGCCCTTTAGGAAGCTAGGGTCTTCTTAATGAGCTACAGATGCACAAGGAACAGGCTTCTCATTCATAGTTTTGGTGGGCTCTTCACAGTCCTTTTCCCTGATGTCACACGGCATGTCTGACTTCCTCTCCCATTTGCCATCACTGCTGCTCAAAACTCTGCAGTCTCTACGGTCCTGAATCTCCATGCCTGCTCTCTCAGGAAATGAGAGATAATCTCCCACTTTATTGATGATATTGAGGTCATTAGGCAAGAACTCCTCCAAATCCCTCCCCAACGTGCTCAAACAACACCTCCACACCTATTCTTGCTGATTTTGCTTTTATGTCCAAGGGAATCATCCTATCTAAAGAAAAAACACTTGTGTCCTGGATCATCTCCCCTTCCCTTTCCTCTAACACCACGGTCTGCAAATGGTCCCTCCATCCTCAGCACTTTTCCTCTTCCCCGGTTCCTTTCCATCATCTCTCGAGTAGGAAGAGATGTACTGTATTCTAAGGCAAGCAGGCAAGCGGGCAAGCCAAATTTAATCTTTCCTGTGACCACATTCTGTGTTTCTGAGATTGCTCCTTTTCCTTTCTCTGCTCCACTGACAGCATTGCCTGCTTGTTAAGAGGATCCTGTCCTCTGCCATGCTTGAGGTTCTTCTGGTGCTTTCTCACGTCTTGGAACCTCCTTCCAGGCTTTGTCTTAGGAGACTCTTTGCTGGGCTGGATGCCAATGCCCCTCTCTGCTCCACACCCGACACGTTTACCTCCAAGCCCGGTGTGTGCAGGTTCTTGATGAGGATTTGTTTTGCCCTGTCTCTTATTCTGGCTCTGCTTCCTCTGCCCATCCCAGGTCTTCTTGCCTTCTCTGTATGCTCATACTGGATGACCCCATCTTCTTCAACTAGCGCCTCCTAGTCCCATCTCTGGGACTCCAACTCACCTGCCCCTTGGCTAACTCTACCTGGTGCCTCACAGATCATCTTTATAGGCTGTCATGAAGACAAGAATATTTGCAAGATGTCAAAATATCAACCACAAATGCTAATGGTATTGCCAAAGGGAAAAATGTATCTTTACAATGGACAGATACGATGATCACCGTCTGAAACAAACGGTCAAATGCAGTAGCATTAATTGTGAGACATAAATTATTCTTGTTAAAAAATGTTTAACCTGAATAGGATTAAGTCTTCAGACCAAACAATAATGTTTACATAGAAGATACGATACAGAGGAACAAGCAAAATGACTCTGTGAGGCAGTGACCAGGCAAATTCAGACTGTGTGACCCCTTAAGGTAAGTGTATCCGGTCTCTTTAGAAAGACCAGAAGAGGGCTGGGGTGTCCTTCAATAGTAGAGCACCTGCCTAGCATGCGTAAGGCTCTGGGTTCGATCCCCAGAACCACTAAGTAAATAAGTAAATAAAGAAACAAATGAGAATCAACATGACTTCCCCTCCTCCCATACTGGGGATTGAGCCCAGGAGCATTCTACCTCAGAGCTTCACTTCATTTTGAAACAGGGCCTCCCTAAGTTGCTGAGGGCCTGCCTAACTAAATTGCTGAGGCTGGCCTCAAACCCGCAATCCTCCTGTCTCAACCTCCCAAGTACTAGAATTGCAAGTATGTGCCACCACACCTGGATAACATGACTTTTTAAAATGAAGAATGATATAGTAAAAAAAAAAAAAAGAATTGAGAAAAAATAATAGCTAAATGTCATGCATGAAACTTGGTTATATTTTGCTTTCAGCAACCAGCTATAAAAGATTTTGAGGATACAGTGCAGAAAATTTGAACACAGTTTTTAAATTAGATAATATTGAAGAAATAACACAAATGTCCTTAAACTTGGTAATGCTATTCTGTTTTTGAAGGAGGATGTCCTTATTCTTGGGAAATGCATGAACTTCTGTGATACATCTTACTTTCAAATGCTTCTGCAAAAACAATCTTCTCTCTACATGTGAATGAGTGTGTATAAATCAAGTATAGCAAAGTATTAATTTTTTTAAAAAGTAGATGAGAAGTGTGACAAAATAAGAGAACAGGTACTCAAGAACTAAAACTCCAAAAATTATGCAGCATATTAAATGCAAAAATCCACGGCATCCAAGGGAAGGGAAATACAGAGAAGATGTAGAAACAAGGAGACACGTAGAACTGGGACATGTTAACTCTGAGGAAGGCCCTCTCCTGGCTGACCCGGTGTCTCTCGTGGGGTTGTGGGATCCTGGGGCTGGTTCTGGCTACAAGCTAGAGACAGGAACTAATCGAACCACCCTGCTCCCTTCGTCCTGCCTTCCAATGTCCCACTAATGGGATCTCTTGGTGGAATCCCAGAGACAGCCAGCTGGCAAGTGAAAAATGTAGTTTCCTGGGTGTGGCCCCAGAGTAGAATAGACAGAAGAATGAATTTAAAGCTGAGAGCGGTATCTTAATAAGTAGTGTGCCATTCTCTATAAAGATGGCCACTTTGGGTACAGGATCATCATGTGGGTTTTGGAATTGGTGCTTTCTGGGGAGATGATGGAGATTGCACCCTAGAGCATGCTACTTCCGAACTACACCTCCGACCCTTTTATTTGTTTTGTAACAGGGTTTTGCTAAGTTGCTGATTCTGGCCTCGAACCTGACATTCTCCTGTCTCAGCCTCCCAAGTACTGGGATTATAGCCATGCATATACCCAGTAAATTGGCACATTTTTTAAGTGATGAGAGGATTTTCCACAGTGCTTAAGAGCCGTGCCTTCCCTTGAAGCCTGGAGTGAGCACCAGTACTAGGACTGGAAATCAGAGCCACACCAGTGGATTACATATGTTCTGAACACCGGCGCCTCTGTGGGATTTTTTGCTTACATGAGTTTTATTTACCCTCCAGTATCACTTGTGATGAATAACACAGCCAACACTTTAGAAACGAAGAAGATTGAGAAAAATAAGCACGCCTAAGTAAAGGGTCTCCCTCCTTCTCTTTCCATATTTCTCCCTCAATCTCACTTTGTCAATCATTGAAGAGCTGGTTGGACCAAGCAAATAAGTGACTTCAGCCACTCACCTGGGAGCGCTCACATGGAAGCACCCCTTGGCCCTACTGGGGACAGATGAGCTTCCTGGCGGGAGGCAGGTCAGAGTGAGGCCTCTGCTTAATTGTGAAGGGCGTTGCCCAGCAGGGCAGCAGCTCTGAGGCCACCTGTCTATCTCTGCTCTTCAGCTTCCTTCCATCTTCAGGTGGCCATTCCTGGAAGACAGCTGTGCCTTAGCAGCCAAATGAGGTTTACAACAGGAAAGACAACAGTTCGTACCAACTTCTTGATTCAACAGCTGTGGCTAAAAGCAAATAAAAAGATAGCCTCACAGTGTGACTGCAGAGGAAATTCTTAGAGCAGTGGGTTTCACATGTCTCCCCGAAGGACAGAATTTGTCTGCCTCAAGTTCCTAAAATGTGTTTTGTTAGTCAAGACAGGGCTTTGTCAACTCTTTCCTGACCCTGATATTTTCCATTCAGATCAGAGAGCAACTCCTCCCTAACCTTCGCTCCAATCACCCCACACCCACCACACTTCTCCCGGTGACGTGGTGAGTGGAGGGAGGGCTAATTTTAGTGTCCCTTCTCTTATCCTGAGGCCGTCTTCCACCAAGGAAATCTTAAAAATCAAAGATAATGGGAGGCTGAGACAGAAGGATCGCTTGTAGAGGCTAGTGTGTGGTAATTTAGCAACACCCTGTTTTGAAATAAAAATGAGGACTGGGGATGTAGCTCAAAGGCAGAATGCCCCTATGTCCAATCCCCCAAACCACAAAAAATCAAAGATAAACTTATTTATATAATAACTGTGATGCCAAAAGACTAGTGAACAGCCCTTAAACTATCATAAGTAGTTAAATAATATCTGAATGGCCACAATCATAGTGGACCTAAGGATCTACCCTCTGTCTTCTCGGATGGCCCTTGAATGAATCCCCTCACTCCTAGCAAGTTGAAAGCAAACTGAACGGCTTCACTCTTTATTGCAATATACTTTGGTTGAGAACACAACCATTTAAACTTATAAAAGACTAAAACTAGCTTTTGAAATAATTTCATTTACACTCTACTACTCTTCTTATAATATTTTCATATGAAAATGTGTGAATTGATATGTTACATAGACGTCTCTGACCTTTATCCAAACCCACAAGCCTCAATATTGGGCTAAGTATCTACCAAAATTCAGTAGTCTTGGTAGATTTCTAAAACTTCCAATTTCCTCCCAGGCTAGAAATAGCATCAGGAAAAATGCTTTTGTGTGAAATGATTTGTAAGTCAGCCTCTAATAGGGTTAAGATTTGAAAAAGCCACAGTTAAAATATTCACTAAATAGACTAGAGTTTCAGAAATTGGAGTAGGGCTTGCATTGGGTTCAAGATTTGGGTTATCCTTTATTTTTCTTGTAACAATTTTCCTTTCTTCAACTGATAATGGGTTTGCTTGGCATATATAAGTGGATTTTTAGGGGTTTTTTTGGGGGGGAGTATAGGTGCCGACGATTGAACCCAGAGGTATTCTACCTTTGAGTTACACCCCAGACCTTTTGATTTTTTATTTTGAAACACAGTCTCATAAATTGCTGGGACTGCCCTCCCAGTTTTGGATTACATGTATGCGCCAACACGCACTGCACATGTAGGTGTTGATACCAGTGTCAGGTGATGTGAAACAGTTAGGGGAGCCAAGGAAAGCAGTGGGAAACTCCACGGAAATGCTCAGTAAGATGGTCAAGGGCATGCCCAGTGCTGTCTGCTTGTGACAAGGGATAGACAACTGTGGATTTCAAGTGGTTTGTTTGTTTGTTTGTTTGTTTGTTTATTGTGGTACTGGGGGTGGAACCCAGGAGCTTTTGTATCTCCGGGCTATACTCCCAGACCTTTTTTATACTTTATTTGGAATGAGGGTCTCACCAAGTTGCTGAGAGCCTCACTAAGTGGCTGAGGCTGGCTTTGAACTTGTCCGATCCTCCTGTCTCAGCCTCCCAAGAGCAGGGATTACAAGCGTGTGTCATCACACCTGGCTGATTTCAAGTGGTTTTAAAGCAACCTTTTCTACATTTAGATGACCTTATGTGTGTGTGTGTGTGTGTGTGTGTGCACGCGCGCGCTTATGTATGTGTGTGTGTGAATGTGTATAAAAATATAGACATATATGTTTAATAAAAATGAGATTTCCTGAGGTTCTGTTGAAGGGAGTTCTGTTATTATTCATCTATAAGTGGAAATTTGATCATTTGGAAGTAAGAAAATCTCTCCCAACAGCTGGGTGGCCTGTCCAGTTTGAGGAGGCATTTAGACCACCCAAAAGCGACCGTGATGCCAGCACATCCTGAATGTGAATGTAAAGTCAGTGTTAGTGTTCCCATGATTTCAGCTAAGCACAATACACAATAAGAAGTCTAGGAAAAGCATACAAGTGTTAAGAAATTTGCTTTAGTGGCATTAAAAAGTCATACAAAGAAATCACACATGGTCAGTGCTCCTCTCAAGTCAGGTCTAGTGCACAGAATGCTGGAAAGGGCCTCAGTTGCCCTCTCAACACCGAGGGACCAGCTGGTCAGTGACGAGTGTGGCAAGCCTCTCTGCGAGCGGGCAGGCTTCCACAGCTGGCTGAGGCAGTTGTCCTGATCTGTTGATGAAAACGGCCAAAAATCTGTGGGGTTTCAACCCAATATTGAGGCCTGTGAGTGTGGATAAAGGTCAGAGGCATCTATACTATGTGTTTTTATTTAAACATATTATGGTAGGATGTAAATGAATTTTTAAAAAGTTGATCCCAGTCTTTTATATGCTCAAATTGTTTTATTCTCAACAAAATAACACTGAAATTAAAATGTAAACAATTCAGTTTGCCTTAGACATGTGAGATGTGTCTAAGGTCCCTCTACGAAGACAAGGAGTAGATTCTTAGATAAGTTTATACATATACCTGATGGATATGAATCTGCCTCGGCTATTTATTTTTCCACTCTACCTACAGGAGCTAGTACCTCTTTCAGTGTATAGACTCCCTTTACTCTTGCTCCAAGTGTATAGGACTATTAAAAAGCAGTATACTCTGCTAGCCATGGTGGCACATGCCTGCAATTCCATTACTTAGAAGGCCAAGATAAGAGAATTGCAGGTTCAAGGCCAGCCTAGGCAACTTTGTGAGGCCCTTAGCAACTTAGTAAGACCTTGCTTCAAAATTGAAAATAAAAAGTGGTGTGGTTAGCTGGGCATGGTGGTGCATGCTTGTAATCCCAGCGTTCGGAAGGCTGAGACCAGAGGATCATAGTTCACAGACAGCCTCAGCTACTTAGTGAAGCCCTTCACAACTCAGCGAGACCCTGTTTCAAAAAAAGACTAAAAACTAGAGCTTGGGGTGTAGCTTGGAGGTACAATGACCCTGGGTTCCATCCCCAGTACCACACACACACAAAAAGTGATGTGGTACAGTTCAAAGGTAGAATGCCTCTGGTTTCAATTTCCTCCCCCTCACACATAGCAGTGAGAGTTCAAACAATGTTAACTCAAATGGACTATAGCATCAGTAGGTTGTAGAGACACATACTAGAAGAGTGAAGAAAACATGAATTAAAGTAGAAAGATTTAACGTTATGATGTTTTCACCTATATAATAACAAAACAAAACAAAATCCACCACCCACCATGGACACTCATAAGGGTTAGAATTGGTTTGTCAAGGTTGTGGGAAGCCTTGTGGGAACAGAAGGGGTGAGGGACAGTCTGGGAAGCGTATGCGTTGTCTAGCGGGAGTGTCACCCAGGCTCTGGCTGCTGTTGCCAAGTAGGGTGCAGCAATAATGTTCTTAACTGATTTCCAAGAGAAGCTGGAGTTCTAAGAATCACTAAGGACTTTCCCGATTTTTAAATGTTTACAGCTACATTTTTTTTTTGAAAAAGCATTTGAATTCTAGGCAAGCCAATCATAACTGTGCTATGGGCTGCCAGTTTGCCACCTCTGCTCTAGGAGCTGGACATCTTGGGGGAGTAGAGGTGGAGTTGGCAACAGGTCCTCATGTGGGAGGCTGGGTGAGCACAGAATAAATGCTCAGACCCTGAGACCTCACGTCCTTCCCAACTCTCACACTCAAAAAGGACCGGGAATCCCAGACATGGGATTAGCACATGTGTGCTAATGACTACCAAGTCCCTTCCTTACTCTAGCAAAGTGTAAGCCATACTCCCAGAGCACCGCACGAGTGCCTCATTCATCTCTTGAATTCTGACTCTCTTACCATTCTCGAAGTCCATAAGAACACGTATGACATCAAGCCACATGCCCTTGATGGTCAGGTTTCCACGGCGGTCAATCCTATTTGTCCAGATCTACTCATCATCTCATATATATGTCAGCCTGCCTTAACTATCTATTTTTCCACTTTGCCAAAATAAGTTATTACCTCCTTCAATGCAGTGGTCACATTCTGCTACTTATATAGGAATGATGTCTTTGTCTTCCATGGAAGAAATTCAGAGAGTGACAGTTACTGGCTTTCAGTAACAGCATCATTCACCTGACATGACTTTCCTTTGTGTGTCAATACATGTCTGATGATTGCGGCACCTGGAATCATAGCATTGGCATGGAGTGGGCCTCACTGAATGTTTTACTAGATGTGTCTTGAAAAGCACCCTTCACAGGTACCTAGAACCATGTTAAATCTGGAAAACAGCAATAAAAAGTTATTATTTAAGAAGAGGTGTTTATGGAATCAAAGAACTGAGACGGAAGAGAACAAAAAAGAGAAAGCTGTGACACATCATCTTTTTATATCACTGATTATTTCTTTCTCAACACATCACCCTCTAGTTCCCTGTTATTCAAAATTCCTCTTTCCAGGTGTGGTAGTGGCACAGGCCTGTAATCCCAGCTACTCTGGAGGCTAAGGCAGGAGGATCACAAATTCAAGCCCAGCCTGAGCAACTTAGCAAGATTCTGTCTTACTAAAATAAAGTAAAATGAAAAGGGCTGAGGATGTAGCTCAGTGCTATAGTGCCTGCCTAGCATGTATAGGGCCCTGGTTCAATCCCTAAACAAAAAACACCTTGGCTTAAGTTTATCAGAAAGAGGAAACCATTTCCCTCTTGACTATCACCAGCCACATGTAGTTCTTCTGAATATGGGCAGATAGGCAGAATTGCCTCAGGAAAGAGTTGGGGGCAGTTTGCCAAAGATTTTCAAATTCTGGGATCTGGCACATTTGTACTGGTCTGTTCTGAAGTCACATAGACACACATTCTTTGTGAACAGGTACCTCTAATTCATGTATTGAGAAAGACATTTTTAGTTCCCTAGAGAAGAAGCTCTTTTTTTTTCTCTTGTTTTCTTTTAAAATTTTTTTTCAGGTGTGAATGTTGTCTAATCCACTTATTGAACAAATGCATTGGGCACTGGGAAACATTTGAGGTGAACCGAGCTGGTCAAATCCTTGCTTTCACAAGGCCTGCACTCACACAGCTGACACAGTGCCATTCTTTTCTGTGTCTCAGGTGATTGCAGGAGAGTTCATTCTAAATCCTGGCTTTCTGCAGCATATTTCATGTTGGCAGCTCTGTTATAAAGAAGAAACACACACACACACACACACACACACACACACACACACACACACATCATGGTGTTAGCACACAAGCCTCTATGAAGTACTAAAAGGAAGTTTGCATTTTTTGTACTGGGGGATTGAAAAACTCAAGGGCATTGTACCACTGTGCTACACTCTCAGCCCATTTAATTTTTTTATTTTGAAACAGTGTCTTACTAAATTGCTGAGGGTTTCACTAAGTTGCTGAGGCTGGCCTTGAACCTGTGATCTTCCTGTCTCAGCCTCCAAAGTACTGGGATTACAGGTGTGCAGCACCATATCTGGCTAAAACGTCAGCTTTTAAGGGTCAAGTTCAGATAGTTGGAATTTTTGGAAAGCAAATTGATTGAATCTCGCAAGCACCTGTGTGTGAAGTGAGAGACTCGATATAATGAGAATCTGGCAAAACTCATGAAATTTTCTTCTGAATTGATTAAAGTTTGTAGCAAACCCTTTTGTGTAAATTTTCATGACTTCTTCCTTGTAATAAGTTTCATGGAATGTTGCCAAATGGCATATCTTTCCTACTCCAAGCCCCTCTCTGTGCACTCCTGGGAATGTCTGAAATATGAGATAAGCACTCTTATCCCAAACTTTTATTTAAAAGTTTAATTAACACAAATGCCAAATGACATATTCAATGCCATTAAGTAGGTAGACTGCAGGTGAACCAGGGAACCACTGAATGTCTTTAAACCCATTTTCCTCAGGAGCCACAGCTTTATGTCTCTACTAAGCAGGCAGGTGCCTAGGAAGAAGGTCACCAGCACTGGCCTCCCAGGTCCTCAGGACTCCACGCCACACCCAGACACTGCCCATGGTGGCAAGCGTCCTCTCTGCTCCACTGCCAAGCCCTCCCTCCTCGGGCTGGTCCTGGCTTTACCCTGCAGGCTCCCAGATGGTTCATCTCCCTCAAACTGCCTCCTGGGAAGTCACAGTCCACACAGGAACCCTCTCACTTGTCTAACCTTGTCCCTGCCTAAAAAACACATATCTGCCAAATGCTCTCCAAAGCTTCCAGAACACAGACAATTAGTTAACTCCTCTCCCTTCCTCAGCACAATTGTCTACTAGAACTTTAGTTCTCCAAGGACAGGGACTATATTCATAGACACCCTGGTATCCTCAGCACCTAAAACCACACCTAGCATACACTAGGAACTCAGTTATTTGCAGAAAGAAGAAATGAAGCTGTTATCCTATTACCCATCTTCTGTTTGCCATTTTTAAGAAGATTTCTGGGGGCTTGGGACATAGCTCAGTGGCAGAGTACTTACCTAGCATGTGTGAAGCCTTGGGTTCAACATTCCCCAGCAACACACACACACACACACACACACACACACACATGCGCACACACACACACATGCACGCACACACACACACACGCACACATGTATGCACACACACGCATGCATGCGGGAGCTGAGTGTGAAGGTGCACACTTACAGTATCAGTATTTGGGAGGATGAGACAGAAGGATCAGAGGCCCAAGAACAGCCTCAACAGTATAGTGAGACTCTCAGCAACTCAAAGAGACCCTGTTTCAAAACAAAGAAATAAAAAGGGCTGGCAGTATAGCAGGGAAGTAGAGTGTCCCCTGGGTTCAATCTCTAGTATCACCAAAAAAGCTAGCAAGCAAACAAACCTCAAAAGAAAACCTTTTCTGGTGGCCGTGTCCTCTCCCATTTCCACTGTGTCCTCTGAAAGTCCTACATTCCTTCAGTCTCTCTCTCTCTCTCTCTCTCTCTCTCTCTCTCTCTCTCTCCCCCCCCTCTCTTTTTCCCTCCCTCCCTCCCTCCCCCCTCAGATGATTCTTATATTTCAATCATGTTAAATAAAAATATCCCAGCTAAGCAGCCTACAATATGCAGAGTAACTGAAGGAAATGTCTAGAATGATAACCTGGGATTTTAGGTCTAGTAAAATGAATGGTTCATTACTACACCTTGCTGGGCATTTTCAGCTTGATCAATGACCAGGAGGAAATATTAATATGCTTACACACACTCGTGGAGGGAGATTGAGAGAGTTAATATGTACAAAGAGAGCCCTAGTGAGAGAAAGAAAGTAGTAAGAACAGAAACCAGTAGAGCTCAGAAAACTGTACCAGCTATCTATGCAACAAGGACCCCGTTCCCAGGACATCACACACAAGCATAAATGTTTGTTTTTCCCATAAGTCTCCGCATCTGCTCAGTTGTTTTGCTGATCTGGGTTGGACGCGGCTGTACGTGGCTGGATTCACATGGGGCCTCTGGTCAGCTTAGGTCTCAGATGCTTCAGCCTTCGAGGATCTCTGCTCTGTGTGCTTCCTTGCCCTTCTCTGGAATATCTCAGACTTGTTTTTACAAAGAGAGCAGACGATGAGTGAGCAATGATCAGAGAGAATGAATGATGATGAGGGCAATAGAGCAGAAGCAGAGATAGCCTCAGCCTCAACCCACGCAGTGTCACTTCTGCCTCATCCTTCTGGACACACAGATACCAAGAATGGAAAAATACTCTCTGACTCTTGATAGGAAGAACTGCGAACTAAGCTGGGTATGAGGCACATGTCTGTAACCCGAGTACTTGAAGGGCTTGGACTGGAGGATTGCAGGTTAGAGGCCAGCCTCTGTAAACTCGCCTTACTAAAGGTGTGGACATGGAGAAGGGTGGAGAATTTCAGCCATTGTGCAGTCACAGCAGCCACCGAGTCCACCCCTCACTGACTAGGGGCAAGGCACTTTACAGCTGTCTTGGTGAGAGTTCCCCTGGAAGCCGATCCTGAGACAACATCCAAGTCAAGTGGCTTACTCCATTGTCGGTGCCAGGTAACGCTGAGGGGAAGTGAGAAAGGGAAATGAATCAATAAAGGTTTGTTATCAAAATTAGAAACACATTTATATCGTTACCCCCAAAGTTAAATACCTAGGTATAAATGAAACAAAACATGTACAATATCTCTATAAGAACAACTGCAGAACTCTAGTTAATGAATCAAAGAACTAAAGAAAAGAAGAGATTTTCAGTGTTCATGGATGGGAAGACAAATATAGACAGGATTTCAGATCTCCCCCAAATGATCTATAGATTCAGTGCATTCCCAATGAAAATCCCTGCATGGATGGGAAGACAAATATAGACAGAATTTCAGATCTCCCCCAAATGATCTATAGATTCAGTGCATTCCCAATAAAAATCCCTGCAAGTGATTTTGTGGATATGGACAAATTGATTTTCAAGTTTACATGGAGAGACCAGAGATCCGGAATAGTCAAAACAAAATTGAAAGAGAACAAAGCTGAAGGACAGACATCAACCACTTTAAGATATACTATACAGCTATAGGAAAAAGACAGTGTGGTATTGACAATAAAAAGATACACCAGCAAAACCCCATGGAGAGCCCATAAATAAACTCAAAAATATATTTAACTGATTCTTTTGTGTATGTATAATACTGGGGATGAAACCCAGGGATATTCTATCTCCAAGTTACACCCCCATCCCTATTTTTTTATTCTTTACTTTTATTTATTTTTTATTTTTTATTGGTGTATTATATTCATACATCATATTGGGGTAAAAACTTGTATGTATATACATGTACGCATCACCAATTTAACCCCTACTCAATTCCCACCCCATTCCCTCCCCATCCCTCCTTCCCATGCTTGGCTTAGTGGTTGGCTTTGATATGTTTAATTACATTGTGTGTTTTAGAGAATCCCCCCCCCATTTCCTCCTTTAGGTTGCCTTGGTTGCTCCTCTATAGGATTTCCTTTTTCATCTAGAGTTTCTCCCATGACCCATTTCTCCTTAGCTTTCACATATTAGCAAAAGCATCTGATTTCTTATTCTTTGGTGACTGACTAATCTCACTTAGCATAATGTCCTCCAGTTCCATCCATTTCCCTGAAAATGATGTAATTGAGTTTTTTTTAATGGTTGAGTAAAATTCCATTGCGTACATATCCCACAGTTTTGTAACCCATTCATCTGTTGATGGACATCTTGGCTGGTTCCATAGTTTGGCTGTGGTGAATTGTGCAGCTATGAACATAGATACACATGTATTAGTTTGGTAGTTTGGTTTCCTATCTTTTGGGTAGATAGCCAACAGTGGTATTGCTGGATCAAATGGTAGGTTTGTTCCCATTCTTCTGAGGATTCTCCATACTGTTTTCCAAAGTGGTTGCACTAATTTGCAATCCCACCAACAATGTTTTAGAGTTCCCACTTCTCCACATCCTCGCCAGCATTTATTGTTGTTTGTGTTTTGAATGATTGCCATTCTAGTTGGAGTTAGGTGAAATCTCAGGGTAGTTTTGATTTGATCTCTCTGATTTCCAATGATGTTGAGCATTTTTTCATGCATTTATTGGCCATTTGGATTTCTTCTTTTGTGAAGTGTCTATTTAGTTCACTTGCCCATTTTGTTATTGGATGCTTTGTTTTCTTAGTGTTGAAGATTTTCTGTTTTTCTTATGTGAGCACTCAGTGCTATAAATTTTCCTCTTAATACTGCCTTCAAAGTGTTCCAGAGGTTTTTTTTATGTTGTATCTTTATTTTCATTTGTTTCTAGAAATTTCTTGATTTCACCTCTTACATCTTCTATGACCCATTCTTCATTCAGAAGTGTGGTGTTCAGTCTCCACATGTTTATGTTGTTTCTCTGGGTCTTCTTATAGTTAATTTTTAGTTTCATTCCATTATGGTCTGAAATGACACAGGGAAGTATGTAACATTTTTTTAATTGGCTAGTGCTCATTTTGTGTCCCAGGATGTGATCTATTTAGGAGAAGGTTCCATGAGCAGCTGAGAAAAATGTAAACTCCGCTGTAGTTGGGTGAAACATTCTATGTGTCCAACAGGTTCATTTGATTAATGGTGTTCTTTAGTTTTGAGGCATATTTACTGACCTTTTGTCTGGAAGATTGGTCTAATGTTGTGAGAGGTGTGTTGAAATCTCCCAGTATTATTGTACTGGGATTTATGTTGTATGACTTCATGTCACAAAGAGTTTGATTTATGAAAGTAGCTGCATCTATGTTTGGGGCATAGATGTTGATTATTGTTATTTCCTCTTGCTGGGTTATTCCTTTTACCAGTAAAATATGACCTTCGTTGTCTCTTCTAATAAGTTTGGGTTTGAAGTCTAACTTGTCTGATATCATAGTTGCTACTCCTGCTTGCCTTTAAGTTCTGTTAGCATGGATTACTTTGCTCCAGCCCTTTACCTTGAGTTTGTTTCTATCTTTACTTGTAAGGTGTGTTTCTTGTAAGCAGAAGATGGATGGGTTCTGATTTTTAATCCATTTTGCCACTTTATGCCTATTGGGGAGTTGAGTCAATTTTACATTCATTGTGATTATTGGGAGATAATTTTTAATTCCTAACATGTTAAGATTTTATTTCTGTTTGAGGCACTGTTTATTCTTTTTTGCTTAGTTGTCTGCTAGATGGAAAATCTCATTTCTTTGGTTCTGGCATGCATTATCTATTTCTTCTTTGTAGTCAATCTCCTTGGTTTTGAAGACATAAATTCCTTCAGTTTCTCTTTGTCATGGAAGCTTCTTATTTCCCCATCTAATATGATAGATAGTTTTGCTGGGTAGAACATTTTTGGCTGGAAGTTGTTTTCCTTCAGAGTTTGGAATATGTTACTCCAAGCCCTTCTGGCTTTCATGACTTGGTTTGGGAAGTCTGGAGTGATTCTAATTGGTTTGTCTCTTAATGTCACTTGGCTTTTTGTTTTTGTTGCCTTTAAGATTCTCTGCTTGGCTTCACATTGGTCCTTTTGACAATTATGTGGTATGGAGAACCTCTTCTCTGATCCTGTTTAAAGGGAGTTCTATAAGTTTCCTGGACCTGTGTATCGATCTCTTGCTCTATGTTTGGAAAATTTCCTGCTATTACTTCCTTGAAGAGATTATTGATGCCTTTAGTTTCACCTTCTTTTCTCTCCTCTATTCCAATTATTCTTAGGTTATCTCTCTTAAAATAGGCCCGTATTTCTTCAATGTCAAATTCCTGCTGTCAGATTTTTTTTTCTAAATTATAAACTATGCATTCATTTTTGGAGCGATCATCTTTTAGTAGCGAGATTCTATTCTCCATGTGGTCTAATCGATTGTTTATACTTTGAATTGAGGTCTTTACTTCAATGATTACATCCTTTATTTCTTCTCAACTCTCTCTAAATTCTTTTTAAAAGTCCTATATTATTTCTACAGTTATGTTCCTGATTTGATCTTCTGGAAATCTCTGAATTTCTATGTTATCAGGTTCTGATGTTGTGGGTGTTCATTGCTCCATTGTTATTCCTCTTTTCCATGATTTCAGAAGTTTGTGCCTTCTCTGGGTTCTTCCCTGGATCACTATGACTTCACTTAAGGTGCTCTGGATCTTGAGTCTGTGGTAATCTTAGTCACCACTACTTCTTTACTGGATTGTATTGCAAAGTCTCAGACCCAGAGAGTTAGTCGAGGCTGCACGAGACCATGGGGGTGCCAGGCTGGGTGTTTTCCCATGGGGAGCTGCGACTAGGGTGTGGTATTTCTGCTACCACTACTCCTTCACTGGGTTGGACTGCAAAATCTCAGACCCAAGGAGATTATCAAAGCTGCGCTAGTCCCTGGGGGTGCAGTACTGGGATTTCTCCTTTAGGGGCCGCAATTTGACTCACAGTTGTTGAGTGCCCTGATCTGGAGCTGTCACAGATGCAGTTGAACTTGCTGCCACCACTGGCAATATGGCACCACTGCCATGCCCTCGGCCATGAGGCTGGCATATTTCTTTTCTGGTTTTGAACTCTGTTCTGAGTTCCTGGAGGGTGTGCTGAGCTTGGCCACTGGGAGTTTTAGGTGTTCTTTGTGCTGAAAAAACTGCTGAATTACACCTGGATGATCTGCAGCTGCTCACTTCAGCTCCTTGTTTACCTTTCCTCTCTGGAGCCTGGTGGGTTGTTGAGTGCGCTGATCTGGAGCTGTTGTGGGCACGGTGAACTCGCTGCCACCTCTGGCAATATGACGCTGCTGCCACGCCCTCAGCAGGCGTGAGGCTGGTGTATTTCTTTTCTGGTTTTGAGCTTGGTTCTGAGTCCCTGGAGGGCATGATGAGCTTGGGCACTGGGGATTTTAGATGTTCTTTGCACTGAAAAAAACTGCTGAATTACACCCAAATGATCTGCAGCTTCTCACTTCAGCTCCTTATTTACCTTTTTTCTCTGGATCCTGGTGGGTTGTTGAGTGCGCTGATATGGAGCTGTCGCAGGCATGGTGAACTCGCCACCACTGCTGGCAGTGTGGTGCTGCTGCTGCATCCTTGGCCATGAGGCTGGCGTATTTCTTTTCTGGTTTTGAGCTCCATTCTGAGTCCCTTTCTTCTCTGGATCCTGGTGCTGTGAGGCAAGATGGTGCCAGCGTGGCTCCACCGCCACAATGCGGGCTTGTTTCTTTTCTGGTCTCTGGTTGTTCTTCTATTCTTCTTTTTCCCTGTCTCTTGTATTTATAGTTTTTATATATCTGCTGATGGTGTTTTCTGGTTATGAAAAGCACTGATTTTGTGGCGATAGAGATTGACTGTTAGCGAGACTCATAAATGCTGCTTTTCTCAGTCGCATCTTCCCGGGAGCCCTTATTTCCAACTTTTTGAGAGTTTTTTTTTTTTTTTTTGTCATGGATAAGGGTTAGGTTTTGTCAAAGACATTTTCTGCCTTCATTATTATAATAGGACAGGTTTTTTTTTTTTTAGTTTGTTGACTGATTTTCAAATGTTGAAATAGTTATGGATCACTTAAATAAATCTCACCTGCTTATGAAAAAAACATAAAAAGGAGCTGGGGGATAGCTCAACAGTAGAGCTCTCCTTGGTTCAATCCCCAGTAGCACAAAAAGCCAAAGAAAAATTCTGCTCTGAAAATGAAAATACAAAGAGTATAAGAGGACAAGGCATAGGCCAGAAGAAAATATTTTGAAAATACATTATCTGAAAAAGAACTATTATCCAACATACATAAAGAACCCTTACAACTCAACAATAAGAAAACAAACAACCCAAGTTTAAAAATAGGTATACCACACCAAAAAAGGTATACAGATGCCAAATAAGCATAAAAAGGGATGTTCCATCTCATATCTCATCAGGAAAATGTAAAGTAATAATAAGATCTCAATATAAATTGGAATTCCCCAAATCTAGAACACTAGCAGCACCAAATGCTGACAAAGACGTGGAACAATAGAAACTCTCATTCATTGCTGGAAGGTGTACAAAATGGCTCAACCACTTGGAAAGACAGCTTGCCAATTTCTTACAAAACTAAACAAACTCCTACCGCACAATGGTAAGAGTTCCTTGGTATTTATGGAGTTGAAAACTGATGATCATACAAAAACCAATACATGGATGGTTAAAAATATTATTTATTTTTGCACTTGTGGGGATTGAACTCAGGCCACTCTACCACTGAGCTATATCCCAGCCTTTTAAAAGTTTATTTCTTAATTTTATTTTGAGACAAGTTCTCCCTAAATTGCCCAAGCTGACCTTGAACTTGGCAATTCTCTTACCTCAGTCTCCCATGTATCTGGGATAATAGGCATGTACCACTATGCCCAGCTAATACACAAATTTTTAAAATAATTTTATAGAAATATGAAAGTTTATTTTTAAGTTAGAAAAAAAGGACAAAGCAGCCCCCCCAAAGAGGGGTCATGAAAAGAGAGTGACCTTGAAGCCCTTGGGGAATGGGCTTCTAAACCTTCTTGAGGTTTTCTATCTGTTCTTTTATGAATGGTCAGAATTGAATTTTATGACTCAATGACTTTTGCCCAGTTGCAATCCTTAATTTGAATGATTGTCTGTGGGCTGGTCAGGGCCCTGATTTTCTGGCATCTGTCAGTCTCTCACCTTCCCCAGCCTCAGAGAAAGTAAATGCAGATGGCTGCTTTAATTCTTCCTGTCCCCATGTCCTCTGCTCTTTTTTTATAATTTTGAAAACGTTGAAGCACCACTATATTTAATAGGTAAATGAATACATGTAGTATAATAAATTCAGACAATGAAATATTATTCAGTGCTAAAAAGCATTAAGCTACAAAGCCATGAAAAAACATGGAGGAAATGTCAAAGCACATTACTAAGTGAAAGAAGCCAAGTCTGAAAAGCTACACACTGTATGATTTCAACTATATGGTATTCTGGAAAAGGCAAAACTATGGAAACAATAGAATAGATAGAATAGATTAATGGCTGCCATGTGTTGGAGAAGAGGTATTGAATAGTCAGAGAATGGAGGATTCTTTGGGCAGTGAAAGTAGTCTGCACAAGACCATAATGGTGGTGGTATGTCATTGAACATCTCTCCAACCTCACAGAACATACACCACCAAGAATGAACCCCAATATAAACTCTCCACTTTCTTTATAGTACTAAAGATTAAAATAGGGGCGCTCTACCACTGAGCTACACCTACAGCCCTTTTTTTTAAAAAAAACTTTTTCTTTTGAAAGAGGGTCTCACTAAATTGCCCAGGCTGGCCTCAAACCTGCAATCCTCTTGTCAGCCTTCCAAGTAATGGGAATGTGGGTATGCACCATCATGCCCAGCTAAACTCTGAACCTTGGACGATTATTATGCCAATGTGAGTTCATCAGATGTAACTAATATACCACCCTAGTGGGGGTTGATAATGGGGAGGCTATGCATGGGGGGCTATGCATGGAGGCTATCCATGGGGGGCAGAAAAAAGACATCTGCACTGTCCACTCAATTTCGCTATGAACCAAAGACTACTATTTATAAAATTTCATTTAAAACCCAAGAAAGAAACAGAGATACCAATGTCTTTATGAAGATCGGCAAGTGTTCCCACATGTAACTTTTCCCCTCAAACAGAACTAATACTAACCAAAGGCTTGCGGTAGAAAACTGCTCCCTCCTGTGTGCAAACAGAATTGAATACGCACAATGAGCAGTGGGCACAGGGTCACTTACTCCCTTACTTGGCACTGTGCTCTGAAGCCATTCCTTCCTCAGCCAGTAGGACATCCGGACTAGAGATGCTGATATTGTTTCTTCTTTACTTTCCTTTTAGGATGGGTAACAGCTTGAAGATCATAATGCTGAAGTTGAATTCTCTTTATCTTTTAAGTCTATGTTTTAGACTTTTCTGCTCCTTTTCCAAAAGCAAAGGCCTTACCCTCCAATAAGAGGATAGGGAGTGGGAGGTGTGCAAACTGCTGGCACTATGAGGGAAGTGAGAGATTAGATCGCTGAGCAGGTTCTCAGGTGTGTAGTCACTTACTTAGGCCAAGGCTTCATTTGACTCCACAAACTTCACCTGTGTGCTGGAAGACACTGATTTGGCTTCCACTGGAGGACTACGAAAGAGCTTTTCACATCATCAAAACCTGAGAGAAACTTGAAGAGAGATGATTTGGGTTATTATGTTGCCTCTGGGAAAGTCCTCCTGGAACCATTTGTCTTAGATGAGACCTGCCTTTATTGAAGGGCTGAGGGGATTGCCGCGCATCCTGAGGGCAACCCTTGAGGAGCTGGTCTCCATAAAACCCCTCCTTGTTACGCCACATAGTATTCCAATAATAATTTTATTTTTTTATTTTTTATATTTTGGTGGTTCTGGGGTTCGTGGAAACCCTTCTACCTCCGGGCTACACTCCTAGACCTATTTTTATACTTTTTTATTTACAAACAGGGTCTCTTATGCCAGTGCTGCTGGCTTTGAACCTACGCAATCCTCCTGTATCTGCCTCCCAAAGGTGGGGATTACAAGTGTGCACCACCACTCCCGGCCCCCAATAATAATTTTAAAAGCCTCTTTGTGCAGTCCTTGATAGAAGAAGTACCAACTTTTCCATTAAATCTATTGTAGGTTTGAATGTTTTTTTTTTCATATTTTCTCAGCATGCTCTTACCAGTATTTCCTTAGAGCTTGGATATTCTATTAATATTTTAAAATAGTTATTTCAAAATTTTCTTCAAGTATTCTGTAAACATTCTCAACTGTGAAGCCCATCTCTGGACTCTGAGGGCACCTTGAGTTTAAGTGAGATTAGGTGGAGTTACAGGGAGCTCTTCTAGAGCTGATGTTTTGGGGTACAGAGGGAGGCTCTTCTCATCCTCCTTTTTATACCCATTTATAGTTCTCTCCTCACCACCTCCACTGATAGGAAGAATATCTTTAGCAAGGCATAAAGCCTTTTTTCTACCACATTACTGGAGATACGTAATGTACAAATGTTGTAGGGAGAGATAATTCCATCTTAAGTTTATATAGACACACAGATTGTGGACATCAGGTCTTTTCCAGTAAGATTGTTGGGGGTTTTATTTGTTCCTTTGTTTTGTTTGGTTTGGTTTTTGGTGCTGGGGATTAAACTCAGGGCATTCTACCCATAAGTGAAGCAAGGTCTCACTAAGTTGCTGAGAATATAAGTTGCAAAGGCTGGACTTGAACCCATGATCCTCCTGTGTCAGCCTCCTAAGTACTGGAATTACAGTCGTGCACCACTGTGCCTGCCTCCAATAATGTTTTATTATGCTGGGTGTGCATAGGGTACCTCTAAGAAGGAAAAGGAAAGAGCACCAAAGAAAAGTTGTTTGCCATTTTTAGAGACCACTGTATATCTTCTAAACAAAACATCCCTCCTACGTTTTAAGAGTTTCCCATAATCTGTCTTACTTCCCCAGTAATAAAAAATAATTGTTCTGGGGCAATGTTTGCAGCTGGGCATAACACTGTACAATGTGCATTTTTTGCATTTGCTCAGATGTCCACTCAGAAAAGAGTACCTTGAGAAAGGATATCATTTGGCAAAGTTGGTGATGGAGGCATCTGTTAGGATTATGCATAGCATTAGGGTAGCTTCCAGGAGTCTAGCCCCAAGGCATCAGGGTGAAGTGCCCCATACGGCCCCATACGGATTTCAAAATTTTGAAGTCCCATGGCACCGTTTTGGCACTCCTGGTTGCACCTATTCCTTAATATATTAGCTTCCTGTTCAGACTAGCTACACAGTAAGCCCTGTAGTTTGCATCTAGAAAGATCGACTGGTACAATTGTTTTAGCAATAGTATTCCTCTGTGGACTTGCTTTGATTCTGCTAATGCTCAGCTTTTCATTCTGTTGAAATTCCTACCAGTCTCTTCAAAATTACCACAGCCATTTCTCTGTGGAGACAAACCCATGGGTTCTGAGCATTGATGTGGTCCTTTTAAAAATTATAAATAATTCTCTCTGATACATCGCTTTCTGAGTTTAGAGGATTAATGCAACAGAGAAAGGACAAAAATAAACCCAAATTTTGAATACTGAGTTAGATTGCTTGACCTAAATCATAGACTTGTCTTTCATAAGCTTTTTGTAAGTTTATGAGAAAGGAAGTTTGGTGAAAATAGGGTGTATATGATGAAAGCGATTCCTCTATATGCTCCACTAAAACAGTGGTTTTCAACCCTGAAAGTACACTGGAATCACTTGGAAAATTTAAAAATATACCAGTGCCTGAACTCTGTTTTAATATTGTTCTGAACTGGGACCCGGGCATAGCTACCTTTTAAAAGTTTTCCAGGATAATTCTAAATCCATGGTTGAGACCTCTGCACGAGTGTGAAGTAAATGACCAGCGAGGGTTCTCTTGAGAACATACTATGAATATTGGCCAACTCCTTGTGTAGAAGTGCTTTAGTTCATGCAAAGGCAATGTAAATATGTGAGAATATGCATCAAATACTATGTAGAGTTTCTGCATACACACAACTGCACCAATGTCAGTTTCCTGGTTTTGATATTGTTCTAGCAATTGTGTAAGATATCAACATTGTAGGAGACAGGGTGAAGATGGTACAAACAAGGAGCTTCTTTGTAATGCCTATACATCTTTGTTTATTTCAAAGTGAATTTTTTTGAAAAAGGAAATGATAGTAATATCTATAGCAGTTTACTTAATACAGGACTTAATAAAATAAACAGAACTAGTTGAGAAGTGACCCTACTCTATGAAATGCATAGGATGAATATTCATATACACAATAAGAATAATTTAAATTACTTATCAGTAGGAACTAGAACAATAAAGAGCTGTGGGGAAGACAGTGGCATCGGGTTGACATGAAGTGGTACCCAGGAGGACAGCAGGCTCTGAGGGACAGATGTTTTGGGGGAGGAAGGGGGACCAAAACAGCAGGGGGATTGCCCAGAAGTGGAAAACCAGAAGAAAAAATGGCTCAAATGGAAGTCGTTCCCATAAAAAACAAGAGAAGTCAAAAGACTATTCAAGTCATAAATGAGCATCATTCCCACTCAAATTAACACAGGTACAAAGATAATTTCAAGAATGAGATACAAGTAACTGTAACAAGGTAGCTGGGCTAATTAACCCAATACAGAATGAGAACAGGGGCCAAGTAAGCTGGACTGGGAAGAGCAGCCATCTGGAAGGAGGGAAACATAGATGGATCAGTTTCATCCAACCACAAACCAAAAGCTTGTGGAAGCTACGTGGAGCCTGTCTGCAGGCTGCCCAGCCCTTCCTCGGGGGCCTGTCCTCGGGGGCCTGTCCTCAGAATGCTGATGAGAAAGCAAGTCAAGATGCTCCTGGAGTGGGTCCAAGTCCTTTGTATATTTGTCTGGTTGTTGCCTGCTTCTTCCTGGCTGTTTCTACTCTGCAATATATATATATATATATATTTGGTACACACCAATTGTTCACTTTCAGTGCTAGAGAGAACAGAGGAATTACACAGCAGTCTCGGGCTTTATGTCTGCAATCGCTTCAAATTCAGTCTTTTATGCTTTCAGTACACAGGCTCAGCTATGTGGATTCCCATTTGCTATTTTAGAAATCAGTGAAATGTAGCTGATTGTAAAAGCTGTTACAAAAATGTGCAAGACATGTGAAGAAAACTGTGAATTCTTATTAAAAGTCCTGAAAGAGAAATTGGGTAACAAAAGAGACACCAGATAAAAGAGAAAGACTCCGATGGAGTGATGGAGAGAGAGGAGGGAGGATAGAGACATAATGAAGGTAACAGTTTAAATGATGCTATGTAAACATACAGAATTATCAGTGCCAATCTCAATGTCATGTACAGAGAAGGAGAGGGAGTGGAGAAGGATTTGGAAGGAAACACCAAGTGTTGTGTGCATGTATATTCCTATCTCTCTATACCTCGCTATGGTGTAGAATTACAATGCACCAATAAAAGTGTAAGAAAAAAAGACCTAAAAGAAAACCCAAATAGAATTGTTTCTGGTGAGGAAAATATAATATGATAAAGATGTATTCATGGAGGAACAGAGAGAGAGATTAATGAAAATCCAGAAACAAACTCATGTCCAGATGGAAATTCCAGAGGTGATAAATATGGCATTTCTAATAAATGAATTGCAGGAAAGTAGTTCAATTCCTCCCTTAAGCTCAGTTGGCCATCGTGGACAAGGACACACTTGGACACCCTCAAAGTCTTCGTGTCCTGGCACAAGTTTGCACTGTACCAATCCTATTGAAATGGGGGTAGAAAGGGACAAGATTAATCTGAGATGGAGCCTCTACAGCTAATACTCAATTAAAAATGCACATGGGTTCAAGGAGACTGGCCAGTCTTCCCATGACCAACACCCTTATGATCTCTAGGAATATTGGTTTAGCTCATCTAATGATTTCTGGGGCGGGGGAGGAGATACCAACCTGGTGTTAGCAACCTACTGCTCAGAGATAGTAGGCATGCTCAAGGCACAAGGCCTCCACCTGTCTTGGTAAATATAGCTCCCAGGCATGCAGGCATGCTTGTTTGTTTACATATTGCCTATGGCTGCCTTTGCTCTACAACAAGATTCAGTAGTTGTAAGAAAGATCCTATGACTCACAATGCCAAGAATTTAGTATTTGTCTCTTTCAGAATATTTCCCCACCTCTGATATAGACCAAATCTCTTGAGCATTAACATCATAGCAGAAAAGCAGGGTGGCCTGATAGAAAGAGTTCTGGGTTGGGAAAAAGAGCAGCAGTGATCTGGTCCCTAAAATCAGATCTGCTACCATTAACAAGCCCATCAGCAAGTGAAAACCTGCTTTGAACCTCCTCAGGCACCAATTTCCTAATTTTAATAATAACACCAGAATCAGGTTCTTTTGACATCTAATTACCATAATTTCAAAAAGGCCCCAATGAGTTAAAAAGTGGAAACCTACATAAAATTCATAACCTGATATTATATTTCATTTTAAAATGAACAAAAAATGAAAAAAAAAATCAAAGAACAAAACAATTCTATAAGGCTATTGCAAAGGAAACCAATGATAAGAATTTATAAGGCAGAAATCCTCAAATCTGAGCACTTATGAATTAAAAATAAAATTGGACTTCACATTTGTCAAGGCTTTTATTTCAACTCTTCACACAAATCAGCAATTTGACTGTTTGCCATGGAGAGACAATTGCGTGTATTTGCATTTTTCCTGTGTGTGAGAATTTAATTTTTTACAACCCGCTGTGTTTTTCAGGCCCTTTAACTAATAGGCTTTTATCACCTTATGATTGCCTAATTTTCTCTTAATTGCTTTATGACAATACAATTTATTTTGATCACTTCTACCCTGTGGTTTTACTTTCTAATGATGGACTTTATGAATTGATATATGCTACTATACCATAGGTGTAATTTTTCAATTCTTCTTTCTCATAAGTGAAGGAATAAAACTAGACTAAGTTAAAAGGACCGCGGGGTGCCCATGCTTTTCCTGCCTGTGGAGTTCCATCCTCCCAGTCAGCCCTGGCTGGTGGGCACTAAGGCCCTTCTGATGGCCTCTGCTTGGCTCTCTGTGACTTTCACACCTAAGCACACGTTGACTGAGGAAAGCAGGGCAACTGAGGCCATGGGGAGCAGCAGAGTCCCCTTCGACTATGATTTGTCTCAGATCTCCCCATTTGTGCCATATCTCCCCATAAGCAGTGTTTATTTGATTTTTAATTTAGATTAAGTAGAAGATTCATAGTTTTGGAGAAAGAGAAACACCCTGAGGAAGTTCAGAACTGATTTTCAAAACAGCCATTTTTTTTTTTTCTTCATTCTATTCTACAGTGTAGGTTTCTGGTGAGCCACTGTATAAGTACAAATAAAGGGTGGGAATGTAGCTCAGTGGCAGAGCACTTGTCTACCATGTGTGAGGCCCCAGGTTTGAGCCTCAGCACTAGAAAAAATATAAGTATAAACACATTCCATGTTTATTTTGCTCAGTTCGGCATGGATGCATCCTCCATCTCTCATGTTGACGCTGATTCCCTTCTTGGTGTTGAGGATAGACAAAAATCATTGATAGTAAAATCTTGTAGATGAGGGCAGCACTGAGGGGATCAGGCCACAGGCATCCCTCTAACACAAAGCAGCCAACAGTCCACTGTTTCTGCAAACTAGCCTTTGTTTTGGTTTGAGGATTTTCATGGGGAAGAGGGGGACCTGGAGGTGCTACTAGGTACTGAGCTCAAGGCATTCTACCTCCTGGCTACACCTCCAGCCCTTTCTCTTTTTCTTTCTTTTCTCTTTTTTTCTTTATGGTACTGGGAATTGAACCCAGAAGAATTCCACCTTGGAACTATTCCCCAGCACTTTTAATTTTTATTTTGAAATGGTCTTGCTGTGTTGCAAATGGGTTCACTAAGTTTTGAGGCTGTCCTTGAACCTGAGATCCCCCTGTCTCAGCCTCCCAAGTACTAAGATTACAAGCATGTGCCTCCACGCCTGGCTTTTATTTTTCAAACAAGGTCTGGCTAAGTTGCTGAGGCTGACCTATAACCTTCTATCCTTCTGTCTTAGCCTCCCAAGTACGGGAATTAAAGGTGTGGCAGAGCTGAGATTCATGTCTTAGACATTTTGCCCCAAAGCCCTGTTCTCAAGTGTCCACGTGGTCATTCTTTAAAAACACTTTCTTCCATATTATTTCTTTGTCTTTTTCTTTTTGGTGCAGTACTGGGGCATTCTACCTCCGAGCTACATCTCTGGTCCTATTTTTTAGTCTTTTTTTTTTTTTTGAAACAGCGTCTCACTGAGTTGCAAAGGGCCTCGCTAAGTAGCTGAGGCTGTCGGCGAACCGTGGTCCTCTGGTCTCCACCTCCCGAATGCTTATATTACAAGCATGCGCCACCACACCAGGCTTTCCCATATTATTTCATTTGACCCTGTTGAGACTCTGTGAAGGTGACAGAACAAGCATCAAGCTCTCCCTTTTTTTAGATGAAGACTAGGAAACAGGTGGCATTCATGTTCTTGACCTTGTAACAGATAAAGTCAGGCAAGCCAAGCTACTGACTCCTGATCCAGTGCTCTTTTGGATAAATATGCTTTTTTCTTTATCAAAATCTGTCATTAAACTTGAAAGTTTAGTGGGAAGCATGTGTTGGATGAGTACAAACCCCTGTGCTTTCACAAACAAATCTTGGCTCAACAGCCAATGGGTGATAGAGGCCTTCTTCTGGTTCCAGGACCATTAATCAGCTCTGTGGCCTTAGAAAAGTGGTTTCATCTCTTTAGCTCTGTAAGATAATGGGATTTAACTAGGGGATCCCTATGGGTCCTTCTAGGTCTGGGAGTGTGTCTCTCTGACCCAGGCCCAGTGTGTATGACTCTGACCCAGGTGCCTGGACACAGAGACTGTGTCTGCCTGGATCATGTCAGTGTGCAGAGAGAACACAGGAAATAGCTTTATTTTCATTTACAGTCAGAATGGTGCTTGGAACCACTGGATCTATAATTATCTGGTGAATTTGGACCATGTAGACAAATACCTCAGCTTAGTCAGGTCAAAATGAAGTTTAATGCAAGGATAAAATGAGATAACAAATGCTCTTTTTGAAAATGAGACATGCTGCTTTGAGAACTAAAGAATTATATTTAGTTTTACTTTGAATATTTATTGAAACCCCTGGTTTGTCCTATTTGTAGTGCATAACATTACACAAAAACTCCTATTTTCTTGATTATATTAGGATTTCATACAATTCCCACAACACACCAACAGAAGATATGGGAAGGACAAGACAAAGATTATGAATTTCTTTCTATGAATAGCCACAATTATAATTACAAACTTTTATTGAGCACTGATATGCTAGTATTTCTTTCTTTGTGGACACAGAATCATTTCTGACTAGCCAACTAGTCAGGTGATTTATCAGAATATACATGACTAATCTTTCTTTTTTTGGTACATTGTAGTCATACATCTTCTTGGAGTACAAGAAGGTAGAGGCATACATGCACATATAGAGGCATATTTTCACTTTACTTGCTTCAGCTAATGTTTCCACAATAACACTGAAAAGGCAGTGATATTATCATCTGTTTTTATTAGTGAGGTCAGTAGAGCTTTCAGCTTGAGAGCTAGATAACTTCTTATGGGCCAGAAAACTGTAAAGCTGAAATTTGAACCCAGGCAGTGGGCCACTGGAGCATGTGCTGGTAGGGAGAATATATACCATGCTTGCAGCTCTCAGGCACTCTGGGCATCAGCGACCGGGAAAGAGCATGAGTGTGTGATCCCTGAACTCAAGAAACTTCCTACATGGAGGGAAAAAGGACTGACTCAGAGTATCAAGAGCAGGATGACTGTTTTAGTCAGCTTTTTCGTCTCTGTGACCAAAATACCTGACAAGCGCAACCTAGAGGAAGAACGGTTTATTTAGGGCTCATGATTTCAGAGGGTCTGCAGGTCTCAGAAATCAGTCTATGGTTGGCCGGCTTGTGGCAACAGAACAGCTCAGCAGCAAGGTTTTAGGGCCTGGCTCATGGTGTCAAGTAGAAAAGAGAGAAATAAAAGAAGTATAAGCCCTAGCCATGCCCCTAGAAATCCACATCCTCCAGTCATGTCCCACCTCCGAACCTGGATGGCTGCATTACCCACACATAAAGTTTTAGAGGACATTTTAAATCCAAACCATAATAATGATTATAACGAAAGAGAGACATAGGGGACTTGCATTTAATTTGAGGGTTGGGGAAAGCAGTAAGGGCAGAAAACAGAAAGAGCTGTGAGGGAGAAGATAAGAAAACACCAGAGCTGGGCCACAGTATGGTGGGTGAGCAGTGGAGAGGGACAGGCATTAGGCAGCTAAGGGTGTAAGGTTGCAACAGCGCCACCCCACAGGCACAGGGGAAAATCACCAACGTCCCCAGTGATGACCCAGTGCATACAGGAAAAAGCTCCCGTTCTATTTAATGGACAAAAAGAAAGAAGTACCAGCACATTTTAAGAAAATAATGGCAGTTGCTATTTGCTAAACAGCTATTCCAAGCACTAGTTAGATGTGAACGGTCCTATGACTCAGGTACCATGATGATCCCTGTGACTCTGAGAAGTGAAGAAACCATAACACAGAGGAGAGAGAGGCTCTATCCAGGGTTCTTGCTGGCGAGTGATAGGATCGGGATTTGAACCCAGGTGGTTTGAATCACAGCTACCACTGTCAGCTACCACTTCCCATAGAGTTTTTATTCAGAAAGGATGTGTAAAAATCCCACAGCCAACTTTTCTGGATAACCAAGCAATGCATTTCACGAACACTTTGAATGTATGATTTGGAAAGCCTATTAAGAGAACTGTCCGGTCACATAACTGATGAGCTCATCTCTGACTTTGTAAAACGCACGCGTGTTCTCAGCAGCCAGGGAGTCACTTTCACCACCTCACTTTTGCCAGATTTAACGGGAGCAATCTCATCGTCAGAGGGGAGAGAGGGTGGCGTTCAGGCAATAAAGCCATAGGATTGCTGAAATGAAATGAAATGTCTGTTTCCAGTGAAATACAGATCCTTTAATATTTTCCTACTTTGTAAATCTGTGGTTGAAAAGCAGTGAAATACAATACCAAATACCACATTAAAACAAAACCATAATGACAGTGCTGGGTTCCTAGAAGAAAGTGGTGCTGTTATCAGTCAGAAATGATAAATAATGCAAAGAGAAAGGCTTGAGATTCTAACCCTTGAGTCACAGGCACAGATCTGAAGCAGGGGGACGGGCCCCCGGATGGCCCAGTGGAGCCGTGGGATAATGAGACTGGCTTGTGGCCACAGCTATGGGTAACCCCAGTCCCCGGACCCACAAGTCACCACCAAGCCTTCTCTCCCTGCCTCGAGGCAACCTTCAATTTCAGAAGGGCACAGAATCAAACAGAAAGCAATTAGTGTGGCAGAGCCTTGAAAAGAAACCAATAGCCAGAATCAGAGGGGTTTTTTCCCCCCAAAAAAGCCAGGATTTCCTTATTTGCAGAGAGGAACAGCATGAACAATTAAAAGTTTCAAATCATGTATAATTACTTTCAAGTCGGGTTTGGTGGAACATAAATAAATTTCATATCAGAGCTTTAGCCTCAGTCTGGTGCTATTTGTTTGTTTTAGAGAGCACTGCTTTCATCTTTGCAGAGGATGTCATAAAAGCACATTTCAAAAAATTACCATTGGCACCCAGTTTCTTATTTGATTACATTTTGGCACAAAGCCCTGCCAGTAATACAGAGCCCCTATTTTGGTGGCTCCGATTGGAAGATAATCACATGTACCACCTACCTTTCACCACCCTCCGCCCAGTGCTGCAACAATCTTAGATCTCAGAAGCCACAAGAAATAACTCAAATTATTTAAGAAAGTCGGTACTTTCCATTTTAGTTGACCTCAGGCAAACTCACCAAGCCCCTTGGAACAGCGACACTGAACACAGGGAGTTAGGAGCACCAAATACCAATTACAAGCTGAGAACTAAATGCCATAATTAACGAGATATACACTTTAAAACAAGTCAAAAATGTTGCTGGATAAAGAAAAAAGTAAAGTGAAACTCCATAATTATAATAAATTGGGGTACAGCAAATAGGTTTCTCTACCTATCGAACAACAAAGATGGATGTATCTCTGGGATAATGTAGTCAAGTGTTTTATAAGGAACAGTAAACTCCAAATAAAGATCTCACTTTAACAAATAAATAAGTCCATTGTACACTTGAACCTCAGAGACTGATGTGCATCAGTAGAACCCACAAGATTATATATCCTTCTCATAATCACCAATCTGATAAAAGGTGTCAGGCATATTTTTCTCAGCTTCCTGGTTCCTTTGTTCTTTGCAGATGAGTTTATGCTAAATGTGTTGAATTTTTTAAAACATGGTCTTTTGTGCTTTTCCTGGAAATCTGTTCATTTCAATAGATTTCTTTTTGTGGAAGAAATTAGTACTATACACACTGACTCTTTATGAAGGACAATGCTATATATATATGTACATCCCCTTTGATGTTCTTTTAGAATACATTGTAAAAATATATATAAAAAATATTGTCACCCTAACAAACTTGAGAGTTTGCTTTGTCTTGGAAAATATTAGAGGGTACATTTCTGATCAAAATAAAGATTTTTGACAGCAAAATTAGATGATTTGTAAATACTCTAAATCATCATCTAAAAAGAAAGACCCTGCAAGTTCTTTCTCCCCCTCAACCTCCTCAAGCCACTGCTGACCCTTCCATGTCTGCTTCCTGAGGCTCAAAAACCTTTGCTTCCAAGCAAAGCCAAGGCAGTGGGCGAGAACATGGTACCGTTGGTCCCACAATTTGTCAACTGTGGAGTCGCATGTGAGCGAGGAGATTGCAACATGACCCAGAACCCGAAAGCAAGACCTCTCTCAACCAGGAAGGAAATTGTCCGTTCCTGTCACCAGAGATGATGATTGATGATGATGATGATGACTACGACTAGCATCTACTCTAAACTTCTTGTGTGCTGGGCATTTTACAGTTGTTCTCGTGCAGCCCTATGAGGTGAGTGCTGTCCAGTATTTGTAGAGGAGAACAAGCTTGCAGATGACTTACCCCAAGGTCACATCAACAGAACAGGGTGGAGCTAGAGATCTGAGACCTTGAACAATTTTAAGGATTAAAACTTGAAGTCCCACCTTAGCATCTTTGAGCCTCACAGGATTCCTAAGGTATATTCCCTGCTCTCAACAGAGATGCCTCCTTCCCTCCTTCTTTCCTTCCTTCCCCAGGACCCAGCAGGAACAACTTCCTCCCTAGCTAGTTCTCCTCTTAGCTGGACCACCTGCATCCCATCCTGTCCTCAACCCGGGGGTTTTACTCTCTACTAACTTGTGAAAATGCTAAAAAAGCTCATCTCATCCTCCAATGATAAAGAGGGTATCTCACCCTCTTGGTACTACAAAGCCCACCTCCCACAGCCCCTTCTGGTTCATCCTGCTCCTGGGTGCAACCCCCACATGACCCTGTGGCATGCTGCGTCCTTCTCTTCCAGGCAATCTGCCTGATGTTGGGCATCAGCTGTTGGGCCATCTTGTTCTACCTAGGGTGAGGGATCCTTTCTTCTCTATCAAAGTGACTTGGAGGCAGGCAGAGCCCAAAAGTAACTCTAAGACCTGAGACCCTCACCACTTCATGAACTGTCTCTTTAAGGTCAGCTGGGAAGCAATGGCAAGGCTCCCTGTCAGTGAGCTGGGCCTGTCTTACCAGGTGCACTAGCTCCTTCACCCTATCCTGCCATCAGAGTGGGGCTGCTTCGGGACAGGGCCAGCACCTAAGAGGCAAAGAGGCCCATAGGAGAGCCAGAGCTGGTGTGATGGGAACTGAGGTTATTGAAATGGCATCCTACTGCTCTGAATCAACTGCATCCTGAGGCCAGATGCTGTTTCAAATAAACTAAGTCATTTCTTTGGGCTGATATGGCATCAATCTGAGAGGTCCATAGCCAGTAACTCTCTTTTCTCTTATGAGAAAGAAAAGCCACCAGATGTAGCAAAATGATTCTCACAGGTGGGCCTTACTATCTCTTCTATGTGGACCTACACAGGTAAATTGGGCACAGGTGTGTCCTGGACTGTGTGGCTGTGAGCAAAGTCAGTCTGGGAGAATCCTGTAGTGAGAAAAGCATGATCTAGGGCCAAGAGTCAGCTTGGCACTCAGTAGGTAGGGGAATTTGACAAGTTCTTAAGTTCTGGAGCCTCCATTAAGTCCCAAGGACCTGTAAGGCAAATGAGGCAACCTACGAGGCCTCTGTGAAGATTTAAGTAGGATAATGGATGTCCAGGACCAGGCACTGAGAGAGGATGTGAGCAGGAGGTCCCGCCCTCCCTCCACATTCTGGACTGTGCCTTAGGCTGTGTCCATGCGTGAAGAGAGACTAGACCGCACATTAGTGTTACCATATGGGAACAGCCGAGTCCCAAGATGAGGATGAATTCAAGGTCTGAAGAGGAAAACTCCTCTCCCTGTCAAAAGTTTTGGCCGATGTCTATGCCATAATCCCAGTTTTCTTAAAATGTAACTTTTAGGACAGAGGAGTTTTTTTGTTTTGTTTTGTAATATCATGCCTGGTGGTTATTTCTATCATCTCTCACCACTGTGATCCAAATATCTGACACTCAAAACTTAGAGGAAGGAAGATTTATTTATTGGCTTATGGATCTAGAGATTTCAGTCCATGTAAGTCACACGTATACATATACATATACATATACATATACATATACATATACATATACATATACATATACATATACAATTTTTGTATATATACATATTTATATATATATTTATGTATACTTATATATATTTATGTATATATACATATATATTTATGTGTATATACATATACAGCCAAGAAGGAACTGCAAAGCCACATATATGTATGTGTATGAATATATATATATATATATATATATATATATATATACACATTTTTGCCAGCATTCAGGTAGGAACTGGGGCTGCAGGTCCTTAGCACACAGTGGCAGGGAGTAGAGAGAACACAAAAGGTCAGAGAGAGAGCTGCAGACAGACACTTCGCACACACTGAGCCTGGCCATGCCCTCAGGGACCCACTTCTGAACATGGCTGCCTCCAAGATAGGAGGTCTGGGGGAGAATTTAAATCCAAACTATAGCCGTTGTGGTTATTTTATGTGTTTCACAGGTTCTACTTGTGTTTGTAAGTTTAGTAGGGGGTGGCAACAACATAATGGGATTCCAGTAACAGCATATTAATGGTCATTTGCATATCTTAACATGTTGTTTCTTTTTTTTTTATAATGGTGTGACATTAAAAAAATCATATTCTGCCTGGTCCTCAGTTTTCTCAGTTATTGAGCTAGTTATCCAGCATGGCAGTGCACACCTATAATCCCAGGACTTTGGAGGCTGAGGTGGGAAGCTCACAGGTTCAAGGCCAGCTTCAGCAACTTACTGAGGCCCTCTGCAACTTAGTGAGACCCTGTTTCAAAATGAAAAATAAAATAGGGCTGGGTATGAAGCTCAAAGGTAGAATGTCCCCGGGTTCAGCCCCTACTACTACAAAAAAAGGATTAGATATGCCGGGAATTTAATGCTAGCTCTCTATTGTCCATGCCATTGTCCCGACTTTTTATGGAATGCATCTTTACAGCATCGCAATGTGAACTTAAAGAAGCTGACTTCGAGAGCTGAGGTTTCTGATCATGCCTCAACTTTTCCCTTCAGTTACTCGTTGGTTTCTCTACTCACTCCCATTTCCTGTTTCTGTGCACTCTTCAATCTATTAAACTGACAAGACACTTGCTTCATCTCCCAACCTGCCCAGATTTCCAAGGAAATTTGCAATTCTTTTGGAAGCTATTCCAGGTAGGTACTTTCTCCTGATAGCTAGAGAGGTGCACCAAATATTTGGAGACCATCTGAAGTTTCTTGGTGGTGGCAGGAACACATATACCATTCTTCAGCGGCTTGGGAATAATGTGGGACCTACAGGTGACACCTAGAGGCTTCGAGGAGCCAAGATTGTCTTGCAAAGCAGGATCAGGCCATTTCCTCAAAATAGGGTAAGCCTCACAGGAGGCTGTGGTAAAGACAAAGACCTCTGAAGCCACCCCTAAGCAGAAAGTATGGCCTTCCCTCCATTGTCTCTGAATATTTCTTTTGAGCTCACTGGGGAGAAACAGGCCCGTGTCCTTTAAGTAGGGTGCTCCCTGGAGTTCTGGGCTCTCCATCATTCTCCTTCAGGCGCATTACTTCCATATCGCCACGGCTAAGCTGGAGCACACAATCAGTTCAGGTGTACAAACTGTTTATTGTAGAGCAAGGCGACACAGAGATTACGTGAGTTACAAGCACAAAGCCTCTCATTCCTCAATTAGCTTGGCACAGGTTGAAAGCATTTGGTTCTGCTCAACAAACATTAAACAGTCCCTTCCTTCCTTACTCTCCCTGCTGTCCTCCCCCCAATGTCAAACCCCAGTCCTTTGTCTCATTATCCTGTCTTTATTCTCGCTAAGATTGTTGGTCTTTCACCAAGACTCTATTTTCATTGCCTGGAAAAACAAGGACACGTTCTGTCCAGTGGCAGCATCAGTCCACTCAGCTTCAAGATGAACCTTTCTTCTGGAAGACCGCAGGATCCTAGCTGCCTTCTGGAATTTGCCCACAGGTCTCTCCTTGGTCAGGATTTACAGCAGCCTACTTATCTCTGCTGTGCTCTATCACTGCCTTGGTCATCCTGGGTCTTCCCAGATCACTGTTTTTTGTCCCACATTCCCCTGAAAAGTCCTCAGTGTCCACCCTTGCACTTTATTTCTTGCACTGGCAGAAGGCCTCCATGGCCCGAGCTGTTAACTGTATGCAAGAGCCCCCCTGCCCGACACATCCAGCCTCACAGTCTCACATCCCAGCTCCCACCAGCCTGGGCCCCCTGAGGACTCTGGAGGAAGTAAGACTTAGCAAAGTTTCACTACAGCGTTTGTAGGAGAAGATCATGAAAATATCTAATTTCAACACATAAGATTTAAAGAGCAAGAAAACAAAAATAAACAAACATGTTATAATTATATGGGGATGTGTGGAGCTATATGTATATATTTTTTCATTTTCCTTTTTATTCTTTTCCCCCTAAATGTCTAAATGTGTTACTTTATAATTAGGAAAAGCAGTATTTATAAAGATTAAAGTTAACCCTAGATCACTCACTAATGCCATGAAAGAGAGGCTGGGTTTGGGGGTTGCTATTGCTCTCCTGACCCATTATCTCTTTATAATCATCCATCTCCTCATTTGCTTATTTATTCCTCCTTTTACTCACCCATTTTCTGACATCTCCTTCAAAGTCTGTGGCAAATTCTGATAATGTTCACTGAGTACGGGTATGCTTCTTTAAATGTGACTATAGATAGAATTATTAACAGTCACAATCACATTGATTCACTTAAAAGCCAGAGTGTCTTTTCATTAATTAGGGTTCCTCAGGAAACAGAATAAGAGATAAATATATTTATATATTTAGATAGCTGAAGGCACAAATTTTAATCTAAGTCCAAGAACTGAAAGGACAGAGCTGGGGTAATGTAAGTTCCCCTCCCTAAAGCTAAGAACCAGGATGTCATGGAGCTGAAGAAGATAGATGTACCAACTCAATTAGAAAGAGAGAGAACTCACCTTCCTCTGCCTTTTTGTGCTATTTGGACCTTAATTGGATTGGGTAATGCTTATTCACATTGTGTAAAACATCTGTTTTACTCAGTGCACCAATTTGGTGCTAATCTCTTTTGGAAATACCTTGCACACCCCAGGAGTAAGGTTTTATCACCTATCTGGATATCCCTCAGACAAGTCAAGTTGACATAATATTAGCCATCACATGTCGAGGGCCATCTTAGAACATATGTTGAGATTATCATCTTGGACAGGCTCGCTTTGAATACATGGTATTTGGCTGAGTGGGTTTCTTTCTTTTTTCTTTCTTTTTTTTCTTTGCAAGTGGACAAATTGTAAGGGACCTGGTGTAATCTGTGAGGTGTAGTCTTTGATGTTGTCTCCACCCAGTAATGTTGAATCCCTCCTTTCTCCAAGCTTGTCACATGATCTTTATTGTAGCCTGTGACAATAGTTGGTTTCTGTGTTTGATTAACTTTTATGATGCCTTGTATAAAGTGCCTTCTATAAAAGTGGGTGCTGGCTACAGATAGATGGAGAATTGTCATCTATCTTCTCCCTGACCCCCCCCCGTTATTAAATTCTCCTAAAATTATTATATCAGGCTTCATGTTGTTATCATACAAGAAAGATTAGCATTAGGGAGCTGCCTGAGAGCAGCGACTTTCTGTACTAGGGACCAAGGAAAAATTTTCAGGAAGCTCCAGGGAGCAGGGACCTTCCATGGCAGGAACCATGGAACAATTAGGGAGCTGCATGAAGCAGCAAGCCTTTGTGGTGAGACTACAGAATAAGCAGCATCTGCCTGAGTCACCAATAAGATTACAGCCTTCTCCTTGTCTCTCTTATCTGGCAATCCTGGAGGTCATCTTTAGAGAGGGCAGAATTAGGAAGTGATGGGAATTTGGATTCCTCAGTTTGAAAGGAGGAGAGTTCCTGCCAACTGACATCGAACTTGTGTGAATGAGAAATGAACTTTCACTGTATCAAGCCTTTGAGATTTGCAAATCCATTTGTTATCACAGCATTGCATAGCCTAATCTAACTAATCCTATATGTAGACTTTTTGTACTAGAGATCGAAACCAGGGGCATTTTACCTCTAAGCTATACTCCAACAATCCAAGCCCTTTTATTTTGAAATAGGGTCTTACAAAATTGCTGAGGCTGGCCTCAAACCTGCAAATCCTTTTGTCTCATCCTCCCGAATCCTTCGATTACAGGCATGTGTCACCATGCCCAGTTGTAAATTACATTCTATAGTCATTTTTTGTCATGAAACAATAAATCAACACTGGTCTTGCTAGATTATTTGCTTTAATGTCACACAATTTGTATGCCATTGCCAGAAAGTGTCACCTTAAAACATACAGTCAGTACTCACCCTCTAAGTCTACTGTAGACGATGTTTGACTTGCCTTTAGCGGCAGTAGTAAGTCATAATACACAATTAAATGCTTGTCCCTGTCCAATTAAAGAGTCATCTTTTCCATTTCACCTGTTCCTGCCCTGTTTCCAGTATGATCTTGTACTTAAGACTCAAAAGTCAAGTAATTCATGACAAATCATTCGTGAGCTACTCCTTGAAGCTATTTTGATATATTCAAAAGTTACTAAACTTAAGAGTAAACTCCTTGATAAATTTTCCTCTCATTTACTGGCCTTCTGTTACACAGCTTCCTCATTTTGTTCACTTTGGGCCATTAGGTTTTCCTCAACTAGTCTCTTTACAGTGCATTAGTTTCTATAGAAACAAGAATGCCACTAATTTTGGAAGAGCTTAGAAATGTCCAGAACAAAATGCAGTAGCAGTATACAGAGGATCCCTCTATTGCTTCGAAATGTACCTCCTTATTTGGTCTGAGAAATCAAAGGATTTCTCAGATTATTTTGACTATACTTCTGATGTAAATTTGACAGATATACACTCATATTTGGACCATCCTTAAGCTATTTTACATGATTCTGGAAAAATATTTTCTAGGAGTAAAATCCTTCCCTAAATTTTGCAACCACGCTTGATTATTTTGAAAAATGGCAGCTAAATTTTAGTTTAGTTTAGTTTTGTTTTGGTGCTACTGGGGATGGAAACCCAGGGGCTTTTTCTACCTCCAGGCTATACTCCCAGACCTATTTTATATTTTATTTGGAAATAGGGTTTCAGTAAGTTGCTGAGAGCCTCACTAAGTAGCTGAGGCTGGCTTCGAACCTGAGTGATCCTCCTGTCTCAGCCTCCCAAGCGCTGGGATTACAAGCTTAAGCCACCATGCCCAGTCTGCAGCTAAATTCTAAAAATTGTCCATTCCTAGAGCCAGATGCTGTATTCTAACCTCACGTGTGTTTGTTTCATTATCCCTAAACTGGCTCTCAGGAGCCTGAAATCAGAGCCTGTCAGAAGCTAGAGTAACAAAAACATGAATGAGAAAGCACAGAAATAACTGGATCGCATCTCTTTGCAGTTAAGCAAAATGAAATTGATGCTTCCCATCCCATCATTAATGAAGTGGAAGTACCCAATGCTCAGATCCAGTCTCTGGATCCTCAGAAAACTCCCTTAGCTAGCCAGGAAGAGAAGACCCTGTGTTATTCTTAATGATCATTTATGTGCAATATCTTTAGTGCGATTATTAAGGGAGGTTATAATGCATTCATTTATCTATCAAATATTTACTAAGAACTTACTATTTTCCTCATACTCTTCTGGGTGTTTGAATACAACGACGAATAAGAGGCCAAAATGCTCAGTCCCATGGTGCTTGTATATGTGTGTATAAGGAAAAGAAAATATGATACTTTGGGTAAGGATAATTGCTATGCATGAAAATATACTTGAAGGTATTTAGAGAGTCTTACAGCAGAGATTTTAACTTTCGAGAGGATGGTCAGGACCTTTATCTTCATTTTGTAGCATGCTTCTGGATTAAAAAGTTACCAGGAAGTCTATGCAGAATAACCGCTTTAGACATATTCAATCAAGGTTGACCAGATCTATCCCAGAATACTTCATATAAATTGATAACTTTCGAAAAAAGAAGAAGAACTTCCGGGAAGATGGCGACCGAGAAAAGCGGGCCTTAAGAGCCTCGCTAACAACCAATCTCCATTACCACAAAATCAGCGCTTTTCATAGCCAGAAAACACCATCACCAGAGAAACAAAAAAATCACCAGGCTCCAGAGAGAAAGCGGACTGAGAACAGAGCTCAGAGCCACAGAGTAGATACACCGGCCTCACGCCCGAGGACGCGGCAGCAGCGCCATACTGCTGGCGGCAGCGGCGAATTCACCGGACGGCTATAGCAAGCCGAGGTGAGCCGCTGCGGAACAGCCAGGTGGGATCTTTCAGCGCAGGGAACATCTAAAGCTCCCAGTGGCTGAGCTCAGCACACGCTGCAAGAACTCAGAGTGGAATTCAAAACCAAGAAGAAATAAGCCAGCCTCACGGCCGAGGGCGTAACAGCGGCGCCATATTGCCACCAGCGGCAGCAGCAGTGAATCCAACGAGTCCAGTACAGCTACATCTGCGAAATCAAGAACAGTGAGTCAAATTGCAGGCCACAAGGAGAAATCCCAGTACTGTACTTCCTGGGACTTGACCCAGTGTGGGAGTGGCAGTGGCAGAAATATCACACCATATGAGAACGTGCAACCTGGCACCCCCCATAGTTTAAAGCAGCCTCTATCGACTCCCTGGGTCTGAGACTCTGTGATACAACCCAGTAAAGGAGTAGTGGGGTCTGAGATACTACAGACTCGAGATCCAGAGCACCTTAAGTGAAGTCATAGTGACCCAAGGGAAGAACCCAGAGAAGGCACAAACTTCTGAAATCATGGGAAAGAGGAATAACACTGGAGCAATGAATGCCCACAACCCCACAACATCAGAACCCAATAAAACATAAATTCAGAGATTTCTAGAAGATCAAATCAGGAAAATAACTGTAGAAATAATAGAGGTGCTTCGAAAAGAACTCAGAGAGAGCCAAAAAGAGATAAAGGATGCAATTAATGAAGTAAAGGCCTCAATTCAAAACACAAACAACCGATTAGACCACATGGAGAACAGAATCTCGCTCTTAGAAGATGAGCAATCCAAAAATGAACACATAATTTCTAATCTAGAAAAAAATATTCAACAGCAGGAATCTGACATTGAAGAAATATTGGCCCATTTTAAGAGAGCTAACCTAAGAATAATTGGAATACAGGAGGGAAAAGAAGGTGAAATCAAAGGGATCAACAATCTCTTCAAGGAAGTAATAGCAGAAAAACTTCCAAACACAGATCCAGGAAACTTGTAGAACTCCCTTTAGACAGGATCAGAGAAGAGGATCCCCACGCCACATAATTGTCAAAATGACCAATGTGGAAGCCAAGCAGAGAATCTTAAAGGCAACAAAAACAAAGGGCCAAGTGACATTCAGAGACAAACCACTTAGAATCACTCCAGACTTCCCAAACCAAGTCATGAGAGCCATAAGGGCTTGGAGTAACATATTCCAAACTCTGAAAGAAAACAACTTCCAGCCAAAAATTTTCTACCCAGCAAAACTTTCTATCAAATTAAATGGAGAAATAAGAATCTTCCATGACAAACAGAAACTGAAGAAATGTATGTCCTCAAAACCAGTGCTAGAGAAAATACTCAAAGAGATTAAATACAAAGAAGAAATAGGTAACACACACCAGAACCAGAGAAACAGGATTTTCCATCCAACAGACAACTAAGATTGGTTATCTGTGGAGATTCATTATTTATGTTAGTCTTTTACCTATCTCTAAATGGTATTGTTTGCCTTTATTGTTGTTAATTTTTAGGATTTCTAGTTGGAATATTAATATACCTTCAGATATAGCATTTGGAAATATTTTATCCAATTCTATTAGTAACTTTTAACTCTGTTTACATTGTCTTTGGATATACAATTTTTTTTATTTTTTAGGGAGTTTGTATATTCTTCTGTTGCCTGTGCCATTGAAATCATATCTAAGAAATCACTGCCAATTTCAATGTTGTGAGGTTTTATGACCCAGATTTTCTCCTAAAATTTTATAGTCTTAAGATTTATATTTAGGTCTTTTATCTATTTTGAGTTAATACTTGTATATGGGATTAGGTAAGAGTCCAACTTTATTCTTTTCCATGTAATTATTATTTTTCAACAATATTTAGTTAAAAGATTATTATTTCTACCACCAAATGTTCGTGGAAACCTTGTCAAAAATAACTTGATAATATAGGGAAGAATTTAGCTCTAGGCTTGTATTTAACTCCAATGGTTTATATATCTGCCTTTAGAACAGTACTACACTGTTTCAATTATTGTAGCTTTATATGGTTTGAAATCAGAAAATATATATCTTCTAGCTTTGTTCTTTTTCAAGATCGTTTTGGGTATCTAGAATCCATATTCCACATTAGGATAGATTTTTTTCTGAAAAATAAATATATAAATATATGATAGTTTCACCTAAAAAAAAATAGAAAAAATATTCTCTGGTAAGAAAGAAAGCAAAAAGAAATATTGAAATGTTATCTTTAAGTCATCAAAAGCTTGGTATCAGATAAATGAAACTGTTATGTGAGATTATCATTTTTAATTTTGGATAATTTGCTATAATACTAGATGTCAACCACTAAGCCAAGCATGGGAAGGAGGGATGGGGAGGGAATGGGGTGGGGATCGGGTGGGGGCTGACTGGGCGATGTGTGCATGTATGTCTACAAAAGTTTGTATCCCACTATGATGTATGAATACAGTGCACCAATAAAATAAATTAAAAAAATAAAAAATAAATTGATAACTTTCTCTATTTTTGTATAACTTTCTAGTTTCAATTATTGCTGAAGTAGCCAGGTGTAGCGGTGCATGCCTGTAATCCCAATACTTGGGAGGCTGAGACAGAAGGATGGCAGATTTGAGACGAACCTTAACAACACAGCAAAATCTCATTACAAAAAAAATAAACAACAAAAAGCAAAACATTGAGTGTACATGCAAGTTTGAGACCAGCCTCAGCTACTTAGTGAGTCCTGCAACTTAGTGAGACCTTGTTTCAAAATAAAGAATAAAAAATCAGGCATAGTCCAGAGGTAGAATGCCCCTAGGTTCAATCCCTAGTTCTGAAAAAAAATTTTTTTAATAAGTAAAAATGTATTGCTCAAGTATAGATAAAATTGAGCTGGGCGTGGTGGCGCACACTTGTAATCCCAGCATTTGGGAGGCTGAGACCGGAGGATCGCGGTTCGCAGACAGCCTCAGCTACTTAGTGAGGCCCTCTGCAACTCAGTGAGACCTGATTTCAAAATAAAGAATAAAATATAGGGCAGGGGCTGTAGCTTGGAGGTAAAATACCCCCGGGTTCCATCCCCAGACCCGCAAAAAGAAAAAAAAAAAGTATATATAAAATTAAGATCATTCATCTTGGTTAAAGTTTCAGTGTGGTATAATTGTTCTTTTTACAGTTACTTATTAAGTTCCTACTACATGCCAGTCATCATTACAAAAATCAGCAAGGATACTTTTAGTTACATATAAATAACACGACTCAGCTGGGCACAGTGACACATGCCTATAATCCAGTACTTGGGAGACTGATATAGGAGGATCGCAGGTTCAAGGTCAGCCTCCCCAACTTGGTGAGATTCCCAACAATTTAGTGTTGCAAGAAGCAACCCAGAAACCAGGTTGGAAAGGAGAGTTTATTTCCACTGGCGCGGCTCAGAGGACTGGTGTCAGAAGTCTGAGCCCTGAATGGCCTCTGCATGTAGATTATACGGCCTCAGGGAGATGGGGCTGGCCACGATTGGCTCAGCAGGTGCACGAGCTCGGGTAAGGTTTCAGTTTCTTATCCGGAGCCTGGTTTCCTCCGAGTGCTCCCACGTGGAACATGAGTCTGGTAGAGAGCCTAGTTAAATGAGAAGGTTTTGTCACCATCTTAGGCTTTTGTCTCATTCCCCTCTGAGACCCCCTCCTAACACCTGTTGTTGGGGTCTCCTATTCTGAACACCCACTTGAGGGAAAGGGCTCATCCACAATAGTTGCCAGTGGTGGCTTGTGAGATGCTGTTCAAGTCTGCCAGCAGCGAGAAAGAATCAAAAGGGTGTGGCTGGCTCATTCTGGTAACCCCGGCAAAGTCAGATGACAAACGGTGTCCTCGGGCTTCAGCGTGTGTAGAGCAGCCAGCTTCCCGGTGTGACGAGAGCAGGACACTGTGGCTTTCGCAGGGTCGGGCGGCAGGCATTGCCAGCGTCCGTCATAGCTCCCATTGCTGTTCTGGAGAGGCTTTTTCCACCCAGTTCTGAACACTACTGGGGGCCATATCTATATCTAGGTGAATCTCATTTCCTGATAAAATTTTCCCAAAATAGTCTGATTTTGACTGTTTCTCTAAAGCATTACAGAAGTTTGTGTATAAAATTACACAGTGTCCAGAACCCAAATTTTCAGCAACCTAGACTCAAAGACAAAGCAAATTCCATGGACAATCCACCGATCTAAATAAATTATCTTAGACTTTAAGAAGCCAAGAGCATTTCAAAGCACTTAGCTGTTTCTATTTCTTAATTCATCTTTAAGCCATTTATAGATGACCCCCTGAAAAGGGAAACACCAGGTTAACAGTGTTAACATCAGAATCCACCTTTTTTCAAAGAGAAATCCTAACAATAATGAACCTTACTCGTGCAAGGCACCATGGAGACCAGGGGGCTGGTTTACAAACCATGCCTGGGCCTCCATCACAGAAGGCTCTGTGGAGACTCTCTGACCCCGCCACCCTGCTTGTCTTCCTCCCACTCCTGCGAGCGGGGGTGGAGGAGCCACTTCAATGCTATGTTCAGCCCCCCTCCTGTTGCTCATGGCACCAACAAATTAGTCAAGGGGAGACAGCCTCAACCCCCACCGAGGGCATGCGAAATGTCATGAGCTCTCAGCATCTCCTGAGCTCTCTTTTCTGCTTTTTCCTTTTAATACATACACACTGGTCACAAAGCTCCAGGAAAAAAAAGTGGGGCTCACCCTCTGAACCTATCTGCAAAGACAGGCCAAACCAAAAAATGATTTCTTGGAGTAAGAGCCGGACTACTTATGCAGAGGTATTTCTGAGAGCTAATTTGTCCACCTCTTGGGCAAGCACTGCCATTGCAGGCACAGCTTACAGGCACAGCGGCCAACTAGCCTCAGCTCCATCCAGCCGTTCTGAGATAAGCAACCAGTGTCCCATGATCCAAGCTTCTGTAGTAACTTGAACACTGCCCATTGGTCCTTTTTCAGATCAGGGGCTCCCTTTCTCCCTCTTTTGTGGCTTCATAGAGATCTAGAGCCTGAAGAACTTCATGGCTCCCTGGGATTCTCTTAGAGCTTGCCTGGAGGTCAGCACCAGAATGGCTCAAACCACTTCTTTTCTCTCAGGTCCTAAAAGTCGCTCTCCTCATTGACCCCCCTCCCTCCCTATGTCCAGGAACAATGCTTCCCAATACTCCTGGAGAGGCTCACCATATCTTGTGGGTCATTGGGGTCCCAGTAGGATTTTCTGCAGCTAAACAAAATCTAGCACACACCTCTGTGTCCACAGTCCCCAACAGGGAAGTTTCCTCAATCCACTGGTTAGTTTCCTGGAGAACTTTGCTGCCATTCCTCCATATTGAAGAGAGTGAGAAGTGGGTCCAAAAGAACTGTCTTTTTACTCCTGGGGATCTTTCCATTAGAAGGCAAACAATTCCTGGCTGATCGGAGCCAGCCAAATGCTGAGGAAGGTATCTTAGAGGTCTGGGCAACCGAACCAGGTGGTGATGGCTGGAACTTGATTGATGGCTTGGAGATCCTGCACAGGCCCATAGCCCTGGATCTCTAGCTTCCATGCTGGCAGGAGTGGTGTTGGCTGTGCTGGTACCACCTATCCATCTATACATATTGTTCCTGGTCCATGTAATTCCCGCAAGGGAAATTGCCAAAGATGGCATAGTGGGTACAGACGGGGGCAGCTGCTCAGACAAACCAGCAGTGTCGTAGAGCAGTGGCATCTCTAGCTCTTCGGGGTCTCTGGTGAAAACTGCTGCCTTTTCTGGCAGTTTCAACGTTTCCTGTCTGCTCCTGGCTACTAGAACTCTGGAAACCAAACCCCTCGTCCAAGGAGGGAGGTGGATGACCAATTTGAACCAAGAACAGAAAAGCAAGCTGATATAGCCACCCGCCCACTTCTTCCCAGAGTATTTCAGTTCAGATGCACATGTATGAGAATACAGATCCTACTTATGTCACATTTCCAGATAAACCCAGGGAGACAGCCAAAGGTATTCTAAAAATGATCATTTTGTCAGAACTTTATTGTTGATTACTGACCACACACAGGGACAGTGAAATCAGAGACCAGTGACAGCAACAAACGGCACCTGACCAGAACCCGGGCTTGGACACAGACTTTTGGTACAGACACATTTGGCTCATTTTGGTAGATCTTGCTGCATCGGCCAGTAGAAAAATTACAACTAGTTTGTTTTCAGTTCACTATCTACAAATCCATTTCTACAAGTTGCCATAGGGGATGAAGCAATAGTTAAAATCCAGAAGAGGTTTTATACAGCTTGGCACAGATAAAGAATGTTTACCTGCGAGTCAGAGCCGGGCTAAGCGCTGTGTGTGTGTTAATCTTCATTCTCCATCACCCCATAATGTGGATGCTGTTGTCATCCCAGCTCACGGATGAGGCTAAGGCAGATGCAAGACTTTCAGTCTCACAGCCGGCAGATGGCAATGCCCTTCTCTATTACATCAGTGTCAAAGTGTGCTGGGCTTGGGCCGGGCGTGGTGGCGCACACTTGTAACCCCAGCATTTGGGAGGCGGAGACTGGAGGATCATGGTTCACGGACAGCTTCAGCTACTTAGCGAGGCTCTTCACAACTCAGTGAGACCCTGTTTAAAGAAAAAATAAAGACTAAGCCAGGAGTGGTGGCACACGCTTGTCATCCTAGCATTTGGGAAGCAGAGACCAGAGGATCCTGGTTTGCGGACAGCCTCAGCTACTTAAGGAAGCACTTTGCAACTCAGTGAGACCCTGTTTCAAAATAAAAGAATAAAAACAGGGCTGGGGGTATAGCTCAAAGGTAGAATGACCCTGGGTTCCATCCCTAGTACCACAAAAAAAAAAAAAGTGTTCTGGACTTAGTCCCCAATTAGTCCCCATAGTTTCACTAACTAGAAGTGTATCCTTGAGCAAATCAGTTTTCTTCTATGGTTCTATGGGTCTCTTTTCATCTTAATTACATCAGTGGTTCTGTAGAGTAAGATGTTCCTGAATACAAAGTCCGCAGGCTTCAACTCAGGCTACTAGGCCAATTACACAATCCAGGTGCTTCTGACCACCACTGTCAGGGCTGAGTCCCAAGAAGAATGAGTTATTTTTCTTTCAAAATTCTGTGACATATTTTTGGTCCAAGTTGTTTTTTATTAAAAAGCACTCTTTTTAAAAATAACTTGCCAGCCGGGCGTGGTGGCGCACGCTTGTAATCCCCGCGCTTGGGAGGCAGAGACAGGAGGATCATGCAGGTTCGAAGCCAGCCGCGCGTGCTGGCTTAGGAGACCCTGTTTCCAAATAAAAATGTAAAAATAGGTCTGGGAGTGTAGCCCGGAGGTAGAAGGGCTTCCAGGAACCCCAGTACCACCAAAATAAATAAATAAATAAATAAATAAATAATAAAAATAAAAATAACTTGCCAGGCATGGTGGCACACGCTTGTTATCCCAGTATTTGGGAGGATGAGACAGGAGGATCGCAGGTTTGTGGCCAGCCTCAGCTACTTAGGCCTCTGAGACTTAGTGAGAGCCTGTTTCAAAATAAAGAATAAAAAATAGGGCTGAGGGTGTTGCCCCCGTTTTGATGCAACACAGATAACAATCGCTCGCTTCATCCTCAAGGGATATCTCAGACTTCTCATAGCTTTGGCGGGTCAGTGATCCCAGCTCTCACATCAGTGCTGCCCTGAGCCAAATGAGGTCTTCCTGGAACTGCGCACTGGAACTCTGCACTCACCTTGGCCCTCTGAACTGGGACTAAAATCCACATTCTGTTGTCTGTTTCAGCCACACATCAGTCATCAGTCACTCAACACCCTCCTGGGTCTTGGTTTCTTGACAGTCACCTGGTGCTGGTACTTGGAGGACTGTGGGGATTGATCAGAGCACCACACCCAGTAGAACAGGTCCCTAGTTGCTCCAGGGCTTTCTGACTGTGATTCAGATGTCTGCCAACGCCTCTTGTTCTGTCCCTGGTCTACCCATTTCCTCAAATGGCCGCATGGGATGTCATCTTCCTCGTTGAGGCCTTTACACAGAGGCAAAGGAGTCCCTGGTGTCCTTAGTGGACCTGCATTGCCAGGGAAGCTGGGTCCCCTGTGTACAGTTGAGGGAGAGGAAAAACGCCCCAGGCCAGGATCTCCTGTACCTTCTGCTTCATGTTAGGTGCCAAAATGTTGCAAAAAGCTGGACCAGGTTGGAAAGGAGAGTTTCTTTATTTCTGCCAGTGTGATTCAGAGAACTAGTGTCTAAAGCCTGAGCCCTGAATGGCTTTATATGTTATATAGCCTCAGAGCAACAGTAAAGGTCTTAATGGGCTCGACAGGTGTGGAAACTTGGGTTAGGTCTCAGTTTTTTTCCTGAGCCTTATTTTCTCTAACTGCTTCTACATGAAACATACATTTGGTGGGGAGCCTGGTTAAAGAAAATGAGTTCTAGATTGAGAAAGTTTTGACACCATCTAAGGCTCCTGTTCATTGGGAAGACCCTGTCTCAAAATAAAAAATAAAAAGGTCTGGGATATAGCTTGGAGGTAAAATGTCCCTGGGTTCGATCCCCAGTACCAAAAAAAGAAAAAAAATTAGCATGACTCAAAATAGTTCAAATACAAAGGAAAGGTTTTGATGCAAAATAGCTTAAAAATAAAGAAAAGGTTTTGACTTAAGTAACTGAAAAGCAGAGATGTGACTAGCTTTGGCTGGGCTTTATCCAGTGGCTCTGTATATCAAACATAGAACTTGGCTTTTTTTTTTTTTTTGCCATCTGTTTCTCTTCCATGGTTTCTGCCTCATCTCCTACCGTTACTAAGAGGCCTGCCAACAGCTCCAAGAGAGAGCTTTTTTGTCCCATATTTCCCAGCAAAATTCTGAGATTTATTATGATTGGACCACATTGGGTCACATGTACATTTTTGAACCAATTCTGTGACATAAAACAGAAATATAGTAATTACCTTAGTCCAAATCATGTGTGTCATCTGTAGAACCAGGGTTGTAATCATCTCTGGAACCACATGATCTATAATTGGAAAACGGGTACTACTGAGAAGGAAGAATTTGGAAATGGATACCAAGAAAGCAGGGTCTGAATTCAGTATTTAAATTTGAATGAGATTGGCTTTGTTCTTTAAATAAATAACTTTAAATTTCCCCAAACCATTCGTTTATGTTGCTCTTTTTGTTCTTCTTGTTCATATTTTAACCCCAAAGAAATATAATTTAGGATGGGGATATATAATAAATATATACATAAAAATATATGCATGTAGAAACTCTTCTAAACTGTTGGTAGGAGTGCAAACTAGATCAGGGTGGACATTCCTCATAAAACTGGGAATGGATCCACCATATGATCCGGCTATACCACTCCTGGGTATCTTTCCAAAGGGATTAAAATCAGAGAACTACAGTAACATATGCATACCATGTTCATAGAAGCACAATTCACAATAGCCAAAATATGGAACCAACCTAGGTGAATAGATTACAAATATATAATATATATTACATATTTATATTTATATATTTATAATATATAGGTGTATTTTGTATGTTGATATATTGATATTTATATTTTTATATATTTCTTATGTATATAAGAAATATATGCATGTGTTGTGTCATCCTGCCCAGAGTTGAAGGCACACACACAGTTAGCTCCATGTAATTTGGTTGCCTAAGCCCATGTTGTATAGAAAGCAATGGACCTTTAACATACCACCTGTCAGCCGGGCGTGGTGGCACAGGCTTGTAATCCCCGCGCTTGGGAGGAGGAGACAGGGGGATCGCACAGGTTCGAAGCCAGCCTCGCTGGCTTAGGAGACCCTGTTTCCAAATAAAAAAGTATAAAATAGGTCTGGGAGTGTAGCCTGGAGGTAGAAGGGCTTCCAGGAACCCCAGTAAAACACACACACACACACACACACACACACACACACACACACACAAAGATATCACTTGTCCCTTTTTTGAACTAAAGCAAGAAGATCTTCTATAGCCAGAAACACTCCACAGGGACCTAACTCCAGACACTGCAAGGCAGATTCTACTAGACAATATTTTGGAAAGCCAGGAATTCAGGCTGACCCCCATACCATACTGGACTAAGAACAACTGATTTTGAACAGTGTTTTAAATCAGTGGTATTGGCCTTGCAAAGAGAAGCCTAATGCCAGGGATTGTAGCCAAAAGGGAACTAAGAAAACTCAGAAGGATGTTGGAACTGGGGAATGGCGGTCAAGAAACAAGTCAACAGCCAAATATAATCACCGTGACAGATGAGACAGAGAAACTGCAAGAAATGGCTGCCACAAACGGTGAAATCTGGGACATCAGACAGAACCCTATAGAGAATCCAGGACACGGTGGAGAGCTGTTTTGAACATGCCCTCAATGCTCAGTGTAGAGACATTGCCTTCAGTGGCCACACAGCAAATATGGCAGGATAACTTAGATGAATCAAACTATTTAGTTTTATTGTTACTTAAAAAGTGAACCTCAAAACCCACAATTGGTTGCTCAATCTAAAGAAAAAAAATACCTCCTGCTACTCCATAAATAATGATTGCCCATGTGAAACTAAACAGGAAATGAAAAGGCCTGGTTCATCCCTGGAGAGATGCCATGGACGTGCACTGCCGTTACAACATGGATCACTGACTCGCAGCCAGGTGCCCCTGTGGGTTACCATGCCCTTGGGGACAGAAAATAAAGTGCAGCACCTGACTGAGGTCTGACTTCTAGCACTTAACAAGCTGAGTGGAATCCACGTGGGAGGTAAACTATTGTCTCTGAGCCACAACTTTCAGTGCCTATCTGATATCTGCTTTAGTTCTGCACCATGTTCGTGAAGGCGAACGCTGTTTTAGTAGGAATCTGTTTCCATTAAGTCATGGGCCAATTTTTCCTCCTACGGGTACATTCTCTGTCTTTGATATATCAGTGAATATATTTGTCTTATGCGAACCACTGTATAGATTTGATAAGTTCTTCTTCCTTTCTAGCTCCCCTGTGAATAATAACATTGGTTACCGGGTACCGACTGTGTTGTATGCGCCAGATCTTGTCCTAAGCTCCTTCAACAGATTTTCTTGTTTTATTCTTACTCTTGTTCTAATATCCTCTAATTACCATGCTCCTTATTTTTCAAATGAGAGAACTGCATTTGAGAGTTCAGCTACTTGCCCAATGCCATGGTACTAAGAAATATCTGCTTTGAGGACTTTGTAATTTAAACTCTACATGACTGGGAGCTTGGTATACTTTCCTAAAAGGCTGTCAGCATAGGTTTGCTGTTTTTTTTTTTTTTAATTCTAGTCCTAACACATAGAGTTAGATAGTTTTCCCCTGGAAGGTGAGTGTTGACTCACCCCCACCTGTCATTCCACCATCTTTTGGTGTCGGTGTCGATACAGCGAAATGGTCCCATCAGAACTCTGGCTTCAGATACTAGTGCCTGAGCAACCAGGCCCACAAAGCAGAAGAAGCCAGCTGTGGTGTTCCTGAGTGTACTCTTGATTACTGATCTATTTGGAATCAGACATTGTGCTTTGCTGCTGACTGTGAAGTGTGAGTGCCTTTGCTAACTTAGCTCTTGGCCAAATAACCTAAACAGCACCCTTGGAATTCTTGACTCCTAGGAGGAGCTGAAGATGCTCCGCAGTGGACACCGCCACATGTTGTACTCAACACCCCAATCGCAGAGCACTAACACGCGTGAACTTTGCTTTCTTTCACTGTTTACATTCCTTCCTGCAGGGGTAGTAGGCCTTCACTTATGGGCCACCGGCTCCTTTTTATTTTATTGTTCAATACGTTTAGTGTAACACTTATAATGATAATAAGACTATACATTTTGATAAAATTTTGTTCATCCAATCAAAAACTGTGAAGTAAATTATTGTGAGTTCATTAAAGTGGAGTCACAACATGCAGTTAAATAAAAAAGTAATAAAGAAAAGTAGGTAAATTCCATTTTTAAAAATGTGTTTATAGACATATGTGAATAGAAAAAATATTGTAAGAATTTGGAATACTTTCTTTTATGTGCTTCCCTGCATAGATTTTCTAAAGTATTGTGCTCATATTTTTAAGTATTATATTTACAATTTCAAGCAAAAAATTTAAAAGGCCTCTAATGTGGGGGGAAAAAAGAACCCTTATACCCTATTGGTAGGATTGTAAGTTAATACAGCCACTATGACAAATGTATGGAGGGTCTTCAAGAAACTAAAAATAGAACTACCATATGATCCAGCTATACCACTCCTGGTATAACAGTACTTGTCAGATTTACTCATCAGTTTAGGACTAGACTGTTAGTCCCATGAAAACAGGGACTTGTCTATTTGTTCATTTCTTTGCAGAGTCTGCTACATAAACTGTACTCAAGAAGTATTTGTTGAAATGACTAAGTTGTGGTGGTCAGGTATGTTAGATTACAGCAGTGAGTGTGCTGACTGAAACGTTTGCTGTTTATGAAAAGATTATACACTTTGTAGTTGACTTTTGAGTTTCATACCAGCATATTATTCATCTAGTCAACAAAATACTTAAGTACATTCTATGTAGCCAGCTCTCTGCAAAGCAATGAATGAAGTAGACAGGTCCCTGTGCTCATGGACTGACAGTCTAGGCCTGCACTGACCAATAAATCTGATACGCATAGGATGGCCGAGCCTTTAAAACATGGCTAGGCCAAGTTGAAATGTGCGATAACTATAAAACACGCACTGAATTTCCAATGCTTGGTACAAAAATATAAGTTAAATATCTAATATTTTTACATTGATTACCTGTTGATTTCAGACCTATTAGATGAAAGAAAATATATTATTAAAATTAGCTTTACCTGTTTCTCTTTTGCTTTTAATGTGGCCTCTAGAAATACATGTTTACCTTACAAGTTCCTATTGGATAGCACTGTTCTAGCCACGGGTTCTCAAGGTTTTCTTTGTTCAGAATTATATGATTATATGGAAGATCTTTTGTGGAACATTATAACACCAAGCAATATCCACAGCCCTTCAAAAATTTTTTTTTTATTTTAAAACAGGGTCTTTTTAAGTTGCTGAGGGTTTCACTTAATTACTGAGGTTAGCCTTAACCCTGCTTTCTTCCTGTCTCAGCCTCACAAGTACTGGGATTCCAGGTATGTACCACCACACCCAGCCAGAAGGCTTTAAGGATACAGATTCTTGGGCTCCTGCCTATAGAGTCTATTTTTTTAAAGCCTCCTGACTGAGAGAGTGTACAGCTGGTCAGATGCTGAAAGGCCTAAAAATTGCTCTGCCATCTGAGGGATATTCACCTACCCATCCTCTGATGTGACCCTCTCTGTCTGTGGTGGTTTTAAAATTCATTCTTAAATTGTTTGATGCTTCTTAAAGAAAACTTAATTTCCCTCCTGGTCAGCATTCTTCAAGCTATAATCTAAAGACTTGACCTAAAGCTATAATCTAAAAACTTAGAAAAGGGAAGGTTTATTAGCTCACAGTTTTCCTAGGTTGTAATGGGGCTCAGTCCATGTGAGGCTGAGGACTCAGATCTCAGGGCATGACAGCAGGAAGTGGAGAGAGGGAGGCACACCGCCACGCTCCTCACATCATGCAGCCTGGAAACGAGAAAGAGCAGGGAGGGACCACATAGCATCCCCATCCCCAAAGCGCACCCCAGGGGCTCACCCCTCTGGGCACACCCTACCAGCCCGGGCCACCACCCAGATAAACCAATTAGGATGGATTTATCCACTGCTGAAATAACAACTCTCATGATTCAACCAAACATTAATAAAGGAGCTCTTTAGGAGATGTTTTATATCTAACTACAACACCTCCTCTTCTGTGTGGACATTTCTGACTGGCAGAAATGATGCTGTGTGACTTCCATGTCAAAGTCATAAAAAGCATGTAGCTTCTTCTTTGTGTCTCCCTGCCACAACACACACACACACACACACACACACACACACACACACACACACACACCTCTCTTTCTGGGCATACTCGTCCCAGCAGATTCCAGCCATTTTGTGAGGACACTCAACCAGCTCGATGGAAAAGCCCTCCAGGTGGGGAACTGAGGCCTCTTGCCAACAACTAAGAGAAACTTTCTGGACATGTAAGTGAACCTCCTTGGAAGGGATGTTCCAACCCCAGCCAAATCTTTAGATGACCATAACCCCAATCCATATATAGTTAGTTAGTTAGTTAGTTAGTTAGTTTGTTTGTTTGTTTTGCAGTACAAGGGATTGAACCCAGGGGCATTCTACCTCTGAGCTACAACCCCAGCCCTATTTTTTATTCTTTATTTTGAAACAGGCTCTCACTAAGTTGCAGAGGGCCTCACCAAGGCTGGCTGTGAACCTGTGATCTTCCTGTCTCAGCCTCATAAGTATTGGGATTACAAGCATGTGCCACCATACCCATATTTGTTTTTGGTATTGGGAATTAAACCCAAGAGTATTCTACCTCTGAATTACACCCCCAGCCTGATTTTATTATTTTTATTTTGAAAAAAGTTCTCACTAAGTTGCTGAGGGTCTTACTAAATTGCTGAAACTGGCCTCAAACCTGCAATCCTCCTGTCTCAACCTTCAAGCCATAGAAGGTGTGTGCCACCATGCCGGGCCCTGACCCACATCTTCATGACAACCAACTCTAACCCAGAACCACCCAGTTACTCTCGGGTTCCTGATCCAAAGAGACCAGATGAAGTGAGAAGTGTTCTTGTTTTAAGTCGCTAAATTTTAGAGAAACTTACATGCAGCAATAAGCATCTAATAATACTGTGATATGGGGCCTCTCTGCACCTCATCATTTCTTCTCCAAGGCCACCTGCCAACAGTGAGCCGCCCTGGCAGCTCAGAGCCATTGATGACAGGGGGCTGCACAGCTCTCCTTTCAAGGTGGGAGCCGCTGACCATGGACAAGCACGTGGCTGTGAGGACTCCCCACTAGGGGGCGCTCCGAGAGGACCTGAGTTGCAGATTGAGTCCTGCCATGCTTACCCAGCCTGGCACTTGGTGAAATGCATCAGAACAATTTTCTGGGTCCTTTGATTTTTGCTACAGACATTTGGTGGGTCCCTCCCCCTTCCAATCTGGGTTCACTCTTCTCAGCCTCCGTCCCAAAACAAAGTTTAGCCTCAAATAGAGCTGCCTAGCGCCCCACACCCATGCCCATTTCCACGCTTCCTGACCACAGTCTCCCTCCGCTTCAGACATGTCTCACTTCCTGCATTCCACCACAGACTCACAGTTGCAACTGCCCATGGTGGTGGCGTTACCCTACTTCTGGCATTATATATGCTCTAATCCTCCCTTGTCTCCCAAACACAGTCCCACCACGCACATGCCCTGCCCTACCTGGCTCATAGCAGTCCTTGGAGGAGCTGGTACAATGCCCACTTCACCTGGGATTTCTCTTGGCAAAAGTAATAACAAAAGAATTATGTCTACTTTGGTCAATTCTATACAAAAAGAACTATTGTAGATTTGTGGTCTTGGTCAAAAAAATTCTGCTCTAGTTAGTCTGGCAATAATATAAACAGTAAAGTAATAATGTGGAGCTTCCTTTTTGGGCAACATTGTTTTAAGTTAAGATTTCTTCAGCTTGAATTTTTTTTTAAGATTTATAAGGTAAGGCGTTGGTTTCAGCTCATTGGATCTCCCACGCTGCTCCAGAATGAACACCTAAGTATCAGCATTCATCAAATGCTTCATGCTTTTTTCCGGTGCAAAAGTGAAAACAAAGATTACTTTATTCCTAAAGCTCCCCCACCCCCCTTTGAACCTGGCCTGAAATCATATTCGCATTCTAAAAAGGAACGATTAAGTGCAGACTTGTGTTTTAACAGGATGTATTTAGGGCAACCAAGAGCATTCCTCTGTGTTAAGGTGAAAAGTCTTAATCAGAAAGAAAAATCGATTACTCGTCTTGACATATCTGTCACTTACTGTTACGAGGACTATGTATGTAAGCGTGTGCGATTTCAGCTTTGCATAACTAACTTCTCTCTCACGCTATAAATATGCAGGTTCAAACACAAGAGCGATCGGCGTTAGGTGGCCTGTGTCTAAGGCTTCCACCGTGCTGCCAAATGGTACTCCACATTTCTCTCCCCAGCCCAACACACACTTTAAAAAGGTTCCTCTATCCCAGAGCCTCCCACACTCTCCTCCACCTCAAACAATCCATGTGTTTCAAAGGGTTCCTTGTCATTGAAAGGATAACTGGAAACTCACCAGCTTCCATTTTAGACTACTGCGCTTCACCCCTTTTAATAACAAAGAAGTCCGCTAATGATGTTTGCCCACCTCGGCCCGTATTTGTCTAACGTTTTGAACGGGGGTTTTGTTATCATTAGACATTCCTGAACAATCGCTCTCGGAACATCAAACTCAGGGAAGGAACCCAGAGGTGCCAGTGGCGGTGGGGGAGGGGAGCGGAAGGCTCGGCCCAGCCCTCCCCGCTGGCCCAGCGCCATCTAGTGGCGGATGCAGGGGGCTGGGGCTGAGAGGGCTGGGGCCCTGAGGGGTAGGGGAAGAGGATCTTAACAGTCCTCGCTGAGAGGATATACAGCCACGCACCGTTCGTCTCGCGTGCAATGCACACATGCACATTTGGATTGTACAAAACAAACATTTTAATCGTACTATGTGACCACACACTGTCCAACCTGAGACGTTTCCTCTTTAACTACTTGCTGTGTGGGCAGGGAATGCAAATAATTTTAATATCATCAAAGCAAGTAGTGCCTGGGGAGTGCAGGAAGAGCATTCCAAAGGTAGATTAAAAAGAGAATGCTATTCTAATATGGCTCTTTATTACACTTTTATTATCTTCCAAGCTACATGATTATAAAATAAAGTGATATGATAGATAGTGGAAATTTTATTTGTTTTGTTTTTTGGTGGTACTGGGAATGGAACCCAGGGGCCTTTTACCTCCGGGCTATAATCCCAGACCTATTTTATATTTTATTTGGAGACAGGGTCTCGTAAACCAGCTGAGGCTGGCCTCGAACCTGCACGATCCTCCTGTCTCAGCCTCCCAAGTGCGGGGATTACAAGCTTGCTCCACCACGCCCGGCGATAGTGGAAATTTTAAATGTCATAATGCTTAATTTTCTTGTTAGAGGTATACTGAAGGAAATTAAACTTTTATGCATTACTAGGAGTTGTTAGTTATGAACTCTAGTTACTATGCAGAGTCCTCAGGATGTATGTATGTATGTATGTATGTATGTATGTATGTATGTATTTACTGCTCTGGATTGAAACCAGTGGCATCCTGCCTTCCAAACAGCCCTATTTTGCTCCTTATTTTTAAACAGGGTCTTGCTAAATTGTTGAGGATTTCAGTAAGCTGCTGAGGCTGGCCTTGAACCTTTGATCATCCTGTCTCATCCTCCCAAGTACTGGGATTACAGTTGTGGGCCACCACACCCAGGCCCCAGGAATGATGATAATATGTGGAACTGTTGCTCCCACGTAAACAGTCCTATTCCAGTTAAGTTGTTTCTTCAGAGCTTTTCTTTTTACATTCAAGTAAGCCTACCTTCTTACAGCACCGGTTGTACTGCATTTTGCTGTTGTTTTCCCCCCACTTCTTTTAAATGTAATGGTAAGTAATCACATAGCTACATTTAGTACACAAATAAGACCTTCTGAGGTTCATTTATGGTTAACATGAACTTGTTTTAATGGGTAGAAATAGGACACTTTGGCCTGTCTCATTCTACTTTATCCTTAACTTTCAGGTTTTTTAGAACATTGAAAAGTGAATTGAGGTTTGATGAATAAATTTTGGTTTACCATTGTTTAATGGGCATGGCCAAAACGCAGGTTTATAGAGAAAATATAGAAAGGCATAATTCAACTGGTACAACAATCTAAGGCAGATGCCATATTAAAAGCTCCCGATAGTACTATTATGCCACTTTTATTTCATGTCTAATTTGTAGACTGTTTTCTGTTTAAAATCAAGTAGAGATAAATGAGAACTAATTGCACATTCTTTACTTTATACCCAGGCACGAGCTCCTTTTGACTGGATGGTTTGGCAGCTGATATAAGCTGAGAAGCTAGCTACTTGTCATCCAGGACATTTTGGAAAGGTGATAATAGCTCTATGTTGCCAATGCTTATAGGTTACATTCTCAGTAAAAATGTGATGTCAGGATGCCAAGATCATAAATGGGATTTCTCTCCTCGAGTCAGACCTCCTTCTGTGGCATCTGATGAGTGTATGAGTTGGAGAACTCGTTTTTTGTTTTGTTCGTTTTTTTCTGTACTAGGGATGGAACCCAGGGGCATTCTACCTCCAAGCTGTATCCCCAGCTCTATTTTTTATTTTTTATTTTAAAACAGAGTCTCACTGAGTTTCAAAGAGCCTCACTAAGTAGCTGAGATTGCCCATGAACTGCGATCCTCCTGTCTCAGTCTCCCAAATGCTGGGATTACAATTATGCTCCACCACCCCGGCTGGAGAACTCTTTTTAAGGAGCAGGACACAGAAACACAATTAGGTAAGAAAGTGAATATTTAAGAATAACTTTGCAAAGATGATAAATACTATAAAATGTCACAAAATCTAAGTTAACAGAACATTTTTATTAATGACCATATATATATATGTGTGTGTGTGTGTGTGTGTGTGTGTGTGTGTGTGTGTGTTACTGGGGGTGGAACCCAGGGGCTTTTTACCTCTGGGCTATTCTCCCAGGCCTATTTTATACTTTATTTGGAAACAGGGTCTCACTAAGTTGCTGAGAGCCTCACTAAGTAGCTAAGGCTAGCTTTGATCCCGTGCGATCCTCCTGTCTCAGCCTCCAAGCGTGGGGATTACAAGTGTGCACCACCACGCCCGGTTTAACGACCTAATATTTTTGCAATCTTTCGTCTACTTCTTTATCTGTCTGCTCTTTGCCTCTTTAAATGACAATTTTGTTGAACAATCTTTATAGCAATAATGGTGACCTTTGTCTTTCCTCCAGCACTGAAGGAAGCTTTTGCTTTGGCAAAAATTTGGAAACAATGGGAATGATGACCTCTTCCATGAATAGAAATGTGGAATCTCAACCTTGGCCATCTGAAGGAATAAACCAAGAAGAGATCAGTAGAGGTGGGAGGGTCCTGATGGTTTTTTTTTTTTTTTTTCCAGAAATGGTTTTGGAGCCTTCGCTATCAGAAGGCAGTGTAGTTCAGTGTTTAAGAGCTTGGGCCACTTAACTGGTAACTTTGGTAAGTAACCATCTTCTTGCACTGCACTTTAGTTCTACCTCAGTCATAAAGTTGTTGGGAGGAGGGAATAAGGTCAATGTAGGAAACTTAATACAGTGCTTACTTGGTTGCCGTTGTTTTGCTTCTCATTAGTAATAGTACAAAAATAAATAACAGAAATGTATATTTAAAAACTCCAAGGATACAGCCGGGCATGGTGGTGCATGCTTGTAATCCCCACGCTCGGGAGGCGGAGACAGGAGGATTGCGCAGGTTCGAAGCCAGCCGTGCTGCCTTAAGAGACCCTGTTTCCAAATTAAAAAAAAAAAAAAGTATAAAATTAGGTCTGGGAGTGTAGCCCGGAAGTAGAAGGGCTTCCAGGAACCCCAATACCACAAAGAAAAAAAAAAACTCAAAGGATACAGACACAGCCAGGACTGGAAACCACCAGACCATACTCACACAAAGAATTTACTTTGTTAGGGGATGCCTCAGCAATAGGCTAGGAGAAAAAACAATAAAATAAGTCCTTACATAGTGAAGAAGAAATATATTCACTTTAGGCCAATATTGCTACCATAAAACCAATGGATTTAAGTACTTTTTCGGTAATGCTTCCAAATCACTGAGAAATATTCTTAAAATGTGCTTTAAATTTATATTGAGATTAAATTCCAGTCTATGTGTGCATATCGCCACATTTCCAAGGTTTTTTTTAGGGGCCTTGACTGTACCAATTAATTAATTAAGGCTAGAGGTGTAGCTCAGAGGTAGAACCCCACCCCCTGGGTTCAATCTCCAGTATCACAAAAAAGAAAAAAATGAAGAGGAGGACGAGACAGAGGAGGAGAAAACTTTGATTCCTTTTGGGCAGGAAAGAGTGAATCCTAAAATATATAGGGTTCTTCAAATCATTTTTCCCTGAAACTTAACCCATGATACATCTTTTAGTGTATGAAACATTTAGAAATTGAACAGGTTTCTTCCTTCTCTGTTAGGATTATGTTGGTTGCAAGTGATAAAAAATACAAATCAAACTGGTTTAAACAAATAAAGATTTATTTTATTTGCTTCAATAATTGAAATATCCAAATTAAGCCAGGATTCATATATTTTTGTTGTTGTTGTTGTTTTGATCCTGCCTCAGGGCCCAAATAATGGCTTCTACCAGATTCTCATTAGTAGAAAAGAACATTTCTGGAATTGGTTCTGAACCCACTTAAGTCACATGACTCCCCTCCAGCCCATCCCTATGGTCAGCAGTTTGCTGATTGGCTCAGAGCAGTCAGATTCTCTGCTCCTCAGCTGGATGTGCAGACCCATGCAGGCCACCTGACTAGAAAGTGGAGCCTCCAGGAGCATTAGAACAGGGCTGCTGCTAGAAGAAGGGACAAATAGATGCTTGGGACACAAACAACCAATATTTACTGTAGTTTAAATCCTACTTCTCACAGATAAACAACTAATATCCACTTAACTTAAATCCTCTCCATTCACAGGTCATCCCCACCTATTGTTTGTACCACTCTGAAAACAGAAATACCTGGGGGGAGGGGGCACTATTCTTCCTTCCCCTTTTCTTAAAAACAATTTTAACTCCCTTTGCCCACAGAACGATTCTCAATCTGATGTATATACCTTTCAAGACTATGAAAGTGTGCTAGAGAACTAAAAAAAAGGATAAATTAAAGATGTCTTCCTTGGCCACCTATTTTACTTGAAGATTTAGAAAAACATATTGTCTATCATATAAATCTAGATGCATTATACAGCGGGACAGCAAAATTCACCTGAGTCCAGATAAACCCCAAGACTTCACATAAATATTCTGCCTCCCATTGAGTGTTTACTACTGAGTCCCTTGTCCTTCTGGTATGGAAGTGCACTGGCTAACAAGATGAAACTCCAGATTCTTAGCTGGGCCTGCCAGGCTGTTGGCACTCTCCTGGCAGTGAGCTTCATCTGCTCTTGGCGCACTCACATCTCTTGCCTCTCTGAACTTTTTTTTATATTACTTTACATGTTTACTCATATTATGCTCTTTGTCAAAGATGCCCTTCCCTCCTCCACTTCTTTTATGTTTTCTCCACTTCTGCACCAGGAAAACTTCTATTCAATTCCATTTATTTATTTATTTACTTATTTACTTACTTACTTATGGCACTGAGGATTGAATCCAGGAGCATTCTACTTCCAACTACACCCCAGCCCTATTTAATTTTCTATTGAAACAGGGTTTCACTAGGTTGATATGTATCACTACTTGCTGAAGCTGTCCTTGAACCTACAATCCTCTTATGTCAGCCTCCAAAGTATTGGGATTACAAGTGTGTACCACCGTTCCAGGTTTTATTCCATCCTTATCATCCAATCCAAATACTATTTCTATATGAAGACGCATTATAACCAGATATTATTTCCTTTTGTTATAATTTTTTATTTTTGGCAGAGTTGTCTCTCAATTTTCAATTCCTAGAATAGTTTATTTGTGCTACTATTATAGCACAAAGCACGTTACAGATGCACCTAGACTTACTATAGGGTTACACCCTGATAAACTCATTGTAAGTTAAAGACCTTGTACATTGAGAAAGCATCTAATACTCCTAACCTACTGTGGGGAGCCATTAAGGTTTTCGCCTTATCTTTACTAAAAGAATACTTTTGACTGTCCTTCACCCAGAGTCAACAAGGTTTGGGGTCATGGAAGGTTAAAAGTAATTAAGGTCTGAGAGAAGGTTAGGTTCGTGTTGTTTGTGATGACACGAGGGTATTGATTGACCTGCCCATGATGTATGTACTTTGGATTTGTCATTATTGTATTCCAGTATAAGAAGCTGTATAAATACCACAAGAGAAATAAACCTGGGATCGGCCAGTAGAAATATCGACCCAGGAGTAGACTGGCGATCCTTCCATGCTTGAATTGAATTCTTAGAATTGAATTCTTTAATCCTCACTGCTCTCTTTTGCTGGCTGGCTCCAGCAGGTGGTGGCCCATACAGGGAGATTCTGAAACTGGGGATCCAGTGAAGGACACCGCTGAATAGAAAAAGAGCCCACTTGAAGACTCGTGGTGGCGGTGAGTAACGAGGGAGTTGTAATATACAATGGGTCAAAAAATTAGTCTTTTGTTTTTTGTACATATGCTAAAAGATATGCTTTGTGTTAGGGAAACTAAGACAGAACACGAAGGCACTTTGCCTTCACTTCCTAAGGAAGATGAGGATACTTTAGATACTGAAGAAGAGGAGCAGCTTGAGGAAACTGCTGCTCGGTACCATAAAGATGAGTTATTATCTTTAATATCACCGTTTCAAGCGGCTATAAATCGGGCTGCAGAAAATGGAGAAGATACTAAAGGATTCAGAGTTTTCCCAGTTACTGAAGACCCTGATGGTCAAGGAGAAGTTATTAGAAGACAAAGACCCTTTCCTTTTAAACAATTAAAAAAATTAAAAATGGCTTGTGTTCAATATGGGCCATTGAATGCTGACAAAACTGGTCACACAGTGGCAGATAGATATTGGCATCCATCCTCCAAAACAATTTTGCTCTATTAAAATGGAATGATCCTTGCACAGGAATTTGGAAAGGTCCGGACTCCGTACTAATGTGGGGATGAGGGCATGTTTGTGTTTTCTCACAAGATGAAGATAATGCATGGTGGATACCTGAGCGGCTGTTGTGACATATGGATCAAGCAAAAATGGAAGATTCTCGCATTAATGCTGATGATGCTCCCAGCTCCAATGATGAATGAAACATGGGCTTATGTTCCAGATCCTCCCATACTTCATCCAGCTGTTTGGAAACAACGGGAGATCACTGTCTTCAGTAACAACTCACTATTGCTGGGACTTCTTGCTTTGAATTTTACACCCATTGCAGAAACTTTTAATTATTCTGGACAAAGAATTGGTACACCCTTATGTTTTTCTAAAAATGTCAAGAAGATGGGGTGCCTGAAGTTGATGCCCATGGTATTGCAGACAAGTACAAAGATTGATAGTAAATGTGCTATTAAAGGTGTGGTTTTGTGGGGCCCTGGTTACACAGCGAAAGAAGATAAAAATGTTAGCCCACCAATAATTGTTTACCCTGTTAAGCTGATTTAACATGTAGAAATCATAGTGCTAATTGGAGGAAATGTCTTATGAAATACCTATTTTACATAATATCACCAATATGGCTTTGTGAACTACATTGACCCCAAGGATGACCTTGTTTATTAGAGACTCGGGACAAGGTGTGAACATTTTTATTCAGCAGAAGTCCACAATCCACGTTTGAAAAGTAACCCCATTTAAGAGGTTGGTTAGTCAATGACAGGTAAGATTTCCTTGGGACAAAGAAACCTAAGACAGGTTATACAGCTTATAGCTCTGTATTATCCAAAGACGGGTAATCCTTGATACCTGAAGGAAACAACCTAAGACAGGCACAGTCTTCTTTGAATAAAATAAGAAAGGGGTAATTGTGGGAAGCCATTAAGGTTTTCCCCTTATCTTTACTAAAAGAATATTTCTGACTGTCCTTCGCTCAGCTGACTGTCCTTCGCCCAGAGTCAACAAGGTTTGGGGTCATGGAGGGTTCAAAGTAATTAAGGTCTGAGAGAAGGTTAGGTTTGTGTTGTTTGTGATGGCACGAGGGTATTCATTGACCTGCCCGTGATGTATGTACTTTGGATTTGTCATTGTTGTATTCCAGCATAAGGTACTTTGGATTGGTCATTATTGTATTCTGGTGTAAGAAACTGTATAAGAGCCAGGTGTGGTAGTGCACACTTGTAATCCCAGCATTCGGGAGGCTGAGACTGGAGGATCGCAGTTCATGGACAACCTCAGCTACTTAGTGAGGCCCTCTGCAACTCAGCGAGATCTGGTTTCAAAATAAAGAATAAAAAATAGGGCAGGAGGTATAGCTTGGAGGTCAAATGCCGCTGGGTTCCACCCCCAGACCCGCAAAAAGAAAAAGAAACTGTATAAATACCACAAGAGAAATAAACCCGGGACCGGCCAGTAGAGATATCGACCCAGGAGTAGACTGGCGATCCTTCCATGCTTGAATTGAATTCTTAGAATTGAAGTATTTAATCCTCACTGCTCTCTTCGGAACATGTACTTTTGCCGGCTGGCTCTGGCAACCTACCACACAGCACAGCTTAGCCTTACCTACTTTAAATGTTCTCAGAATACTTAGATTAGCTGGCATCTGGGCAAAATTATCTAACATGAAGCCTATTTTATAATAAACTATTGATATCTCATGTAATTTATTGAGTATCTGTATCTAAAAAGTGCTAGCTACACAGCCCACAGTAGAATAGTGGTCCATCTTGGTTAAATGTGTAGCTGACTGGGTGTGCTGGCTTACTGTCACTGCCCAAGTCTTTTGAGAATATCACACTACATATTAGTAGCCCAGGAAAAGGTCAAAATTCAAGGTACAGTTTCTAATGAATATGCATCACTATAAAGTGAAAGTCGTAAATTAAACCATTGTTAAGTCAGGCCTATTGAATTTAGGTTTGGGGAGGATGTCTGTCTCCTCGCATCAGAGTTTAGACTCTGTTATCACAGACCACAGTCTCTGTGATAACAGAGACTAGAAGCACATGGCTAGCAATCAAATGCATACTGATTAGACAACTTGAGGACTGATACTATGCCTTATTTTTGTTTGCACTTGCAATGTCTAACACAAGACCAAAGGAAGTGCTCAGACTTCTACTACTGGTTGAATTAATATCTGATGTAAAACTTCTAACATTTAATACTAAATCCTAAAAATCTTCTGGCTGCAAGATGGTTTCTAGAATCTCGGGGGTTTTTTGTTATGTAGGCCTGACCATGTTCAGTGAAGAAGGGGGTCTATCTTTTTTTCATCAATCTTTTAACAATAATGAACTGTTCCCACATTTCTCCTAATGCCTTATTGGCTAGAACTGAGTCACCTGCTTATATCTACACCAATCCCTTACAAAAGGAGTGGACACCAGGACTGGCTAAACCCAATCACCATGGAGTTGGGAATGGTGGATGAGAATACTTAAAAATTAGAACTTGGATCACAACAAGAAACATAACTTTCAGAGGAGGGGAGGCATGTACATTCAGTCTATGGCTGCAAATGTTTTGTTCTATTTCTTGCTGCATTCAGTTCTCTTCTCTTCTTGGTCTGAGCCATACCATAGGGCAACTGATTAGCAGGGTCTTCTAGGCATTCTTCTGTCATTTGTCAGTGGAGAATAATTTTTGGATGAATGAAAGAGTTGCAGCTCAAGGGTAGGTAACATCCTGCTGGAAGGAACTTCTAGCTTAGAATGGCAGTTATCCATACCTTAGAAATTATATCTTAATGCTCTGTGGAGAAAGTAAGATAAGAATGATTATTTGTTTTATTATTATAACTATATAAATTTTTCAGTTTGCCTAGAGAGAAAGGATTAGAAAGAGTCTACAATAGTGGTTGTGTTGGGTGGTTTGATGTAAGACCATTTTTTTTCTTCGAATTGTTTTTCAAAGGTTTCTAATGTGATTGTATTAATTCACAGTTATATATATCTTTAAAAAACAAACTCATTATTTCTATCCTTAGTGTTTTATAGTTGTAACCCCATTGAGCAAAAGACAATTTTTACACTTTTAGTGTCAGAAGGTAGTTTCAGGAACAGGCAGGTTTTTTTGTTTGTTTTGTGGTACTGGGGATTGAACCCAGGAACATTCTACATCCGAGTTACACCCTCGGCCCTCTTTAATTTTTTATTTGGAAACAAGGTCTTACTAAGTTGTCAAGGATCTCACTCTGTTGCTGAGGATGGCCTCAAATCTGCAGTCTTCCTTTCTCAGCCTCCCCAGTACTGGGGATTACAGGCACGCACTACCACACAGTTAGCAGGCAGTTTTTAAAATACTCTACTGTGGCTGGGCATGGTGCAGCATGCCCCTGGAGCAGGAGGTCATCTTTCCTTCTCTCCTCATGAGGGTTCTTATCCCATCATGCTTTGATTGCCTCCTGAGGGCCCTGCCTCCAAGTGCCATCACAATGGGGATTTGGACTTTAAACTGTCCATTTCAGAGGGGTGTAGGCATAAACTCCCAGCTGGTGGTAACCGATGTCTTGTTTGCTTCTGATTGCCTTTGGTTTTCTTGTCTTCTAGGTCTAAGCCATACTTTTCCTCTCCCTGAGCTCCCATTCCTCAACATTTCTGCATGTCCCCATGTCAACATCTGGGACAGGATCTGGCATTGTGATCCGTCCCCGCCGCTGCCTCGTGTCCCTGCCTCTCACATTTCCTTCTACGCCATGCTGGAGCTCTGGGAGAGAAAGGCCCTCTAATCTGTGAGACAAGCCACATGTGGTGGCACCTGTAATCCTAGTACTTGGAAGGCTGAGACTGGAGGATTGCAGGTTCAAGGCCAGCTTCAGCAACTAGGTGAGACCCAGAGCAACTTAGCAAGACCCTGTTATAAAAAAAAAGGGGGGGGGAGGTTTTGGGTGTGGCTTGGAGGTAGAATGCCCCTGGGCTCAATTCCCAGCAACACACACACACACACACACACACACACACACACACACACACACTATACAATAAGCCAGACATGGTGGCACATCCTATAATGCCAGTATTTGGGAGGCTGAGACAGGAGCATCACAGTTTCAAGGTCAGCTTCAGCAACTTAGTGAGATCCTGAGCAACTTAGTGAGACTCTTATTTCAAAACAAGAAGGACTATGGGTATAGCTGAGAGGTAGAATACCCTTGGATTCCACCCCCAGTAGAAAAAAAGGAAAGAAAAATAAAAGAAAGGAAGGAAGGAAGAAAGACAGAAAGACAAGAAAGAAAGAAAGAAAGAAAGAAAGAAAGAAAGAAAGAAAGAAAGAAAGAAAGAGAAGGGGAGGGGAGAGGAGAAGGGGAAGAGAGGAGAGGGAAGAAGAGGAGAATAGACAGATGGGTGTTTCATCTACAGAAAAGGATCCACCAGGAAGAAAGGTTTTCTTTATTTCATGGGCTTATCTTTCCCCTTAGGGATATTTGTGTCATAACGGAACCATACAAGATTATTTTATTTATCAGATAGAGGAGCAGGGGAAGGGTTGTTAGATTCATTTTCCATTCCATTTTTGGCAGTAAGTACTTAGCTTCCTCCCCCATCAGGAAGGAAGTCTGTGGGTGTACCATAAGTTCATGTATGTGCTGTGAAACGACAGAGATGGTCAAAGTTTGAAAGCAACTGCTCATGCAGGCCTGAGTCTACCTTCAGGTGGTGTCCAGGTCACCGCTCTCTCAGCCACTGCTGGGTCTTCTGCAGTCTCCTCCTCTTCACGTTCCCAGCCTCTAGATATTAGAGTGGCTGCGATTTCAATCTTTGGGGCTCTTCTCTATTGAATCTATGTAATATACATTCTCTGGCATCTTCTCCCCAGCCTTAACTATCACCTGTGAGCAGATGTCCCTAAATTTCTGCCTCTAGCCTGAACTACTTTCTAAACTCCAGACATCTAGCTCCTTTTGTTTGCCCAACAAACATCTAAAACTTAACATGTCCCAAACTGAACTTTGGATTTCCCTCCCAAATAGACAACTACACTGTTCCCACTCAATAAATCAGTTAATTCTTCCAATTGCTCAAGAAAAAGCTTTGAAGTTATTCTCAAATCATCTCAATCACATTGAACACCAAACCCACCAACAATTCTTTTTTGTCTCTACCCTTAGTATCTCATCAGATTCTGACCACTTCCTACCACCTCCATCTTTACCTAAGGGCAGGCACCTCCTCTCTTTCCTAGGGTATCAGAATAGCTCCCTAATGGTCCCTGTGGATATCTGCCTTTCTTCCTATAGCAAATTTTTCACAAAGGAACTGTCCCTTTAAAATGAATCATGTCATGTCATTTCTCTGTCCACAACTCTCAAAAACATCCCATCTCACTTACGAAAATAAACTCCAACATCCTTTCCATTGTGCCATCGCATAGAGGGCCCATGTGATTTGTTCCCCTGCTGTTATTATGACTTATTCTTCTAGACCCCTCCTTACTTAACCCACTCCCGTCATGGTTGACAGAGCCCTTAGTAGTCAACACAGTGTCAAAAGTCTGAGCCATACTTTCAGAAGTCCATAAAACTTTTAATATCTTTTAAAAAACAGAATAAAATTTCTAGATTGAGGAAAATTACTTTAGGGGATACTGGATATCAAACTCAGGGCATACTATCTCCAAGATACACCACCCCCAGCCTTTTTTAATTTTTAAACAGAGTCTCACTAAGTTTCTGAGGCTGGCCTTGAACCTGCAATCTTCCTGTCTCAGCCTCTCAAGTGCTGGAATTACAGGCATGTGCCATCTCATCTAGCTTAAGAAAATAATTCAACATGCAATATTAATATATTTATCCTAATACCAATATAGTCATAAAATATAATTCTTAGCACTTTTTAATAATGGAAGGGACCCACAAAAGCAAAAGTACCTATGATACATGAAAACTTTAGAGTGAGCTGGTTATGGTAGAAAATGCTTAGAGTCTTAGTGCTTGGGAGGCTGAGATAAGAGGCTTTTGGCCAACCCCAGCAACTTTTGAGGCCCTCCACAACTTAGTGAGACCCTATTTCAAAATAAAGAATAAATTAGGGCTGGGGATTTGCTTGGAGGTAGACTGCCCCACTGGGTCCCATCCACTGGCCATCACTCGTCAGTCAGTGACCTCTTTCCTTCTCATGCTCAGCACTTTGAACCTTGCCCCACACAAATTAACTACATGGAACACCTCTAGATCTTCAGACATGACCACTCACCCTTTCCCTAGGATCATGTCTCTGAGTTTCACTCATCTCTTTGGTGCAATGAGATAAGACAAAAGGAAATGATGATAAAGAAATCATGGAGGTGAGGCCCTTGGCCTTGAAGCTCAGCCTAGTTGATTGCACAGTTATCTCTTATGAGGAAAGGACTCCTCATAAATACTATGTCAGCTGTTCATCGCTGTGACCAAAATACCCAACAAGAACGAGCCAGAGGAAGAAAGGCTGCTTTGTGCTCATGGTTTCAGGGGTTGAGTCCATAATGGGCCAGCTCCATTGATCTGGGCCTGAGTTAGGCAGAACATCATGGGAGGACGTGGTGGAGGAGAGCTACTCAGTCAAGCAGTGAGAAGGGGTGGGTGGGGAAGACGAGGAAGAGGATAGCCCCTTCCAGAGCATCTTCCATTTACTCTCCAGCTCAGGCAACATTCTCACTGCTATAACCCCAAATGACTGACCACACAGTTTAGAGAAAAAAGAATGATTTTCTCACCGTTTCTTGAAGAGTCCCAGTTCAATACATGTGAAGCCGGGGTCTACAAACCTTGGGGCAGAGCAGTGGGAAGCAGAGAAGGGAGAACATGGCCTCTGCTCTCACATCATGGAGGCCAGAAGCAAGAGAGGGCAAGCCAGAAAGGGGATTCAAAGATACAAGTGCAATCCCCAAGGCCACATCCCCAGGGATCCACCTTCCCCAGCCACACCCTGGCTGGCTAGGTTACCACCTAGTGATATCATGTAATACCCTCATGACTTAACATTAATGCAGGAGCTCTTCAGGGAACATTCTCTATGTGGCCATACACCCACCCAGCAGTCCATTCAGCCATTAATGGATTAATCCACTGGTGAGCCCAGAAGCCTCACCTCAGGCCTTGCTGCACTGGGATCATGCTTTCCACTTGAGACTTCAGGGGACGCTCAGATCCAAGCCATAGTAGTGTCTGTCTGATAACACGAAGGAAATATAACTGAACTCCCAGTGTTCTTCTTGTGCCCTTAATTCAGTAAAGCAGTTCAGAAAATAACACATTTCATGGTTCAGGTGCATGTTTTTCTCTCCTAGTATCTCTTTTGGGCTACATTTTATCCTTACTGACACCAGTCGAAACTGGTGAGACTTCAGGTTTCCCAGCATTGACTGTGCACTGGAACCATCTGGAGAACTTTAGCAAAGTTCTGGTGGTTCTGGGCAGTCCTGGAGACCCTGATTCAGCAGGAGTATATACAAGAGCTTGGTTACTTGGTTATCATGTGATCAAAGCAGATTAGACAGGAAAGAAACACCTTTCCTCCTCCTCCTCCTCCTCCTCCTCCTCCTCCTCCTCCTCCTCCTCCTCCTTCTTCTTCTTCTTCTTCTTCTTCTTCTTCTTCTTCTTCTTCTTCTCTCTCTCTCTCTCTCTCTCTCTCTCTCTCTCTCTCTCTCTCTCTCTCTCGTTCTCGTACTGGGAATTAAACCCAGGGGCATTCTACCTATGAGCTACACCTTGATCCCCTATTTATTATCTTTATTTCAAAAAAGGGTCTCATTATGTTGCAGAGGGCTTCACTAAGTAGCTGAGGCTGGCCGCCAACCTGTGATCCTCCTGCCCCAGTCTCCCAAGTACTGGGATTACAAGCGTGTACCTGGCTCCAGCTTATCTCTCTTAACAACTTAAAAATTATTTTACTTTCAAAGAAAAATGGAACCATCCAAGCAGGATGGCACACACTTGTAATTCCAGCCATTCAGGAGGCCGAGCAGGAGAATTCGAATGTTCCAGGCCAGCCTGGGCAACTTAGGAAGACCCTGTCTCAAAATAAAGATAGCTCATGGTAGAGCCCCACAGGGTTCAATTCTCAGTACCACAAATAAGGAGGAGGCGAAAGAGAATGGGGAGGAGGAGGAGGAGGAGGAAGAAAATGGAACCACAAAGGCATTCTACCTCTGAGCTAGACCCCAAGCCCTTTTATTTTTCATTTTGAAATAGGGTAACACTAAGTCTCTGAGGCTGGCCTGAAACTTGTGAGCCTCCTGTTTTAGCTGCCCAAGTACTGGGATTATAGGTATGCACAACTACACCCAGCAAAAATGTTCACTTTTGGTTGGCTAGATCATGACAACTCTTAAGAAGCGCCTGGCTCTTTACACGTTGTGGTAGTGCACACCAAGGCAGCTGGGCGCGGCTGCAGGCCCTTTATGTAAATTTCAACACCTTCCATGAGTCCCAAGATAAATATTTTTAAGAGTATCTCATTCCGGACTGTTGAAACAGCTCTATATCAGCATGTCTGCATATCCCAATGTAACAGCCTAAGAGTTTCCAGCAGCTCATTTTCCATGTTTTTTCCCAGAGAGTAATTCCTTGTTACATGTAAGCCATCTCTAAAATTTACAACAGAAAAAGATTGCAAGATACAGCAACGAGAAACACAGTGTTCTTCAGGGGTTAAGACCCAAGTTTACGTTCAAGAAAATACCAGGGTTTTGCACAGTTACCAGCTCCCCCCAACCTTGTTCCCTGCTTTCCTCCTGGTCTTCAGCAACGTCAGGTGACTGGCACTTTTCAGGAATTCTGCCTGCCATTAATAGATATGGCTCTCCTTGTTGTATTTCTGTGAAAGCAGTCGATGGGGCAGAGGAATGAGGAGGCACTTTCCCCTCCATCTTCTGCTTCCAGTCCCATCCAGGGAAATTCATCTCGCCTGGGCTTTGCTGGGAATGTGCGAGAGTCCAGTGGGCTAGTTTCCGTAGTCTCTATCTATGTCACCTCTGCACAAGCCTTGTTCCTGAGGTTACTTGGTGTGTGATAGAATAAACAGTCTTTTTTACTCCAATAGGGCATTTTTAGGGATGCTTGAGGCATAGTGGAAATAAGAGAGGAAAAATGGAGTAAAGCAAATTTTTAAATTTCTTGTGAATCTGAATTTTTAAAGCCAAACCAAGACATTTTTCTCCTTTTGGCTTCACTTTTCCCAGTTGGTATGAAATAAACAACAATCTCCTCCTTTGTAGTCTCTCTGAGTGGCCCTTGGTTTGTGAAAAGGAAGCTTTAACCCTCTGTGAGGTGAATGCCAGGAACCGTTGGAGGATGACTTACCAGAAGTCAGCAGGAAGCAGACATGTGAGTGTTTGTAGACAAATAAGTACAGACGGGGGCATCGTACGTCACCATGAGAAAGCCCAGTGAAGCCAGGTGCAGTGCACACACCTGTAATCCCAGGACTTGGGAGGCTGAGACAGGAACACTGCAGATTTGAAGCCAACCTCAGCAACTTAGTGAGAAGACCCTGATTTAAAATAAAAATTTTGCATTGGGGCTGGAATGTAGCTCAGTAGCTAAGTGCCTGCTTTGCAGGTGTGGCGCTCTGGGTTCAATCCCCGGTTCCAAAAAAGACAAAAAAAGGAACCCCTTTAAAAAAAAATAAGCTAAAATAAAAAATTGGGGGGCTGGGATGTAGCTCAGTGGCAAAGCGCCTGCTTTGCAGGTGTAGCACCCTGGGTTCGGTCCCTGGTTCCAAAAAAGACAAAAAAAGAAAAAAAAGAAAAAAAAAAGAAAAAAAAGAAAGAAACCCTTTTAAAATAAAAATTTTGAAAAGGTCTAGGCATATAGATGAGAGAAGAAATATCCCTGGGGTCAGTCCCCAGGACCAGAAAAAAAGAAGCACTGACAAGCACACCCTCTAGACCTTCCTTTCCATTCAGTCGATTCCCAAGTTTAGACAGGCTCAGTGGTTTTCTAGATGTCATCCAGAGACACAGGATTAAAACCAAATGTCTTCTCTGGTCATCTCAGTGCTAACTCATCCCCTAACCCACTCCTTATTCAGGGAGATAGACACTTTAAATTGTAAACTACTAGACCACAGAGACCTAATGTCTTGGTCTAACCAGTAAAATGCCCAACTCAAATATCAACCTGAGAGATAGGAGCCCTGGAAACACATTTACCTATGCACTAATGTTGTTCTGTAAAATAAGGGGACTGATATTCACAATGTGCATGCCAGTGACCCCAGGTACTCAGGAGGCTGAGGCAGGAGGATCTCAGGTTCAAGCCAAAGGAGCTTAGAGAGGCTCTGGGCTGGGGATGTGTATCGGTGGTAGATCACCCTTGGATTCAATCCCCAGTGCCACAGAATAAAAATAAACTTAAGAAATAAAAAAAAAGCCAGTCCTGATGGTGCACGCTTTTAATTCCAGCACTTGAGAGGCTGAGACAGGAGGATCAAAGATTCACCACCAGCCTCAGCAACTTAGCACAGCCCTCCACAACTTAGTGAAACCCTGTTTTGAAATTAAAAAAAGATAAAATAGGGCTGGGGGTGTAGCTCCAAAGTAGAATGCCCCTCGGTTCAAACTCAGTACTGCAAAATAAATAAATAAAAGAAAGGAAACAGAAATATTCAGCAGTGGATGTGCCCTGTCAAAAATGATCATCCAGCCTTTTCATCCAGGCACCATCTACTTGTTCTTCCTCAGCCCTGCCCTGCACACCATGCTCTGTGTGTGTGTGTGTGTGTGTGTGTGTGTGTGTGTGTGTGTGTATGTGTGTGTGACTAGGGATTGAACTCAGGGGCATTCTACCTCTCTATACCCCCAGTCCTATTCTTATTTTTATTTTGAAACAGTTCTTGCTAGGTTGATAAAAGTCTATTTGCTGAGTGCCTAGGATGTCCTGGAACCTGTGATCCTGTCTCAACCTCCCAAGTACTGGGATTACAAGCATGCACCACCATGCTGGCTTTTTTTTTTTTTAAACTAGAGATTGAACCTAGGGACATTCTACCTCTGAGCTGCACTCCCAGACATATCTCTCTCTCTCTCTCGCTCTCTCTCTCTCTCGCTCTCTCTCTCTCTCTCTCTCTCTCTCTCCTCTCTCTCCTACTAAAATGAAATCCAAGGACACTCTACCTCCAGACCACACTCCCAGACCTTCTCCTTCTTTTAGTCTTTTATTTTGAAACAGGATCTCACTAAGTGGCTGAGGCTGACTTTGAACCCGTGATCCTCCTGTCTCAGCCTCCCAAGTACTGAGATTACAGGTGTGGATCATGGCACCTGCTCCCTGCTCTGCTTTGACAGCCCAGCCAACCCAGAAACTGCCTGGCTGGGCATATTTTCATTGCCTCTTTTCAAATATATTTTCTCACTTTTGAGAAATCAAAACAATTGTCATCGACACTGATATTCAGAAGCCTAGATATGGTGCACAGTCCTGCAGAGAGGAGTGCTTTTCTTGAAGAAACAGGTAAGGTGGTACTGTCCCAGTTCTCCATTTGTGTTTTCCAAGCCTTTCAAAGAGCAGTGTTCTTGTTATTTAAATGTTATGATATTCAGAGAGAAAAAAATATCCTAGCTGCATTGGGTTGTGCTCCAAAAGGCAGGAAATAGCTTGGCCAACCTGAAAATAAAGTACGCTTCTCTTAAGCAGTTAAGCTTGTTAGACTCCCAGTCTAGTGGCAGGAAGTGCTGCATACAAAATGTAGACATGTTAATGCGCCTTCTTTTTTCAGAAATCTTTTTTATCTATTTCTTTTTTCCCTTTCTACCATTTTTCTATTTTTTAATCCCACGAAATGACTCCAAAGTCCAAAAAATAAAAAATAAAAGTTATGCTCTGGTTGTTTCAACCATCTTTTTTTCCCAGACTTAATTTGCCCCTCCTCCCCAGTAACCCTGAACACCCCCTCCCCCAATAGCCATGCACACCCTCAGAGAAAGGAGAGCTCTCCCTCAGCTGCCTCAGGAACCCTCTTTTCCCAGAGAAGATTCTAAGTGGGTCATTTCTCTTGCCTGGCTTCACTACCAATTCCCTATGCTCATATGATTCCTATTCTATTTTCAAAACTGAACGGCCAGCTCAACTCCATGAGGCCTTGACTATATCCAGTTAAGGTCACCATCAGTGCTTAACAGTCTTTCTGCCCCCGCCCCCCCAAGACAAGTTTTCCTTCTACCTCCCCTTCTCCCCTTCTCCTTGTGCCTCTCCCTGTTCTTCAATAGCGCTGTGTTAGGAAAGGCCTGGCCACACACAGCGAATATTACAGGAATAAAACCTGGAAGAGAGCACACAGTTATGAAACATTAAGCTTAAACTTCTCTTTCTTTTGCTCCCTGAATTCTCCTCCCCCTCCAAGAAAACATGAACCTCGACAGATTTGTGTCTCATGTTATCTTCAGCTGTAAAGGCCAGCTGAACCAATAGAGCAGCCCTTCTCCGCTTCCTGCCTCCTACAGGCTTCAAAAGGCGCTACTGTAAAGGAGCAGTTACCTCCTTGGCCTTAAGGACAACTGGACTCAGCCAGATGAAGATCCCTGCACCTTGCAGAGGTCCGTCCAAATGAACTGACATTAGGAGTCCTGCAATACCAGTTCAAGAGAGGCTAAACAAGGACAGGCGAGTAAAAATGTTAGCGCCTCGATGCTGCCTGAATATTGCTTTTTAAAGTTGTGATTTAAAGAAAAAAGAAACATTCAAGGATCCATCCATTTCTTCAGGAAGCTCTACCCTAAGAACTTCAGCGGGAACTTGGCCTGAGGATAGATTGCCACATCAGACATCGATTCAGTTAAAGCCAACCCATTTCAAGGTGTCACCCATTAATTTATTGACCGCAAATAGGAATTTTGCCCAAGGCCAGAATTCACAATTGGTCCCAGTTGACCTGAAATGGATTTCCACAAGTGGCTAGGGAAGGAGTCTCTCTTTAGAAAGTCTCTTCTTTGGTCCCCTCATTCTCTCTTGATCCCTTCTCCCTGCTTCATCACATTAATAACCAAACACTCAAAGAGCTTCATTAGTTGATGGAGCAAAAACAGCTGCTCAGAGGATTTGCGACTGGATTGATCCTGAAGCTGACTGTACGGTGGAGACGCGGCATGTCAGAAGTGACGATGGGAGCTTATCAGCTGCTTCTCAGTTTTGACAGTATTCCCTTTCCTTTCTTTCCTATCTCGTCTATTCATTAAGCATCCATTTAGTAATAGAAAGGACAGTATTCTCACAGAGTGGCTCATTGCTTGATGTCAGAAGTCCCAGTTTACATATACTTTCTTTTCTCTGTCTCTTCTCTCTCTCTCCCTCTCTCTCTCTCTCTCTCTCTCTCTCTCTCTCTCTCTCTGTGTGTGTGTGTGTGTGTGTGTGTGTGTGTGTGTGTGGTACTTAGGGTGTAACCCCAGACTATTTGTAAAATAATAAAAACAATTAATAAAAAAAAACCACTAAGCTCCAAGCATAATGACAAACACCTATAATCCCAGTACTTAGGAGGCTAAGAAAGGAGGATTGCAGGTTCAAGGCCAGCCTCAGTGACTTAGAAAGACCTTCAGCAACTTAGTGTGACTGTTTCCAAGTTAAAAAAAAATAAAAATAAAAAGGGCTGGTGTGTAGCTTAGAGGAAGAATGCTTCTGGGTTCAATCCTCAGTACCCACCCAACACAAAAATATAAAACACAGAGCTATCCCTTTTTATTTTTTATTTTTAAACAGGGTCTAAATTACCCAGGCTGGCCTCAAATCTGTGATCCTGTCTCAGTCTTCCAAGTACTGGGACTACAGGTGTGCACTACTGTGCCTGGCTATGTATGCTTTCAAATAAATACAAAAATGTTTATTCTTTTTATTCTAGAAGTGCATATCTAAATGCAAGCTAAAGAAGAGAGAAAACATTAAAGTTCGATAGTATTTTCTGCATGATGCCACGTGTGTCATTCTTAGTCAATCATCTTACTTAGACAGGAAAACTAATACTCATTTTATGTCACTGGGAAATAGACTAATGTTTTACAAAGATTAAAGTGTAACTCTTCCCTTCTCTCTAATTTAGGCCAATTTTTTAGATCTTCTGTGGCATGTAGCTAGATTCAAGCTGCTCTTGTAAAACCTGGGGAATCAAAGGCTACAGAACAAATTATGTGTTCTTAGAGAAACAAACAATCACAGAGGTGCACAGCTAAGACCGCAGCCAGCGGGCGTGGCGCGCACACTTGTAATCCCAGTACTTGGGAGGCTGCAAGGAGGACTGCGGTTAGTGGCCAGCCTCAGCTACTTTGTGAGGCTTTCTGCAACTTAGTGAGACCTTGTTTCAAAAAAAGGAATAAAAAATGGGGCTGGGGGTGGCTCGGAGGTAGAATGTCCCTGGGTTCCATTCCCAGTACCGCAAAAAAACAAACAAACAACAAACAAAAACAGCCAGTATAATCTGATAAACAGGGATGTAGCGTTTACTTAATTTACAATAGTAGAAAACAACCAAATGCCTGAAAACCACCTAATTGTAGATCATAAGGTAATTACCGCAGAAATTGTAAGCTGTTTGTGCCACAGGACACACAGGACAGTTCAAAGGAATGAGAGGACTCAACTCGTGCTAATCTTTAAAGACACAGCAATTCTGAGCACACACTGTTGGCATTGAAGACATGTGAACAACACAGTACTACAGCATCGTTTACACCTGGAAGAAGGACTGTAAAGGAAGCAGGGAGCATACAAGGCTCCCTTTGAGAGGCTGGGAAAGATTTGAGATAGGAAAAGCGATAAAATGGGAGGTTAGCCTCAATTGTAATATTCTTTTTTTTAACAGTCTGCAACCGTGTTACTTATATAGTTCAAATTTAAGTCTTTTTCAACAGTCAATATTTCAATATTATGTGGTTGTTTAAAAAGCACTGATCTTTGCCAGGCATGGTGGTTCACACTTGATATTCCAGTCCTGGAGACAGGAGGATTGGAGGTTCGAGGCCAGCCTCAAAAATTTAGTGAGGCCATCTGCAAGTTAGTGAGACCCTGTTTTAATATAAAAGAATAAAATAGAACTGGAGGTGTAGCTCAGAGTTAGAATGCTCCTGAGTTCAATCCCTAGTAGCATCAAAAGGAGGGAAGGATATATGGAAAGACTGAAAGAGTGTGTCTTGCATCAACAGCTGTCTTATTTATGATATGTAAGTAGAATAGAGCAAATGTTGTTTGAATCTTTGTCATTTTTAGTACCATTTCTTTAATAAAGCTAAGTATTTTAGAGGAAAAGAGGAGGGAATGAAGGAAAAAAAGAAGGAAGGAAGGAAGGAAGGAAAGAAGGAAGAAGGAAGGGAGGGAGGAAGAGAAAAGGAAGTCAGGTGCTGATTGTTGCAATCCTCTATTTAGAGAAAGCCTAATATTGTCCTGAAAACCAGCTTTTGGTACTGAGGGCTGTCTCCTCCTTGTGTTCTAGAAGAGCCGTGGGAAGACAGGCAAACAAGCTAGAATGTGGATTAAGTTTCATCATGGACTAAAATACCGACTCCCTCCCTCTCCACCCTTCCCTGGATCGGAGACACTGCTTCTTGGTGGCCACCCCACCCTCGCTCAGGGACACAGAATCGAGAACCACAAAGCACCTTGGAAACTCCTCTGCACCCTCGCCTTATGCACCCTCGTTTTAGGGGAGAGCCCTGGTTTGCTCCCGGTGGGATCCTTTGATCCGGATGTCTGGTCCTGTTCTCCACCACCTCCTTTTACAACCCTCCTTTGGGATGGAGGTGGGGGCAGGCACATCCCGTGTCCAGCCGGGCCGACTCCTCTACTAATTCCAACAGAGAAAGCAGCAGCTTCTCCTACAGAGCTGTTTATTTCCTTTCTGGGCGGGGGCTGGGGGGGGCGCTGATCTCTTTAACTGCATTTCCTAGATTCTAGTTCTGTACAAGGCAATTTCTTTAGGTTCCCTCCCTCCCTCTCCCTCCCCCTCCCTCTCTTTTTTTGTTTTGTTTTGTTTTTAACCCCTCTGGTTCTCTTTCTCTTTCTGTATTCCTGCCCCCCCCTTTTTTTTTTTACCTCATTATCTTCCTCATTGTTCTTTTTATTTTCTGGAAAGATGCTCTAAAAAGCAAATTTTGCAATGATAAATTTCAGTAATGCTACTACTAATAAAAGAAATAACTAAAAATAAAAGTTAGGACCAGAAGGTAGATACAGTTTTAATGACGTGTTCTTCTTTTGCCTTGCTTTCATGTTCCTCCTTTTTATCTCTTCATCAAGGAAACTGTATTCCATCAAGCCCCGGGGTATGATAAATAACTTACAAGGATGCACAACTGTACATCACTCTCTTGACAGGATGACTCCACACTGATAGGTATTATCTACATTCTTTAAATGGTTTTCTGCAGGGGTAAACCTGAGCACACCCAGAAATACAAAAGCACAGGAGGATGAAAACATCTAGAGGTGACCTGTTTGCTCCATCCTGATTCCCTTGGGAGAAGTTGCTTATAAAATGCAACTACTTTTTAAAAGGCACAAGCAGCTGAGGACCAGATGTCAACATGCTGCCTGTGATCTGGAGCCTTCCAGGGTAGCTCAGGAAACCTCCAGTCTCTCCGGGTGAATGTCTGGGTCTGGTACTGGTAGCTCTTTCTGGACTCCAAGAACAAAGGGCAGAGAGATGCAGGCATGGACTCCGCTGGAGCAGTGGCTGCCTGGCCTGCTTAAGAAACATTTTTGCCAAGTGTTTCTCTAAAGAAGTGGAATTCCATAAGGGGGCATTTCCCAGGTACTGAATCCCTCCTTTGAACTTGAGCCTTTTGGCATTTTCATTTGCATCTGCTTAAACAGACACATGAGCAGCATTTATCAGTCCAGCCCTTGCTGGGGTCTGCTGCCTCCTACACCATGAAAGGAAGCGCTGGTAAAATGATGATTTTTTATACCTGACAGGCTGTGACCTGTAGGAAGCTCTGGCAGAAACAAAATCAATCAGAGGATGGTTCAAATGAACCATCCTTTTGCTCTCAAGACCCTTTGATAAATCTCAGGTGGAAATTCTTCAGTCCCATAGCAGCTTAGGAGGGCAACCACACACTTTGATTTTTGCCTTTATCATGTAATTGGGGTGGCAATTTTATTGATCAGTTGTTCACTGGATCAGTGGGTTTATTAATCTGCTTTGCTAGTCAAGCAACTTTGACAGGACTCCATTTACAAATGATTGTAGTGTCTGTAACTGGACTCCCCTTGGGCAGAGACCATAGGTTCCTGAAGTCGACACTTTATTAAGAAGGCTCTCACACAGGCAGGATAAAGACTCGATCAAGTTGGGAAAATTAGGAGACTTAACATGACTACCATCTTCTCCCTACGTTATTGCAATTGGTATCTTTGCTTGGTGGACAGAAGGGGATAAGATTAATCTAATTTTAAACCAAGCATTGTGCTACATACCTGTAATTCTAGTACTTGGGAAGCTGAGACAGGAAGATCACAGGACAGCCTCAGCAACTTAGCAATGCCCTCCAAAATTTACTGAGACTCTGTTTCAAATAAAAAATAGGGCTAAGTGTATAACTCAGAGGTAGAATGCCCCTGGGTTCAACCCCAGTACCACAGGGGGAAAAATTAATCCAGTCTCCATACTCCAGCAAGAGTAATCTTTCTAAAACACAAATTCGGCCAGGTATGATGGCATACACTTGTAATCCCAGCATTTGGTAAGCTGAGGCAGGAGGATCGTGGTTCACGTACAGCCTCAGCTACTTAGTGAGTCCCTTTGCGATTCAGTGAGACCTTGTTTCAAAATAAAGAATAAAAAATGGGGCTGGGGGTGTAGCTCAGAGGCAGAATGTCCCTGGGTTCATCCCCAGTACTAATAAATAACTAAATAAATAAACACTAATCGCATCATGCTTACATCCTTCATAAAGCCCTGGAGTATCTCCCCATTGCTCTTGGCATATAGACCAACAGACTCACCATAGCATGCAAGATCTTCCTAGCTTTGCCACCTTTCTGGGCAAATCTATTGCCTCTCACACTGTAAGCTGATACCTAAACTACTTTCAGGTAAAGGCAATCTTTGGTCTCCCTTTTAGTTCTGGGCTTGTAGACATAACAGTGCATCTGCTTGGAACACTCAGCTGACTCTTAGCCTTTTGGACACTTTTAAACTCTATCTTCCTTACTGGTTGGTTGGTTGGTTGGTTTTAAGGTATTAGGGATTGAACCCACTAAGCTACATTCCCAGCCACTTTTATTTTTATTTTAAAACAGGATCTCACTAAGTTGCTGAGGCTAGCCTCAAACCTGTAATCCTCCTGTATCTCAGCCTCCCAAGTACTAGAATTACTGGTGTGCCACTGTGCCTAATTCAAAGTTTTTCTTCTTTGCAGTGCTGAGGCTAAAACACAGAACCAACACTTGCCAGGCAAGTGTTCTGCCACCGAGTTACACGCCAGCCTCTTTTTTCCTATCGGAAGCCGCTCCAGTTTTTTTCTTTATGTCTCAAGAACAGGGATTTTATCTTAGATAACAGTGTTTAATTCTATTGCAATATACTTCATAAAACATTACACATTTTTTGTCCCCATAATATTCCTGTCTTTAGAATCCTGTGGTTTGATGTCTATCGTCCTAGCCAGGGCAACCTCTGTGAGAGCTTTCTGGCCCATTGACAGCCTTTAGCACAGATTTGGGGCAGCATAGGCATTCAGTAAATATTTACATAATGAATTGTATTCGCAAAGCTGGGTACAGGTCCAGCAGACATTCAAGTCCATCACATCTAAGTACCACTGATGGTGAGATGCATTGCCTTTTTGTATGTGAATGGGAAAGGGAGAAGAAAGCCTGAAACAAAACGGCTAGTGCTTGATGAACTGATGGCATCGTGCTTTCTTAGACACTTTTCTGTTTGGTGTAAGAGGCACATTAAATCCCAGACATTGACCTTATCGTTCAGGCACATACATATTAAGAAAAAATATACATTAAAGAAATCAGTGCGGTTCTCTAAACTTTTTCACATTTGCAGATTAACTCTGCTGAATTACCTTTCATATTTAGAATGGCCAGTGACTTTCCTGCAATATTGTCTTCTATGCCATCCAGAGTGTTGGTACGACACTATTTCTATGTGTGTGGGGGCGATGGGGGTACTGGGGATGAAACCCAGTGGCATTCTATCTCGGAGCTACACCCTCAGCCCTATTTTATTTTTTTATTTTGAAACAGAGTCTCACTAAGTTGCTGAAGCTGGCTGTGAACCTGTGATCCTCCTCTCAGCTTCCCAAGTACTGGAATTACAGATGTGCACCACCCCACCCAAATTATACTGTTTCCTTTTTAATTTTAATTGTATGTGGATCATATTGAAGATGGCATATATTCACACAGTGCTTGGTCCTTTCCCCCTCCCGCTTCCCCTGCCCCCCTCCCAACAATGAGTGTCCAGGTTGACCATGCTACATTCACAGTTATACACACATTTGTATTAATCCACTCCATTAATCAGCCTCAGCCTTCTTCCTCTCCTGTCCTTCCATTCTAGCTTTGCTGAGGTTTCCCCTCCATTATCTCAAGTCCCTCTGATATCCCCAGTACTCCCTAATTTGGGCATATTAGAGAAAACATCTGTCCCTTCTCTTTCTGTGTTTGGCTGATCTTACCATAATGTTCTCCAGGTCTTTCCATCTTCTTGCAAATGACATGATTTTGTTCTTTAAAATTATACCATTTCTTAAAAGAGTGTTCCACTGTTATTGCTGAGATTTTCTTCCAAGCCATGGACATATACCTCTTTATTTTGGCATTGGGGACTGAACCCAGAGGCATTTGACTTCAAAGATACTCCCCAAACTCTATTTTTCTTTTTAAACAGGGTCTCACTAGGCTAATGAGAGTCTCACCATATGCTGAGGTTGTTTTTGAACCTGTGATCCTCCTGTCTCAGCCTCCTAAGTACTGGGGTTACAAGCATGAGCCACTATTTTGCAAGTTTGAGGCCAAGTGTATCATTGATCTTACCAAGTACTAGATTTCAAACAACCCCAATTCATATGTCTTCCTCAAATGATTTTTGAAATATCAGGTAACAGAAACACGACGGGGCTCAGTTACCCTATTATGCCATCAGGAATAACAACCAATAACTACATGGTGATTACTTCTGGCGGAAAGAAATTGTAAGCCACAAATGTTAAAACTAATCACAATTTTAGAGTCAATAAAATGTGAATAAATGTCTGGCTTAGAATTGATGCTATATAGGCCGGGCGTGGTGGCGCACGCTTGTAATCCCCGCGCTTGGGAGGCTGAGACAGGAGGATCACATGGGTTCGAAGTCAGCCTCAGCTACTTAGTGAGGCTCTCAGCAACTTAGTGAGACCCTGTTTCCAAATAAAATATAAAAAAGGTCTGGGAGTATAGCCTGGAGGTAGAAAGCCTCTGGGTTCCACCCCCAGTACCACAAAAAAAAAAAAAAAAAAGAATTGATGCTATATAATAGTATGTGCTTAGTAACTATTGTTGAATTACTAAGACTGATAGAGAAAACACAGATAGAAAATAGTTCCAGGAAGTCACTTCTCAAGATATAAATAATTTCATATTTAAATTCTACTTTTATTGACTGAAAATATCTGGTGTTTGGCTCATTAATATACATTATTATCATATTTCATTTAACAATATATATAAAATGTCCATGTATGATAGTTCCCAAAGCAAAACAGTTGGGTCTGCTTTGACTCTCATTCTGTTTCCAGAACTCTCCATTAACCTAGAAATTATTCACATCGATATCACAAAGAAAATTGATCTTCATGTGTTGTATGAAAGTAGAGAGGGTTAGCGCTCCCCGTGACAAGGATGGAAGAGACATGCATTAGTTTTGTAGTCTGGTTTCCATCTTCTGGATAGATACCCAGAAGTGGTACTGCTGGATCATGTGGTAGGTTCTTTCCCACTCTTCTGAGGATCCTCCATACCGTTTTCCAAAGTGGTTGCACTTTGCAATCCCACCAGCAATGTATTAGAGTTCCCACTTCTCCACATCCTTGCCAGCATTTGTTGTTGTTTGTGTTTTGAATGATTGCTATTCTAGTTGAAGTCTAGTGGTTGTGAAGTGCAACTACTTTGGAAAACAGTATGGAGGATCCTCAGAAGAATGGAAAAGAACCTACCATAAGATCCAGCAATATCACTTCTGGGTATCTATCCAGAAGAATGGAAACCAGACTACAAAACTAATGCATGTGTATCTATGTTCATAGCTGCACAATTCACAATTGTCAAACTATGGAACCAGCCAAAATATTCATCAACAACCGAGCATGGTGGCGCACGCTTGTAATCCCTGCACTTAGGAGGCAGAGACAGGAGGATCGCGCAGGTTGGAAACCAACTGCACTGGCTTAAGAGACCCCGTGTCCAAATAAAAAGTATAAAATAGGTCTGGGAGTATAGCCCAGAGGTAGAAGGGTTCCCAGGAAACCCAATACCGCCAACATATATATATATATATATATATATATATATATATATATATATATATATATTCATCAACAGATTAAATGGATTACAAAAGTATGGGATATGTATACAATAGAATTTTACTCAGCCATAAAGAAGAACAAAATTACATCATTTACAGGAAAATGGATGGAATTGGAGAATATTATGCTGAGATTAGTCAGTCACAAAAAGTAAGATGGGCGTGGTGGTGCAAACTTGTAATCTCAGCATTTAGGAGGCTGAGACAGGAGGATCACAGTTTGTGGACAGCCTCAGCTACTTAGTGAGGCCCTCTGCAACTTAGTGAGACCCTGTTTCAAAATGAAGAATAAAAAATAGGACAGGGGGTGTAGCTCGGAGGTTGAATGCCCCTGGGTTCCATCCCCAGATCTGAAAAAAAAAAAAAAAGAAATCCGATGCTTCTTCTAATATGCAGAAGCAGAGGAGAAAAATAGGTCATAGAAGGAACTCTAGACAAAGAAGGAGAAACTATAGATGAGCAAATATAGCGACCTAACTCAGAGGGATGGGGGAAATTCACTAATGTACAAGATGTACATTCACAAACATATCACAGCCAATCACTAAGCCAAACGTGAGGAGGAGGAAAGGGGAAGGGAATTGGGGAAGGGCTAAACGAGTAATGTGTGTATCTATGCCTCTAACATATCTTACCCCATTAAAATGTATGACTACAATGCAACAATAAAAAATCATGTAAGAAAATTATCTTCATGATTTTGCAACCATAAATATCTTCATAATCACTGGGGACATATTGAATTCAGGATTGAGTTTTATTATTAGAGTTAATCTTTAATAGACCTAAAGACCAATTATCTGTACACATTTTTTAAATTAAAAATTTTGACTACCTTGGAATTTTCTGTATGGTTTCAAAAATCATCCGTTAAATTAAAATGCAAAGACCCATGTTCTTAACTCAGAGATGGGATAAGTAGCAAGGAAAGTTAATTCCAGTCTTGGTTTAAAAAAGACTGGAATGCTACAAATAATTTCAAAAGGCATATTAAAATTGCCGAGGCAGTTATTGAAACAAAATCAAATCTAATTTTCTCTAATTAAAACATACAGGCATGCTTTATAAGGTAGGAATTAAGAGACTGTGTGTTGTACTGCAAAAACTAAGGATTACTCAGTTGGATAAAACTTCCATCTACATCAATTTAAGAGTAATTCTCATAAACCAGGTAGAAGTGTGTGTGTGTGTGTGTGTGTGTGTGTGTGTGTGTGTGCGTGCACACGCCAAAATAGCCAATAGCTAGGTGTGGTGGTGCATACCTGTAATCTCAGTACTAGGGAGACTGGGAGAGGAGGAGCACAGATTCAAAGCCAGCCTCAGCAATTTAATGAGGCCGCAACTTAGTGAGACCCTGTTTCCAAATAAAAAATAAAATAGAGCTGGGGATGTAGCTTGGAAGTAAAATGCGTCTGGGTTCAATCTCCAGCCCTACAAACAAACTTCATCTCCTGATGAGTCCCTGCCTACAGTTTTTGTCCCACCTTATCTGTTAATCCCCATTCTGCCCAGCCGAGGAGCCTGGAGGCAGCTCTGACCCACACACAGTCAGGTCACCCTAGCCACTACATTCTCCAGTTATTTGAAATTTGGATAGTTGACATCTAAGGAAGAAGTGGGGAAAAGTGCCATGGCTGGTCTGATGGTAAGAAGGCTAATTCCTAAAGGACAGAGTAATAAAATGTCATTCGCTTCTATAAGCCCCTGAGGTTTTCAAAGCAGGATCCGATCTGGCGGGTTTTCTGCCACAATCAAGAAGGGCAATTAGTGGAGGGGGAAATGGGAGTGAGGTCTGCAAGCCTGGCAGTGTGTCAACACAGGCACCAATGCAGAGCCGCTCCCAGCCCCTCCCCGTCACAAGGGACAATGTGGCCGGTAGTATCCATATGGCGAGGCGAATGCTTTGGGGTTTTGTTTGTTTGTTCCTTTTTTAATATTATAGTGAGCATTTTTCCATCTGATAGCCAGGCTAATTTACATAGCAGCACAAAAGCCCTATGTTTGCAATTAGTTTTAAGTTGAAACTAATTCCATGACTTTCTTTTGGGGGTTAGAAACTGGAGATATTTATTCACCAGTGGAAGGCCAAGCCCCAACTACCTCCTATGCCAAGAAAGGAATCCATAAAACTCAGGACTGAAGAGGGTGTGGACCTCCCAGCAGATCTCCCGGCCACTGCAGGCACAAGGGTGCAGTAGCTGGGGTGGAGGGGGACACAGTACATTTAAGGGCCCCATGAATGCTTTTTTCCTTTAGAAATCAGAAGAAAAAAAATGAGCTTTTCAAATAAAGTACATATTTTATATATAACATTAATATAATCATCATTATTCCAATGTAGATATAGAATATACATTTTAATTTTTTGTGTGAAGCGTTGAACCCAGGAGCATTCTACCTCTGAGCTACACCCCCTCACCCTATGTTATTTTATGGTTTGAAACAGGGTCTTGCTAAATTTCCATATGGTTGCTCGAAGCTGGGATCCTCCTGTCTCAGCCTCTCAAATACTGGGATTACGGGTTTGCACCATTGTGCCTGGCTACATTTTAATTTTCTTTTTAAGGAGGAAATTCCAAATGCTTAGGAAAGCCATTTTGTAGCCCCGCCTGCTGTATTAAGTTAAATATTGCTGATAACAACCATTTCAGACTTACAAAACAGTGTTGTCCTAGCAGGTATCTCTTCAAGGACCCTTGGCTAGTTTGCAGAAAATCTCAACTCAATCTAGTAAGAAAGTAGCCTGTTTTTCTCACCTTAATTCCTTCTCTCTTCTTTCCCCTTACTCCCTCTAGTGGGCTTTCTGGCTAATGTATTTCTTCCCACCCCCTTCATTTTCCTCCTCTCCCTCTCTGGATCTCTCTCCCTAACATCTAGAATTTTTTTTCTTTCAGAGCCAGAGGAAGAATAGCTATTTCCAGTCCTCCACGGCTCCCAAAGGATCTTGAGCTTCCCTGAGTATTCTCTCAGCTCCTTCCAATCCTCGATACTACCTCTATTCTCTTTCTCCAGGATGCAGATTGGTTCCAGAAGGGGTCAGCAACAAAACAATTTCTTGAACTCTCTTCCTTCTCCCACACTCTTACCCCAGCTTGAATTCCTGGGATCTTTACCTGGCCAAGAGGGTGGGGAAAAGGAGAAAATAAAATCTTTCTATTTGTCATGGTTTAAAAATGAAATATCTGTAAAGAGCTCATGTAGTAATGTTCAGGGGTGAAGTGATTGAATTATATGAGTTCTAATCTCATCAGTGGATGAATCCCATTTTAACTGATTTATTTGAGTGTTGGCCTCGGTGGGTGAGGGTTGGCTAGAGGAGGTAGGCCACTGAAGGTGTGGCCTTAGGAACTGTGCATGTTTCCATGAATTCCCTTCATAAGCTCTCTCTAGTCCTCCAGCCCCTGTTCTCTCTGTTCCCTACACTATCTTCTGAGTTCCCCAGACTTCACCTGGCCTAACATGGACTGAATCCCTGAAATCTCCAGAACTGTGAGCAAACAAATCTTTCCTCTAAGTTGTCATCAGATTTTTTTGGGTCACAGCAGTGAGAATGCTGACAGAAATGGTATTTGCTAATCTTTTAAATTTTTCTCATCTTCCGTTTCAAAAAAAAGTTTTTAACAGAAGCCAAGAATTTACATTATTTTCTTTCTTATTCACTGGCAATGCCTAATAAAACAGTTGCTCTCTGATCTATCTTCCTAAACAGGGAAGCTGCCAGGTAAAGAAGGCCCATAGGTAAATAAGATTCGTGCATATAGTACATTCATTATAACTTCACCTATCTACTGACCTACTGCTAATGCTAACTATACCCCTGGGGCCAAATCAGAGTCAGCTTTCATGGTGGATCAAGGGATGGTGGACAGGTCCCTACCCTTAAGGTTTAGCTGGAGAAAAGCCATGTGCATAAATATACAAGAAAATGGACAGAAATGAGGATGGAGAAAGTGCTTATCAGGGAACCCATAAAGCAGTAGTCAGAATCCAGGTTTCCTCTTAGTTATAAAAGAGCTTTACTCTGTATCACAGTCATGGATGATATCCACTCTGGCCTATGTACTGATGAGAAAGTGGGATGACTTCTGTTAAAATCCAGTCCAGAGGTACAGTTGAAGATTCAGATATAGAGAAGTCCTACCGCAGCTGGGCATGGTACCACACACCTATAATCACAGGCCTTGAAGGCTGAGACAGAAGGATCACAGGTTTGAGCTCAGTCTCAGCAATTTAGCAAGAATCTCAGCAACTTAGTGAGACTCTGTCTTAAAAAGCAAAAAAGAAGAAGGAGGAGGAGGAGGAGGAGGAGGAGGAGAAGAAGAAGAAGAAGAAGGAGGAGGAGGAGGAGGAGGAGGAGGAGGAGGAGGAGGAGGAGGAGGAGAAGAAGAAAAGGAATCAAAGTCCTGCAAGGCCTAGAGGAGGGGACATCTGTGAGCCAGGTGGGAATAGAAAAGACAGACTAAACTCTCGTCTCACAGAGCTGAGCAGGAAGAGGCAGACAGACACTGTGGATTTGGTTCAGGGTTTTGATTTATCTGAAAAAGTCAAAGAAACTTCATGTGTTACTGACTTTCAGAATTTAGGGAGAAGAAAATGAGGAAGAAAGCCATATTTTGGCTTCTAGAGAGAGATTAGCAAGAACAAAGTAGCTAACTTCTTAAAATGTATCATAAGTCGTTAGTTGGACAAGGACAGCAGAGGAAAAGGCCTTCGGTGCCAACTTTGCTTGGACCTAACTGGTGACATTGGGAGAGCGGAGTGGAACTGGGGAGTGGTAAAGCATGAAATAATCGGCCATGACTAACTGCTGAGTTTAGCCTGAATGAATTCACTCTGCAAACATAGCTGCCATCAGAACGTAGCTAATCCAACACTCCCAAATGTGCTGCATGTCACAGCATATAACTACAAATCCATGCTTTGTCTGCAAGGTCGTTATTGACGGTGTCTGTGGCGCAGGCTTTGGTATGGTTGAATGATATGGAATGGCAGCTCCAGGTGATTTCAGTCTTGATGAAAGTAGAGAAGAGGGTAAGCTTTTTTTTTTCTTTTTTTTTTCCCCCACTACTGAGGACAGAAAGGCTTTATGCATGCTAGGAAGGTGCTCTGTCACTGAGCTACACCTCCAGCCCTTTTTGAATTTTTGAGACAGAATCTGGCTAAGTTTCCCAGTCTGGCCCTGAACTTGCCATCTTCCTGCCTCAGCCTCTCCAGAGGCTGGGATTACAGGCACATCCCATTGCTCCCAGAAAGGGTGGCATTTTATTTGTTGTGCATAAATGATACAAGGTGAATTTGTATAGTCAAGGGGGCTTCATTGCTGTTGCAATTATTATTATTATTATTATTATTAATTATTATTATTTTGTGGTACTGGGGGTGGACTACAGGGGCATTCTACCTCTAAGCTACACCCTGATCCCTAATTTTTAGTCTTTATTTTGGTGGTACTGGGGTTCCTGGAAACCCTTCTACCTCCAGGCTATACTCCCAGATTATATATATATATATATATATATATATATATATATATATATATATATATATATATTTTTTTTTTTTTGGTGGTACTGGGGTTCCTGGAAGCCCTTGTACCTCCGGGCTACACTCCCAGACCTATTTTTTACATTTTCATTTTGGAAACAGGGTCTCCTAAGACAGCGCGCACGGCTGACTTCGAACCTGCGCGATCCTCCTGTCTCTGCCTCCCAAGTGCGGGGATTACAAGCGTGCGCCACCACGCCCGGCTTTTTTTTTTTTTTTTTTTTAATTTGGAAACAGGGTCTCTTAAGCCAGCGAGGCTGGCTTCAAACCTGTGTTATCCTCCTGTCTCCGCCTCCAAAGCGCGGGGATTACAAGTGTGCGCCACCACGCCCGGCTTAGTCTTTATTTTGAAACAGGATCTCACTGAGTTGCAAAGGGCCTCACTAAGTAATTGAGGCTGTCCACGAACTGTGATCCTCCTGTCTCAGCCTCCGGAATGCTGGGATTATTAGTGTGGGCCACCATACCTGGCTTGCTGTTGCAATTATTTTTTAATTCAAGAACATATTACAACAGAATGTAGGTTGTTTAGGATAGATCCAAATTCTTATTCTAATTCTATATTGAGCTAGCTACATGGGGCATTATTACTATACTTTTTGTTTGTTTATTTGTTTTGTATTGGGGTCGAACCCAGGGACATTCTACCTGATCTACAATCCAGTCTTTTTTTTTTTTCCCCCCTATTTTGAAAGAGGTTTCTTGCTGTGGTGCTGGCCCCTTCAGCCAGGTACTGTGGTGCACTCTTGCAACCCCAGCTACACAGGAGGCTGAGGGGGGAGGATGGTAAGTTCAAGGCCAGCCTTGGAAACTTAGTAAGACTTTGTCTCGAAATAAAAAATAAAAAGGGCTATGAGCTGAGTGAGGTGATGTACGCTTATAATCCCAACATTTGGGAGGCTGAAACGGGAGGATCGTGGTTTGTGAACAACCTTCGCTATTTAGTGAGGCCCTTTGCAACTCAGTGAGACCCTGTTTCAAAAATAAAAAATAAAAAACATCAAGCTGAGGGTGGAACTCGGAGGTAGAATGCCCCTGGGTTCCATTCCCAGTACTGTAAAAGGGGGGAGCTGTAGATTTATCTCAGTGTTATAGCACTCTTGGGCTCAATCCCCAGGATTGAGAAATAAATAAATAATAATAACAAAAAAGCCCTTTTAGTTCTGGAGTGCTATTGTTACCTTATTTGGTTACTGTGTAGAGCCTGGTGGGCACTTTCCTCTGAAATGGTGGGAGAACATCTGAGACAAAAAGGTATGACACCACTGATTCCACTTACCATTGCATGTGGGAAAGAGAATAATGAACTACATAGGGACCCCATGAATTTCTTTTCTACTTTCTTCTTTATACACTCATCCCAGCCTTCAAAAAACATAAGTGATCCGGGTGTGGTGGCGCGCGCTTGTAATCCCAGTGTTTGGGAGGCTTAGACAGGAGGATCGCGCAGGGTCGAAGACAGCCTCAGCTACTTAGTGAGGCTCTCAGCAACTTAGTGAGACCTTGTTTCCAAATAAAATATAAAATAGGTCTGGGAGTGTAGCCCAGAGGTAGAAAGTCCCTGGGCTCCATCCCCAGTATCACAAAAATAAATAAATAAATAAATAAATAAATAAACAAACAAACAAACATAAGTGACCATATTAAATACAAAATAAACTGCTATGAAAAACATAAGTGACCATATTAAATACAAAATAAACTGCTATGAAAAACACAGGACATTGAAACTTAGTTCTTCTTTGGTAAACCCACACACTAAAGAAGACATATGAGGCAATTTTGATCATGCATTCGGTATTCTAAAATGAGCTACAACTTAGTGAGACCCTGTTTCAAAATAAAGAAAAAATAGGGCTGGGGGTGTAGCTCGGAGGTAGAATGCCCCTGGATTTCAACCCTAGCACCACAAAAATAACAAACAAACAAACAAATAAATAAATAATAAATGGGGCTATAGCCGGGCGTGGTGGTGCACTCTTGTAATCCCAGCATTTGAGAGGCTGAGACAGGAGGATCTGGGTTCCCAGCCAGCCTCAGCTACTTAGTGAGGCTCTTTGCAACTCAGTGAGACCCTATTTCAAAATAAATAATAAAAAATAGGGCTAGGGGTGTAGCTTGGAGGTAGAATGCTCCTGGTTTCCATCCCCAGTACTAAAAAAAAAAAAAAAAATTAACTTATTATTTGCAGTGCTAGGAATTGAACCAAGGACCAAGTGCATGCTAGGCAGGCCTCCTCCACTGGGAATATACATCCCAGCCCTAAAATTAATTAATTAAAAAATTAAAGGTGAACTGGCTTGATAAATATGTATCCAAACATACTGAAAGAAGATTAACATGGGAGATTTGGTAGTAATTTATTGGTAATAACTTAAAATGTACAAAAGAGATGTTTGGAATCCACATGTTAAAAAGACAGCTTGCACCTGATACTTGTTATAAATAGTGAGGAAGACTTTCAGTAGGGGTCGAGAGCATTTCAATAGGGGAGACAGACTGAGCTCTCTCTGAATACAGTAGGGGTGGGTTGGAATCACTAGCCAGTGGGCACAGTGAGGCGCCATTGGCAGGTTAGGTGTGAGGAGTATTGAGGGAGAAGAACTTGACTAGATATCGAGGTGAAGGGGAAAAGAACTTGGTTAGGTACCAAGGGTGGAGGGTGCTGGGTAAACTGGCTTAGCAGCACTCTGCTAAAGCTGGACTGGCATGACTGAGGCTGGCCAAGTGGGGCCCAGTCAAATAAGAGCTCAGAGGAGCCTGAAGTACAGTCAAGGGAGAACTCTTGGCAAATGTACTAATGTCATATCTAAAACTGATGGATATGTTTGTTTCACTGTTCCTTATACATCTTTACGCATTATTTCACATTCACAAACAATGAGAACAATTTTTTTTTTTTTGGTACTGAGGATCAAACCCAGAAGCCTTCTACCTCTGAGCTGCACCCCGTCTTTTTAATTTTTTATTTTGAAACAGGGTTAGTTGCTTAGTTGTCCAGGCCGACCTCAAGCCCATGATTCTCTTGTCCCATCTGCCCAAGTACTAGGATTACCAAGCATGTAAAAATTTATTCTCATCATACCCGATGAGAACAAATTTTTATGGAAGCCTAGTAAGGGAAAACACTGTAAACTTGGCAAAATAAGTACAAAAGAACAAAGTCGTCGAGATGTGAAAGGGATCTTACCCATTTCACCACATCCCCACCTCCCAGCAAATGGCTGGGGCATTGGACAGATATTGGCTTCCTTTTCAGTTATATCTGAACTCAGCCATGAGGCACAGGGAAGACTGGTCCTAGTGCAGTTATTCCAGATTCTCCACTACATGTTCAGTCCATTTGTCCTTCCCTTTGAGGTGACCACAGCCAGGTCCTAAAGGCTAAGAGGTTTTCTGTAACCAGCAAATTTGGTTGAGATGAAGGGTAAAAAGAGCTACATAGAAAGCCAAACATATCTGCTTGAAAGCGTGAAAGAATCTATCCTCATACCTGAGGAAAAACAAAAACTCAGTTGGATGGAGTTTACGTGGCAAGAACAAATCAAGCACAGTCAGGAACGTGGGTTCTGTTACCTGAAATGGCAGGGAATAGACTTGATCAGAGTTACTCTTCTAAAACTCTCTCTGCTATAGAAACTGGGCTGTTGGGGGCAAGCGTGGATTTGAGATTGATTCTGGAGGGTGAGCAGACTAGACTTGCTGGAGAATGGGCAGGGGGTGAGAGGAAGGAAAGATCAAGAATGATTTACTAGGGGGATACTGAGGCCATTTACTGAAATGGTAAAAAGAGGAACAGATTTGGAAAGGGAATTGAGAATTCTGGATTGCTGTGATTACTAGTTATCAAATTGCATATCAAGGAAGAGGTAAACTTCTCAGATCACAGCAGCCAGAGAGAGGGAAAAGGAGAGGAAAGGGGGGCCAGGACAAATATAGTCCTCAGGGCATGTTCCTGGGACCCTCCTCCAATGATGCCCACCTCTGAAACTTCATTGCCTACACTTGAGCTTTTCTGGAAGACATTGTGTTTCCAAACCACAATAGGCTACAAGGCCAACAGCCCTCCACTGTGGTCAGCACTCACAGAACCCATTGTCACTCCTAAGAACTCAGGGAGGCTACTGAACAAAGATGCAGAGGCTGCAGCTGTGGAGGAGCAAGGATCTGCCTTCCAGACTGTGTTATTACTGATGCATTCGTTGAATATAAATAGCACAAGAAGATGGAACTAACACTTGGTTTATTATGGCTTGGTTCACTTTCTCTTTCCCTTTACAATGGAATGTTTTCTTTTTCTTTGATCTACTTTCAATTCTAAGGGCAGATATTATCATTTTAAATGAGACCGTTCCTTCTCCACTTCAAGTCAAATTTATTGTTGAAATAATTATCTAGAGGGACATGTCTGGGCATGATTACTGGCACTGAGTGGGCACACATGGGGGCCTACTAAATGTTAATTCTTGGAACCAGGTTAAATAGGCAAAATACCTTATAGTACACAGACCCCTTATAGTACACAGACCCCTTATGGTACACAAACCATGGGCTAATGGAGTTAGAGCCAGAGGTAGTTAATGTCACAATGTCATACACCAGCTTCTTGGGACAGTGGCTTTTAAAAACAGCTTTATTGAAGTACAACATACTATAGCGCCCATTCGCTTTAAGTGTGCACTTCAATGATATTTTAGTAAATTTTCAGAGTTGTGTAATCATAACTACAACCCAGTATTAAAGTATTTCCATCTGACTGGGCATAGTGGCATACACCTGTAATCCCAGCTACTCAAGAGCCTTAGGCAGAAGGATTGAGAGTTTGAGGTCAGCCTGAGCAAAGACTTAGTTAGACTCTGTCTCAAAATAAAAAGGGCTGGAAATATATTTTTAAATATATATATTTTAATAAGTAAAAGGGCCAGTGAGGCAGGGATAGGAACCTGCCTAAAGGCAAGGCTGGTGCAGGGGCCTCTGAGGCCGGGATCAGAACCTCCCATGAGGCAAGGCCAGTGCTGGAGCCTGCGAGGCTGGGAACAGAATCTTCCGGGTGACCAGGCCGGTGCCGGGGCCTTCGCGAGTGCAATCAGAACTTGCAATGTGGCATACACAGAGAAATATCAAAGAAAAATAAAAAATCGGAGACTTCCGGGAAGATGGCGACCGAGAAAAGCGGGGCTTAAGAGTCCCGCTAACAACCAATCTCCATTACCACAAAAAGAGCGCCTTTCATAGCCAGAAAACACCATCACCAGAAAAACAAAAAAACCCACCAGGCTCCAGAGAGAAAGCGGACTGAGAACAGAGCTCAGGGCCACAGAGGAGACACACGCGCCCGAGGACGCGGTAGCAGCGCCATACTGCCGGCAGCAGCGGTGAACTCAACAGACGGCTACAGCAAGCCAGGTGAGCCGCTGCGGAACAGCCAGGCGGGATCTTTCGGCGCAGACAGCATTTAAAGCTCCCAGTGGCTGAGCTCAGCACACGCTGCAGGGATTCAGAGTGGAAAACGAAACCAGAGAAGAAAAAATACGCCAGCCTCATGGCCAAGGGCGTGGCAGAGGCGCCATATTGCCACCGGCGGCGGCAGCAGCAGTGAATTCACCGAGTCCAGTACAGCTACATCTGCGTACTCAAGAACAGTGAGTCAAATTGCAGGCCACAGAGGAGAAATCGCAGTATTGTGCCTCCTGGGACTTGACCCAGTGAGGGAGTGGTGGTGGCAGAGATATCACACCATAGGAGAACGTGCAACCTGGCACCCCCCATAGTTTAAAGCAGCCTCTATCGACTCCCTGGGTCGGAGACTCTGTGATACAACACAGTAAAGAAGTAGTGGGGTCTGAGATAATACAGACTCGAGATCCAGAGCACCTTAAGTGAAGCCATAGTGACCCAAGGGAAGAACCCAGAGAAGGCACAAACCTCCGAAATCATGGGAAAGAGGAATAACACTGGAGTAATGAATGTGCACAACCCCACAACATCAGAACCTGATAAAACAGAAAATCAGAGATTTCTAGAAGATCAAATCAGGAAAATAATTGTAGAAATAATAGAGGTGCTTCGAAAAGAACTCAGAGAGAGCCAAAAAGAGATAAAGGATGCAATTAATGAAGTAAAGGCCTCAATTCAAAGCACAAACAACCGATTAGACCACATGGAGAACAGAATCTCGCTCTTAGAAGATGAGCAATCCAAAAATGAATGCATAGTTTCTAATCTAGAAAAAAATTTCCAACAGCAGGAATCTGACATTGAAGAAATATGGGCCCATCTTAAGAGAGCTAACCTAAGAATAATTGGAATAGAGGAGGGAAAAGAAAGTGATACCAAAGGGATCAACAATCTCTTCAAGGAAGTAATAGCAGAAAATTTTCCAAATATAGAGCAAGAGGTTGATACACAGATCCAGGAAACTTATAGAACTCCCTTTAGACAGGATCGGAGAAGAGGATCCCCACGCCATATAATTGTCAAAATGACCAATGTGGGAGCCAAGCAGAGAATCTTAAAGGCAACAAAAACAAAGGGCCAACTGACATTCAGAGGCAAACCAATTAGAATCACTCCAGACTTCCCAAACCAAGTCATGAGAGCCAGAAGGGCTTGGAGTAACATATTCCAAACTCTGAAAGAAAACAACTTCCAGCCAAAAATTTCCTATCCAGCAAAACTTTCTATCAAATTAGATGGAGAAATAAGAAGCTTCCATGACAAACAGAAACTGAAGGAATTTATGTCTACAAAACCAGCGCTAGAGAAAATACTCAAAGAGATTAACTACAAAGAAGAAATAGGTAACACTCACCAGAACCAGAGAAACAAGAGTTTCCATCCAACAGACAACTAAGATTGGTTATCTGTGGAGATTCATTATTTATGTTAGTCTTTTACCTATCTCTAAGTTGTATTGTTTGCCTTTATTGTTGTTAATTTTTAGGATTTCTAGTTGGAATATTAATATACCTTCAGATACAGCAATTGGAAATATTTTATCCCATTCTATTAGTAACTTTTAACTCTGTTTACATTGTCTTTGGATATACAATATTTTTTTTTATTTATTTTTTAGGGAGTTTGTATATTCTTCTGTTGCCTGTGCCATTGAAATCATATCCAAGAAATCACTGCCAATTTCAATGTTGTGAGGTTTTATGACCCGGATTTTCTCCTAAAAGTTTATAGTCTTAAGATTTATATTTAGGTCTTTTATCTATTTTGAGTTAATACTTGTATGTGGGATTAGGTAAAGGTCCAATTTTATTCTTTTCCATGTAATTATTATTTTTCAACAATATTTAGTTAAAAGATTATTATTTCTACCACCAAATGTTCGTGGAAACCTTGTCAAAAATAACTTGATAATATAGGGAAGAATTTAGCTCTAGGCTTGTATTTAACTCCAATGGTCTATATATCTGCCTTTAGAACAGTACTACACTGTTTCAATTATTGTAGCTTTATATGGTTTGAAATCAGAAAATATATATCTGCTAGCTTTGTTCTTTTTCAAGATCGTTTTGGGTATCTAGAATTCATACTCCATATTAGGATAGATTTTTTTCTGAAAAATAAATATATAAATATATGATAGTTTCACCTAAAAAAGAAACAGAAAAAAATATGCTCTAGTAAGAAAGAAAGCAAAAAGAAATATTGAAATGCTATCTTTAAATCATCAAACGCTTGGTATCAGACAAATGAAACTGTTATGTGAGATTATCATTTTTAATTTTGGATAAATTGCTATAATACTAGATGTCAACCACTAAGCCAAGCATGGGAAGGAGGGATGGGAAGGGAATGGGGTGGGGATCGGGTGGGGGCTGACTGGGCGATATGTGCATGTATGTCTACAAAAGTTTGTATCCCACTATGATGTATGAATACAGTGCACCAATAAAATAAAATTTAAAAAAAAAAAAAAAAAAAAAAGAAAAATAAAAAATCATATGCTCTCCCTAATATGCAAAAGCTAGGAAGAAATGGGTAATAGGAGGGAATCTAGTGGAAGAAAGGGCCCTATGGAGGAGAAATTAAGGTGACCAATGAAGGGGATGAGAAGGGGGAAAATGGAATCTCATTAAAACATAAGACATACAAAAACAAATATATCAATGTTAAGTACTAAATCAAGCATGGGATTGAGGGAGGGGGAGGGAGTGGGATGGGGATTGGATGATGCGTACCTGGATATCCACACAAGTCTTGTATTCCATTGTGATGTTTGATTACAATGCGCCAATAAAAATTTATAATAAATAAAATAAAATATATTGACTGAAAAAAAAATAAGTAAAAGGGGTCAGAGATATAGTTCAGTAATAGAAAGCATTTGTATTCAATCTCTGGTACCACACATACACTACATATAGAAAATATATATAATAATATATACAAAATAATATATATTATATATTTATTTTAATAAATAAAGTGGCTGGGAATATAGCTTAGCGGTTGAGTATACCTGGGTTCAATCCACAAAACAATATATATAAATATATGTCTCCTAAGGATTAAACCCAGAGGCATTCTACCTCCACGCTACACCCTCAGTCGGATTTTTTCCTTTCTAATTTGGAAACAGGATCTGACTAGGTTGCTAAGAGGCTCTTTAAGTTGCCAAGGCTGGCTTTGAATCTGTGATACTCTTGTTATAAGTATGCACCACCAGGCCCAACTATAGTTATATTTTAATAAATAATATTGGCTGGAGATGTAGCTCAGTGGTAGAGTGCCCCTGGATTCAACCCCCAGTACCACTGTATACATAATATTACATTATATTTATGTATTTGTTTATTTTCGTTATATTTTACATATACATATATAAAACAAGAAATTGGCTCCTGTGATCACACAAGCTGAGAAGTCCTGGCGTTCTTCATCTGCAGGCTGGAGCCTCAGGAAAACCGACTGTGTAACTCTAGTGCGACTCTGAGATTGAGATCCAGGGAAGCTGATGGTGTAAATCCTAGTGTAAGGGCAGAATACTGACCCCACTCAGATAGAAGCAGGGAGGGTGACTTTCTCCTTCCTCACTCTCCTTCTATTCAGGCCTTCATCAGGTTGAACGACGCCCACTCATACAGGGGAAATGAATTGCCGAATTGGTACTGAATCTACTAAGTGAAATGTTTCATACAGAAACATCCTCACGGACATACCCATAAAAATGTTTAGATATCTGGGTGTCCCCTGGTCCAGCCATCACCCTGGAAAGATCCCTTATGCTGGTTTGCAGTCCATGCCTACTTTAACCTATGCCTTAGGCAAGAACTAATCTATTTTCTGTCCCTATAGGTTTATCTTTTCTGGACACCATATAAGTGGAATTATAAAACATACAGTTCTTAGCATTTGGTTTCTTTCACTTTTCATATGATTTTGAGGTTCATCCATGTTATAGCAAGCTCTTTTTATTACAGAATAGCTTTCCATTGTACAGATATACCATATTCTGCCTATCCCTTGGTCAGTTCGTGAACAATTAATGTCATTTTTTCGAATTCTTTCCTGGGTGCACTTGGGTCTAATGTATCATAAGCTTATCTTGCAGGTAGCTTATGTTTCTCTCTGTGGGCAGAGAGAAAGGGGTTATAAGCACTTCCTAAGGGAGACAGCATCTAGGAAAAGCTATGCTAGGGACTTGTGGCAGCTGCAGCAACATGAGTTTATGCAGACTGTGAACAGGTAAGTGAGTAATGATAGCACTGTTCAAATCCTCTCTCCCTCTCTCTTTCTGGAGGTAGGGATAAGGAAATGAGAATCTGAAAATCCATAAGTGGTCTATAATGTACCAAGCATTAAATTCTCCTGGAAAGGAAAATAATAAAAATCAAAATTGAAATCTTCAACAACAAAAGAGGTGGTAAGCTTCCAGGGTGGGAATGCTAAAGGAGACAGGGCTCCCTCCATCCCTGAGTTAGTAGAGCACCAAAAGGCTAGCGCCTGGTCTTCAGGACACCAGCTGCCCCGTGTGGGGAGGAAGGAAAGCACTGTGGTGTGATTCAACGGTGCCTCCAGATGGTCCCTGGGGAAACTGGTCCCAGTTGCTTAAACTGTGGAGCCACTAAAGTTGGAAAGTAAGACTAACTCTTGAGGGCCTAAAATATCTCTGGCCACTAAACTTAAGTATCAGATCCTCAAACCACCCAACCTTTCCAGAGCGGTGCTCACTGTGGTGGAGAGGAAGGCTCCTCTCATAGGGGCGGCTGCAGGGGTGAGAGGAGCTGAGAGGTGAGGCCACAGCAGAGCACCTGGGCTCAGCAAGAAGGCGGAGACTGCTGCAGAGGAGCAGGCGGAAAGTGAGAATCCTGAAATAATACCCAGTGGAGGCCTGGAGGAAATCCCAGAACAATTGCTACCGACCTGTGAAGTATAATTTAGACATCTCAAGCAAGCCAGTGTTTGCCTCCATGGTCCTGAGGCTGCTCCCACTGTCTGGCACATTCTTTCTTGGACTGTAGTAGGACTAACTTTTTTTTCTGCTGGTATAAGCTAAAATGTATCTCATCAGAGAGGACAGTCCTATGTCAAGATACCCCTCTTGAGGCGGGCATGGTGGCACACACTTGTCATCCCAGCATTTGGGAGGCTGAGACGGGAGGATCACGGTTTGCAGCCAGCGTCTCAGCTAATTAGTGAGGCCCTTTGCAACTCAGGGAGACCCTGTTTCAAAACAAAGAATTAAAAAGTAGGGCTGGAGCCAGGCATGGTGGTGCACGCTTGTAATCCCAGCATTTGGGAGGCTGAGACTGGAGGATCACGGTTTGCAGACAGCCTCAGCTACTTAGTGAGGCCCTCTGCAACTTAGTGAGACCCTGTTTCAGAATAAAGGACAAAAAATAGGGCAGGGGGTGTAACTCGGTGGTTGAATGCCCCTGGGTTCCATCCCCAGACCCCACCCCCCAAAAAAAAGTAAGGCTGGGGGTGTAGCTTGGAGGTAGGATGCCCCTGGGTTCCATTCACAGTACTTTTGTTAAAAATTTTTAAAAAGAAAGAAAAAAAGAAAGATACCCCTTGTGATAGTCTAATACAACCTCTATGTTTTCCCTTAAAAGTACTGCATCTCCTGATTCTGAAACACTTTCCCCACACACACACTTTAGCATTGCTAAAATTGACTCTCAGAATCCACTGTGTGTCGTACTTTAACTGGCCAAAGTCGTTCCAAGTGATTAAAAATAATGTTGCATCTTGTAACTAGTGCCATTTTTGGTAGGTTTTGTTGTTGTTTCTTTGGTATTGGGGATTGAACCCAAGTCCTTGTGTATATAGAGCAAGCGCTCTACCACTGAGCTACATCCTCAGCCTACCAGTGCCATTTCTATTCCGTAAAATACTCATCTCTGGGAGTGTCATTTGGTGTTTACCCTATAAAGATATGCACTTCTTTAGAGCAGGGAACACATCCAACTCGCATTCCCAGCTTGGAGCACAATTCCCGGTGCATCATACAAGCTCAGTAATGACTCACTGAATGAATTCACAAGCTTTAGGACAGGGTTGTCTGGGTCTCAACCAAAAGGCCCTGGACACAGAATTATGCATAATAAGGCGACTTAAGCATTTTGGACAAAATTAAATATATTCTCACCATCAGACTTACATGTAGCCATATCTTATCCCAAAGTACTGGGTTTATTTTATTATTTTTTTTGGGGGGTGGTACTGGGGGTGAAAGCCAGGGGCTTTTTCTGCCTCTGGGTAATACTCCCAGACCTATTTTACACTTTATTTGGATACAGAGTCTCACTAAGTAGCTGAGAGCCTCACTAAGTAGAGGAGGCTGGCTTCAAACCTGTATGATCCTCAGCCTCCCAAGAGCTGGGATTACAAGCATGCGCCACCACGCCCAGCAAAGTACAGGTTTTAACCAGAAACTTTCACACAAGTGGATAAATGAAAACAAACGACACTAGTATCTGCCCAGGCAGATCTAACTTAATTTTTTGTATCTTGCATTCCTTAGAAAAATCACATTTAAAGGGGAGATATTAATAGAAAGTATTTATAAAGCACCTCTCAGTGCAATGCCTGGGTGCCCTGACAAATGTGCTATTTTTGTACATTAAAAAATACTCATTGTTACACATTAGGACCAATTTCTCCTGCTTAATACTATAGTTAACTCTAATCCTGTGTTTATGACCTTTTAATCTATATTCGTGGAGAAATAGATTTGGCCTTATTTGATCATTTGATCCTGACTCAAATAAGTAGAAAGGACAGGGATTCAGTCTAGGCTAAAATAATTTAGTAATTAGCAAATATTTCAGGAAACGCCAGTTAGAAGCAAAAGAAGCATAAATGGATTTCAATGCATGGTTGATCTTTTTGAAAAATTTCCTCTGAATGAAGGTCCATCTTTAAAACTGATGCAAGGCTCTGAGTAAATCTCATTATTTTAAAAGTCCCCAATAGTGAGAATTCAAATACAAAATTATGCAAAATGAGAAAAAATGGGTCATTTCTGCCACTGCCTCCTTCCTGAGGTTTTTTTTTTTTTTAACACAATAGAGCTGAGAAGAAAAGCATCTCAAGTTCCCGACCCACCGTATCTATCTCCCTGGTAACAGTCAGATGACAGTTCTGAGGGTGTGGGTATGATGGACACAAGAGGTGAGTTCTGCTCTTGGGTGAGTCACATCATGGTGCTCAGACCTTAGCTTCTGCTTCTGCAAGCCTGGCTTGCCAAGGTCGCCCCTCAGTGGTTATCTCCTGGAAGAAACCTCCCCCACTTCCCTGGTCAGAATCAATGTCTCTTCCATCTAGCACTTTGTCCCTACATTTATTAGGGCAATTACACAGTCTGCCTTACAGTGCAGATGAGTGTGTATCTATGTCTGCCCCTGAAGAGTCAGGGAAGTTTTAATCCATCTTTGGGTCAAACCCAGAGCCTCTACCACTGACCTGCGTCCCCAGCCTCCCTAAGGTTTTGTTTTTCTGTACTAATACCGCAGACTAGAAAAAAAAAAAAAATAGAGCTCATTTTTAAAGCCGCCTGGGTCTTCTGGGTCTTTGAGTGTGACCTAGAACAAAGGGCTGGGTTGAGCCCAACCTCAGCTGAGAGAGCGCCTCTCCCAAGTTCATCCCAAGTTCATGTCCTGAGGTGAGGTTGGCTGGGGCTTCTCTAGGCCATGGAGGAGAGGGGTTCCCCAGTGTCCTAGAGAGGAAAATTGGCTGTCCTCGGTTCTACAAGCAGAGGCCAGTCCTCTCTGAGGACTACATAATCATCAAAGTTTCAGGTGTATTAACACTGTCAAATCCTGGGTCAAACGCTCGTCATCTGGGTGATGATGGGCCTGTCTCTTAAGCCTTTTTGGTCATTACCCTGCTGATCTCTAAAATGGGAAATCTAATATTAAAGCTGCCCTATGCCTGGACTGGTGTGGAAACCAATAGACAGAGCCTTTCTCAAGCACTCTGAAGTGCCCAGTGCAAAGTCCCGCAAAGCAATGTGGCCAGAGGCCTTGAGCTTACACCCAGTGGAGCCCACACTGGCCACTCTTTCCATACTGCTTCCAGCTGATGGGAATGGGCTCAAGATTCTGCCAGGTCCAAAGCATTGGAGTTCCCAGAGAAAGCTGCAGGGCCCAGCCTGGAGTGTAGTCAGAAAGGCCCCGAGGAAAACTGGACCTGCACAACGCATTGCTTAATATTGCCTAAAGCCATCCCAGAAAACAGGCCCATGAATCCTCCCAGCTCTAAGCATTACCTTATCTTTATCAGTGCCTCTAGCCAGCAGCTATTCATTTGTGATAAAAACTCTGAAAATAAAATCTTCTTATTCAAGCAAATTTTCCTTTGCAGCCGGGTGTGGTAGTTCATGCCTGTGATCCCAGTACTTAGGAGGCTGAGGACTACAGGTTTGAGACCAGCCTCAATAATTTAGCAAGACCCTCAGCAACTTAGCAGGACCCTATTTCAAAATAAAAAGTTAAAAGGGGCTGGGTGTGTAGCTCAGACATGGAATGCCCCTGCATTCAATCCCTAGTACCAAAAACTAAGTAGTAGTAGTAATAATAATAATAATAATATAATAATAATTTTTTCCTCTGTAAAGGAACCTACCTAAAAGCAGAATTGCAGTCTTATATATATGTAATCCTGCCTAAACAGCCAGCCATTTGAGGCATTTCCTTGGAAAATCAATCCAACGGAATCATTTGCAGTTGCTTGGCCACACCAGTTGATTGGCGTTTTTCACTTCCCAGCCAGTTGCTTTGGTGTTGCTCAGATGAAGCCCCAATTAATTTTTTTTTCTTGGTCACTTTTCATAAAATCTAAAATCTGAAAGTTCAGCTCTAACCACCTCACAAAATAGGCAGCCTTGTTCTTGACCTCATTAACAAAGAACTTTCCTTCCAACTCTCACCAACCTGGGGGAGGAAATCATCCAGACAGCCCGAGTGACGACAGAGAGGACTGAAACGACCCCTCCTTGGGACAATGTCCTTTCCTGTTTCGGGGGCTCCTCCTATTCCCACACTGGCTTCTGCATCCGTTACTCGACCAGGATCCTCTTTCACATCAAAGTGTCGTTCCTTGGGCTGCACAAGGAGGGGCATAACCTTCGTTTCTACAGGAAGGCATTTCATCCCAAAGGAAAAGGGAAAAACCATGTGTTTGGTTGCTATAAAATTACAAGCCACTTTCCTTGTTTTTCATTTTATATTCATCACATAAAAAGAATAGGCAGACTTCTAGCTACTGAGGGTCAAACGTTTGGCTCCTAGACTCCACTAGCTGAAGCCGAACATGTTCAACAAAAGAAAGAAAGAAAGAATGAAAGAAAGAAAGAAAGAAAGAAAGAAAGAAAGAAAGAAAGAAAGAAAGAAAGGAAGGAAGGAAGAAAGAAAGAAAGAAACTCCAGCCATTCAGTCTTCATTAACAAATTAAATGCCTGAGTCAGGAAAAGTTTTAGGAGAGGGTACAATTCTATCTTTTATTTCAAAAATACATGAAAGAGTATATGCTAGACAGATATTTCAGGACTGATATTTCAAAGAATACTATGCATTCCAGCTCAGAGTAGGCAACTGGGACCCTTCTTGGGAGGTCTGTCAAAATCCAGTTTTGAACATTTAAATGTAACTGAGGATGGTAGAGCACTAAAGCTTTTCCAATGCTGCCCTTTGTGTTGTTATCAAAAGCACTTATTCAGTACCCAACACGTCTTATGTGTGGCAGATGTTTCAGTAGGCATGCCCCTGCCTTTGGGGAGGAGGGGAGGGCTCTGATCTGAATGGTACAGATGCCCTGGGGAACAGAGGATAAATATCAAAACACTGGGCGGGAAAAGAGCGTGTCTGACAGTATTTTTTTAAGTGTATAATGGAAAGGGGTGACTAAAAAAAGGGACTTCAGCAAAGTCTTAATGGAGGAGATATGCAGAAAAGCCAGTTCATCACCTGCAAAATCAGACCCTTTAGGAGAATATTACATTTCAGGGTGGGAGGTTGCTAAAAGAAGAGTGTGGGTTTTAAGAAGTAAAAACAAACAACTGTAAAGGTATTCATTTATTAATTCATCCCTTGTTCATTCAGAATTTTTCAGCTGCTTTCTGGATGCCCAGATGTGTGGCCAGCATAATAAAAAGTATGAAACAAGTAATATTGTCCAGCCCTCAAGAGACCCTGCTCCCGAGAGGAGCCCACCGTGGCTCAAGGTCAAAGCAATATGGAAGGAACCCGGTTGTCCCACTCCAGACAAACACAATTGATCACTTAGAGGCAGAGTTAGGATGCTTCTGATTTTCAGTCCCTTTGTTTGGGACAGACCAGGAGACAGCCATATGGACAGACAAGCATAATTCTTTTTAGTTTTTTAACTGGGGATGGAACACAAGGGCACTCTACCTCTGAGCTGCACCCCCCAGTCCTGTGTTTTATTCTTTATTTTGAAACAGGGTCTCACTGAGTTGCAAAGGGCCTCACTAAGTAGTAGCTGAGGCTGTTTGTGAACTGTGATCCTCCTGTCTCAGCCTCCCAAATGCTGGGATTATAAGCGTACGCCACCACACCTGGCTTTTATTTTTTTATCTTGAAAAGAGTCTTGCTATGTTGCTGATGGTCTTGAGAAGTTGCCGAGGCTGGCCTAGAACCTGTGAGCCTTCTGCCTCAGCCTCCTAAGTACTAGGGACACAGGTGTGCACCACCACACCTGGCTGCATAATTCTTATTTACCCTGAATAACCTCAAAACAAGTTTCTTTAATGCTCTTTTTTCTTCAGATGCTGATGAAAGTGGAGAAATCAACCCCTAAGGAGTCAATTTATGAGTTTCTTCTAATAATTAGGAAAACATTCTTTACCAAGGGTGAATATTTTAGGATTTTTTTGGGGGGATAGGTTAAAGGAATTTTAAAAGTGAATCAAAGGGAGGAGTGTGTAGCTCAGTGGTATTGTACTTTGCTAGCATGAGCAAGGTCCTGTGTTCAATCCCCAGCAACACACACACACACACACGTGAATCAAGCAGCATACAATGGCACACACCTATAATCCCAGTACATGGTAGGCTGAGACAGGAGGATCGGAGGCCAAGGTCTGCCTTAGCAATTTAGAAAGACCCTTTTTAGCACAAAAATTAAAAAGGGTTAGGGATACAGCTTGAAGGTAGAACATCCCTAGATTCGATCCCCAGTCCCCTCCCTCAAACAAAATGAGCCAAATTGTCCATGAAGGCTAAATAATAACACTTTTATTAGGAATTAGAAAAGGAAAGCTAAGCGTGGTGGTGCACACTTGTGATTCTCGTACTTGGGAGGCTGAGATAGGAGGATTGTAGGTTTGCAGGCAGCCTCAGCTACTTAGTGATTTCCTCCGCAATTTAGTGAGACCGTTTCAAAATAAAGAATAAAAAAAAAAGTAGGGCTGGAGTGTTGCTCAGAGATAGAATGCCCTTGGGTTCAATCTCCACTACAGAGAAAAAAAAAAAAAAAAGAGAAAGAAAGAAAAGGAGGAGGAGGAGGAGGAGGTCGTGGTGGTGGTAGTAGTAGAGGAAGAGGAGGCAGAGAAAGGAGCTAAAGGTAAAAGAGACAGATTCCACTCAGCTAAAGCCACCAGCTTCGCTGAGGATATCACCTGGCAACATGGGTGAGTCTGTCCACTATGCGCACAGAGAAGAGAGAGGAAATTAACAACGTAGGGACACACTGGATCTCAGGTGTGCATTGACACCGTTAGCTTACGTGATCCTCACCATGGCTTGCCAGGAAGGTGTTATGAACTCTCGTTTTGTGGCAGAGGAAAGTTCAGTGAGTTTAAGAAACGGGTCCATAGTTCTATAGCTAATAAGTAGCAGAACCCTAGTTAAACCCAGAGCTGCCCAATGCCAGAGCTCAGGCATTTTCCTCCTCCACTCTATCCTCAAAGCTCCAGATAAAAATGTTACTAGCGAGGCCCCTGGCTGACTGCAGGCCAAATACTCCCTGCACAGTCTGCCTGCGCAGCCGCTTCAGGAATACAGCAGGATATTTTCCAAGCGCAGTCACCCCATTTCTCTTGCTCGTCTAAATTCTCCACCATTGTCACAATGTTATTGTAATATCAGCCATGGTTTACATTTGCAACTGAGTATTTCTAATCTGGAGTGCTTCTGTGGGACAATGCTATATAAATCCTAACACGGTGATGAACAAAACTAGATACTTAAATGCATATAAAATATGTGCTTGTGTATAAAATAGTTACAGGTTTGTAAAATATGTAGTATAATAATTTTATATATTATTCAACGTTGTGAAATGAAATCCAGAGCTATGCGTCTACTTTTTATCATTCTGATGCAGAACTATACTGTATCTATTTTTAAAGTGACTTCTTCCTGTGCTTCCTATTTTCCCCCCATCCTGACGTTCTTATTCCCCCCAGTAATCTCTATGTATCTAAGGAAGAGGAAGCAAGGAGCTGTCCCACCTGTGTTTACTAATTATAGTGTTCGCCTGTGGTATTTTGTTAGAATGCCGATTATCTCCCAAGAAGCTAACTTTACCTTTTCCTTAGAACTGGCAACAATTTAAATTCAACCATTCTCATGACAAGCAGTTTTATTTCTTGTGGCCTGCCAGACAAGCCAGTTGGTTTGGGTGTGTTTGGTTTGGGGCTTTTTTTCTTCTTTCCATTTTTGGAGAAGGTTATGCTTCAGAAAAAAGCCTGTTTGGTTGGCCTATACCACTGGAAATTTTCTTGAGTTTTGCTGTTTGTCTGCCACAAGCCTGGACCCAAGAGACACCAGCACCAAGAAGTAGGGATTCGCTCTCTCAGACTGGCTTCGTCCCTGGATGTGCTTTTGAGTTGGCCAATAAGCTCCAGATGTGGTGCATTTTTTGTTTGTTTTGTGTTTTCGGGTGCGAGTCACCTGTTCACTGGGAGCAGAAGGAGGCCGCTAGCATGAGCCACCCACAACAGACAGATGGGGTGACTCTGGTCACCCACAGTGTTGGCTGAATTCAACTCAGCTTAGAGGAGAAAGAAACCATAATACCCCTAACAATTTCCTTTACTCCACCCAGCTATTCTATTAAAGAAAAGAAGATTTGAAGAGTCAAGACTCCAAGGCCACATGTGCCACATTAACATCTGGACAAGGGCTTGAGGGATTTTCCCTGGAAACAAAAAAGAAAAAGCCGTGTAGATAATTGTTGCTCTGGAACTCCGCTGGCAAGCAGCCCCCTCCTCCAGGAGACCACAGTGGAGTGGGAGTGGGTGGAGCTGTTGTTCCTGGAATAGCCAGCAGCAATTTGGCTGGTTGTTTATGCAAATTAAACTAATTTGCATTCATCTAAAGATTGGTAAATACAAGGTGCTTATTATAAACAAAAAGTATTACTGAAAGGGCATAACTATATAATACATTTTTTCAGCTAGGAATTAAACACAGACATTCTACCTCCAAGCTACATCCCTAGCCTTTATATATTTTTATTTTTAAGTGATGTCTTGCTAAATTGCTGAGGAACTCGCTAAATTGCTGATTCTGGCCTCCTATCGTGCAATCCTCCTATCTCAGCCTCCTAAATACTGAGATTACAGATGTGCTCCACCATGCCTGGGCCCCAGCCCTTTTTATTTTTTTACTTTGAAATAGGGTCTTTCTAAATCGCTGAGACTCTCACTAAGAAGCTGAGGCTGGCTCTGAACCTACAATTCCTCTGTCTCAGCCTCCCAAGTACTAGGATTACTGGTGTACGCCAATAATATATTTTTAATATATGTAACTTTTTCCATGACCAAAAATTTTGAAAATGGTTTCTGTATTATGGATTTAAATTTGTTGGAGGAAAACAATTGAAGAATCCTAAAGCATGGTGTCCTTCCAGCACCACAGCCTGCATGACAGCCCACTCAGCCAGCCAGGGGCAATCAAATACTTAAAACTTGGTTCTTTGAAGAAGAAAAATGAGCATAAGACTACCTTTATATCCTCTAGTGCTATTTTCCCAGAATTCTTTGTCTTCTATTTGGGAAGTAACTTTTGTTAGTTAATTCCCCGGGCTCAAATACAATATTGACCTTTGGCAAATGACATAGCATCTCTAAGCCTCAGTCTCCTCACACGTGAAACAGAGTGCTCATTTCCCAGAGCTGCGAGATTAGGTGAGATTATGCGGCAACTGCGCTCTTTCCTTGGCGAGTGGCTTAGGGGGCAGCTGTGCTCACTCACAGCCAGGGCCTCCACGCAGCCCAGCTCACGCTGCTGCTCCAGCTGTGGTGAGGGGCAAGTGGGCAGCGGAGCAGGAAGGTCAGGGCCATGGACTTGGAGGCCCCACTTGCCTACAGCGGTGTCCTGCAGCAAAGGCTCTCAGCGGCTGCCGCCCATGGCTGATGTTATTTTACCTCTCAGCGACAGCATCAGTCTCGTGGACTAAGATGCTGAGCTGTCATGTTCATGAGGTCTGCTTTCAAGTCACTGTATCCACACTCTATAGCACAGAGAGAGGCCTCAGTACACACTGAGCTTAACCGTCTCTCCTGCAGACTCTGTAACAGCCCTGGGGGCCTGGCATTTCCCCTCCCTTCCTTCCATCCTACCCAGCAACCAGGGGTGTCCCCATGCCGTCCTACCTGCCTCTTCCCTCTGATCTCTCAGGAGTGTCTTGCACATGTTCCATCTGCAGTGAACACTGCTGAACTTCTCCAAGCAGCCATGCACTTTAGGGCAATCATGAGCTGTTTAGATCAGCCGGGGGTTCTTATCCTCCTGCCAATGGCTAATCAAGGTTTGGGCGGGCACTCAATAGAATTCTAACCAATTCGATGTGAGAGCAGGCCTTTGGAAGATGAGGGATGTATCTGAGAAAGTTTTTCCTCCAGTACTTGATGGACAGGAAGAAACAGCCTTGGTCTCCCACTGCATACTGTGGCTTTTGCACAAGGGGCCTGGAATCGCTGCTAGAATCTTGCCGCCATGAGGGGGGCTGCTGAAGAGCTCTACAGCCCTCAGTGCTGGACTGCAGGGTTAACCAGCCTGCACTGCCCTGCTTAAGGCATCTGTGGGATTTTTCTGTTATTCAGAGCTCTAGATAGCCTAAGAAGAAATTTCCTTCCAAGATCAATATATACTACTTAGTGCACATATACAGCTTACTTAACTTCCACAAACTAGGATACTCATGTAATCTGCAAGGAAATAAAAATTAAATGTCATTTATGTTTAAATAAAGAAATGGAAAACTAAAAACTATTTAACCTAACTAATTGGTAAAGATGAAAGATTAATATTCTTTCTCTTGGCTTGGATGTAGAACAGTATTCTTGCATATACTTTTGATGAGAGTATGATTTGTCAAACTGTATCAAAATTTTAAACATGCTTACCTTTTGATCTAAAAATTTAACCTCTAGAGATTTACCCTAAGGAACTAATCAAGCATATGCATAAAAAAAAGGAATGTAAATCTTTGTTGCTGATGTTTCACATGAAATATTTGAAAGTAATCTAAGTAGCCATCAATATAGGATTAGTTAAATTCTTGTATAGCTTTAAAAAGATGAGATATGCATCAATTGACATGCAAAGTGGATCATGACACACTGTTCAATAAAGTCAACATGTTGCAAAATAATAAATACAGAATGAGCTGGGCAGGGTGGCATGCACCAGAAAGCACAGCATGTGGAAGGCTAAGACAGGAGAATGGCAGGTTCAAGGCCAGGCACAGAAACATAGCAAGACCCTCAGCAACTTAGTGAGATCCTCTTTCCAAAATAAAAAATAAAATAAGAGCTGGGGATGCAGCTCAGAGGTAGAGTGCTCCTGGGTTCAATCACCAGTACCACGAGAAAGAAAGAAAGAAAGAAAGGAAGAAAGAAAGAAAGAAAGAAAGAAAGAAAGAAAGAAAGAAAGAAAGAAAGAAAGAGAAATGAAGAAAGAAAGAGAAAGAAAGAAAGAAAGAAAGAAAGAAAGAAAGGAAGGAAGAAAGAGAAAGAAAGAAAGAGAGAGAGAAAGAAAGAAAGGAAGAAAGAGAAAGAAAGAAAGAAAGAAAGGAAGGAAGAAAGAGAAAGAAAGAAAGAAAGAAAGAAAGAGAGAGAAAGAAAGAAAGAAAGAAAGAGAAAGAAAGAAAGAAAGAAAGAAAGAAAGAAAGAAAGAAAGAAAGAAAGAAAATTTCCTACAAGCATAAAAATCTTCTTAGGAAGTGGAGTCTTTTATTTCCCTCACGGTGAGAAAGAATGACGTGTGAGCTAAATTGAACAAGTTAAAATTGCTAGCTTATCATAACCCGTTTCTGAGTGTCCACTGACCAGAGCAGCAACACCACTGTACTTACCTCATACCTAGGACGTTTATCTTCCCAAAGATGTTTCCTAATTAGAGGTAAATTTTTCTCCAATGCATCACAGACATGGGCAAAATCAAATAGAAACGGTTTCAATCATTTGCAGTGCTTAAAATATTTATAATCCTTTCTCTAGCCGAAGGCAGCAGGCTAATTATTTACCAAGCGCGAGTGGAAATGATGCCCCAGGGGATATGGCAGAAGGGACACATCAATTGGGAGAGGCTGGTACTTAGCTGGAGTTCAAGGAGTCTCAAAAGCTCTCAGAGTGGCTCTATTTTAGCCTCACTGGACCTTTGTGCTACAAATGACACATTTGCTACTGGGAAGATCAAAGGGTTTCTGTAGCCAGTTGCAAGTTGATTTCCTGAGCATCTCTAATGAGCCACAGTGAGAGAAATCACGGCTCTGGGGGACCAGAAGGCCCCTCATGGAAAGGCTCCCCTAAATTCCAGTGCAGAGACTTAATGGAGGTGAGAGATTATTAGGGGTCCACAAAGGGCTCAGTTTCCCAGCTGAAAAGCCTTTTTGTTGAAAATGGCAGTGATTTTATGAATTTTACTAATTAGAAAACCAATTAAAGCTTACTTTAAAAATTTTTCAAACAATACATGTGAAATTCAAATTGGGGCTTCTCCTCTCACTCCTTAAATATGATGGTGCCAGTGTGACTGCTCATTCCTGTCATTCCAGTATTTGGGAGGCTGAGACAGGAGGATCACAGGTTTGACACCAGCCTCAGCAAATTAGAAAGATCATCATCAACCTAGACAAAAGAAAATATATGCCGGTGCACACTTGTAATCCTAATTCTTGGGTGGCTGAGACAGGAGGGTCATAAGTTTGTGGCCAGCCTTAGTAACTTAGTGAGGTCCCCACAACTGAGTGAGACTTTGTTTTAAAATAAAAAATAAAATAGGGCTGTAGCGTCACTCAAAGTTTGAAAGTTCCTGGGTTCCAGTACCACAAATTTTTTTTATTTAAAAAATAAAATATAATATTAAAAAGGCTGGGGGTGTAGCTCAGAGGTAGAATGGATCCCCATTCTAATCCCCAAGACTATACACACACACACACACACACACACACACACACTCACTCACTCACTCACTCACACAACATGATGGTTAGTGGCTTAATCTTAAGATTCTCCAGAATCTTTCTACGTCTACACAAATGTGTAGGTTGGTATTGGCTGTCTACTTACAGATCACATTACAATGTGGTTGCTCATTTCCAGTGCTTCTTCAAAAGTTCACTTAATGACCAAGAAATTTTGAGATTTGATGTAAAGACTAGCAGCAGCCAGGATTCAGGCTGCCCAGCAAGTTCCTGTCTAATGTTTAAATTCCTGACTTCCGTATCACACAGGAGTGATAACACATCCTCAGCTGTGTTCGCTAAGTGTGAAATCCTGGACCTAAGCCCCATGCAAGCCACAAATCCAGAAGCCGTCCTGCACAAGACTCTCCCTCTCCACCAAGTCGGAGCCACAACAGAGCCGGTAACATTGTGTAGCCTTCCCTGCCCATGTCTCTCCATTTCCATCACGACTACTCCAATCCAAATCACCACAGTCTCCATCGGACCTGCCGCAGGAGCCTCCTCTGACCTCTTCTAATCCACTGTCCACAAAATAGCTAGAGAAATCTTTCTTAAGACACACGCGCAATCCTGTCACCCACTACTGCCTTTGAGCTGCACATATGAGCAAATGCAAACCCTGTGCCCACGGCTTTAAGTTCCTGCACCATGGTGCACACCTCAGTGCTGGCCCCAGCTCCTCTCTCTCTCTCTCTCTCTCTCTCTCTCTCTCTCTCTCTCTCTCTCTCTCTCTCTCTCTTAGCCCAGGCTCCAGCCATTCCTGCTTTCCTGTATCTGGAATCTTCTTCCCTGACCTTTTTACTTCTCTACTTATCTCCTATTTGCACTTCAGATCTCACCTCAGACACTTCTTGGTCAAGATAATTTTTACCATATGTCTGTGTGACATGGGGTTAATGTCTCTGTTGGCCACTGGACTGGAGGCTGCACACAGACAGGTCTGTTTTAATGTCTAGTTCCCCTAGAAACAAACACTGCTCATGTCTCAGGACATGAACTTGAATATTTGCTGGATCAATTCATATCCAAAGGAAGAAAAATTAGCTAGCAAGTAAAAGACCAGCGCAAGTGAAACTGGAGCCCCATGTGTAACTAGAGAAAGAAACATGGACCTTTCCCCTGGAAAATAAAGAGAAAAAATAAAATAGAACAAAACAAATAAAATAAAATCAGGTATAGGAGTGTTTTCTAGACTTCAGAGACCACCCAAATACCAAATTCTGGCTTCAATCTGTGTTCTGTTCAGCTTGGCCATGCCTGGATGGGCAGAAATGATATAACACACATGTGCAGAAGTACAGATTCCTCTCTTTTCAAGATGAAAAGATGACTTTTCAAAGGTTAAAAAAAAGACACAGTAAATTGAGCTAAGGAAATAAACCAAATCCATCAATACTTACTTTTCCATCCTTTGGCGCCCTCTATTGACAGCTAATTCTATTGCAGGCTTTTATGAGATGAATTAGTCTTTGGAAACACTACTCTTTCATCAAAAGCAGTGGTTTCATGAATCTGAACTTTTTTTTTTCATACCTATAGGCATCTACACCTGGCCCATGTAAGAACTCAGAGCAAAGAGAAAAATTGCGATAGGATTTCAAAGTCTCAAATAGCACTAAGAAAGGATCATCTTGAGGCTGGCTGTATGGGAAATACACTTGCACAGAGCCGCAAATCTTTGTTTTCCTTGCATAGTCAATAAAGAAAATCTACACTAAAACAATGACAAAGGAAATATTAAGATATAATATTTTTGTAATGGAGATTGAACCCAAGGACATTCTATCACTGAGCTACACCTCCATCCCTTTATATTATTTTATTTTATTTTATTTTATTTTATTTTAAAATGGTCTCACTAAACTTCCAGGAAGATGGCGACCGAGAAAAGCAGCATTTATGAGTCCTGCTAACACTCGATCTCTATTGCCACAAAATCAGGGCTTTGCATAGCCAGTAAACACTATCAGCAGAGATGTAAACACAAGGGACAGAGAAAAAGGAGACTAGAAGAACAACTAGAGACCAGAAAAGAAACCAGCCCACATTCCGGCAGCGAAGCCACATTGGCGCCATCTTGCCTCACAGCACCAGGCTCCAGAGAGGAAAGGTAAACAAGGAGCTGAAGCGAGCAGCTGCGGATCACTTGGGTGTAATTCAGCAGTTCTTTCAGTGCAAAGAATGTCTAAAACTTCCAGTGGCCAAGCTCATCATGCCTTCCAGGGACTCAGAACGGAGCTCAAAACCAGAAAAGAAATACGCCAGCCTCATGGCCGAGGGTGTGGCAGCGGTGCCATATTGACAGCAGCCGTGACAAGTTCAACACGCCAACAACAGCTTCAGATCAGCACGCAAAATAACCGTAAGTGAAACTGTGGCCCCTAAAAGAGAAATGCCAGCAATGCACCCCCAGAGACTTGTGCAGCTTTATTAATCTCCCTGGGCCTGAGATTTTGCAGTCCAACCTAGTGAAGAAGTAGTGGTGGCAAAGATACCACACCCTAGTCACAGCTCCCCATGGGAAAACGCCCAGCTTGGCACCCCCATGGTCTCGCGCAGCCTCAATTAACTCCCTGGGTCTGAGACTTTGTGATACAACCAAGTAAAGGAGTAGTGGCAGCTGAGATTACCACAAACTTGAGATCCAGAGCACCCTTAGTGAAGTCATGGTGACCCAGGGAAGAACCAAGAGAAGGCACAAACTTCTGAAATCATGGGAAAGAGGAACAACAATAGAGCAATGAATGCCCATAACCCCACAATACCAGAACCTTATAACACAGAAATTCAGAGATCTCCAGAAGATCAAATCAGGAATATAACTAGAAATAATACAGGACCTTCGAAAAGAATTTAGAGAGAGTCTAAAAGAAATAAAGGATGCAGTCATAGAAGTAAAGGCATCAATTCAAACTATAAACAATCAATTAGACCACATGGAGACTAGAATCTCGCTCCTAGAAGATGATCACTCCAAAAATGAACGCATAATTTATAACTTAGAAAAAACAATTCAACAGCAGGAATTTGACATTGAAGAAATATGGGCCCATTTTAAGAGAGCTAACCTAAGAATAATTGGAATAGAGGAGGGAAAAGAAGGTGAAACCAAAGGGATCAATAATCCCTTCAAGGAAGTAGTAGCAGAAAAACTTCCAAACATAGAGCAAGAGGTCAATACACAGGTCCAGGAAACTTATAGAACTCCCTTTAGACAGGATCAGAGAAAAGGTTCCCCATGTCACATAATTGTCAAAATGACCAATGTGGAAGCCAAGCAGAGAATCTTAAAGGCAACAAAAACAAAAGGCCAAGTGACATTCAGAGACAAACCACTTAGAATCACTCCAGACTTCCCAAACCAAGTCATGAAAGCCAGAAGGGCTAGGAGTAACATATTCCAAACTCTGAAAGAAAACAACTTTCAGTCAAAAATTTTCTACCCAGCAAAACTATCTATCAAATTAGATGGGGAAAAAAGAATCTTCCATGCTGAACAGAAACTGAAGGAATTTATGTCTTCAAAACCAGCGCTAGAGAAAATGCTCAAAGAGATTAACCACAAAGAAGAAATAGGTAATACACACCAGAACCAGAGAAACAAGATTTTCCATCCAGCAGACAACTAAGCAAAGAAGAATAAACAGTATTTCAAACAGAAATAAAATCTTAACATGCTAGGAATTAAAAGTTTTCTCTCAATAATCACACTGAATGTAAATGGCCTCAATTCCCCAATCAAAAGACATAAAGTGGCAAAATGGATTCAAAACCAGAACCCATCCATCTGCTGTTTACAAAAAACACACTTTACAAGTAAAGAGAGTAACAAACTCAAGGTAAAGGGCTGGAGCAAGGTAATTTATATTAAGTAGCCATCCTAACAAATGTGAAGTAGTATCTCAGTATAGTATTTATTTGTATTTCCTTAATGATTAGTTATATTATGAAAATGATGAGTGATATTCATGTGTTTATTGGTCATATAAAAATCTTTGGAGATTAATTATCTGCTGGAGCCAGCCAGCTAAAGCACGGGTTCTGAAGAGAGGCATGAGGATGAAAAAATTTTTAATTCTAACATGGGGGGGCCGCCAACTTACTGTCTCTACTGGCCAACCCCTGCTCCTGGGTCAATATCTCTACTGGTTGACCCCTACTCCTGGGACAGTATTCTCTATTGGGCTGAACTACTGGCCAACCTACTGCCAACGCCTACTTCTGGGTCAATATCATCTCTCTTGGGCCAACCTACTGGCTGACCTACTGGCCGACTATGGGTTTATTTTTCTAGAGGTATTTATACAGTTACAGGTCAATCAATATCCTCGTGCTGCACTTTCCGGGAAGATGGCGACTGAGAAAAGCGGGGCTTAAGAGCCCCGCTAACAACCAATCTCCATTACCACAAAATCAGCACCTTTCATAGCGAGAAAACACCATCACCAGAGAAACAAAAAAATCACCAGACTCCAGAGAGGAGGGGGACTCAGAACGGAGCTCAGAGCCACAGAGGAGATACGCCGGCATCACGGCTGAGGACCAGCAGCACTGCCTTACTGCTGGTGGCAGTGGCGAGTTCACCAGATGGCTACGGCTACAGACCAACGCACTCAACAGCCCACCAGGCTCCAGAGAGAAGCGGCGGACAGTGAGCCGAGGGACTCAGAGTGGAGCTCAAAAGCAGAGAAGAAATACACCAGCCTCACGGCCGAGGGCATGGTAGCGGCACCATATTGTCACTGGCGGCGGCAGCAGCGAATTCACCGAGTCCACTACAGCTCCATCTGCATACTCAACAACAGTGAGTCAAATTGTGGGCCCCAGAGGAGAAATCCCAGTACTGCACTCCCAGGGACTTGACCCAGTGGGGGAGTGGTGGTGGCAGAGATATCACACCATAGGAGAACATCCAACCTGGCACCCCCCCATAGTATAAAGCAGCCTCTATTGACTCCCTGGGTCTGAGACTCTGTGATACAACCCAGTAAAGGAGTAGTGGGGTCTGAGATACCACAGACTTGAGATCCAGAGCACCTTAAGTGAAGTTGTAGTGACCCAGGGAAGAACCCAGAGAAGGCACAAACTTCCGAAATCATGGGAAAGAGGAATAACAATGGAGCAATGAATGCCCACAACCCCACAACATCAGAACCCGATAAAACAGAAATTCAGAGATATCTAGAAGATCAAATCAGGAAAATAACTGTAGAAATAATAGAGGTGTTTCGAAAAGAATTCAGAGAGAGCCAAAAAGAGATAAAGAATGCAATTAATGAAGTAAAGGCCTCAATTCAAAGCACAAACAACCGATTAGAACACATGGAGAACAGAATCTTGCTCTTAGAAGATGATCAATCCAAAAATGAACACATAGTTTCTAATCTAGAAAAAATATCTGACAGCAGGAATCTGACATTGAAGAAATATAGGTCCATTTTAAGAGAGCTAACCTAAGAATAATTGGAATAGAGGAGGGAAAAGAAGGTGAAACCAAAGGCATCAACAATCTCTTCAAGAAAGTAATAGCAGAAAAACTTCCAAACATAGAGCAAGAGGTCAATACACAGGTCCAGGAAACTTATAGAACTCCCTTTAGACAGGATCAGAGAAAAGGTTCCCTATGCCACATAATTGTCAAAATGACCAATGTGGAAGCCAAGCAGAGAATCTTAAAGGCAACAAAAACAAAGGGCCAAGTGACATTCAGAGACAAACCACTTAGAATCACTCCAGACTTCCCAAACCAAGTCATGAGAGCCAGAAGGGCTTGGAGTAACATATTCCAAACTCTGAAAGAAAACAACTTCCAGTCAAAAATTGCCTACCCAGCAAAACTTTCTATCAAATTAGATGGAGAAATAAGAAGCTTTCATGACAAACAGAAACTGAAGAAATGTATGTCTTCAAAACCAGCGCTATTGAAAATACTCAAAGAAATTAAATACAAAGAAGAAATAGGTAACACACACCAGAACCAGAGAAACAAGATTTTCCATCCAACAGACAACTAAGATTGGTTATCTGTGGAGATTCATTATTTATGTTAGTCTTTTACCTATCTCTAAATTGTATTGTTTGCTTTTATTGTTGCTAATTTTTAGGATTTCTACTTGGAATATTAATATACCTTCAGATATAGCATTTGGAAATATTTTATCCCATTCAATTAGTAACTTTTAACTCTGTTTACATTGTCTTTGAATATACAATATTTTTTTATTTTTTAGGGAGTTTGTATACTCTTCTGTTGCCTGTGACATTGAAATCATATCCAAGAAATCACTGCCAATTTCAATGTTGTGAGGTTTTATGACCCAGATTTTCTTCTAAAAGTTTATAGTCTTAAGATTTATATTTAGGTCTTTTATCTATTTTGAGTTAATATTTGTATATGGGATTAGGTAAGGGTCCAATTTTATTCTTTTTCATGTAATTATTATTTCTCAACAATATTTAGTTAAAAGATTATTATTTCCACCACCAAATGTTCGTGGAAACCTTGTCAAAAATAACTTGACAATATATGGAAGAATTTATCTCTAGGCTTTTATTTAACTCCAATGGTTTATATATCTGCCTTTAGAACAGTACTACACTGTTTCAGTTATTGTAGCTTTATATGGTTTGAAATCAGAAAATATATATCTTCTAGCTTTGTTCTTTTTCGAGATTGTTTTGGGTATCTAGAGTCCATATTCCATATTAGGATAGATTTTTTTCTGAAAAATAAATATATAAATATATGATAGTTTCACCTAAAAAAAAAAAAGAAAAAAACATTCTCTGGTAAGAAAGAAAGCAAAAAGAAATATTGATATGTTATCTTTAAGTTATCAAAAGCTTGGTATCAGACAAATGAAACAGTTATGTGAGATTATCATTTTTAATTTTGGATAAATTGCTATAATACTAGATGTCAACCACTAAGCCAAGCACGGGAAGGAGGGATGGGGAGGGAATGGGGTGGGGATCGGGTGGGGGCTGACTGGGCAATGTGTGCATGTATGTCTACAAAAGTTTTTTTTATCCCACTATGATGTATGAATACAGTGCACCAATAAAAAATTAAAAAAAAATATCCTTGTGCTATCACCACCAGAATACAATAGAGACCAATCCATAGCACATACATTACAGGTAGGTTAATCAGTACCCTTGTGCCATCACCACCTGATCTTCTCTCAGACCTTTTACTTTGAACTTTCCATAACCCCAAACCTTGTTGACCCTGGGCGAAGGACAGTCAGCTGAGTCAGAAATATTCTTTTAGGGGAAAACCTTAATGGCTCCCCACAATTATCCATTTTAGTCTTTTTACTTATTTCTAAATTGCATTGTTTGCTTTTATTGTTGCTAACTTTTAGGATTTCTATTTGGAATATTAATATACCTTCAGATATAGCATTTGAAAATATTTTATCCCATTCTATCAGTAACTTTTAATTCTGTTTTATTGTCTTTGGATATACAATATTCTTTTTTTATGAAGTTTGTTGGTTTATTCTTTTTTTGGCTGTGCCTTTGGAATCATATCCTAGAAATCACTACCAATTTCAGTGTTGTGAAGTTTTATGACCCAGGTTGTCTTCTAAAAGTTTATACTCTTTACATTTAAGTCTTTTATCTATTTTGAGTTAATATTTGTATATGGTGTTAGGTAAGGGTCCAATTTTACTCTTTTTCATGTAATTATTGTTTTTCAACAATATTTAGTGAAAAGATTATTATTTCCTTCACCCAATGTTCTTGGAAACCTTGTCAAAAATAACTTGATCATATATGGAATAATTTATTTCTAGGCTTTTTATTTTACTCCACTGGCTTATATAGCTGCCTTTATATTTATATCAGTACTACACTGTTTAGATTATTGTAGCTTTATAAGGTTTGAAATGAGGTATCACTACCAATCTCACTAACGTGTACGGGGAGGAACATGGAGGGACATACACCAAGATCTGTGTGCATGCACGTTTGTACTACTTTGAATGTCACTATGAGCTGTAATTATAATGAACCAATAAAATATTTTAAAAAACTAGATAAGCCAAAAAAGAAAAAAAAAAACCAACCTGCTGCTGCACAACTTGGACGTATTGAATGCTCTGTTGACAGTGAAGTTTTGTCAGAGGCCAATGTGGTCTCCTTGAGTTTCCCCTGGAAGCATAAATGCATGACAATATGGTCCTCACTTGTCCCAACAAAAGAACCTCATTTGGCTTATGTGTAAAACTTTCAAGCAAGAATCTACTTCATCTCTGCTTTATTCACTTCCTCCTCACACAAGTCATTATTACAAACTGTGATGTGAAGGCCATTAAATGAGGCAGCATAAATAAATGTTGCTCTAATTTTCTCTTCATAAAAAAAAATAAAATGGTCTCACTAAGTTGCCGAGGCTAGCCTTGAACCTGCTATCCTCCTGTCTCAGTCTCTCAAGTACTAGACTTATAGGCATGCACCACTGTGCCCAGCTCTACAATATATATTTATTTAGATATTTTAGTATTCCCCCAATAACTTAGTTCTAAAGTAAATAATGTTAGTGTTTTTCAAATACATGGCCCACTTCTCATAGAAAATGAGTGAATTAGTAAAAAAGGATAAATAAAATTTGTCTGTGATTTAAATCAGAAGTACAATTGTTGGACTAGAAACTTTTCTTTTCTTTTTTTTTTTTTTTTTTGCAGTACTGGGGATGGAACCCACAGGCATTCTACCTCTGAGCTACACTTTCAGCCCTATTTTTTATTCTTTATTTTGAAGCAGGGTCTCACTGAGTTGCAAAGGACATCACTAAGTAGCTGATCCTGTTCATAAACCCAATTCTCCTGTTTCACCCTCCCAAATTCTGAGATTACAAGGGTGTGCCTCCACACCTGGCTTAAAAACTAATTTAAAGGAAGAGAAACATTGAACTCAGAGTGGAAGAGATGCTAAGGTAGGAAGATCATAGGTTTGAGGCCAGTCTGAACAATTTAACAAGACCCTGTCTCAAAATTTAAAAGGGGTGGCTAGGGCTAGTATGTAGTAGGATGTAGTTCAGTGGTAGAGCATCCCTAGGTTCAATTCCCAGTAAATAAATAAATACATAAATATGCAAATGCATACATACATAAAATTTAGAAGGATTAGAGATAAAGCTCAATGATAGAAAGCTTGCCTAGCATGCTCAAGGTCCTAGGTTCAATCCCAAGTACTGAGGAGGAAAAAAAGCAAGATAAGAAAAAACAAAAAAATCTAAGCATATAAAACTAATTCATTTCAGGAAACTCTTGTATTTATTTTTGTTTGCTTTTATTTTAATATACTTTTCTGTACTAGATATTTTGATATATTTTTTCTGTACTAGGACAAGTGCTAAGCAAGTCCATTACTACTGAGCTATAACCCCATTTCATTTTTAAATTTTTATTTATTTATTTTATTGTTGTTGTGTTGCAGGACTGGGAATCAAAGCCAGGGGTGCTCTAACATTAAACTACATCCTTGACCCTTTTAATAAAAGGTTTTACTGGTGCATTGTAATTGTACATGAGAGTGAGATTCATAGTGAGATATTTATATGTGCACATAACATTGTTTCCCAACCATTCTTATTTTTTTATTTTAAAACAAGGTCTTACCCAGGTTGGCCTCTAACTTGTGCTTCTCCTATTGCAGCCTCCTGAATAGCTGGAGTTACAGGTGTGCCCCACTGTGCCCGGCTATTCAAAAGTTTTGGAGTACTGGGAATTGGACCCAGGAGTGTTCTACCACTGAGCTATTACCCCAGCCCTCTTATTTTTTTTTTAATTTTGAAACTTGCTAAATTACTGAGACTGCCCTTGAACCTGTGATCCTCCTGCCTTAGTCCCCTTAAGTACTGAGATTGCAATGTACACCAACGTGCCCAGCTAGAATTTTCTGCATGAGACATATGAAGAGCAGAATGCAAGAACTTTATATTTGGACACGTAAAATTTTTCAATGGTCAGCCAAGGAAACTCTACAATTTTCTATGATACAGTCTATAACTCAGTTTCATAGATCTGAAGTATAGTATATTTAGATGCTGAGGATCTATCCAAACTCTGACAAAAACTGGAGCGAGAAGATGCACCTGAAATGACCACAGGCTTCAAAGTCAACCTGATCTCGTCTTGAATATGCCATTGTCTTGTGATTTGACTTTCTGCAAATGTTTTGACCCCTCTCAGTCTTTGGTTCCTCATCTATAAATTGTAGAGAGTATAATAGAGATACACTATTGTTTGGATTAAATAAAATACTATATCTCCAGTGTTTAGCATAGCACTGCCCAGTAGAAATATAATACAAATCAGAAATATAATACAAATCATGTGCATCAATTAAAATTGTCTAGTAGTGCTGGGGGCGGTGGCACCTGCTTGTAATCCCAGTACTTGGGAGGCTGAGAAAGGAAGATCACATGTTCACGGCCAGCCTCAACTGCTTAGTGAGCCCCTCCTCAATTTAGTGAAACCCTGTTTTCAAAATAAAGAATAAAAGTAGGGTTGGAGATGTAGCTCAGAAGTAGAATACCTCTGGGTTTAATCCCCAGTTCCACACACACACACACAAAAATTAGTAGCCACAGTAAAGAGAAACAAATGGCATAATTTTAACATTATATTTTACTTAGCCCTGTATGTCCCAAATATTATAATCTCAACATGTAATCAGTATAAAAATTACTAATAAGACATTTCACACTTTGTACACTGTCTTTGAAGTTCAGTGTGTATGTTATACCAAATGCATGTCTAAATTCAGACATGAACTTAAATGATTAATGTGAAAGATTAAAAGCAATAAAATTGCTTTCAAAGCAATAAAATTACCTTCAGTGAAAAAAAATATACTATTTCAGTTTCTAAATTTAAATTGAAGCCAGGAGTAGTGGCACATGCTTATAATCCCTGTATTTGGGAGGCTGAGATAGGAGGACAGCCTCAGCTACTCAGTGAGGCCCTTTGCAACTTAGTAAGACCATTTCAAAATAAAGAATAAAAAATGGGGCTGGGGGTTGTAGCTCAGAAGTAGAATGCCCCTGGGTTCCATCCTCAGTACTGCCAAATATTTTTTTAAATTAAATTGAGCAAAATTTAAGTTTCCCTGTCTTGATCTTTATTTAGTATTTCAAAGTATAATAAGGACGCATTTTAAGTACCCACTAGCCCTAAAAAGCTCACAGCAACCACAAAGGACAACACAGACCAGACCAGCACTGTGCCCAGCCTGCAACAGGTCCTGGTAAATGCTAGTCCCAAGGTTATCTCTCTCCTGGCTCCATCAACTAAGTGTCTTGACAACTCATTAACCTCTCTGAAGCTCAATTTCCTCACCTGTAAGATGAAGGTGATCTCTGAGACCCCTTCTCATCTATAATTTGATATTTCTTTTTTTTTTCTACCTCCAGGCTATACTTCCAGACCTATTTTATATTTTATTTGGAAACAGGGTCTCTTAAGCCAGCTGATCCCAAGCGTGGAGATTACAAGCAGGCACCACCACACCTGGTTTATAATTTGATATTTATAAACCCACCCCTATACCCTTTGGTCCCAGCCCCCTGCTCCAGTTTCCAGAAAAGAAGTAGAAACTGTTTATCCTGACAATGACAACCCCATGCTGTTGTCTTTTATGTAGTATGAAGACTTGACACAAGATGAGTATGTTATTGGCCCCGCCCAGTAACAAGAAGTTCCTGGTTGAAGGATGTAATTCTCTAGAACTGTGATTGTCCTATCTCACCTTCCCAAGAACTGGGATCACAGGCCTGCACCATGCACAGCTAAAGTATGTAATTGAGTATAAGACATTTAAGAGAAGCTTTGATGGAGCTTTGGAACAAACACTGTGGAAACGCAGGGACAGCTACCATAGAACTCACTAAATGCTTGCTGTTTTGTTTTTGTTCGTATGGTACTGGGGATGGAACCCAGGGGCATTCTACCTCCAAGCTACACCCGCAGCCCTATTTTTTATTCTTTATTTTGAAACATGGTCTCAATGAGTTGCAAAGGGCCTCACTAAGTAGCTGAGACTGTCAGTGAACCTCGATCCTCCTGTTTCCGCCTCCCGAATGCTGGGATTACAAGTGTGCACCACCACTCCCGGCTGATTGTTTTAAATTAGCAAACTCAGTGAAAATTAATTTGAGCCATTTGCTTGGTCATCCCGACCATATAACTAGTAAAGAAGACTTTTCTTCTGAGATCTGTGCTCTACTCTCAATTGGGCATAGCATGACTACCTGAGGAGAAGTGAAAATGGTGTTAAAATTCTCTAATCGTGTTTTCTGAAACATGGCTTGCTTTATTAGAAAACTCCGATGTAGGAGTGGCGACCTGATCAGCTCGCCATGGGTGCTCGTGAGAACACGAGTCCTCTTGCCAGTATTTGTGCTATAGATCCCAGCCTGTGAGCTGAAGGCCGCACAAAGCAATTTCCAGCAGAGGCAAAGTGATCAAAGCCCCCGCTGGCTTAGTCAGCAGTATTTCTTTCAACTTACCTGGTTTAAATGCTGCCCGGAGTCCACAGAATAATCCATTTTCACCTCAGCTGCTGAGACCTAAGACTTACCTGTTCCACTTCAACTCTTTGCAAATTGGAAGTCATGCTGGTTCCACTTGCTAATGGTGGCCATAGACCTGTCCCTCCAAATTCCTACATAGAGGGACAAAGACATAGCTATACATTTCACTCTTCCCTGAAGCTATTTAGGGTTTCGTAAAGCTCTGAAGCATTCATTTCTGCCCCACATAGAAGCTAGTCTCTGCAGTGAAATGGAGAGACATCTCAAAGAAAGCACTTGATGATCTGACTAGTTAAAACATAAGAATGATGAAAACAGGCAAAGAATCCACATGCTGCCATTACCTTAATGATTAAAACATGCAGCTCATTAATTTAAGCTGACAGTGGGCCCTTTTGTGGGTAGACAATTCATATGTAATGTCTTACTGCAGCTCAAGAGTCTCGTCCCATGCCAAGCCTGGCTCCCCATTGCTTTTATTACCGAGAAGCCATCGGTACAATCCAAAATGATTAAAGCAGTAGAGATTGAATTGCAGACAAAGAACTTCAGACTGGATCAGGGATGGGAAAATACAACTCTAAACAAGCACAGAACTCAAGGGACTAACGATCAAAACATTCAAGTTTCCAATTTTTTTAAAGCTGAAAATTTCAACTTTCTAGTTTATAACATGGTAGAAAAAAGAGCTGACACAATCTATTAATACACTAATGCTTTTTCCTCTGGAAGGAGTTCCTGCGGGGTCCCTAAAAAGAGAACTCTTAAAATCACATACGTATTGTACACAAAATCTCAGCGGGATAAGGAAACGAATGAAACAAAGACCCCAAGTCCATTTCTTCTGGTCCACAGTTATTCTTTCTATGAAACTAGAGAAATGCACAGACTTAATTATTGGCACAATTATTAGCAGACTTGCATCTAAGCATTTAATCATGAGACACAAGAGACCAGCAAAATTACCACCCCACAAAATTACAGAAAAACAAAGGGAAAATAATCTTCAGGTTTATTGCCTCCATTTACCTAGCCCACCAAAAGAATTTTTTCTCATCACAGGTATTCCTTTGCACAAAAACAAAAGCAAAGAATTCAAAACTCTCTTATCACCCCAAAAACAAAGTCTCTTCTGTTGCTAATACTCTGCATCTGATTTTAAAATCCATTTTAAACCACTTCCCAGTCATCAGAGCTAAGCCTTGTTCTGTTTCTTCTTAAGTTGGAGCTGTATGTTAATGGAAACTGTAGGTGACATGAGGTTAAGAGATTTAGGCCCCTACTTTCAAATTCCATCCATACCCATGGGACTATCTTTATCTAACTCATGACACAGATGGTCCATTGATCAAGAGGCACATATCTTAGGACACTTTTCGGTGATTCTTAAAAAATGAAAGTAGGCTGGGTATGGCAGCCCATGCCTGTAATCCCAGTACTTGGGAGGCTGAGACAGAAGGATCACAGGTTCAAGGACAGCCTCAACAACTTAGTTAGGCTCTTAGCAACTTTAGCAAGGCTATCAACATCTTAGTGAGACTCTGTTTCCAAATAAAAATAAAATAGGGCTGGGGAAGAAAAGAAAGAAAGAAAGAAAGAAAGAAAGAAAGAAAGAAAGAAAGAAAGAAAGAAAGAAAGAAAGGAAGGAAGGAAGGAAGGAAGAAAGAAAGGAGGAGAAAGAGAAAGGGAGAAAGGGAAGAAACAAAACTAGGTCATGTTTCAATAGAGTATATTTTAACTGAACGAGAAATTACTTTCTGATATTTCTCTGTTACTTTCTGATATTTCTCAGTTCTTCCCATGGAAAGACTATCATAGCAAATGCTACATGAATTCTCCCTACTTGACTATAGATGGGTTCTTCTTAAATCAAAATAAGTTTATATTCAGTAATAAAATAGTCAAAGAAAAACTCTTTAGTGGACTGGGTATAAAGCAACCCACTCTGCCTATGTGTCAACATAAGCACTGTATCACCTACCCAAGCAGAGCAAGCAAATGACCACAGCAGTACTGTGAGGTCTTTATTTGTACAGATGGGCTCTGCTTCTAGTTGATATTTCCCCTGGCTTGGAAGAGTCAGCACTAGTGTACTGCTGCCTGAGAGTGCTGTTTAAGGCAAAGTCTTGGTATTGTAGATGAATTATTTCATTTAAAAGCCTTTCTGTGGCCTGCTGCTTAACATATTTTTCAATGTATTCATTATATCATGCTTCAATATTGGAAATTTTAATTTAGGGCTAAGAGAAATAGTTGTGCTCATGAAAATAATGATTTTTTTCATGGTATACTACGTGGTAATTTAAAACATTTTAATTTTAAAAAAACCTGTCTTATTAGAGTTCCTGGATAATGTAGTTCAGTTTGCTTTGATATGGTCAGAGATTCCAAGAATGCTTTTGGGATACACTGTATCATATGCACTTGCTTAAGAAAGTTAGTCCATACCAGACAGCCTTACAGTGCTCAAATGACCTACTTTAAAGACGTTTGAAGCTATTTTGTGTTGTGGGCCCAGAACAAATTACCCTCATTTAATAAGTAGCTTCCAATTTATGTTCCAAAAGCCATCTGAGTTCTACCACTGAGATTTAGTGAAAAAATAATGTTTTCTCTAATCATAGTTTAAGATTATTTGAAAGCATATTTGTTCAGGAATTCTCATCTTGTTATGACTTTGTTTCTCATAGAAGAGTCCTATAATGAATATTATAGTTTAAAGTTCAGTATTTTACATGATTTTTCCTGTCCTCTCCCCTCCCCAAGATTCCAGGCTTTTTGAGAAATTTTTCTAGGACACAAAATGTTAAGGCATACATAAACTAAATTGGTATAAGTATTATTGAGATATTATTAAGAGAAGCTAAATTGAATATTATAATGCTAGAGAAGCTAAAGTTTTAAAAAGATAAGACACCCTGTTAATTTAGTGTGATTGAAAACATGAAATAATTTCTCATGGTAAGTAAAAAGTGAAAACTGAACAATTTTTGTCATTAAATCAAGTAACTTTTTAAATTGAGATGTTTGTTAATTTAAGTACAGACAACTCCGTTTTTGGCTGTAATAACACAATGATCAATTGACTGAAGATCAACTAGTTCTTTTGGTATGGTAATGTTATAGCAATAAGAAATGTATAGCTTTTGATATCTCAATTCAAAGTCAATTTAGCTTATAAAAGTAATACAGTTTTCATGCATTGAGTCCTGCTAATGATAATATTATCCCTTACCCTGATTGCAAAGACCATTTCTTTATTAGTTAGGTAAGTAATGCTAGCTGCTATAGTAGACCCCAAGGCTCCATGGCTTAACCCTTCTTTCTTTCTTACCTACAATGTCCAGTGGTCATTCTGCCTTATAGCTTCAAAGTAACTGGGATCTCGAGTCCTCTTATGGATTATTTAACCAGAGGATGGACAATAGAGAGAATGAAGAATATTACAATAGTTTTGGGGAAGTTTTTGAGGGGAAAGAGCCACACTTGGAAGTACTGTACCCATATTCCACTAGCCAGAACATAGTGACATAGTTACAGCTAAGTACAGGGGAGGCTAAGAAATGTAGGTGATCTGGCTGCCCAGGAAGTAAGAAAGTGGGTTTTGGTGGACTCGTGGCCATCTTGCCACACACACACACACAAATCTCTATAGCTTCAGCAGGAACTTACTAAAAGGAATATTTCATGATTGCTCTCATAACAAGAGATCATCTAGTCTCTGGGTTGAATAATAAACATAAAGTCTACTTAGTAATGCAGTAAACCCTGCTATTCTAATTAAAAAGTGTTAGGTAATCAGTAACTGCCTATATAACATAATGTTTAATCACCTACGTTTCAGATGCCTCTGTTCAGGCACAGAGATTCAATTTTTTGCATCCAATTCTCTGAATATCTAAGTTCCGAAAGTTTTATTTCTTGCTTTATTTTTGGTCAAAATGGCAGACACTGTAACTTTAATTTAACTTTAATCCTGAAAGCCAGAGGGAATCAAATAAAACCTAGCCCCATTTTTTCTCTTCCTAGGCTGTGTGACCCAACACCATTGCTTTTAAAAGCACACTTCATGAACCAATTTGAAGGTATGCTTTTTTTTAGGCTATATATTTTTGGACACTTGAACTCAGACAAAGCCTCAACAGAACATCTAAATAGTCTCTGAACTGATACCTCTTGTGGTTTAAGTTCCTGACAGAGGTCTGACTTCATGGACCTTTATTGACAAGTTTCGAAACTTTCTTCAAGGATCTCGAGTGTACAAAGAAACACACCCGTTGTATAACTAATTCCCAAAGCAAGAATTAAGCAGAAAACTGAGGCAAATACCCAGAAAACTTGGGCAAAACCTCACAGCTTGACTTGTATCTTCTTTTAAATATTATAACCCCAGAGCAAGACAGCAAATAATTGATGGGCAGTAGAGAAAAGAATAACTGGTAGGATTGAAACCCTACAGGGGCTGACCTAGAAAGAGAGATAAAAGGAACTGAGACTGGTTGCTCCATCTTAACACAATTTGGAAAGGGAGAGATTTCTGAGATCTGGCTCATCTAATCCCTCAATAACTTCAAACATACCGCTCAACATTTCTATTACCATGGTGGCTCTTACTCTTCCAACTGGGGTAATACAGAATGGGGTCCATTTTATCTCTGCACTGAAGGTGACATTTGACAGGTGTCTGACTGGTCCATGACCTGTTCAGAAGGCACAGCTTCACGTAGGCCTTCCTGGGGCCACTCCTCCGGGACCTACTTCAGGCAGCACCCTGTCTGCCTTTCACAAGACAGGTGAAAGTTATTTAATTCACTGACCCATTTTCTCTCCTGCCAAAGAGGAGTTAAGAATACATACCCTATCACTGGGCGTGGTGGTGCATGCTTGTAATCCCAGGGCTTGGGAGGCTAAGACAGGAGGATTGCACAGGTTCAAAGCCAGCCTCAGCTACTTAGCGAGGCTCTCAGCAACTTAGTGAGACCCTGTTTCCAAATAAAGTATAAAAGAGGTCTGAGAGTATAGACCATAGGTAGAAAAGTCCCTGGATTCCACCCCCAGTACCACACACACACACACAAAAAAAGAATATATATCGATTTTGATGAAGCGAAATTAAAAATTTATTTATTTATTTATTTATTTATTGGTGCATTGTAATCATACATCACATTGGAATACAAGACTTGAGAGGATATACAAGCACACATCATCCAATTAGCTTTCATCCACTCCCCACCCCATTCCCTAAATTTAAAGTCACCTAATAGAGGGGTTTACAGATAAAAAGAACACAAGATGTTATTGTTATTTTACAAAAGAAAATTTAAACCAGCCCTCGATGACCTTCTGCAACATCTCCAAACCTTCAACAGGTAGATATTATTTGAAGTCCCCTACTCTCATTTAACTGAATCGAATTTCATTCATTTTAGGCTGTGTTTTAGAGAACCACACAATATCTTCTCTGTAGATTTATATAGTTTCAGTTATTTGTTCATAAAGACTCCAGGTACTCAAAAAAAAAAAAAAATACAATGACTTTGAAACAGATGGTACCACCAAGGCCCCAGGAGCCTCGACCCAGGTGCTCCATGGTGGAAGCAGCGCTTGGGCAGGCGTATGGTGTTGCAGCCCCAGCCCACCCTCCACCCCCGAAAATATACATTTACGTCTAGTAATGACATCTGTGTCTGCTAATAGGTCACTGAATTCTTTTCCGTAAAGCCTAGACATTACCACAGAATCCTTTTCAAAAATCCTTTCAAAAAATCCTAACAGTCCCCTGCTGATCTATTGGCAACTACTAATCTATTTCCATTCCTGGGCTGTAGCAGAGAGGGAATTTTATCTTCCTTTGTGTTTGTTTTTGTTTGGTACTGGGGCTTGAACCTCTGAGCTACACCTATAGCCTTGTGTGTGTGTATGTGTGGTTGTGGTGGTAGTGGGTACTGGAGATTGAATCCCTGGTAGTTCTTTTCTTATTTTAAAATGAGGTCTTGCTGTGATGGCACACACTTGAAATCTCAGTACTTGGGAGGCTGAGACAGGAGGATCAAAAGTTTGTAGACAGCCTCAGCTACTTAGCGAGGCCTTCTGCAACTTAGTGAGACCCTGTTTCAAAATAAAGAATAAAAAATATAGGTCTGGGGGGTGTATCTTGGAGTTAGAATGCTCCCGGGGTTCAACCCCCAGTACCACAAAATAAATAAAAAATAAAAATAAAATGGAATCTCATTAAATTTCTGCCCACTGGCCTTGAACTTGTGATCCTCCTGTCTCAGCCTCCTAAATACTCAGATTACAGGCATGCACCACTGCACCCATCTGGAAGCCTGTCTTAAATGGGAAGGAAGACTTGAAGAAGAACAAACTGCTTTTAACTATTTTTATTGTGAGTGTCTAGAGACAAAAAATAAAGGCCCATAATCAAGGCCAACTCTTGTGTGTAATTAGAATAAGTGAATCAAATTAATAAATCACAAAAGCCTATGTTAGAAAGGAAGACTTAAAAGAAAATGATGTCTAAATATAAAACATTGTAGTAGTACAAAGAACTTAAGTTTCATTTGAAAGTAAAATTAAAAAAAAAAATCGATGGTAGGCAAATCTGTTGCGTCAGCTGTCCTGAACAAGTAACTAAGTCTGCAGATATCAACTTTACCTCTTTTGCCCTTTGCTTCACATAGGCCGATAATGTATGCGAGGGTTTGAATATAGAATGTGCCCTGAAAAAGCAATCCAAAGATATTCAGAAGTGAAACAATTGAGTCAGGACTCTAATCTCATGGTGGCTAAATCCCCTGAAGAGCTAATCATTTGAATGGACTCACTGGCTGGTAACTTGGGCGGGTGGGTGACCTGGAGGAGGTGGGTCATTGAGGGTATGGCCTTGGGGACCTTATCTGTGAAATGGGGTTTCTTCTGAGCCCCCCAAGATGAAAAGGGGGATTTTCTGAGAAGAAACCTGGAATTTGATCATAGATGAAACGGAGTTTCTGGAGAAGAAACTCGGCATTTTCTTACAGGGTTCTTGTCTACGGTGAGCGAAGAATGACACCCACAGACCCCAGAAAGGGGAGTAAAAGGTTTATTGGAAGCAGCAGGGGATGGGGAAAAGTGGCTGAACACCCCAAAGGGGCGGTCGGAACTCTCGGGGTCCAGCAGCTGCCTTCAGGACAGTACTTGAGAGTAGCCCAAGCCAAATTGCCTTCAATTGCAGGCTGCTTTCTTCCAGAGTCCACGCGATCTGCCAGAAGGGAATAGGGAAAAGTGGATGAACACCCCAAAGGGGCTGAGGCTCTAGTGTCCAGTAGCTGCCTTTAGGTCACTACCTGAGTGTATCCCGAGCCAAGTGCCGTCAGTTGCAAACTACTTTCTCCCAAGGTCCACGTGATCTGCCAGAAAAGAGGTACAGGTCACCCTTAAGGGCCCTGGTCAGCCTTGATGTCCAGCAGAGGCCTTCAGGTCACTACCTGAGAGTATCCAGAGCCACGTGCCCTCAGTTGCACTCTGCCTTCTCTCAGGGCTAACACGACCTGCGAGAGAGAGAACAGCTCCCCAAAATGGGAGGGGGTCCCGAGAAGGAAAAACCCAATTTGCTGGCCGACTAGGGCCTTTGCCCGATGTTTGTGAGTCCTCTTTTGGTTAGGATGACTTTGGGATTCCGGGAATTCTGGGAAGCAGCTCTCAGAATTTGCATAGGGTATTTGCAAGTCCTTTGAAGAGTCTCCTTTCAGGAGTGCCAGACTTGCTCCTGGGTTTGTTGATTAGTAAACTGATGGTTTGTGAAGCTCTGGTCCTTCTTATCTCTGAGCCTTTGGAATTTCAGATATTCGTTGCCTCTCAGGAAACTCATGAAATTAACTTTTTCTACTGAGGCTTTTTCCCTATCTGCCTATTTTCTTTCTATCTCCTCATCTGTTTCTAGTCCTCTCCTGTCTCTCTCTCTCTCCAGTTTCCAGCCATTGTGAGGTGAGTTGCTGTTCCTCGTTACATACTGTGCCACCATGATGTCAACCATGGAGTTGGGCAGCTCAGGACGGCACCTCTGAAACTGTAAAGCCCAAATACATCTCTCTTCCTCTGTGTTGTTTATGTCTGATATTCTGGTCACTGCAATGGAAAAATAGGCTAAAACAATGATCTGCCATGATTAGTTCTTGAATAACATGTCTGCTAGTTTTAGAATTGGGAGTGATTAACATGAAAATAATATCACTGCTATGCCAGGCATGGTGGCGCATGCTTATAATCCCTGCACTTGGGAGGCTGAGACAGGAGGATCGCATAGGTTCGAAGCCAGCCTCAGCTACTTAGTGAGACCCTGTTTCCAAATAAAACATAAAATAGGTCTGGGAGTATAGCCCGGAGGTAGAAAGCACCTGGGTTCCACCCCCAGTACCACCAAAAAATAAAAATAAAAAATAATGTCAACACTAAAGAGAGAAAAGTTTAAGTAGCAGTATGGAAAGCTTGCAAGAAAAATGCTAAAAAGTATTTCAAAGGAAAATCTATGAATAGAAAAATAATGTATCTCCATAAGCAATGTTGTTTAGCTCTTGGGTGAAAGACAAGACCATGTATGTATAGTAAGGCTGCTCTCTTTGTCCACTACCATTTAGAGAAGCACAGAAGCCTCACCGTGTACAGACTCGACAGCCAGGCTGCCTGGGCTCAATCACAGTTCCACAACTTTCCAGTTTGCAATGTTGGGCAAGTTGCATTACTTCTCTGTGCCTCCGCTTCTTTGTTATAAAGTAGGGATGCTAGCCGGGCATGGTGGCACACATTTGTAATCCCAGTACTTGGGAGACTAAGACAGGAGGAGCGCAGGTTCATGGCCAGCCTCAGCTACTTAGTGAGGCCCTCTGCAACTTAGTGAGACCCTGTTTCAAAATAAAGAATAAAAAATAGGTATGGGGGTGTAGCTCGGAGGTAGAATGCCCCTGGGTTCAATCCTCAGGTACTGCAGAAAATTAAGTAAGTAAGTAAGTAAGTAAGTAAGTAAGTAAATAAAGTAGGGATGCTAAAAGAGCCTCCATCATAATATTCTCATAAGGTTTAAATTAGTTGATACAGCCAAAATCTAGAATCGTTATTCAGGCATAACAGGGATTATACTTGAGTATTTGCTGCTATTTTTATTTGACTGACATGTTAAAGACTAAACTTCAAAGGAATAATAGATACTTTTAAAGACAGTAAGACATATTTGTGAGCTTTTTTAACCTTGCATTTATTTAAAAATACTTTTTAGCCGGGCATGGTGGCGCATGCTTGTAATCCCCGCTGTTGGGAGACTGAGACAGGAGGATTGTGCAGGTTTGAAGCCAGCCTTAGCTGGCTTAAGAGACCCTGTTTCCAAATAAAATACAAAATAGGTCTGGGAGTATAGCCTGGAGGTAGAAGGCCCCTGAGTTCTATCCCCAGTACCACCAAAATAAGTAAATAAATAAATAAATAAATACTTTTTAGAGTTGTATTGTATATTGCTGATATATTTCCACAAATTTATTATCTTACAGTGCTGGAGGTCAGAAACTCTAAATGGGTCTCATTTGGCTAAATTCAAAACACTGGCAAGCTCTTCCTTCCTGGGAACTGGGAAGAACACATTCCCTTACCTTTTTCTGCTTTGGAAGCTGCACACATTCCTTGGCCGGTGGCACCCTCTCTGGTCAAAGCCAGCAATGGCCAGGCAAGGCTTTCTCACATTTTTCTGGAACACTCTTCTTTCTGCTGTATTTCAAGAACTATATGATTGTGTCAACTCCACCAGAATAATCTCCCTATGTAAAGACAGCTCCTTAGCAACCTGAATTCTGCCTGCAGCCCTGATTCCTCTCGGCATGCAGTCACAGGTTCCCGTCATTAGGGCATGGACTTCAGTAGCTGGCATGCTCACAAAGAGGAGTGACGCTTCAGCTTAGATCCTGAAAGGATAGCCCCACGTCATGTTACACGCCTTTAATCTCAGTACTTGGGAGGCTGAGACAGGAGTGCAGGTTCAAGGTCAGCCTCAGCAAATTAGCAAGACCCTGTTTCACAAAAGAAAAAAATTAAAAAGGGCTAGTGATGTAGGTTGGAGGTAGAATGTCCCTGGGTTAAATTAAATCCCCGGTACAAAAGGAGAAGAAGGAGAAGGAGAAGAAGAAAGTAGAAGAAGAAAGAAGAAGAAGAAGAAGAAGAAGAAGAAGAAGAAGAAGAAGAAGAAGAAGAAGAAGAAGAAGAAGAGGAGGAGGAGGAGGAGGAGGAGGAGGAGGAGGAGGAGGAGGAGGAGGAGGAGGAGGAGGAGGAGGAGGAGGAGGAGGGAGGAACCAAAAGAAAGAAATTCTGAAATAATTAGTAGAGCCAGCATCATAAGTTGAGAAGAGTTCTGGAGTACAGACAGGAGATCCAAGTTCAAACCTGTGTTCAGCTATTACCTGGTTTTATGACCTCTGTAATTTGTGAGTCACTTGATCTCTTTGGACTTCTGTTGTAAAAAGATTCAGTGTTATATGAACTGTAACTCCATATAATTAAAAATAAAGAACCGAGGTTGGTGGCTCATGCCTGTGACCCTAGTACTTGGGAGATTGAGACAAAAGGATTGCATGTTTGAGGCCAGCCTCAGCAACTTAGTGAGACCCTTTGGCAACTAAAAAACTGTTTCAAAATAAAATACAGAAAATTCAAAACATTACTTATAATCCTTTGAAGGTGGTGTGGTTGATTTAAAAAAAAAGAGGGAATAGACTGGGTTTGGTGGCATATGCCTGTAATCCCAGTACTTGGTAGGCTGATAAAGGAGTATTGCAGGTTCAAGATCAGCCTCAGCAACTTGAGAGAGATTTTCAGCAACCTAGCAAGACCCTGTTTCAAAACAAAAACTTAAAAGGGCTAGGGGTGGAGCTTGGAGGTAGAATCCCCTTGGATTCAATTCTCAGTATAAAAGAAAGAAAGGAAGGAAGGAAGGAGGGAACAAATGAAGGAAGGAAGGAGGAACAAAAGGAGGAAGCTTGATAATAGAAAAAATCTTTAACAAGTAAGTGATATAAATTCAAACCACAGTGTGTTAGTCAGCTTTTCATTGCTGTGACATAAGACCTGAGAAAAACAAAGAAAGAAGAATTTATTTTTGCTCCTGGTTTCAGTTGATAGTCAACTGGCTCCACTGTGTATGGAGAGATAGAACATCCTGATGGAAGAGTATAGCAAAGGAAAACTGCTTACCTCTATAGCAGCCAGGAAGGAGAGAGAGAAAGAGAGGGAGAGAGGGAGAGGGAGAGGGAGAGGGAGAGGGAGAGGGAGAGAGAGGGGGGGGAGGGGAGGGGAGGGGAGGGGAGGAGAGGAGAGGAGAGGAGAGGAGAGGACCTAGGTCAAGATACATCACAAAGGACACTCCAAGGACCCTCTCCCTCCCACCAGACCCCCTCCCACAGCTTCTACTACCTCTGTACCATACATCCAGCTATGGGGCCCTCAGTGGATTAGTCCATCTATTGCGATGAACACCCTCCTGATCTGTCTACTGCTGCACTGGGGATGAAACCTTTAGCACATGAGCTGTGGGGGACATTCAGGATCCAAAAAACACCACTCAGTGATGTTGATAACTAGCTGTGTGGCCATGGGTCTGGAGTCCCTGGACCTCTCTAGACTTCCATTTCTTAGTGCTGATTCACTGTAATTCAAGAGAAAAGCTGGGCCTACTCATGAGTAACAGAAAAAGTGATAGGGTAGAGAAGATGTATTAAGTATGAACCTGCAGACTGTTTTAAGAAATGTTGAGGCAGGCACAGTGGTGTATGCCTGTAATCTCAGTACCTGGGAGGCTGCGACAGGAAGGTTATAGGTTGGAGGCTAGCCTCAGCAATTTAGTGAGACCCTTAGCAATTTAATGAGACTGTTTCAAAAAAATACCAACATAAAAGGCTTGAGTTATAGCTCAGATTTAAAATGCCCCTGTGTTCAATGTCCAGTACCAGAAGAAAAGAGAAAAAGAAAAGAAATGTTGAAGTTCACAAAGCATGAATCTACTCAGGATCCCTCTACAAGGAATCAGATGGCCTGGTTATTTTATTTATTCTTTAGCCTGCCCAGGAATGCCAGCAGCTTAGGAAATTGTGAAAATGAAGAAAAAAGAAAGTTGATGAAATTTGATGCATTTTGGGAAACAAATAAATGCCACTCACTGTATTTAGTATTTCATAATCAAACTTATTTTCATATTCAAGTCTCTATTAATAAATAAAAATGTTTAACATCCACTTAATTCAACATTGACCTTTGTGTCATTGAGGAGGGCCATGCAGAGGTGTATTTCCTCAGAAACCAGCTTCTACTTCTGGCACTAACAAAGCCTGAAACCTAATGAGGCAGTCACCTCAAAAATGATAATTTGGAGCTGGCCATGTGGTACACATACCTGTAATCCCAGTACTCGAGAGGCTGAGACAGGAGGATCGCAGACTTGAGGACAGCCTCAGCAACAGTGAGACTCTCAGCGACCTAGGGAGACCCTGTTTCAAAACAAAAGAAAATAAATAAAATAGGGGCTGGAGTATATCTTGGAGGTGGAATGCCTCTGGGTTCAATACCCAGCACTACACACACACACACACACACACACACACACACACACACACACACACAATTTGGTAACAGAGCATAGAGCAAAGGAGGTGAAATTGCCATCTTTAGTGGAAAAACAGCCCAAGGTGTTTGGCAGGCGAGCACTGTACACCCCGTTCCCTGCGCAGCAGCGCGTCTCCATGCCTCTGCTGACTGTTGAATTGGGGACAGCTGGGGTTTCCAGGGAGGGACAATGCAGATCCATTGTAGGCTGTTCTGAGTTCTTGGTGTTTTCAGTTAGTGGTGCATTGTTTCCTTCAGGACTTTGTCATTTACTGAACTTTGGAAAACAGGTGCGAGTCCTCCCTTCCTCTTCCCAGGCAGGAGGTTGTGTAGTGCAGACCCAGCAGGCATGCCCTGGTCTCAAGGGCCTGTGACTGGACTATCTTCCCACCCAATGTCAGGCTTCTCGTCCTCTTTGTTCCCTTTGGCTGTCTATATCGTTGGGGGTGGATCTCAGAGCTGTGTGGTCTAGGAGGGATGTTTTGGGGTAATAACATCCATTGTGTTTGGAAATTTACATTTTTATGGTACCACAATAAAGTTCCTGGGTAGAATTTGCTTGCTTGTGCTAAAAACAGCGGCAGACCACGGACAAGGAGCCAAAGCTTAAATGAAGCAAAGGGAGTGTGTGCCCAGTGGGTAGTGCAGAACAAGAAGAGAATGGAGTACAAAGGAGTGACTTGCCTTTCTGTTGAAAAGATTTGAGGCCAGAAATCAAGAAATGAATGACCATAGTTGCCCTTCTGTCCAAGCAAAATAAACCCTTTGCTCTGCCTTTTCTTTATCAGAGTGGTTCATTAGCAAAAACTCTGCATTAAGAAAAAAAGGAAAATATGCTTTCTCTAAAATTAGCCAGGCGTGGTGGCACACATTTGTAATATTCAGTACTTGGGAAGCTGAGACTGGAGGATCGCAGATTCTCAGCACTCAGCAACTTATTAAGGCTCTGTTTAAAAAAAAAAATCCCAAAAGAAAACAAACAACAACAAAAAAGCAACTCTGCATTGCCAGGTGTGGTGGCGCACGCTTGTAATCCCCGCACTTGGGAGGCTGAGACAGAAGGATCACACAGGTTCGAAGCCAGCCTCAGCTATTTAGTGAGGCTCTCTGCAACTTAGCGAGACCCCATTTCCAAATAAAATATAATATAGGTCTGGAAGTATAGTCCATGTACTAGTATTGGGAAGAGGTTTTAAAGTGTATTAATGTATCAGTATTGGGAAAGATTTCCAATTTTGAATATATTGTGTATACTAAAGAAAGGCCAGAGTCAGGGAAGGGGTTTCTTTACATTTCTAAAGAGAAGGAAGAAATCTGGAGCCAGGGAAAAGGCTTCTTTACATTTCTAAAAGAGAATCAAATGGCCTAAGGGAAATCTGAAGAAATCCCAGATCCCGGAGAAACAATTTCACACATCTTGGGGGATGGAACAAGAGGTGTAGAGGGCTGTGTTTGGAGGCAGGACAGCCACCCCCTTCCGGGGCAAATCCAACTAGGAGACAGCAGAGACTGGGCTAGAGATATCTATAGATCAAAGGACCTGCCCCGGACTTGGTCGGGATAAAAACACTTAGTACACTGGAGTTCTGTGGTATATTCCATTCGAATTGCCCCCCTGTACCCCTCTCTCGGGCACTGGGCTGTAACTATATCCTGTATTTCTATCTTTTTAATAAACTTCTTTAAGTCTTCAGCAACTGTCCAAGCTATGAATATTTATTCTTAGCTTAGGACAAGAATCCACGGTTTTTCTGTTTTTCTGTTTGTGTGGTTGTGGTGGGGAATTACTTCTCCCCTCACACACCAAACACATTTCACTGCAACAGTTCAGAAGTAGAAAGCCTCTGGGTTCCACCCCTATTACCAACAACAATAAAAAAAAAACCCCTCTGTATTAAGAAAAGTAAAAAATGCTTTCTCTAAAGCTCATCTTGTGAAAAAATTGTTTAGGTTTGGCTTCCTAGGGTGGCAATATTTGGTTCCATATTTTGGCTATTATGAATTGTGCTGTTAGGAACATGAGTATGCATATGTTACTGTAGTTCTCTGATTTCAACCCCTTTGGAAAGATACCCAGGAGTGGTAGAGTGGATGTATGTCGGGATCCAGCCTGACAACAGCGGGGCTTGGTGAGATGATGAGTACCTACGGCCCGATCACCGCACAGAGCAGGGAGATATGTCAAGCAAGACCTCATTTATTCCTCTCCAAGCAATCATATATGTAGTACAAAACCACGAGGGGGAATTGCCATGGGAAATAGCCTAGCCTATCAGAATAAAGATCACTAGCACATAGTTCACAGCCAATCCCAGGCCAGTACATGAGCCATGCGGAAGCTCCTTTAAAGGTAAAAAGGGAAAAACTGCTCAGTCTCCCCACCCATAATGAATGGGGAAACCACGCCTTCATAGCTTCCTCCAGGCGCCATCTTAGCCCCTTTTCTGCTGAATCATTTTACTGGGAAGTTTAAACTTTACCTAAAGCTTTGCCTTAGGCTGCAGGCCGCTCAGGCCGAGGGAGGCTGCATCTCTTTAGGTGCTGTATGGACACACCCCATCATATCTAGGTCTCCATCAACAGATGAATGGATTGCAAAATTATGGGAAATACATACAATGGAATCCTACTCAGCTATAAGAAAGAACAAAATCATGTCATTTGTAAGAAGATAGAAAGACCTGGAGAACATTATGTTAAGTGGGATCAGCTAAGCACAGAAAGAGAAGGGACATATGTTTTCTCTAATATGCTCAAACTAGGGAGTATTAGAAATATGAGAGGGACTCCAGACAATGGAGGGGAAACCTCAGAAAAGCTAGAATGGAAGGATAGGAGAGGAAGAAGGCTGAGGTTGATTAATAAAGGAGCTACATCCAAATTTGTGTAAAAATATAAATATAGCATGGTTAATCTGGAAACTCATTGTTGGGAGGGGAGGAAGGGGAAGCGGGAGGGTAAAAAGTATACTAGTATTGGGGAGAGGTTTTAAAAATATATTAATGTATCAGTATGGGGAAAGATTTCCAATTTTGAAAATATATCCTTTATACTAAAGAAAGCCAGGACTGGTAGGGAGAAGGGACTTGTAATTTACATTTCTAAAGGGAAGGAAGAAAGCCAGAGCCAGGGAAGGGGTTTCTTTACATTTCTAAAGAGAGACAAATGGCCTGAGGGATGGGAGAAAAGCCCAGATCCCAGAGAAGCAATTTAACACATCTTGGGGATAGAACAAAGGTGGAGAGGTCTGTGTCATGAAGACAGGGCCACCCCAAATCTGGCTGGAGATAGCAGAAAAACTGGGCTAGAGATAGGGCAGCATATCTACAGATCAAAGGACCTGCCGCAGACTTGGTCAGGATAAGAACTCAGCACACTGGGGTTCTTTGGTGTATTCATTTGAATTGCCCCCTTGTGCCCCTCTCCGGCACAGGGCTGTGACTTTCTCCTGTATTTCTATCTTTTTAATAAACTTCTTTAAATCTTCAGCAAGAGTTCGGGCTAATGTGGATTTATACTTAGCTCAGAACAAGAACCTGTGGTTTTTCTGTTTTTCTGTTTGTGTGGTTGTGGTGTGGGAATTACTACTCCCCACACACACCAAACATATTTCACCGCAACACCAAGCGTAGTCTGAATGTATGCCATTTTCAATATGTTCCACATAAAAATAAAAAAAGAAATATTTAACTCTACTACCAACAATGCTTTAACATGTACATGCAGGGCTAGCGCAGGGCCAGCGGTAGGTTTCTGCATTTAAATGTGACTGCCTTCAGGTGCGTAAAATCTGTTTGTGTTTGTTTTGTATATGAAATCAACAAAGACTTTCCTTTTCTTTTATATTTGGAAACTTTTAGTTGAATTGTATTAAATATCTTGAAAAAAGTTGATTTATTAATCAGACAGAATGCTTAAAATTGGGTTGGATAGCTATTAATTTTTATTTAATTAATTATTTATTTATTTAATTATTACGGTGCTGGGGATAGAATTCAGGGGGCATTCTATCTCTGAACTACACTCCATCCCTAATTTTTTTTTATTCTTTATTTTGAAACCGGGTCTCAATGAGTTGCAAAGGGCCTCACTAAGTAGCTGAGGTTGTCCTTGAACCATGATCCTCTGGTCTCAGCCTCCCAAATGCTGAGATTACAAACATGTGCCACCACGCCCGACTCTATTAATTTTTTTTCTGGAACTGGGGATTGAACCCAGCGGCATACTACCTCCAAGCTACATCCCCAGCCCTACTTTTTATTCCTTATTTTGAAGCAGGGTTGGACAAAGTTGCAGAGGGCCTCACTAAGTAGCTGAGGCTGGCCATGAGGCTGCAATACTCCTGTCTCAGCCTCCCAAGTACTGGGATTACAAGCATGTGCCACCATGCTATTAAAATTTTTAGTCATTAAGATTCACTTAACCAGATCTGGGCATGGTAGTGTGTGCTTGTAATCCCACTACTTAGGAGGTTGAGTTAGGAGAATCACAGGTTTAAGGCCAGGCTCAGCAACTAAATCAGACCCTCGGCAACCTAACAAAATCCTGTTTCATAATAAAAAGTAAAAGAGGACTGGGGTTATAGCTCAGAGTGGAACGTCCCTGGGTTCAACCCCCAGTATAAAAAAAAAAGTCATTTATCCAGAAATTTTTTCCTAAACTTTATTAATAGATTCATTTAAAAAATAATATATGAGCCAGGTGTGGTAGCATATGCTCATAATCTCAGCATCTGGGAAGCTGAGACAGTATGGATCGCGGTTTGCAGACAGCCTCAGCTACTTAGTGAGGCCCTTTGCAACTCAAAAAATGAGACCCTGTTTCAAAAAATAAAAATAAAAAAAATAGGGCTGGGGTTGTAGCTCAGAGGTAGAATTCCCCTGAGTTCCATCCCCAGTATTGCAAATAATAATAATAATAATAATAATTATTATTATTATTATTATTATTATTATATATTGTTGGAGCTGGGGATTCAGCTGAGTAACAGAGTGCTTGCCTAGCATGTGTAAGGTTTGAGTCGCCCCTGCCCCACAGGGGGCAGGGCCGGAAGCTAGGAGGTGGAGCTCTGCAATTCCGGGAGGGAACCAGGCCTCCCGGGTCCGGAAGAAGAGTGTGCAGAGTTCAGAGAGGAGCCCGAGAGGGAGGGACGCACTCTCTCCCCCGCCACCAGCCCCCCACGCGGGGGGCTGGAGGTCGATCTCCCACGAATAAAGATATCCATATTTACTATGGATCTCCGCGTGTCTCTATGTGCCAGTGGGACTCGCCTAATAATATATTATCATTCATTTGGTGCCGATAAACCCGTATCGGACTTATGGGACTTGGTTTGGATCTCAGCTTATTTAACTACATGCGCGGCCTCTGCGCGCCCGCCCGCCCGGCCTGCGGGCTTCTGCAAGAGCTAAAAAAAGACTGGACCTCACCGCCCTCGCTGCGCCCCAGCCCGAGCCACCTGGATGAGTAAGTGGGTTCTGCCTAACTCGGAGGATTCTGACTGACTGACTGACTGCTATTAAACCCGGTATACCGGTATCCTCCAGTTCTCCAATTGTTCAGGACGATTGCGAGGTGTGTACAGAGACAAGAGACGTCTTCTCTCTGGCACACCTAATCTGTATTACCGAACTAGGCAAGCCCCTGGTACGCTGTGGGTACCTGCCTTTGTTCTTGCCCACTTACAAGTCATGGGGGGAAGTCAGCCATCAAAGATTGAGATTGACCCTCAGTCCCCGCTGGGCCGTGTATTAACTAATCTGCAGGCTCTGGGATTCTTTGGGGAACTGTCCCCTGAAAAACTCGTATCTCTTTGCACTAAGATCTGGCCGACATATGACCTAACCAATAACTTTCGATGGCCTCCCATGGGCACGCTAGATCCTAGGACGCTGATGGCTCTCAGTGAATTTTGCACGCGGTCAGCAAAATGGTGTGACCTCGAGTATGTACAGCCCTTCTGGCGGCTGCATTTTCTGTTTTCTCCCTCTACCGGCTCTACTGCTGCCCAGGGCATGCTGGCTGGAGTATCCCGTCAGCCACAGCCGAAAACGTGGGGGCCGGGGTCTGACCCAGCTGGGTTACAAGCCCCATCTTCCTCTCTCCTGGCCCCACTTCGCGAAGTGGCTGGGGCAGAAGGGGTGGTCCGGGTCCATGTCCCCTTTTCCCTTCCTGACCTCACTCAACTGGAAAAGAGACTGGGGTCCTTTTCTGCCAATCCTTATGGTTTTATCAAGGAATTCCAGCATATTGTGCAGGCATATGATTTAACGTGGCGAGATTTGCATGTCATTCTAACCTCTTCTCTAAATCCAGACGATCGTGATCAGATCCTGAAGGCAGCCAGAGAGAGGGCTGACCAGACTCATTTAACAGATCCAGGGCTTCCTATCGGTGCAGCTGCAGTTCCATCTGAGGAGCCCCACTGGAATTATAATGTAAAGGAGGGAATAGAAATGAGAAATTATATGATACAATGTCTTCTTGATGGTATGCGAGATGCTTCCCATAAGGCGGTTAATTATGATAAGCTCAGGGAAATCACCCAGGGTCCAAATGAAAACCCAGCAGTTTTTCTTAACCGGTTGCGAGAGGCCCTTACGCGCTATACCCGTCTAGATCCATCCTCTGAGGCAGGCTCGATCATATTGGCCACCCATTTCATTGGGCAAGCGGCTCCTGACATAAGAAAAAAGCTAAAGAAAGCTGAGGATGGCCCGCAGACTCCTGTTCGAGATTTGATGAACATGGCATTTAAAGTCTTTCATTCCAGAGAGGAACAGGCCGAAGTGGAGCGTACTCTCCATCTTCGTCAGATGGCGGACTTACAGTCCCAGGCCCTGATAGCAGCCCTGAGGCCGGAGGAGGAAGGCCAGCCCTCTGGGTGGCAAGCGCCACCCAGGAGAGGACGACAGTAAAGACAACCACCTCCAGGAGCCTGTTTCAGGTGTGGAGTATATGGCCATTGGAAAGGCAAGTGTCCTTTAAAAAGCGGTGGACCTCAGGTACCTCACTACAGGGGGTCTACCCTTCTGGACAAGGACCCGCCGCTGGCCCTATTTGGTCTGACCAAGGACTGACAGCTCCTGGGATCCCTCGTCCTCCTTCCTCCATCTTCCTTGCTGGCCCAGGGTAACTGCAGGTACAGGGTAAGCCAGTTTCCTCTTTGGTGGCCTGCTCGATCTTTCAGGCCTTAGTCTCCTTCTCAAATCTCGGTTCAGGGTGATGACGGCAGGGACAAATTCTCTTGCACGGTGTTGGGACCCACTAAACTTTGTTTCTCTCAACATAACTCTCTTTGATGTTTATATTTTAGCAGGTCCACTTGTTTACATACTATGGTGCTCTCCCTCCTCGGATGCCAAATTGCCTAAGTATTAAACTTCTAAAATGGGCAACTGATGCTCCTAATGCAGTAACAGGTGTTTGGCCAGACAAATCCATACTCACTCAATGCTGAAAAGAGTGGTGTGGGGTCTGCTTCGGGAGTTGCTGCTATTAATAACTCTGGTCTAATGAAAAACTGCTAAAGGGGTGGTAGACGTTCTCCTCAGGAAAATGTTGCTATTTAAGTTAGTAGATCTAGTGACTGCCTTGTGTCTAAAAGGGCTTCTGCCCAGCCTGGGTTCAGCTCTCACGATTTTCTTTTTCTTTAATAGCACCTTGCCTATTAGTCTCCTCAAAGCAAACCAGTCACCGAGCTCTCCAGGGTAACCTCCAACTCTCGCTGCGACCACAGCCACCTGCTCCCTTCCAGCGGCTCAGATTCTGATTTCTCCCGACCTGGGGCCCTTGACTGACGTCGCCCCTTATCAGCATGAAGTCACTAGATGAGCAAAAAACCCCGGCCTTCTGCACCCCTTAGTCAAAGAGGTCGGAATGTAAGGTTTGAGTCGCCCCTGCCCCACAGGGGGCAGGGCCGGAAGCTAGGAGGTGGAGCTCTGCGATTCCGGGAGGGAACCAGGCCTCCCGGGTCCGGAAGAAGAGTGTGCAGAGTTCAGAGAGGAGCCCGAGAGGGAGGGACGCACTCTCTCCCCCGCCACCAGCCCCCCACTCGGGGGGCTGGAGGCCGATCTCCCACGAATAAAGATATCCATAATATTTACTATGGATCTCCACGTGTCTCTATGTGCCAGTGGGACTCGCTTAATAATATATTATCATTCAGCATGTTCAGGGCCCTGGTTCAGTTCCCAGTAGGGTATATTTTCTTATAAACAAAAGTATAGAAGGATAGCACACTGAATCTAATTTAAATTTAATCCTTTTTTTTAGTGTGCTACTACTATATTAAAGATTGTGTAGGGCACCTGGATCGTGATCAGGACACATGTGTATATTGTACAGCTGTGGAGGCGGAAACAGGAGGATCGCCTAGGTTCCAAGCCAGCCATGCTGGCTTAAGAGACCCTGTTTTTAAATTTAAAAAAAAAGTATAAAATAGGTCTGGGAGTGTATCCCAGAAGTAGAAGGGCTTCCAGGAACCCCAGTACCAATAACAACAACAATAATAATAATAATAATAATAATAATAATAATAATAAACTTTTGTAGCTATTATGTTTCATTAAATGACAGGTACTTCCGGGTGTGGTGGTGCATGCTTATAATCCTCCTGCTTGGGAGGCTGAGACAGGAGGATAACACAGATTCGAAGCTAGCCTCAGCTACTTAGTGAGGCTCTCAGCAACTTAGTGAGACCCTGTTTCCAAATAAAGTATAAAATAGGTCTGGGAGTATAGCCCGGAGGTAGAAATTCCCTGAGTTCCACCCCCAGTACCAAATAAATAAATAAATAAATAAATAAATAAATAAATGGCTAGTACTGCATTCTTTTTTAAAAATTAAAAAAATAATGATTTTCCTCTTTTTCTGAAGGCCAAGTATAGAAACTAATTCCAATTAATTTATGGTTTCGTTTAATCGAGTTCCACTCAAATGAGATTTAACCATAACCTGGTCAGTTCAGTTACAAATGTTGAGATTAATTTGGTGACAAAGTTAGCACTTCCAAGGTGGAAAAAATGTAATATGTTTAAAACTTGAAAGGTGAGTCTTCTCAGAACGTATTTTCTGCATGCCCCACGGGTCTGCCTGTTTTCAGTGAAACCTAGCTTCAAGCATCTCTCCTTATCTCTAAAAACTCCACTCTGACTGTGTCTGTGCTGTGGGGACACCCCGACAGCCTCTTTCTGCTGCACAGAATTTGTCAAAAGGGTGTGAAATGTTCTGATGCGCTCAGACTCTTGGATCCGAGTCTGGGCCGAACCTCCCTCTCCTGGTGGTCCTGCGGATCCTGCGGCTGGATTAGGTGGGGCCTGCCTTTGAAGCAGGACTTTATTCTGCCTCTTTGGAAAGCATGTGCTCCATTGTTTTTTTTCAGATAGTGAAAAGCCAGCAAGGAATAGTTCAGTACCTAAGGAAAAACAACTTTAGGAAATTATCTATTTGCTAGTAAATAACAGCTTCGTGTATATGAGAGAGCTAATTCTCCGCCATATTGGGCTCTCCTTCAATAAAAGCAAGAAAAAAAGAGATCCCAGAAATTTCTTTGTCATGCTTTAGAGTCCCCCGCCCACCCCCCAGCTCCCCGGCTTTTTAGAAGGGGTATTTGTTCTCTCTTACAATCTGGAAATGCATGCGCCTAATTGAAATAAGATGTACTCCTTAAATGATGAAAATAAAAAATGATCAAAATAGATTTTTGTTATCCTGTGGGCACTGGGAGTTTAAATGCAAACGGCATGGCTTGCAGTGTGGGGGATTAATTATTGGTAATTGAAGTTGTAAGCTTAATTCCCTGCTTGCTTCAATGAAAATGAATCCTTTTATTTAATATTGAAAGAAGCACCACTAACCTCATGATCTGGGACAGCACATGTATTCAGCTATCAAGCAGTAGTGAATGTTTTAAAAGTGTTATCTATTAAACACTGGATTATAATTAAAATAAAACAAAAACACTGGGGATAGGGGATAAATACATTAGCAAATAATACCACAGATGGTGTTGGGTACTCCTTGTAGGTCCTGTTCTTGTTTGCAGTTTAGAAAATCCATTTTGCATTTGAATAAGTGTCTGAGCCATTAAAATATATATATGTCCTTTTTCTTTTCGGGTCTGGGGATGGAACCCAGAGGCATTTGACCTCCGAGCTACACCCCCTTTCCAATTTTTTTTATTCTTTATTTTGAAACAGGGTCTCACTGAGTTGTGGAAGGCCTCACTAAGTAGCTGAGGCTGTCCGGGAAAAGAGATCCTCCGGTCTCAGCCTCCCGATTGCTGGGATTACAAGTGTGCGCCACCACGCCCGGCTATATATGTACCTATTGAAAACTTGTTTTCAGTCAAATGTTATCAGTGAAATGCACTGTCACAATGAGGCATGGTGGCCTGTTAGACATATCAACTCTTTGTCAAAAGTTTCTGCTGTAAGACCTTCTTTCTTTTTTTCCCTTGAGGGACTGTTATGGTAGACCGTGATGTAGACTTTGATGTCTACATCAGTCTCTCTCTCTCTCTCTCTCTCTCTCTCTCTCTCTCTCTCTCTCTCTCTCTCTCTCTCTCTCTCTCTCTGCCCGTCTCTAGGTTCTGGCCATCTAGAAATGGCTCTGGGTGCTCACCTCCACTGTTACTTAGTTCTGGAATGGTTTCCCAGGCCCCTAGACCTGCTGTTTGCCCGCATCTTCTGCTCCTCTCAGATCTTTGCTCCAACATTACACCTGAGATGGATGCAAATACCTGTTTTATATTCTTACGGCAGCAAATCATATGTAATTACTTGTTTCATTCTTGTTTCTTCTGCCAGGCCACAAATTCTAAGATAGCGGAAGTATTTGCCGTGTTTATAGGTGAGCTCCTCATCCCAGAGTTCATTTCAGCTCTTCAAGAGGCTGAGGCAGAAGGATCACAAGCTTCAGACCAGCCTGGGCGACTTGGAGCGACTCTGTCTCAAAATCAAAGAGTATGAACGAGTGGGGATGTAATTCGATGGTAGAACATTTGCCTGGCATGTGTAAGTATGTGAGGAGTAAATACAGAAGAAGGCTCTGGACTTCAGGGCATGAGAAATGATTGAAGATGGATATATTATTATCATACCAAACATGAAACACCGTACAACTGAACGCACACTGAATGCCAAGTGCTAAAAACTTCCATATCTTCCCCTCCCTTCGTTTCCAGAATACCAGCAGCCTAATCATTCCCCTTTAGGGGGATTCTTTCCTACTAAACATATCATCCCATGAGGAAACTTTTTGGAAAAATATTGACATCAGGAGTTCACCAACAAATAGCCCTTCTAGATCACCTGACAGATAGATAGTCCAAGTAAATAAGCTCCACTGTACTCGGGGCCACCAGTTATGGCTTCATTCCCTCATTCTTCATCCTAAACAGATAAGAAAAGATGACCAGATATTTAAGGAAGAGCCCTAATATGGAAGATAAAGACCAAACCAATTAGCAGAGGAAAGTGCTTTGACAGGCATGGTGGCTCATACCTGTAATCCCAGTATTCAGGAGGCTGAGACAAGAGCATCACAGGTTCAAGAACAACTTCAGCAACTTAGTGAGACCCTCAGCTACTTAGCAAGACCCTGTTTCAAAATAAAAACTGCTGGGGCTAGGGTCAGAGGTAGAATGCCCCTGGAGTCAGTGCCTTGGAAGGAAGAAGAAAGGAAAAGAGGAAGGAAGGAAGGAGGGAAAGAAGAAATGAATGAAGGAGGCAGGGAGGGAGAAAGGGATGATCTGGAGAAAATAGAGGCCATATGAAGAGAAGAATAACCTCGTTGACTTCAAATGAGGTTATTATTAACATCTTCAGATAAAATATTTTCTTTGTGAAAATAGAACATGTTCCTATATAAAAGGAAAAGTCAAAGAATAAAAAGAGCTCTTGAAGGTTAAAAATAGCTGAAATGAAAAATTCAACAGAAGAGCTAGATGATAAAGTTCAAGAAAAATCCAAAAAGTGCACAAAAAAGACCAAAAAAAAAAAATAGAGAAGAAATGAGGAAAATAAGGGTAGCAGACCTGGCTACTCTACATCTGAGTATTGGGCATTCCAGGGATAGAATACAGAGAAAACAGAGTAGAAAAAATCCTCAATACAATGTTAACAAAAATTTCTTAAAATTGAAAGCATGAGTTGTGAGATGAGCCCACCAAGTGCCCCTGCAAAGTGCATTCCAGATTCGCACCAGTGACCTCACTGTGAAATTTCAGGACACTGGGACCAAGAGAAGAATCAAGATAGGAAAACACATTACATAGAAAGGATCAGGAATCAGAATGTCTGCTGGGTGTGGAGACACATGCCTGTAATTTTAATACTTGGGAGGCTGAGACAGGAGGATCACAGGGTTGAGGCCAGCCTTAGCAATTTACTGAGACCTTCAGCAACCTAGCAAGATCCTGTTTCAAAATAAAAAATCAAATAGGGCTGGCTGTGTAGCTCCGAGGTAGAATGTCCCTGAGTTCAATCCCTGGTAAGCCTCCCCGCCCCCCAAAAAATAACAATCAGAATATCTTCAGGCTTCTCAGTTTTGGCAAAACAAGGGAGAAAGACCTTCAAAATTCTTGGCAGACTGGTGGTAGCATGAGGTGCTGCGTCACTGATCATTCTGCAGGCACGTAGCATGGCACACTGCACATGCTCAAGGAGACGTCCATCTTGTGAGTCTCATGACTTGGCTGCAAGCCTAGGCGCCATCTTGAATCCACGCTGGCAACAAGCCTGGGTGCCATCTCGGTCCAGCCGAGTGGGCCCCGACACCCAAGACTTGGGAGTCTGAGACCAGAGGATTCCAGGTTAGAGGTCAGCCTCAGCAATTTATCAAGATCCTGTTTCAAAATTTAAAAAAATGTTGGGGGTGTAGCATGGAGCTAAAACGCCTCTGAGTTCAATCCCCAGTGCCAAATAAAAAATAGAGTCATAGCACATTCTGTCACTCATTTCTCCTGGATCTTTATTTTTCTCTTGTTTTGCTTTCTCTCTTGACCTCTCATCCCCTCCTGCTCTTTTTCTGTTCTTCCTCCCCTTCAGTGAAGAAGCTTTAAAATAAGCACAATTAGACCAGAAGAGACCATTAGCACAGCAGACATCACAGCACGGATTGTTGAGTTGGAAAACAAAGACTTGAATCTAACTTCACCACTTAAAGGAAAGGTGTCCTGGACTCATTATTCACCCTCACCGGAAAGTAAGGAAAAGAAAAATCACCTTAGCAACCTCATGGGTGGATGGATCGATGAATTGTGTTAACAAATGAAAAGCCTGAGGTCAGCAAGTCACAAATTAAGCTCACAATAAATGGTGGCCATAAAGAATGGGAGTCAAGCCGGGCGTGGTGGCGCACGCTTGTAATCCCAGCATTTGGGAGGCTGAGACCGGAGGGTTGTGTTCGTGGACAGCCTCAGCTGCTTAGTGAGGCTCTCTGCAACTTAGTGAGACCCTGTTCCAAAATAAAAGAATAAAAAATAGGGCAGGGGGTGTAGCTCAGAAGTCAAATGCCCCTGGGTTCCATCCCCAGACCCCCCCCACACACACACACACAAAAGGAGTTAAAAGTGCCATTCAGATTACTTGCTTATATCAATTATTTACAAAGCCTCAATTTGAGCCCAAATTTTTTAACTTAAAGTCTAGTTTGTTTATTTTTCCCATGATACCATGTTCTGTCTCATCTGTTTTTTCCCTACTAAGATATCCTATTTTCTACTTCAATAAAGCTGGGCATGGAGGCTCATGCTTGTAATCCCAGTTGGGAGGCTGAGAGAGGAGGATCACAGTTCACGGCCAGCCTCAACTAATACGTAGTGAGGTCCTTTGCAACTCAGTGAGACCCTGTTTCAAAAATAAAGGATAAAAAATAGGGTTGGGGGCGGGCGTGGTGGCACAGGCTTGTAATCCCCGCGATGGGGAGGCGGAGACAGGAGGATCGCACAGGTTTGAAGTCAGCCTTGCTGGCTTAAGAATCCCTGTTTCCAAATTAAAAAATATAATGCCGGGCGTGGTGGCGCACGCTTGTAATCCCAGCATTCGGGAGGCTGAGACCTGGAGGATCGCGGTTCACGACCAGCCTCAGCTACTTAGTGAGGCCCTCTGCAACTCAGTGAGACCCAGTTTCAAAATAAAGAATAAAAAATAGGGCAGGGGGTGTAGCTCGGAGGTCAACTGCCCCTGGGTTCCACCCCCAGACCAGCATTAAAAAAAAAAAAAAAAAAATATATATATATATATATATATATATATATATATATATATATGAGGAAAAATGACCCTTTTCCTCCTTCTCTTCCTCCTTCTGTGTGTGTGTGTGTGTGTGTGTGTGTGTGTGTGTGTGTGTGTGTGTGCGCACGCGCCCAGGGGTGTTCTACCTCTGAGTTATAGCCCTTGTAATCTTTTTTTGAACAGGGTCTCACTAAGTTGCTGAAGGCTTCGCTAAACTGCTGAGTCTGGCCTTGAACCTGTGATCCTTCTGTCTCAGCCTTCCAAATACTGGGATTATAGGCAAGTAGTAGTAGTACATTACTACATTCTTCTTTTTTTTTTTTTTTTCGGTACTGGGGATGGAACCCAGGGGATTCTGCCTCCAAGCTACACCCCAACCCTATTTTTTTTTTTTTTCTTTGGTGGTACTGCGGTTCCTGGAAACCCTTCTACCTACGGGTTACACTCCCGGATATATATATATATATATATATATATATATATATATATGTATATGTATATATGTATATATAATTTTTTTTTAAACAGGGTCTCACTAAATTGCCAAGAACATCACCAAGTAGCTGAGGCTGGCTTCAAAACTGCGTGATCCTCCTGTCTCAGCCTCCCAAGTATTGGGATTATAAGTGTGCCGTACCACGCCTGGCTTCATTTTTATTTTATTTTATTTTTTTATTTTGAGTGCTGGGTGTGGTGACGCACAGCTATAATCTTAGTTCTTGGGAGACTGAGACAGGAGGATGACAGATTCAAGGACAGCCTCAGCAACTTAGCAAGGCTCTCAGCAACCTAAAAAGACCCTGTTTCCAAATATGAAATAAAATCAGACTGGAGATATAGAATGCCTCTGGGTTCAAGCCCCAGTACCACAAAAAAAAAAAAAAATGAGATGGGAAAGATACACACCTATAATTTTAGTTTTTGGGAGGCTGAGACAGGAGGATCACAAGTTTGAGGTCAGCCTCAGCAACTTAGCAAGGCCCTCAGCAATCTAGAAAGACCCTGTTTCAAAATAAAAAATAAAAAGGACTGAGAGTGTAAATCAGAGGTAAAATGCCCCTGAACTCAGAGGTAGAACACCCAGCACCAAAAAACAATTTTTTTGTGCAGTACTGGGGATCGAACCCAGGGGCATTCTACCTCCAAGCTACATCCCCAGCCCTATTTTTTATTTTATATTTTGAAACAGGATCTCACTGAGTTGCAGAGGGCCTCACTACGAAACTGAGACTGTCTGCCAACAGCAATCCTCCAGTCTCAGCCTCCTGAGTGCTGGGATTACAAGCGTGCGCCACCACACCCAGCTTTTATTTAAAAAAGATATCTATCTATATCTATCTATCTATAAAAAGATATAGATAGATAGATAGCCCAAGTACTGAGATTACAGGTGTATGCCAACCATGCCCAAAGCATAATTTCATAAACATGTAACCAGTGTAACCATTGTCACTGAACTGAGTCAATTTGAGTGATTTTTTTCTATGTATTTATGTTACACTGGAATGTGTTTATTTGAATATTTTGTGCAAACAACATGAGTGATAGTGATACCTATTTAAACCATAACTGACAATTAAATCTGTGGGCCCTCCCAATCTCTGCCTTTTAATTAGAGAATTTGAACTATTCAGATTTGCAGTAATTACTCATGTGCTGAGCTCAGCTCTGCTGTATTTGCTTATTTGCCCCGAGTGTTTGTCCATTCTCTCTTTCCCTTCTCTTGCCTTGCTCTGGGTCACTTGAACACTTTGTAGAATTACATTTTTATTTCTTTATGTTTGGGAATATATTTCTTCGTATAGTTTCTTAATGGTTCTCTAAGTAGTGCAATGTCTGTTCTATCACCTTTGAATTTTACCATTTTAAGCAAAATGTAAATGCTTTACTTCCATTAGATAGATCTCTCTATTCTCTCACTCTTTTTAAGGTGAAATTTTTTTGAGAAAATTGCATGCCTGTAATCTCAGCACTTGGGAGACTGAGGCAGGAAGATTGCAGGTTTGAGGTCAGCCTAAGCAATTTATTTTATTTTTATTTTATTTATTTATTTATTTATTTATTTATTTATTTATTTATTTATTTATTTGTGGTACTGAGGATGGAACCCAGGGGCATTCTACCTCCAAGCTATACTCCCAGCCCTTTTTTATTTTTTATTTTGAAACAGGGTCTCACTGAGTTGCAAAGGGCCTCACTGAGTAGCTGAGGCTGTCTGCAAACCGTGATCCTCCAGTCTCAGCCTCCCAAATGCTGAGATTACAAGCGTGCGCCACCACGCCCGGCTCAGCCTAAGCAATTTAGCAAGGCCCCCTGCAAATTTGGAAGACACTGTTTCTAAATTTTAAAAATATATAAATTAGGGCTGTAGCTGTAGCTCAGAGGTAGAATATAATTCCCAACACCGAAAAAAAAGAGAGAAATTAGAAAAAAAAGAAAGGAAAGAAAGAAAGAAAGAGAAAGAAATTGTAGATTCACATGTAGTTTTAAAAAATAATAGAAGTCCCTTGAAAATGTATTCATTTTTCTCAAATGCTAATATTTTACAAAACTATAGTATAATATCACAACCAGAATACTGGCACTGATATAATTCTGTTGCTATATTCAGATTCCCCCTGAGGGAATCATTTGTGTATGCACAATGTATTAAGTCCTACCTAATTTTTATCACCTGTGCAGGACTGTATCTGCCACCACAGTGAAAATCCTGCACAGCTCCGACACTACAGGGATCCCCACGTGGTGCTCACAGCACACCCCTCCCTCCCGCCAAAGCCAGCCACATTTTAAGATCCTAAAGAGGTGATCAGCATTCTAAAATACCCTGCAGTTTTCTGGGAAACTGAGATTAATGTACAAACTGAACCTAATACTTCTCACTCGCCCCCAAATACAATTAAATAAAAATAAAACAGCTCTGTTGACTTTATGTTGACTATATATGTATTGACTTTAAAGACTCCTCATCACAACCAGGATATTGAGACTCATACAAATTACTAATCGTATTCTGATTTCCCAATTTTACTCATACTCATTTGCATGTGTGTTTATGTATTGGGTTTTATACAAAGCTCTCAGGATGTAGGCTCATGTACCCAGCACAAGTTCCAAAAACATAAAGATCTTGGCTCTGGGGATTGAACTCAGGACCATTTTTACCTCTCAGCTACACCTACCAGCCTTTATTATTTTTATTTATTTTATTTTATTTATTGCTTTTTGTGCTACTGAGGATTGAACTCTGAGGCATTCTACCCCCAAGATACACCTCCATCCCTTTTTTTTTTTATTTTGAAACAAGATTTCACTAGGTTGCAGTTGCTAAATTGCTGAGGCTGGTCTTGAACCTGCGATCCTCCTGTCTCAGCCTCCCAAGTACTGGAATTATAGGCATGCTCCACCATGCCCAGCACTATTGCCCTCTTATAATCACATGCTCTTACCCACCCTTAACCTTGCCCCAGCAACCATTGGTCCTGGCTGTTGGGGCTGTGCATACAGCGCCTAAAGGGATGCAGCCTCCCTCGGCCTGAGCAGGCTAAGCCTTAGGCAATGTTTAAGAATTTCCGCATAAAAGGGGCTAAGACACCATCTGGAGGAAGTTACGAAGGTGTGGTTTCCCCATTCGGTATGGGTGGGGAGACTGAGTAGTTTTTCCCTTTTTACCTTTAAAGGAGCTTCCGCACACATGAATGGTCTGGGATTGGCTGCGAACTACATGCTGGTGACCTTTATCCTGATAGGCTAGGCTATTTCCTCATTGCAAATCTCCCTCGTGGTTTTGTGCTATATATATGTTGCTTGAAGAGGAATAAACGAGCTCCTGCTTGACTCGGCTCCTGGCTCCGTGTGTGGTTCTGTTTGGGCCGTTGGCACCCACCTTCCTTCTCAGCCCCACCGCTGACAGGCTGGACCCGACACCTGGCAACATGTCCTCCATTTCTAAAATTTTGTCATTTAAAATTGTTAGATAGCCAGGCATGGTGGCACATGCTTGCAATCCTCAATCCTAGTACTTGGGAACTTGAAACAGGAGGATCACAGGTTCAAGGACAACCTCAGCAATTAAGTGAGGCAACCTAATGAGACTGTTTCCAAATAAGAAATAAAATCTGTTTGGGGATGTAGCTCAAAGGTAGAATGCCTCTAGGTCAATTCCTAATAGGACAAAAAATTGTTAGAGGAATGGAATCATATAGTATACAACTTTTGAGAGTGATGTTTTTCATTCAGTGTGATTCCCTAGAGACTCATCACTCCTCACCTTTTACATCTTACTTTTTCCTCCACATACACTGAGGACCACATCAGATCAGTATTATAATTTTTTATTCCTGTCTTAGGCAGAATAATGGCCACTTTGCAAACTGCTTCCACCCTAATCGCCAGAACCAGTGCCTATGTTAGGCTGTGTGGCAGAGGGGAGGGGAGGTAGCAGGTGGAGTTAAAACTGCTAATCAGCTGATTCTACAACATATTGTTCTAATCAGGCATGGTGCTACATGCCCATAATCTCAGTACTTGGGAGGCTGAGACAAGAGGATTGCAGGTTTGAAGCCAGCTTCAGCAATTTAGTTAGGCCCCGTTTCAAAATTAAAAAATAAAATAGGGCTGGGTGTAACTTAGATGTAGAACACCCCTGGGTTCAATGTCCAGTGACATAAAACAAAACAAAAACAAAATAGATTATCCTAGATTATCAAGGTGATTTCAGTGTGGTCATAAGGACCTTCAGAAGAAGAGGAAGCCAGTGATGAGGCACACTTGTAATCCCAGAATTTGGGAGGCTAAGACAGGAGGATCACGGTTTGCAGACAGCCTTGGCTACTTAGTGAGGCCCTTTGCAACTCAGTGAGACTCTGTTTCAAAATAAAAATAAAAATAAAAAATAGGGCTGGGGCGTAGCTTGGAGATAGAATGCCCCCAGTTTCCATCATCCCCAATAGAAAAAGAAGGAGGAGGAGGAGGAGGAGGAGGAGGAGGAGGAGGAGGAGGAGGAGGAGGAGGAGGAGACAGAAGAGGAAACCCATGAGATGGCAGTGTGAGGAGAGAAGGGATTTGAACATGGAGGCCTTGTACCAAGGAAAGCAAGCACGGGGAGCCTGAGAGTTTCTCCTCCTTTGTCTAGAGTCCCTCCTATGTCCCAATTTCTAGCTTCTGCATATGAGGGAGAACATCCAACCTTTCACTTTTTGTGACTGATCTCATTTAGCATAATATTCTCCAGTTCCATCCATTTTCCTGCAAATGACGTAATTTTGTTCTTTTTTGTTGTTCTTCTTCTTCTTTATGGCTGAGTAGAACTTCATTGTATACATATCCCATAGTTTTGTAATCCATTTATCTGTTGATGGACATCTCAACAGATTCCATAGTTTGGCAAATGTGAATTCTACAGCTATATACATGGATATGCATTCATTACTCTGGTAGTTTGGTTTCCATTGGGGGGGGGGGGTAAATACCCAGGAATGGTATAGCTGGGTCAAATGGTAGGTTTGTTCCCATTCTTCTGAGGATCTTCCACACTATTTTGCAAAGTGGTTGTACTAATTTACAGTCCCATCAACAGTATATCAGAGTTCCTACTTCTCCACATCCTCACCAGCATTAGTTATTGTTTATATTTTTAATGATTGTCATTTTAATTTGGGTTAGGTAAAATCTCAGGGTAGGTTTTTCTTTTTCTTGTTTCTTTTTTTCTTTTTTTTTTTCCAGTACTGGTGATGGAACCCAGGGGCATTCTACCTCCAAACTAAACCCCCAGCCCTATTTTTTATTCTTTATTTTGAAAACAGGGTCTCACTGTGTTGTAAAGGGCCTCACTAAGTAGTACCTGAGGCTGTCTGCGAATCACAGTCCTCCTGTCTCAGCCTCCAAAATGCTGGGATTACAAGTGTGTGCCACCATGCCCAGTTTCTCAGGGTAGTTTTTTTGGGGGGAGGTGTGTGTTTTCTTTTGTTTTGTTTTTGAGATAATGGGGATGAAACCCAGGGGGCATTCTACCTCGGAGCTACAACCCCAGCCCTATTTTTTAGTCCTTTTATTTTGGAAACAGGATCTCACTGAGTTGTGAAGTGCCTCCCTAGGTAGCTGAGGCTATCCACCAACTGTGATCCTCCAGTTTCCACCTCCAGAATGCTGGGATTACAAGTGTGGCCACCATGCCTGGCCCCTCAAAGGTAGTTTTGATTTGCATCTCTTTGATTGCTAATGATGTTGAACATTTTTTCATACATTTATTTGCCATTTATATCATTTATATTTTTTGTACAGTGTCTATTTAGTTCCATTTTTTAATTGGGTTGTTCTTTAAGCAGCAAGTTTCTTGAGTTCTCTGTATATTCTGTATATTATTCCTCTATCAGAGGAGTAGCTGGCAAAAATCTCCTCTCATTCTGTCAGCTCTCTCTTGAGAACTTCTTCTTCTTCTTCTTCTTCTTCTTCTTCTTCTTCTTCTTCTTCTTCTTCTTCTTCTTCTTCTTCTTCTTCTTCTTCTTCTTCTTCTTCTTCTTCTTCTTCTTTTTTGCGGTACCGAGGGTGGAACTCAGGGGTAGGGGCAGGAGCAGGGGCATTCTACCTTCAAGCTACTCCCCTAGCGCTATTTTTTTATTCTTTATTTTGAAACAGGATCTCACTGAGTTGCAAAGGGCCTCACTAAGTAGTAGCTGAGGCTGGCCACGAACCTGGATTCTCCTGTCTCAGCCTCCCAAATGCTGGGATTATAAGCATGTGCCACCACGCCCAGCTCTCTTGAGGTTCTTGATAGTTTTTTTTGCTGCACAGAAGATCTTCAGTTTAATGCAACCCCATGTATTAATCCTTATTTTAATTTATTGTGCCTTTAGTATCTTGTTGAGGAAGTTTTACCCATGCCCATATGTTGGAATGTTGTTTCTATGCCCTTTTCAAGTAACTGCAAGGTCTCTGGTCTAATTTCCAGATCTTTGATCTATCTTGAGTTGACACTTGTGCAGGGTGAGAAAGTGGAATTTATTTCCATTTTTCTGCATATAGATAACCAGTTTTGCCAATACCATTTGTTAAAGAGGATTTTTTCCAGGGTATGTTTTGGCACCTTTGTCAAAAATCAATTGGCTGGCCGGGCATGGTGGCGCACGCTTGTAATCCCCGCACTTGGGAGGCAGAGACAGGAAGATTGCGCAGGTTCGAAGCCAGCCGCACACACTGGCTTAGGAGACCCTATTTCCAAATAAAAATGTAAAAATAGGTTTGGGAGTGTAGCCTGGAGATAGAAGGGCTTCCAGGAACCCCAGTACCACCACCAAAAAAAAAAAAATCAATTGGCTGTAACTATGTTGATTTGTTTCTGAGTCTTCTATTCTGCTTCATTGGTCTGAGTGTTTGCTTTTGTGCCAGTGCCATGCTTTTTTTTTTTTTTTTTTTTTTTTTTTTTAGTAGTATGGCTCTGTAGTATAGTTTGAAGTCAGGTATTGTGATGCCTCCTGCATGTGTCTTATTGCTGAGAACTATTTTGGTTAGTCTGGGATTTTTTGTTATTCCAAATGGATGTAAGGACTGGGTTTTCTATATCTGTGAAGAATGACCTTGATATTTTAATGGATACAAAGGGCCAATAGATACATGAAAAGATGTTCTACATCACTTGCCATCAGGGAGATGCAAATCAAAACCACACTGAGATTCCATCTAACCCCAGTCAGAGTAGCAAGCATAAAGAAATCAAATAACAACAAGTGCTGGCGAGAATGTGGGGAAAGAGGAACTCTTTTACACTGTTTGTGGGAGTGCAAACTAGTTCAGCCACTATGGAGATCTGTGTGGAGATTCCTAAGAAAGGTGGGAATAGATCCACCATATGATCCAGCTCTACCACCCCTGGATATCTTTCCAAAGGGGTTGAATTCAGAGAACTACAGCAACATATGCATACCTATGTTCATAGCAGCACAATTCTTAATAGCCAAAATATGGAACCAATCTAGGTCTCTATCAACAGATAAATGGATTGCAAAACTCTGGGAAATACACACAATGGAATGCTACTCAGCCATAAAGAGGAACAAAATTATATCATATCATTTGCGAGAAGATGGAAAGTCCTGGAGAGCATTATGTTAAGTGAGATCAGCCAAGCACAGAAGGAGAAGGTACATATATTTCCTCTAATATGCCCAAACTAGGGAACATAGAGGATACCAGTGGATAATGGAGGGGAAATATCAGCAAAGTTTGAAAGGAAAGATAGGAGAGGAGGAAGGCTGAACTTGATTAATGAAGGTCTACATCCGAATATGTGTAAAAGTATGAATATGGCATGGTTACCCTGGACAATCATTGGTGGGAGGGGGGAAGGGAAAATGGGGGGGCACCAAGTATAGTTTAAATGTATACCATTTATGTTCAATAAAAAATTTGTATTAAAAAAGGAAAAAATTAAAATTAAAATAAAGAAAAATTAATTATTAATTAATATATTGGCTATATCAGATAAAATATAGCATTAAAATTAATTCCTGTCTGTGTGTGTGTGTGTGTGTGTGTATGTGTGTGTGTGTGTGTGTTATAGGGGATTGAACCCAAGGCATTCTACTCCTGAGCTACACCCTTAGCCTTTTTATTGTTACTATTTTTTTAAACAATCTAGCTAAGTTATCATGCATTGTCCACAAACTTGGGATCCTCCTATCTTAGCCTTGCAATTACTGTATACCACTACTCCCAACTTTAATTGAACTTTTCATTATTGTTGTTGTTGTTGTTGAGGGGAACTAAGGATCAAACCCAGGGGCATTTCTACCTCCAAGCTCTTCACTTTTTATTTTTTTATTTTAAAAAGGGTCTCACTAAGTTGCTGAGGCTGGCCTTGAACCTGCCATCCTTCTGCCTCAGCTTCCTCTTTTTACTTATTAATATGACTACTAGAAAAGTTTAAACTATACATGTGGCTCACATTTTATTTCTAGTGAACAAAAACTAATTGAAATGTTATCCCTTGTTAGTCCTCACACTACAACTGTCTTCTCATCTGTTAACTTCACTTCTGGTGTCCTGGGCTGAACAGAAGAGCCTTAATACTAACGTAATTGAATCATATTTTTTCACTTACTGTTTGTGCTGTCACAGTTTAATAAATTTCACAGTGATTTTCTTTATTTCCTTCTACTGACTCTGAGTCTCTTACTCTCTCCTTTAGGTTTTTAATTCATTTAGGTTTTATCTTTGCATAGTGTAAGGTAAGTATCCAGCTGTTTCTAAAAGTTATAGTGTAGTTTTTCCAATATCATATACCAAATAAAGCACCCCTCTTTGGTTTTTTACAATACTTACCAAATATATCAAATTCCCATAAACACACAGATCTATTTTTGGACTCCCCTCGCTTGCAAGGCTGACGGTTCGAAGCCAGCCTCCGCTATTTACTGAGGCTCTCAGCAACTTAGTGAGACCCTGTTTCCAAATAAAATATAAAATTGGTCTGGGAGTATAGCCTGGAGGTAGAAAGCCTCTGGGTTCCACCCACAGTATAAGAAAGAAAGAAAGAAAGAAAGAAAGAAAGAAAGAAAGAAAGAAAGAAAGAAAGAAAGAAAGAAAGAAGGTTGAAGAAAAAACTGAACAGCCACACACAGTTTAAGAAGGACCAGAACTTAGGACTAACCAAGTGCTTAGTGGCTAATCTTTCCCAGAAGAATGGCCCAGCCATTTATTTCTCTTTGTATTATCACATTTTAAAAGATTTTGTTTTTATTTTTATTTTTTATACACTTTTGTTGGTGTGTATCTCGCATCATAATGTAGTTTATCAGGATGCAGACATACATGCCGCAGATACGTTCCCCCAGCCCCGGCTCCTTCCCCACTCCCTGCCTTCCGCATACAGGGTCTGAGATTGGCACTGGTATTCTCACCGTCAGTGAAAGCCTTCTCTTCCTTGACCAGCGTCCCCCTGCCACACCACCTCCCTCACCCCACTGACGTTTCTCCTCCAGTCTCTCTTGTATCCTGATTACTCCCTAGCTTCCACGTATCAGAGAAAATACTTCCGCCGGGCGTGGTGGCGCACGCTTGTAATCCCCGCGCTTGGGAGGCTGAGACAGGAGGATCGCACAGGTTCGAAGCCAGCCTCAGATACTTTGTGAGGCTCTCAGCAACTTAGTGAGACCCTGTTTCCAAATAAAATATAAAATAGGTCTGGGAGTATAGCCCAGAGGTAGAAAGCCTCTGGGTTCCACCCCCAGTACCACAAAAAAAAAAAAAAAAAAAAAAAAAGAAAATACTTCCTGTGCCTGGCTGATCTGACTTAATATAATGTTCTCCAGGTCCATCCATTTTCCTGCAAATGACATGACTTTGTTCTTCTTTATTGCTGAGTAGAATTCCATCTTGTGGCTCTCCCAGGTTTGTGGTCCATTCATGTGTTGATGGATGCCTGGGTTGGTTCCATGATTCGCCTGTTGTGAATTGTGCCGCTTTAAACATGGATACGCGTGTGTCACTATGAATATTCTGATTTCAGCCCCTTTGGGAAGACACCCATTCCCGGTGTCCTGAGGAACCTCCACACTGCTCTCCATGGCGTCACCCACTTCTGAGCTGGTGTTTTAAGGAGGGGGAGAGCTGGCTTCTACTGCTTGTCACTAAAGAAACGCAACATAGTTTTCTTCATCTTCATTAGCTTAGGTGGTTAGACCGCCAGACACACTTCGTCATACACGTCATGACACATTTGTTTGTTGTGGTTTCTTTTTCACTGGATCTTTATGGTAAATGTAAAATGAGAAGTTTTTTTTTTTTTTAAATGCCTTTTTCCTCTGTATTTGGTGGGTATGAGGGTTAAGGCTGGAAATCGGGGCAAAGTAAAGGGTATGAGATCCACACAGAGAAAACATAGAAGAGGCGGAGAAAGAAAAGAAGGGGAAAGAACCTGGAAAAAATTTTGGTATGGGGTGTTTGTTAAACTGCCTTTAAGGAGCCGAGGACAGGTGACAGCCACAGTTTGAGATCTGGTGCAAGGTTGAAATTTAGTCTTTGGAGGTAGGGATGGGGTGTGGTGTGGTGGCTCACGCTTATAATCCCTGCGCTTGGGAGGCTGAGAGAGGAGGATCGCGCAGGATCGAAGCCAGCCTCAGCTACTTAGTGAGGCTCTCAGCAATTTAGTGAGACCCTGTTTCCAAATAAAATATAAAATAGGTCTTGGAAAGCCAGGCGTGGTGGCACACGCTTGTAATCCCAGCATTCGGGAGGCTGAGACAGGAGAATCATGGTTCGCAGACAGCCTCAGCTACATAGTGAGGCCATCCGCAACTCAGTGAGACCCTGTTTCAAAATAAAGAACAAAAATTAGGGCAGAGGGTGTAGCTTGGAGGTCAAATGCCCCCTGGGTTCTATCCTCAGACCCCCCCACACACAAAAAGTAATAAATAGATAAATAAAAAATAAAAATAAATTTAAAAATAAATAAATTAATAAAATAAAATAAAATAAAATAGGTCTTGGAGTATAGCCCAGAGGTAGAAATCCCCTGGGTTCCACTCCCAGTACCATATATATATATATATATATATATATATATATATAGAGAGAGAGAGAGAGAGAGAGAGAGAGAGAATAATGATAAATGCAAAAATCCAGTGCAGTAGAAAGTCCCTCAGGATTCATAGCAGTCTGTATTCTGAGGTAATAACAATTACAAGAATTATCAAGAACAGTTCTGCCTTTTGCAAGGTGAATAAATTATTAGATAATTTGAGTTAGAATTAGGAGATATCAAAGTAGTAGAGCAGGACATATAGTATGGGGGCATCAGCTTTTAGGGCAACTGTTCACCTCTGCATTCCCAGCGCTGGCCATGCCTGGACACAAACACCCTCAGGTGCTTAGGAGTGAACGTGTAAACGCATAAATGAATAAATTAACGTGGCAAAAAAAAATCAAAATCTATGAGTTTGTTTTGTTGTTACTTTGTTTTGGTTTTGGTTTCTTGTTTGTTTGGTACTAGGGATTCAAGCCACACTCCAACCCTTTTTTATTTTCCATTTTTGAGACAGGGTCTGGCTAAGGCTGGCCTGGAGCCTGTGAGCCTCCCAGGTGCTGGGATTAGAGGCGTGTAATCCCACTCCTGGTTTCCATGAGCTATTTTTAAGGAGTTTGGAGATGCTGCAAATTTCCAACGGTAGGAACTGTGTGATATATTCTCTCACATCTTTCTTTCTTTCTTTCTTTCTTTCTTTCTTTCTTTCTTTCTTTCTTTCTTTCTTTCTTTCGCAGTATTGGGGATGCAACCAGGGGCATTCTACCTCCAAACTACATCCCTGGTCCTATTTTTTAGTCTTATTCATTCATTTATTTATTTATTTGTTGGTACTGGGGATGGAAGCCTTCTACCTCCAGGCTACACTCCCAGACCTATTTTATATTTTTATTTGGAAACAGAATCTCTTAAACCAGCACGGCTGGCTTCGAACCTGCGCCATCATCCTGTCTCCACCTCCCAAGCACAGGGATTACAAGCGTGCGCCACTGTGCCCGGCATCTTTTTATTTTTTGAAAGAGCCTCGCTGAATTACAAAGGGCCTAGCTAAGTAGATGAGGCTGTCCGCGAACCGCAATCCTCCGGTCTCCACCTCCCCAATGCTGGGATTACGGGCACGCGCCACCATGCCTGGCTCACGTTGTTCATTTTAACGGAGATATTAGCTAGGTACAGACTGTGCTCTGCACCTGCATTGTTGGAGATAGAGGGATACAAAGGAAAGACATAGTGCGCATTCTTATATGACACACCAATCCTTCATACATAGAGATTAAGTAAATTAGCAACAAGAGCATAAGATTGAAAATTTCATGTGGCAAAAAAAAAAATAGGGAAACAGGTCTGAGAGAAAGAATATGAAAGAGCTCTGATGTCTCATTGAGAGGGAGAAAGTTATGATAGCCAGCACTGGCATTTGAAGTACACCTCGCAGGGTTGGCAGAATTTTCAAAGACAGGCATTACATGAAAAAGATACAGCTTGAACGAGAGCCTGGGGATAGGAACGTGCCGAATACACCCAAAAGGAAGGTCGTGGTTGTATTAGTGCCGAGTGCCGCACAAAGGAATCTGTCTCTACTTATAGGCACTGCAGGCAGGTCACTTAAGGTTTCTCCACGACAGAATAACATGGTTAAAAGCATTGTTTTGCAAGGAGTGGTGACACGCACCTATAATCCCACTACTTGGGAGTCTGAGGCAGAAACATCACAGGTTTGAGGCCAGTCTCAGCAATTTAGAGAGACCCTTAGGAACTTAGAGAGTCTTTGTTTCAAAATAAAAAAATTAAACCACCAGCGTGATGGCGCACGCTTGTAATCCCCACGCTTGGGAGGCGGAGACAGGAGGATCGCGCAGGTTCGAAGCCAGCCTCACTGGTTTAAGAGACCTTGTTTCCAAATTTAAAAAAATTATAAATAAAAATAGGTCTGGGAGCCGGGCGTGGTGGCGCATGCTTGTAATCCCCACGCTTGGGAGGCGGAGACAGGAGGATCGCGCAGGTTCGAAGCCAGCCGCACTGGCTTAAGAGACCCTGTTTCCAAATAAAAATATAAAAAATAGGTCTGGGAGTGTAGCCCAGAGGTAGAAGGGCTTCCAGAAACCCCAGTACCACCAAAAAAAAAAAAAAAAAAAAAAAAGGTCTGGGAGTGCGTAACCCAGAGGTAGAAGGGTTCCATCCCCAGTACCACCAAAATAAAAAAAATAAAAGGCCTGTGAGGGTATAGTCTGGATGTAGAATGCCCTCTGGGTTCCAATCCCCAGTACCAAAAAAATAAAAAAAGAAAAGAAAAAAAGAAGAAGGAGGAAGAGGAGGAGGAAAGAAAAGGAAGGAAGGAAGGCAGGCATTGTCTTAAAGAAAATGAGTTTTTCAGAGTTTTTTTTTTTTTTTTTTTAGGTACTGGGGGTGGAAACCAGAGGAATTCTACCTCGCAGCAACACCCTCAGCCCTATTATTTTTTCTTTATTTTGAAACAGGGACTCTCTGAGTTTCAGAGGGCCTCACTAAGTAGCTGAGGCTGGCCGCAGGTCCTCCCGTTTCAGCCTCCCAAATGCTGGGATTACCAGCGTGCGCCACCACGACCAGCTTTTTCAGAGTTTTGTGTGACCTTGCCATTTAGAGTGGTCAGGGAGCAGCGCCATCGATTCCACCTGTTAGCATGCTAGAAATGCAGAATTTCAGGCCCTGCTCCTAGACCCCGCACAAGAGCCCCATGTGATTTGTTTGCATGTTAAAATTGGAGACACACTGGTGTAGAAGACAATGGAAGAGAAAGTGTTGACCTAACAAATGAGTCAGAGGACTAGGTCAAAGGTATGAATGGAGGTGACGGTTGGCCATCCAGGCTGAGAGGGAGAAGGGCTGGGCCTGGGGACATTCCCCTGGCAGGCCAGTCCTCTTTTCTTATTCACTAAAGTCACTGTTTCCTTTGAATACACTTTCCTTTTCTTTGCTCCTCTGTTTCTTAGCAAGCGTTACTTCTTTCTGATTGCCGTATGAAAGCCAATGAGAAGTTTTCTTAAGGGTCACAGGCCACATCTCCCTCTGTGGCCCTAGCCTGGAAGAAAGCTGGGAAGACCTCCTTTGGGATTTTCGGGTGCTCCTCCATTCTAGGGTAACACAAATCAAACAGGTGTGCGTTCAAAGCAGACAAGTGTGTCTTCATCAGCTTCAAGAAAATTCAGCTCTCTGTGAAAGAAGGGAATGTAAACAGCTGAGCACTATAACTCATTTACACTTCAAATATACTTTGAATCAGTTATTCCTCAATTAATCAAATAGCTGGTGTATCCCTAAAGTAGTATAAAGTAACACGCTGTGTGAAATCAATTTTTCTTTCCCAAATCATTAAATCCAGTAGCCGGCGACTATATCCCTGCTAATTCTGGTACCAGTCCTTTCATCCCCCATTAACTCTGGCACGCCTAACAGGCTGTCAAGAATAATTTCCCAGGACGTAAATAATTCAGAAATTAAAAATTAATAAATAATAACAGAAAACTACTGGGAAATAGGCTGGGTCAATTAGTGTACTCCGCATTCTGTTTCTTCGCAGCAGGGGGGGCAGCCACATTCGTTACTTGAATCTTTCCTTCGATTCTGAGGTCTGATTTACAGCTCTTCATTACTGGATCCAGTCAGACGCAATTACCTCCATCTCTATCTCAGTTCCTAACTTCAAAGAAACGAGCGTTTTCTCGTCTGCTTTTTTTTCTCCTTGCAGCAGGCTCAGCTTGACATCCCTGGAATTTCTTCCACGCAGACTAATTAATAAGTCTTCGACTTATCATATTCACTTCTCTTCTTTGATGTGCTACCTTAGTCAATCATCCCATTTAATTAGAATTTCAATGATAACTTTACTTATCTTGTGGCTAGATGTAAATTAAAATAACGGGATTTTAATTCTTTTTCGTATGGGGTTATGACATTTTGGAAGGAAAAGTTTCAACACAAACATGATAGTATGTACTTTTTTGCATGGGGGTGGAGGAACACTGAAAAATTATTTTCCTTTTGCTGTAAAATAGAATTGCTATTGAACAAGCTGATAAGGAAAATGCACTGGATTTTCTATAGCATCACTTCACCAAGCCTGTCCCAGGAAAATAACTCTCTTCTTGACTTGCATAAATAATTAGACAAAGACACAGGTCTTGTTGCCCCCAAAGGCAGAAGCTGTGCAAAAAGTATCTACAAAAGTCAAGGCTTTGACACATTAATACTTCTCTTTTTTGCATTTTTTGTCAGTCCATGCTATTTCCCAATTTGGCAAATTCTATAGTACTTTCTTTAGACATCTGCAGAATACCACAAGGAAGTGAAAAGTTTCTCTCAAGAACACAGAAACATTAGTGAGGGATGAGATGTGACACTGGTGTGCAAAATTGGTTGGTAAAGGAGAGCAGAAAGCAACAATTCATTTCTAGAAAATAACACTAAAACGCGGGGCGTGGTGGTGCACGTTTGTAATCCCAGCATTCGGGAGGCTGAGACAGGAGGATCAAGGTTTGCAGGCAGCCTCAGCTACTTAGTGAGGCCCTTTGCAACTCAGTGAGACCCTGTTTCAAAATAAAGAATAAAAAATAGGGCTAGGGTGTAGCTCGGAGGTAGAATGCCCCTGGGTTCCATCCCTAGTACCACACACACAAAAAGGAAGGAAGGAAGGAAGGAAGGAAGGAAGGAAGGGAGGGAGGGAGGGAGGGAGGGAGGGAGGAAGGAAGGAAGGAAGGAAGGAAGGAAGGAAGGAGGAAAGGAAAGAAGGAAGGAAGGAAGGAAAGGAGAGGAAGGAAGGAGGAAAATAACACTAAGCCAATATCCACTGAGTATCACAGTGGGCTGGCCTTGGTGGCACACTTTACCTCTATTAATTTTCCCAGGATTCCTGGAATATGGGATTATTATCCCCCATGATGGATAAAGAGATCATCTCAGTGAGGTTAGCCTGCTTTCTGTTAGCCACTAACAGCACTCAAAGAGAAAGAAATCAAAAGAGATGGCATGAAAAAAATAAAGTTTAAGTCTTTAAACATGGCATTTAAATCCTTCCATGATCTGGCTTCCAACTATCTGCCATATTCATGTTCTTTCTACTCTGTGACATCAACTCATCCAAAGTAAATCTCCAGGCATTAACCCACTGCCAGAGTTTAGTGCACTCCTTTTAGACCTTATTAATAAAATATCTCCAGCCAGGCATGGTGGCACATGCTTGTGATTCTGATGCCTGGGAGGCTGAGATAGGAGGATTGCAGGTTCACATCCAGCCTCAGCAACTTGTGAAGCCCTTCGTAACTTAGTGAGACCCTGTTTCAAAATAAAGAAAAAAAAAAAAAAAGCCGGACGTGGTGGCGCACGCTTGTAATCCCCATGCTTGGGAGGCTGAGACAGGAGGATCGCGCTGGTTCGAAGCCAACCTCAGCTATTTAGTGAGGCATTCAGCAACTTAGTGAGACCCTGTTTCCAAATAAAGTATAAAAAAGGTCTGGGAGTATAGCCCAGAGGTAGAAAGCCCCTGGGTTCCACCCCCAGTACCACAAAAAAAGAAAGAAAGAAAGAGAGAGAAGGAAGGAAAGAAAGAAAAAAGGAAGAAAGAAAGAGAGAAAGAAAGAAAGAAAGAAAGAAAGAAAGAAAGAAAGAAAGAAAGAAAGAAGAAAAAATAGGACTGGGGGTGCAGCCCAGAGGTAGAATGCCTGTGTTCAATCCCTAGTACTGCAAAAAAAATCTTTTTAATATTTTTGATGATTGCCTTAATGTTTAGAGACATTGGCAGAAATTGAGTCATTATAGCTATAAATACCGGGCATGTTTGTATATAAAATGACAATAGTGATCTCATTCATAACAAATACATTATTATTAAATAGCAAGTTCAAACAAAATCACATATGCTATACACACGTATAGGTTTTAGGACAAAAAATAAGCTTTTCTCACATTTTCCTAAGCTATTTTTTCCTCTTGGGAATAAAATTATTAGTGGGTTTTTTTTTTTTGCTACTTTTACAAAAGTTACTAACAATAGGAACATCAGTGGAAATTTCTCACAATTATTCTATCCTTGATCTCTCAATCATTCCCGCCTCTACTCTCAATAACAATGTCCAGCAAGACAACTAATAGAGGTTATAGTGACCAATAGAAACACATTTCATTAGTTAGACAAGAAACCACCACATTAATGCCAGTTTGAAGCTAACCTTTGGGGGATTTAATACAGTTGTTCTCTAACAATAGAACTTGGTTCATTTGCTACTTAAGACATGATTATTTAAATTAAAGTTAATTGGTTTTCTTACTCCCCTTTAGGGCTTTAAGCTCAGAACATTTCTATTAGAAAAAACTAATTTGTTCTCGAATTCCTATTTCTAAAATTTACAGTGATTTAAATGCTCAGATATTTTAACTCTTTATAGCAAAAGTTATCTCTAAATTCTAGCTCAAGCCCACAAAGCAATTAAAGAAGCAGTGACCTATTTAGCAGAAGGGCTCAACAGTAGTTCAGGAGAAAAACCAGAGTGGCAGAATGTGGTGAGCAGGAGGTCGCTACTGGGGACTCAGAGCTTGGGAAAAGCTCCCCCACCCCTGAGGCTTTTCTTAAGGTTCTCAATACACATTTTAAAATAGAGATGTGGCCTTGGTGGCACACACTTGTAATCCCCGCGCTTGGGAGGCGGAGACAGGAGGATCGTGCAGGTTTGAAGCCAGCCGCACTGGCTTAAGAGACCCTGTTTCCAAATAAAAATATAAAAAAGCAGATGTGGGAGTGTAGCCCCAGAGGTAGAAGGGTTTCCAGGAACCCCAGTACCACCAAAATAAATAAAATAAAATAAGATAAAGACGTGCCAGAGCACAGTCACCGAAAACATGACATCTTTTAAATGTTTACATTGGACCTATTAATGTTTTGGAGTCTCTTTCTTTCTTCCTTTCTCTTTTTGTTTTCTCTCTGGGGTGTGTGGTAGGGGTGGGGGAGCTGGAGGTTGAACCCAGGGGCATTCTACCTCCAAGCTACCAGCCCCTTTTTAACTTTTATTTATTTATTCTTATATACTTTTATTACTTGTGTTGGTGCATTGTGGCCTCACATCATAACATGGTTCAGAGTGATAGGGACATACATGCACGGCTCTTGGAGAGCTTCCCCCAGGCTCCCTCCGCACTCGCTCCCCTTCCCCATACATGATATTGATATTGACATTGGTAATTTCACACACGTACATAACTTAAGTGGAAGTGTTGTCTTCATTGATTCTCCTCTTTATCACCCTCACCTAGACTCCATCACTCCCTTGGGGTTTCTCCTCCATTATGTTAAAAGTTTCTCTTGTATCCTAATTACTCCCTAGCTTCTGCATATGAGAGAATGCGTGTGACTAACTCTTCAGTGTTGTGACTGGCTTATCTCACTTAACATAATGTCCTCTAGGTCCACCCATTTTCCTCAAAATGACTTATTGATTGATTCATTTATTCATGGTGAAAGGCCCCATTTAGAAGAAGAATCACAAGCCCTAACAGCCAGCTAATAGTTAAATAGAAAAGTATATATTACTGCAGCTTGCAGCTTAAGAAGCATAGCTTAAAAATGAAAAATATGCAATAAGCCCACCCTGTTCCAGGAACGTACCTAGCATCTTATCTATACTGACTGGGTCAGCGCGCCCTGTGCCGGGGACCTGCTGACTACACTTAATATCTTATCTAACACTTGACTAACAAAACATACTTTTTCAACTTAGCCCAAACCCCCCCTAACTGGTGATCTTTTCCCTATAAATATCCACACTTTCAGTTGCTCGGGGCTGAACTCCTATACGAGTCGGCCCCAGTGCACTGGCTCCTTAATAAATCCTTATCTTTTGCTCATTACATCAAGGACGTAGTCTCTCGTGGTTCTTGGCGTCGCTTATCCCGAGGTTGATTGAGGGTCTCCCCTCTGCGGGGGTCTTACATTTGGTGCATTGGCCGGGAAACGCGACCACCCAAGTACCACGAGACACCCCTTGGAGGTAGGATTTTTACCTGTCTGTCTCTGTTTGTCTTGTATGTCTCCTCTTGCCGGTTGTGTTAATTTCTGTAATTTTTGGTTTGGTTTCTGGTAAAGTGGTGAGCAGCTGCCTTCTGGTATTTCTGGTATTTGCAGTCGTCTGTGCCAGCGGTGCTCGCTGGCGCAGAACTCCTTGTCCGATCGATTGTGGGTTCGGGTCCCACACACAAGGAGGGTTACGACAGACGTGTCCGTGATAACCGACTGCCACCCTGGGAGACGTCCCAGGAAGTCTGGGGACCTCCGAGGATGCTCGGAAACGTCCCATCTGGGTCTGAGGATCGTGGGTTCGAGTCCCACTCTCAGCCATCTGGGTGCCAAGCGATTGTGGGTTCTAGTCCCACATGAAGGGTGCCGTCTAGGGTTTGGAAGGGCCACTTGCCAGAGGTGGTCAATTGTGTTTGGTCTTAGGAGTCTCTCGGAGAGAAGGAGGGGCTCCACTTTGTGTGCTAATTGTGTTTCTTTGACTGGTTTTTGAGAGTCTTGGTGAAAGGTGAGGCTTCATTCAGAGGCTTCATTCTGAGTTTGGTTAAGGGCCAGTTGTGTCTCTTTGTCTGGTTTGTTTAAGTGATATTTTTTGTGTGTTTAATCTTGACTGTTATGGCCATTGTGTTTTTTTATTAAAATGTGTGTACCAGCTGGGTTGTAAATAATTCTTTTCAGCCTAGTAATAGTATTATTAATAAAAATAATTAATAATTTGTTAGATATCTGTTGTATAAACAGCTTTAATTTAGTAAATTACAAAGCTTTAGTGTTAAAAAGTTGGTGTGCGTGTGAATTTGTTTGGTTTGTTTTCTCGTTTTCTCTTTTTTGTGTTTAATTTTGGCAATGAGGCAAGGAACCCCAGCTGTCCTTGGGAAAAGGTAAATATGATGTTCTGTGTTCCGTTTGAGATGGCATGTTTTTTGGTATGGTAAAAGTTTTATGATACTGTTTTGTCTTCTATGGTGCTTATAATGTTTTGCTTAAAGTGATAGTGTTGAAATAATTACCCCATGGTAATAAAATGTGATGTTTGTTATTAGTTATATGGTGGTTATAATATGCTGTTGAAAAAAAAAAAAAAATGATGAGGTGTGGGTCGGAGAAAGCTTCCGGCCTCTGTTCTGCATTAGATTGCATAGAAAAAGATTTTTCAGTACTGTGCATTTATTTTGTATGTTTAATTTACTTTTTCATCAAACCTTGGACAGTGAGCTGGAGGGAGGCTGAGCAAACTGCCCTGGGGGTGGCTGCTGGAAGATTTCTTCCAGCCCCAGAGAGAAGTTGTCAGCATCCCACTCCTCACTCGTCCAACGAAAAAGGGGGGAAAGAATGGGTCGAAGCGAGTCCATCAGCCTTTCTCGCTAGTAGAATTAAAAGAAATTAAAAAAGAACTTGAGAAGTTATACTACTGACCCTGACCATTACATCAAGGCATTCAAGTTACTCAGTTCATTGTATGATCTTACTTAGAGAGATGTTAAATTACTTCTTGAACAAACTAACTTCTATAGAAAGGGAGAAAATATATAAAAAACTAGAACACTGGGAAATAAATATTTTGTGGCCTCCACAAATAGGGAATTGGATGATAAACGAAATATTCCTATAGGGGAAACAGGCAGTGCCACTCGTAGACCCCAGCTCCTTGCTAGAAAAAAACAACTTGCAAAATGCAAAATTCTTGAGCCTAGCCATGATAAAGTCAGGCATTCCAGGTGCAGGTTCAGCAGCCTGGGATCCGCAGGGTCTTAGTGCTGCCAGATTAGTTTCCAATTGGTTTTGCCTGCAAGCCTAAAAAAAAAAAAAAAGTTCACATGCAGTTCTTTCATGAGGGTTAAATATAAGGCTATAACACCTACTCAAAAGAATAGATGCTAATGTTATTAGTTAATTCTTTACCCAGTAGAAGGGAAGGCCATCCTGAGACAGACTAATACTTCAGGCTGCCAATTTGGTTTAACAGAAACTTAAAAAGGGAAAGATAGATGAACAAAAGCCATTTAAGGATTCTGGCTGCTCGCAAAAGCCTGGGCTCAAGTCTGTTTAAGGTGAAAAACCTAGAGCAACTCTGGAGAAAATGCTCTCAACCAGGAGGCCATAAAGGCCCTCTGAGGCCTGGCTCACAGTTCAAAGGGGAACCATTAAATGGCTGAGCGCCCCCAGTTCCAGAGGGAATCGGGGTCCTCAGACCTATGTTCCCAGTGAGTCCTCCCAATTACCACCACCTGAGTTAAAAGAGCCTTAGGCGATCACACAGTGAAATCTCGGAGGCCAGATCGGAGGCAGTATCCTTCTTTCCCGGCCCAAGTTCCAAAAGCTTAGCCAGGGTGCGGAGTCTTTACGGACCAGCCCTGAGCCATCTGTTTACTCAGCCTGCAGAGGTGTTTAGAATGACCTTCCATTCTACGTTCTTAGCCACACCAGAAAATTCAGCTCCTCTGATAAAAAAAAATTTATTTTTTCTTTTGCTGGTTGCACTAAAGTTATTACTCAAATATATTTTTATCTCAATTAGTCTTAGCTAAAATGGTTAAACTCCTGTGAGAGGTGATTAAATAAAGTTATTTTCTTTGAAAAAAAATCAATGTTTTAAAACACTAAGGATGTTTTTTATGATGTTGTGAATTTCTATGGTAATTTACATCAGTTTTTAAGGTGTATGGTCAAATAAAATATACAGTGTTTTTAATATTGCTCCTTTTGCAAAATTAAGGTTTTAAAGTGCTATTGATATTCATCTAATGTCTTAATTTTCCATATAATCTATAGTTTAATTAAGTTAAAAAATGCTAAATGTAATGCTTTAAGATGCTCTTAACTTCATAAGGTTTAAAATAACACTTAAGTCTTTTAAATGGTTTTTTTTTTTTGATTGCTGGTATGTAAACAACATTAAATGGTACGCTCCTTTTGGGGTTTGTTGATAGATAACAACAAAAGAATAAATGTAAAAAGTCTATAGATGTATTTCTTTATATGTTGGTAAATACAAAGAAAGGAGGTTTTGTGAAACTAAGAAAGCATATTGTGAGGTTTGTCCTAAAGTTGTCCCTAAGGAAAACAAAGGACCAAATAAAAGGTTAAAAGGTTAAAGCAAGATATAAAGCATGGATGAAATTTGTTTGGTTGTAAGTTTTATCCCAAGATTGTCCCAAAAAGTAAGAAACAGGATAAAACAAGAAGGTTAAAGCACGTTGCAAAAGGTGTGTGATAAGTTGCAAAACAGTATTTATAATATGTTTGAACATATAATAAAAATAAATTATTAAAAAATACTAAAGTTCACCAGCAGGAATATACTATGGATATAAAGGCTAGAGGATTACTTTTTGCCATGAAATTAAGAGAACCCAAAGATCTACAATGAAAAATAATTTAAAAAGGCTCTCTATCAGGCATCAGAAAAATAATTATTTAAAACTGGCTTCAATGTTATTTATCAGAGAGCAGTTATGGGAATCAATTCGCTTTCTTTCCTTGTCATGTTGCTTTGTGGCCCTGTCAGCTAACTATTTTGTGTTATCTCCTGCATCAGATGGTGTTACAGACAGAACCTAACAGACATCTATCAAAGCCCTTTGAGACATATTCACCCATCTGACTCCCTCACCACCCACATATATGCCTGTACCCTAAAGCCAGGCCCCCAACTTCGTCCCTGTTCAGCTCGAAGCAGTTTATGACTGAGTCAACGTCCTTATTCCTTTGCTAAGGGGTACAGGTATGTGGTAAAAATAAGAAAAAATTAATAAAAATTGGGCTCATGATTGTTAACAAAAATTATAAAAATCAAAATATATTTTCTGTGTTTACCTTTGTCCTGATAGGTGTCAGAAAATGAATAAACAGAGAGGGAAAATGCACCAGTATTGAAAAGAGGCTTCAAAATGTATTAATGTGGCAGTATTGAAAAATTGCTTTGATAATTTCCAAAAAATAACATATGGTCAGAGCCTAGGTGCTGTGGATACCAATACAAATAACACAGAGTACATGCCCACTTTGGAATTTGGGGCATGTACTGTCCACATGTGTCCTTAAAGAGTTTTGGGCCATCTTTCTATCTGTCTGCTAAAAATTATTTATAAAAATTTCAAAATACAGAGATAATAGTCCTACAAGGTATAAAGGCTTTAAATTAAAATTCCTTTGTATAATTGATAATTAATATTAGATTAATACAGCTTGCTTTTTATAACAATTTATATGATAATTTTTCTAAATACAGGTATTTGTGTTTTAACACTTGATGTTAACTAAATTAAGGGTTAGCTTTGGCTAACCAAGGTCAATGTTAATTATAACTCTAGTCTGATGGCTCAAAAACAAAGAAAAAGATTTTATTGTCTGGCCTACATATAAAGGCTTATTCTTGCTACTGGCTCAATCCCCAGCAACTTTTTGTTCTTAAAGAAAAACTTTATTAAATGTTTACTAAATGAGTAAATCAAACAATAATAAGAAGGTACCTTGGTTCATGTGGCTTAAATAATTAAAGATTTAAGGTCGTTGCTGAAAGATTAACATATTTTATTTTCTTCAGGCTGAAACAACTACCATCATATTGTCTTCCTGGTAATAGATATTTAAATCATAATGTCATTCTAAAGATTTGTTTTGTTAAAATAATAAGTTAATTCACTGGCTGGTTATTAAAAAATAAGTTAATAAATAGAAATAAGTAAACAAATTGTATCTATACCTGTAACCATAAATGTATATCTAAAAACTAAATATGTTATATATCTAGAGTCATCTAAATATGCTAAAAAATTTTAAAAATCAAAAGTTAAAAGGTTAAAGGTATATGAGTTTTATATTTGTATGTAAACTAACCAATAAGATTTTGTCTTTTGATTCAGAGATTTAGCCTTAAGACCTGGGTTAAAAATCTGTTTATCCTGATTAAGTAAGTGTTTTATTATTGATAGTAACATATTTATTTTCATTGTTAATGTTGTCATTTAAAAGAGCTATCTGATTTCTATCAATACTGTTAGCTCACATAGACTTATAGTTGCTAGTGTAGTCCAGCATAAAAATGGGTCAATGTGCAAAAAACCCTGATAAATATATAAATGAAATTTAAAATTTGGCTATTATGTTTGATCTAACAAAAATGAGATGCATATCCTACTGTGTCTCTGGAATAAAGGCTCCCATTAATCAGCTTTTATGTTTGACCTTTGGGGTGTCTCAACAACAAAAATAGGGTAAACAAAGTTAAGCATCAAAATGGACAGATGCAGACACAGAGACAAGCCCATTTAACAGCCCTGCATTGGGTAATAAGTCTTTGCCCCTTCAGAGATACCAAAGGCTTCTTATACAGAGAGAAAAGGAGCTAAAGGCCTTATACCTGCCAGCATGGCAAAGGTGCCTGGCTGTCATGTTGAAAACTGGCCAAAGAGTCTGTCAGCACCTATGGGAAAAAGCATGTTGTCCTCACTTCTGAAGGGAAGTTAGGTCGGCTGTGCTCTCAAAGGCTGAAAACTAAGGATGCCCAAGGCTCGGCAAGGCCCCTCTGATCAGCCCTCTGACCAGCTGGAGGAAGCCTGGGTAGCTCTTGAGGTGACAGGCAAAATATTGAATTTCTTTAAATATCGGGCTTAGTTCTCTGCTCGCTCTGTCTCTCCTAGAATTTCATTCAATAAAAACTTATTTTGTATCTGAGGTTGACAACACTCCAAGGCCAAAAAAAATTTATGATATCTTAAGCTTATAAAAGATAATTTAGTTTACTTGTATATGTATTCATATACTAGCTGACCAGATCTTGCTGATTTGCCTCTAACCCTAATATGAAATAAATAACTAAAAACAGCCTCATGAATAAATTCAGTGATCAGGTTATATTATTCAAGATTGTTCAAAACATTGCTATTCTAGCCAGTTCTAATATAAGCATCTAAAAATATAAGCATCTAAAAAACTAACTCTTAAATATAAGCATCTAAAAAACTAACTCTTTGGGATACAGGCTACTGTAAAACTTAGATTGGTGATGTTACAGCATATTGTTTGAACTCTTAAGATACAGAGCCTAACTGAAAAGTGCCAGCCTTGTGCCCAGGTCCTTACAGGTTCTCCAAATGGTCAGAGAGCAAACCCACTACCTGATGTGAAGCAGATCAACCCAACACCCCAGTTGCACAGCCAGGTGACCTGGTCTGAGTAGCACCCTGGCTGCAGTAAAGATAAAAGAAAAACGCCACTGGATTCATCTCTCTCGAATCAAGCAACAACTGGAGCAGATAATGAGAACATTTGAACCATAAACAAAACTGTTAATGGGATTGAACTTTGAAACCACTTTTCCCACGTGCGAGAAGCACAGACCAAAGAAATGGAACTTAGATGACATCTTACCAACTCATTGAAGCTGCACCTCATTGAAAAGTCCTGTGATGGCAATAATGACTGCTTATCTACACCTTCTCCTACTAGGAGAAATGCTGTTTTTATGCTAACCATTCTGGGGTATTTCAGGAATCGATGGCAAGATTTAGAAAGCGGTTAAAAGATAAATAGTGGAAATGAGACCTGCAGAAAGGATGGTTTAAAGGGTAATTCAATAAGGTCTCCTTGGATGATTGCATTAGTATCTGCTTTTATGGGACCACTTTTATTATTGCTGCTTTTGCTCACCATAGGACCTTGTATAATCAATAGATTAATTGCCTTTGTTAAGGAACGAGTTAGTGCCGTTCAGATTTTAATGCTACACCAGCAGTACCAAAGAGTTAAACCCAAAGCTTTTAAGTATGTAGACTCAGAAACTTAGTTCTATGATTAGAACTATTTCCTAAGAGGAGTGGGGAATGAAAGGCCCCATTTAGAAGAAGAATCACAAGCCCTAACAGCCAGCTAATAGTTAAATAGAAAAGTATATATTACTGCAGCTTGCAGCTTAAGAAGCATAGCTTAAAAATGAAAAATATGCAATAAGCCCACCCTGTTCCAGGAACGTACCTAGCATCTTATCTATACTGACTGGGTCAGCGCGCCCTGTGCCGGGGACCTGCTGACTACACTTAATATCTTATCTAACACTTGACTAACAAAACATACTTTTTCAACTTAGCCCAAACCCCCCCTAACTGGTGATCTTTTCCCTATAAATATCCACACTTTCAGTTGCTCGGGGCCGAACTCCTATACGAGTCGGCCCCAGTGCACTGGCTCCTTAATAAATCCTTATCTTTTGCTCATTACATCAAGGACGTAGTCTCTCGTGGTTCTTGGCGTCGCTTATCCCGAGGTTGATTGAGGGTCTCCCCTCTGCGGGGGTCTTACAATGGCACTGGGAATTAAACTCATGGATCTTCTGCCTCAGATGCACACCCCTGACCTTTTAAATTTTTTGTTTATTTTATTTATTTGTGGTGCTGGGGATTGAACCCAGGGATAGTCTACCTATGAGCTACACCCCTACCCCTTTTTTTTGTGAGCCTAGGGATGGAACCAGAGGCATTTGACCTCTGAGCTACACCCCCTGCCCAGTTTTTTATTCTTAATTTTGAAACAGGATCTCACTGAGTTGTGGAAGGCCTCACTAAGTAACTGAGGCTGTCCGTGAACCGCGATCCTCCAGTCTCAGCCTCCCAAATGCGTGCGCCACCACGCCCGGCACCCCTACCCCTTTTTAATTTTGATTTTGAATTAGGGTTTCACTAGGTTGCTGAGAGTCTCATTAAGTTGCTGAGCTGGCTGCAAACTTGTGATGCTCCTGTCTCAGCCTCCCAAGTACTGGGATTACAGGAGTGCACCTATGAAACAAGAACAAACCATACCCAGCTTGTTAATGTTTTTGTACATACAGTTTTAATGTAAGTAATATAATCAAGCTATCCACAAATAACCACAGGATATATAAAATGTATTACTTAATGGTACACTACAGGCTATAAGGTCCAATAATGGGATCAAGTATAAAAGTTCAATAATAAAAATCTTTCAACCTATTTACCTTTTCTCATGACTGTCAATATAATCTCATTTAGAAATGTAAAATGTTTTATTTGAAACTTGTCTTGAATAGGAAGGTCAAGTCCAGATGTTTCCCATACCATTCATTAGTAGGCTTCAATCTCTTCAAATTGACTCATTAAAAATTTTGTTTTTTTGGTGATACTGGGGACTAAACCCAGGGGCATTCTACTTCTGAGCCATACCTCCTGCCCTGTTTTATTTTTTAATTTTAAAACAGGGTCTCACTAAGTTGCAAAGGTTCTCGCCAAATTGCTGAGGCTGGCCACATATCTGTAACCCGTATCTCCTAGCTTAAAAAATATTTTTAAGTACTTACTACCCACCAAGCACTGCTCTAGGCATTGGAAATATGTCAGTTAGAAAATAAGAATAAACTCCCCAGCCTCATAGACTATATATGTAGTATAAACAGAAAACATAAAATAAGCATAATAAATAAATATATAGTTAGAAGCTGGGTGCAATGGTACACACCTATAATCTCAGTACTTGGGAGACTGAGACAGAAGGATACTAGACTTGAGGCCAGCCTCAGCAATTTAGTGAGGCTTTGTTTCAATAAAGGGCTGGAGTGCAGCTCAGAGATAACACCTCTGGGTTCAATCCCCAGTATCAAAAAATATGTGTTGTATGCTAGAAAGTGTTAAGTGCGTGGTGGCGCACGCTTGTAATCCCTGCGCTTGGGAGGCGGAGACAGGAGGATCGCGCAGGTTCGAAGCCAGCCTCACTGGCTTAAGAGACCCTGTTTCCAAATAAAAAAATATATAAAAATAGGTCTGGGAGTGTAGCCCGGAGGTAGAAGGGCTTCCAGGAACCCCAGTACCACCAAAAAAGAAAAAAAGAAAAAAGAAAAAAGAAAGAAAGAAAGGAAGAAGGGAAGATAGAGAGAAAGAGGTAAGTGCGAATAAAAAGAAATGGGTTAGGAGGCCTCGGGGTGCCAATGGAGGGCAGGAATGTGCAATTTATTTTATTTTTACTGGGGCAGTATAATTATACATCATAGCAAGATTCAAGGTGGTACATTCATACATTCACACATGCACACAATACTTTACTGTGCTTTCCTCCCTACACCACTTCCCTCCCTCTCCCTTCTCACATGATAGGTTTATAGTCACACACACACACAGACTCACACACACACTCATAGTGGTAAACACTTATAACACTATTTGGTCTTTTTCCTTCCCCAGGCTTCCTTTTCCCTCCGCTCTTCTGCTCCCTAACCCCCTTCCACTGTTCTACTCGTCTCCCCTCTCATTCTCATGAGGTCCCGTTGCTTTCCTATTTTTCTTTTACTTTTCACATGTGAGAGAAAAGTAGTCCTTGATTTTCAGAGCCTGGCTGACCTCACTTAGCATGATGTTTTCTAGTTCTATCCATTTTTCTCAAATGACATAGTTTTGTTCTTCATGACTGAGTAAAATTATACTGTGTGTACATAGCCCATTTTCTTTACCATTCATCTATTGACAGACACTTAGATATGTTCTATGACTTGGCTATTGTGAATATATATGCATGTGTCACTATAGTATTCTGACTCCAATTCTTTTGGCAAGATACTGAGGAGTGGTATGAATGGGTCCGATGTGGTGTAGCTGGTCATGGAGCGGTGCCATCTCTAGTACCGGGAGGAGCCTCTGTACTGATCTCCACAGGGATTATGCTCCCTAGTAGTTGTACAATTCCACCAGTGGTGTGTAAATGTTTGTTTTCCCTCACATCCTCATCAGCATTGCAATGTGTGATTTAAATGAGATAGTCTTACTGCAAAGTGACCTTGAACAAAGACAGAAGATAAGAATAAAGTATGCTGACCTGGGAGAATAGAGGACTAGACAGTGAAACATGAGCATGATGGTGCCTTTGTACAAAATATTGTGAATTACATTAGTCCATCTGAAGAGAAAATTTAAATTATCGTTTTAGAACTGGAGATAGTGGTGCACATCAGTAATCCCAGTACTCAGGAGGCTGACACAAGAAGACGAAGCAATAGTGAGACTTTCAGCAACCTAGCAAGATCCTGTTTCAAAATAAAAAATAAAAAGAGCTGAGGGTGTAGCTTGGCTTCAATCCCTAGTACCCCCCCCCACACACACAAATCATCTTTGTAGGTAGTGAGAAGGAAATTTACAAATTCAATACCCAACCTGGCAGAGAGAAGAAATCAGAAATAGTGACTATTTTCTTAACATATGACTTAATAAATAAACAATGGAAGCTTTCCTGCTAAAGTTAAACAGTTAGGAACAAGGCAAAAATGTGCATTATATACACTATGATGTAACACATTATATTTGAGGTCTTAGCCAATGCAATTAGACAGGAGATACAAGAACTAAAAAGAAAAACGTAATACATGTGAATAATATACCTAGGAAAATCCTTTAAAATCAATTTTAAATATCAATAAAAAGAGAATTTAGTAAGGTTGCAGGACATACATGAATAAACAAAAATCCATATCCTTCAATTTAGAAAATAGTTAAAAAGACTAATAGAAAGGAGATGTTATTTATATTAAACAACAAAATGGATAAAATAATGTAGAAATAAACTTAATAGGAAATATACGATGCCGATTTGATAAAACTTTAAAAAGAAACATGGCAAATAAAAAGATATTTCATGTTCTCATTAGAATGACCCAAACATCATAAAGGCTCCCTACATAATTATATAAATTAACACAATAAAAATACTAATAAGTTTTTGTTTGGAGTTGAAATTGATTCTAAAATTTGTATGCATAATCAGTGAAGACTGTCATTAAAACTCCCGAAAAAGTAGTGCAATTTGAGAGGGGCAAATCCTACTAAATATTAAATCATATTACAAGACATCATTTAAGTTAAAATGATGTCTTAAATAGGGCATGGTGCCATACCCTTGTAATCCCAGTACTTGAAAAGTTGGGACAGGATGACTGCAGGTTCATGTCTAGCCTCAGGAATTTAGTGAGGCCGTCAACAACTTGGTGAGACCCTGTTTTAAAATAAAAAAATAAAATAGGACTGGGGAGTATACCTCAGAGGTAGACTGCCCCTGGGTTCGATCCCAAGTACCACAAAACAAAAATAAATAAATAAATAAATAAATAAATAAATAAATAAATAAATAAATAAATAAATGGTGTTGTCTTGGGAAATGAGTAGCTACCCCAGGCCTAAAATTATTATTAATTTTTCATATAAAGTATACTGGAATCATTTTTTTTTTGTGGCACTAGGAATGGAACCCAGAGTCATTCTACCTCCAAGCTTACACCCTCAGCCCAATTTTTTATTTCTTATTTGGAAACAGGGTCTCACTAGGCTGCCGAGAACTTCTCTAAATTGCCAAGGCTGGCTTTGAACCTGTGATCCTCCTGTCTAAGCCTCCCAAGTACTGGGATTACAAGCATGTGCACCACACCCGATTTATACTGGAATTATTAAAAAAAAAAAAAAAAAAAGACTGGGCCTAGAGGCGCACGCTTGTAATCCCAGTGTTTGGGAGGCTGAGACAGGAGGATCACACAGGTTCGGCTCTCAGCAACTTAGTGAGACCCTGTTTCCAAATAAAATATAAAATAGGTCTGGGAGTATAGACCAGAGGTAGAAAGCCTCTGGGTTCCACCTCCAGTACCATGAATAAATAAATAAATAAATAAATAAACAAATAAATAAACAAACAAACAAATAAATAAATAAAATGAGACAAAACAACAGAAGCCTGCCAGCCACGGTAGTGCATGCTTGTAATCCTAGCATTTGGGAGACTGAGACAGGAGGATCGTGGTTTGCAGACAGCCTCAGCTACTTAATGAGGCCCTCTGCAACTCAGTGAGACCCTGTTTCAAAATAAAGAATAAAAATAGGGATGGGGGTGTAGCTCAGAGGTAGAATGCCCCTGGGTTCCATCCCCAGTAACTAAAAAAAAATAAAAAGAACAAAAAAGAAACATTAGACAATAGAAAGATATTCTTAGGAATTCAGATAGTGGAATTATAATTCACAAAGCATGAAAATAATTATGCTAAATACTGAAGTAATAAAGGAAATATATGTCAAGATTGAAAATTTCAACCTAGAATGGAAAGTATAAACAGAGAAATGGAAAGCTTAGAACTGAAAAATACAGTAACTGAAATTAAGGATTTGGTGGGTGGGTTTAATAGCACATTAGACAGAGCTGAAGAAAAAATTAATAAAAGAACATAGTATGAAGCATGGAATAACAAAAAGTTATAATTATTAAAGAAACAGTAAGGAGTTGTGGTGGTTTAAAAATACAGTCATAAAATCATTGACACTCTATGCAAGAGTGATGATATATTTCGATGTTCTTTGCTGGGGATTATTTAATGTACTGGGGATTGAACCCAGCGGCATTCTACCTTTGAGCTATACCCCCAGCCCTAATTTTGAGTCTTTATTTTCAAACAGGCCTCACTCATTGTGAGGGCCTCACTAAGTAGCTGAGGCCTTGCTTAGTGAGGATGGAACCTGCAGTCCCCCTGTCTCAGCCTCTCAACTCCTGGGATTACAAGCATGTGCCCCCACGCCTGGCTTTCCATGTCCTTTGAATCTGTTTGGGCTTGTGACAGCTTGACCAAGATATTATGATGAAAGTGGTGTTGTGTGACTTCCAAGGCTATCATAAAAGTCCATGCAGCTTCTAGTTATCTCAGAATGCTTGCTTTCTATAAGGCTTCTTCTTGAAAGCCTCCCTTTCAAAACCCAATTGCCAAGCCGGGTGTGGTGGCGCATGCTTGTAACTCCAGCATTCAGAAGGCTGAGATCGGAGGATGGCCTCAACTACTACTTAGTGAGGCCCTTTGCAACTCAGTGAGACTCTGTTTCAAAATAAAGAATAAAAAATAGGGCTGGGGGTGTAGCTTGGAGGTAGAACGCCGCTGGGTTCCATCCCCAGTAACACACACACACACACACACACACACACACACACACACACACACACAGAACCAAATTAGCATTTGTGAGAATTCTAAGCCTTATAAAAGAACTATATGTTGATATGCTGGTTGACAGTTCTGGGTGACCCTGGTTTTATTCCAACCCAAGCATTAAAAAAAAAAAAAATCCAATGAGCCGGGCATGGTGGCGCACGCTTGTAATCCCCGCGCTTGGGAGGCAGAGACAGGAGGATTGCGCAGGTTCAAAGCCAGCCGCGCGCGCTGGCTTAGGAGACCCTGTTTCCAAATAAAAATGTAAAAAATAGGTCTGGGAGTGCAGCCCGGAGGTAGAAGGGCTTCCAGGAACCCCAGTACCCCCACCCCCCCCCACACACACACAAAAAAAAAAATCCAGATGATTCTAACCTTCCTGTAATTGCTAACTTTATGCGTCAACTTGACTGGGCTAAAGGATTCTATCTTGTGTCTGTGACCATGTTTCCAGAAGAGATTACCACTGGAACCAGTACACTATGTAAAGATCTACTTGGGAGGCTGAGACAGGAGAATTGCAGATTTGAGGATAGCCGCAGCAAGTAGTGATCAAACATGGCAAAACCTTGTTTCAAAATAAAAAATGAAATAGGGCTGAAAGTGTGACTCAGAGATAGAACGCCCCTGTATTCAAAAGTATTCAATCTCCAGTAACACACACACACACACACACACACACACACACACACACACACACACACACAGATCACCTACACCAATGCAGGTAGGCATCATCCGTTAAGTTGAGAACCTGGGTAGAAAAAATGTGGATGAAAGTAAATTTGCTGTCTCATTTAGCCTAGAACATTCATTTTCTTCTCTCCCCATATTCTGCACTCCTGTTTCTTAGGATTTTTTGCCTCAGACTGGAATTTACACCATTGGATTTCCTAGCTGTTCAGGCAACAGATTATAAATCATGAAACCTCTCTGCCTCCATAATCACATAAATCAGTTCCTATAATAAATCAATCAATAAACAGATAACCTATTGGTACTGTGTCTCTGGAGAATCCAAATACATCCCAGTTGTTCAAGTCATCCAGAATGAGCTTCTATCCATATGTAGCAAAGACAAACAATTTCCACAACAACCTGTAGAAATTCCTGGTCTGTGGAATCCATGAGCATACTAAGATGGGTGCTATGTAATGGCATTAAGTTTTCAATAGTTCGTTATGTAGCAACTGACTTCAACAAAGACCTAGAGATATGATGAAATGGATAAGTGTGCAATGGAGTTCCAAGAGAGAAGAGAATGGGGAAGAAGCAATACTTGAACAGATAATGGGCAAGAATTTTCTAAAACTCATGAAAAACCTCAAGGTACAGATTTGGAAGTCTCCATAAGCCGGCTTGGTGACGCACACCTGTATTCCCAGTACTTGGGAGGCTGAAGCAGGAAGATTACAAGTTTGAGGCCAGCCTTAACAATTTAGTGAGGTCTCTCAGCCATTTAGTGAGACCCTGTTTGAAAATAAAAAATAAAACAGAGCTGAGGGTGTAGCTTGGAGGTAGAATGCCCCTGGATTCAACCTCCAGGACCAAAATTCATCATCATTAGCAGCAGCAGCATCCCCATAAACCCAGAATAAATTAAAAAGAAGCATACCTGAGCATATCAGGTAAAAACTAATTTGAACCAAACCTAAAGAGAAAATATTTCAGAAGACTGCTATAGGGAGAACACAAGTTCCTTCTAAAAAAGTAAAAATAAAAATACTTTCTGACTTTTTATTAGACGATAGAAGCAAAATATTAGGTATATTCAAAGAACTGAAAGAAAAAAACTGGCAATATTTAATTCTATATTCAGCATAGCAGAAGCCACTGATCTCTTGCAACATATTCCTTCGGCCCTCTCAAACTCTGACTTCATTGGTAGTCAACCTATTAGTAAATCTAGTTACATCTGCAAAATCCCTCTTGTCATATATGCATATCTTGTGATCCATCCATTCTGCTTTTAGACATATACTCAACTAAAATGTATACATTATCTTTACCAAAAGATATGTACTTACACATTCATAGAAGCACTATTCATAATAGCCCAAACTTAAAAGTCATCCATTGCTCTCAGTAAAAGAACAGTGGGTAAATTTGCTCAACAGAAGTAAGAATGAAAAGTAATATAGATGAATCCTATAAACACATGGTGAACCAAAGGAAGCCAGATAAAAAGAATTGTCATTTGTATGAAGTATAGAAATAGGAGAAACCTTCTATGGGGTTAGAAGTCAGGATCGTGGTTATCCTTGGAGAAAGGGGTGGGAATGAGAGGAAGGGTAGAGGTCCCATTTGGTGTGCTGATGATATTGTCTTGATGCAGGCGTGTTTAACTTGTGAAAATTTATCAAGCTATATGCTTATTATTTATGCAAACATTTTGAACTACTGCTTTTAAAGAATCTTAGACAACCCAAAAAGAATCTTCACAAAATTATGAGAAATAATAGAGGAATTTATCAAGATGACTAAAAATATTCAATCAATAAGTCAGCAACAAATAGCTGGAATTCATAGTTTAAAAGGTACCATTTACAGTAGATGGAAACACCTAGAAATTAGCCTCAAAAAGTCATGTAAAACTCTTTAGAAAAGTTACAAAACTAGAGACATTACAGATGACTTAAACACATGGAGAGTCTGTTATTATACATAGGAAGACTTCATATCATGAAAATAGTAGTTCTTCTCTAATTGATCCACAGATTTAGTGTAAATGCAAACAAAATTCTGATTAGCCAACTCTAAATCATATCTAAAAAAGAAAAAGCCAAGCACTTCCTTTCTGTAGAAGAACGAAAGGTGGTAAATATTTGCTTTGCTTGTTATTAGGACTTACTAACAAAAAAAATGTGGAATTGATCAAGAAAAGACCAAGTGATCAGTGAAACAAAACAGAAAGCCAGAAATATACCGTGAGTGGGTGGAGTTTTGGTGTGTGAAAAAGGTGACCTCTCAGATGCGTGAAGGGAGCGACAACACAATGAAGATGGAAAAAATGGGCTATTCACATGGAAAGAGAAAAATTGTAGCCCTAACTCACTCTAAAAATAAAACTCTAAGTAAGTCCTTGATAAGGCTTTATTTATTAGAAAATATAGGTGAATATCTTATAGAAAGGGATTTAGAAAAGAATAACTAGAAAAGGATTTTTTATTTTTTTTGTTTTGTTTTGGTTTTATTTATTTATTTATTTATTTATTTTGCGGGTCTAGGGATGGAACCCAGGGGCATTCCACCTCCGAGCCACACCCCCTGCCCTATTTTTTATTCTTTATTTTGAAACCGGGTCTCACTGAGTTGCAGAGGGCCTCACTAAGTAGCTGAGGGTGTTCTCGAACCGCAATCCTCCGGTCTCAGCCTCTCAAACGCTGGGAGTACAAGCGTGGGCTACCACGCCCGGCGAAAAGGATTTTTTAAAGACATAAAAAGCACAAAGTTAGGAAAGATTGATGAATTTGACTACGATAAAATGAATAACCTTTATTAAAAACCCCTTAAACAAATAAATGTTGAACTTCAAAGGTTTCTAGTCTGAGCCAGAAAAATATCTGAGATGGATTCATCTTATTTTAATTTCAAAAAATTTTATACAATATTTAGTAAGTATACACAGAAATAAATGAACAGAGAGGTAAAATAGAAAAAGATTAATAAAAAATCAAACAAGTTTTCTTGACATTTTTAATAAGGTCACCATATCTCTGAAAAGAATGATTGGGAAAAAATGCAAATATAGAAGAAAAGAGAGGAAAAACACATCACAGAACTGGGTTAAGTATAATAAGAGAAATCTACAACAGTGAGACTGAGGCGCTATTCTTTTCTGCTAAGGTGGAGAGAGGTCACAGATAGAAATATAATCTATAATACATTGTGCAAATAGGTTGCATCTTTGCATCTGCCCAGCAAAGTCTCTCTAGAAATATAGAGAACATATTCTAAGTCAATACATGCATTCATTCATTCACTTACTTTAAAAAAACACGTTTGACTCTCTGTGCTAGCTTCCATCCCAAAGCCTGGAACAAAGAAAAAGGATTGCAGAAGACAAGAGTCAAAGGAGCAGGAGGAGGGAAGCAGTTCACTGGGAGCACTACGGGAGAAGCAGCTCTGGGAGAACTACGGGAGAAGCAGCTCTGGGAGAGGGAGCAGAGCAAAGGGTGTAACCAGGGCCCTCACCTGGTGTCCCCATCGAGATGGCAGTGATGTGGGGCACAATGGAATTAACAGGCCATACAGGCCAGGACAGACACCTCCGTGGGCACTGCGTCTGACCTCAGTCATTTTTCAGCTTTCTCGGTCCTCTAGTTGGATTGGAAAACCTAAGGAATACTTGAGTGGGTGCTGGGATACTCTATCCATATTCTGGCCTCTGAGTGCGCTCCTCTCTGGATACTGCCATCAGCCTCAGGAAAGGCCGCGGCCAGGAGCAGCAGGACTGGCCAATGTGGGGCACAGACGAGCCCCCTTGCTGTTTGGGGCCTATTAGGACTCATTCTAACCCCAGACTTCCTGTTAGAAAGCTGAGGCCAGAGAGGCAGCCACATTGAGTCACCTGATCCTGCCTTCCTCCACTTCTTAAGCTGTACTTGGAGGGTGGGGAGAGGTGGTGCTGGGGATGGAACCCAGGAGCATTCTACCTCTCAGCAATACCCCCAGCCCTCCTCCTCCTCCTCCTCCTCCTCCTCCTCCTCCTCCTCCTCCTCCTCCTCCTCCTCCTCCTCCTCTCATTCTTTTGTGGTACTGGCGATGGAAGTCAGGGGCATTCTACCTTGGAGCTACACCCCCAGCCCTATCTTTTATTCTTTATTTTGAAACAGGGTCTTACTAGGTTGCGGAGGGCCTAAGTAGCTGAAGTTATTTGCTAACCGCCATTCTCCTGTCTCAGCCTCCCAAGTACTGGGATGTAAAGACATGAGCCACCACACCTGGCTTGGCTGAATTTTCTTTCTTTCTTTCTCTTTCTTTCTTTCTTTCTTTCTTTCTTTCTTTCTTTCTTTCTTTCTTTCTTTCTTTCTTTCTTTCTTTCTTTCTTTCTTATACTTTATTTGGAAATAGGGTCTCACTAAGTTGCTGAGAGCCTCACTAGGTAGCTGAGGCTGACTTTCAACCTGTGCGATCCTCCCATCTCAGCCTCCCAAGCGCGGGGATTACTAGCTTGCGCCACCACCGCCCGGCCCTTTGGCTGTATTTTCTAAAGGCACTCTCCAATAAACTAACACTCAAGTCTCTCATTATATTTCCAATGAACCTCATGTAAAATAAAAACTAAAGGCTCTTTTTAGCATTCTCTCTTAAGAGTCCATGTGAGGTATTCAGTACTTTTTTGAAGGCCATGAATCTTTCCGACAATAGGATGAAAATTAAGGATCTAATTTAAAAAAACACACATAGACCCTTAATATAAACGTTAATATACTATTTTAGAGATTGTTTCCCCCCTTTTCTTCATCTTTACCGCCAAGCTCAAAACTTTACCTCCCATTTAAAGTCTCAAGAAACTCTGTACATTATCATAAGATTAGACACATTTATTGAGCACTATCTCTGCGTAAAACCCTGTGCTAAGTGCATTAACTTCAGGATGTCTTTGATCCGACATAACACTGCAGGGCAGTTACTAATATCTTCCTTTTAGAGATTTAAGGACTTGCCAAAAGTAACATAGCTAGTAATTAGCAGACACTGGATTAAACCCCTAATTTGCTTGTAAAACTTGTGCTCTGAATAATGACAAGGACATTTAAGAAAGGGAAGGTCTTCAAGGGTCACCTAATGAGCTAGGTGTCTACTGGGATTTAATCCCAAATCTAACTCCAGAGCTGGTGCTCCTTCGGATTGACCCATCGTAGAGCCCATAAAACTCAAGGAAGTTGATTTTTGTCCCGATCGATCCACTTGGCACCTTTGCGATTTGTGTTGGTTTCTCTAACTATTTCCAAAACCTTTCCGGTAACACGGTTTTGCGCGGTCAAGGTACATCCCCGCCCACGCCGCCCACGTGATGGCTTTAAGCATCCCGCCTCCCGGGCGGGGGGAGGGGAAGAAGCGGCATTTGCCGTACAGCATGGCGGCACTCTCTGCCGCCGTCGCTGGTCCTTACGTCATTTCCTGTCGTGCGCAGTCTCACTTGACCTTTGCACTTGCAAGATTTTCTTTTTCCTCTTCCGGGGACGGCGTCTACAGGTATGGAAGCTTGCTTCTTCTCTGAGTTTATCTTCCGTGTACAATCGGTCGCCATCCAAGGAGCTGCGGGAGTAGCGAGCGCTCGGGAACAGTCCTTTGAGCCGGCGTAGAGGGTGAGGGGCGCAGTGGGGGGCAGCTGACGAGCGAGGGCTACTTTTACCTCCGCAAACCCCTCGATCCTGGCAGCGCTGCCAAAGCCGTGGGTAGCCGGAGCTCGCCATCCGGGGCTGTGGGGTGACTGCAGCCGTGGTCGGCCGGGCGGAGTGGGGAGGTCGCGGGAGTTTTCATAGCTTAGCGCTCACGTGGGTGTCCTTAGGCTTTGGGGAGCGAGGGACTGCCGTCCCGGGTAGTGACTTACTGCAAGAGGGAGGATGCAAACCAAATAGGGGCCTCTCGAGACTCACATTGGCCTTCCGTATTGGTTTTGGTGTCTCTTAGCTAGGATTTGGTCAGTATTGCTAAGGAGCTTGTGACAACAAATGCAGGCAGTTTCCTTTAAAAATTCTGTAAAGTGGTTACAAGGTTATGAAGAAAAGTTGGTATTGCTCATGCTCCAAGTTACAAGGAAGCTGTGTGTGTGTAGCCGGTTTATGAGTAACAAGTATTTCCAATTTGTAAGTGGAGGAAGACGACGTGTGCTGCAAAGATAGTCTTCTAATACCAAAATTTGCCTTACATTAAGAGGTAGTTGACGTTTAATCATCGTAGCAGCTGTATAAACTAAGAAAGTTCACTGTAGAGGAAAGGGAGCAGCCTCCGCGCGCTGTGTGGCCAGAAAGTGGCACAGTCGTGTTTCAGCTTCAGAGCTCATTTATTTTCGTAATTGAAGCCGGTGTTTCTTTTACTTGCTTGGTATTACCTTTCTGTATATCACTGCCGATAAATCGGATTCTAAAGAGCCTGGTAAACAGAATTTTAGCGAAGCACCGTGTTTGATTACCACAAGAAAAACCAACATTCGATGTCTCTGTCAGTCATTTCTAGTTACAGCTTTAAAACGTGGAATACTTTAAGATGTCTATCAGTTATTATTGCTATGTATGTATATATTTATATGGGTGTGTTATATGTGGGGATGATAGAGAAAATTTGAGATGATGCTTTGAGGTTTAAATTCCATTTACAGTAGGAAAACTTAATTTCTTTACATTTTTCAATTTAGGCACCCAAAATGGTCCAGCGTTTGACATATCGTCGTAGGCTTTCCTACAATACAGCCTCTAACAAAACAAGGCTGTAAGTATTTTCCAAAATTAAATTAAACATATACTGTCATTTACTCATTTACTCTACGCCGTGCTGAGCTATTGGCTGTCATCTCTCTTCCTAGGTCCCGAACCCCTGGCAACAGGATTGTTTACCTGTATACCAAGAAGGTTGGGAAAGCTCCAAAATCTGCATGTGGCGTGTGCCCAGGCCGACTGCGTGGGGTGAGTCTTCTTCTGAGACATGTTAAGAGTTGAAGCTTTGTGCATGGATTCCTGTGGGTATAGTAAAGGAGACACCACCACTAGGACAATTGAGGATTGCTACATAGCTAAACATCCAAGATCCAAATCTGCCAAGAATATAGTATTTTGTTTGTTTCTATTTTGTGGTGCTGGGGACTGAATCTAGGACATTGACTGTACCATGGAACTACACCCACGGCCCTTTATTTTTTTCATTTGAGACAGGGCCTCATTACATTGTTGAGGTTGCCCTTGAACCTGCAGTCCTATCTTTTCTTCTCAAGTGCTGGAGGTGCCGTGCATACCTATACCCAACCAAATATAGACCTTTTTATTTTTTTCTTGTACTGGGGATTGAACCCAGGACCATTCTACCTCTAGGATAACACCCCTACCCCTATTTTATTTTTTAGTTTGAAACAGTATCTTATTAAGTTGCAGAAGTATAGTCTTTTTTTTTTTTTTTTTTAAACAGTCTCACTGAATTGCCTCACTAAGTAGCTGAGGCTGTCTGTGAACCATGATCCTCTGGTCTGGGCCTCCCAAATGCTGGCTTACAAGCCTGCGCTACCAAGCCCCGCTAGATCCTTTTAAAATACCAATATGAGAAGTGGAGTGAAGCCTTTCAGAAAAATCAGTATGCCATTTCTATTTACAGCCTAATTTAGGATTTGAGTTACCATCTATAATAAGGACCTGGATGTGGTGGTGCATGCTTGTATTTCCAGCATTTGGGAGGCTGAGATAGGAAGATCGCGGTTCACAGACAGCCTCAGCTACGTAGGCTCTGCAACTCAGTGAGACCCTGTTTCAAAATAAAAGATAGGGCTGGGGATGTTGCTCAGAGATGTGAGTGCTCCTAGATGCCATGGTACTGCAAAAAAAAAAGAGAGAGAGAGAGAAATCCAGGGAAGGTTTGTTTCTTTTAAAGCATCACACGATAATTTCAATGTTTTCCTTATGCAGGTTCGTGCTGTGAGACCTAAGGTTCTTATGAGATTGTCTAAGACAAAAAAGCATGTCAGCAGGGCCTATGGTGGTTCCATGTGTGCTAAATGTGTCCGCGACAGGTAAGTAAAATGTTTACGTTAGTTTCTTGTTGTTTTTTGTTGGTTGATTGTGTGGGGGGGGGTCCCGGGGGTGGAACCCAGGGGGGCGTTTCTACTTCTGGGCTATACTCCCAGACCTATTTTATACTTTATTTGGAAACAGGGTCTCACTAAGTTGCTGAGAGCCTCACTAAGTAGCTGAGGCTGGCTTTGAACCTGCGCGATCCTCCTGTCACAGCCTCCCAAGCACTAGGATTACAAGCGTGCACTACCACACTCAGCTGAAATGAGGTTTTTTTTTTTTTTTAAGCAAATGGTGTGTGTGCGCGCGTGCTACATGGCATTGTAGTCATTATTAGAAGTGTAGTCTTTATTAGAATAGTTGAAAACTCATTTTCAACAAGTTGTAGAATCCTTCCTTGACTGCAGACAGTTGGGGCTATACAAAGCAATAGATGATCATGTCAGAATTTGGCAGCATCTTCATGCCAGATGTAGAAATTAAAAGGATTTGTAGGGAAGGCAAGAAATTTTATATTGGCTGGATCATAGGTAGAGGTAGGGCAAAAAGCCTTAAACCCTAGGAGCAAAGTAGCAGCATATATTTATAGTGTGGCTGGAGCAGAGGGCTGTAAGGTGATAAACAAAAGCAGAAAAGTCAGATTGTGGACGGCCTTACGTTTTTCAAAACAAGCTTTTTTTAATGTGAGAGTTGGTGTACTTTAGTGCAGAAAGTCTTCAGTGTGCCAGAAGCAAACTGCAGCAGAATTGATGGTGAAGTTATTAACAAAATGACTTCGCCATCAACAAAAGATTTGGCACATACAATTTCTCTTTACTAAGCATAAGGGAATATGAGCGCTAGGCTGAGCTAAAGGTGTGAGCCTATAATCCTATTACTTGGGGGGCTGAAATGGCAGATTACAGTAGATGTGAGACCAGCCTCATCAACTTAGCAAGACCCTGTTTCAAGATAAAAAGGGATGGGATATACTCAGAGGTACAACTTTGGTTCAACCCCCAGTACCCTCAAAAAAGATAAAATTCTCTGGCCCTAACTCTTTTACCCCTTAATCATAGTTTATTAGTTTTCAACAATTGGTTGGCTTTTACTAAAAATTTTCAATAAGGCCAAAACATTCTAAACATTTGGCTAATAATAGTATGTTTTGGATTCTAATAATAAAGAAATTACCAAGTAGAAGCTATCCTAGCTGGGCGTGGTGTGGTGGTACACGCTTGTGATCCCAGTATTTGGGAGGTTGAACGGGGATTGCGGTTTGCGGACAGCCTCAGCTACTACTTAGGCCCTTCGCAACTTAGTGTGGGACCCTGTTTAAAAAATAGGGCTGGCGGTGTATATCACAGGTGGACTTCCCCTGGGTTCCATCCCCAGTACCACAAAAAGAAAAACTATCCTAAGTGGTAGTGATCTGTGGGCATGCTTTTACAGTGTATCCTGACTTGGAAGTCCTAGCGTTGACTTAGGAGTTAACTGCTAAACAGCAGTGCAGGGAAGAGCAGGTTTGGGATTTCACTCTAGTGAGTTCCATTTGCTCTGCTGAGCCCTTTGATTGGTTTGCTGTTTTTTTAATACTATTCTTATCCTGTGTTTAGTAGTAAATGAATCTCATCTTTTAGAGATATTCATTAAATGTTTTCTTTTCTAGAATCAAGCGTGCTTTCCTTATTGAGGAGCAGAAAATCGTTGTGAAAGTGTTGAAGGCACAAGCACAGAGTCAGAAAGCTAAATAAATGGATCTTCTTTAAGTAATAAAAATCAAAATGCTTGTTGTGTGTTGCTTCTGTTGTGATTTGTATTAGTTACTAAAGGTTTGGTTTCTCTGCTCGTGGAGGACTCATGATTTTATTTATTATTTATTTGCGGTACTGGGGGTGGAACTCGGGCATTGTACCTCCAAGCTATACCCCTAGTCCTATTTTTTATTCTTTTTGTTTTTGAAACAGTCTCACTTGAGTTGCGAAGGGCCTTGCTAAGTAGCTGAGGCTGTCTGCGAAATGCCATCCTCTGGTCTCCACCTCCTGAATGCTGGGATTACAAGTGGGTGCCACCACACCTGGCCTTGAGGACTCGTGATTTTTAATTGGTTACCTTTTATATATACCAGAGATTGAATCCAGGGGACATTCTACCTCCAAGCTACACCCCCAACCCCACCTTTTGAAACGGGATCTTGCTAAGTTGTTGAGGATTTAAATATAAAACATGGATCTAGTGAAATATTGATTTGCATTGAATCTGTATTCCAGGTCGAGACATTAAAAGATGGGTTTTGCCGGGCATGGTGGCACACACTTGTAATCCCACCGTTAAGGAGGGGTCGTGGTTTTCAGATGGCCTCTGCTACTTAAAGAAGCCCTTTGCAACTCGTTGAGACCCTGTTTCAAAAATTAAAAAAAAGTATTAAAAAATGGGCTGGGGGTGTAGCTCATAGGTGGAATGCCCCTGGGTTCCATTTACGGTACCATACAAAAAAAGGTGGGCTTTACATTTTCTTTGTAATAACTACCTAATGCTGTTGGCAACTCTTGGTACTGAGGATGGACAGGTGAGTTAAGAGTTAACCCAGCTTTTTTATTTAGAAATGGGGTTTGACTCTCTCAGGTTTTCCTTGAACCTGCAATCTTGTTTCAGACTCCCAAGTACTGGGGTTATAGGCATGTGCTACTACTGCACTGACTGTTTAAGCCAAGGAATATGTATAAGGGTAAAAGGCAGAAACCCTAAGTTCTAGGTAAATTTTTTTTTTTTTTTTTTTTTTTTTTTTGGTGGTACTGGGGTTCCTGGAATCCCTTCTACCTCTGGGCTACATTCCCAGACCTATTATATACTTTTTATTTGGAAACAGTCTCTTAGGCCAGCAGGGCTGGCTTTGAACCTGGGCGATCCTCTTGTCTCCGCCTCCCAAGTGCAGGGATTACAAGTGTGCGCCACCACACCTGGCTCTAGGTAAAAAATTTTAAAACATTTTGCAGAAGAGGTCACAACTAGTGAGTAGCTAAATGGCATTTGAACAATTTTGAGGATTTCATAGGTACATTTGGTAAGTAGCACCACAGTGGCAGCCTATACTTGACTGAGAACCAAACATTAGTCTTCCAAAATTTTATGGCACCTTTATACCCCTATTTACACAAGTGTGTACCCAGAGAATTTGTACCTGTTGCTAGGGTTTCTGCACACAGCTTAGGAGTCTTGACTGGGGAGCCTTAACATTAATGTGCAGTTGAGATACCAAATACCTGCCAATCCTGAAAATTGTTAAGCAGCCAGGATAATAGTATCCTGCATTGTGTTTAGTCACAACATTTAAAGGATATTTTTGCTAGGCTTGGTAGCATATAAACCTGTAACCCCCAGTACTTAAGAGGCTGGGACAGGAGCATCTCCAGTTTGAGGTCAGTGTAACTGAAAATTTAAAAGGGCTGGGGATGTAACTCAGACGTAGACTGCCCCTGAAAGCCTTGATCTATAAGGTGGGTAAACCACTTATTTTCCCATGACACACTACTATGTTCTACACTGAGGTGGTCTGTGATCCTGCAGTGTCTTGTGATATTGGTATAAGAATCTAAGACACTTTATAATAACTCTCAAACAATGCGCCTTAAAACGTACATGTTTGCTCCAGACTAATTTTTAAAAGGCTTGAGATATAGGTTTTGTTTGTTTGGTGGTACTGGGGTTCCTGGAAACCCTTCTACCTCCACGCTACACTCCTAGGCCTATTTTATTTTTTGAAACAGGGTCTCTTATGCCAGCACTGCTGGCTTCGAACCTGCGCGATCCTCCTGTCTCCGCCTCCCAAGTGCTGGGATTACAAGCTTGCGCCACCACGCCCGGCTATAGTTTTTCAAAAGTACCTGTGGAGGGGAAAGTTTCAGTTTGCCATCAACATGAGTTCTTGCTGGTCCAGACTTCCCTCACCACCACTACAAGTTAGGCTGGGGAAAGTGATGGAACACAGGCTTTTAACTAGTGGGAACTATCAAGTTTCAGCTAAAGAAGTGGATTAACTCAGAAATTTGAGAAAGCTGAAGCATTTAAGTATATGTAATTTCCAAAAAATTGATATGTTAAATAGTTCAGCCTTTTCTAAGTTAAAAGTTATTTTATTTTATTTATTATTATTATTATTATTATTATTATTTTTTTTTTTTTTTTTTTTTTTTTTTTTGGTGGTACTGGGGTTCCTGGAAGCCCTTCTACCTCCGGGCCACACTCCCACACCTATTTTTACATTTTTTTTATTTGGAAACAGGGTCTCCTAAGCCAGCGCGCACGGCTGACTTCGAACCTGCGCGATCCTCCTGTCTCTGCCTCCCAAGCGCTGGGATTACAAGCGTGTGCCACCACGCCTGGCACAAAAGTTTTTTTATTTTATAAAACATCTTTGTAGACAATTTGGAAGAGTATGGAAAAATATAATGAAAATCTTATTTAATTCCAATAAATGTTTTCCCTCACATTTTTAAGGCATAAAAGTTGAAATTGGAAGCATACTGTGTACATAAATTTTCAACGCTTCCTCCCTCGCATAACCCCTGAGATTAATTTGAAAAATTATTTTAGTGGTTGTGCGTGCCAGCAAATCCATGTGCCATGATTTAAATAAACTCTCTTTTGACCTATTTTTATTTTTCTATTTTAAAATTTGTGTTCTTACTTATTTGGTTATTTCACTTAGGCTGCCTTTGGACACTCACCTGGTGTTGAAGTACAGTACCTGGAATACCATAGAGCAGTGATTGGTGTGAATGTAGTATCAACTCCTTCCATCTGACCAAAATGGATTCTTAACTGTTAGGTTTTCATTTTGAAAAGAGCGGAGCAGTTTTATTGAATCCAGTTCTGTGTGTGACAAAGTCATCTTGACAGATGCCTGAAGAGACATGTGAGTGTAGTCAGTGGTTTTCTTTTTAAAGTCTAGTATTTCTCTTTCTATTGAATTGCTTATAAATTATATTAGAAGGTTGAAGGGGGTCTTTTACCCTTAAAAGAAAATCTCCATATGTTTAAATAAGCAAATCAAGTTTGGTTTCACCAGCTTAATAACATTTAACCATTTTTACTCTGTTAGGAGCTTGGGTTTCCAAAATTGATAGAGCTATACAAAAATCATGTAAAATCTGTGCAGTAAGATTGTGACATAATAACTAAATATTGGGATTTTTCTCTAAGGTACTTATTACTGGTAATAATTATCCTTTAATTATCTATTATCACTACAACAAATGCTCTGATGGAGATACCCTTCAACCTAGCTTGTGAGGACCAGTAGTTATGTGCATCTCTGTCTAGTGCTGGAATTATTAGGGTGAGTGTATATTTACACCTGGGAAATTGGCAGATGCTGCAAAATTCTTCTGTTCTCTGAGAGACAAGTGTTAAATACTGGCGCAGCACTGGATATTACTTAGATGTGGTCTATTATGAATTTACACAAGATGCTATTTGTATCGGGAACTTTGATATGTGTGTGTCTTATGTATATGTATCTGGTACGTGTTTGATCATGATTTACACTTTAGAAAGTTTTATTATAAATATTTATTAGTACTTTGATTCTGTAATGCTCTGGGTTTGATTTCATAAAACCCAAAATGAACTTATTGAACCCAGTTCTGTATGTGTGAATATAGGGAAAACAAAAAGTCATGAAAATGTGAACGTTTCATCTCTAAAAAATGATAATTCCTTGTGATAAATACTGTCTTCTAGCCGGGCGCGGTGGCACACGCTTGTAATCCCCACGCTTGGGAGGCTGAGACAGGAGGATCGCACAGCTGACACTAAGTAGCTGACACTAAGTCTCAGCTACTTACTGAGGCTTTCAGCAACCTAGTGAGACCCTGTTTCCAAATAAAATATATTTTAAAAAGTCTGGGGGTATAGTCCTGAGGTAGAAAGCCTCTGCGTTCCACCCCCAGTACCACCAAAAAAATAAAATAAAATAAATACTGTCTTCTAAACCAAGAGTGGAAAAGTTACCATCTTCATGAATTATATTTTTGTCTCATTTGTGCCGCTGTTACAAATTACCATAAACTAGGTGACTTAAGCAGCAAACATTTCTCACAGTTGAGGCTGAAAAGTCCAAGATGAAGAAGGTACCAGCGGATTCCACATCTGGTGTGAGTACTCTTTCTGGTGTGCAGTTAGCTGTCTTTGGCTGTATCCTCATATGATAGAGAGAAAATTCTCATTTCTTTTCATAAGGTCGCTGATTCCATTGTGAAGGCTCTACCCTCAATACCTAATACCTCCCCAAAGTCCCACCTCCTGATACTGTCACTTTGGGGATTAGAATTAAAAGTAGAAATTTCAAGGGAATACACTAGTCCTTTTTTTTTTTTGTACTGGAAATTGAGCCCAAAGACATTTTGCCTTGAGTTACACCCCCATCCTTTTAGTTTTTAGTTTTTATTTTGAAGCAGTGTCACACTAAATGGCTGAGACTGACCTCACTGCAATCCTCCTGTGTCAGCCTCCCAAGTACTGGGATTACGGGCATGCACCGCAGCACTTGGCTGTTCCATATTAATTTCTAAATTAAGTTTCTAAATTAAAGGATTTAAGATCTGTCATAATTCTGGATCAAGAGATGCTGCCTGGTTTTCAAAATGTTAACTATCCAATGATTTTGAGTAGGTTTCTTAAATGTTTCTGGTCAACTTGAAGGATTATATAAGTTTTGCCATTCTTTCGCATTCTTTTATAATTTGCCCTAGCTTTCAAATTCATTTGCTCAAGAAATGCTTACTAGAACCTACCATGTGCCAGGACCTACTCCTAAATAAATATGAATAAAGTAGCCAAGGAAGCTGACTAGGCTTCTCTTGCCTTACAGTACCAGGAGAGACAATCTTAGGGTAATATGTAAACATTTATTTTAATTGCAGGCTTTGGAATAAGAATGATAAAGGGAGCCAGGCGTGGTGGTGCACGCTTGTAATCCCAGTACTTGGGAGTCTGGGAGACAGGAAAATCATACAGGTTTGAAGCCAGCCTCAGCAACTTAGTGAGGCTCTTAGCAACTTAGTGAGATCCTGTTTCCAAATAAAAGGTCTGGGAGTGTAGCCCAGAGGTAGAAGACCCCTGGGTTCTATCCCCAGTACCACTAAAAGAATGATAAAGGGAAAATCCACACCTGTGAAACTGTAAGAAGGGAACTGAATGGGGAGTTAAGAGGCTTTTCTGAAGAAGTGATGTTTAAGCCCAGAGCAAGGATAAATGGTGGTTAGCAGGGTGATAAGGAAGTAGAACATTCCAGACACGGGAACCAACATAGGCAAATGCCTGAAGTTAAGAAACAGCTTGTTTCAAAAAGCACAATTCATGCAATCCAGTTCACTCACAGTATTTGGAGCCCAACAAGTCTGTAATGTGTGAACAAGTTCTCAATCACTAAGGAGCATCCCTGTCAGCACACGGCTTTTAATACACCTACATGGCCCCGGGCCCAGAGGACCTATAACACTTCTCTCATCCTAAGGGAGACCAGCGAAAGAAAAGCTTTGCTAAACTGTGCATTTCAAAGAAGGAGAGCAAAGAAGCTCTCCTTTGTGTTAGGGGATATTTAAATTACACGATGCCCTGGGTAATTAAATGCCAACATACCTCACTATTAAGGAGGGAAAGGATCAGATGTATTGATTAAATTTCCCTGGTATTTATTCAGCTTCTAAATTCCTGGGCTTGTGCAAATAGCCTGAGGGCTTTGCTCTCTTATCTCCCTCTCTCTAGGGTTGGAGATAAGCTTATAGCTTGACATGCTCAAAGAACAAATGAACTTGAAGAAAATTCAAATATTTACCGCATCTTAGCGTACATCGTATTAAGTCTCTGTCACAACAACAGTTTTGCCATTGTAGAGTGAAAGTAGCCATCGTCAATACATGGATGAATGGGCATGGCTGTGTTCCAATAAAACTTTATTTATGAAAACTCACATCAAGTCAGATTTGGCCCTCAGGTCTTTAGTTTGTGGCCTTCCCTGCTCTGGATGACCCTATTTGCAGCCACACGTGCCTTCTGACTGTATGATAGGCTTCCTGTAAAACCAGCTTAAAATTATCTTGTTTAATCAGCCCAATGTGCAGTGGGGGGAAAAAAACGACTGCTTTTGTGTGTGTTGGGGGGGTACTAGGGATTAAGCCCAGGGGCATTCTACCTCTGTGCTACACCCCCAGCTCTATTTTACTTTTGCTTTGAAACAGGATCTTGCTAGGTTGATGAGTCTCACTACTTGCTGAGGCTGTCCTCAAACTTGCAATCCTCCTATCTTAGCCTCCCAAGTACTGGGATCACTGCCACCATGCTCAGCTAAAACCCATTACATTTTGAGGTGATTTTTTTTTTTTAACAGAGCAGTATACCATTAAAATAGTTTGCATATCCCTTAAATAATTTTGAAAAGTTTGTAAACTCTTACACGGTTTAGATTATTATCTAAAACTTTTCATTAGGAATTTAAATCATTGTCAAGAAGCCAGGTGTGGTGGTGCACCTTATTATCCCAGTACTTGGGAGGCAGAGACAGGAGGATTTCTCGTTCTGTGTGGCAGCCTTGGCTACTTAGGCCCACCACAATTTAGTAAGACCCTGTTTCAAAATAAAGAATAAAAATAGAGCTGGGGCATGTTGATCAGAGGTAGAATGCCCCTAAATTCAATCCCTAGTACTCCCCAGAAAAAGAAAATGATCATCATTCTCTCTCGCCCCATTCTACATTATGTCTGCATGTGAGTGTCCCATTGTGGGCCGGGCCAACCCGCCCCAGGGCCTTGCCTTCCCTTGTGTGTAAGGTGGACGAAGACACAAAACTCTGCCACTGGTTATTTATTTCTCCACGATCAGTCAAACGTGAATTATGTACAATGCACTATTTTGGGTGCTAGGGTAAACAAAATCGACAAACATCTCTGCCTTAGTGAGGATTCCCTTGCAGTGAGGGCTGCCACACAAGGAGAGAGCAAACACATGAATGAGGGAATCGATGGATAGACTTAAGGTTCACTGTTAGGAGCAGCATGGCCTTCAGAGGGGAACAAGAGGGGCCTCCGCTCTGCACCCCAGAATTCCTTCTGTTTATACCACACCCTGAAAGCAGAGGCTAGAGAACAAGAGGCTGCTATGCTTTCCTCTTTTTAGACATTACCCAAGCCCACGGCACCCTAAATCCACTCACACCGTGAGCTTTTCTCCTTCCTGGCCCATTGAGAGAAGATTGACTGTGCCATTGATGTCCATGCCCAAAGCTGGAGGTCGTTTGAGGGATGGTGGAAGGAGGTTTGGTGTGTGTGCTTAGCTGTCCACACATCTGCACATGAGGCCTGCCAAAGGAAGAAACAAAGCCAGAAGTCTGAGAAAAGGCAGGGTAGGCAGGGAAGGCCACTCCTGCACCACCATGTGTGGGCAGGGAGATCTGAAGAGCCCGAGAAGTCTAGTGTCAAACCAGCCTTTAAGATCTATGTTTGTCATAGTCGGAGGATAGAAAGTACCTGGTTGAGCCGGACGTGGTGGCACATTCTTGTAATCCCAGCATTTGGGAGGCTGAGACAGGAGGATTGCAGTTTGAGGACAGCCTCAGCTACTTAACGAGGCCCTTTACAACTCAGTGGGGCCCCGTTTCAATATAAAGAATAAAAACTATGGCTAGGGGTATAGCTCATAGGTAGAATGCCCCTGGGTTCCATTTCTAATACCAAAAAGAAGAAAGAAAGAAAACAGAAAAGAAATAAATCAAAATAAAAAGAAAAAAGAAAGTACCTGGTTGAACCATTGATTAGATTGATTTATACCATGTGCATGTTCACACAGAAGATTTAGGGCCCTATTTGTATTCCTGCCATGAGTCCTGCAAAATGCTGAGAGGATGGGAAGCCATCAGAGGTGCTTTGTTTGAAAGAGGCTGTGCCACCTCATATGTAAAATTGTCCACTCATTTAGCCCAGACTTAAGTGTACCATGAAACATCAGATGGGTTTGAGGTTTTCTTTCTTGGAGATGGGAGAAAGGTGGAGTGGTTGTAAAAAGGGATGGAAAGGAACTGACAGGACACCTCGGGAGATCAGTTTTAGGAAAGAGAACATGTGGATCATCTAGAACCTTAGTAGAATACCCTCAAGTAAACTTGGAAGTTAAAATACCCATAAGAGTTTGGAGAAGCCCAATCTGAAAGCCCCTGATATGGTGAAAATAGTGCCCTGGGTGAAGCTCAAGGGCCTGGACTATGGTGTTGGTTTGCTGCTATTTCTTCCTTCCTTCCTTCCTTCCTTCCTTCCTTCCTTCCTTCCTTCCTTCCTTTCTTCTTTGTCTTCGTCTTCTCTTTCCTCCTCCTCCTCCTCCTCCTCCTCCTCCTCCTCCTCCTCCTCCTCCTCCTCCTCCTTTTTTTGCAGTGGAAACCAATGGCATTCTACCTACAAGCTACATCCCCAGCCCTATGTCTTATTCTTTGAAACAGTGTCTCACTGAGTTGCAAAGGACCTCACTAAGTAGCTGAAGCTGGCCTTGAATCTCAATCCTCCTGTCTCAGCCTTCCAAATGTTGAGACTCCAAGCTTGTGCCACCACGCCCAGCTCCGCCACTATGTCTGACATTGGGTAAGTCAGTCACTTGTTCTGGGCATTGGACTAGTGACCTCTAGAGTCTCCCACTCACGAGTTCCTTAATTCATTTTATTGCCCTGCTAATAAATTGGGTTTCCGTCCCAAGTTAGGCCCTGGAGGGGGAGAGAGACTCTGAGGGGTAAATAGCTACCACTGCCCTCGAGAAACTCTAGTCTAGCCATTTAGTTCAGCCACTTAGGACTGTTAGTAGATGATTTATTTATTTATCTGTACTGGGGACTGAACCCAGGGACATTCTACTTCCCAGTGATACCCCCAACCCTTTTCATTCTTTGAAATAGGGTCTTGCTAGATTGCCAAGAGTCTTCTTGCTTGTTGAGACAGTCCTTGAACCTGCAAGCCTCCTTTCTCAGCCTCCCAAGTATTGGCACGCACCACCATGCCCTGCTGGTAGATTAGTTTAAGTTAATGGTTCAAGATAAGGCAGCACCTATTAGGCATGTGGCCCATTGCTGGGGTGCTGATATACAGTTTAGTCATGCTACACAAACTACCCCAAGTCCTACGTGACTTTCCGATATCCAATCAGATTTTTATGTATGTGGAAAGCCTGTTTATTATTATCTAAGCCTTGGTAGGCTCCATTTAAATATAAATACAAAAAGTATTTTTCGCATGGTTTTAATAAATAGTGAAATCTCCAGGAATGCAACCACCATGTAAAACCAAGGGAGATTCTATTTTTCTTCTTAACATTAATCTGAAGAAATTCAATATTTGGGGAGAAAGTAATAACAATCCATAAAACTTTGATCTTCTGCAAGGTAATCTGAGATTCCCATTTTGAAAAGAAGTAAACGTATGGGTGAATTTGATGATTTAGATTTTTCTTCAATCTTTGGTGCTAGATATTGTTTGCCTAAAATCTGATTAATAATAAATTAGTTTGTAGCATAATATAGCAATCTATCATGTTCTGCCAAGAGCATCATGGTTTCTAAGTGCTTTGCTTTCTGAATGAGTTTGTGAACCTCTACTATGAGCAATTTGGAAAACATCAAAGGGTTTTAAGCCCATTAGCATTTAGAAAGTTCCCTTTGATCTCTGGAAGAATTCACATTAATTCATTCAACAAACATGAATTGTGTGCCATGTGTGTCCCAGGCACTAAGCTGACACTGGTCCTGAGGAGAATTTCTGGGGTGTACAGTGTCCCGTCCCCCTGTCTCTCTTTCTGGCATCCTCTTTCCACAGATGCAGGTATGTGGCTTGGTGTAGTGAACAAAGGTATACTCCATGGCTTCTTCCTTGAAAAATTACTTAGTTTCTGTGTTTTATGAACTCCCTGTACGGAAATAACAATGCCTATATTTCAAGGTTGATAGAAGGTTTTGGTATGCCCATCACCTACTAGATAATTGATACATTATTTCTGGTTTCTTTTTTCTCTCTTCACCAAATTATATTATATTCATATGTGAATATATCACCATGAATCTCACTCACTCTTGTGTACAATTACAATGCACCAACAAATTATTAAAAAGTAAAATTAAAAAGAAAAGTAATCTCAAAACACATCTACCCTCAGCCATGTGTGAATATAAGTCAATACATTCCCTCAAGGATTATTTATATTTTTAGTTTTATAATCCCTGATGGTGGTTGAAAGAGCAACTTCTGCCAAGGGAATGTTGCACAGTGCTGCTGGTACCCCAGTCTGCTCGGGATCAAGGGTCCCCCTCTTCAGTAGACCTCCAGAGCTGACAGGTAGTACAAAGGACAGAGTCAGCAACGAGGAACACACTGGGATTGCAGCAGCTCAGAAACAGACATCAGGGGCCCAAATGAGGCTTGTCCTCTAACATCTCCTTTTCTGTTTCAAAAATCTGAGTTTGATGATGTAGTCCATGGTTTTCAACATGTTGGCTTCATAAGAGTGTTAAAATTCAGACTCCTGAGCCCTCCAAGAAGACCTCCTCTATCAGAATCTCTAAAACTTAAGTCCCAAACCTGCATTTTCACAATCTCTTAGTTGATTCTCACCAAGATGGATCCTGGACTTCCTTTTTACACAGATATGGCAGAAAGTATATATGATTTGGAGTTAGATGTATATGGATTTTGTGTGTATGTGTGTCTGGTATTGGGGATACCCCATACCTCTAGACTATACCCCAAGCCCAATTTTATTTTTTGTTTTAAAACAGGGTCTCACTAGGTGGCTGAGAGTCTCACTATGAGGTTACTAAGGTTGGCTTTGAAACTGATATCCTCCTGGCTCAGCCTCCCAAGTATGGGGGTTACAGGCATGTGCCACCACACCTGGCTGACATATGTATGGATTTCTTTGTAGGGCCATCATTAACCAGTTTGACAACCTGGAGCAAATTTCTTATCTCCTCTATAGCTTAGTTACCTCCCTTGTAAAAATGAATAATCAGGACACAGTTTCTGTGGGCCACTGACATAGCCTATGCTCTCTGTGCTGCAGAGAGCGTGGCCCCCCATGGGGATGCCCAGTGCGGCATCGATATTGGGAGGCTCAGTACAGTTCTCTTTCCTGCCTCCAGGGTAGAGCTGCCTTCTTACAAACCTGTAGAGAGCAAAGTGCATCAATATGGTCAGGATGAAGCCCTCTCATCTTGAATGATTAAAGAGAACTGATAATGTAGGTAATAAACCGAAAAGTCAACTGATACCCTCCTATATCATGTTTTACCCAAAATATTTTTTCTCTTTGTAAAAAGTCACATATATGCGTGTGCACATGCACACACACACACACACACACACACACACACACACACACACAGACTGAAGTGCCAAGCTGTATTTGATTAGTTCTGGGCAGAAGCGTGTTAGGGCATCTGAAAACCACAACTGGAGACATCTATTCTGATGGGCCTAATGCTCTGGGTATTTCCTTTCAACTGAACTTGAGGGAAAGTACTTTGATATAACATACATATGGAAATATTTTACAACATTCTTAAAATGTTAGATATTTCATTCAGTATATATATAAAACATACTTTTCTCGTCAGTGTGTATGAGTATGGCCAAATCAATGTCTAGAGGGTCCTTTGTCATTTCTAAGCTAGAATATTTTTGTTTTGTTTTGTTAAATTGACTTCAGTGTGTGAAAGAACCAAATTGACAGCCTTGGAGACAAGGGTCTTTTCTCTGGGCTTCTGGCAGACAGCAGGAGCAGCTGCTGTTTAAACATACCCCAAATCTTACCTCTGGAAAGATAATTTCAGGAGGTGAGAAGGCACTTTGATTTCTGACTCCTTCCAAGTGGTGTTGGTAGAATGGTGGTGATATGGTGGTGGTGCTGCTGACCATTTGCCCAGGCCCTTTGTTCTGAGGCCACTGTCACATTTCACATGTGCAAATCAATTGCAACCTGGGTTCGTTCGTTCCTTCCTTCCTTCCTTTCTCTGTCTCTCTCTCTTTCTTGTACATGTATGTGGCATTGGGGCTTGAGCTCAGGGGCACTCTACTTTGAGTTACAATCCCAGCCTTTGTTTTTTTTTTTTTTTTTATAACATTTTGTTTTGAAACAGGGTCTTGCTAGGTTGCTGAGGCTGTCTTGGAACCTGCAATCTTCCTGTCTCAGCCCCTGAGTACTGGGATTACAGGCAAGTGTCATCCTGACCTGCTGCAACCTGGCTTTTGGTTCAAATTCTTTTGAAGAGATTGAAGTCTTTTGTTTTAAATTTCATCCCTGATCTTGGAGCAAAACATGCCTCAGAAAAACATTCTTTAATTTCAAGAATCTGTGTGTGTGTGTGTGTGTGTGTGTGTGTGTGTGTGTGTGTGTGTTTATGTTTTACTGGGGATGGAACCCAGGGGCATTCTAACTACGAGCTACACTCCAGCCTTATTTTTTATTCTTTATTTTGAAATAGGGTCTCACTGAGTTGCAAAGGGCCTCACTAAATAGCTGAAGCTGTCTGTGAACAGAGATCCTCCTGTCTCAGCCTCCCAAATGCTGAGATTACAAGCCTGCGCCACCATGCCTGGTTCCAAGAATCTATTAATAGTGGTGATTTTCAGGGAAAAGGAATAGGGAAGAGATGATGCTACAGAGAGATGGCATTTGCTTTTCATATTTTTATCCTTTTCATTTTATAATTTAGAACCAGTAATCTTAATTTTTAGTATAGTAATATTGTAGGCCATTTTTGTTATTTATTCTTTGTAGATTTGTGTACTGAAAAAATGAAATCTAATAAGTATGCTTTTGAAATCTTAACTAGAAATAATTTTTTAAACATTCTGTTACCAAAACTTACCAAATACATTTTTTAAAAATTTATTAATCTATATGATTTGTAAGGCAACTAGATATCAAATATATCTTGGGCTTGATATTTTATTCATCTGAAAATGACACTTTGACGAGATTTTTCTTTCATCATTAAAAGAGTAAACCATTTGCATTTTAAAGATATGCTTGAATGCCATGGGAAGCAGCCTTTTCTACTTATGTAATGCTTAATTGCACTTATTTGATCATGGCATGAAGGCACGTTTCTTTTAAATAAGTTTTCTTTGTTACTATACTTGAAAATATAGTTTACAAGTCTCAAGTTATCAAAAATACATTTGACCAGGGTAAAATCATGCATTTAAAAGAGAACTCCTGCCCTGCTGTGGCCACAGAAAGGAATTACAGAAGGGGAACAAAAGTGGTTACTGAGTTGAATCGCAGTTGCTTTGCAGTCAGGTAAGATAAAAATCTATTGGCCAACTACAGTTATTTTTCTTTAAAACATCAATATCTATATGTGTGTGGGCACGCATATGTTTTTTGTGTGTATTTATTTATATATATTAATCTGGACCCTCTAATGCCACATGCAATCTAGACTTAATAGTGTCTGTCTTAAGTCTTCTAACATTAAAAAAAATAGCAGTGATCACATATGAGCTTATGAATTTCTGCAGCTGTTTCCCTCTTTGGCACCTAAAACTTTTTGTTTGTTTGTTTTAGTACCAGGGATTGAACCCAAGGGCATTCCACTTTCGAGTTACACCTTGAACCTTTTAAAATATTTATTTTTATTTTTATTTTTTATTTATTTATTTATTTTTGCGGTACCAGGGATGGAACCCAGGGGCATTGTATCTCTGAGCTACACCCCCAGCCCTAATTTTTAGTCTTTTTTCATGTATGAAACCGGGTCTCACTGAGTTGCGAAGGGCCTCAGTAAGTAGCTGAGGCTGTTTGCAAACCTTGATCCGCTGGTCTCTGCTTCCCAAATGCTGGGATTACAAGTGCGCATCACTACACCTGGCCAAATTTTTTAAAATATTTATTTATTTATTTATTTTATTTATTTATTTATTATTTTTGTGGTACTGGGGGGTGGAACCCAGGGGGTTTTCTACTCCTGGGGCTATACTCCCAGACCTATTATTTTTTTTTTTTTTTGGTGGTACTGGGGTTCCTGGAAGCCCTTCTACCTCCGGGCTACACTCCCAGACCTATTTTATATTTTTGAAACAGGGTCTCTTACACCAGCGTGGCTGGCTTCGAACCTGCGCAATCCTCCTGTCTCCACCTCCCAAGCGCAAGGATTACAAGCGTGTGTCACCACGCCTGGCTTTCCCAGACCTATTTTTATACTTTATTTGGAAACAGGGTCTCACTAAGTTGCTGAGAGCCTCACTAAGTAGCTGAGGCTGGCTTCGAACCTGTGTGATCCTCCTGTCTCAGCCTCCCAAGCGCTGGGATTACAAGTGTGTGCTACCATACCCAGCTCAATTTTTTAAAATTTTGAAACAGGGTCTTGGTAAATGTCTGAGACTGGCCTCAAAGCTATGATCCTTTTGTTTCAGCCTCCAAAGTACCTGGATTCTACAAATGTGCCTGGCAGCACCTCAAAACTTTAATGTACATGAGAGCATGCACTTTGGGCAGCAGGCCAGGGCTCTACCACCTTCTGCCTGTGTCAACTGGAGCATGTTCCCCTCTCTATAAACCTCAGTGTCCTTATCTGAACAGTGAAGTCAGTAACATCTACTGCAGAGAGCTGCTGGAGGAGCTGAGAACTAACTAACACGATTCCTGGGCAGAGAAGACACTAAGTGCTGGTTGACTTTCACCTCCAGCACCTCTGCTTTCTTTCTTTCTTTAGATGATATTCAGATCTTTCCAAGATACGTTTGCCTTTGTGGGCTCCCGTCTTATACCTTCTTGCCCTGGTTCTAGCTGCTTAACCTGCTCCCCGCCCTCTGGCATCTTCTGTCCTTCCCTCTCCTTGATCTTCCTCCCTCATTTTATACACACACGCCATGTCTCACTGTTCTTAGAAGCCCCTCTCTGCTGCCACAGCTGCTGTCTTCTTCCACCAATACCTGGCGGTGGCAAATGGACCAATTCTATATTAGTTCTCTATCATTTTTAAAATTCTCCTCTGTGGTTTGCTTTCTCCTGTCATTGTGCTACCAAAATTAATGAATTAACTCACAAAACATTTACAAACATCTATCATACCACATCCCAGACACTGTGCCTAGTGAAGAATTAGACCAGCTGGGTATGGTGGCATATGCCTGTAGTCTCAGTACTAGGGAGGCTGAGACAGGAGGATAGCAGGTTCAAGGCCAACATCAGCAACTTAGTGAGACCCTTAGTAATTTAGCAAGACCCTGTTTCAAAATAAAGAGACTAAGGGTTTAGCTCAGACATAGAATGCCCCTGGGTTTAGTCCCCAGTACCAAAAAAAAAAAAGATATCTGTTTTCAAGCTATTATAGTGCCACACAGTTGATGGCACACCTACTGGCTGATGGCCACCAGCAGGCACCTGTCAAACCCAATGGTTTCTTTCACACTTGCTGGAAACTCCCTTCTGCTCTTCTGCTTCCCTGGCTCTTCTGTCCTTTGACCTTACTGTCTTTACTCTGTAGAACCCTCCTAATCATGTTTGGCACCACTCTTCAGCGCTCTGTCTTCTCACTCTTTTAACTTTAGTCTGGGAACTTCCTGTAATTATATACTACATTTGGTCAGTAGCTGTGGGCATTTTTCTGGGAGGAAGTTTCATAGCTTTCTTTTCAGCTCTGCAAGGTAGACCCTAACCCTTCCAAAAAGAACCAGCACATCAGTCCTCTTTTGTGACCACCACTATTGCTCAGATCCACTGTCCCCTGCATCTCTTTCCCGTGCTCCAGTCTTTCCAACCCGCATATGGCATTCTCCTGGAGCGTCCTTCTGGAAAGCCAGTTCTCACCAGGCAGACGGCAGAACCTCTGGCACCCATTCCTTGCACTCCCCTCTGAGAGGCGTTGGGTGGGGTAATGGGCAGGGAGTCATGCATACGGCATACGGAGCTCTGCTCTGACCGTGTCTTGCTATTTTCTGAAGCGCTGCTTGACCCTGGCCCTTTTCAAGTTCTCCTCCTCTGGTTCCAGGAGAAACATTCTCTGGTCCAGCTCTAAGACACAGCTACAATGTTGCCTGGGGCCAGCATCACATCACACAGTTCACTTTCATCATGGCCCTCTTCTCCCAGAATATCCAAGCCCATGTCCATTTTATAATCAAACTCTACTGAGTCTATCTGTAAAAAAAAAAAAAAAAAAAGGATCTGTTATGATCTATCCCTTAAACCACCCTCACTCGCTCACTCGGTCCTGCTATGTCCTGCTATCACCATTGGTCATCCAGACTTGTACATTAGGGTCCTAAAAAGTCTCTCTGCCTCAAGTCTTTATGCTGTCCCATCTGTCTTACACACACACACACACACACACACACACACACACACACACACACTGATTATTTCTTTTTTACCTACATAATGAAATCTAAGTGCATCATGGCATTGAAAGGCCCCTCAGTAAGTCTCCTTCCTCTTCAGGTGGCATCTCCAGCCACTCTTCTGTCACATCATTCGTCATCTTTCCCCTCTCTGCCTCTGCTCATGCAGGTCCCATGCTGGAAAAGCCTTCCCTCAGCCCGCGAGGAATCCAGCTCCTCCATCAATACTCAGCTCAAACCCGAGCTCTTCTGGAAGCCTGCCTTTCCCCACCTGTGAGGTTGATCAGTCCATCTCCAGGTCTCTCCAGGCAATTGGTCCAAACCCCCAGTAAACGTGCACTTCTCATTAATCCAGTTGATAATCATGTGTGCATTTCTCCTAGACCAGCATAACAGCTTTCTGAGGGCAGGAGGCAGGCACTGGCTATTTTGGAACCCCCAGCACTTAGTACAGAGCTCATCCCTGCCACATGCTCCACAAATGTTTGGGGAATGAATGGAGGAATGAATGATAAACCTAGGCATCGCCAGCACTACTGCCACCTCATTGATTTCTGTCTGTGCAGAGAAAGGAAGGAAAATGTGGGAAATTATGCCGGTGCTTTCAGAGTACACCCATAATTTCCACAAAGCAGATATTAAAATTCAGAAAGAAGTGTAAGAAAATAAAAAGAAATTAATAAAAGGAAACAAAAACTTACTGTTAATCTAGCTACTTAATTTTCTCTAGCTAGTGAGATTTCTAAGAAACTGAGATTTTTTTCTCAGTTTCTTAGAAAGAGCATCCTGGCTGAAATGTGGAGAGAACTAGAGGTAGATGATATATACATGTCTGGACTAATAAGTGGTGGTAGAGATGGAGAAGAGGGAATAAATTAAACATGGAGAAAGTACAATTGTTAAGATGGCACAGCGAGGATCAAAAGAGATAAAGGGGTTAAAGACTCATTCATTGATTCACTCAACATATATTTAGCGAGTCCTACTATGTGCCAGCATTGTGAAAAGTGCTATGTTCAGTGATGAAAAAGATATTATTTCTGAAATCAAGAGGCTGACTTTCTGATACTATAGTTGGGTCCAGTGGTGCACAGTAATGAATATCCAACCACTTTCACGTGGATGCAAGCAAATATGGGAAGTGTTATTATCCATTCCTTACAAACACAGAAGTGAACTTAGCTAGAGAGGGAGAGGAATGCAAATGGAATTTTTTTTTCTAGTTTGAAAAACAGTGTCTCTTAAAACTAATAATGCCTCTTGTAGTCCACATTAATTCAGAACCACTTGTCAAAAAGATTCTGGGAAATGTAATTCTGGCTTAGCTAAATTGACATAGCATAAATGCACTCCAGTTCAACTTGGCACCCATGCATGGGATGGTTTTGAACAACATATGCTATAATTTTCTTTCTTTCCTTCTTTCTTTCTTTCTTTCTTTCTTCCTTCCTTCCTTCCTTCCTTCCTTCTTTCTTTTTTTCTTTCTTGGTGGTACTGGGGTTCCTGGAAGCCCTTCTACCTCTGGGCTATGCTCTCAGACCCATTTTATACTTTTTAAAAAAAATTTGGAAACAGGGTCTCTTAAGCCAGCTTAGCTGGCTTCAAACCTGCACGATCTACCTATCTCTGCCTCCCAAGTGCCGGGATTACAAGTGTGCGCCACCACGCCCGGCTATAATTTTCTTTCTTCTTTTTTTTTTTGTGGTACTTGGAGTGTAACCTAGGGGCTTTTCTACCTCTGGGCTGGACTCCCAGACCTATTTTTATATTTTATTTGGAAACAGGGTCTCACTGAGTTGCTGAGAGCCTCACTAAGTAGCTGAGGCTCTCAGGAACTGGCTTCGAACCTGTGTGATCCTCCTGTCTCAGCCTCCTAAGCGCGGGGATTACAGTGTGCGCCACCACGCCTGGTTTACCATAATTTTCAAATGAGAGCAATGTCAACATCCTGCTTCCCGTAAGATCTGTAATGTTCCTTCATGCAACCGAAATTTTGCTCTTTCCCCAAAAGAGGAAACAAACTTCTTTTATCAATTTTTGGATGATAATCATCCCTTTTTTGAGATGATCATCCTTTTTTTATACCCATCAGTTTGAAACAGCTCTTTTGGAATGGTGGAATGGCTCTTTGAAAACCCAGTTTATCAGACCGTGTAATTAACCTATCATTGGCGGCTGGCTCTTAAAGGAGCCATGTTGTGCGATCATTGACAGTTTCTTTGTTGGCAGATGGGGCGGGCATGCAGCAATGGCGCTAGCCATGTTAGCCTTGGTGAGTGAAAAGCAGACCGCCATATTCTTGCCATTACCATTTTGTGTGGGGCCCACTGGGCAAGGACAAAATGGGTGGGAAAGAGGCTGACTGATGAGGGTGGAGCATCTTATGTGCCTGATTGTGAACATTCTCTGCACAGGTTGCTCTTGGTGAGCACTTAATTTGGCACACATATCTTCACTCTTTGTACCTGTATCCACAGGCCACTCCTCAAGACCCGCTCAACAGTTTTTCAGTAGTGTTTCTTCTAATTCCCTGACTAGCCAGCCAAATGATTAGCTAGTGCTATCTATTTTCAGGTTGTTATGGCATAGTGGGCAGATAGTGGGCAGAACTATCTGGAAAACAGACCAGTCAGCAGGCCATAAGGCATTCTCTATAATGGTATATATATAGGTTGGGAAGGAAGAGGCAATGTGGTGGAAATGGAAGCCACGTGCCCCTGGACTATTTCTCATACAGCTTTTTTGCATCTTCAAGGACTGCTTGAGCTCGATCTTATACATAACACTTTCCTGAGGGGATGCTGCTGCATACATCAACATTTATGGGTTGATAGGCTAGACAATGCCAAATTGGTGATGGATAAATCAGAGTTCTGATAATTTGTTGCCTGTGGTCAATAATTTTCTCTTACACTTAGTGCCAAGTTAGATGATATATCTCAATGAATAATATTTCCCTACAGAGGATGGTGTATGTTTGCTCCAAACACCCAGGGCTCTCTGCTGTGGTTCATCTATAAGGGCAATTGAAAGCCCTACAGACACAGGCATTACATGTAATATTGACACTGTTGGGGCACTTGGTGCAAGGGCCAAGAAATTTGCTAATTCTGGGTACAATTCAAAACTAGACACTTGCCGGACATGGTGGTGCACACTTATAATTCCAGCTCTTGGGAGGCGGACACAGGAGGATCACGCAGGTTCGAAACCAGTTTTGCTGGCTTAAGAGACCCTGTTTCCAAATAGAATATGAAATAAGTCTGGGAGTGTAGCCCAGAGGTAGAAGGTTTTCCAGGAACCCCAGTACCACACACACCCACACAAAAACAACAAAACAAACAAACAAACTAGAAGCTTATTGGCTTACTCAATAAATAGGTCAAAGCAGTCTGACCAACTGAGGTATATGTTGCCTTTGAAATCATAAATGGTTCCCAAGCATTGCACAACTTTCTTGGTCAAAAGACCAGACATAGCAACTGCCCTTTATCTGGAAGGGATACCTCACATGTTAGAGAATTGACCTATAGAAATGATGTAGAATACCATTAGTCAATTTTTGGTTTTGGTGCTTGTATATTTGGGTATAAAATATTTTTATTATGCCCGGTGTGGTGGTACATGCCTGTAATCCCAGAATTTTGGAGGGTGAGACAGGAGAATTGCAGGTCTGAAGTCAGCCTCAGCAGCTTAGTGAGACTCTCAGTAACTTAGTAGACCCTGTTTCCAAATAAAATAGGGCCATGGGTTTAGCTCAGAGATAGAATGTCCCTGGTTTAATCTCCAACACCATCCCCCATGGAGAAACCTATGTCCAGGAGAAAAATGCTAGGGAGAAAGGAAGGCTTTATTCAGTAGCCAAAAATGGAGAAGAAGGGGCTCTGCTCACAAATTAGCTTCTTAACCCCAGGAGATTGAGATATTGCAGAAAAAGTGAAGATCTTCCAGATGTTTTTGCCCTAAATCAGGGGTGGTAGGGTGGTGGCAGTGGGGAGAGACTAGGCGAATCTAGATCAAGTTAACTCTATATTGTAGTTTTAGACAAAACATTTCTCAAATGTTCAAGTTATTTGTCCAGAGCTGAGTGGAATCTGACCCAAACGTTAAGGCAATGAAGAAGAAAGCCCCAGCATGAAGCCAGAGGTGCCAAGCGTTTCCATCCCACTCCTGGATGCCTACCCAGGCAAGGGACATTTGCAGGTCCAAGTAAAGAGTCAGTGTTTTCAGCAGAAGCATCCCTTGGGTTCCTGAAGAGTAAGCTAGACAATGGTAATCATAAGCCATACATGTTACAGGCATTATCTACAGCAGATATATTGCTGTAGATAATATTGTATTGTCCAACAATGTGATCTCCCCACATTAGTGATTTTTAAGTCAACTAAGAGCAAGTGAAGTTAGAAGGTTTATTTGTTTCCTCAGTAATAAAATCATTTCTCAATAATTGGGTTAACTAATTAAAAGTGCAGGTGCACTTTATGGTATCAGGTTAAAAAAACTATGGTTCACTAACAGGCAAACAAAACCAAAAACATTGGCTCAAAAATGTGTTTGTCTTTTTGGCTATATAATCAGCCATCTTAAACTCTTATTCCAAAAATAAGTTGATATGTGTAGAATCTTAAAAAAATACAGGTAGGTGTGGTGGCACATGCTTGTAATCCCAGTACTTAGGAGGCTGAGAGAGGAGGATCACAGGTTCCAGATCAGCTTCACCTACTTAGTGAGGCCCTCTGCAACTTGGTGAGACCCTGTTTCAAAATAAAGAATAAAAAGTAGGGCTGGGGGTATAGTTCAGAGGTAGAATGCCCCTAGGTTCAATCCCTGGTATCACAAAATAAATAAGTAAGTAAATGAAGAGAGGAGAGAGAGAGAGAGAGAAAGAGAGAGAGAGAGAGAGAGAGAGAGAGAGAGAGAGAGAGAGGGAGGGAGGGAGGGAGGGAGGGAGGGAGGGAGGGAGGGAGGGAAAGAGAGAGAGAGAGAGAGAGAGAGAGAGAGAGAGAGAGAGAGAGAGAGAGAGAGAACGAACGTGCAAGCACACCTTTAGGCTATTTCCAGCATGCATTTTTATCCATGTGGGAAATAAATGTAGCGCAGCTGGGGCAGTAGCAATGGAACAAAGAGAAGATAAGATATTATAAGAAAATAAGATGTATAAGAAGATATTTTGGTAATACAGACCTATGATATTTTGAATGCAGTGGGGAACTGAGAAAAATCAAGAAGACTTCAAGATTTTTCCCTAATGATTTTACTGTTTGCTAAGACAGAGATGACTGAGGGAAGAGAGTTGAGAGAACAAGTTACTCTAGAATAGTATTTTGGTTATGGCATGGTATCACTACCATGTGCCCAGTGGAACAGTTCTGATATTTGTGGTACTTCTGGGCTGGATTCTTTTTTTTTAAAAAAATTGATAATGTTATTTTAGCAATTATCAACAACTGTTACCACTCTTACACAAGGAGAAGTGCTTTTTTTTTCTGGTGGTGGTGGGGGGTGTACTGGGGATTGAACCCAGGTACATTCTACCTCTGAGCTCCAATCCATCCTTTTTAATTACTATTGTTGTTGTTGTTGTTGTTATTATTATTGTTGTTGTTGTTATTATTTGCGGTACCGGGAATGGAACCCAGGGACATTCTGCCTCCATGCTACACCCGCAGCCCTTATTTTTTATTCCTTATTTTGAAACAGGGTCTCACTGAATTGCAGAGGGCCTAAGTAGCTGAGGCTGTCCGCGAACCGGGATCTTCCTGTCTCAGACTCCCAAATGCTGGGATTAAAAGCATGTGCTACCACGCCCGGCTCTCAAAGGGTAGATTTTAAAACTCAGAAGGTTAGTGCTTTCTCCATTCTCTAGCGGTAAAACCGGGGAGAGGGAGGCGGCAGAAGGGCGGAGTCCAAAGAAAAAGCCGACTTTCTCAGAGGTTCCCATTCATCCTCCAGGTCTGTCAACCTAGAGCACTCAGTGGGCGAATCAGCGTCCAGGCCCCCTGCGTCACCAGGGGGCGGGGCTAAGCCAGAGCTCGTTCCCTCCGCTCCTCCGGCTCGGCCACGTCGAGCCCTTGCAGGTCCTTGAAGGTGCATAATTTCCTATCTAGCTCTTGGCAATAAGCCGAGCCCCTCTTTCCAATTTAAATTATTTAAATTTAAGAAAATTAAGAAATATTACACTTTAAGCCATATAATTTGATCGTTTCTGTAGTTTCTTTTTTTCACCTATGGTATAAAAACTATCCGCGAGCTTTCCGGACCTGCCGGTCCCAGTGCGGGCGCGTGGTCGCGAGGGCGGGCCCGTTTCCGGGCGGCGCGGGGACCGGAGGCCGAGTGCGCCCGCGGCCGCCGACATGGAGACCCTGTACCGGGTCCCGTTCTTAGTGCTCGAATGTCCCAACCTGAAGCTGAAGAAGCCGCCCTGGGTGCACATGCCGTCGGCCATGACGGTGTACGCCCTGGTGGTGGTGTCTTACTTCCTCATCACCGGAGGTAACTGCGCGGTTTTCCGAGGTGGAGGGCGGTGCCGGGCCGCGTCCCTGCCCAGAGGCTTATTCGCCCTCACGCGTGTCCTGTGTCGAGGAAACTCGTTCTTACGCCTGTGCCTCACCTCGCCTAGCCTCTTAGAGATCCGAGTTGAGGATGCTTTTCTAGCTCAGGTGGTTAGTCTTTTATTTCTTGTCATAAACTGTTGGGAAAACGTTTTGGGAAAGCCAGGTTGATCCGACCGTGTCCATGCCTGGTCAAGAGGACGTGGACCTTTGCGGTCTCCTCTGGGTCTTGGAAGGGACCGCACAGTCCTTAGGTTTGTAGATTTGTTGGTTCAAACCTCAAGGTCTTTCTGCTGCCTTTGCCTGACCTACAGTAACTTGAAGGGAGTTTTTTCTGAAACTACGGTTTTGGTTAATATTTGAAATTAGAGATAAGATTTTCAGAAGTTACTGTATTTCAAAAAGCTGTAAAGAAGTTTTTTTTTCTTTAAATGAAAACACATTTTAGTTATCTGTCATCCTGTCCTTTTCAAATAGAAATGGCAAAGGGGCGTTGCCTTGTCTTTTGGTGAGTTGGCAATTTGTAGTCTCTTCAGAGACACCACCCACTGCTTCAACCTACAATTCCAAGATCTACTGATGACCGTGCTGTCTTTTTTACGTGTGGGGGAATTGGCATATTTAATTCGAAAGTTAAAGCTATGCATATTATCAGCAGTAGTTAGTTGTACGTTTAAGGGAATAGATTGCTATAATTTTCATACTTTTGTAAGAATACTTGGCATTGAAGGGGGCGAAATACAAAGCTGAGTTTAATTCTAGATAGTACCTTTGAGTTTACTCCTCACTCTTTTTCTGGAATAGTAATTATGTTCACGTAAATAAATGTGTGTGTGTGTGTGTGTGTGTGTGTGTGTGTGTGTGTGTGTGTGTGTGTGTGATTGAACCCAGGGCATTCTACCTGAGCTACACTTACTTATTTTTTTTCGAAACAGGGTCTCACTAAGTTGTGGAGGGCCTAAGTTTCTGAGGCTGGCCTGGAACCTGCGATCTTCCTGTCTCAGCCTCCCAAGTACTACGATTACAGGTGTGTGCAACGACACCTGACTCATTTAGTTTTAAATCTGTAAGATACTCCCTAGTATTGCATTATTAGCATTAACATTTGCTCAGTATATCAACACTGGCATAATTGAGTAAATGAAACTTAAAATACTTTTGGCTTAAAAAAGGGTGTGGGGGGGAAATAATAGATTCTACCCACCAGCCTGTTTCCTATAACACTTCCTTCCCTGGGAGTCAGAGCCTTTGCCAGAAGCTTCAGTTTTGATTGTGGCTACTTTTTCTTTGTTAGTGGTTATAATGGGGGTGCGAGGATCTCTGCCCCAATCACTGGGGGAAGTGAAGGAGGCACCTTTTAGTGGTCAAGGGCATGAGGTACCTTGTATAGGAAATAGGTTTAACCACTGGAAAAGTCTTCTAAAAACTGTGAGTGTACCTTTGTAAATAAACAATATTTTATCTGAGAAAAGCAAATATACCTGAGCATCTTTTAACTATATTCTGAGATAATTGCAAACAAAACAAGATCCTGCCGATTTGAAGCTTATAATATTATATTTGAAACATGTTAAATATCACATAAGGTTTTTTTCCATTACACATTTGTCACAAACACAGTGAAGGAAATGAACAAGAGGTTACCAGAAAAGAGAGTTGGGAGCCATTTTTTAGATTAGAATGTAGTTCCTGAAGAAGTGACATGTATGCCCCAATATAAAGGATTGGAACAGGGTTAGTAGGCAGAGGGAAAAGTAATGATAACTGTGGGACCAAGATATCAGTTGAGTGGCTTGTGTAGTTGACACCTACTGGATTGGGTGGCAGTAGAGATGGAGGATAACATAACGAAAGGTGCGTTGGAAGTAGATTGAGTTGATCTGATAGCTCTCTTGCATGGAGGGAAGACTGAAGCAGAAGTGAAGCAGGAGAAATCTTACTGGTTTTTAGGTTTGACCACTAAAGCAGATGGATGTGTTTTCCAAGACTGAAGAAACAAAGTGTTTTTGGTAGGAAATAATGAACCAGAGGCCACTGTGTTATAATTAGTTGGATATGTGAAGTGATATGAGGCTAGAAGTGAGAAAAGAGATACGTATTGAAGTTGGTCATTTGAATCTTTTCTGAACCTCCCATAAGTCAGATATTGAGAAGCATACACATTTCTTGTTCTTAAGGAGCTTATATCTAATTTAGTGATATTAACATTATTTGAGGTACTTTGGCATATTGAGAATCATTAGCGCATAGAGTTCAAAGTCCTGGAAGTTTAGTTAGGGAGAGAATATAGAGGACAGTGGGCCGAGCCCTAAGGGACTCTGACATTTAATGGTTTTATTGGAAGAGGAGGCCCAGCAAGAGAAGTGGCAAGAAAACGTTCAGAGGAGTGTCACAAAAGAAACCAGGGCTAACAGTGGATTGAGTGGTGCTGGGAAGCCTCCTAAGAACTGAAGTGTTCGTTGAATTTGTCAACATGGATGTCATTGGCTACTTTAGCAAGAGCACTATCAATGGTAGCAGAAGATGGGTTGGAGTCAGTTGTATGAAAGCAGGTTTGCTTAATTCTTTGTAGAAGGAAATCTGACTCCCTTTAAAAAAGGAAGAATAGATACCAAGCACACACCTGTAATCCCAGGATTTAGGAGGCTGGGATAGAAAAATCATAAGTCTGAGGCCAGCATCTGCAATTTAGCCAAACTCTTTTTCAAAAAGAATTAAAAAGGTTGTGGCTTAATGGTAGAGTGCTCCTGAGTTCAGCCCCCATTACCGTAACCAGATAAACCAATGAGGAAATAATTTAAAAAGGAAGAGTAGAAATAAGTTATTAGGAGGCTTGCAAGTCAAGGGAGTGTTGATGCCTGGAAGGAGAACTTGAAAAGACAGGAGAGGATATATCCAAAGAAATAGTCTCTGAGAAGGCAAGACAGATCCCCCATTGGTAGAGGAGGGACTTTTCTTCTAGTGCTAACTGAAGATGGTGAAGATGGATGCAGGTGCCAGGGATTTGTAGATTTGGTGGGGAGGAGATTAGGGAATTCCTACATGAGTTTTGTCAGGCTGGGAAGACGGGCCTGCCTGCTATGCTGTCTTGTTTTAAGAAAAGCTGGAGGTGAGAATGTTATAAGAACAGTAGAGAAGGTTAAATAGTAGATTTTGACAGTGGGAGTTGAGAAAAATGTAATGTTGATGGACATTAATAGTATGATCCACGATAATACTATGACATAATGATGGATAGGGAGACCCTGTTTCAAAATTGAAAAAGATGAAAAGGGCTGGGTGTGGCTCAAAGGTAGAGGTACCCTGGGTTTAGTCTCCAGACAGACAGACAGACACACACACTCATGTGTGAAAAACAATAATTGTGACTTTCTAATGTTGCCAGTCAGCCAGGTGGCGTGATTTAATTTGCATTTAAGCAAGGAAATTTCTTGAGTTGCCTCTCAGTTTATAGAAACAAAGGATATGTGAAACATTTTTGTGAACTAAAATTGAGCCTATAATGCTGAGTATTAGCTAATGTTATTGATTAAATTTTCTTTATGAAATTAATAGCTCTTTAATAAATTGTTTTGGAAGTCATTCTGAAACTGAGTTGAATATCTGAATAACATACTGGAAGGTTAAATTAGCTTGTTATCATTTGATTATAATAATATAATCAAAGCAGTCTTATTTAGAGACAATGAAAATTATAATCCTATTTTTAAGAATTAGGAATCAAGTCTAATCTGTACTGTTGTCTTTTATATAGGAATAATTTATGATGTTATTGTTGAACCTCCAAGTGTTGGCTCTATGACTGATGAGCATGGGCATCAGAGGCCAGTAGCTTTCTTGGCCTACAGGTAAAAGATACCTTTTTTTGAATGATTTGTTGATGGGAAAGAAGGTTGCTGGGGCAAAGCTGCTTTTTTAAAAATATAAAGCCTGTGGGGCCCATCTGCATTTAGATAATAGGAGCTTTAAAATGTGGAATTCCAAAGTGGCAGGAAGTGGGACAAGAGTAGACATATATTCATTTGTAAGAAAATAAAGAGAGCCGGGCCTGGTGGCTCACACTTGTAATCCCAGCATTTGGGAGGCTGAGACAGGAGGAGCTCGCAGGTTCGAAGCCAGCCTCAGCTACTTAGTGAGGCCCTTTGCAACTCAGTGAGACCCTCTTTCGAAATGAAGAATGAAAAATAGGGCTGGGGATGTACCTTGGAGGTAGAGTGACACTGGGTTCCATCCCCAGTACCACAAAAAAAAAAAAAAAAGAAAGAATTTCATAGTGATTGATAAATTGCCAGTTTAAAATACATACACTATTCTGGAAGTCAGCAAACTCTCAACATTTTTTTATAAACAAAGTTTTATTGGAATTAGTAATATTCATTTATATGCTGACTATGGCTGCTTTCAAGCTAAAGTGGCTAAATTTTGACACAAACCATAAGGTCTACAAGCCCAAGATATTTATGTTTGTTGTTGTATGTCTGTGGTGGTGCTGGGAATTGAATCGAGGACCTTGCTAAGACATGCCAGGAAAGCATTCTGTCCCTGAGCTGCGTCCTCAGCCTTTAAGATATTTATTATATGGGAATTTACGGGAAAAAAAAATGTAGACCCCTGGACTCTACCATTAAATAAGAAAAATAATTTTGAAACTTAAGGGCTTCATTTCACCAATTAACACCATTCTAGTGTGATTTCACTCACCTGGAAAATGCTTAACACGCTGCTTTCTAAAGTGCACTTAATACATATCTACTTAAATGTAGCTGTATATTTTTATTTTTAGAAGTACTATTATATGCATAGAATATTTCTGGAAAGATTATGGTTCTGTGCAGTGGGGAGGTAAGTGAAAAAAGATCTTGGTAGTAGGGAGACCTTTCATAATATCCTCTTTTATGCTGTTTGAATTTTGAACCTGATTCATGTATAGTGTTTTCAGTGAAAACATTTAGTTAATGAAAATATATACCTTCTTTGTAATACCTAGGTATTATAACCATCTCTTTCATAGAGATATATGCTTTTAGAGTTCCCTGAACTCTGAGAATTTGATAAAATCTATTTCTAGAAAAATCAGCTACATACATAAGCACAGACTTGTATATAATTATAAGGGTTTGTTAATTTCTGAAGTCTTCTGGGGTCTTGAGGCCTTAGGTAAGAATGCTTGCTTTTAAATATTTTCCTTTGGAACAGTAAGTTTACTATTATGATAAAAAATTCAAGGAACATTGCTAATCAATTCAGAATTAAACTTAAATGCATAACTTTAAAAAGTTAAGGGTCTTTAAAAAGTAAAGAGTTCATATAAATAATTGATTCTGCCAGGTGTGGTGGCGCACACTTGTAATCACCGCGCTTGGGAGGCTGAGACAGGAGGATAGTGCAGGTTCGAAGCCAGCCTCAGCTACTTAGTGAGGCTTTCAGCAACTTAGACCCTGTTTCAAAATAAAATATAAAATAGGGCTGAGAGTATAGCTCAGAGGTAGAAAGCCTCTGGGTTCCACCCCCAGTACCACAAAAATAAATAAATAAATAAATAAAATAAATAATTGATTCTTAACCCATTGTGTTCCATCGTGCTATATATGGGACACCTATAAAAACCTATAAAATTTTATAGGGTACCTATAAAATTGCTCAACTTAAGTTTTTATAGGTGTCCTATATATAGGGCAATGGAACAGAATGGGTTAAGCTCATAATTAAAAAACAGTATTAATTTTATATAGAAAGCTGTGTTAGCTGAATGTTCTAAAACTTTTTAACATAAGCTGTGTGAAGACAAAAAAATTTTGTCTATTTTGTTCATTGTTGTATTCCTAGAACTGTGCTTGATATGTAATGGCCTCTCAATAAGTATTTGCTGAATGAATGAGCATATGATTGTCCAGTGGTTTAATAAGTAGTTGTAAGGATAAGAAACAATTAGCACAAAAATGTTCTAGCATAAAGCAGTAGTAGAAGTTTCAGTCCAAGGGGAAAACATTTCATTTTTTCTGAAAATGTTCATTTGTTTTGTTATAGCCTTTCTTTTTTTTTTTTTTTTTCAGAGTAAATGGACAATATATTATGGAAGGACTTGCATCCAGCTTCCTGTTTACAATGGGAGGTTTAGGTTTCATAATCCTGGACCGATCCAATGCACCAAATATTCCAAAACTCAATAGATTTCTTCTCCTATTCATTGGATTCGTCTGTGTCCTATTGAGTTTTTTCATGGCTAGAGTATTCATGAGAATGAAACTACCGTAAGTTATTAAATATAAGTTATTAAATACTTTGTGTACTCAGCAATTTAACTTTTGCTACAAATTGGAAAGAATAATTACTTGGACAACATAAAAATTATAGGTTTAATTTAAAACTCAAACAGATGAGTAGCTGAGGCTGGCTGAGAACCCAGATCCTCTTGTCTCAGTGTCACAAGTACTGGAATTATAAGTGTGCACCACCATGTCTGGTTTTATTTTTTATTTTGAAACAGGATCTGGCTAAGTTGCTGAGGTGGGCTGAACCTGCGATTCTTCTGTCTCAGCCTCTTAAGTAACTAGGATTATAGGTGTGAGGAACTACGCCAGCTTAAATATTTTAATTCAGAAAATAAAATGTCTTTTGAGGAGAATTAAATTTACTTTTTGGAAACTTCATTCCATTCTGTTCAAGAACACTGACTTGAAATGAGGGCACATCTGATCACTTTTTCACATATTGTGATATCATTACTGTGCATGCATTAGTAACTATAGGAATTCCAGACAGCACAACACACAAATTAACTCTTTTACTTCGTGTGTGTGTGTGTGTGTGTGTGTGTGTGTGTGTGTGTGAGAGAGAGAGAGAGAGACACAGACAGACAGACAGACAGACAGACACTAGGGATTGAACCCAAGGGCATTGCAGAAACAGTCTTGCTAATATGCTGACAGCCTCACTAAATTGCTGAGGCTGGCTTCGAACCTATCCTGCTGTCTCAGCCTCTCATGTACTAGGATTATAGGCATGTGTCACCATGCCCAGCTCAGAATAACTCTTAGTAACTTTATTTTTTAGGGACTTTGTTAAACATCAACTGTACTTGTGTGTAACATATCTGGGGTAGAGTGGGCAGGCTTCACTTAGCAAGTTGGAATTGCTTGCCCTGCAGTCGTATTCTATAATAATAGACTATAATAATACTTGACATTGTTTAGGGAATAACAAATCATATATGTGATTCTTCTTGTAACTGAAACTTTACAAGTATTACATTCTCTAAAGTGTTTGTTGTATTGCTACTTTAATGTTCACATTTGTATTTAGCAAATATTTATTTCTATTTTTTTTGCCTTTTTTGAACCAGTCTTTCAGTGTTGCCCACAAGTCTGGAACTGATGGATGCTTGCTCTGCTTGCACCTCTTGCTGGAAACTGCGAGCATTATGTATTACTTGTGTCTGCTTGATTTAGGGTCATTTTACATTTATACTTAAACCTAATGATGTTTTTCAGTATAACTTACTGCTTCTGTTGGTCATCATTGTATATCTATTTTAGTTTCATCCTTTCCTTCCTCTTCAGTTAGCTAATTATTCTTTGATAGGAGGAAACATAGCCTACATATTTGGTTGTGTTTTAAAAAGATTTATTTTAATGGACAGAAAAAATGAGATTCCTATTTTCAGGAACATTGGAGAAGGTTGTGGAATAAGCATAGGAGACTTGTGTTTTAGTGCTTTTTTTTTTTTGTGGCCTAGGGGTTTTGAGCAAACCACTTAACTTTCACTTGTTTTGGTACTGGGGATTAAAGCAAGGGGCATTCTACCTCTGAGCTACACCTGCAGCCCTATTTTATTTTTTATTTTGAAACAGGGTCTTCCTAAATTGCTGAGGCTGGCCTCAAACCTACAATCCTCTGTCTTAGCCACCTGGCTCCTTAACTGCTTTTATAGTCTCTTACTGCAGTGCTGAGAATCGAACCCAGGGCCACGTGCATGCTAGGTAAGAGCTCTACCATTGAACTGTATGTTCTCAGCCCTTACACATCTTTTTAGGATGGTTGCAAACACCAAATGTAATAATGTGTGCTGTACCACACACACACCAAAATATTGAAAGGATGTATGTCTTAAAGGTGGTGGCTTCTCCAATCTGTAGTGTTTTGAGTTCTTCTTTTATTTTGATTGTACTTATCTATTATTTTATTTATTTATTTGCAGTACTGGGGATGGAATCCAAGGGCATTCTGCCTCCAGGTGACACTCCCTGCCCTATTTTTTATTTCTTATTATGAAACAGGGTCTCACTGAGTTGCAAAGGGCCTCAAAATGCTGGGATTACAGGTGGTCACTACTTCGCCCAGCTTGTACTCATCTATAAATTTTATATACATAGAATTCTTACAGGTCTAAATATAATAATTAGCTGGGTATGGTGGTGGCACGCTTGTAATCACAGCATTTGGGAGGCTGAGACAGGAGGATCACAGGTTTGTGGCCAGCCTCAGCAACTACTTAATTGAGGCCCTTTGCAAGTCAGTGAGACCCTGTTTTAAAATAAAGAATAAAAAATAGGGATGGGTATATTGCTTGGAGGTAGATTGCTCCCTGGGTTCCATCCCCAGTACACCAAAATAAATAAATAAATAAATAAATAAATAAATAAATAAATAAATAAAATATAATAATTAAAGCTTTATAGGCCTGAATATAATAAAAATTGGAAAAATTTCTGAGCTATAAGAAGATTAAATGATTCTAATAAAAACCACAGTGAATGTATTCCAACATCTTTATTTCTTACCCAGAAATATATGGTGTTGATTTCTTTTTTTCTTTTTCTTCTCTAACCTGCTATCTTTATGGCAATATAATATTTCTTAGTGTTTCCTAATTTTCTTTAAGGTAGGACTCTGTAAATTTGGCACTTTTGAATAGGATAGATCCATTTAAATGTTATTTCCATTTAAATATAGGTTGAGAGTAATCTGTGAAATTATAGTAAATAAGCATAACACACAAACTGGTAACATGGAAGAATATCACAATATATAACTATCAAGACATTGAGGTCCAAACAGCCAGGCCTGGTAGCACATTTGTAATCCTAGTTTAGGAGACAGGCTGGAGGATCTCAAGTTTAGTACAACCTGGGCAACGTAGTGAGACCCCATCTCAGAAAGAAAAAAGAAAAGAGAGAGGAATGTATATTCACATATCTATGTATACAGATGACAGGAAAACTATTCTTAAAGAGGCTTTAGCTAGTATAACTTCTTCTGTGTGGTATACTTAAAATCTTGAACCTTTTTTGTATTTGAAGCTTAAGTATTTTTTTTTGTTGTTGTTTGTTTGTTTTGTTTTTTGTGTAGTACTGGGGTGGAACCCAGGGGCTTTTCTACCTCTGGGCCTATTTTATACTATATTTGGAAACAGGGTCTCACTAAGTTGCTCAGAGCCTCACTAAGAAGTTGAGTCTGGCTTCAAACCTGTGCGATCCTCCTGTCTTAACCTCCCAAGCCCTGGGATTACAAGCATGCACCACCATGCCCAGCTAAAGCTTAAGTCCTAAAAGCATCTTGTGTGTGTGTGTGTGTGTGTGTGTGTGTGTGTGTGTGTGTGTGTGTATGAGAGAGAGAAACTTTGAGTATTATGGTAGCAAATTTATTAGTTTCATTTTTTGGTGGTACTGGGTATTGAACTCGTTAATTCCTCTGAGCTACATCCCAACCCTATTTTATCTTTATTTTGAAACAGGGTCTCACTAGGTTGATGAGAATCTCACTACTTGCTGAGGTTATCCTCAAACCTGCAATCTTCCTGTCTCAGCCTCCCAATTACTGGGATTACAGGCATGGGCACCATGCGTGGCTTTATGGTAGCAAATTTATGTGAGGTCTTCCAAGTCAATATATATCCAAAGGCCTCTTTATTTTTTATTTTTCATTTTTATTCAGTTTGAAAGGGTGGGGGAGATGAGATATGTTGGGTTGTATTAAAGTTATTGTAATGAGCTGGGTGTGTAATCCTAGTACTTGGGAGGCTGAGACAAGAGGATCTAGGTTCATGGATAGCCTCAGTTACTTAGTGAGGCCCTCTGCAACTTAGTGAGACCCTGTTTGAAAATAAAGAATATAAAAGTGGGGCTGGGCGTGGTGGCGCACGCTTGTAATCCCAGCATTCGGGAAGCTGAGACCGGAGGATTGCTGTTCGTAGACAGCCTCAGCTACTTAGTGAGGCCCTCTGCAAGTCAGTGAGACCTGGTTTCAAAAATAAAGAATAAAAAAATAGGGCAGGGGCTGTAGCTTGGAGGTCAAATGCCCCTGGGTTCCACCCCCAGACTCGCCAAAAAAAAAAAAAAAAGTTATTGTAATGGGGTGGGGGGGGAGAGAGAGAGAGAGAGAGAGAGAGAGAGAGAGAGAGAGAGTGTGTGTGTGTGTGTGTGTGTGTGTGTGGTGTTTCTAGAGGTTGAACCCAGGGGCATTCTACCTCTGAACTATATTCCCCGCTATTTTTATTGCTATTTTTATGTTTGGTTTTTTGAAACGGGGTCTTGCTAAGTTGCTGAGGCTGTCCTCGAACCTGTGATCTTCCTATCTCAGCCTCCTAGGTATTGGGATACAGGCATGTGCCACCATGCCCAGCTACTTTTTTCTTACTCTGTGTTGTTTAGCATATTGCTTTGGAACTTAATACTTTGAAGAGGAAGAATTATAGAACTAAGGCCTAATAATTTATTAGGATAAGGGGCAAGATAAGAACCATAAGGAAAATTCATACAAATTTTTATTTTTTTATGTGCTTTTATTGGTGCATTATGGTCACACATTATAATGTAAATCATGTTGACAGTGACATATGTGCACACACTCTTGGTGCCTCCCTCTCCCATTTCCCAGATTGATAGTGCTAGATATTCACATGTGTGTTAAAATTTTAGGTTATTTGATTCATCATACAGTTTTTTGGGGCATTTTGAAATGTTGCTTCCTTTTCACTTTGTACTTATAAATTTTATTTCTGCAGGGGCTATTTGATGGGTTAGAGTGCCTTTTGAGAAGAAATCAGTAGATACTGGATTTGCTCCTGCTAATGAAGTTTTAAAGGCTGTACCAATCCTCTACTGTGAAATAAGGAAAAGAATAAAGAGCAGCAGTAAACGAAGTATCAAGTGAAACCATGGGAAGCATATTAAAGCTTGGTCCAGAGTCTCCTAGTATCAAAGACAATTGTATCACAGTATTTTTTCCTGCTGACTTATTCTTCTGTACCAGTGATGTTAAGTGGCATTTCTTCTTAGTTTTTCATTTCTTAAATGTACTACACTTTCTAAAACTGTAATATTGAATAAAGTGATTATTTTTACAACCCCCTAAACATTTTTTGGAGGTAGTTCTGATTTTCAGAAAATAAGGTAAAATCAGGAAGCAAGATCCGAAAGCTGAGAACTCCAGACTGCTGGTCACCTCACTCACGGTGCTTTGCCTTTAAATACTGTGTGTGGTAGTATGATAGCTCACATATGTATGCAAGACTGTTTTTCTGAATAATATGTGTGAAAGGAGCAGAAATAAATAATTTTTCTAATGAACACTTTTTATATGTTTTTTACAAAACTGATTATATGTGTGTGTGTGTGTGTGTGTGTGTGTGTGTGTGTGTGTGTATGTCAGAGTTCTAAAGGTTATTATGAACCAGGTGTGGTTGTGCACACCTGTAATTCCAGTACTTAAGAGGATGAGACAGGAGGATAACAGGTTTGACGACAGCCTCAGCAAGTAGTGAGACTGTCATCAACTTAGTGAGACCTTGCTTCAAAATAAAAATAAATAAGGCTGAAGGTGTAGCTCAGAGGTAGAACACCAGGTTCAATCCCCAGTACCACACACTGAAACACACAACAAGGTTATTGTACTAGATGAAAGTTCTGTCCAGCAATTCATTTTCAGTTGATGGCTTTCTTTTGGTACTGAAGTTGAACCAAGAGTCATTCTACTCAATTACACTCCCAGCCCTTTTTATTTTGAAGTGGGCTTGCTACATTGCTGCAGCTGGTCTTGAACCTGTGATCTTCCTGTCTTAGCCTCTCAAATACTGAGATTTTAGGTGTGTGCCACCACACTCAGCTGCGTGCCACCACACACAGCTGAATGCCACCATGCCTGGTTGCATGGCATCTTTTGAACACATGTAAAAACATCTCTATGCCTTTCTGGACTTGTCCTAATGTCTTCTAAACAGGCCTTTCAGTTCTCCCTGACTGGCTGTGACATTTACTTCTCTAATGGTTCAATTCATTTTTACCCTAAAATCTTTTAAGCTTACTGTAAAATTTTCTCTTGGATGAGTACCCCTACTCTTGCCAATTTCAGGGATGATTTAATTGTAGCTGTTCATTAAAGATTCATTCATTCAAGAAGTTTTTTTTTCTTTTTTTTTTTTTTTTGCAGTACTAGGAATGGAACCCAGGGGTATTCTACCTCTGAGGTACACCCCCAGCCCTATTTTTTATTCTTCATTTTGAAACGGTCTCACTGAGTTGCAAAGGGCCTCATTAAAGTAGCTGAGACTGGCAGTGAATTGTGATCCTTCTGTCTCAGCCTCCCAAATGCTTGGATTACAAGCATGTGCCACCACGCCCATGCCTGGCTCATTCAATAAGTTTTGTGCATCTGTTTTTTTTGCTAGGCAGCACCAAGGATATTCTGGTGAATAAGGGCTCTGCTCTTATAGAGCCCATTGAATAACCAGTAGAAGCCAGGCATGGTGGTGCATACCTGAAATTCCAGCACTTGGCAGGCTGAGATGGTAAGATTGCAGGTTCAAGTCCAGCCTCAGCAATTTAGGAAGAACCTGTTTCCAAATTTAGAAAAGTAGGTCTAGGGGTGTTGCTCAGAGATAGATTGCCCTTGGGTTTGATATCTAATACCCTCCCCAAATCAGTAAATTAAAAATATAAGCTTTGCAACTCAGTGAGGCCCTCTTTCAAAATAAAGAATAAAAAATAGGGCTGTGGGTGTAGCTTGGAGGTCGACTGTCTCTGGGTTCCATCCCCAGTATATATACATACGTATGTATATGTATACATATGTGTATGTGTATAAACTGTCAGATACAGCAACAAAGAAAAATGAGCAAAGTGAACGTGAATAGTCTAACAGTGATGGGAAGCTTGGAGAAAAGAGATTAAAAAGCTCTGAGAAAGGAAACAAGGCCCTTATGCATTGGTCAACTTTGATTCAGTATTACATTTTTTGGTTATTTGACCTCAACAATTTAAGGCCTGTTTGAAAATAAAAAATATAAAGCTGCTTGTGCTGTAGCTCAGAGAATGCACCTGGGTTCAATCCCTAACAAACACACCTCAAATTAGGTGGACAGAAGCCTAACACACACACACACACACACACACACACACACACACACACACAGGTGGACAGAAGCCTAACACACACACACACACACACACACACACACACACACACACACACACACACACACACTCAAATTAGGTTGGAGAGAAGCCCGCAGAAAGACAGTAGGGCTCCTGGTCAGTTTTTCCTCAGAGTTGTGAACAGTTCCTGTTAGTACCACCAGATGGTGCTATAAGGTTTGGTGTGTTTTCCAGTTTCTATTAAGGCTTTTTATTTTTATTTTTTTGGACAGTCATATCTTTACTTAATACACTGCAATATCTAAGTAACATCTTAAAGTAAATAGTAAATACTGGAAAATATTTTAAATCAATAAAATACATTGCTGATTAAAGTATAGTGTTCATATGAGGAAACAGTTATACCTGTACAGGTTTAAAATGCTTTTGGGGAACATGAAACCATAATGCCACAGCCCAAGGGGAAAGCCTGCTAAGCATTAGTTACATAAATAAGTGGGTGTAGAGTAAATTGTAGACTAGACTGATTGCTGTCATAGAGTTCTCCAAGAAGAAACTGAAATATAGTAAGCAGTGCAATTTGATTAGTGAAGTGGAAGTCCAATAAAAGGGGAAAGGAGTGGAATTAGGCAGGGGAGCAGGTAAAGCCCCATAGGACTGACAGTTGCCATCAACCCAATAGGGAGCTCAAGCATCCTGCCTGTCAGGACAGTATGGCAGGTGGAGGTGGCTGGGCCACTGCACCATGTGTTGTCAGGTCACCGGCTGGGGCTCACTTCAGGACTAGCATGGCCTTGGATAGAAAGCTGAGGTGAACGTTGACAGCAACTAGAGGATGTCACCTAGCCACATTCCTTGCAGCTAGGAAGCCAGTCCTCTGAGGGAGATCTGAAGAGCATGTCTCAGTTGCCCAACTTAAGAAAACATCCTATTTATAGATTTAAATGAGAAAGTCCTATATATCTTGCTTAGGAAGAGTGTGCTATAGTTGTCAATGTTTAACTCAATTGCAAAATGTGAAATAACAAGTGCTTGGTAAATGGTACAACTGGAAAAAGTGGTAGAGCTGGAAGAAAATTTTCCTATTTTGCTGGAAGTGGGATTCAGGTCATTGAACAGCAGAGAAGTTGTTTCCATTGTGTGCAATTTTCTGGTGCAGAGATCGGTCTGATCACAGTGACCACACTATAAATTTATTCAAAGAAGGCATGTGCCGGATGCTGGGCTGTATCAGAGTGGTGCTGCAAGGACACTGCAGCGGTGACTTCCTTTTGCTATGGGAGCAACACCTAAAACCAGATTTGGGACGAGGGAAGGCCGTGGATCACTGGAGCAGTGGGTTATGAATCTGCTTACGAGTTTCAAGTACTAACACTTGCCAACATCTTTTACTCGGTTTTCTTATTGTGTATAAGGCTCTTGGCTGGAATGGAGACACTTGAGCTATTTAAGCAGAGAGTCATATGTCGGGATACAGGAGTATGTCCTGGTACTAAAAGCAGCAGTGCTTCTGGGAGTACTAGAATAATAGATGTGTTACATAAGGACTCCACTGTCCATTTCTGACCTACTCTATGGATCTATGCCATGCTTTTCTCTGTAAGATTGGTCACTTTTAGTTCAGAGTAGTTAGAATCAATGCTGCTACCTTATCTTGATCATTACATGTGACGCCTCCAGCCACAGTGGAGGAAGTTTCCTTTATTCCAGCATAGATTCTAAGTCCAGAAGCTCCCCCCGAAAAGGACTGATCCACCACTTTTTTTGTGGTACTGGGGATGGAACCCCAGAACATTCTATGTCTGAGTTACACCCCCAGTCTTATTTTTTATTCTTTATTTTGAAACAGGGTCTCATTGAGTTGCAAAGGGCCTCACTAAGTAGCTGAGGCTGTCATGAACCACGATCCTCCTGTCTCAGCCTCCCAAATGCTGGGATTACAAGTGTGCGCCACTGTGCCGCACCGTGATTTGCCATTAAGAATGAGTTTTATTTTGGAAAACACATTTACAGAATAAGATTTGGTTGTTGGCTTGTATTTGAAGGGCTATTAGAAGGATTAATATGTAGTAAGTAGTGGGGGAAGATATCACTGGCTTTTCACTCTACTTTTTTTTTTTCTTATAACACTAGTAAATTTGCTGAGTTTTTTTAAAAATATGCCATATCTTTTTTTTTTTTTTTTTCGGTACTAGGGATGGAACCCAGGGGCATTCTATCTTCGAGCTACACCCCAAGCCCTAGTTTTTATTCTTCATTTTGAAACAGGGTCTCACTGAGTTGCAAAGGGCCTCACTAAGTAGCTGAGGCTGTCCACAAACTGCAGTCCTCCTGTCTCAGCCTCCCAAATGCTGGGATTACAAGTGTGCACCACCATGTCCAGCTAATATGACATATTTTTGGTTAAATGATATAGATGTTATTTTTAAATCATTATAATTTTAAATAATTTAAATTAGAATGGTCAATATAATTCCAATAATTAGAACTGGATAAATTTAAAGTATTAACAATCTGAAGAGGAAGTACAACTCAAATATGCCATAGCCGTCTAACATGATAGCCAATGTTCCTAATCTGAATTGAGATATGCTTGTGTGTATAAAATGTACATTAGGTTTTAAAGACTTAGTACCCAAAATAAAATATCCCAATATTTTTATTGTTCATGTTTACATTATTCAAAGTGATGTTTATACACACACACAGAGACACACGTATATCCATACACATTGTGGAATAGCTGAAGAAAGCAATATATATGCATATATATTAAATATTTTATTTTGTGTGATGAGAACAAAAAATCTACTTTCTAGCAGTTTTTAAGTATACAATATATTGTTATTAACCATGATATATGCAATAGATCTCTTGAGATTATTATTCCTGTCAAACTGAAATTTTGTGTTCTTGACCAACATCTCCCCAGTTGCCCCACTCCTCTTGCTGAGTATGACTTCTAGATTCTACATCATATGCTCATTGTGTTGATCAAAGTAGGATTCTGGGGTGTACACATAGGTCAGGACTGATCACATTGGACTTTTCTTCTGTCTGTGTGGTACCCAGACAATGAAAACCAGGACCTTCTATCTCTGAGCTACATCCCCAGTCCTATTTTATATTTTATTCTGAATCAGGGTCTAAGTTACCATATACTGGCCTCGGACTGGGATTCTCTTTTCTTGTCTTCCAAAATGCTGGGATTACAGGTGTGCACCACTACTCAAATTGTACATTTTATTTTGTGGTACTGGGGTTTCTGGAAACCCTTCTACCTCCCGGCTACACTCCCAGACCTATTTTTATACTTTTTTTTTTTTAAGTCTTAAGACAGCGGCTGGCTTCAAACCTGCCTGATCCTCCTGTCTTGGCCTCACAAGTGCAGGATTACAAGCGTACACCACCATGCCTGGCTTCAAATTGTACATTTTAAATATGTATACTTGCTGGACATGGTGGTGCACGCTTGTAATCCCAGCGCTTGGGAGGCCGAGACAGGAGGATCGCGCAGGTTCGAAGCCAGCCCCAGCTACTTACTGAGGCTCTCAGCAACTTAGGGAGACCCTGTTTCAAAAAAGTAAAGAACAGCCGGACGTGGTGGCACAAGTTTGTAATCCCTGCGGTTGGGAGGCCGAGACAGGAGGATCATGCAGGTTCGAAGCCAGCCCCAGCTACTTACTGAGGCTCTCAGCAACTTAGGGAGACCCTGTTTCAAAAAAGTAAAGAACAGCCGGATGTGGTGGCACACGCTTGTAATACCCTGTGCTTGGGAGGCGAAGACAGGAGGATCGCACAGGTTCAAAGCCAGCCTCTCTGGCTTAAGAGACCCTGTTTCCAAAAATAAAATAGGTCTGGGAGTGTAGCCCAGGGGTAGGAGGGCTTCCAGGAACCTCAGTACCACACACACACACACACACACACACACACACACAGAATAAGAAATAGGACTGGGGGTGTAGCTCGGAAGTAGAATGCCCTTGGGTTCCATCCCCAGTACCGATATATATATATATATACTAAACTATCAGTTCTATTTCAGTAATGCTGTTAAAAAATCTTTTCTCTTTTTAAAGGAACACCTTTTTTTTTTTTTTTTTTTTTTTTTTGGTGGTACTAGGGATGGAACCCTTCTACCTCCCAGACCTATTTTATATTTTATTTGGAAACAGGGTCTCTTAAGCCAGAGAGGCTGGCTTTGAACCTGTGCGATCCTCCTGTCTTCGCCTCCCAAGCACAGGGTATTACAAGCGTGTGCCACCACATCCGGCTAAAGGGGCACCTTCTTGAATGTAAACTTCTATCTCTTCCCTCCTCTTTGGCCATACCCAAACTCTGCTGCAACCAGGGGTCCAGCTACCTTGTTTGCTTGTTTGTTACTGGGAGTGGAACCAGAGGCAGTCTACTTCCAAGCTACACCAGCAGCCCTATTTTTTAAAATTCTTTATTTTTGAAACAGGGTCTCATTGAGTTGCAAAGGGCCTCACTTAGTAGCTGAGACTGTCTGCAAACTGTGATCTTCCTGTCTCAGCCTCCCAAATGCTGGGATTACAAGCGTGCACCACCATGCCTGGCTCCTATCTCTTTATAAGATACAATTATTAGCCAGGCATGGTAACACACGCTTGTAATCCCAGCATTTGGGAGGCTGAAACAGGAAGATCACAGTTTGCGGACAGCCTCAGCTACTTAGTAAGGCCCTCTATAACCTAGTGAGACCCTGTTTTAAAACAGAGAATACAAATAGGGCTGGGGGTGTATCTCGGAGGTAGAATGCCCCTGGGTTCCATCCATAGTACCACAAAAAAAGATCCAATTGTTACCAAATTTATGAAGTTTGGTTCAGATAATTTTGCTATAAAGTATGTGAAGAAATTCAAGTCTTATATTCACTATCCAATTATGATCTCCTCTAGCTTCTCTTGAGGTTACCAGTTATGGGAACATCCTTCCCTCTTGGGTGGCCCATTCTGTCTTTAGATCTCTTGGTCTTTAGAAATCTTTTTTGTTTTTGTTTTAGTAAATTGGCTTTAGTTCCATTCCTGTGTGTACAGAACATGTCTGACACTATATAATGACAGCCAGCTTTTTAAGTACTAAAAGCCTGTCCATTTTTTCAGGTTAACCCTTTCTAGTTTTTTGGCTCAAAAATATGAGGTCTGATTTTATTTTTTATGATCACTCTGGTCTAACAGTACTCTAAATCAACTTTGTTTATTTAAAATTAAGGCCCCGAAGAGAATACATATTGGTCAGGCATAGTGGCCCATACCTGTCATCCCAGTACTTGGGAGGCTGAGACAGGAGAATAGCAGGTTCAAAGGCAGCTTTGCAATCTAGCAAGGCACTTAGAAACTTAGCGAGACCCTGTTTAGAAATAAAAAATAATAATAAGGCTGGAGTGTAGCTTCAAGGTAGAATGCCCCTGGGTTCAGTCTCCCAGCAGCAGCAGGAGAGAGAGAGGAGGGGGGGATTCAGACCAATTTAATGGCTAAATACTTCTGCTGAACCATGTTCACATCAGTGTTTCTGCAACCATTACTGGATTTAGACAAGTTTTAGTTGAGTTTTTAGGCACTCATGTTTGGATTTATATGCTAGTTCTTCCGATTATGAGCAGTGGCACCTTCACCAAGTTATTTCGATTCTCTAAGCCTTTTTTCTTCTTAATAAAATGAAGATAACAGTACTTACCTCATGGGGATGTTCTGAGAATTAAATGAGATGGCACGCAGCCTGTGAAATGTACTAGGTGCTCCATCAACACTGGTTCTGAGCTAATCTGTAGTCATTCCCCCTTCATATCCATCCTTTATTTAAAGCATTTTATACGTCTTCTCTGGGGATGGGGCAGTAGAAATGTGCACTTGCGGGCATGTGTGAGGAACATAGTTGAAGCATGGAATGTCTTCTTGTATTTTTATATCCATTTTAAAAAGTGTGTTCAGGACTTACATTGTATTTGTTGCAGGATGGAAATAGTTTCTAAGCAGTGTGGTGCCTCCAGTCCTTGGTAAAATGATGGGCTCTCCTCTTCATGAAGTCTGTTTCTTCAGAAGCCTCTGGTGGAGGATGAACCTTTTTCACACACACCAGTAAGTTCTTCTGTTGGCAATTACTCTGCTTTAGAAAAAGTTTTCTTTTCGTAGCAGAGCATGTGCACCAGTCTAAACAAAGAAGCCCCAAGGTCTCACCAGGTTATAGGTTGGATGGGCTATAATTCAGTCCCAGCACTGTCTATACCATTTTGATTGAGATAATTATAGTTTAAAAAAGTGGTCTTAACAACAGCTTTTACCTTCATCTTTTATACAGAATGACCTCAATGACCAAGAGGTAGGGATTATTTCTCTAGCCAGTGAAATGTGGCTGGCCTGTGGCTGTTTTAATCAGTAGAAGATGGTAAGAGTGATGCGAGGCCAGTGCTGGATAGTTTTAACTGACCTGGCAGCTTCTGCTTCCTGCCTCTTAGAATACTGGCTCTTGGGATGTGCCCTCTTAAAACCCAGCTTCAAGATCATAAGAATCCCAAACCGCGTGAGAAACCACATGGAGATGCTCTTGTCAACACCAGCTGAGCTCGTGGCCGCCGCACCAGCTGCTGGTCCTGCTCATGAGCCCTTGTGGACGCCTAGCCCCAGCTGCCATCTGACTGCATGAGATCCTTATGATGGGATCACTGCAGGCTGAGCCGCCAACCTGCAGAGTTTGGGGAGCTAAGAGTGAACCGTTGTTTTCAGATACTGAATTTTGGGGCGGGGTTTATGTAGCCATAGATAATGGGGATTGAAATGCTGCTTCGGCTTTGGGACCGAGTGGTGGCATCTCTGGAGGAGATGGAGAAGGCCTGGCAGAAAGGACTGCTGAAGATCTGGGAAGGTCCATGTCATCTTTTATCTCAAGAAGTGTGCAAGCAATTTTAAAGCAGAAATAATTATGTGGATTACTTTCTTCTTATAAAATTTCATACTCATTGTCTATATCACAGTCAGTATTTTTCAGACTTACTCTATAGTAGAACTATAATTTCAGTAAATTATTTGACTTTCCCCATTTCTTCTGGATGTGAATATGTTAGTATTGAAACAAGCTTCTTCATTTGTAAATTAAGTGGTTGGGATCACATGATAGCTAATGTTTCTTTAATCTTTGATATTCCTTTTAGTCTTCTCTAATTTTCTGATACCTGGGTTTTCTAATCACTATTTGCAGATATAGGATAAATTCCTCTCGACCAGCAGATGGGGCTCTTGATAACAGAATAGTGCTTCTGTTAAGAAGTCCACTTGGATGATGATTGTCAGTTGTTTAATTATCATAAGAAGCAAATATTGATTGGCTACTGAAAGGTATTGGGCATTGGCCTATGCATAATCCCGCTGCTACTTCACGTTTATGTAATTATGTTCTTAAGCCCATCTCAAACATAATTTTTGCATGTGGTAAAGGTTTCAAAATAACCCATCATTTCACTAGAAAAAAGCTTTTCTGTGGAAAACCAAATTGCATGATGACTGAGATGTTTCCCATTGCCCTGACTGAGACTTGGGATTAAATAGCCTCACAGTTCAGGACTCCTGTGTGAGGGAGCGGGTATGTCTGACCTTCTGTGGTCTTCAAATGCCTTCTAGGAACTCAGGAGTTGGAAACTATCTTTTCTTTTCTTTCTTTCTTTCTTTCTTCCTTTTTTTTTTTCGGGTCTGGGGATGGAACCCAGAGGCACTTGACCTCCAAGCTACACCCCCTGCCCAATTTTTCATTCTTTATTTTAAAACAGGGTCTTTAAATGCCCTCTTGTCTCAGCCTCCCAAAAGCTGGGATTACAAGCATGCGCCACCAGGCCCAGCTGGAAACTGTCTTAATAAAGCTGTTGCAATCATAAATAGAACACAAAAGCTGGAACATTTAATACATTTTAAAATTATACATAATACATTTATAATACTTATATCTTTTAATCTATAAATGATACTAATACCATCTTTTTATCCCCCTAAGTACCAATTAGATGATGCTTCAAAACAGAGAGGAGAAAAAGCCAGATGTTTGCCAGGTGTGGTGGTACACACTCCTAAACCTATCACTTGGGAGGTTGAGACAGGAGGATCATGGGTTCACAGCCATCTCAGCTACTTAGTGAAGCCCTCAGCATCTTAGTAAGACCCTGTTTCAAAATAAAGAATAAAAAATAGGGCTGAGAGTATAGCTTGGAGGTATAATGCCCCTGTGTTCCATCCTGTACTGCAGGAAAATAAAGCCAGATTTTTCTGAAACTTTGCTTTCTCCTTATATATCTTAATGATTTTATGGTTCTCAAATGTCAATTATTATTATTTTTAAATATTCATAATTAATTAATTAATTTATTTATTTATTTTGGTGGTAGTGGGGTTCCTGGAAGCCCTTCTGCCTCCGGGCTACACTCCCAGACCAATTTTATATTTTTATTTAGAAACAGGGTCTCTTAAGCCAGCGTGGCTGGCTTTGAACCTGTGCGATCCTCCTGTCTCTGCCTTCCAAGCGTGGGAATTACAAGCGTGAGCCACCACGCCCGGCTTCATATTAAATTTATAAGGAGGTAGTTCTGTGTTGTACTTTAGCATTTCTTTCTTTCTTTCTTTTTTTTTTTTTTTGGTACTGGGGATGGAACCCAGGGGCATTCTACCTCCAAGCTACACCCTCAGTCCTATTTTTTATTCTTTAATTTGAAACAGGGTCTCACTAGTTGCAGGACTCATTAAGTAGTAGCTGAGGCTGGCCGCGAACCTCCATCCTTCTATCTCAGCCTCCCAAATATTGGAATTAAAAGCGCGCACCACCACACCTGGCTTCTAGCATTTCTTTTTTTTTCTTTTTTCTTTTTGGTGGTACTGGGGTTCCTGGAAGCCCTTCTACCTCCGGGCTACACTCCCAGACCTATTTTTACATTTTTATTTGGAAACAGGGTCTCCTAAACCAGCACGCGCGGCTGGCTTCGAACCTGCGCGATCCTCCTGTCTCTGCCTCCCAAGAGCAGGGATTACAAGCGTGCGCCACCACGCCTGGCTAGCATTTCTAATAGGTGTCACGGAGCTTCACTTGACTGGGCAACACCACTTAAACTGCTCCAGCAACCAAGTAAAGACTAGTCAAACGTCTAAACAGCCCTTCAGAGGTAGGCCGCGAAAGCACTTCTAGTTCTTCCACATACTGGACTTGGACTTGTGTCCCTTTGGACAAGTGACAGTCCCCCCTGTGGGTAAATGTCTCTTCATAGAGGTGGCCAGAAGTTGAGCAATGGCTCAGGTCATCACCACACTCATGCCTGAGCTGTGTGGCTTCCTGTCCACTCCTCTCTTCTGGACAAGGCAGGCTGGCTGGCAGGCTGGCAGGTGCACCTCTGTACTTTTGGGGATGGCAGGTACAGGCATTCATTTTCTCTTTCTCTACCCAGCAAGCCCCCTGGGACAATGTCACATAATCTGGTTGTTCCTAAAGCAAAACTTTGATAAATAGCCGGGCACGTTGGTACACTCTTGCAATCCCAGGCTGAGACAGGAGGATCACAGGTTCACAGGCCAGCCTCAGCAACTTAGTGAGACCCTGTTTCAAAATAAAGAATAAAAAATAGGGCTGGGGGTGTAGCTGGGAGGTAGACTGCCCCTGGGTTCCCAGTACCCAGTACCACAAAGAAAAACACAAAACTTTGATAAATACTCATTCAGATTCATTTTGGACTCTTCCTCTGAGTATATTAATCAGTGTTTCTGCATAGACAGGGGTAAACAAGGGAGGGGAAGTGCTGAGTCATTAGTCTTCTTTCAGTGGTGTGGAACTTTTAAACCTTTAACTGCCATTCTTCTCCTTGAGAGGATTTTCTTTTATTATTGAAAAGCTTTGTTCAGAAAAGAATTGGTAATAAAAAACAGCTAAGACTTATTGAGAGCATATTGTACACCAGACATTGCCACAAGAACATCTCATTTTAACTCACTGCCTCCTCACAAAAATAAGATAGTACTATTAAGCCCAATTCACAGATGAGGAAACTGAGGATCAGAGAGGTTAAGTCACTGGCCAAAGGTTGCACAGATACTATATGGCAAGCCTACAGTTTGGACGCAGAGCTTTTAACCACACAGTGGAACCCTCCAGGAACACACCTTTATTCAGCCTTAGAGGAATAGGAATATTTTTTATCTATAAAAAAGAGTCAACTGGATTGAAAATGCTTAAGTTCAGCGTCACACTCGGTTTTTTAATTTAATTTTTTTATTTTTGTGGGTCTGGGGATGAAACCAGGGGTATTTGACCTCCAAGCTACACCCTCTGCCCTTTTTTTTATTCTTTATTTTGAAACAGGGTCTCACTAAGTTGCAGAGGGCCTCACTAAGGAGCTGAGGCTGTCTGCGAACCGCAATCCTCCAGTCTCAGCCTCCCAAATGCTGGGATTACAAGCGTGCACCACCACACCTGGGATTTTTTTTTTTAATTCTTTACAAAAATTTTTGATCCATACCCTTGCTATGTATTTATATTCACATGTTATAGCTCTTAATGTATTTTATCAGTTTAGTCTTACTTGACTTTGGATATGAGAAATGCACCCGATGACAGAATACATATATATAAATATAAATACATATGACATATAATCTTAATATATTTTTAGGGACTTAAGTGGATAAAACTTTGGAGAGTGCTTGAAGTTTACAGAGTACGTTTACTTTGCTACACTTAGTATTAATTATAGATATATAACAGCCTCATTTCACTGAAATTTAGAAAAGTCTGTTTTTATATAAATTTCTGTTGAAACCATGTTAGTCTAATTCTACCTAAATTGCATATAGATTACATGTACATATCTTACTTGCTTTTCATAATGTGGCTTCTATATTTCCTTTTAATAAATTCAGGCATGAATCAGAGAATTTGCTCCTGGAGGTAATTCAGGTCTTCAGCAATGAAGTTAAGTTACTATGAACTTAGACAAAAGGAGAATGAGAGCCCTCTTATTAAATAATAAAAGATCCCCATAGTTGAAGTAATTAGTCATCTATGATTAGATTAATATAGAACAAGAAGTTTGTGAACATCCAACACTGGTCAAGGTAGCTGGCATCTTGGCCCAGGAGATCCCTTCTCTTGAGTGTGGATGGTCTGCAGGTGGGCAGCGCAGAGGGAAGAGGAGAATCTGCTTATGTCATAAGAAGGAATCTTTAAACTAAAGTATCTCTGGCACTGTCCAAGTAGAAGGAGTCTCCAGCCAGTAGACTTGCTTGGCAAAATGATATTAATAAATGAGAAAAGTGCCTCAGACTTATTTGAGAGGCATTTTGAGGGTCTTCTAACTCCCATTACTGGAGCTCGATTCACCAACACCACCTCCTAATTTGACTAAATTTTTACTTCTCTGATTAAAATCATTCAGATAAAATTCTCAGGATAAAGAACCCCAAGCCCACTGGCAAAGTGGCACATGCCTGTAATCCCAGTATTTGGGAGGCTGAGATAGAAGGGTTATAAGTCAAGGACAGCCTCAGCAAGTACTGAGACTCTCATCGACCTAGCAGGACCCTGTTTCAAAATAAAAAAATATGACTAGAAATATAGCTCAGAGGTAGGATGCCCCTGGGTTCAATCCCAAGTTACACATGCACGCACGCATACACACTCATGAACGCACGCCTTAACAGCAGCTCAAAAGGCTCACACAGCCCTCCTCCCACCTCCACCCATTTCTTCCTTGATCTCATCTCCTGGTCCTAGTGTCCTTCAGTCTGTCACACTGCCTTCCTAGTTCATCAAATACATCACCCCCTGCCTCAGGCCTTTGCCTTTTTCTCCTTTTTTGCAGATGGTGCATTCCCTTACTTCCTTCACGTCTTTGTTCAGAGGTCATTTCTCAGTGAGGCCTTACCTTTTCTCCTTAAAAAACCCCCACGACTTCCAGCCCAGTGCAGTGGCATGCGCCTGTAACCCCAGTGACTCCAGAGGATGAAGCAGGAGAATCTTAAGTTTAAGGCCAGCCTCAGCAACCTAGTGAGACCGGTCTAGAAAGAAAGGGTCGGGGGTGGTGCTGGAGGTAAAACTCAGTGATAGAATGCCCCTGGATTCTATCCTTAGTACTGCAACATAAACAAACATCCCCCCAAATCCCCACAGCTTCCACCCTTCTTACTTTTTTCTTTGTGGCATTTACTACTCTCTGATAATCAATATAATTGACTCATTCATTTTGTTCATCTATATTAAAATATAAGCTACATGAAGACAAGATGTAGACCAGTGTCTAGGGTACGTTTCATGCTCAGTAAACAATAAGTACATGAGAGTAATCACCCCTCAGCAAAATACATGGAAGTGTTTGCTAATTTGTTATGAACATCCCAGACTACTTGGCACCACTTTTCTTACAAAACATCTTCTCTGTTTAATAACTTTCTTGCTCATCGTTTCTTTTTCTTTATAACTTGAATTTACTTTGACTCCTCATTTCCCCAGTGTAATCTATACACCTTATGTTCTTGATTTCCTTGTAGTTTCTATGTGTTTTCAGCTTCACTTGATACTTCTAATTTTTCTTATATTACAAATACTTCTAATTTCTTTTTCTAATCTTTTCAAAATGATACCTCTAATTCACCTTTCCAGTCTCAAGCCAGGCCTTGTGTCTTGTTTACCCTCACATTAGACTCCCACTGGTGATCCAATCAACTGTACCTAGAGTGGGTGCTCAGAAGGCCATCTTGAGTGTGACCAACACTGTTATACACCTGCTCAAGGAACTAGAATTGGGCTGGGCGTGCCGGCGCACACTTAAAATCCCAGCACTTGGGAGGCTGAGACAGGAGGATCACACAGGTTCAATGTCAGCCTCAGCTACTTAGTGAGGCTCTCAGCAACTTAGTGAGACCCTGTTTCCAAATAAACTATAAAACAGGTCTAGAAGGATAGCCCATAGGTAGAAATGCCCCTGGGTTTCACCCCCAGTACCACCAAAAAATAAATAAAAGAAAGAAAAGAAACTGGAATTGGGATTTACAAATAGAATCTTATAAAATTGGTCATCTTCTTGAGACTGGTTACTTCAAAGAATGCTCAAAATGATCTTTCTGATCTTGCAAAGCTGAGGGACAGAACTACAGAAGTGATTTTGTCAGTTGGAGCTTCTCAGATCTGCCAGGTGATCTTCTGGGAAAATGTCCCCAAAACATCTCATTGCTGTTCCGCCATCTTTGGTGATTTCACTAAATCATAATATAACAAGTATTATTTGAAGCTTCTTTTTCAATCATTAGCTGCTTCATTTAGCACCAAGTTGACTAATAAATAGTAACTGAGAATATAGGTCAGGATTATACACACACTAAAGCCCCATTAAAAAAATCACATAGCACAGACTTTAGATTTTGGTTTGTTAAACTCTTTTTTTGTTTACATTTTTATTGGTTAAATATCAGGAATTTGATTAATTAGAATAACCATTAAAATACATAACTTGTATTGGTTAGGGTTGAGATCATAAAGGACCTGAGTTTTATTTATTTATTTATTTTTCCACAAACAATATTGTTAATGAACACTTTCTGAAACAAAACTTAATGAAAACAGTGGGACAGATCTCAACTTAATAGATGACAGAGTTTCCTATCTGCTTCTATATTAAATTATTCATGGTATTTCATGTTATGTGACTCCTGGAAAACTCTCTTGTTCTATAATGGAAGGATAAGAGCAAAAATGCAAAGTTTATTTTAATATAATTGTGGAACTAGTCTTGAATTCACAGGCTCCCTATAGACATCTCTGGGCTAGGAGTCTGCAGATCACACTTGGAGAACTGCTACTCCAGGACACAGTCAAGACAGAGCAACTTCATCTTGCTGTTGCTACCTGCCCTCCTTTCTTTCTTTCTTTTTTTTTTTTTTTTTTTTTTTTTCTTTCTTTCTTTCTTTCTTTCTTTCTTTCTTTCTTTCTTTCTTTCTTTCTTTCTTTCTTTCTTTCTTTCTTTCTTTTACTTTCTTTTTTTCTTTGCGGTACTGGGGATAGAACCCAGGAGCATTTTACCTCTGAGCTGCAGCCCCAGCCCTATTTTTTATTTTATTTTTTTATTTAATATATTTTTTTATTGTGCATTGTAGTCAAACATCTCAATGGAATACAAGACTTGTGAGGATATACAAACACACATGATCCAATTAGCCTTTATCCAATCCCCATCCCATTCCCTCCCCCTCCCTCGATCCTATGCTTTATTTAGTGATTGACTTTGATATATTTGTTTAAGTACTTCATGTGCTTTAAAAGAGATTCCATCTTCCCCATCCCATCCCCTCATATAGGTCACCGTAATTGCTCTTCCATAGGGCCCTTTCTTCAACTAGATTTCCTCCTATTACCCATTTCTTTCTAGTTTTTGCATATTAGGGAAAGCATCTAATTTTTTATTTTCTGTGATATTTCTCTGTGTATTGCTGCATTGCAGGTTACAATCCCACTCTTGACAGCCCTGGCACTGGCCTGGCCACCCGGCAGACTCTGATCCCGGCCTTGGAGGCCCCAGCACTGGCCTTGCCTTAAGGCAGGCTCCTATCCCAACCTTGCTGGCTCCAGCACCAGGCCTTACCGCATGGCAGGCTCCGATCCTGGTCTCACTGGCCCTGGCACCAGCCTCGCCACCAAGCAGGCTCCTATCCTGGCCTCAGAAGCTCGGGCACTGGCCTTGCTCTGCACTGGGCTCTGGTCTTTGTCACTATGAGCAGGTTGTCTACAGATGTTCCCTTTTTTCTTCCATTTTTTTTTTGGTGGTACTGGGGTTCCTGGAAACTCTTCTACCTCCAGGCTACACTCCCAGAGACCTATTTTTTAAAAATATTTTATTTAGAAACAGGGTCTCTTAAGCCAGCGAGGCTGACTTAGAGCATGTGTGATCCTTCTCTCCACCTACCAAGTGCAGGGATTACAAGGGTGTGCCACCACACCCAGTGTTCTTCCATTTTTTTTTTAAATATGAGAAAGGAGTACATATCTTTTGCAAAAACTGGGACCCCCAAATACATAGTGGCAATAAATTTTGTCTTCCCTCCAAAGGCAAAGGTCCATAGCTTTACTTCAGAGAGCAGGTTCTGCTGCTTCACGTGCACCCTGGCCTCTTGCTCTGTGCAAGGAGCACGGTGGCCATGAGGGCTGATGTCTCTCAGAACATGCAGCATGGTGGCCCATCCCGGCTATGAGGGGCTCCCTCTGATACCCCCAAACCCTTTTACCACTTAGCCTGTTGTCCAGAATTCCCGAGCATGTGTGGCAGGAGTAGTCTACTTTTGGGGAGATTTCCTCAAAAGTTCAAGGTGGATTGGACTGGATCTGTCTGCCCCTCCAAATACTGGTCACCACCACTGCTGCTGCCACCATTCCATCTCAGTTCTCTCCTGAACACCTTTCCTACACAGTATGTTTTCCAGAATTCCCGAGCATCTGAGGCAGTAGCAGTCTACCTTTGAGGACATTTGTTTAAAATTTTAAGGTGGGTTGGATTGGATCTGCCTCTACCAAATACTGACAACCACTGCTGCTGCCACAGCCATCTCAATTCTCTTCTGAGCACCTTTTTCACACAGCATGTTGTCCCAAATTCCCAAGCATGTGCGGCGGTAGCATTCTACCCGTGGGGCGATTTCTTCAATAGATCAAGGGGGATTGAATCAGATCTCTGCCTCTCATGAATATTGGCCACTGCCATTGCTGCTGCCTCCACCATCTCAATTCTCTCCCAAACACTTTTCCCACACGGCATGTTGTTCAGAATTCCTGAGCATGTGCAGTGGTAGCATTCTACCTTTGGGGTGATTTCTTCCAAAGATCAAGGTGGATTGGATCAGATCTCTGCCTCTCCCAAATACTAGCCACCACCACTGCCATGGCGCCACCACCACTGCCGCCTCTACCACCATCTCAGTTCTCTCCCAAACACTTTTCCCACATAGCAAGTTGTCCAGAATTCCTAAGCATGTGTAGTTGTAGCAGCCTACCTGTGGGGCAATTTCTTTGAAAGATCAAGGTGGATTGGATCGGATCTCTGCCTCTCCTAAATACTGGCCTCCGCTGCCCCTGCTGCTGCCGCCTTCCTCCTGGTTCTCCACTGAGCTTCTTCCTTAAATGGTATGATGTCCAGAATAAGCATGTGTGGCAGGAGCAGTCCCCCTTCGCAGAGATTTTTTTTTTTTTTTACAAAAGTTCAAGGTGGATTGGATAGGATTTGTCGGCATCTCCTGAATCCTGGCTGCCGCTGCCACCATCTTGGCCCCTCTCCAATATTTTTTAACAAGAGGAGACAGTATGTGTGCTTTGAAGAGGTTGTGAGATCGAGGTTTCAGCAGCAATGAATTTTATCTCCCCTCCAAGAGTGGAGACCCACAGCCTCACCGCATAGAGTAGGATCTGCTGTTCCGAGCTCACCACGGCCCCCAGCGCAGCATAGAGGAGCATGACAGCCAGGTTCGCTGAGCTCCCCGGGACACACAGCTGGGCTTGCACTGCTGGGCTCCCTCTACCACATCCGGTTCATTTTTCTTACAAGGTATGTTGTTAAGAGTTCCCCAGCATGTGTGGCTGAAGTGATCTTTTTTTCTAATCTCTTTTGTGATGTTTTTCCAAAAATCACTTTTCTTGCATGGCGGGTGCCTCCTCGTCATCTTGCTTCTAATTCCGCCATTATCCACTTTCTCCTGTATTCTAGATAGGAAGTCATGGCTGGAAATGTCTCCTTAAGTCATCCCACTCAGATATTAAACCAAAATCTGGTGTCCAGGGCTTCTCTAAGGAATGCATGTCCTTTTCAGTGGCTGCGGTTGCCAGTGCAACCGTGGCTGCCTCCATCTTCCCTTCAATCCTTGTTAAACTCTTTGAGGGTAAAACCTGTTTTTACACTGTGCATACACTGAGGGGTTCAGTATTTTGTTTAAAGGTTGGTTTTATTATTTGCTTATTCCTCACTTTTTCTGTAGTTCTAAATGCAGGCAAAAGTAGGATGAATAGACAATAAGCCTTTTCTCACTCAATGCTTTAATTTATGTCTAATCATGTTTAGTTAATGCACACTCCCACTCCCTCATCTCTCATACCAGATTAGTCTGTAGTAAGTCTTAGATAATGAGATATGTACTTATTTGTAAATAAATACATTGTTTTGATAGATAAATTTGTTAGAATATAGATATTGGTCCAGAACTAAAATATTCACTTAACATTCCTTCAATATCAATCATGTTTCACAAATTGTCATGAAAGGGAAGCCATATAAGTCTAGCTCAAATGCTATAATTCTGATCCTAATTAAATCTTTTTTATTATCCATGTTGTTCCTTAGTAGTACATTATTTTTATTTTCTTTATTTTTTCTTTTTCTTTCTTTCTTTCTTTCCTTCTTTCCTTCTTTCCTTCCTTCTTTCTTTCTTTCTTTCTTTCTTTCTTTCTTTCTTTCTTTCTTTCTTTCTTTCTCTCTTTCTTTATTTTTTTATTTTTTTTGGTGGAACTGGGGTTTCTGGAAACCCTTCTACCGCCAGGCTATACTCCCAGGCCTATTTTATATTTTATTTGGAAACAGGGTCTCTTAAGCCAGCATGGCTGGCTTCGAACCTGCGCGATCCTTCTGTCTCCGCCTCCCAAGCACGGGGATTAAAAGCGTGCACCACCACACCCGGCCTAGACTTGATTTCTAAAAGAGCAGTTTTAGGTTTAGAGAAAAATTGGGTTAGAAGTATAGAGTTTTTGTATTCTCCTTCACTACCTCCTGCGCCACCCAGTCCCACTATCCTTCTCTGGCTACATTTACTGTGACCAAAAGTGTCACTGCACAATTCTAACATGTCCTTGTGTTGGACACGCCACTTGTGTTCTTTGAAGGATTTCTGTTGGCCTAGAACTGGCTGAAGGATCTTCCTCTGAAACAAGCTTGGCATGATAATTTTTAACAGGCTGCACATGAAATGGCCCTGGCCCTCCTCACTCAGGACACACCAAGGAGGCACATTCTTCCTATTGTTTATGAAGAACTGGTGGCTCACCTTTTGGAAAAATATGGATCAGCTGTCAAGAAGGCCCTTTTTCTGAACTATTCCAGATCCTAGCACCAACAGGCAACTTCTGTGAAGGACTATCTACTCGAATGTTTCGAGACGTTGTTATATCTCACCTTAGCTGAGGTTCCAGGGCTGACCATTGGACCTGACAGTGGTCTCTGACCAAGTCAGTTTGGGGCTATCATGATTGCCTTGTGACTTTCCTTACTGTTAGGGGCTTAAGGGGTAAAAATTGTGCTGCTGCTGATCACAGACAGCATGCGTTCCAGATCAGTTCCAAAGTTCTGTTCTGTTTTTGTTTTTGTTTTTGTACTGAGGATTGAACCTAGGGGCATTCTACCTCTGAGATATGCCCCAGCCCTTTTTGTTTTTTTGTTTTTTTGGTTTGGTGTTTTTGGTGGTACTGTGGGTGGAACCCAGGGGCTTTTCTACCTCTGGGTTATACCCCCAGCCCTATTTTATACTTTTTTTTGAAACAGGGTCTTAATAAATTGCTGAGAGCCTCACTCAGTAGCTGAGGCTGGCTTTGAACCTGTGCGATCTTCCTGTCTCAGCCTCCCAACCGCTGGGATTACAAGCGTGCGCCACCACTCCTGGCCCTTTCTGGTTTTTACTTCGAAACAGGGCCTCACGGCTGAATGTGGTGGCGCACGTTTGTAATCCCAGCATTTGGGAGGCTGAGACAGGAGGATCCAGGTTCACGGCCAACCCTAGCTATTTAGTGAGACATTCTGCAACTTAGTGAGACCCTGTTTCAAAATAAAGAATAAAAAGTAGGGCTGGCGGTGTCACTTGGAGGTAGAATGCCCCTGGGTCCCAGTACCTCAAAAAAGAAAAAAGAAAAAAGAAACAGGGCCTCCCTAAATTGCTGAGGCTGGCCTCAAACCCGTGATCCTCCTGTCTCAGCTTCCCAACCCATTGAGACTACAAGCATGTACCACTACCCCTGGTGAGAATAGTTCTTTTTTTGTCTTTTAAACCGGTCTGAATATGACTGAAATAGTGGCTGAAAGAAAGCCTTTCTTCCCAGAGTATTCAGCAACTGCCGAGAGGCCGCAGAGCACAGCTGCAGAGCCCAGGGATGCCAACCGGGGTCAGTCTGAGTCTGAGTTTGTCCAACACTGACTTGCTTTGTGAATCAGGCAATTCACTTGACTACTTGTGTGGTTTCCCTCCCCCCAGAAAGGAGTAATCCTAATACCTATAGCATAGGTGTGTGTGTGTGTGTGTGTGTGTGCGTTGTCTAGGGGGTAGATTTATTCAGCGAGTGTTTAATGAATGCTACTAATTGCCAAGTATTCTTTCAGAAACGTTGATACAACAATCAACAATATAATTTCATCCTGATAGGGATTCTATTCCAGGTGGGGACATAGCTGAACAAACAAATACAGTAAACCGTCAGGTAGGTAACACTTATGAAGGAAGGAAGATGATTTGGGGTAAGGAAATGGTAATCAAAGGGATTAATACAGGTAAAGCTTTCAACAAAATTCTCATCACTGTGGCCCCTCTTCATCGAGGCCTAGTTGTGGCCGCGCTGCGGCTTAGCGGAGGAGGGGCCGACCTGCCTTCAGGCTTGGCCCTCGGGACTGTGCGCTCACAGGAAGGGAAAGAACGTCGCGTCAGTTGAGACCGGGTGTCCTATGTACAGCGCTTTTAAATCCTTCAGAGAATCCTACAAGTTGGACATTTTAAGCTCGGGTTTTAAGAAGATAAACTGAAAAAGACAGGAATTTTGCTTACTTCCTGCATGCTCACAGCTCTGGAAATTTCTTCCACCTGATGTTTCTGAAGGATGTGGTTTTTCATGGAAGGGCTGAAAGAAAGCTAAGAGGTTGAAACTGTGTGTCCTGGACAGGTCATTTGGCCTGCCATTGACACGGTCCCTTCAGACAGAGATGGCTACAGGCTGTTCTTTAGGTCCAGGCCTCCATGTTCTAAATTCTGCGGCTCAGCTGTTCCGATATTAGCCCGTCCACAGAGGCTCTCTGAACCCAAGGCCCAGGTACTGCCTAGTGGCTTACCTTAAGACTACTAGAAAGGAAATATATTCAATTTTGAAAATAATGTAACCGTATATACCATACATACTCTTCTCCCTTTTTTTTTTAGTACTGAAGATTGAACTGAGGGGATTTATACATCTAAGCTACATCCCAAACCCTTTTTATTTTTTGTTTTGAAACAAGGTGTCACTAAGTTGCTGAGGCTGACCTCAGACCTGAGATCCTCCTGTCTCAGCCTCCCAAGTACTGGGATAACAGGCTTGTGTCACCATACCCTGCTTGGCCCTACATTTTTTAATGGCGGTTTGCAGCAGCAGCAGGAGAGACAGGTAGAGCATTAATGACACTTGTAGAAGCAAGGGAAAGGGAGGAGACAGTAGAGGTAATGAAGTATGATAACTGGATGAGCCAGCCCCAGAGGCTGTTGGAAGACCAGTCTGCCATGGTGTCCTGAGCAACTGGTTTGACTGCCGAGAGGGGTTCCTCCTTTCTCTTTGGCACATTAATCAAGGCAACTTGAGCATGAAGCTGAAAGGGCCAAATGTTTACGCTAGATGATCCTGGTCTACACCTGACTGTAAATATTTACTCTTTGGACTTATGGCCAAGTAGGGAAGAGAAGTATTGAGCAGAGAACATCATGTCTCCCTTTTCATTTTTCTTTTTCTAAATCAGGACAAACTCAAGGAAATCTGTTTTTTTTTTTTGTTTTTTTTTTGTTTGGTACTGGGGATGGAAGCCTTCTCCAGGCTATACTCCCAGACCTATTTTATATTTTTATCTCTTAAGCCAGTGAGGCTGGCTTTGAACCTGCGCGATCCTCCTGTCTCCCAAGTGCAGGGATTACAAGCGTGCGCCATCATGCCTGGCTAGGAAGTCAGGTTCTAAGGAGAATACCCTGGCGAACCTGAAAGTGTTCGATGCGGAGATGTGATGAGTTTTGGCATTTAGGCAAAGACTTAGGGTGGAGTTTTATACATAGCCCTTGAAGCCACTCTGGAACCTCTTTAAAAGCAAAACTTGAGGTGCCTCAAGGAACGCTCTGGATATGGGAGAGCGTCCAGGTCAGACTCCCAGCAGTGGCTTCTCCCGACTCTGGAGGCCTCTTGTCACCAAAACAGCGAGGGCGGGGAGGAGGGACTATGCAGGCGCAATGTTGCCTATTCAAGTCGAGGGAAGTAAGGTTGACTTGGGTTATGCTGGAAACAAGTTGCACTAATTGATGCATTCACTTGATGTCTTCCAGTTAGGTGACTTAAGTCATGGTGTACACTTGGGGAGGGTGGTCCCACTACCCACTGGCTTCCACGGCAGTGTAGAAGGTCAGGATTAGACAGTGCTGTTCTCTAAATCCTCAGCTCCAGCCGTCAGGGAGTTCAAGAAGGCAGCATGGATTGTTACCCAGGCTGATGATAACCATAGGTGGGGATTCCTGGGGGTGGACTGAAAGTCATGAATATGAAACATAACATTTTATTTAAAAACCAAGTAATTTTTAACTCAGCTCTAAAAAGCTGTTCAACCTCAAGACAAGTAATAGGTGACTCTTGTTTTGTGGTGTACTGAGTGAGGCAGGGACATTGAGGGTAGGAAGAAGCCTCTGTCATCCTTCAAAACACTTTTTTTTTTTTTTTTACTGTGGATTGAAGCCAGAGCCATTCTACCTCCAAGAAGTCACATCCTCAGCCCGATTTTTAATTTCTCATTTGGAAACAGGGTCTCACTAGGTTGCTGAGAGCCTTGCAAAGTTGCCGAAGCTGGCTTTGAACCTGTGACCCTCCTGTCTCAGCCTCCCAAGTACTGGAATTACAAGCATGTGCCATCACGCCTGGCTTCAAAACACGTTTATCCCTGCAGATTTCACTGCTCTCTGCTCAGTGTTCCCATACACTTTGTCCATCACCTGGAATGTCATGTGTCCATCAGTGAGCATCTCTCCTCCTCTAGAATCGGATCTCCTCAAAGCCAAGTCCGGGGCCTTTTAATTTTTACACCCATTGTACTGTGCCCATCTTCCTTGTCACTCTCCAACTGTGTGTTGAATGATGCCTTTCTTAAAGGTTTATGCTAAAACCAACTCAGAGAGACAAACTATAGAGATAGATAATGACAAGGCAGCCAGTTCCTTAAGAGTTCAATGAAAACTGAATAGAAATGATCAACAGCTGGACTTGGGTCAAAACTAAGAGGCAGAAACCAATGAGAACCAATAACTGAGTTGGATATTGAAAAATGACAAGATCTGATTTGTGTCTGTTGATTAGTTACCAGCAATAAGGTTGACATATGCTTGGTAGAGAGCCAAAACTCTCCCAGCACACACCAAGCTTCTCTAGGCGAGGATGTTATCAGTGCTCGGTGCTGTAAGGCTGGGCGAGGGTCGTGTAGCAGGTGCCTTAGTAGCACTGCAAATCTACAGGCATCGGGGTGGCCTTAGACACAGTGAACAGATACTCAGATTCCAATATTTAGATGTTATTTCCTTAGCCATATTCCAGCTCCAGTAAACTTCTTTATTTCATCGATTCCTTCAATTATTGAGCACATATTTATACTGAGTGCCTATTCTTTGTTAGACATAGTTTTCGGCCCTGGATAAAATAGCAAACAAAATTGACAAAAAAGCCTTATCTTCATGGAGCTTATATTCTAGTATGAAGACAGATTATAAACAAAAGAGTGAAGACAGATCACAGAAAAAGTGAAGCTAAGAACATGAGAAATGTTGAGGAAGAAAGTTGAATTGAGAGGGGCAGATTTAAAGCTTTTGATAGGATGGCCAATGAAGGCCTTGGTGAGAAGGCAGTGTTTTAGAAGTAAAATGAAATGAGGGAGCTCGGCCTGGAGCTGACTGGGGGAAGAATAGGAGCAAGTAGTAAGGCTCTGAGGTCAACACGGGCCTAGTAAGAGCAAGGGCCAGCAAGAGGCTGGGATGCCTGGGGCTGAGTGAATGAAGGGGAGAGAAGAGGTTACACAGAGAACACAGAATCACAGCATATAGGGCCTGGTAGGACATAGTAATGATTGGTTTTTACTTCATACAGGATGGGAGAGTGTTGGAGTATTTTGAACAAAACACAAGTCAACTTGACCTATGATTTAACAGCATTAATTTGGTTGCTGTCGTAAAATGTTCTGCAAAAGCAGCAACAGAAAGATTAGTTACAAGTTTGGTTGCAATAAGGCAGGTGAGAGAGGACAGGAGCTTAGACAAGGCTGGGCTAGGGAGGTGGGGCTGGGAATGATGAATTTTGAAGGTGGAACTAACAAGAGAGACTGAAAATAAACAGAAAATTACAAAGAAGTCCAGGCAAGTGTGAAGTCCTGGGAACTACAATGGGGAGGACAGAGATCGGAGGAGTCACACGCCCCTTTGAGGTCATGGAAGGCGAGTCCTGAAATGCACTCACAGGGGTCAGCCTCGCAAGAGTCACTGGTGACCTCGAGGAGAACAGCTGCAGAGGTGTGGCGGAGGTGGACACTGGGTGTGATGCTTTGTGATGGAGGGTGAGGAGGGAGAAGGAACTGCTGAGTCGATGTGATACTTTCAAGGACTTTGGCAGGAAATGGGTAGAGAGAAATGAGTGTTAGCTAGAGGGACAAGCAGGATTTAACAATTTATTTTTAAATGGGCTGATACGAGTAACAACGAGGAACATGCTGGTGCAATGTTTTTATTTATTTATTTATTTATTTATTTATTTATTTATTTTTGGTGGGGTTCCTGGAAGCCCTTCTCCCTCCGGGCTACACTCCCAGACCTTTTTTTTTTTTTAATTTGGAAACAGGGTCTCTTAAACCAGCGAGGCTGGCTCCGAACCAGCATGATCCTCCTGTCTCCGCCTCCCAAACGCGGGGATTACAAGCGTGGGCCACCACGCCCGGCTGGTGCAATGTTTGAAAGCGGTGACAGAGGAGCAGAGTCACCCATCCACAGAGGCAGGCGCCAAGGCGCCATCTACGGTAATGATGTTCCCTTCCGATTGCTTCAATTTCCTCAGCAAAGCAGAAACAAGGCTGTGGGCTGTTGAGGGTGGAGGGTGGAGGAAGAGCTGAACATTTCAGGGGAGAGGAGGCAACACCACACAGCACAACCTTTCCCTGGCCTTCTCCCAGGTGGGAACTTTACAAAATAGAGCAAGCTTTGACAACTTGTGAGATGTAGGCATGGCTGTGATAACATTTGCTGGAGACGTCTTAAAGGAAATTAAAATATTGGATCAAGCATGGAGTGACGAAATGTTCCTTTCTCAAATCTTCAATGTTTATTCTTCAAAACTTTCGACTGGAAGAATCTTTAAGTCCTATGTATAAAACCACTGATGTGATATATGAATGTTAGGTATATACACATATAAATGTTAATTAATTAATTAATTAATTAATTTGTTTTTGGTACTGAGGATTGAACCCAGAGGCACTCTACCTCTAAACTACACTCTCAGCCCTATTTTATTATTTTTATTTTGGAACAGGGTCTCACTAAGTTGTAGAAGGCCCTGCTAAGTTGCTGAGGCTGGCTGTGAAACTGCAATCCTCCCAATCCCAGCCTCCTGGGGTTACTGGCATGTACCACCATGGATGATTATATTTATATTTATACGTCTAATTGACATGAGTCTTTCAGGATTTCATCTCGTCAAAATATCAACAAAATGCCAAACAAAACTCTGAAGAGGAAAGAAATTGAATTTATCAAAATCTGAAAAATGAAAATTGGGAATTCTTACCTAACAGCCTGAGGGGAATTTCTACTATTTTTTAACCACTGAAAGTCTTTATTAATCTTGCAATAATAATATCTATACTCACTCAGCACTCAAGGAACTGCTGGGAAATTGCCTCATTAACCTTTATAATACCCTTGTGGGGTTGGCAGGAATTGGATGAGATTTCCATTCTCTATGATGAGCAAATGGAGACAGGGAGATTTGAAGAAAATTGTAGACATAGCTCAAATATATGTAAATCTTATGTTGAGTCCTATGAGAGTCATCAGTTTGGAGCATAAAAATAAAGTTCTATTGGTCACTTTAAAATAAGCCAGTCATTTAAAACTTGTATCATAGATTCCAAAAATGGAAAATGATGTGACAAGAAATTCAAGTGAAGGGAAAGAAAATAAAATCTAGTGAGTACTTTCTACTGTGTTTTTTTTTTAACTGTCACCATTCATAAGTGTTGGAGAAGCAAGAATTCAAAGCTGGACAGGGGGCAAAGAAGTATGAAAACAAAATTTATCCTCTCAACAAAAGTTGCTCAAATGAGAACAAAGAGCGAGAATGAGGCAAAGCAGGAGACGCTGATGTGAGGTGTGTGAGGGAAGAAACAAGCTCCAACATTTTGATGTCTGGGAAAGCTGAGCTGACTATAAATCATGTGACCTTGAACTAGAGTGTGTTTGCACAGGGGGAACGGGAAGAAATGATAACCTCCTAAAAATATCATTTCTGGTTTGACACCTAGATTGCCTTTCATTAATAATAAGCAGCAGCTAACATTATTGATGATTTATCATTTGTCAGACACTCTCCTTAGCTTTTTGCATGTATTAATCCAATCCTTACAGCCTAGCTATGAGGTAAGTACTGCTATATACTCACTTCACCATTAGTAAATTAAGACATGAAGGGAGAGTGGTGTGCCCCAAGTCATTCATTACATGGAACAGCTTGATAATCCAGTTGTCATTTATATACACCTGCAACAAACAGAAACTATATAATAGTTGCATAATTTGTTGAGTCAAGAAATGAATAAACCAGTGAATAAATGACCTGGCAGGTTCAATGACAAGGTGAGACTCAGGCAATGCTCAAAGTGCCCAAGGACCTAACTGAAGTATTCTGCCCTTTCTTTCATCATCTTTTCTTCCTTTTGGGTTTCTCTTACCCACATCCCCATTGCCTTTATTCTGTCTCCAAGCCACAGCTGTTGGACATCCTTTTCTTTTCTTTTTTTTTTTTTTTTGGTGATACTGGGGTTCCTGGAAGCCCTTCTACCTCCGGGCTACACTCCCAGACCTATTTTTACATTTTCATTTTTTGAAAAAGGGTCTCCTAAGCCAGCGCGCGCGGCTGGCTTCGAACCTGCGCGATCCTCCTGTCTCCGCCTCCCAAGCTCAGGGATTACAAGCGTGCGCCACCACGCCCGGCAGGACATCCTTTTCTTTAAGTGTAAGGTCTGAGATCCACCAACACCCTCAACTCCCTTTCCATTCAATTTTTTTTTATGGTATGGGGGTGGACCCCAGGGGATTTTCTACCTCCAGGTTATACCTCCAGCCCTATTTTCTACTTTACTTGGAAACAGGGTCTCACTAAGTTGCTGAGAGCCTCACTAAGTAGCTGAGGCTGGCTTTGAACCTGCACAATCCTCCTGTCTCAGCCTCCCAAGCACTGGGATTACAAGCATACACCACCACACCCAACTTGCATTCAATTATTTATTTATTTTTTAATTATTTTAATTTTATTTATTTTTTATTTTTTATTTATTTTATTTATTGGTGCACTGTATTCATACATCATAATGGTATAAAGATAATAAAGACATACATGCACACATTGTCCAGTTAGCCCCTACACGATCCCCACCCTGTTCCCTCCCCATCCCTCCTTCCCATGCTTGGCTTAGTGGTTGACATCTAGTATTATAGCAATTTAACCAATATTAATGATGATAATCTCACATAACAGTTTCATTTGTCTGATACCAAGCTTTTGATGACTTAAAGATAACATTTCAATATTTCTTTTTGCTTTCTTTCTTACCAGAGAATATTTTTTCTTTTTTTTTTTGGTGAAACTATCATACATTTATTTATTTATTTATTTATTTATTTATTTATTTATTTATTTATTATTTATTTATTTATTTATTTATTTTTTCAGAAAAAATCTATCCTGATATGGAATATGGACTCTAGATACCCAAAACAATCTCAAAGAAGAACAAAGCTAGAAGATATATATTTTCTGATTTCAAACCATATAAAGCTACAATAATTGAAACAGTGTAGTACTATTCTAAAGACAGATATATAAACCATTGGAGTTAAATAAAAGCCTAGAGCTAAATTCTTCCCTATATTGTCAAGTTATTTTTGACAAGGTTTCCACGAACATTTGGTGGTGGAAATAATAATCTTTTAACTAAATATTGTTGAAAAATAATAATTACATGGAAAAGAATAAAATTGGACCCTTACCTAATCCCATATACAAATATTAACTCAAAATAGATAAAAGACCTAAATATAAATCTTAAGACTATAAACTTTTAGGAGAAAATCTGGGTCATAAAACCTCACAACATTGAAATTGGCAGTGATTTCTTGGATATGATTTCAATGGCACAGGCAACAGAAGAGTATACAAACTCCCTAAAAAATAAAAAAAATATTGTATATCCAAAGACAATGTAAACAGAGTTAAAAGTTACTGATAGAATGGGATAAAATATTTCCAAATGCTATATCTGAAGGTATATTAATATTTCAACTAGACATCCTAAAAATTAACAACAATAAAGGCAAAGAATACAATTTAGAGATAGGTAAAAGACTAACATAAATAATGAATCTCCACAGATAACCAATCTTAGTTGTCTGTTGGATGGAAAATCTTGTTTCTCTGGTTCTGGTGTTACCTATTTCTTCTTTGTACTTAATCTCTTTGAGTATTTTCTCTACTGCTGGTTTTGAAGACATAAATTCCTTCCGTTTCTGTTTGTCGTGGACGCTTCTTATTTCCCCCATCTAATTTGATAGAAAGTTTTTCTGGGTAGGCAATTTTTGGCTGGAAGTTGTTTTCTTTCAGAGTTTGGAATATGTTACTCCAAGCCCTTCTGGCTCTCATGACTTGGTTTGGGAAGTCTGGAGTGATTTTAATTGGTTTGCCTCTGAATGTCACTTGGCCCTTTGCTTTTGTTGCCTTTAAGATTCTCTGCTTGGCTTCTACACTGGTCATTTTGACAATTATGTGGCGTGGGGATCCTCTTCTCCGATCCTGTCTAAAGGGAGTTCTATAAGGTTCCTGGACCTGTGTATCAACCTCTTGCTCTATGTTTGGAAGTTTTTCTGCTATTACTTCCTTGAAGAGATTGTTGATCCCTTTGGTTTCACCTTCTTTTCCCTCCTCTATTCCAATTATTCTTAGGTTAGCTCTCTTAAAATGGGCCCATATTTCTTCAATATCAGATTCCTGCTGTCGGATATTTTTTTCTAGATTAGAAACTATGCGTTTATTTTTGGAATGATCATCTTCTAAGAGCGAGATTCTGTTCTCCATGTGGTCTAATCGGTTGTTTGTGCTTTGAATTGAGGCCTTTACTTCATTAATTGCATCCTTTATCTCTTTTTGGCTCTCTCTGAGTTCTTTTCGAAGCACCTCTATTATTTCTACAGTTATTTTCCTGATTTGATCTTCTAGAAATCTCTGAATTTCTGTTTTATCAGGTTCTGATGTTGTGGGGTTGTGGGCATTCATTGCTCCAGTGTTATTCCTCTTTCCCATGATTTCGGAAGTATGTGCTTTCTTTGGGTTCTTCCCTTGGGTCACTATGACTTCACTTAAGGTGCTCTGGATCTCGAATCTGTAGTATCTCAAGTCTGTGGTATCTCAGACCCCACTACTCCTTTACTGGGTTTTATCACAGAGTCTCAGACCCAGGGAGTCAATCGAGGCTGCTTTAGACCATGGGGAGTGCCAGGTTGCGCGTTCTCCTATGGTGTGATTTCTCTGCCACCGCCACTCCCCCACTAGGCCAAGTCCCTGGGAATGCTGTACTGGGATTTCTTCTCAGGGGCCACAATTTGACTCACTGTTGTTGAGTGCGCAGATGGAGCTGTAGTGGACTCAGTGAATTCGCTGCTGCTGCTGCCGGTGGCAATATGGTGCCACTGCCACGCCCTCAGCCATGAGGCTGACGTATTTCTTTTTTGTTTTTGATCTCCGCTCTGAGTCCTTGCAGGGTGTGCTGAGCCCAGCCCTGGGAGCTTTAGATGCTCCCTGTGCCGAGAAATCTGCTGAATTCCTCCAGGCTGATCTGCAGTGGCTCACCTTGGCTTGCTGTCAACCGCTCCTCGCTGGAGCCTGGTGGGCTGTTGAGTCCATTCAATTTTTAAAGAAACAAAACTTTTAATAATCTAGTCTTTAGTGCCTGCATTCAAAATTTGCATACAAGAAACAATTTTTACCCAGCAGGGATTAAGGGGAAAGAAAGTTGAGCTACATGGCCTGGGAATCCTTCTTGAGTGATGGTTTTGGTCCTCATCCTTTACTGTTTTTATTTTTGAGATGCTGGGCTACATCTCTAGCCCATGAAGAAAGATTTGCTGCTGCTGTTGTTAAAGGAAAGATTTTATTGAATAATTTACACATGAAAATCTGGCAGGCAAATGTGAAAATTTCAAGCTTCTATAGGTAGGCATCTTGTCAAAATGACAGCTACAACAGCTGATATAGTAGACATAGGTCTCTGCTATCTCTTTCTGCACATCTATGAAAATGATAATAGCAATGTTATTATTGGTATTATTAATACCAATAATAGCACTGTTGATTGCCTACCATGGTCTATCAATTCTGCTAACCATTATATATGTATCTTTTCATATAATGCCTTCAACAACCCTGAGGGATAATCAGAGACTTACAGAGTTCCCTTGACTAATACAATAAGTAGAGAAGGGTAAATTACAGTTCTTTCTAAGTTCAAAAGTACCACTTTGAACTGTAACCATACACTTTTTGGTGATAAAGATAGAAATCCTCATTGCCCAGGCCCTTCATCACCTCCCAGGGGAGACTTTCACAGCAAATGCCTATCCTACTGAAGTGAAAGCTTCACTCATTTCCTGCAGTAATTACAGCATTTATTTTCTGGAAACTTTTCTAAAAAGTTAAGTCTCATAGGCCCCAGGGAGGGACGCATTTCTGTCCTGGGAATGAGCGTTGGTTCTAACACCATTGCTACCTCTTGCCACTGAAGTGACCCCAAGAACACCACAAGAATCTCTCCTTTAGCCACCAAGGTGTTGGTGATGAGAAAACAGGTCTAAGCACAGAATTCAGCATCCTCCTCAACTCTGAATTGTTATCCTTCTGGAGAGGATTCTTTTGCTGTCTGTCTGTCTGTCTCCTTCCTTCCTATCTTCCTTTCTTCCTTCCTTTTTTTGTGGTACTGAGGATGGAACCCAGGGGCATTCTACTTTCAAGTGACACCACTAGCCCTATTTTTTATTCTTTATTTTGAAACAGGGTCTCACTGAATTGCAAAGGGCTTCACTAAGTAGCTGAGGCTGTCATTGAACTGTGATCCTCCTGTCTCTACCTCCCAAATGCTGGGATTACAAGTGTGTGCCACCATTGCTGGATCAGAAAGAATTCTTTCTGTGTAGCCTCTCTCTTTCCCATTAGCACACCAAGAACCCTACAAAAGTGGCTTCATTTGTGTTGGTCTGTGTGCTAGCTTGGTAAAAGAATGAATTTCACATCTCCTTGGTTGAACCCCAAAGGACCTTGTCTTTCTTGGTCATGTTATATTCTCAGCACCTAATTTTCTATACCTAATATACAGTAAAAACCCCATAAATGTTTGTTCAATAAATGAATAGGTCAGATGTCACTAAATTGAAGGAAAATAGAAATAACTTTAATTCCTCGGCCTTTGGATGTTAGAAATTTTGCAAATATTGAGTTTTAGATTTTTTTTTCACAGATTTTCAGTAAAAGCTCCTTTGCCTCCATGGCAGGAGCCTGAGGATGTGTGATGTGTGTGTGTGTGTGTGTGTGTGTGTGTGTGTGTGTGTGTGTTACTAGTGATTGAACCCAGGGACATTTCACCTCTGAGTACACTCCTAGCTCTATTTTATTTTTTATTTTGAAACAGGGTTTCACTATGTTGCTGAGGCTGGCCTCAAAATCGTGCTCCTCCTGTTTCAGCTTCCCAAGTACTGGGATTACAGGTGTGTGTCATAACATCCAGAAGATTTGAATTTGTGTGTGTGTGTGTGTGTGTGTGTGTGTGTGTGTGTGGTACTGGGGATGGGACCCAGGGGCATTCTACCTCTGAGCTACATCCCCAGCTCTATTTTTTATTATTTATTTTGAAACAGGATCTCACTGAGTTGCAAAAGGTATAAGTATTAGCTGAGGCTGTCAGTGAATCACAATCCTTCTGTCTCAGCCTCCCAAATGCTGGGATTACAAGCATGTACCACCACGCCCGGCTTCAGACAGTTCTTAGTAAAATGAAAATATGGCTCTTGCGTTTTGAATAAATATGCTTCACCTGTGTTGTTGTTACAGCCAGTACTTTAGTACTTTTCCCTACCATTTAACAATCATTCTTTGAGCAGTTACTATAGTACTTTTTTTTTTTAAGATTATGTCTTTTATTGTCTTATTCTTTCCTGGATAGAAATCGACTACATAGCTGGGCGTAGTGGTGCACGCTTTTAATCCCAGCAATTGGGAGGCTGAGACCTGGAATCACGGTTCGCGGACAGCCTCAGCTACTTAGTGAGGCCTTCTGCAACTCAGTGAGACCCGGTTTCAAAATAAAGAATAAAAAATAGGGCAGGGGGTGTAGCTCAGAGGTCAAATGCCCCTGGGTTCCATCCCCAGACCTGCAAAAAAAAAAAAAAAAGAAATCAACTACATACATATAAGTTGAAACAATGGATTGGAATGATAACATGGGAAAAAAAAAACTTTCCAAAGAGTAGCAAGGAAACATATTATATTGCACCTTTACTAAAAGAATAGAAAAAAAAATCACAGCGAAGAATTCTAGGGAAAAATACACTACTCATTATTTACATATGCCTGGTTTCATTTAGATTTCTTTATACTGACAATAGACTTGGCCTGAATGCATATGTGATATAAATAAGTATTTTAGCTCTTAACAAGAAGTTCCATGCATAGAATAAGAAAGTCTATGGATTTCCTGAAATTATGTTGTGTGTTTTTTAAAAATATACTTTTATCGGTGCATTATAGTCTCACATCATAATGTAAGTCATGTCGACAGTGACATACATAATGTAAATCATGTTGACGGTAAGTACTTGGAGGTTTCTCCTCCATTATCTAGGTTCCCTCTGTAACCCTATCACTCCCCAGCTTCTGCATATTACAGAAAACATATGACCTTTCACTTTCTGTGACTGACTAATCTCACTTAACAAATGTTTTCCAGGTTCTGCCATTTTTTGCAGATGACATAATTTTGTTCTTCTTTATTGCTGAGTAGAATTCCATTGTGTGGATATTCCATAATTTTTTAATTCATTCATCTGTTGATGGACACCTAGGTTGGTTCCATAATTTGGCTGTTGTAAAATGTGCTGCTATGAACATGAATATGCATATACTACTATAGTTCTATGATTTAAGTTCCTTTGTGAAGATACCCAGGAGTATTATAGCTGGATCATATGGTGGATCCATTCCCAGTTTTCTGAGGAGTCCCCACATAGATCTCCAAACTGGCTGAACTAATTTGCAATCCCACCAAGAGTGTAGGAGAGTTCCAATTTCATTTGCATCTCCCTGATTGCTAATGATGTTGAACATTTTTAATGTATTTATTGGCCATTTTAACCTCAAAAGTCATTAGCTTTTCTATATGCTAATTGTGAAAAAAAATCTTGAAAATAAATCCATTCATAATCACCTCAAAATTCATAATCACCTCAAAAATAATAAAATACCTAACCAAGGAGGTAAAAGACCTCTACAATGAAAATTATAAACAATAAAGAAACAAATTGAAGATCTTAGAAGATGAGAAGATCTCTCTTGCTCTTGGACAGGCAAAATAAATGTTATCAAAATGGCCATTCTGCTAAAAGAGATCTACAGAATCAATGCAATTCCTACCAAAATACCAATGTCATTCTTCACAACATATAAAATCAGTCAGGAATTTCATATGGAAAAACAAAAGACCCAGAATAGCCAAAGCAGGAGGTTCCTGACTTCAAATTATAATATATATATAATTATATATATATTATATATTATATAATATATATATATATATATATATATATATATATATATATATATATATATATATATATATATGACTTCCAGGAAGATGGTGACCGAGAAAAGCGGAGCTTAAGAGCCCCGCTAACAACCAATCTCCATTACCACAAAATCAGTGCCTTTCATAGCCAGAAAACACCATCACCAGAGAAACAAAAAAATCACCAGGCTCCAGAGAGAAAGCGGACTGAGAACAGAGCTCAGAGCCACAGAGGAGATACACTGGCCTCACGCCCAAGGACACGGCAGCAGCACCATACTGCCGGAGGCAGCAGCGACTTCACCGGACGGCTACAGCAAGCCGAGGTGAGCCGCTGCGGAACAGCCAGGCGGGATTTCTCGGCGCAGAGAGCATCTAAAGCTCCCAGTGGCTGAGCTCAGCACACACTGCAGGGATTCAGAGTGGAACTCAAAACCAAGAAGAAATACGCCAGCCTCACGGCCGAGGGCGTAGCAGTGGCGCCATATTGCCACCGGTGGCAGCAGCAGCGAATTCACCAAGTCCAGTACAGCTACATCTGCATACTCAAGAACAGTGAGTCAAATTGCGGGCCACAGAGGAGAAATCCCAGTACTGTACTCCCTGGGACTTGACCCAGTGGGGGAGTGGCGGTGGCAGAGATATCACACCATAGGAGAAAGTGCAACCTGGCACCCCCCCCACAGTCTAAAGCAGCCTCTATCGACTCTCTGGGTCGGAGACTCTGTGATAAAACCCAGTAAAGGAGTAGTGGGGTCTGAGATACTACAGACTCAAGATCCAGAGCACCTTAAGTGAAGTCATAGTGACCCAAGAGAAGAACCCAAAGAAAGCACATACTTCCGAAATCATGGGAAAGAGGAATAACACTGGAGCAATGAATGCCCACAACCCCACAACATCAGAACCTGATAAAACAGAAATTCAGAGATTTCTAGAAGATCAAATCAGGAAAATAACTGTAGAAATAATAGAGGTGCTTCGAAAAGAACTCAGAGAGAGCCAAAAAGAGATAAAGGATGCAATTAATGAAGTAAAGGCCTCAATTCAAAGCACAAACAACCGATTAGACCACATGGAGAACAGAATCTTGCTCTTAGAAGATGATCATTCCAAAAATAAACGCATAGTTTCTAATCTAGAAAAAAATATCCGACAGCAGGAATCTGATATTGAAGAAATATGGGCCCATTTTAAGAGAGCTAACCTAAGAATAATTGGAATAGAGGAGGGAAAAGAAGGTGAAACCAAAGGGATCAACAATCTCTTCAAGGAAGTAATAGCAGAAAAACTTCCAAACATAGAGCAAGAGGTTGATACACAGGTCCAGGAAACTTATAGAACTCCCTTTAGACAGGATCGGAGAAGAGGATCCCCACGCCACATAATTGTCAAAATGACCAATGTGGAAGCCAAGCAGAGAATCTTAAAGGCAACAAAAGCAAAGGGCCAAGTGACATTCAGAGGCAAACCAGTTAAAATCACTCCAGACTTCCCAAACCAAGTCATGAGAGCCAGAAGGGCTTGGAGTAACATATTCCAAACTCTGAAAGAAAACAACTTCCAGCCAAAAATTGCCTACCCAGAAAAACTTTCTATCAAATTAGATGGGGGAAATAAGAAGTGTCCACGACAAACAGAAATGGAAGGAATTTATGTCTTCAAAACCAGCACTAGAGAAAATACTCAAAGAGATTAAGTACAAAGAAGAAATAGGTAACACACACCAGAACCAGAGAAACAAGAGTTTCCATCCAACAGACAACTAAGATTGGTTATCTGTGGAGATTCATTATTTATGTTAGTCTTTTACCTATCTCTAAATTGTATTCTTTGCCTTTATTGTTGTTAATTTTTAGGATGTCTAGTTGAAATATTAATATACCTTCAGATATAGCATTTGGAAATATTTTATCCCATTCTATCAGTAACTTTTATTTTTCATTTTAAACAAGAAGTTTATTTAAACAACAAGACGCTTGACTTGAAGGGAAAACTATCTAGGATTCTTTAAGAGTAATTTACCCCTACTTAGAGACAGATCACCCTACATGTAACAGCTACATACAAAAAAGTTATAAAATTGTCCTTGGTTTTACAATGATAAATGAAAAACATTAAAATTCTCCAATCAAACAAGGTATGCAAGGATTTTTATGTTGTTGGTTTTTCTTTTTTTTTGTTAAAACAATGAGAGCAAAATAACTTACTGGAATATAAAGATAAGAGCTGAATGAGCATGCCACTAATGGAGAAAGGGGATATTTTCACAGAACCAGTATTTTTCCCCATTCCATCTCCATTTGATGTCAATCGAAACATATCATTGGCCATTTAGTTTAAAAAAAGAAAAGCAATATGCTTGTGCACATACACCAGTTACTTTATGTACAATAAAGGAATGGGGAAGGGGAAAATGAAAGAATAGAGAAAACTATACTGTAGTAGTCAGGATGAGGTGGAACCGAATTGCAGTTTTCTAATTGCGAATGTATTCTTGTTCTGTAAGAACAGAGTTCTGGAGTAAAATGGCAGGTTCCCTTTTTAGTAGACACCTCCTGTCTGCTGCTGGAACACATCAATTGTATCTTCATCCTCCATTTCCAACTGTGCAGGTGTGTCTGTTTCATTGATTGGCTGCCCATCAAATCGGAATCTGATCTGCCTCATTGACAAACCCTGTCGTTCACAATAGGCTTTCATTAGTTTACTAAGTGGTGTATGCCTCTTAATCTTAAACTGCACCACAGAACCATCCTGCCCCGCCACCTTCAAATTAATATGATCGTTGTTCTCAGTCTTGACTCCTTCCTTGGGCTTTTCGTCGGCCATGGCGAGCGTCGGAGGCTCCTCAGCTGCCGCTTCACAAAAGAGGCACCGGGTCCGCGCCGAGCGAGCGCACAGGCGGCACCAGGAGCGGCAGGAGAAGGAGGCGGCAGCGGTGGACGAGGCCTCTATCAGTAACTTTTAACTCTGTTTACATTGTCTTTGGATATACAATATATATATATATATTTTTTTTTTAGGGAGTTTGTATACTCTTCTGTTGCCTGTGCCATTGAAATCATATCCAAGAAATCACTGCCAATTTCAATGTTGTGAGGTTTTATGACCCAGATTTTCTCCTAAAAGTTTATAGTCTTAAGATTTATATTTAGGTCTTTTATCTATTTTGAGTTAATATTTGTATATGGGATTAGGTAAGGGTCCAATTTTATTCTTTTCCATGTAATTATTATTTTTCAACAATATTTAGTTAAAAGATTATTATTTCCACCACCAAATGTTCGTGGAAACCTTGTCAAAAATAACTTGACAATATAGGGAAGAATTTAGCTCTAGGCTTTTATTTAACTCCAATGGTTTATATATCTGCCTTTAGAATAGTACTACACTGTTTCAATTATTGTAGCTTTATATGGTTTGAAATCAGAAAATATACCTCTTCTAGCTTTGTTCTTCTTTGAGATTGTTTTGGGTATCTAGAGTCCATATTCCATATTAGTATAGATTTTTTTTCTGAAAAATAAATATATAAATATATGAGTTTCACCTAAAAAATAGAAAAAATATTCTCTGTTAAGAAAGAAAGTAAAAAGAAATATTGAAATGTTATCTTTAAGTTATCAAAAGCTTGGTATCAGACAAATGAAACTGTTATGTGAGATTATCATTTTTAATTTTGGATAAATTGCTATAATACTAGATGTCAACCACTAAGCCGAGCATGGGAGGGAGGGATGGGGAGAGAATGGGGTGGGGATCGGGTGGGGGCTGACTGGGCGATGTGTGCATGTATGTCTACAAAAGTTTGTATCCCACTATGATGTATGAATACAGTGCACCAATTAAAAAATATATATATATATATAATAAACAGACTGATATTGGCACAAAAACAAACACGTAGACCAATAGAACAGAACACAAGATACAGAAACAAATCCACATATTTAGAGCCAACTGATTTTCAGCAAAGGTGCCAAATACATACATTGGAAAAATACAGCCTTTTCAATAAATTATTTTTATTGAAAACTGGATATCCAGTTGTAGAAAAATGGAACTAAAACCTTACCTCTTGCCCTACACAGGAGTCAACTTGAGATGGATCAAAGACTTGGGACTTTGAAGCTAAAAGAGGAAGGCATAGGTCCAACACTCCAACATACAGGCCCACATAGAAACTTCCTCACAGGACTTTCATAGCTCCGGAAATTAAAACAAGAATTAATAAATGGAATGGCATTAAATTCAAAAGTTTCTGCTCATCAAAGGAAACCATCAAGAGTCTAAAGAGAAAGCCTACAGAATGGGAGAAGATCTTTGCCAGCTATCCCTCTGATAGGGGACTAATATCTAGAATATACAAAGAACTTAAAAGACTTTACACTAAATAGCACAAACAACCCAGTCAAGAAATGGGAAATTGAACTAAATAGACGCTTTCCTATAATTTTTCTGAGTTAACGCTGAGAAGTTGTCTTTTTCCCCTTGTAAATAACATTGTTTACCTCATTCTCAGGCTTTTTTTTTTTAGGTCAATGCATTCTTTCACTTACTCATTCACTTGTTCAAGAAATACCTGCTGAAAGTTTATGACAGGCCACTTGCACCCAAAGATGTTTGGATGTAAGAGGAAGTATTCTCTGAAGTTGTGGCTCTGATCCCTGCTTGGTTGTTTCTCCTCAGTTTGACAGGCAAGTTATGAGGAGGGTAGAGAACTGGGGAGGAAGGAGACACAGGAAGAGGTGAGGCTTGACTTCTTTATAATATGAAGATATGATTCTGCTCCTGGCAGAGGACATACTCTCATGACTGTCCTATCCATCCACAAGTGTGGTTAGATAAAATAATGTGTGATGCTGGGGCTTAAAACTTATTTTCCAGTACTGAAATGTTGGGGTGGGGACAGTGTTATAGTTTAGAGTTGGAGTGGTTTTCAGTCTCCAATGAGAGGGATGGATGTGTTAAAGGCTTGGTCACCAGCCTGTGGCACCTTTGGAAGGTGGTGGGAACTTTAGGAGGCAGGGCCTAGTGGAAGAAGCATGTCCTTGAAGGCTGTGTTGGGACCCTACCCCTTCCTCTCTTCTTGCTTCCTAGATACTATGAGTGAGTGGCTCCTCCACCACCTGTTTCTCATGGTGATGCCCCACC